>NC_143145.1:45130000-46428277 GCF_059928025.1 Delphinapterus leucas | reverse complement strand
ATCTCAAGCTAGACTAACTGATAAAGAAAAAGAACACAAATGATCAATATCAAAGATAAGAAAGGGGTTATCACCACAGTCCTATAGACATTAAATAGAAAATAAGAGAATACTATGAACAACTTTAAGCCAACATTTGACAACTTGGATGAATTGGATATACTATAAGTTCTTGTGTGGACCTATTTTTTCATTTCCCTTTGGTGGAAAACTAGGAGTGAAACTGCTGGGAGGAAAGGAGAGATTGCTGCTGCACAATGTGGAAGAAGTGAAAGAATTTTCCAGTGATGGAAATGGCTTGTGGCTTTTAAAAGAACTAATGGCTAATACTCAGTTCCAAGTTGTTCTCTGGACTATGCTGCCAAATAAAGAAATTGAGGAAGGCTATTAGGAAGTAAACCTGAAAGATGAGAAGATGAAAAATAAGAAGTAAAATATAAGAAAATTAGAGAAACAATCAGAGTCAAGTAGGCTAATGTTACTAATATATTACTAATATAATAGTTTTAGGAAGAGAACACAAAGAAAATGGAGATGAGAAACATTATCAAAGAAATATTCACAAATTTCCACATCAGAAGAACCTAAGTCTTGAGATCAAAGAAGTTCACCAATTGCTCAGGAGAAAACTTTGAGATAAAAAAAAAAAAAAGACTACAAAAAGAGACACAACAATAGGAAATTTCAGAAAACCTAAGGTAAACACACAATCCAAAATACTTCCAGAGCAACAATGGCAAAACAAAACAAAACAAAAAACAGAAATAAAAGACAAAGCCATTTACTAAGGGCCTTGGAGAACTGGGGATCAGAATGGCACTGGACTTCATAGAATTAAGAGCCAATTAACATAGACTGCTAGAAAATAAAGCAAAATGCCTTAAAATTTTAGAATGAAAATAATTTTCAACCTGGAAATTTTAAAAATCAAATTCTATATTTAATCAACACAAGGGAAACCCAGCTTGTTCTTGTGAGTTCCCAAAGCACAGGCTCCTGAGGTTGAAGATTCACTCACTGTGTTTCACTCAGCAGGTTTTGACAGCACTACCAAGCAGAGCTCTACTAATTCTTATTTTCATCCTCTTCCTCTTCCTCCATAGCTTTATTGAGGTATAATTTACATAGTATAATATTCACTCATTTTGAGTGTACAGTTGAATGATTTTTAGTATATTTACAGAGTTGCACAACCACTGCCCCAATCTATTTTTGTTTTTTGGTTCTAGGCAGTGAAGGAAATCTCTGCCAAATCATTAGCTGACCATGAAGATATCACAAAAGAGACCTGAGTGGCCACAAATGAGAAATATAGAACTTTTACATCAACTATCATCAGATACCTCACTCTCATTTGTTGTCACTCTCCATTCCCCATCCAATCTAGGCAATCATTACTCTGTTTCTATAGATTTGCCTTTTCGAGACATTTTGTATCAGTGGAATCATACGATATCAGATCTTTTGTGTCTGGCTTCTTCACTTAGCATAACGTTTTTAAGGTTCATCCTCAACTCAGCATTTTCTATCCAACCAAACTACCAATCAAGTGTGTAAGTACATACACAGATTAAAAGAATTCACCAACCCAATGCCCTTTACAATGAAGCTCCTGGAGAATGCACTTGAGCAAAATGAAGAAAGAAGAAAGCAAAGGAATTAAGAAGAGAGTGATGTCAGCGAAAATTGCCAAGTAGGGAACTCTAAAAGTCCTTCCCTCCACAAAAGCAACAAATAAAGTGTCAAAAACTTCCAGAATCAACTTTTTCCTAAATTCTGGAATTTAATCAAAACCTTGCAAAAAACAGGGGAATGCTTAGTGAAGAAAAAATCAGCTAAATTTGGTAGAGTTTTGTGGCATTTTAACTTGCCTGGGAACATCTCCGCCAACCCAGTTTGGCTGTGGCCTTGAAAATAACAGGCCTCATTCCTGATTTAGGTTCCCACTACTAGAGAGAGCAATACAGACCAGTCTCAAAGAATAGTGGTGGCATTTTTTTGACCTCTCTGGTGGCTCCCTGAAGAATCATCTCAAAGGACTTGCCTATATTTCACCTAAGAACTCTCCCAGGTCTGAGGCTACTATCTGAATCTATTTGTCAAAACTTTTATATGGAAATGTATTAGCCACTTCCACCTAGGACAAGGGATAACAACTGGAGCAAACAATAGGCAAAACAAAAAGCTCAGGAGGAAAGCCTAGGGAAAGAGATGTGTTGGGGAATAAAGGCACTGAAAGACTCTCAGATGTTCCAAGGAATTTAGAAGGCTACATGCATGCTAAAGGCTAGGCTCATGCTCACAGAAAGGCTTGAGGAGTTCCCAAGCTCTCACCCCTCGTTGACCTTCAGGTTCCTCACAAGCAATAAGTGAAGGCAAAGGCAGAGCTGTAAACTTCCAGACTGAGTACTGAAGGCACACCCCAACACACACACAGAGGTCATATGCAAAGACTGGGAAAGGGCTTTTTTTGGTTCTAGGTATTAAAGGAAATCTGTGCCAAATCATTAGCTGACCATGAAGATATCAAAAAGACTTGAATGGCCACACATGACAAATAAAGACTTTATACTATTAGTTCAGAAAACTCATTAAACAAGAAAAACAACAATTACAACAAGCAAGAAGAACAGACCCTGGGAAGGGGGGAAAATCTGATTTCCACAGTTAGCACATTATAATACTCAAAATATCCGGTTTCAACAACAACAAAAAATACAGGTCATGGAAATAATAAAGTATGGCCCACACACAGGAAAAAAGAAATTAATAGAAACCTTCCCTGAGGAAGCAGAGATATTGGACTTACTAGAGAAAGACTTCAAATAAACTAATTTAAATATGCCCAAAGAGCTAAAGGAAACCATGAGAAAAGTGTCTTGCCAAAATATCAATATCATTAAAATATCAATAAAGAAATGGAAATTATAAAAAGGAATCAAATAGAAATTCTAGAGAAGAAAATTACAATAACTGAAGTGAAGAATTCACTAGAAAGGTTCAACAGTAGATATGACCAGGCAGAAGAAAGAAGCAGCAAATTTAAAGATAAGTCAACGACATTATCCAATCTGATGACTGGAAAGAAAAAAGAATGAAGAAAAATGAACAATGCCTAAGGTACCTGTGGGACTACACAAGAATACCAACAAATGCATAATGGAAGACCCAGAAGGATAGGGGAGAGAGAAAGGGCAGAAAGAATGTTTGAAGAAATAATAGCAGAAAATTTCCCAAATTTGATGAAATACACACACTGACACATCCAAGAAGCTCAACAAATTACAAGCAAAATACACTCAAAGAGATTCACACTCAGATGCATTATAAGCAAACTGTTAAAAGACTAAGAGAAAATCTTGAAGAAAAGCAGCAATTTATCACTTACAAGGGATTCTCAATTGGAGAAAAGGCTGATTTCTCATCAGAAATCATGGAAGCCAGAAAGCAGTGGGATGAAAAAGTTACTAAAAGCAAAAAACACGTCAACCAAGAAATCTATATCTGGCAATACCACCTTCAAATGAAAAAGAAATTGAGACATGTGTAGATAAACAAAAACCGAGAGAGTTCATTGCTTGTAAACCTGCCTTACAAGAAATGCTAAAGGAAATCCTCAGGCTGAAATAAAAGGACAGTACACAGTAATTAGAATTCACACGAAGAAATAAAGAACACCAGTAAACATAACTACATAGGTAAATATAAATGTCAGTATCAATGAATTTTTGGATGTGAGTCCTCTTTTGTCCTGTATGATATAAAGACAAAATATGTAGAAATATGTATAAAGACAATAACAACATAAAGGTGGGATATAGCTAAAAGTTTTATATAATTTTGAAACTAAATTGATATTAATTCCAACTAGATTGTTGTAAATTCAGTTATTCCCCAGTGCAACCACTAGGAAAATAACTAAAATATATATGACAAGGGAAATAAAAAGGGAATAAAAATGATACACTAGGAAGAATCTATTAAACATAAAAGAAGGCATTAATGGAGGAATTGAAGAATAAAAAAAGATAAAAGACTTATAGAAGACAAATAGCAAAATGGGTAGAGCTGTTCTTCCTTATTAGTTATTACATTAAATGTCACAAACAATTAAAAAGCAGAGATTGGCAGAATGGATTAAAAATATGATCCAATTATATGTTGTCTAAAGATATTCACTTTAGATCCAATCACAAAATAAGCTGAAAGTAAAAGAATGAAAAAGATATTTGATGCAGACAATAACCAAAAGAAAGCTGGAGAGGGTATACTAACATTAAATGAAAACGAACTTTAAGACAAAAATTGTTAAAAGGGATAAAAAGGATATTATATAACGATAAAGGGGTGAATTCATTAAAAAGATAACAATCATAAACATATATGTACCTAACAACAGAAGGAAAAACTGACAGAATTGAAAGAAACACACAGTTTAACAATAACAATTGGAGCCTTCAAAACCCCACTTTCAATAATGAATAAAAAACTAGACAGAAGATCAAAAAGGAAAGAGAAGACATGAACAACACTATAAGCCAAATAGACCTAACAGACTATACAGAACACTTCAGTCAACGACAGCAGAATATACATTCTTTTTAAGTACACATAAAACATCCAGGACAAACTGTATGTTAGACCACAGAAGTCTCAAAAAGTTTTAAAACACTGATATGCAAAGTATTCTCTCTGAACACAATGGAATGAAACTACAAATCAATAACATAAGTAAAACTGGAAAATTTACAAATATGTGTAAATTAAAAACATATTCTTAAACAACCAATGGGTCAAAGAGAAAAATAACAGAAGACTGAGAAAACATGTTGAGACGTGAAAACAAGGAGACAACATACCAAAATCTATGGGATGCAGCAAAAGCAGCACTCAGAGCAAAACATACAGCTATAAATGCCTATACTAAAAAAATGGCTCAAATCAATATCTAACATTAAACATTAAAGAACTAGTAAAAATAAGAGCAAACTAAATCAAAAGCTACAAGGACGAAGGAAATAAAGATTAGAGTGGAGATAAATGAAATAGAGATAAAATAGCAACAGAGAAAATCAACAAAACAAAAAGTTGGTTATTTGAAAAGTTTAAAATTGATGAAGACTAAGAAAAAAAGACTCAAATTACTAAAATCATAAATGACAATGATTTTGTATCCTGTAACTTTGCTGAATTCATTAGGTCTAAATTTTTTATGTGGATTCTTTAGGATTTCTACACATAAGACCATGTCATGTGTGACTGGAGAATACTTTGTCCTTTCCTATTTGAATGTCTTTTATTTCTTTTTCTTGACCAATTGCTCAAGTGAGAGCTTCCATAATGTTAAGTAAAAGTGGTGAGAGTAGGCATCCTTGACTTGTTCTTTATCTTAGAGGGGAAAGCTTTCAGTCTTTCACCAGTGAGTACAATGTTAGCTGTGGGTTTTCCATATATACCTTTTATCATGTTGAGGAAGTTCCCTTCTATTCCTTGCTTCTGAGATTTTACCAAGAAAGGATATTGGGTTTTGCCAAATGCTTTTTCTGCATCAAATGAGATAGTGATGTATCTTCTTTGCCCCTGCCTTCTGTTAATGTGGTGTATTATACTGATTAATTTTAAAATGTTGAACCACCTTTGTATTCTTGGGATTAATCCCACTTGGCCATAGTGCATAATCTTTTATTGTGCTGCTAAATATGGTTTTCAAGTATTTTACTGAGAATTTTTGCACCCATATTTTAAGAGATATTGGTCTGTACTTTTCTTTTCGTGTGATATCTTTGTCTGGCTTTTATATCAGAGTAATATTGGTCTCATAGAAGAGTTGGGAAGTGTCCCTTCCTCTTCAATTTTTTGGAAGAACTTGGGAAGGACTAGTATTAATTCTTCTTTAAATGTTTGGTAGAATTCACCAGTAAGGCCAACAAATCTTAGACTCTTCTCTGTTGGGAGATTTTGTATTACAAATTCAATCTCCTGATGTTTTATAGGTTTACTCAGATATTCTATTTCTTCTTGAGTAAGTTTTGGTAATTTCTATGTTTCTAGTAATTTTTCTATTGCATCTAAATTACCTAATTGGCATACAATTAATTATTCATAATTTTCTCTTATGATCCTTTATTTCTTTAAGCTCATAGAAATGTCCCCACACAAAATCAGTGGTATTTTATACACAATTAATAAATAACACAAAAAGGAAATTAAGAAAACCAGTTTTTTAGCATCAAAAATAATATGTAGGAATACATTTAACCAAAGAGGTATAAGGCTTGTACACTGAAAACTGTAAGAAACTGCTGGAAGAAATTAAAGAATACCTAAATAAATGGAAATATATCCCATGTTCACAGATTGGAAGATTCAATACTGTTAAGATGGCAATAATCCCCCAAAGTGACCTACAAATGCAATGCCATCCATATCAAAATTCCAACAGTCTTGTCTTTTTCTTTTTTTTTTTTTGCAGAAATGGAAGCACAGATTCTAAAACTCACGTGGAATTGCAAGGGATCTCAAATAACCAAACAACCTGGCAAAAGAACAAAGTTGGAAGACTCATACTTCCCAATTTCGAAACTTAATATAAAGCTATAGTAAACAAAACAGTGTGGTACTGAAATAAGGGTAGACTTACAGATCAAGGGAACAGAACTGAGAGTCCAGAAATAAACACATAAACCTATGGTCAAAGGTTTTCTACAAAGGTGCCAAGATTATTCAATGAAGAAAAAAACTGTCTTTTTAAGAAATGGTGACGAGAAAACTGCATACCTAATGCAAAACTATAAAGTTGGTGTCTTACAGTTTTCACGTACAGGTGTTTTTTGTTTTTTTTTTTTTTTTTTTTTTGCAGTATGCAGGCCTCTCACTGTTGTGGCCTCTCCCGTTGCGGAGCACAGGCTCCAGACGCGCAGGCTCAGCAGCCATGGCTCACGGGCCTAGCCGCTCCATGGCATGTGGGATCTCCCCAGACCGGGGCACGAACCCGTGTCCCCTGCATCAGCAGGCGGACTCTCAACCACTGCGCCACCAGGGAAGCCCCCAAGTACAGGTCTTTTATCTCCTTAGGCAGGTTTATTCCTAGGTATTTATTCTTGTTGATGCAATTGTAAATGGGACTGTTTCCTCAATTTCTCTTTCTGAGCATTTGTTGTTAGTGTATAGAAATGCAACAGACTTCTGTATATTAATTTTGTATCCTGCAACTTTATCAAATTCATTGATGAGCTCTAGAAGTTTTCTGGTGGCATCTTTAGGGTTTTCTATGAATAGTATCAGGTCATCTTCAAACAGTGACAGTTTTACTTCTTCTTTTCCAATTTGGATTCCTTCTATTTCTTTTTCTTGTCTGACTGCTGTGGCTATGACTTACAATACTATGTTGAATAAAACTGGTGAGAGTAGGCATCCTTGTCTTTTTCCTATCTTAAAGAAAATGATTTCAGCTTTTCACCATTGAGTATGATGTTAGCTGTGGGCTTGTCATATACAGCCTTTATTATGTTGAGGTATGATCCCTCTATGCCCACTTTCTACAGAGTTTTTATAATAAGTGGATGTTGAATTTTGTCAAAAGCTTTTTCTGTGTCTAATGAGATGATCATATAATTTTTATTCTGCGATTTGTTAATGTGGTGTGTCACAGTGATTGATTTGCAGATATTGAAAAATCCTTGCATCCTGGAATAAATCCCACTTGATCATGGTGTATGATTCTTTTGATGTATTGTTGGATTCAGTTTGCTAATATTTTGATGAAAGTAACTGAAGACGACACTAGTATTTGGAAAGATATACCTTGTTCATGGACTGGAAGAATTAATACTATTCAAATGACCATTTTGCCCAAGGCAATCTACAGATTCAATGCAATCCCTATGAAAATATCAATGGCATTTTTCACAGAACTAGAACAAATAATTTTAAGATTTGTATGGAAACAGAAAAGACCCCAAATAGCCAAAACAATCTTGAGAAAGAGGAACAGAACTGGAGGTATCATCCTCCCTGACTTCAGACTATATACAAATCTACAGTAATCAAAACAGTATGGATAAACAAAAAGGTCTTACTGTATAGTACAGGGAACTATATTCAATATCCTGTAATAAACCATAATGGAAAGAATATGAAAAATTATATATATATGTGTGTGTGTATGTATAACTGAATCACTTTGCTGTACATCAGAAACTAACACAACATGGTAAATCAACTGTACTTCAATTTAAAAAAAATAACAGTAGGATACAAAACATACACATAGATCAATGAAATAGAACAGAGGGCCCAAGAAATGAACCCATGAATTTATGGTCATTTAATCTACCACAAAGTAGGCAACAATATATAATGGAGAAAAGAAAGTATCTTCAATAAGTGGTGCTGGGAAAACTGGATAGCTACATGTAAAAGAATGAAACTAGAACACTCTCTAACACCATATACAAAAATTAACTCAAGATGGTTTAAAGACCTAAATGTAACACTGGAAACCATAAGATTCCTAGAAGAAAACGTGGGTGAAACACTCTTTGACATAAATTGTAGCAATATTTTTTTGAATCTGTCTCCTAAAGCAAAGGAAATAAAAGCAAAAATAAACAAATGGGCCCTATTAAACTTAAAAGCTTCTGCACAGCAAAGGAAACCACTGACAAAACAAAATGATAATCTACTGATGGGAGAAAATATTTGCAAATGATATGACCAATAAGGGGTTAATATCTAAAATACATAAACAGCTCATACAACTCAACATCAAGAAAACAAACAACCCAATTAAAAAAATGGGAAGAACACCTGAATAGACATTTATCCAAAGAAGACATAGAGATGGCCAACTGGTACATGAAAAGATGTTCAACATCGTTAATCATCAGAGAAATGCAAATTAAAATCATAACAAGATAGCACCTCACACTTGTCAGAATGTCTATCATGAAAAAGAACACAAATAACAAATGTTGGTGAAGATGTGAAGAAAAGGGAACCCTGGTTCACTTTTGTTGGGAATATAAATTAGTGCAGCCACTGTGGAAAACAGAATGGAGATTTTTAAAAAAACTAAAAATAGAACTACCATATGACTCAGCAATTCTATTCCTGGGTATTTATCTGAAAAAAATGAAAACATACATGCATCCCAATGTTCACAGCAGCATTACTTACAATTGCCAAGATATGGAAGCAACCCAGTGTCCATCAACAAATGAATGGAATTAGAAAATGTGGCATACATATACTATGGAATATCACTCAGCCACAAAAAAGAATGGAAGTTTGCCATTTGTAACAACATGGATGGACTTGGAGGGTATTATGCTAAGTGAAATAAGTCAGAGAAAGACAAATACTGTATGATATCACTTATATGTGGAATCTAAAAAATAAAAGTAACTATTAAATATAACACAAAGAAATAGACTCACAGATATAGAGAACAAACCAGTGGTTACCAGTAGGGAGAGGGAAGGGGGAGGGGCAACATGGGGGCAGGGAATTAAGAGGTACAAACTACCATGTATAAAATAAATAAGTTACAAGGATATATAGTATAACACAGGGAACATAGCCAACATTTTATAATAACTATAAATGAAATATAACCTTTAAAATTGATTCAGTATTCTGCATACCTGAAACTTATATAATATTGTATGTCAACTATACCTCAATTTTAAAAAGTGAATGTTGGCTTATAACTCACACCATATACAAAAATTAATTCAAAATGGACCTAAATGTAAGAGCTAAATGTAAGAGTTAAAACTGTAAAACTCATAGGGATAAATCTTTATGACCTGAGATTTGGCAGTTTCTCAGAAATGACATCAAAGGCATGGGCAACAGAAGAAAAAACGATAAATTGGACTTCAACAAATTTAAAAAAATGTGTACATATAAGTATACTATCAAGAGAATGAAAAGACAAAGGAAAAAGTCCTTGACAATTATATATCTGATAAGAGTCTAGTGTCTATTATTACATATCTGATAAGGGTCTTATATACACATATCTAATACCTAATAAATATATGTATATATTTATTACACACACACATAGACACACACACACATACATAGGGAGAGAGAGAAGGGGAGGAGGGCAGAAGGGAAGTGGGAGAGAGAGGGAGAGAACAGATGAGGGTCTAGTATCTAGAACTCTTAAAACTCAACAACAAAAAGAAAACAACCTAATTAAAATATGGTCAAAGGACATGAATAGACCTTTCTCCAAGGAGAAATACAAATGGCCAATAACACATGAAAAGACACTCAAAATCATTAGTCATTAGAGAAATAAATATCAAAATCACAATGAGATACCACTTCACACCCACTAGATTGGTTATGATTAAAAAAAAAGATCCTAACAAGGATGTCAAGGAATTGGAACCCTCATACATTGCTATTGGGAATGTAAAGAGGTATAGCCACTGTGGAAAACAGTTTGGCAGTTCCTCAAAATGTTAAACACAGAACTACCATATGACCTGTCAAATCTACTCACAGGCATATATCCAAGAGACATGAAAACAGGTGTTCAAACAGAAATCTGTACACAAATATTCATAGCAATATTATTCATAATAGCCAAAAAGTAAAAACAACTGAATGTCCATTAACTGAGAAATAAATAAAATGTGGCTTATCCATACAATGGAATATTATTCATCCATAAAAAGGAATGAAGTACTGATACATGGATGAACTTTGAATACCTTATGGCAAATAAAAGAAGCCACAAACAAAAGGTAATATATTTTATAATTATATTAAATGAGATGTCCAGAATAAGTAAATCCATAAAGACAAAAAGCAGATTAGTGTTTGCTGGTGGCTGGGGAGAGGACTGAATGAGGGAGTACTGCTTAATGGGTATGAGGTTTCTTTGGGGGTAATAAAAATGTTCTGGAATTAGATAGTGGTGATGGTTGCATGATATTGTACATTTATAATGGTTTAAATGATGAGTTTTACTTCAATCAAAAAGAAGAAAAAAGAAACCTGAGAATTGCAAGGGGAATATCCCCAGATAACAGTAGAAGTCCATTCCAGGAAAACAGCTTCACAGCAGTACTGAAGAGTAATTAATCCATACTGGAACAGGATAATGGAAGATTCTAAAAGGAAAGTCTCCTTCAGGGGAAAAACTGCCAACTGATATATATGACCATAAGGAAAATATATATAAGTGTGGCAGAGTTGTTGGAGCAACTGATGCGCAAAGTTAACAACAGTTGCATAGAAAAACAAGGCAAACGTTAACTCCAGGAAAAAAGACGGATTGTATGAAACGGAGATATGCACCTCTCAGCCAAGCAACTGTATTTATATAGTCATATAATATAAAGAGTGATGATGCTATAAATGAAATTTAAGTAACTATGTGATGGGGAGGGGGTAGATAGAAGGGTTGAAGAAGTGAGGGGACTGATGTGAAAGACATAAATTCTCATTTTCCAAAAGATGCTTTCAAAATATAATATAAAAAATGAGAAATATGGAAACAATTTAAATATTTTCTTTAGAATATGGAGTTAAAAACTAGAAGAAAATGCTAATAGAGTATTTTTTATAACTTGTAACTTTTAAATTACATACATAGATTGGTTGACAAAAATTTGGAAACTAAATTAATAAATAATCTTTACTTTATTAAAAAGTAGCTGGTGTGGGAAAGACTGTTTGTTCTTCCCAAGAGCAATTCTTCCTTTCTGCTTCAGCAATAGAATTAGCTGGCTGGAAAGCTAAAGATTATATTTTCCAGTCTGCTTTGTACAGCATGACTAAGTTCTGGCTAATGAGAAATTAAATAGAAGTTATATATGCAACTTCTGGGTCATACTTTTTAGAACTTTCTTCCTCCTTCCTTCCTGATGGCTAGAGAGGGGACATGTGGCTGGAGCAGAGGCATTCATCTTGTGCAATAAGATAGAAGCCATGTATTGAGGATGGTAAAGCCATAGGACAGTATAATACACGGGCTGGTAGAAACTTCACAAACCAGAATGAGTACACCAGCTCAAAATTTTACATGATACAGAAGATACAGAAATAAACTTCTATCTTGTTTCAGTCACTGTTATTGTGGTCTCCCCTTTAGAGCAGTCAAACCTATAACCAAATATAGACAGAAATCAACCAAAAGAACATAATAAAATTTCTTATGTACCTAAGGTTTGCAGCTAAGCAAATATTAACTTTACATGAATGCTAAAACTCTCTTATGAAAGTTGAGAATTATGGTAAAAATTTACCTTTTTTAACTGGAGACTGATGTTGTTCATTAAGACCTTGAGAAAAGGCTTGCATTCCATTCGTCTTACACTATTGAAAGAAGAAAATATACTTTTTATCTAAGGTTTTAAAATTTTATCTAACACTGTTTTTTTAATCCATTTTTAGTTTATTTTTGTGTATGGTGTTAGGGAGTGTTCCAATTTCACTCTTTTACATGTTGCTGTCCAGTTTTCCCAGCATCACTTATTGAAGAGACTGTCTTTTCTCCATTGTATAGTCTTGCCTCCTTTGTCATAGATTAGGTGACCATAGGTGTGTGGATTTATCTCTGGACTTTCTATCCTGTTCCATTGATCTATATTTCTGTTTTTGTGCCAGTAGCATACTGTTTTGATTCCTGTAGCTTTGTAGTATAGTCTGAAGTCAGGACGCCTGATTCCTCCACCTCCATTTTTCTTTCTCAAGATTGCTTTGGATATTTGGGGTCTTTTGTGTTTCCATATAAATTGTGTGTGTTAATTAATTTGATTGTAGTAATCATATCACAATATGTATGTATATTACATCATCAGGTTGCATAACTTTTTAAAAAAATCATGTTGTTCAACCTAAATATATTAAATTTGTATTTGTCAATCATATCTCAATAAAGCTGAAAAAAAGTAAATTTACTTTGTCATGTCTGCACATATTAACAACTGAAAATGTAGATTATTTCAAATCTTTCATAGCATGTAAGAAAGTACACCTACTAAAATTTTATAAGGTGATTATCTATGTCTTATCTCATTTAACTGTCATAATCTTACAAGGGAGTAAAGAAAGTGTTATGATCACCATGTTACAGGCAAGGGAAATCAAGACAAAAAGTGTTTAGTAACAAATCCAAAAGTGCATAGATAAGAGGTAGTCAAGCTAGCTTTAGAAACTCAGGGCTACTGCATATAGTTATGAAGAATGTGGATCTAAAGGGGTACCATTCACAGCACAGATGTGGCAGATATCCTAGCAGGTGGCAGCAAGGTCTCTTATTCTAACAAAATCTGTATTTTTATATAATTTTTTGTTCTTCTTCTAATTCTTGTAAAGGCACCAAATGGATAGCAGTGGCCCTATTAAACCCACTCATTTAACAAACACAGAGTGCCTACTACATGACTGGCACTGTGCTTTGTATTGGGAATACAAAGATGAACATAGGGCTTCCCTGGTGGCGCAGTGGTTGAGAGTCCACCTGCTGATGCAGGGGACACGGGTTCGTGCCCCAGTCTGGGAAGATCCCACATGCCGCAGAGCGGCTAGGCCTGTGAGCCATGGCCACTGAGCCTACGCATCTGGAGCCTGTGCTCCGCAACAGGGGAGGCCACAACAGTAAGAGGCTCACGTACCGCAAAAAAAAAAAAAAAAAAAAAAGATGAACATGACATTCCAGTATATGTTTCTGGAGGGATCACAAACTAAAAGGTAGACAGAAAAATAAAACACTAAATGACAATGAAACTTGAGAAGTTCTATAATAACGATATGCAGAAGGTGCAATGGAAGGAAGGGGTATCAAATTTGACTTAGAAATTTCAGGAAACACTTTACATAGGAAGTGATGCTTAAACAACACTTATAGGTTTAATAGGAATTAGGCTGGCTGACTGGTGAAAAATGAATGTTTATGGAAGAAAAGCAGCCTTTGAGCTGCAAAACATGGGATAATATGGCTAGTTTAGGAAATGAAAAATGTTGACCAGGCTTGAGTAAAGCAAAATAAACACCATTTTTTTTTCAAGTCAAGGTTCTTTGCAATTTGTGGTGAAATACCCAATCTGCACACCTAGATATTCTATTTAGCCTTTTCATTTTTATAGCAAAAATGTTCCCAGACCCTGTCGCTTATCTTAAACAAATGTACACCACTGAGATAAGGAAGGAGAACAGGAAGAGACAAATTCATATCAACATCCATTCCTAGGATGAAAATTTAAAGAGTAAGATTTATAAACACTCTCAAAAGGCAAAATGTAAACAGGAAAAATACTGTAACTCATAAAGAACTAATTTCTGTAGTATAAAGGAGCTCCTAGGAAACAATGGGGAAAAAAGCCTATAAAAAAGAATGGTGCATTTAATATTGTCCCAGAGGTCTCTGAGACTGGCACATATATGCAATGGAATATTACTCAGCCATAAAAAAGGAAGGAAATTGGGTCATTTGTAGAGACATGGACAGACCTAGAGACTGCCATACGGAGTGAAGTAAGTCAGAAAGAGAAAATCTAGAAAAATGGTACAGATGAACCTGTTTCTAAGGCAGAAACAGAGACACAGTTGTAGAGAACAAATGTATGGACACCAAGGGGGAAGGAGGAAGTGGGATGAATTGGGAGATTGGGATTGACATACATATATATATATACTAATACATAAAAAATAGATAACTAATGAGAACCTGATGTATAGCACAGGGAACTCCACTTCACTTGCTATAAAGCAGAAACTAACACAACATTGTAAAACAACTATATCCCAATAAAACTTTTTTTTAATTAAAAAATATAAATAAATAAATAAATAAAAAGAATGGGTGAAGGCCATGAATTGGTAATACAGATGGAGGGAAATTCATATTATTTTTAAACAGATCAAAGATGGCCACACATTCTTGACATTCTTTTATCTCCTCCCCTTGAATCTGAGCAAGCTCTGTGATTGCTCAGACCAATCTAATATGACAGGCCCCTGCTGGTTTCCAGGCCTTAGCCTTGAAACCCAGATGTGGTGCTGTAAAGAGCCCAAGCCATTTGGTGAGGTCATTTGTGGTGCCCCTTCCAGTCTACAGGGGCAGTTAAACTCTAAACCAACAGCCAGCATTAACTACCTGCCATGTGAGTGAGCCATCTGGCCATCCAGTCCAGTCAAGACTTTAAAGCACTCCAGACCTAGATGTTATCTGATTGCAACCACATCTTTGAGAAATGGTCACCTAAGACCAGTCAGCCCATAGACACATGAAAGATAATAAGTTGTTGTTAAGCCAAAGTTTTCAAGTGCTTATTTATGAGGTAATAATTTAAAAAAACAGATTAAAAGAAGTTGTTCAGGCAGAAGAAAGATAATACCAGTAATAAACATGGATTTACACAAAGAAATTAAGAGTGCTGGAAATGGAATAAATGAAGGTAAAATAAAATTCATTCTTTTATTTTAAAAAATTATTTTAAAATATAATATACAAAAGCAAAAATAGTAGCAATGTGCTGTGTATTTATAGCACAAACTAAAGTAAAATTATGACAATAGAGCAAGAATGGGAGGGAATACACTACAAAAAGGCTATGAGATATAAGAAGTGAGTTTAGCAAGGTCAATATACAAAAATCAATAGTATTTCTATATCCTAGTATCCAAGATGTGGAATTTGAAATTTACAAAAAATACCACTTAACAATAGTATCAAAAAATACAAAATGCTTATAAATTTGACAAAAGATGCTCAAGACCCCTATGCTGAAAAAAACAAAGCACAGAGAGAAATGTCATGTTTATGGATCAAAAACTCAAAATTAAGATGTTAATTCTTTTCAAATTAATTTTTAAACTCAATCAAAATTCCAATAGGCTTTTTTGTAGAAATTGACAGCCTCATTTAAAACTTATATGGAAATGCAGAGGACCCAGAATAACAAATTTGAAAAAGAATAAAGTTAATGAACTTTCATTACTTGATTTCAAGACTTATCAGAAAGCTACAGCAGTCTGTAAAGTGTGATGGCGACCAAGAGATAGACATATAGGGAATCTAGTATATAGCATGATAACTATAGTTGACAATACTGTATTGTATACTGAAAGCTGCTAAGAGGGTATATCTTAATGTTCTCACTATAACAAAACAACAACAACAAAATAGTGATTATGTGAAATGAAGGACATGTTAACTGAACCCATTGTGGTAAACATTTTACAACATACACACGTATCAAATCATCACATCCTATACCTTAAACTTACACATTATATGTCAATTATATCTCAATAAAGCTGGAAAAATACAGACATATAAATCAGTAGAACATAATAGAGTTTAGAAATAAATTCACACATATAGGATATAGTGATTTGCTTTTGTATATTATCTTTTAAAATAATTTTTTAAAATAAAAGAATAAAAAGACAACTCAAATATTAGAAACATGCAAAGGATCTGAACAGACACCAAAAAGAAAAAAGAAAACTACAGATGGTAAATAAACTCATGATAAAATGCTCAATCTCATTAATTATTAGGAAAATGCAAATATAAAATACGATGAGATACAACTACTCACACACTAAAATGGCTAAAAATGAAGACTGACTATACCAAGAGTTGACAAGGATGTGAAGCAACTGGTACCTCACACACTATTAGTGGGAATGTAAGAAAGTACAACCACTTTGGAAAACATTTTGGCAGTTTCTAAACCAACTTAACATATGATCCGTCAATTCCACTCCTGGGTATTGTGTGCATGTCCACACAAAGACGTGAACACAATTATCCACAGCAAAATTATTCATAATATCCCAAAACTAGATACAATCCAATGTCCATCAACTGAGGAATAAATAAATTGTCCTGTATTCACACAGCAGAATACTATTCCAAATTAAAAACAAACCAACTACTGCTATCTACAAGGACATGGAAGAATCTCAAAAACATTACGCTGAGCAAAAAAAAATCTAACACCAGGGCTTCCCTGGTGGCGCAGTGGTTGAGAGTCTGCCTGCCGACGCAGGGGACATGGGTTCATGCCCCGGTCCGGGAAGATCCCACATGCCGCGGAGCAGCTGAGCCTGTGAGCCATGGCCGCTGAGCATGCACGTCCAGAGCCTGTGGTCCGCAACGGGAGAGGCCACAACAGTGAGAGGCCCGCGTACCGCAAAAAAAAAAAAAAAAAATCTAACACCAAAGAATATAGACTGTGTGATTTCATTTATATGAAATTTTAGAGCAGCCAAAACTAATGTATAGCTAAAGAAAGCAGATCAGTGGATGCCTGGAGGAGGGAGCACTAGGATTAGCGGAAGTGGGGATGGTGAATGACTATAAAGGAATAAAAGAGTATTTTGGGGGAAGATGAAACTACAGCTCTATAGCTTCATTGTGGGGTTAGTTACATGAGGTATATATTTATCAAAACTCTTTGAACAAATGGGTTCATTTTTCTGTATGTAAATTATACCTTAACAAAGTTGGTTTAAAAAAATACAGAGAGTTAGTAAAAAGTGTCCTTCATTATAAATTATGTGATATATCTCTGACATAGATTCTGGTCGCTTTTGCATTATAACTGAAGCAGCAGACAAAATTTTAAACTTAGAAGTATATCTAATTAATTGATTTTTCTCTATAAAATTTACAATATTAATATACTCCTTTTTACTTATAAAGTTTCTAAAAGAAGGTTAAGGGTTCCAAAGAGAGGTATGAATATTATTATTGTATTAATTAGGGAAATGCTAACTACTGGAACAGATAAAACAAAACATTACAATGGCTTAAAAAATTAATATAAAGCAAGTGTAATTAAGATATCATGGTACTGACACAGAGATACACAAATAGATCAATGGAAAAGAATTAAGAGTCCAGAAACAGGCCCTATTTATCTGAAAACTTATAAAGATGGCATAAATCTGAATGGAAAGAATAGATCATTCAATGAATTGTGCTTTACAACTGGTCTTCTATATGAAAAAAATAGATTTTTATCTATATCATACAAAAATTAACTTCAGGTAGACTATACACTTAAATATTAAAGCAAAACTTTAAATCTTTTTGACGAATATGTAGGAAAAATATCCTTTGATCTTAGGGATGAGAAAACTTCATAAACAATGACACAAAGCATGAAATCATAAAAAAATTTAAAATATGACTACATTAAGATTTTATAGTTTGAAAAAAAAACACACACAAAAAATAAACAATTTTCTCATAGACCAAGAGAAATGGGCAAATGATACGAACTGATAATTTACAAAAGAGAAAAACCAAATGGCCAAATTAAACATAAGATGCTGCATTCAAAGTAATAAAGAATTAAAAATTAAAACCGACAAGATACATTTCTCACCCATTAAACATGAAAAAAGAGTGAAAGTCACGGGCTTCCCTGGTGGCGCAGTGGTTGAGAGTCCGCCTGCCGATGCAGGGGACACGGGTTCGTGCCCCGGTCCGGGAAGATCCCACATGCCGCGGAGCGGCTGGGCCCATGAGCCATGGCCGCTGAGCCTGCACGTCTGGAGCCTGTGCTCCGCAACGGGAGAGGCCACAACAGTGAGAGGCCCGCGTACCGCAAAAAAAAAAAGAGTGAAAGTCTGACAATAACAAGGTAAGGATGCAGAAAAATCAGAGTACTTCATGCATTGCTTGTACAAATCACTTTGGAGAGAAATCTGACAGTATATAGCAATTCTACTCCAGGTTTATACTACTGAGAACCTCTCAAACATGTATTAAACATAACATATAGATGGGTGTTTATTGTAGCGTTTATTATAAAATATTTCTATTTCTATTATAAAACAGAAACAAGTGTCATGCCCATGACAGAAAATGGAACAAGAAATGTGGTAGCTTAATATATATATATAAAGAGATTATTCTGTATCAGCACATATTGAACTGCTTTACTCATTTTAACAGTTGCCTAGTATTCCATTTATAAATATATTTATGCTTGTCTATGCATAATGTATTTCTGGAAGTTTCTAGATAAGAAAGGGGTACAATGGTTACTTCTGATCAGAGGAAATAGGTGACTGGGGGATAGAGATTGGAGGGAAACTTCACTAAATGTCATTTTGTATATTTTGAATTTTTAAATTTGTGACTATTTTATTTAGTCAAAAAATTAAATTAGAAAATTTTAAATATAAACCTAAATGTGAAAAAACATAGCAGAATATGTGTAGGTAAAATATTATTTATATAAAATTGTAGAACAGTTAAAACAATTCTATTTGTTATAGCAAAAGTACTAATACATTCACGAAAACAATAATAAATTGAGGACAGTTATCTTGGGGAAGTATAGGAAGGAAATGGGATGGTGCAGGGATATATAGGTTTTTAAAATTTTACCTGTAAGGTTTTTTGCCTTAACATTTTCTAAAACAAATAAAACAAAATATTTAGATTTGAAAATGGTGAGCAATGGGTATTAATAAGTGTTTATTCTCTTTAATATATGCTTGAAATAGATCATAACTTTTAAAAAGTATATAAAGCACTTAGTATAGTACCTGGCACACAACAGCCATCTAACAAATGTTACTTTCCAGTCGTAATGCTTTATTTTATTATAACTTCTAAGACTTACTCTGCTAACTCCACTTTGTAAGTACTGGGTGTTGCATGGATATTCGTTTTGGAAGTTGAAAGGGAATACTGTTCCTGTTAGGAGAGAAAAAGAAAACATTTTAAATATCTATTACTTCAATAAATGGTATACCACCACTTAAAAACCTTAAGTACCTAGGATATTCTAGGCACTGCTTTGAAATTTTTTCTGATAGTTCATTTACTCAACACAATGAAATGTCAGCCACCATGTTAGGAGATGGGTTTATAAGCATGAAAAAAGCTCAGAGATAAAAGAATTCATAGCTTATTTTTAAAAAAACAAGCTCATAAATAATGACTATAATAAAAATAAGTTATGTGACAGGTACAGAGAAGATACCAGGGGAGAGTAGAGTGGGCTTTGGGGGTATCAACTAAGGCTTCACGAAAAGAAATAATTCAATCTGGGTCTTGAAGAAAAAGTAGATTTCTTTGAGGATGTGAGTTGTCCAGAGAGTATAGAAGTATGCTGAGAAAGGCTAAAATTAATTTCTGATTTACTTAACTTTTCTGCTTAATAAACCCCTACTCCTGTCCAGATCTTAAGAGGATATAATTAAATGAGAGATCAGGGCTACCAGCCCACTCCTACCTACCCCTGAAATAGCCTTCAAGGGAAAGGATCAGTGGAAAACTGAACCTGTACAAATGAGGGAGGGACGAGTACTGTAAAAAGGCTAGTCACAGAAAGAAGCGGCTGCCAATGGTTTTATTTCCTTCGCTTTAGGAAAAAATCTGAGACTTTGCCCTACACAACTGCTTCTTCAGTGCACCAGAAGGATACAGCTTCAGCATTGCTAAACTATGGTCCAGAAGATCCCTTAATTTCATTTTGTCTGTCCTAAGTCACAGCCATCTTCAAAGGAAACATTACCAAAGTAGAGACAATCTTCTTTGTAGGAACCAAAGATAGGAGAAAAAATGGAGGACTGAGGAGCTGTGTCATTTCTATATTTTCTGATTCATCTTTGTACCCAGTAAAAGGGCTATATTTTCCCTTTTCTAAGTAGCCAGTTATTCAGTTGAACACATGGACTAAACAGAATTTAAATAACTTTTATATTTTATGTATATATGTATAGACAAATATACATAAAATATAAATATATATACTAGTAATGAAAATAATAACAAAAAATTTAGAAATTAAATACCAAGTATTTCAAGAATTTGTCCAAAAGTTTAGTTTTATGGGCAAAAGAAAATATTTTAGAAAATTTAGATTTCCTGAAAAATTAGATTTTATGTTCCAGCTCAAGCACAGCCTTAATCTGTAAGTGTTGCTTGGTACTAATTTTTTTCAATTAGGTATATTTTTTAAAGTCTAATGCTCTCTCCAGATGACTGCTCTGCAGTGATCATAATCACAGGACACAATTTGTATTGAGAGTATCATTCTGAGTAGAAGCCAGTTGTTAACCATGAAAATGAGACATGAAAAAAAAAGATACACAAGTTGCTCTCAGGCAAAAAAAATACACGAGTTCTTCCCACCTTTGCTGGTCTGGTAGACCATTAAGAATTTTCTTAATGTAAGTCAAAACCACAATGAGGTATCATCTCACACAGGTCAGAATGGCCATCATCAAAAAGTCTACAAATAGGGCTTCCTTGGTGGCACAGTGGTTGAGAGTCCGCCTGCCGATGCAGGGGACACGGGTTCGTGCCCTGGTCCGGGAGGATCCCACATGCTGCGGAGCGGCTGGGCCCATGAGCCATGGCCGCTGAGTCTACGCGTCCGGAGCCTGTGCTCCACAATGGGAGAGGCCACAGCAGTGAGAGGTCCGCATAACACCAAAAAAAAAAAAAAAAGCCTACAAATAATAATTGCTGGAGAGGGTGTGGAGAAAAGGGAACCGTCCTACACTGTTGGTGGGAATGTAAATGGGTGCAGCCATTATGGAAAACAGCATGGAGGGTCCTTAAAAACTAAAAATAGAGTTAACATATGATCTAGCAATCCCACTCCCGGGTATATATCCAGAAAAGACAAAATTTCTAATTCAAAAAGATACATGCATCCCAATGTTCATAGCAGCGCTATTTACAATAGCCAAGATATGGAAACAACCCAAGTTCCCATCAACAGAAGATGTGATATATACACAATGGAATATTAGCCATAAAAAAAGCATGAAATAGTGCCATTTGCAGCAACATGAATGGACCTAGGAAATATTATACTTAGTGAAGTAAATCAGACAAAGACAAATATTATATGATACCATTTACATGTGGAATCTAAAAAATAATACAAATGAATCTATTATAAAACAGACTCACAGACACAGAAAATAAACTTATGATTACCAAATGGGAAAGGGAGGAGCAGAGGGATAAATTAGGAGTACGGGATTAACAGATACAAACTACTATACACAAAATAGATAAGCAACAAAGATTTGCTGTATAGCACAACTAACTATATTCAATCTTATAATAACCTATAATGGAAATAATCTGAAGATATATATATATATATGTATATAACTGAATCATTACTGTATACCTGAAACTAACACAATATTGTAAATCAACTATATTTCAATAAAAAAAGAATCCTTCTCTTCAGTAATACTTCTAAATTCTTTAAACAGTGGAGATCAATGGTTTTCATTATTTTTTAAACATCCACCATTTATATATTTATTTACTTATATATTGTATACACACATTATTTATATATTATTTGGCCTTTCAAATACTAATTAGCCATTAACCAATTAATTTTTTAAAATGTGTACTCTAGATTACTCACCAGGAGGAGAAGTCAGATGACGAACAGGTCTTGCTGGCTGAAGTGGTTTACCAATCAATTTTTTGGTTTCCATTGTCTCAAAGACCTTGAGGTTCCATACTTTAGGCGGGAAAAATACATTTTATCTTCTAGACAAGATAATCAAGTTGCTTTAACATATATACAAATAACCACGACATTCATTTGAAGAGAACTATTTTATAAGGTGGAAAACACAAAACAAAGCATTTAAAATAACATGCAACAAACCATAGACCCCTTTACAGCATGTGTCACAACTGAATATTCCCTCTTTAAAACATTTTTCTCCCTTAACTCCCCTGACTCTTTTCTTTAAGTTTTGTTTCCTATTTCTTTGATTGCCTCTTCTAACTTCCTTAGCTGATTCCTACTTTTCTCCAAATAAACTTAGGGATTCGTCCAAATTTGGCTTTGGTCCTCTTAGCTACTCTCATCTATTCTTATGATTGCAACTACCTATCTGCATGATAAATATGCCCTAATTTACACATCCAGCATCTACCTCTCTTTTAAATTCCAGTTTTACCTTTCTAATTGCCAAAAGATATTTCCATTTATATTTTACCATAGATACCTCAAATTTAACATATCCAAAATTGCAGTACTATTTACAATAGCCAGGACGTGGAAGCAACCTGAGCGTCCATCGACAGGTGAATAGATAAAGAAGATGTGGTATATATATACAATGGAATATTACTCAGCCATAAAAAGAAATGAAATTGAGTTATTTGTGGTGAGGTGGACAGACCTAGAGTCTGTCATACAGAGTGAAGTAAGTCAGAAAGAGAAAAATACCATATGCTAACACATATATATGGAATCTAAAAAAAAGGTTCTGAAGAACCTAGGGGCAGGACAGGAATAAAGATGCAGATGTAGAGAATGGACTTGAAGACACGGGGAGGGGGAAGGGTAAGCTGGGACAAAGTGAGAGAGTGGCATTGACATATATACACTACCAAATGTAAAATAGATAGCTAGTGGGAAGCAGCCGCATAGCACAGGGAGATCAGCTTAGTGCTTTGTGTCCCCCTAGAGGGGTGGGATAGGGAGGGTGGGTGGGAGATGCAAGAGGGAGAGGATACGGGGATATATGTATACGTATAGCTGATTCACTTTGTTATACAGCAGAAACTAACACAACAATGTAAAACAATTATACTCCAATAAAGATGTTAAAAAGAAAAAAAAGACTACTTGGCACAAGGCAAGTGCTAAATAAATGCTATTACTATAAAAAAAAATCAAATTCATTACTTTGACTCCAAAGATGTCCCTCCTCCTGTATTCCTTAAGTCATCACCAACTCCCTCATATCACCCTCAGTTAAAGACACCTTAAATTTGTCTATATTAGAGCCCCCACACCATAATCAGTCTCTAATTCCTATCCATTGTACTTCCAAAATATCTCTCAAATATATTTTCTTTACTCCCACCACTACTCTTTTAGTCCCACAGTAGTTCTTAATTCATCTCCCTGAACACCTAGACTGATTAAAATACTCCCTCTCCCTATGTACCTATGTACCTGGGACACAGTGAATATGCCCTTATCATGCCACTTAGGGAACACTGTACTATACTATACTATATACCACACTATAATGGCTGATTTGTCTTCCATACTAGGCAAAAGTGAGGAACAGAGTCTTCTTAAAGTGAGGAACAATATTTTCATTCCTCCTGTGTCCCCTACAACTAACTCAGTACTTGGACTGGATCCAAAGTAGGTGTAAAACAAGCATCTGCTGAACAAATGGGTGAACATAGTCTCCAAACTATGATCTCCTTACACACATACCTGCTTAAAAAACTTCAGTACCCCATCACCTCCTGAATTATTAATAGAAACAGGACCCAACATCCATGTGTCATGCACAGTAAACCACTTATCTATGTCACATTATTTAATATTCAGAACAACTTTATAAATTTGGCACTATTAACAGCTAGAGCTCAGGTCTTGGGTCGGCCTACCTAGGTTCATATCATAGCTCCACCACTTATTTATGTAATTATGGAAAACAGTAACCCCTATCTCCTAAGTTTGATGTGAAGACTAAAAAAGAAAATCTGTATAAAGCATTAGCACAATGCCTGGTACATAGTAAAAGTTAAATAAATGTTAATTTTATCATTTTTTTATCCTCATTTTACAGAGAAGGCTTAGGGAAATCAGGTAACTTGCCCAAGGTCATGAGTCTAAAAAGTGATGGGTATGCTCATCCCCATGCTTTTGGCCAAGATGCTATGATCAAGCTAGCCCCATACTCTCTTTCCACCTCCCACACAGGCAGAACTGTCCAAGTTTCATTAAGTACCCTTCTTATGTGCTCATAAATCACCCCTGTATCCTCTTCCAGTGTGTTGCATTAGTTTCAAATACCTATTATCTGACTATAAAATTATAGCTCTATCACTCAGGTATATCTCTAATGGCTAGCACAGTGTCTAATACACAGTACACGTTCAATAAGTTGTTGAATTCATAAATGTTATTTTGTTTCATCATATATATTCAGGTCCTCTGTCTGGAGTTCCCTCACTCTCCCTGCTGCTCTTCTCCCAAATTGCTATTCATCCTTCAAAGCCAAGGTCAAGTTCCCTCTACTTCCTTGGAAAGTATCCTCATGTCTCAGCGCTAACATTAAATAAACTGGTTCACATGAAGTTCTCTAGTTCCTAACAAATAGGTGATAGTAAAATAACAACAGTGGTAGCAACAATAATGATTTTTCTTTCTTCCTCCAGTGGTCCATATTGTATTGGGTTGGCCAAAAAGTTCATTCGGGTTTTTCCATGACTTCTTATGAAAAAGCTGAATGAATTTTTGACCAACCCAATATTTTGCCTATTAATTTTTCTAAAATGTATCATACAAAAAATCTATTATATGCCTAATTGGTTAGACTGTGAGTTAGTTTAAGCCAAAAAAACTAGGCTTTATTTATCTTTGTATCTTAGTAGCTGCAACATAGTTTTACTAAATAAATCTATAAATTTAAATACCTCCTATTTAATGAAAATCTGATGCCTGAATGGACCAAAAGCTTTCCAAATTTTGATACCTATCAAGACAAAGTCAAAAGTAAAACTCCACCTGATTTTGCACTTGCTCATCCAGAAATTGATTGTAACCCATGATTTTAAGCAGAGGTTGGTCTAAGTGACTGTTTCCCTAAGTATAAAATAGGGTTAATCACTTTCTTTACGCTCCAAAGAAATACTTTCATCTTAAAAAAATGCCTTTGGACATAATTCAAGTGTTAAAATCATAAATTTATAAACAATCTCTCAAAGTTAGCAATGATAACTAAGCACAAAATAGTTACTTTTTCTTGAAATTCGGAGAGATGCAAGCCAGTACTCTAAGTTAACACCCATCTAGATTTGTAATGTGTATGTTAACTGATATTTCCGCACAGTGATTAACAACCTTCTAAACAAAACTAATGCACTACTTTGATATAATAGGAAAAAAAAAGTTATAAGCATATGTAGCAAAAAAAACCCACTTCAAATATTTATTGAATATTTTCTATGTGGAAGGGAATATTTTAATATGGACCAAAGAACAGTCTAATATTGCATTATTTAATGTTTATCCTAGCCATTTTAATTAGGACACTAATACTAGTAGTAGTAATTTTCCATCCTGTTTCCCATATGAAAAGAATACAATAGAGTACTTTGGCACACACTTTTTTATTTTTCATTGCTCAGCTGAAATCGAGTTGGTAGGTTGTAAAGTCTTTCCAGTTGCTGAGCAATGCAAATCCCCAGTATTCAATGCAAATCCACAGTTTTCAAGTGTTGGGGAGTTACAGAACTCTTATATGATTTTACAACACATGTAAATAAACAAGCAAACAAATGAAAAGATTTTTCAGTACCACCTACCCTTTCAATTTGTAGTATGAAAACTACAGCAAAGTCCCCAGATACATAAATCCACATCAGTTAAGGAAATTATTAAAGTAAACTATGTCTGCATAGAGACAGTGACATTATAGGGAATAAGTTTGGGATGCATACTACATAACAGCATCATGTCTTAAACAGTGTTATTAATGGAAAAGTATTTACCTTATACAATAATAAGCAATTATTATTGTAAAACTGATCTAGGATCAGAATCTATGAAGGACAGGGCTCCACAAACCAAAGCCTAATTCTCTGGGTTACAAATAAAGACAGCTGAACTACACAGTCAGCATATAAAATAACTTCAATCTTAAACTCTAATGTCTGCTCACTCATTGAATGTAGAACTCCTTTCCTTTGAAGCTACCTAGGTTAGGCATTTATGATATCAAGTGTTACAAAGAACAGTTGCAAAAAAAACATAACCCTACCTACAACATTGGGTAGCAAGTAGTGGGCCTGTCATAAAGTTGTCTTTGAAATGTAAATATATAGTTTTGTGGTATAAATATTTTTAAAGGACATTTTGATCCAAAGTCTCAAAAATTCATTATATTAACACATGCTGAGAAATGGTTACTAACTAAAGTTGTTTTTCAAGTTTACACAAATCATCTTAAAATGCCAAGTGGTATAAACAGAACACTGGTTTGCAAGTCAGGAAACCTGTGTAGGTGCTATTCTTCATCTAGAATACTAACTATATCTTAGGTTATTTGTTTGTTTAAAAAAATATATCAAACTAAATATAAGGGCCCACCAATTCTGAAACTACAAATTAACCTAAAATTTTCTAAAATATAGTACCATGAGATAAGTATATATACTGATCAATTGGGGCAAAATTTCATTACCCAACATATCTTATTCTTTTTTAATTAAAACTCCATTTTTTGAGATCCTACTACATGTTAAATGCTTTACATATACTATCTCATTTAATTTTGAGCCGTACATTAACTGTTGTAGAAAATCATTATTAGCTACTTTACAGATGAGAAACCTGAGGCTAAGAAAAATAAGAGATGAGCTCAAGTTCACACGGTTAGTAATTGGTAGAAATGAGGTTCCGACTATAAAGTTCACGCCCTTGTCTCTAAACTTGTGTGTTTGGTAAGTAAAAGACACCTGACTCTCCACTATTCCATGTGGACACTATTTGTATGGAAAAAAAATTAATTATGAGAAGGAATATTTATGTATAAAACCTTGCTGAATAAAGTGGTGTGTGCTAATAATTTTCATTTCCTCAATTTTCAATTTTTCTTCAACTACTAAATAAATTGTGGGATTACTATGCTTTCCTCACTCTGCAGACATGGTACACTGCCATTCTAATCCACAGAATGGATTAGATATATGAAACATAATATGTATTATACTTAAAAGCTGAATATTATACTTAAAATTTACAACTTAAATTCTAGATTTCTTTAGAAACTGCTGATGGTTCAGCTGCAATTAAGAAATAAAAGCATATAAAATTAAAGAAATAAGCTGAGAGAAGAAGTGAAAAGACCATGCTTTCATTTACTTCATGTATATTTCCCATATAGGATTATACCAGATAGGATTTAATCTTAATTTTCAACTTCAAAATATCTCTTTTACAAAGTTAGGATTCCTTAAAGCCAAATGCTGCTTTTAAGTAAACAGCACAAACTGATAACCTGATAGATGAAAAATATCATAAAGGAAATATAGAGGAGTACAGGATAAACTAATTATGACTTACATGACAAAAGACACTTTATACTCCACAAATCGTGTTGCCATATGTAGGAAAAATTAAAACTAAAATATCAAAAAGTTATAAGCCTAGAGTGTCCCCTTATATTTTCCATTTCATGCTTTCTGACCAAAAAAATTTTTTTTCTTTGTGAAGCATCTTTCAATACAAGCACAATTTAACATTGAGGTGGGATAAAACTGTCCAGGTAATGGGTGTTGGTGGTTGTCATAACTGATGTAACTGTCCTTTTTCAGGTTTTTTTTTTTTTTTTAGTTTTGCTAAAATATCAGCAATTATAAAATTTTGATACAAATATGTTGTACACCTGAAACTATTATAATGTTATATGTCAACTTTTGTAAAACAGCATACCCTTACATACAAGTTGCATAGAACATATTCAAATACGTTCATTAACCATTTGATTTCCTTCTGTGAAGTGACCACATATGTCTTTTGCTTCTTTATTCTTACTGGGTTTTCTTTTCTTATGAATTTAATTTATTATTAATAAAAACAACTACAGTAATCTCAAAAACAAAAACAAACTGTTGCCCAAAATTAGTAAGGATGATTCTAGGGCATGGGAAACAGTCTTCAAACCATCCAACTACCTAGGACCAGGTCCTGGGACAGCGGGCGATGTGCACTTCCTTTTCGGGGCTTTTTATGTGTTTGCTTTGTTTTTGTTTTATCAATATCCCTTCAGCAGTGTAATTCCCTTGGCCACTGGCCCCTCGCCCGGTTTTCCACACCGGCCCCCACCCCTTTCCTTCCGACCTGCTCGCTCCCTTCACACTCTAAGAACCACCTTGGGGACCCTGTGGAGGCCCTGCCTGATTTGCGCCGACTGGCCCCAGAGGTTCTCTCCCTCACCTCAACTTCCCCCGTTTCCTCCCTCGGAGACGGCGTCCACCGGCCTCCTCACACCCCGGGACCTGACTTCTGTCCTCGTATGGCTCGTCATCCCCGGCCACCTACCGCCTTAAGATCCGGGAGGATTTCGGGACAAGCAGCCGCGTCGCGGCGCTCAGCCCTAGACGCGGCGGCCGAACGCCCGGCTGCCCGTCCGTGAACAGCTGCAGCCGCGAGTCCGCTCCAGGCCCAGGGTGGCGGCGACGAGGGCGTGGCAGACGGCGGCTCCCAGGGGCGTTGGGCGGGCGCGGGGCGGGGCCTTGGGCGCCTGGGGCCCAGAGCGCGGCGCAGCCCGGCGGGAGCAGAACCGTTAAACCTGTGGCGTGCGTTTCTCGGGATGTGCAGGGCGCGAGGGGCGGGCGCAGCGTCTCGGGAGCCGCGCGTGGTGCTGAGGCTTCGCCGAGGTGCCTTTGGGACCCCAGCCGGCGGTCCTGCTTGCCCGACACGGGGAGGCGCGAGACGAGACGTCTGCGCGGTGCCGGGCGGCGGACTCCAGGCAGCGTCTGTGAGCTATGCCGCCTCTGTGAGCGAGGCCTCCGGTGAGCTGACGACTGAGCCCCTCCCGCGTCGGAGGTGCCGGCGGATCCCGCAGGCGCTGGCAGCTGTCCCTGGCCTGAGTCTCAGTGGTGCTAGGATTCGGGCTGTCATGGAGTAAGGGAAATGGTTAACTTCTGACAGGAATACATGTCGCACACAGACTGCCGTCCTGAAAGGAACAAAATTGGTTGAGGCGACTCCATCTGAATCCGAATCCTTTATTTTTAATTTTCACTTTTATTCTTTTACTCAATTTTTCACTGTTATTTTTGAGAGTCCCCACTTGGTACTACCACTATACTAGGGGGACGTGGAGGCGGAACACGGGTGAACACGGGTGTAATTACAGGGCTCACAATCCGGTGGGCCCCTGGGCTGGTGAACAAATTCTGTGGGCTGTGCTAAGTATTGCGTTAGAGGAATAGATTTAAGTTGGGAGCATAGTGTAAGGAATGCCTAAACTGACCGTTAGGCTTGGAATGTTAGAGCCGTTTTCGGAACAGCTTAGGCTTGGTTTCTTCCAGCTGGCTGGAGGAAGAAGGCAAGGAAGAAGAGACGGTGCAAAGGGAAAAGAAAACTTGTCTGGCGTACAGTAGTTGGAGTAGGGGAAACAGCAGTGTGGAAAGGAAACAGAAGAAGTGGACATGAATCAAAAGTTTGAATCTTTCATAACTTATCTTTTTGAATATTGGAAGGGTCGTTCTCACAGCACTATGGAGGGCAGATTGTGTGTGTGGGGTGTAAGATATAGCAATATTAAACAGGCCACAGAAGACTTCCCTGGGGGTGTCTGCAATAACTCCAATAAAAAATAATGATGTCTGAGATTAAGTACCAAAGAAGAAGGGATAGATCTGAGAGATGCTGCTGAAGTGAAATCAATAGGTTTGTGACAGACTGGGTGGAAGGAGTGAATAAGAAGAGAGTCTAGGGTGACTCGGGGTTTCTGAATTGGGTGAACAAGTGAATAGGTGGTGATGACATAAGATAGGGAACACAAGAGGCAGAACAGGTTTAAGGAGGGAAATGATGAGTTCAAACTGGGACTTGTAAATATGAGATTATAAAAGAATATTTAGGTTGAGGTTTTCAAACAGCTTTTTTATGTACACACACAAAAAATATGTACCCATACATATATAACATATACATACACGTTATAGATAAATTGGAACATTAGGAAAGGGATGCTGATTAAGAAAACCCATTCCAGAAAAAAGTACTTAGAAAGAGGACTCAAAAGGCAGGTACTGCAAAGGAGGCTGTGTAAAGGCAAAGAAAGCTTGACTGGAATGGGATAACTGAAGATGAAATGCCTCTGAAAAGGGATCATCTAAGCTAGGGCTGAATGCTGATGTAGAATAGGAAAAAGGTATTTAGGGAAAGGGAACTGTAGGTATTAATGTCCTGGGGTGAGAAAAAACAAAGTTTAGCATATTTCAGAAACTGATTAAGACCAGTATGGTTGAATAGAAAGCAAGAAGAGAATGCTGAAGATGAGTTTGGAGAGACAGGAAAAGCTGAAATCCTAGTTTTTTGTAGGCTCCAGTAAGGAGACTGAATTTTATTTTAAGAGCAATGGGAAGCATTGAAGTGTTTAAGTGGGACAGTAATATGGTAGGATTTACCATTTTAAAAGGTGTGGAGTTTCACAATCACTTCCATGCATAGTCAAGTTATTGCTAGCTATTTAGGTGTAGAAAAGGCTTCCAGCAACATTCTTACCTTCCACTGAGACAGCTCACCTGGCTTCAGAGACTAAAGTGCAGGTCAGAGGAGGTGTCATGATAAGAACATGTCCTGTGGCATGAAGCAACAGAAGTCTGTGGATAATGAAGTCAGTAAATCCTTTCAACCCCCAGATGTAAAAAATTGTAGGTGTAGGATTCAGTTCTCATTAATCTAGTCAAAACAGAAGTTTTCTTCTTGAGGAATATGTTTAACAATGTAACATATACAATTATATATACATCATACAATAAAATTAGTTTTTACGTATTACTAAATGAAATCAATAGAAATTATGATAAAAAAGTGAGATGGAAGAAAAAAATTTTTTTCAAATAAAACCAAAATCAGTAATCTACTTCAAGGTATAAATACATTTTAAATATAGTTAATAAGCAGACTCCTAATTTTTTGGATAATTGATGAAGAAGAATAAATTATATAAACACATTGAAATTTTAAAAAATCTCTTGTTGATTTGGTAAGAAATATTGGCATCTACAAGGATAATCCAGAACTTATAATATACATCTACAAAAAGAGCTTAACAACAGGTTAGTGAGCAATTTAAATACTAATTACACTGCCCAGGAAAACTTGAAATGCCCTGAAATTATTGAGCTCACATAAGAAACTCATGACAAGTTTCCCCAAATTTAACAACACTAAAAATTGACACTACAAGTTGTTACTGAAATTAACTTTTCTAAACTTTCAATAATAAAAATAAATTTTGATTGCCTATCCTGGAGAAAATACCAAATTATTTATTCTCACAAAGAAGATGCACTATAAAATTGTTTTCAAATGAAGAGGCAATCAAAAAACTAAAAATACAGGCAGTTAATTTAAAATATTTTTATGGATTTTTTGATGTTTGTGGTATTTGTCAGCTTTTTAAAATTTTTAATTTGTTGTCATTGCATTGTTTTTCTCATTCTAAATAAATATTTACTTTGGTTCAAAAAAAAAAAGGTTTGGAGACTGTATCAAGGAAAATACAAAAGTGGAAATAGGAATCCCAGTTCCCAATTAGAAGGATAATAATTAAGAGTTAAATGTGTCTTACTACTTGTAAGTAGAGGTTTTATTTACAATTGTATTTTCTTAGCTTATTTAACTTTACCTTCACAATACCTTACATTTAGTTAATAAAACCTTGTATGATCACAAGTAACCTTGTATGAGCACAAGTAACACGCACACAAACTGGTTTCTTGTTCTCATGGTAGGTACTGTCTAGTTAGGGTGCAGTTACACAGAGACAATTCCAATTCAATAGCTAATTGTTAAGATAAAGGCATTCATGGTGTGCCTGTGTAGTTCTACTGAAAGCCTGGGAGTTGGGAAAAGCTGAAGAGGTAGCATTACCTAGTGTTTACCAAATGATATCCTTACCAACCTCCTGTCAGTATTCTTCCTCTTATTATTCCACAAACATCTACAAAGCATTTTATGGAAGATACACATACACACACCCCCAAATACAGATAATCATTGAAACAATGCATGAAAAGCTATAATAGCGATTTGCTTCCACTCAGCTTAGTTCAGAAAAAAAAAACAAAAAACATTTTTGAAAGTCTATGCCTATTATGTGCCAGGCACTGAGGATATAAAAACCAAACTGAGATACAACTTGCATGACTGAGGCACAACTAGTAAGAAGAGAACAATAGTCTATGAGTACCTATAAACCTGTAAGTAGAATAGAGGGTAGTATATGTGGCAGAAGTATTTACATGGAATAGAAGTAGTACAAGGAAAGAATTCTGTCTGGGTGGAAAGGAGGAGAGGAAGGATCATGGAAGAGTTTGCAGGGGAGGTAATGCCTAAGGAGGATTTTCAAGGATAGAAAGGAGTTTACCAAGTTAGACAGGGATATTCCTTGCAGGCAGAAGGACATGTCCAAAGGCATATAGAAATAAAACAGAAGTCAATACCAAAAAATATCAGTAATTCAATACTGCAGAAACACAAAATACGAGACACTGCTTGGGTAGTGGTTCAATATTAGGCTAAAGAAGAATGAAGAGCCTTTTATCTCCCTTATAAGCATGTGGAGAGATGCTGAAGGACTGTAGGTAGGGTATGATAAGATCTTATGTGCATCTAAAAAATAATCACTTAGGTGACTAATGTGGAAAATGGATTGAGGAGAGGTACAGGCAGCAGGCAAGGCAAAAATAGAAGCAGAGGGACCTGTTCATAGCCTTTTACAGGAAATGTTGATGAGAGCCACAATTAAGATAGGGAGGAACCATGAAGAGACGTGCACATACTTGACAGAGAATAGGGAGAACTGATGGATTGTAGAGGGTGTGAGATGAGAGATAAAAATGGTGATGCCAGTTATTGATTTAGGCAGCCAGATGGATCTCAGAAACAATGAAAAGATATTGTGAGTTCCCTGAGGAGGAATGAGGGAATGGAATGAATCTAGAGTGTAGGTGGAGGAATGGAACAAAGGTAAGAATAGGTGAAATAAGAAAAAAACCGCTGTAAGAGGAAGGGGGTCTCTGTGAAAAGTGTGGTAAGGGGCTTTAGGACTAAAGTTTTCATATGGTATCTGTGGGAGATTTGCAGAGAGAGCTGAAGACAGGTAAACAATGTTGAGGTGCAATTGAAGGTAAAGATCAAAAATATGTAGTGGCATTTGTGGTTATGGGATTCATTGGTAAATATAGAAGATGATAGATTGGAATAATCAAGAAATTAGAAGTGTTGAAGGTGATATTCAGGAATGGCAGTACAAAAAGGGTCAGAATTTTGGATAGAGGAAGCATATGTTCAGAGAGTGGATATCTGAGAATGAGTTTGGAGATGGAGTGGTTCTAACTATGGGCGCCAAGAGTGCAGCTACAGTGGTGAATAGCAGACGTGTAATGGAGATAAACGTCACTGGACTTGAGGGAATCAAAGAAATGAGTCCAGACCAGAGTATTAGAGAGGCCATTCACATTGACATTTAAATCAATGGCATGTGATAAGAATGAAAACCAGATACTGAAGTCTGCATTAATTACGGGGGAGTAAAAGAAGACCTGTGGATGGCAGATGGTAGGCAGAGAGGAACTTTTAAAGGAAGGAGTCATACAGCAGGTGAGTAGGAAGAGGCCAGGAAAAAATAAGGCATTACATAATCTAAGGAATTCTCTACAAATCTCCTAAGCTTATTCTTGCTAAAGGCTTAATGACTAATGAAAATGTAATGTATTTTCTCCAAGATTATTTAAATATCAAATATCTTAAGTCAATGGTATATTTGGCATAGAGTATCAGACACTGTGGCAAGGTTTTTCAGAAAATTTTATTTAAACACTGGGAACTTACAGTAGTTCTATATCCAAACATTACACATACACATAAGACACTTAAAAACTTCAGAGCAATGTGTGTGATCACTTCCTTTTTAGCAAGTTACCTTAAATGAGTTTTAGTTACATTTACAAAACTGAAGACTATCTCTGTGGAGAATCAAAGACTCTCACCTGTTAAATTACAAACTGTACTCAGATATTTAGCCTTACCTAAAAACTTATTTGGGAGGCAGTCCCAAAAGAATATAGGCTTCTCATTTTTGTTTATCAATGGTATTCCACCTAAGGTCAAACACATGCGCATTTATCAAACATAAAGAACCTTAGTATTTATTTAAATTTGTAACCGAACATGTAAAATAAATTTAAAAATTAAAAGCCTTTACAAACTTTTAGCATTTTGTGCTATTTAACAATCATTTTAATAAATATTGCTATTACAAGAAAGAGAATTATATTAATTAAAATTCATTGTATGTCAATTTCCTTATATTTAATATGTAATATTCCTACTTATTTCCTATTATTTTGTTAATTATAAAAAAGAAAATAAATACATGTAATAATATTTAAGATAAAATGCTATAAAATTAATAATGATATAATAAAATCAAAAAATGTTTTTTAAACTAGAGTATTCTATTCTTTGTGAAATGAATACTTAGGGCAAATATTTCATTTTCTTCCCAGAGATGAGTTACACACAAGTATAGCTAGATCAAAAATAAACAAAAGCTAAACAAAAGAAATGGTGTTATTACTCAAATACAATCAAAGCTTTTTCTATATTAGAAAATGTGAATGCCAGAGAAAGTGCATGTGAACATGTGTTGTGTATATTTTCAGCATGGTTTAGTACAGTGTTTCTCAGAGTACGACTCAGGGAAAACCAACATCAGAATCATTAGTGCTTGTTTTGAATGCAGATGCCTGTTCTACGCAAAATCTTTTTCAGGTCTATGGGAGTGGCACCTCAATTTCCTCTGGCAAAGCAGAAACAAGAATCTTTTTCTTAGGATTTCTGTGAATATTATATAGCACATGTTGTAAGGCTAGCACCATACTTGCCACCTATCATTATTAGGATTCTTTCTTTTCTGCCAAAATGACATATGTATTCTCACAAATGACTTGCTCAAGAATACCTGATCATGGTTCTATTTTTCTCTTTTCTAAGAACTAAGCCTTTTTTTTTTTTTTTTCCTACCTTGGACCACAGGGGACAAATAAATCCTTCCTTTTCTGATGAGTGGCTATGTTATATTCTTTCCAATAATGTTTTCCCAGCACTTTCTGTGTTCTACTTCTGTACTAGTCACTGGAAGGCTAAGTATAAACTGTCATAAGTTTGGATGTAGTTAATTAAAAATTTATGGTAATTCATATAAGACTAAGCTTAAATATATAATATGTTAACTTTAAAACTTAAGGTTTTATGGATGAAACTCATTGGTTTGGGTTTTAATAAATTTAAAACTCAAGAATCAAATGACAATGTAACAAATACTGATGTGATCATCACTTAGCATTCTTATCTGTTTATCAAAAGGAAACTTAACACTTTCCAACTATTAATCTAGCACAGAAATAAAGTAAAAATCATTTATCTTCTATCACTCATAGATAACTATTCTTAATGTTTAGTGCTTAATTTTCCTTAGTTTTTTCAACACATAACATGTAAAATCATTTTTTTAAGTGAATTATACTCTACATATTGATTTGTGATCTGATTTTGTCCCACAATATTTTGTAAACCATTCCAACTGAACAGATGAAAAATTTCATCATATTTTTAATGACTGCCTGTTGTTTTACAGTATAGGTGTACCATAATTTATTTCACCTAGTCCACATTATTGAATTTTTAGACATTTTTTTCTTTTTAACCCCCATTATAAATAAAAATGTGATAAACATTGTTGTACATATATATTTGTTATCTTATCCATAACACCTTTAGGATAAATTCTTAGAGACAGAATAACTAGGTCAAAGAATGTGTGTGTGTGTGTGTGTGTGTGTGTACCTTCCCATATCTTCAAAATTGCAGGAATATTACTGCTTTTTAACTTTTGTTAATATGGTAGGTGAAATTCTTTTTTCATAGTTTTTAACGTATAGTCTTTCATCATTAGCAAATTTTTTAAAAAGATGGTGTTTATTAATTATTGTATTTCTTCTTTTGTGAATTGCTTTTTCATGCCTTTAGTCTCTTCCCGTATTAAAAAAAGTAATTCTTTATACTATTTTGAAAAGATCTTCACCAGTTTGTCTTTTGGATTTACTTATGTTTTTTTTCTTTTAATCATACAATCATTAATCCTTTCCTATTAATGTATTTTTTTAATTGAAGTATAACTGACTTACAATATGGCATTTCAGGTGTACAACATGATTTGATATTTTAATACATCACAAAATGATCACCATGATAAATCTAGTTACCACCTATCACTATATTGTTATTAAACATTATTTACTATATTCCCTATGTTATACATTACATCCCTGTGACTTATTAATTTTCTAATGGGAAGTTTGTACCTCTTAATGTCCCTTATCTATTTCACGCATCCCCCCACAAATCTACCTTTTTGTTCTCTGTATCTGTGCCTCTGTTTCTGCTTTGTTATGTTTGTTTTGTTTTTTAGATTTCACATATAAGTGAAATGACATGGCATTTGTCTTTCTCTGTCTGACTTATTTCACTTAGCATAATACTCTCTAGATCTATCCATGTTGTCACAAATGGCAACATTTCATTCTTTTTATGGCTAAGTAATATTCCATTGAATATATATGCCACATCTTCTTTATCCATTCATCTGTTGATAAGACACTTAGGTTGCATCCATGTCCTGGCTATCATAAATAATGCTGGACTGAAAATAGGGTTGCCTGTACCTTTTGAATTAATGTTTTTGTTTCCTCCACAAAAATACCCAGAAGTGAAATTGCAGCAACCTATGGTAGTTCTATTTTTAGTTTTTTTGAGAAACCTCCATACTGTGTTCCATGGTATCTGTACCAATTTGCTTTCATACCAATAGTGCTCAAGGGTTCTCTTTGCTCCACATGCTCACCAACACTTGCTATTTGTTGTCTTTTTTATAATAAACATTTTGACAGATGTGAGGTGATATCCTGTAGTTTTCCCTGATATTAGTGATGTTGAGCATCTCTTCATATGTCTGTTGACCATCCATATGTCTTCTTTGGAAAAATGTCTATTCAGGTCCTCTGCCCAATTTTTAATTGTTTTTTTTTTTTTTTTGGTTTTGAGTAGTATGAGTTTTTTTTTGTATATTTTGGATATTAACCTATTATTAGATATATTGTTTGCAAATATCTTCTCCCATTCAGTAGGTTGCCTTTTGTTCTGTTGTTAGTTTCCTTTGCCATGAAAAAGCTTTTTAGTTTGATGTAGTCCCATTTGTTCATTTTTAATTTTGTTTCCCTTGCCTGAGGAGACATATCCATAAAAACATTGCTAAGACTGATGTCAAAGAGCATACTGCCTATGTTTTCTTCCAGGAGTTTTATGGTTTGGGGTCTTACATTTAAGTCTTTAATCAATTTTGAGTTTATTTTTGTATGTGGTGTGAGAAAGTAGTCCAGTTTGATTCTTTTGCATCTAGCTGTTCACCATTTATTGAAGAGGCTGTCTTTCCCCATTGTACATTCTTGCCTTCCTTGTTGTAGATTAATTGACCATACATGTGGGTTTATTTCTGACTCCTGGTTCTTTTTTTTTTGGGTCTTGATTTTTGATTCCATTGATAATGTGTGTCTGTTTTTGTGCCAGCACCATACTGTTTTGATTACTGCAGCTTTGTAGTATAGTTTGAAGCCAGGGAGCATGATATCTCCAGTTTTGTTCTTCTTCTGCAAGATTCTTTTGGCTATTTGGGGTCTTTTGTGTTTCCATACAAATTTTAGAATAATTTGTTCTAGTTCTGTGAAAAATGCCATTGGTATTGTGATAGGGATTACAATGAAGCTGTGGTCATTTTAATAGTATTAATTCTTCCAATACATGAGCATGGTATATCTTTTCATTTGTTGTGTTGTTTTCAATTTCTTTCATTAATGTCAGTTTAATGAGTATAGGTCTTTTACCTTCTGTAAAAGATTGGTTAGATTTAGTCCTAGGTATTTTATTCTTTTTGATGCAACTGTAAATGGACTGTTTTATTTCTGATAGTTTGTTGTTAGTGTATAAAATTCAACAGATTTCTTTATATTAATTTTGTATCCTGCAACTTACTGAATTCATTTATTCTAGTAGTTTATTGGTGGTGTCTTTTAAGATTTTCTATATATATAGTATCATGTCACTGGCAAACAGTGACAGTTTTACTTCTTCCTTTCCAATTTGGATTCCTTTTATTTCTTTTTCTTGTCTGATTGCTGTAGCTAGGACTTCCAATACTATGTTGAAAAGAAGTGTGAGAGTGGACATCCTTGTCCTTTTCCTGATCTTTGAGGAAATGCTTTCAGATTTTTGATGTTGTGTATGATGTTGCTGTAGGTTTGTCATATATGGCTTTTATTATGTTGAGGTATGTTCCCTCTATACCCACTTTGTTGAGAGTTTTTATCATAAATGGATGTTGAATTTCTTTCTTATTATTATCTGCTTTGGGCTTCTACTTGGAAAGATTTTCATTAGCATAAGATTATATAAACATTTACCTATACATTCTGGAACAAACGTAAATTCCAGACCCAAGCACATTTAAGAATTTAACATACCAATTCATTCAATCATTTATTCATTCATGCAACAAGTATCTATTGAACACATACGCACTAGGCATTCTTCTAAATGCTGGAAATAAAGCAGCAAATAAGACCAAGGTTCCTGCTATCATGGAGTTATATTCCAAAAGGAATATAATCATGTAGCATATAATTTAATGTGGGATTTCAAGTTACTGGGGAAAGAATGTATTACTCAATATACAATGCTGCTACAATAATCAACCATTAAGAAAATAAACAAATTAGATTTTCATTTCATAAATCAAGTATATTACAAATGGATTAAAAAATCTTTATTTTTAAAATAAAAGCATGAAAATACTGGAAAAAACATAAGCGAATATTCTATAAAGGAACATTATATGCACTCTTGAACATGAAAACTTTAGAGTAAGATCTCAAGGCAATTTTAGAAAAACCTCTTATTTTTTAAAAATGGAATAGAACAAGGTAATTTTTGAACAATAATCTTTATTAGTATATTTTTAAAGGTACATATAATCCTGAGCAACTGCATTTATACATTTATCATTTACTCTTTGAAATTTACGTGTAGTTTGTTCCAAACTCTCTGATGAGTACATTTTTATACTAATTAGGAACATAAATAATTAAAAATATTATTCTTATCCATGGAATAGCCAATTAATTTACTCAGAGCATCTCATTATCTAATTCTACTACTTCAAAAGCTTTAGAATATTACCTCTCAGTTAAGCAATTTCTTTTTCAAAACTGCAAAGATGGGCAGTGCAAGAGCTGATTCCTTAAATCCTAGTGAATTCTTAGAAAACTATGTTGCTTTATGTCTTTGATCTGTATTTTGAATAAATTTGGTAATTATTTAACCAGCTATATTTGAGAAGAATGGTAAAAGTAACTGCATCTCATCTCAATATTTTAGCCAGTGTAAAATGTTACAGGCTCCCTTCACATGTAAGTATTCCATAATTATCCCAATAAGAAAAATTTACCATGATCTAATGAAAAGGAGGACAACCTAATATACATACATCTTTGTAAATGGTTAAATATTGTGAAATATGTTATGTGAAATACTTCAGTTTCCATAAAGGAATACATAGAGATGATTAACATTAAATTTCAAAAATCTAGGCCAGAACTTTTATAATTAGTAAATTAAAAAATGACAAAAATAAAAGACAAAAAGATCCTGTGACAAAGACAAAGACAAAGATCCTGTGATCTTCGAGGAAAAAACATTTACCCAACATATCTCCAGCTGTGGACAAATAAATATTTTTATTCTTGTATTTTAAATTACTACCAAAATATTATATCTTTCTACAAACAACATAAAACAAGCATACAGTATCTAGAAATGGTCTTTATCTGACAAGAATGTCAAGTCTTTGAAGGTACACTAAATTTTTTTTTCCTGAATAAGGTCACTATGATCTTAAAGTTACAGTAAGCAGTTCAAGCAAAATGTGTATTGCTTAGATTTTAAAGCAAGCAATTGTGTTACTGTTTAATTAAAATATAAGTATAAATGTGAAGCTATTATACCAACATTTATAAACACTTCTTAGAAATACAGATCAGAAAGTAATGGAATAACTGATTTAAAAATAATGAAAGGTTGATGTTATATGTAAAATTTGGGAACAAATCAAAAATATATTTAAGAGATGTAAAAGAACATGAAGACCAAGCTTTATTATTTGGAGCTTGAAAACTTAGCAGCAAAACCACCTATCTGCATATAATGTAGTACAATGAGCATTTGTTCATAAAAGACTCCCAAAGTCTTAAAACTTCATACATAAACCAGAATGAAATCCATTAGGTAAATGATTTAAAGATGCCAGAGTAGTTTATCCAGAACTGCTAGATACTCTCACCTGCATTACCAAATCATAAACAAGCTTATGCAAAACTGTGTTCTGGGTAACTCACTCTTATAGCTCCCCAATAACAAGCTCGGATAAGGCAGATCAAACCTAAGAGATAAGCAACTGCCCAAGAAACATAGGTTGCATGAAATCGCCTTGCAAAACCTTGGGTGCCAACCTAAAATAAAAAGCAATATAAAAATAAAAGGTTAGAAACTGAGAACTTGTGTTGGCTTACATGCAATTTTTATGAAGTATATTCCTAAGATGACAAAACCCCAACAAAATATGAGTTGCTGCATTTGTTGGCTACCACTAACAGAGTAAAATTTAATAAAATGACATTGCTAGCTACATTAACTATAAACTTTATAAAGTAAACAAAAATTCCATTAAAATATCTTATTTATAAAAGGAATTTAATCTATATAACCCCAATGTCATCCCCATATTGATAATAAATCTCTGTTTCACTTGAATAAAAAGAAGAATGGTTTTTCAGACCTTCATAGCTGAATGAGCATTGCTTCAGCTTTGGCCATGACAAAATTGGTTCTGGCACTAAATAAAAACAAATGGGCTTTTGTTAAATGGAGGGTAAAATTCCCAATGTCAAGGACCTTCAGAGGGATCCCAAGACATGATTTCACCTGGATGGGCAAGCTCCAGGCCAATGGATTGGCTTCAGATTGCTCATAGTTTTTCAGAAGCTTCTGGGCCTGGTATGCGAGGGAGGCAGGTTCTTCAGCGATCAATGAAGGCTGTTCCAGACCTCACCATTTACTACTGATAAAGTTAAGAGGAAAGAATTCTAACAGCGAGTAGAGTAATACTCACAGTTAATCCAACTCCAATGAAAATACATATCATTCCAATGGTAATATATGCACAGCAGCGTCTTCGAGGAAGTGCACTACCCACAGAGGAACTGCAAATTCATGAGAACAAAACAGAATATTAAGTATTTACATGAAGATTCTCCATTTCATCTTTGTGAATACTTATCTACTGCTTTAGTAATACATATACTTCTATTTATTTATTCAACTTGAGAGACAAGAACGTACATAATAATATTTTTAATGAGTGATCTAAATCATACCTGGTGAATTTGTGTGTGAATTATTGTGGCTTTAAACAAAATTCAAGTGTTGATCATTGACAAAGTCCACAAAAACTCACTATGGTCAATAATGATCATCTAAGATAAAAATTTATTTCCAAAACAATCTATTCCAGAATGGAAAATCAGTGCTGTCTTACAAATAGAAATTGATTTTTTTTTACATTTATAACCATTGTTATATGTTTAGTGTAGAAAATTTGGAAAATAAGAATAAAGAATAGAAAGGAAAATTACCTGTAATTCCACTACCATAAATACCGCTATTTTTCTCCAGCCATTTTTTACAACTTACCAATTTAGCATAAACATTTTCTTACATCATTAAGTATCCTCAAACTGGAATTCTGATAGATGAATATAACATAACTTAACCAATTCCCTAGTATTGGACACTTTTTTCTTCTTGGAAATAATGCCAGGTAAGCAACATCTAAAAGCACTGTGCTTATTTTTTTTAATGAAAGTATAGTTGATTTACAATGTTGTGTTAATTTCTGCTGTACAGCAAAGTGATTCAGTTATACATATATATATATATTCTTTTTTATATTCTTTTCCATTATGGTTTAACACAGGATATTGAATATAGTTCCCTGTGGTACACAGTAGGACCTTGTTGTTTATCCATTCTATATGTAACAGTTTGCTTCTGCTAACCCCAAACTCCCAATCTATCCCTCTCCCCCACCAACTACCTTGGCAATCACAAGTGTGTTTCTGTTTCATAGATAGGTTCATTTGTGTCATATTTTAGATTCCACACATAAGTAATATCACATGGTATTTGTCTTTCTCTTTCTGACTTACTACACTTAGTATGATAATCACTAGTTGCATCCATGTTGCTGCAAATGGCATTATTTCATTCTTTTTTATGGCTGAGTAGTATTCCATTGTATATATGTACCACATCTTCTTTATCCATTCATCTGTCAATAGACATTTAGGTTGTTTCCATGTCTTGGCTATTGTGAATAGTGCTATGAACATAGGAGTGCATGTATCTTTTTGAATTATAGTTTTGTCTGTACATATGCCCAGGAGTGGAATTGCTGGATCATATGGCAACTCTATTTTTAGGTTTTTGAGAACCTCCATACTGTTTTCCACAATGGCTGCACCAACTTCCATTCCCACCAACAGTGTAGGAGGGTTCCCTTTTCTCCACACCCTCTCCAGCATTTATTTGTAGACTTTTTTTTTTTGCAGTACGCAGGCCTCTCACTGTTGTGGCCTTTCCCGCTGTGGAGCACAGGCTCCGGACACGCAGGCCCAGCGGCCATGGCTCACGGTCCCAGCCGCTCTGCGGTATGTGGCACAAACCCGTGTCCCCTGCATCGGCAGGCGGACTCTCAACCACTGCGCCACCAGGGAAGCCCCTATTTGTAGACTTTTTAATGATGGCCATTCTGACAGGCATGAGGTAGTAGTTTTGATTTGTGTTTCTCTAATAATTAGTGACATTGAGCATCTTTTCATGTGCCTGTTGGCTATCTGTATGTCTTCTTTGGAAAAATGTCTATTTAGGTCTTCTGCCCATTTTTCAATTTGAGTTGTTTGTGTTTTTGTTGTTGAGTTGTATGAGCTGTTTGTATATTTTGGAAATTAAGCCCTTATCAGTCACATCATTTGCAAATATTTTCTCCCAGTCTGTAAGTTTTCTTTTCACTTCCTTTATGGTTTCCTTTGCTGTACAAAAGCTTGTAGGTTTGATTAGTCCCATTTGTTTGTTTTTGCTTTTATTTCTATTGCCTTGGTAGACTGACCTAAGAAAATATTGGTACAATTTATGTCAGAGAATGTTTTGCCCCTGTTCTATTCTAGGAGTTTTACAGTGTCATATCTTATGTTTAAGTCTTTAAGCCATTTTGAGTTTATTTTTGTGTATCATGTGAGAGTGTGTTCTAACTTCACTGATTTATATGCAGCTGTCCAAATTTCCCAACACCCCTTGCTAAAGAGACTGTCTTTTTACCTATTATATATCCTTGCCTCCTTTGTCAAAGATTAATTGACCATAGGTGTGTGGGTTTATTTCTGGTCTCTCTATTCTGTTCCATTGATCCATATGTCTGTTTTTATGCCAATATCATACTGTTTTGATTACTGTAGCTTTGTAGTATTGCCTTAAGTCTGAGATGGTTATGCCTCCAGCTTTGTTCTTTTTCTTCAGGATTGCTTTGGCAATTCTGGGTCTTTTATGGTTCCATATGAATTTTAGGATTATTTGTTCTAGCTCTGTGAAAAAGGTCATGGGTAATTTGATAGGGATCACATGAAATCTGTAGATTGCTTTGGGTAGTATGGCCATTTTAACAATATTAATTCTTCCCATTGTGCTTATTTTTCATTGTTTTCTTATGACAAATTTTTAGAATCAGAATTACAAAATTAAAGAGATTAAACTTCTAAAAATCTTTTAATACATACTGCAAGAAGCCTATGTGAATTTCATAAAATATATTTCTCAATTGAAATTCCAAATCCAATAGTTTTCAGTTCTCTCTACTTCTAATTTTTTTAATTTTCAAAATGATAAAAGTATAGCAAAGATCAAAAAGCCAATTGGTACTTTCTTCTCTTCCTAAATAAATATATATTAACACATATCATATATCACACATTGTATTAGTGGATGATATAATTATCTGATTTGTTTGTGTACGGCCAGTGTCCACATTATGCCTACCACATGGTAAATTACTCATAGAATGTCTACTGAATAAATGAAACACAGAAATGCATCACTTACTAGGCATAATTTAGAAGTGTGCTATTCCAAAAGGTTAATTTTGCATAACAGAAAAATAGCTTCAATTCCCAAATCTTTTTTAAAATTGATGAATATTATTGCAAATATGTATCATAAAAATTCCTGAATAGTTGAAGAAAAATAGAAACATGTGGATGACCTGGGGGGTCATCATTAATTGCAGTAGTGTACAACCTGCTATCTGGAGTTATTAGGGCATCTGTGATTCATTGCCTTTATGTTACATTTAGCCTTAGACTGCTTTTAGTTTTAATAACTTTGTCCGCATTTGGTGATTTTTCCTGCCTTATATCTCACAGCTGGCCACCATTTCTCATTTACCTATGTACCTGCCTCTGGCAGTCTAATCTACCATGGATTAGAAGGCAACAAATTTGCTAGAATATACTCAATAATTCAAAAGGGTCTAAGTGAATACCAGAGTAGCTTTTCTGTGAGCCAAAGGAACACACTTTAGTATATTAATTTTAGTGCATGAATTCTACTTAGAAAACCCATGCTCATTTTTCATCACTCAACTTAAATAGTCACTACCTCTGGAAAATCTTCCCAGGAAAGAAATAACCTACTGCTACTCTACAACCCAAGTGCCATCTTATCATAGGGAGAAGGCAATGACAAAAACACCTATCACATGCACAATAAAATCTCATACATTTAATACAAATATGGTACCTGTATGCAATATATAGTATTGTTTTGCAAGTGTTAAAACTTTACACGTACATGTGTTAAACTGTATGCTTCTGTGGCTTGATTTTTTTTCCTCAGTACTCTACATGAGACTCTTCCATAGTCATATGTGGAAGCTTACTTCATTCATTTGCACAACTATCTTCCATTATATGGAATAACACAGCTTACTCATTCTCCCTGTTGATGGACAGTCAGGGTTTTGTTTTGTTTTGTTTTAAATGTTTTTGCTATTATAACAAGGCTACTTTGAATTTGCTTTTATGTGTTTCCTTATGTACATATGCAGGAATTTCTCAAACATATACCTAGGAATAGAATTGCTGGGTAGTACTGTAGACATGTTTTTAATTTTAACAAATGCCAAATTTATATACCCACCAACACTATTTGAGAGCTTCCACTGCTCCACCTACATCCTCATTAACCCTTCAACACTTGGTATTGTTCTCATGTTTGACAATTTCACGAATGTGAATGGTATTTCATTGTGATTTTATTATGTATATCCATAATTTGCAGTGAGGTTGGACATCTTTTCAAATGCAGGTTGACTACTGGTTTTATTTTTCTATTAATTGCTTGTTCATACCTATTGTCTCTGTCTTGGGCTGTCTTTAACTTACTGATCCATAGATGACATTTATATAATCTGCATACTATTCCATGCAGCTATATATACTGAACATATTTTCTTATAGTCTGTTTTTATAAATTCAACTTTAATAACATATTTTGATCATGAGTATTTACTAATGATACCAATGTAACACAAAGTACTTCTAATATAGTCAAAGCTATCAATCTTTTCCTTTAAGGTTCATACTTTTTATGCCTTGTCTAGGAAATTCTTTCCTACTTCTGTCATAAAAATATTTTTCTATCTTTTCTTCTAAAAGTATTACAATTTTGCTTTTTGTATTGCCAGCTACAAATTGGCACTTGCCATCTACCTCTACAAGGATTAAATCATGAGTCACTGCAGCTGCTGACCTTCAACATCCCCTGAAAGGAGTTCAGGGTGGAGTTCAGGAATGAGGCACTTTGTGCTCTGGGAAAAACTGGCAGAACAGGTCTTCAGATAGTTAGATATTTTCAGGAGATTTTATGAGCCCAATTCTTGTATCTCCTTGTATCTAGAAAAGTACTAAAATCCTTCATGGTGTTGTCTGCTCCTTGTGACTAGTGGTAATCTTCATGAGACTAGCAGCAACCTCCTGCAAAAAATATGTGCTTGCCGGCATGTACTCCCCCTTTGCCAAAATTGCATTATACTGACCTTCCCCCCTCCCTCTTTGGAGCAGTTTCTCAGGGCTATCTGAAATGCAGTCTCCCGGGCTATAATCCTCATTATGCCCCCAATAAAAACTCACAGCTCTCACATTGTGTATTTTTTTTCAGTCAGTAGTATTTATGTCGATCTATAAGAGCAGATTCCTTATAATTATATTTTTTTATTTTACATATTTCAAAGTTAGATTATTTGTTGCACTCAAGTTCAAAATTTATATTTCTGATGAAGTGACCATAATGATAAAAATTCTTTTTACATCTGTTCTATGATTGCCATTGACTCAATATGATAACAAGTCTTCTGCTGCAGTTGCCTTTTCCAAGCAATTGGAGGAAGGGAGAGAAAAGGAGGCCAAGCAGCTTTTGTCTTTAAGGAGAGTATCAGGAAGATGTATTCATCACTTTGTTCATATTCCATTGGCCCTAACATAAACACATGGTCACAATTATCTGCAAGAGAGGTTAGGAAATGCAGTCTCCAGCTGGGTGGCCATTAAAACTGACAGTTCTACTGCAAGGAAAAAGAGAACAGCAGTCTTTGCTATTTTAACTAATATTACTATTGCTATTTTATTGTTGGTTAGTGTTTGCCTGGTATATCTTTCATTTTGGTTAGTGTTTCATGGTTTCACCTTTTACTTTCATTCTATGTTCTCATATTTCATGTGTTTATTCTTCAAATTGCATACAGATGTACTTAAATCTAGTCTGATAATTTCTTGCAAGTTTTATTGACAAGTTTAATCTAATTATGTATATTCTGACAAGTAATGTATTTTGATTATCCCTTCTACCGTATTCTGGCTTTCTATTGTTTCTCTATCTGCTTTTCTACCCCCTTTTCTGGGCTTCTTTTGGATTGACTATGATTCTTTTATTTCATTTTCTACCTACTATTTAGAAAGTTTTACAATTTATTTTTATTCATTTAGCAGTTGCACTTAAATTTTTAATATGCATACCTTTTAAAAACTAAAACCATTTGGTAAATCTATCTTCCCAATAAATGCAAAGATCTTAGAAAGCTTTAACTCTAAACATTCCACTCCCATCTTACATGTTCTTGTTCTTCAATATTTCAGTTCAATTCTTTTATCTATCTATCTATCTGTTTATTTATTTATTTATATAATTTTGGCTGTGTTGGGTCTTTGTTGCTGCATGCAGGCTTTCTCTAGTTGAGGCAAGCAGGGGCTACTCTTTGTTGCAGTGCATGGACTTCTCATTGCGGTGGCTTCTCTTGTTGTGGAGCATAGGCTCTAGGGGGCACATGCAGGCTTTGGCAGTTGTGGCACGTAAGCTCAGCAGTTGTGGCTCGTGGGTGTAGTTGCTCCGCATGTGGGATCTTCCTGGACCAGGGCTTGAACCCGTGTCCCCTGCATTGGCAGGTGGATTCTTAACCACTGCGCCACTAGGGAAGTCCCAATATTTCAATTCAATTCTATTTTTGTTTCTCCAAATTTGTTAGCATTAATACTATTACTGTTATGTTTTTGGTATTTTATATAGTTAGTGTTCCTGATGAATGTTTAGAATTTCTTGGTTTATACTTTCTTTATTCTTACAGAGCAGAAATTTCTTCAGGGATATTTTCCCTAAATTCATCTTTTATCAATTTTTTAGTGAGGGTATCAGAATGGTAACCACTCTTTTTGGTTGTTACTGCTGGTTAGTTGGTTCTGCATCTGCAAATATCTTTATTTTACCTTCATTAGTCTGTGATGGTTTAGACACTTTGACAGTTAATTTCTCTTAGAACTTTGAAGTATTTTTAAACTTTTTGGCTTCCATTGTTGTAGTTGAGATGTTTGCTGCTATCTTTTTCATACTAAAAATCTGACTTTTCTGTCTCTGCTTTTAATATGTTCTATTTATTTTAGGTTGTCTGCAATCTCACTATAACATATTTGTTTATTCTGCTTGGATTTCATTGTTCCTTTTGAATCTAAAGGTTCATATCTTTCATAGATCTGAAAATCCTTAGGGATTATCTCTTCAAAATTCCTCTAGCCCATTCTCTAGTTTTTCCTTCTAGATCAGAAATATATCAGATGCTCTTATATATATTTATTTCAATATTATTTTCATCTTTGTCTCTCTGACGGATTCTAGGTAATTTACTTTATCTTCCAATCCATAACTTTAGTTGTCAACTTAATCTGATCTGCTGTTTAGCTTGTTCCACTGTACTTTCATTTCTGTAATTTTTAATTTCCAGAAGTTTTATTGTATCTTTCAAAACCTGCCTGCTTATTGTTTGGGTTAATTAATTTTTTATTTTTAAATAATTGTAGACTCAAAAGCAGTTATAAGAAATAATACAGAGAGCTCTCATTCATCCTCTACCCAATTTCCCCCAGTGGTAACATCTTGCAAACTACAGTACAATATTATAACCAGCGTACTGACATTAATACAATCCACTGATATTCATATTTCCTGTTTTACTTATATTCATTTATGTGTATGTGTATATTTAATTCTGTACAATTTATCCCATGTGGAGGTTCATGTACCCACCACCACAGTTAAGATACAGAAGAGTTCCATCACTGCAAGGATTCTTTTATAACCACACTCACCTCCCTCTTGCCTACCCACCCCCTGTACTCACCACACTATCACGCACCTGTTCTCCATTCCTAAAATTTTGTCATTTCAAAACTGTTATATAAAAGGAATCATGCTGTAAGCCACCTTGTGTGACTGGTTTTCACTCAGCATAAATTCCCAAAGATTCACCCAAATGGTTGCATGGATGAACTGTTGTTCATTCCTTTGACTGTTGAATAGTATGTCAAGGTCTGGAAAAATCACAGTTTGTTTAACAATTCAGCCATAGAAGGACATCTAGGTTGTTTCCAGTTTCAGGCTATTAAGAATAAAATTGCTATGAACATTTATGTACAGATTTTTGTATGTGCCCAGTTCATTTCTTATAGACTCTTATCTGTCTTCTCTTATTTCTATTTAAAAAAAAGACATTTTAGACATGGTTATAACATATTCTATAGCTAACATTATAATATCTGAAGTTCCTAGAAGTCTAATTATGCTGTTTGTTATCAATGCCAATTCTGCTTATTGTATCTTGTTTCCTCATGTTGGTATTTTTGTTAAGAACTTATTTTGACAGACCTTAATATAAGAAACCCTAGCAGGCATGGTTTAGAAATGTCTTCATCCACAGAGAATTTTCATTTGCTTTTCCCAGGCTCCCTAGAATGATACCAATCTTAAACTACTTTAAAATGATTTCTGGGACTGGGTTTTCTTAGACCATATAAACCAGGTAAAATATAAACCTGAAATTCACTGTTCTTATAAAAATTTCCATTTGTATTCTTCCTTTTCTGGTGGGCATTTTCCTTGACCTACTCTATTCATGAAGAATAGTCCTTTATTGGGGGTGGGGATGGATGGTATTCCAACTCTCCACCTTCTGCAAGACCAAGGCCTTCTCTCTCATTCTTCATTTGAACACTGAAATCCAAGTATCTGGGTCCCTAGTATCCTTAGGACAGCCCTGGTGGTCATTTGCTCTCCATTTTTGTTCCCTGGGGATTTTCTTAACTTTCATATGAGCTGAACAATGCATTTAAAAGGATATTTGTAATGGTTAACTAGTCTTTCATATTACTGGATGTGAAAGTCAAGAGCCTCTAATATACAAAAATGTGGACACTGAATATCCAAGAGGAAAAGATCATGCAAGGTTTCTCAAACATCTGATTATTCACCCTTCAAATTATTTACCTTCCCCTTCATAACACTCCCCTGTGAAACACTAGCATTGTGAAGGACACCTGGAAAATAAAGATGGTGCCAAGCAGTGTTATTTAAGCACAATTTTCAGACGAGGTAGCCAGGGAAGACTTTATTAGGTGAAACTTAAGGGCAGGGTAAGACATGAATAGGTGGGAGAGTAAGTCATCTTAGCTGCTAACAGTAGCTAGAAAAAATAATACTTTTGTTCAAGGAACAAGCAGCAAAATAACCTTTCTTCCAGAGAATGTTTCTGTAAGTGAGTAAATTAAAGGGATTTTCAGCTAATTTGTGAGGTTAAGTAGTTATTTTCCAAGTAAACAGGAATGAGAAAGGGACGAGCCAGGTCACTCCAGTCCTAGCAGGAGATTAAGGGACAAAAGCAAGAAACTCTATTGTATATTTATGGAAGTAGAAGAATTTGTTGAGGCTGGTGGTGTGTGTAGAGGTAGAAGAAAACATAATAAAGATACCACTAGAGAAATTAGGCAAATATCTAAACTTGGAGGGTTGTATAAATCTTGATAAGAAGTTTAGAGTTTGATTTTGGATTTTAGGCAATGGGCCTGTAATAATCTATATGGTGCATTTATGTCAATAAGTATAAAATATCTTTCCTTAGCATACTTCATATGGCACTAATAGAAAAACCTAAAATAACAATGGCAATGGCACCTCCTTGGGTTGTGCAATATACAACCTGCACAGATGTATGCTATGGCCATGAATTTGGGAGCTACTAAAAGGTTTGAAGCTGGAGAGTTTGAAATCATATTTTTACTTGGAGACCTTTACTCTAATAAACTGGAAGAGAACTATAAGGCTGAAGACCAAGAGATAAATTAGAAAACTATTGCAGTAGTCCTGGTGAGAGATCCTGAATGCTTGAACTATATATAATAGAAATAGTAAGAATAAGGTAACAGAATTGAAATGTCAAGAGACAGAATTGACAGGACCTGTTTCCATTTGGATATTGTGAATAAAGATACACTCAGATTTCTGGCTTGGTCAGCTGAGCAGATAGCAAAACATTCATTAATGTAAGTTATTCATCAACACACAAGGACGATTAGTTTGCAGAGTGGGGTGGGCAAGTTGGATACATTCTGTTTGAGATGCCTATGGGACACCAGGTTGAAATAACTACAGGCAAATGGTGAATACAGATTGTATATTTACATCTGAAGGTCTGAAGAGAGATCTGGGGTGATTTAATGATATATTGGTTGTGATTTAGTGGCATATAAATGATATAAAAACATATGAGAAAGCACAGATATATTGTGATTAGGTTCCAATCCTGGAGAATAGCAATATTTAATGAGTTGGAAGAGGAAGTGGAGCCAGGAAAGGAGATAGCAAATGAATGTTCTGAGAAGTGGGAGAAAACCAGGAGAAAGTGATGTCTGAAACCAAAAGAAGAACAAATTTTAAGGAAAAAAAGCAGGGTAATCAACAGAACCAAATACTAAAGAGAAAACAAGGAAATGAAGATTGAACAGATCTATTAAACTTTGCAAGTGGGGAGAGCAATCAAGATGGCAAAGTACTCAGACGTGAAGCTCACCCTCTCTCACAAATACAACAAAAGTACATCTATACATGGAACGATTCTCACAGAATATCTACTGAATGCTGGCAGAAACCTCAAACTGCTGAAAGGGCAAAGAAAATCTCCATGTAACCAGGTGGGAAAAAAGAAAACAGGAAAAAAAAAAAAAGAAAAATGAAAATGAAAAAGGAATCGGGACCAGACCTGTGCCCCTGGGAGGGAGCTATGAAAGAGGAAAGATTCCTGCACCCTGGGAAGCCCTTTCAGCAGCTCCCCGGACAGACTTAAGGGGAGCTTCAGAGCCTCTGAGGAGAACACTAGTAGCCGGTTTGCAGCAGCCCAGCCTGACACGCCCATCTTTGGTTCTGGCAGGGACTGTGTGCTGGAATTCGGGCTTTAGAGATCAGAACCAGGGAGAAGACTGGGGATGGCTGTGTAGAAACAGACTCGGGGGGCTGGAATCCAGAGTGGCCATGCTGGGGGTGTACACCAAGGAAGCCTGGGCCACCTTAGAGGCCAGTCGCCATTGTTTGGGGGCTGCTCTAGGGAGGGGCGGGACCTGGATTGTAGCTTTTTTCCCTGTGCACGTGCTTGCAGAGGCAGGATACTGCCTGCACAGGCTCCAGGGGTGGTCCCGAGCCTCCACTGCAGCCCACCCAGACACCAGGAGTGGTCGCCGGGCCCCTGCAGACACCCTCCCGGACCCCAGGAGTGGTTGCCACCCCCTGCTGACTCCCTTCTGGACCGCAAGAATGGTCATGGGCCCCTGCTGATGCCCTCCCGGACTCCAGGAGTGGTCATGGCCCCCCTACCGACTTCCTCCTGTACCCCAAGAGTAGTTGCGGGCTCCCACTACCACCCATCCGAACTCCAGGAGTGGCTCTAAGCTGCCTCCATTCCCATTGCATGCCCCAAGGGGTGTGCCTGAGCCACCCGCTGCTGCCAAAAACCCCAAGACCAGAAATCAGCAACCTCAACCAGCACCCCCCATCAAGGAAATAACAACCAGCACACACTGAAGAAAGAAGTAACAGGCATCCATATTAAAAACAGCCCTTGCACCAAACATACTAAACCCACACAAGCTACACAGGGACAGCCTTACATATAAATAGCCCTCCAAGACCACAGTAGATAATTGTTTCTCCTAAATTCACAGAGTAAGAGAAATATAAGTAAAATGAAAAAGCACAGGAACCACTCACAGTTAAAAGACCAAGAGTATTCCCCTGAAAGAACAAACAACGAAGCAGACCTCTTCAGTCTAATAGATACAAATTTCAAAGAGGAGATAATGAAAATACTGAAGGAATTAAGAAAGGCTATCGACAGAAATGCAGAGTATTGTAAAAAGGAACTAGAAACTATAAAGAGGAACCAAGAAAAATTAGAAACCTCATTTGCAGAGACGAAAGCTGAGCTAAAGGCAATACATAACACAATAATGCAGAACAAATAAGTGACCCGGAAGATAGAATAATGGAAATCATGCAATCAGGACAGAAGACAGAAAGTTAAATGAAAAAAAAATGAAAGCAATGTAAGAGACCTATGGAATAATATAAAGCATGCCAACCTATACAATAATAAGGATTCCAGAAGGGGAAGAAAGAGAAAAGGGGATCAAAAATGTATTTGAAGAAATTATGGCTGAAAACTTCCCAAACTTAAAGAAGGAAACAGATATCCAGGTACAGGAAGCAGAGAGGGTCCCAAACAAGATAAACCCAAAGAGACCTACACCAAGACATACCAAAATGGCAAAAGTTAAAGATAAAGAGAGGATTCTAAAGGCAGCAAGAGAAAAGCAAAGAGTTAATTACAAGGGAACCCCCAAAAGGCTGATTCCTCTACAGAAGCGATGAAGGCCGAAAGCAAGTGTCAAGATATACTCAAAGTCCTGAAAGGAAAAAATCTGCAAATAATCTCTACCCAGCGAGATTATCATTTAGAATAGAAGGTGAGACAAAGAATTTCTCGGGCAAGCAAAAACTAAAAGAATACAGCAATACTAAACCTATCCTAAAGGAAATATTGAAAGCTCTTCTCTAAATAGAAAAGAAGTAAGAATCTATAGAAAAGAGAAAATCACAATTGGAAAATAAATCACTTAAATAAGCCAGTACACAGATTAAAAAAAAATTATGTGAAAGTTATGATAACCACAATGAACAGCAAAAGGATGAACATGAAGATGTAAAAGAGGACATCAAAATCATAAAATGTGGGGAAGGATAGTAAGAAAATGTAGATTTTTTCCCCCTAGAATGTGTTTGAGCCAATATGACTACCAGTCTAAGGCAAGTAGATATAGGAGGGGGTTAACATTTTTGATAAACAGGGTAACCACAAATCAAAAACATACCATAGATTTACAAAAAACAAAAAGAAGAGAACATAAGCATAATACAAAAGAAAAGCATCAAGCTACAAAAGTAAAAACAAAAAGAAAAAGAAAGGAATAAAGAAGAAATATGAAATCAATGGGAAAACAAGGTTTAAAATGGCAATAAATACATATCTATCAAGAAGTACCTTAAAAATCAATGCACTCAATGCTGCAATCAAACGACACAGAGTGGCAGATTGGATAAAAAAAAACAAGAGCCTATGATATGCTGCCTACAAGAGACTCACTTTAGGGCAAAGGACACAATAGATTGAAAGTGAGGGGATGGAAAAAGATATTTCATGCAAACCGAAATGACAAGAAAGCGGGGGTCACAATACTTACACTAAATAGAATTTAAAACAAAGCCATAAAGAAACATGAAGAAGGACATATATAATGATAAAAGGACCACTACAAGGAGAGGATTTTATACTCATCAACATATATGTACCTAATACAGGATCACCCAAATACATAAAACAAATACTAACAGACATAAAGGGAGAAATTGACAGGAATACAATAATAGCAGGAGACTTTAACACCCCAGTCACATCAATGCACAGATCTTCCAGACAGAGAATCAATAAGGCAACAGAGAAAATAGATGATACAATAGAACAGTTAGACTTAATTGATATTTTCAGGACATGACATCCAAAAAAAACAAGTGCACATGTAACATTCTCAAGGATTGATCGCATATTAGGGCCAAAACAAGCCTCAACAAATTTAAGAGTATAGAAATAATCTCAAGCATCTTTTCTGACTACAAAGGCATGAAACTAGAAATTAACCACAGAAAAAGAAATGAGAAGAAAATGATTACATGGAGACTAAACAACATGCTACTAAAAAACAAATGGGTCAATGATGACATCAAAGATGAAATTTAAACAAAATACCTATATAGTACTACCATATGACCCAGCAATCTCACTACTGGACATATTCCCAAAGAAAACCATAATTCAAACAGACACATGAACCCCAATAATCATTGCAACACTATTTACAATAGCCAGGACATGGAAGCAACCTAAATGACCATCAACAGAGGAATGGATAAAGAAGATGTGGTACATATATACAATGGAATATTACTCAGCCATGAAAAGGAACAAAGCTGGATAATTTGTAGACATGTGGATGGACCTAGAGTAGAGTAAGTCAGAAGGAGAAAAACAAATATTGTATATTAATGCACATATGTGGAATCTATAAAAATGGTATAGATGATCTTATTTGCAAAGCAGAAATAGAGACATAGACATAGAGAACAAATGTATGGATACCAAGGGGGAAAGAGGAGGTTGGGGGGAATTGGGAGATTGGGATTGACATATATACAGTATTGATACTATGTATAAAATAGATAACTAATGAGAACCTACTGTATAGCTCAGGGAACTCTACTCAATGCTCTGTGGTGACCTAAAGGGGAAGGAAATCCAAAAAATAGGGGATATATGTATAGCTGATTCACTTTGTTATACAGTAGAAACTAATACAACATTGTAAAGTAACTATACTCCAATAAAAAATAATTTAAAAATAAGTAAAAAATAAAAAAAAACCTTCAGACAAATGATGATGAAAACACAACCATACAAAACCTATCAGATACAGCAAAAGCAGTTATCAGAGGGAAGTTCATAGAGATACAGGCCTTCCTCAGAAAACAAGAAAAATCTCAAATAAACAACCTAACATATCACTTAAAATAATTAGAAAAAGAACAAACAAAATCTAGAGTCAGCAGAAGAAAGGAAATAATAAAGATCAGAGAGGAAATAAACAAAACAGAGATTAAAAAAATAGAAAAATTAATAAAACCAGGAGCTGATTCTTTGAAAGGGTAAACAAGACTGACAAACCTCTGGCCAGTCTCACCAAGAAGAAGAGAGAATACAAATAAACAAAATAAGAAACGAAAAAGGAGACATAAAAACTGATACCACAGAAATACAAAAAACCATAAGGGAATACTATGAACAATTATATGTCAACAAATTCGAAGACCTAGAAGAAATGAACATTCTTCTAGAAACATATAGCCCACCAAAACTGAAAGAAGAAATAGATGATTTGAACAGACCAGTCACTAGAACTGAAATAGAATCTGGAATTTAAAAACTCCCTACAAACCAAAGTCCAGAACCAGGTGGCTTCACAGGTGAATTCTACCAAACATACAAAGAACTTATACCGATCCTTCTCAAACTCTTCCGAAAAGCTAAAGAGGAAGGAACACTCTGAAGGACATTCTATGAAGCCACAATCACCCTGATACCAAAACAAGACAAAGACACCATGAAAAAAGAAAATTACAGGCCAATATCTTTGATGAATATAGATGCAAAAATTCTCAACGAAATATTAGCAAACCAAATCCAGCCACACATAAAAAAGATGATAAACAACGACCAAGTGGGATTCATCCCAAGTTCACAAGGATGGTTCAACATACGCAAATCAATGTAATATACCACATAAACAAAAGAAAGGACAAAAACCACATGATCATATCAATAGATACAGAAAAAGCATTTGGCAAAATTCAACATCCATTCATGATAAACATTCTTACCAAAGTGGGTACAGAGGTGACATATCTCAAAATAGTAAAAGCTATTCATGACAAACCCACAGCCAACATAAAATGAAATGGTGAAAAGTTGAAAGGCTTCTTGCTAAAATCTGGAACAAGACAAGGATGCCACTCTCACCACTTCTCTTCAACATAGTATTAGAAGTCCTAGCAACAGCAATCAGACAAGAAAAAGAAATAAAACATATCCAAATTGGAAGAGAAGAGGTAAAACTGTCATTATATGCAGATGATATGATTCTATGTATAGAAAATGCTAAAGACTCCACACAAAAACTACTAGAACTGATAAACGAATTCAGAGAGATATCAGAATATAAGATTAACATACAGAAATCAGTTGCATTTCTTTATGCCAACAATGAAATATCAGAAAGGGAATGTAAAAAAACAATACCTTTTAAAATCACAACCCAAAAAATAAATACTTAGGAATAAACCTCACCAAGGATGTGAAGGACTTACATGCTGAGAAGTATAAAACATTAATAAAGGAAACTGAAGGTGATTCAAAGAAATGGAAAGCAATCAACAGATTTAATGTGATCCCTTTCAAATTACCTATGACCTTTTTCACAGAACTAGAACAAATAATCCTAAAATTCATATGGAACCATAAAAGACCCAGAATTGCCAAAGCAATCCTGAAGAAAATGAACAAAGCTCGAAGCACGACCATCCCAGACTTTAAGCAATACTACAAAGCTACAGTAATCAAAACAGCATGATATTGGCACAAAAACAGACATATGGAACAATGGAACAGAATAGACAGCCCAGAAATAAACCTACAGGCAATTAATCTTCAACTAAGGAGTCAAGAATATACAATAGGAAAAAGTCTCTTCAGCAAGGGGTGTTGGGAAAGTTGGACGGCTGCATGTAAATCAATGAAGTTAGAACATGCCCTTACACCGTACACAAAAATAAACTCAAAATGGCTTAAATTCTTAAACATAAGACATGACACCATAAAACTCCTAGAAGAAAGCATAGGCAAAACATTCTCTGACGTAAATGGTACAAATGTTTTCTTAGGTCAATCTCCCAAGGCAATAGAAATAAAAACAAAAATAAACAAATGAAATGTAATCAAACTAACAAGCTTTTGCACAATAAAGTAAACCATAAACAAAACAAAGAGACAACTTACAGAATGGGAGAAAATATTTGCAAACGATGTGACTGACAGGGCCTTAATTTCCAAAATATACAAACAGCTCATACAACTCAACAACAAAAAAGCAAACCCAATTGAAAAATGGGGAGAAGACCGAAAGAGGCCTTTCTCCACAGAAGACATACAGATGGCCAATAGGCACATGTAAAGATGCTCAACATTATTAGAGAAATGCAAATCAAAACTACAATGAGGTACCACCTCACATCAGTCAGAATGGCCATCATTAAAAAGTCTACAAGTAACAAATGCTGGATAGGGTGTGGAGAAAAGGGAACCCTCCTACACTGTTGGTGGGAATGTAATTTGGTGGAGCCACTTTGGAAAACATTATGGAGTTTCCTCAGAAAACTAAAAATAGAACTACCATATGATCCAGCAATCCCACTCCTGGCATATATCCTGACAAAACTCTATGTCAAAAAGATATATGCACGTCTATGTTCATAGCAGCACTATTCACAATAGCCAAGACATGGAAACAACCTAAATGTACATTGACAGATGAATCGATAAAGAAGATGTGGTACAGGGACTTTCCTGGTGGTCCAGTGGTTAAGAATCCACCTTCCAATGAAGGGGACACAGGTTCAATCCCTGGTCGGGGAACTAAGATCCCACATGCTGCAAAGCACTCTAGAGCCTGCGCACCACAACTAAGACCCGACACAACCTAATAAATAAATATTTAAAAAAAAAAAAAAAGATGTGGTACATATATACAATGGAATACTGCTCAGCCATAGAAAAGAATGAAATAATGCCATTTGCAGCAACATGGATGCAACTAGGGATTATCATATTAAGTGAAGTATATAAGAAAGAGAAAGACAAATACCATATGATATCACTTATATGTGGAATCTAAAATATGACATAAATGAACCTATCTATGAAACAGAAACAGAATCAGGGACATAGGGAATAGACTGGTGGTTGCCAAGTGGGGAGAGGGTTGGACTGGGAGTTTGGATTAGCAGATGCAAACTGATATATATAGAATGGATAAACAGCAAGGTCCTACTGTATAGCACAGAGAACTATATTCGATATCTTGGGATAAACCATAATGAAAAAGAATATGAAAAAGAATGTATATATATATATATATATGTATAACTGAATCACTTTGCTGTACAGCAGTAATAACAACATTGTAATTTGACTAAACTTCAATTAAAAATAAATTTAAAAAATAAAATTTGCAATTGGGACATGAATTTTGTCAGAGCAAATTTCAGTGGCCTAGTGGGGACTGATAATAATTCTACTTTACTCCTGGAGAAGTGTGGTACCATGATGAACTAAAGAGATATGCCTTGAAAGGAAGAGACATGCATCCCTCTAAGAAGAAATAAAGTGAGCATAGATATAAAAAATTGTTTAGAGGTAGGAAGTGTGAAGATGAGGGAGTTCACAGATAGCCTTAAACATCTGAGAGAGACAGGAAGAAGGCAACTCATTTGCTGAGATAGAGAAGAGGGTATGAGGGATGGGGGTTTAAGAGGAACAGAAAATATCTGGAGATAACCACTTTGAGGAATGGGGGAGAGAGTTAATCAAGGACACTTAAATAGGGAATATCAAGCAAGGGTTTAGCTGAAATGTAAAGCTCTACATTTGTAAAGAGCTAATCAACATAGAATTTTTTCAGCTCTCAGTTGTCTTGGTAAAGGAAGGAAGAAGCCATGGCCATATTGATGCAAGATTGGTGGTTTGAAAAGCAGGTAGATGGATCTGAATTTCAAGGGATGATGATCTAGCCAATCTAGAAAACCTAAGAGTCTCTTTATACCTACATTCAAAATGAGCTTATCATCTCTCTGCTGGACACAGTTCTTCTAGATCTTTCATTCCCTATCTTAGTGAATGGTTCTACAGCCTCTCAGATACAAGGTCATTCTTGACCCCAATCTCTCTCTTGTCCCTTCACATTAAACCCTATCTATTCCATTTCCTTCATAGCACACCTATACTTTGACTCCTCTGTACCTCTATACCTTTGCACAGGTTGCTCCTTCTACAAGGAACCATTGGCCCTTTTTTTCATATCACTCCAAGTCATCTTTAACATCCCTCCTTCCTGGAAGCTTTCATTCACATTCCCTTTCCCTCCAGTCTGGATTAGGGGCCCTTCAGAGCAGAGCATGCTGGGTATACCCTTCCAAAGCGCTTAAAACTTTATTGTAATGGTCTATTCTCTTCCGTATACCCACAAGACTAAGTCCCTTGAAGGCAAGGTTATATCTTTATTTTGAGCACCTAGTACCTAGCACAGGACGTTGAATTAATGAATAATGATAAAAGAAAGCACTAAACAGAAAAATAAAAGGATAACTTCTGAGAATGAGTCTGCTATTGATTAAAATGACTGGAAGAGATCCCCAAAGTACCTCAGTGATGTAGGAGAAATGATATTCATTGATAATTATCATGAATTAAATCATCATGTCTACTAATCTTAAGTCCATTAAAACATCTTCATGGAAATATCATCCAAGTTGTCATTTCAGAATGCTAGGACTACATCTCCTGCCCAGCAGTAGCTACAAGCTGCCCAATTGAAAGAGAGACCACACCTTCAGCTACAACAGCCTCAGTGATTGCATGAGTAAAAAACAGTGAGATAAAAAATGCTTCTTGGTCTCTGGAGCCCTGGGGGAAGGTATTACCCACTTGTTTTGTGAGATATAAAAATAACATGCTAGTTTCATAGCAATGATTTAGTAACTTTTATAACTTAAAAATAATTTTAGGACATTTGCTATTTGAGTTTAAAGAAATAAAAATCTCAGAATCTTACTTCAACAGATGACTCATCAGTTTTTTAAGAAAAACATTCAAAAAGAAAAGAAATCTAGATATGACCCATGAGTGTTCATGTAATAACAGCATCTTTGCTCAAATAAGTAATGCATGCCCTAGGTCCTCCCAAGCTCAGCATGTGATTCCAATTCTACACACATTCCTCTAAGAATGATATTTAAGCTGATTTATTTCATGTGAATTTGAAAGCAAGTTGTTCCTTAAGTAATTGATAAATTCTTCTCCACATTAATACAGTCTTGTGATACCTTAACCAATGGTAGAATATCTAGACATTCAATACTTCTTTATTATTAGCAAAATATTGCCATTGTTCTAAAATAATTAGCCAACCAAGCAAATCACTTGAGCAAAATCCTTACCCTTTCTAGCAGTTCCTCATCTATAAAATGAGGATAATAATTCTTGCTATCCAGGATTTTTGTAAAGATTACAGCTAGTATATATGTGTACACAAAGCAACAATCACTGTGCTTAGCACACAATCTGCTAATCATTAGAAGTTTTTTATTTTCTAAAAGATTTTTAAAATCTAATTTAATGTTCTTCATAAAGATATATGCAATTTAATTGTCTTCATTTTTGTGAAAACACAGATAACATACAGAAATATGGATTATTCACACACACGTGTATTTGGTATGTCCCTGAAGTATATATTTTTCTGTGCACTTATTTTGGGTTATCCACTTTGCTTCTCCATGTACAGACTTGTCCTGGATTCAGCTAAGTTAAGCATTCATATGATTAATTTCACAAATAAATAAAAAAGGAAATATCTGTTCCTTTGAAGCTAGAAATGTGCTGTAAAGAAGTTATTCCCACAGGATTATATTTAGTTGGAATCAGATCTAGCACAAATAAATGGCGATATTTTGTTACATATATTCTACCTCTCAGACACTTTTTAATTCTTTCCTCCTATAAACCACTCTTAGGATTATTTTACTCTCAAAATAGATATAGTATTTATATTATTCTAAGGATCACAAAAATGTACTATGAGCTGATATTTTTTATTTTAAATATTAATTATCAAAACATTCCAGTCTAATTTCCTTTGCTTACTTTCCACACATGTAAGTGGAAAACAGTAATTTTTGAATTAAAATTTCATTATCAAAATAGATGCTGTGGGAGCTTCCCTGGTGGCGCAGTGGTTGAGAGTCCGCCTGCCGATGCAGGGGACATGGGTTCATGCCCCAGTCCGGGAAGATCTCACATGCCGCAGAGCGGCTGGGCCCATGAGCCATGGCCACTGAGCCTGCGCGTCCAGAGCCTGTTTTCCCCAACAGGAGAGGCCACAACAGTGAGAGGCCCGTGTACCACAAGCAAAAAAAAAATAGATGCTGTGCAGAAAAGAGTATAGCAGGCCTAACACTGCTATCCTTAGACAAGTTGGCTTGTAAGGTAAGCCCTTGGCTGACACCTGGGAACGTAGATTTCAAAAAAGTTCTAACTATTCCCTTACTGATAAGAGTGGGTTGCTATACCTAAATTACTTGTACAACCAATATGGCTTATGCCAAATACCTGCTTTCCTTCTGGGAATATGGAATTGTGGCATGCGCTATGCAGCAGGTGCCTATGTGACCAGCTCCAATTAGACCTAATAAGCTTCTCTGGTCAAAAACATTTCACATATGTTGTAACAATTCATTGCTGGAGGAATGAAGTCCTGTTATGACTCCACTGGGAGAGGACTCTTAGAAGCTTGCTCCTTGTTTCCTCCAGATTTTGCCCCAAATGCCTTTTACTTTTGCTGATTTTGTTTTGCATACTTTCACCATAAAGCTGTGAGTATAACTGTATACTAAGTCCTATTAGTTCTCCTAGAAAGTCAAAATATCTTAGGGTGACTTGGGGGTCTCCCAACATAGATGGCATAAAATGTCTTTAATCAAAATGTCTTCTAGTTTCTCCCATTTTTATATTGCCTTTTGTTATTTTCCTTAGGTACACCATTTAGGAATACAGAGAAATTGACTGAAGAGAGATAAATAATTATAAAAACTTTGCCATCCAACTTCCTAATTATAAACCCCCCAAAATCTTGGCTTTTTCTCCAAGATTACAGTCCAATTTTTTTATACAGTCCATTTTAAAAATATAAATTTTAGATTATTTGCAACAGATTATAACCACTTAGCACATTTGAAAATCATTACCAGGTTACTGATAATTTTAGTAATTTTCACTTTCTCTAAAGGTAATTGATTTACCTTTAGAGAATAGATAATCCCAATCATTTCAATTTCAAAATGGAATATATTAATCAGTCCAAAGACGTCTTTTTTTTAGTCTTGAAAAGCATAAACATGTTAAACATACATTCATCCCATAGTATGTCTTAAAGTCAAAATTTACTTAAGTGAGAATTCTGAACTCTTTAAATTGTTCTCAAATATTTCCCAACATTATTTCCAGTGGTACAGAACTTACATTTTTTTGCAGTGTGGGCATTTTGCCAGAGTGTTGAACCTCAGTTCCATCCACTGTAAAACAAATAAGAAGAGAGGTTGAAAACAAAAACTGAAAACTATCCAATCTGATAAGATGTTTCTTTTAGTTCAAATGTCCTCAGGGATCACAGCAGAAGCCATCAACCTTTTCATAGTTATAAGAGCTTTTCCCCTCCAACACATCTCCCCCTCCCTTAAAATAAAGGTTGGGATTCCCCTCTGAAACAGTTCCCACGATTTTTTCAACGTTCTGATGCAATCTAGGTTTGCTTTACAATGAAAACTGGATGTAATGTTGAAATTCGGGTCATTTCATTCACCTTTATGTTTCAGTCCACTGCCAGAAAATAAAAACGTATTTCATGTACCTTCAATGTTGTTTTTCCTCTAAATAGTGATGATTAGCTTTTTAAATACATGAGTATTCAGACTCATTACTAAAAATGCAACTATTCTATTTATGTAGAAAATGCACAAAGTAAATAAACTAAACAAATTAGATACAGGTAGAACTAATGTCAGGAAGCTGCTTTCTGTTCTATAGTAGCTTATTCTATGTAACAAAATACATTTCTTCTACAGACAACTTTCTTTCAATTTTCTTCCCTGTAATGTAGGTAATAAAATGGGTTACCTTCCTCACAGTATTGTTATTCAGATGCTTGAAACAGCTTACTGGTAGTAAAGTCTTTGAAAGGAGGTACAATATACATTTAAAGTAAAACTTAAAAATTAAAAAAAAATAAAGTAACTCTTTACCACAAAAAATATATTTCAAAATACCTTCCTCACCTTCCATCATTTGCTTTTCTATATATCTTCTTGTAAAGTGTATATTTCTTTTGTATAATTCCGTGTAGTACATTAGCAGTTTTATCATCAAAATAACTTTTCTTTCACTAAAATTAATTTTTGCTTAGGATTCCAGGTCACTCAGTTTTCTTCATAACTCTCAAGTTCTAGGTATAGTAGGGCTTCAAAAAGTTATGCATATTCAAATGTTTTCCACATAATAGAGGAAAACTTTCAGAAAGTATCTGTTACTTGACTATTTTTTCTTTTTAATTTTTTAATGATTAGCTTTTAAAAAAGAACAAAAATAAATCTGAGTTTGTTTGGACTTCTTTTTCTTCATTTTTATTTCAAACCTCCTGAAAGTTACTTAACCTTGAATAATCTCTCTCAGTCACAGTAGGAATATAAAGTCCCAAGGTAAATAAACTAGAAATGAAACTTTACATGAATGTTCACTCTTTTCACAATGATTATTTTTCAATATCTAGAATGTCAAACGAAGGCTACATTGTTTTTCAAGAAGCCTTAACTCTTTTATCATTTATTTTATAACAAATTAATTTATTCTTAATAGAAAAAATGCTTAAATTAATGTGCTAAACAGATTTACATAGATTTCTACAGAAATTGGCACAGAACAGTAAGAAGTGAAGAATACAGAAATCTTACTAAGTACTTTTTCATGTTTTTGAAATTAGTTTTAGGGTAGTTGTTGAACTTGTAATGTCATTTCAAATTTTATTTATAAATAACAAACAAGTTTTTCATTGTTAAGAGAAGCAAAGTGGCTGAGGAAGCAATTATGAAACCCTTAAGAGAAGAGTAAATCAAAATCCAAGCTTGAAGGCTAACACACTGGCACAGAAAATCTAGAATTTTAGACGACCAACCTATGGGAGATTATTTAGTCCAATTTTATCATTTTAGCACAGATTATATATGATAAATTCAATTATTACTAACAAACAACTAAGACTCTGTTGTATGATTAGTAAGTTATACAGCCAGTAACCTAACACATCTGGTTTTGTTGTTATCTGTAAGTACTCATTTAAATGCAGCAAACTAAAAATAGAAAAATATTTATTATTAGAAATGTTTGTCATAATCTATTTGAATGAATGCAAATACCTGTGCTTTTGAAAGGATTTACTACTATTCTCTTGTCTAAAATGCAGCCTCTGCACTCTTAAAATTTTACTGCCAAACCTTGAAGTGTCAATAGAAAAAAAATCTAATTTTTCCTGTTTTTTAATTGGATAAATTTGATATGTAACACTGTACAAATTTAATGTATATAGTCTACTACTTTGATATATATATCTTAAGAAACTTCTTTACATTCATGGAGGACTAGCTTGTATTACCTTTATTCTTCTGGAAACTTATTTTCTTTTTTTTTTTTTTTTTTTTTGTGGTACGCGGGCCTCTCACTGTTGTGGCCTCTCCCTTTGTGGAGCACAGGCTCCGGACGCACAGGCTCAGTGGCCATGGCTCACGGGCCTAGCCGCTCTGCGGCATGTGGGATCTTCCCGGACCGGGGCATGAACCCACGTCCCCTGCATCGGCAGGCGAGCTCTCAACCACTGCGCCACCAGGGAAGCCCCTGGAAAATTATTTTCTAAGCAATGTCTCCTAAAACATTGGTCTGGCTAGGCAATCCCCTCAAAATTGCTTGCACATACTAGATAAAACTTCCTCTTGGACTTTAACATTATTTATTTAACATAAGAAATTAAGTTTAATTAATTTAATTATAATAATTAAGTTATTATTTAATCATTAACATTGTTTAATTATTATTATTTTAACATATTACATAATAAAAGTGCTAAAGAATATAACTATAAAAATTCTGCTTGATTTTTTTTTTTTTTTTTTTTTTTGGCGATACGCGGGCCTCTCACTGTTGTGGCCTCTCCCCTTGCGGAGCACAGGCTCCGGACGCGCAGGCTCAGCGGCCATGGCTCACGGGCCCAGCCACTCCGTGGCATGTGGGATCTCCCGGACCGGGGCACGAACCCGTGTCCCCTGCATCGGCAGACGGACTCTCAACCACTGTTCCACCAGGGAAGCCCTCTGCTTAATTTTTTTATCCTAGCAATTCCCAATGATCCTGGAACTCTTTACTGGCATAACACTTATTATTATCCTATAAAATGAGTGTTCTAATGAATACACTTTGGAAAACACAAATCTAGCTTTTCTCAACATTATCCATGGTTCCAGCCAGGCTGTTAAATGAATACTGTGAAGTGAATTCCTAGTAAATTTAATTTTAGCATTAGAACAGTGATATTATATTACATTGTATTATGTTATTATAAATGAAGAATATTGTTGAGGACACAGTCCATTATAGTGTTGTTTTATCTTAATCCATGGGAATAATTCTCTCTTAGGTCTCAGTATTCCAGTAAAAGCTCCTATGTGAACTTTTACGAAAACTTCACAAATATCTTATAATACAGCAGTCCCCAACTTTTCTGGCACCAGGGACCGGTTTCGTGGAAGACAATTTTTCCATGGACCGGGGGGAGGGGGGGAAGGGATGGTTTCGGTATGACTCAAGCACATTATATTTATTGTGCATTTTGTTTCTATTATCATTACATTGTAATATATAATTAAATAATTATACAGCTCACCATAATGCAGAATCAGTGGAAGCCCTGAGCTTGTTTTCCTGCAAATAGATGGTCCCATCGGGGGGTGATGGGAGACAGTGACAACGGAAGTGTGTTGCTTCTGTCCAGTCTACTCTGTAATCTCGTTTTGGTTGCTGTCACTGCAGAAAACCCTGCTTCACAAAGACAGGATGTTGGAAATGGAAGCAGGCTTTTCAGTGCTTTTGTGGCAATCTCAGGATACTCTGCCTTGACTTTAATCCAGAACGTATGGAGATTTGAAGTTGTCTCAAACATACTTTTAAGGCCACCGTCATCTTCAGTCTGAAGCAGTTGATCCTCTTCTAGCATGGACAAAATTGATTCACCTGGCTTATTCACAAGTGGGTCACAGATCCATTCCTTCCTAATTCAGGGGTCTTTTCTGGTTGGGAAGTAATGCTCAAACTCTTTTGATCATTTTGAGATAGGTGATCATGCACCAGCTGGGAAAAAGAAGGCCCTGGTTCAGTCTCTTTCAAAATTTCTGCTAATGTTTGAAACATGACAAAAACCCCAATGTTCACTCATCGCCCCCATAATTCCAGTTTGGCTTTGAATGTAGCCACTTTATCTGCCAAAGTGAACACAGTTGTCATCCTCCCCTGAAGTGACAGATTGAGTTCGTTGACCAGGTTGAATATGTCACACAAGTAAGCAAGTTTTGCAACCCATTCTGTGTCACTGAAATGTGAAGCCAGTGGTGGCTTTTTCTAAAAGAAATTTCTGGAGCGGCTCTCGTAACTCAGAAACTCTGGTCAGTGATCTACGTTTAGAAAGCCATCTCACTTCTCTGTATAAGAGAAGACCTGTGTGCTCTGTGTCCATCTCCTCACAGAGCCACGCAAACAGATGTGAGTTAAGAGCATGTACTTTAATGTGGTTGATAATTTTAATCACATCCTGCAAAATGTTGTTAAATTCAGGTGATATTTTTCAGCTAGCCAGCATTTCTCTATGGATGACACAGTGTGTAGACTCACATTCAGAAGCGACCTCCTTGACCAGAGTAGTGAAACCAGAAAGCCGTCCAGTCACTGCAGCTGCTCCGTCTGCATATCCAGACACAAAATGACCAATTCAGTTTTCCTGATATGTAATCATTCAAAAACTTGAATAGTTCTACGGCTGTGGTGTTGATTGGCAACAAAATTGCACATAACATACACATCCTCCTGAAAAATATATCACACAAAAGCGAGCATTGTTGCCTTGCTGTCAACATCAGTAGACTCGTCAACCTGGGTTGCATACCACGGTGACTCATTAATTCTCTCTGACAATTGTGCCTCAATATCCTCTGCTAATTCATCTAGTTATGGTATTAGCTGAAGAGGAACACGTATCACCTTCTGAATTGCAGCCTCTCCTAAAAGTTCACGACAAACGTCCTTATCAGTAGGCAGGATCAACTCTTCACCAATAGTAAAGGGCTTCTTAGCTTTAGCAATGCGGTTAGCCACTAAGAATGATGCTCTCAATGCAGACACATTTGATGAAGTGGTGGCCTTCAATAATTGCTTCTGTTCTTCATGTTCACATTTTTTTCTTTTGAAAGACTCCAAAGACTTGTCTTTTAATGCAGGGTGCTTGGTCTCCCTGTGGTGAAGCAGTTTTGAAGGTTTCATGGCTTTGTTGGCTAGCTGGTCGCCACATATTATACAAAGCAGACTTGCAGAATGTGAATCACCTGTGGCAATGAACCTATAATTTAAGTAGGACTCTTGGTATTTTCTTTTAAATGCAGCTTTCTTTTCGTTGGCAGTCTTAGAGTCTTCTGCTGTCTAATCATTGGGTCTCTCCCCCTTTTCAAAGAAGCTCCCCAGCAACGTTTGTTTTTTACTCATTTTGGCTAGGGTTAGCTTGTGGGCTTACCAAAACTGTGACTGAGACAAGTGTGCAGCGTGGGAAAGAGGCGCAGATGGAAGTGGTAGACAAAATAACGGGCGGGCCATGCACGGACTAAAATAAGTGTAGGATTCTGACTTAAAGCCTGCCATTAGATGCAGCTGTACAACTGAAGTACATCAACTCACTTGCCACTATAATGCCTGCCACCAGATGCAGCTTAATTGTCACTTGCCACTCACTGATAGGGTTTTGATATGAGTCTGCAAGCAATTGATTTATTATGGTCTTTGTGCCATCAAACTTCTCTGCTAATGATAATCTGTATTTGCAGCCACTCCCCAGCGCTAGCATTGCTGCCTTAGCTCCACCTCAGATCATTAGGCATTAGATTCTCATAAGGAACTCGCAACCCAGATCCCTCGTGTGCGCAGTTCATAGTAGGGTTTGCACTCCTGTGAGAATCTAATGCTGCTGCTGATCTGACAGGACGCAGAACTCAGGCAGTAATGCAAGCAATGGGGAGCAGCTGTAAATACAGATGAAGCTTCTCTCGCTGGCCTGCTGCTCACCTCCTGCTGTACGGCCCAGTTCCTAACAGGCCACAGACGACTATCAGTCCGTGACCCGGGAGTTGGGGACCCCTGTTGTAATAGACTATGTTTTCCTCTTTTCATTAACCATAGAAGGCTCATAGCTAACATTCAGTAAAATTTTAACAACTGCACAGGAATAAATATTATGCGTACTTATACACTTATGCATGACTTCATCATATTTCTGTCCTATTTTTCATTCTCCCTGACCATTTCATATTTTATTTTTCAATGCTATTGGACTTTGTAATTTTTCTCAATTGCTTTTGGGCCTTGTAAGCCAAGGCTGAAACAAAGTATGGAATAAATAGATGAATTATCCTATTAGTTAAAAACTTGAAGGGCAAAGAATACTACAAAGGATATAAGATTACTTGGATCAGCATAATAACAAGGATAAGGTGAAGTTCTCAAGTCAAAATTAAGAGTTTCCAGGTCTGTTTATTTTTTATTTTTTTTGCTGTACGCAGGCCTCTCACTGTTGTGGCCTCTCCCGTTGTGGAGCACAGGTTCCGGACGCGCAGGCTCAGCAGCCATGGCTCATGGGCCCAGCCGCTCCGCGGAATGTGGGATCTTCCCGGACCGGGGCACGAACCCATGTCCCCTGCATTGGCAGGCGGACGCTCAACCACCGTGCCACCAGGGAAGCCCCAGGTCTGTTTATTTTTTGTAACACTCAGTATCTCTCATTAGTCTGAAACTCTCCAAGGTAATAGCCACCCTAAAGGTATGTACTCTGTTCTAGTCACCAAAAACTTTGTTTTCTGGGAATTTTGAAATAATCTTTAAATACCACACGTTAATCCAAAACACCCTTTCCTGCCAAAGACTTAAAGTTTTAAAATCATAATGACTATGCTAATATGATTCAGGTGCCTGCACTGAATATTAAGTAAGAAGGAGCTTACTTTTAGAAGTTCATTTCTGACTTGCAAATTACTTTAGTAATTTTCTTCTGTGGAGAAAATATCTAAATGCATAAATTTTAATAAAAGCCATGTCACACACATCTATCTAACCTCTCAACTTGGATCATTCTCTAGAATTCACTTCCAGATGATTTCAAAAACTTAAATATAAACCTTTGTAAGAGTTGTCTTTAATTTTACTTTTTTCCTCATTCCCTCATCTATACTAATATCAGTATAGCCAATTCTTTCTCAAATTCTTTATGCTATTCATGACTATCATCATCACTTTTCTGAATAATAAAACCTAAATATCTGGTCTTGTGTTTCTTCAGGCTTGCCCATATGCAATCTATTATAGACATAGCATCAATACACACAAAATTAATTATAAAGCCCTGCTTTAGCTTTCCATTACTCTTAGGATAATCTCACTTCCTCTAGGCTAGATGCTTCCGTATGTACACTAAGAACACTCCGTATTTCTCTGCTTTAGCCTAACTAGATTTCATATAATTATTGTTTTAATTGTCTTTCTCCTATTAGACTGGAAAAATCCCATAAGGGCAGGGACTTCCTGTTTCCCCAGCATGTAGCCCAGTGTCTGGTACACACTCAATATATATGTTTGAAAAAATGAAATCGGCTCACTTACAATGTGTCTTATAAGGACTATCCATGCCAAGGATTTGGAATATAAAACATAACTGGGCAAAAATGCAAATGCAAGGTAATTGTGGAAGGGAACTCACTGAAGTAAGCTGAAAAAATCTATTTTGAAGAGTTTTAAATATTTCAAATGAAATATGCTTGCATATAAGAAAGAAAAAGAGAGTAAATATATTTTATTTATATTTAAATTAGTCGATTAATTCATATATATCAATACTTACAGAGGGAGTAATCGTAAATCAATAGTGATTTCTTTTTTTAACATCTAAATATTTTCCTTTTATTTATTTATTTTTAAACATCTTTATTCGAGTATAATTGCTTTACAATGGTACGTTAGTTTCTGCCTTATAACAAAGTGAATTAGCTATACATATACATATATCACCATACCTCCTCCATCTTGTGTCTCCCTCCCACCCTCCCTATCCCACCTCTCTAGTTGGTCACAAAGCACTGAGCTAATCTCCCTGTCCTGTGTGGCTGCTTCCCACTAGCTATCTATTTTACATTTGGTAGTGTATATATGTCCATGCCACTCTCTTTGTCCCAGCTTACCCTTCCCACTCCCTGTGTCCTCAAGTCCACTCTCTATGTCTGCGCCTTTCTTCCTGTCCTGTCCCTAGGTTCTTCACAATCAATTTTTTTTTTTAGAGTCTATATATATATGTGTTAGCATACGGTATTAGTTTTTCTCTTTCTGACTTACTTCACTCTGTATGACAGACTCTAGGTCCATCCACCTCACTACAAATAACTCAATTTCATTTCTTTTTATGGCTGAGCAATATTCCTCTGTATATATGTGCTACATCTTCTTTATCCATTCATCTGTTGATGGACACTTAGGTTGCTTCCACGTCCTGGCTATTGTAAATAGTGCTGCAATGAACATTGTGGTACATGACTCTTTTTGAATTATGGTTTTCTCAGGGTATATGCCAAGTAGTGGAATTTCTGGGTCGTATGGTAGTTCTATTTTTAGTTTTTTAAGGAACCTCTATACTGTTCTCCATAGTGGCTGTATCAATTTATATTCCCACCAATAGTGCAAGAGGGTTCCCTTTTCTCCACACCCTCTCCAGCATTTATTGTTTGTAGGTTTTTTTGTTTGTTTGTTTGTTTTTTTGCGGGACGCGGGCTTCTCACTGTTGTGGCCTTTCCCGTTGCGGAACACAGGCTCCAGACGCGCAGGCTCAGTGGCCATGGCTCACGGGCCTAGCCGCTCCGCGGCACGTGGGATCTTCCCGGACCAGGGCATGAACCCGTGTCCCCTGCATCGGCAGGCGGACTCTCAACCACTGCACCACCAGGGAAGCCCCTGTTTGTAGGTTTTTTATGATGGCCATTCTGACTGGTGTTAGGTGATACCTCACTGTAGTTTTGATTTGCATTTCTCTAATGATTACTGACATTGAGCATCCTATCATGTGTTTGTTGGCCATCTGTATGTCTTCTTTGGAGAAATGTCTGTTTAGGTCTTCTGCCCATTTTTGGATTGGGTTGTTTGTTTTTTTGATATTGAGCTGCATGAGCTGCTTGTAAATTTTGGAGATTAATCCTTTGTCAGTTGCTTCATTTGTAAATATTTTTCCCATTCTGAGGGTTGTCTTTTCATCTTGTTTATGTTTTCCTTTGCTGTGCAAAAGCATTTAAGTTTCATTAGGTCCCATTTGTTTATTTTTGTTTTTATTTCCATTTCTCTAAGAGGTAGGTCAAAAAGGAACTTGCGGGCTTCCCTGGTGGAGCAGTGGTTGAGAGTCCGCCTGCTGACGCAGGGGACACAGGTGCGTGCCCCGGTCCGGGAAGATCCCACATGCCGGGGAGCGGCTGGGCCCGTGAGCCATGGCCGCTGAGCCTGCGCGTCTGGAGCCTGTGTTTCGCAACGGGAAAGGCCACAACAGTGAGAGGCCCACGTAGCCCCCAAAAAATGGACCTTGCTCTGATTTATGTCATAGAGTGTTCTGCCTGTGTTTTCCCGTAAGCGTTTTATAGTGTCTGGCCTTACATTTAGGTCTTAAATTCATTATGAGTTTATTTTTGTGAATGTTGTTTAGGAGTGTTCTAATTTCATTCTCTTACATGTACCTGTCCAGTTTTTCCAGCCCCACTTATTGAAGAGGCCATCTTTTCTCCATCATATATTCTTGTCTCCTTATCAAAGATAAGGTAACCATATGTGCGTGGGTTTATCTCTGGGCTTTCTATCCTGTTCCATTGATCTATATTTCTGTTTTTGTGCCAGTACCATACTGTCTTGATTACTGTAGCTTCAGTATAGTCTGAAGTCCAGGACCCTGATTCCTCCAGCTCCATTTTTTTCTCAAGTTTGCTTTGGCTGTTTCGGGTTTTTGTGTTTCCATACAAATTGTGAAATTTTTTGTTCTAGTTCTGTGAAAAATGCCGGTGGTAGTTTGATAGGGATTGCATTGAATCTGTATATTGCTTTGGGTGGTAGAGTCATTTTCACAATGTTGATTCTTCCAATCCAAGAATATGGTATATCTCTCCATCTGTTTGTATCATCTTTAATTTCTTTCATCAGTGTATTATAGTTTTCTGCATACAGGTCTTTTGTCTCCTTAGGTAGGTTTATTCCTAGGTATTTTATTCTCCTTTCATCACTTTAAATATATCCTGCCAGAACCTTGTGGCTTGCAGAGTTTCTGCTGAAAGATCAGCTGTTAACCTTATGGGATTCCCTTGCATGTCATTTGTTGTTTTTCCCTTGCTGCTTTTAATATTTTTTTCTTTGTATTTAACTTTTGATAGCTTGATTAACATTTGTCTTGGCGTGTTTCTCCTTGGATTTATCCTGTATGGCACTCTCTGCACTCCCTGGACTTGACTGACTATTCCATTTCCCATATTAGGGAAGTTTTCAACTATAGTCTCTTCAAATATTTTCTCAGTCCCTTTCTTTTTCTCTTTTTCCTCTGGGACCCCTATAATTCGAATGTTGGTGCATTTAATGTTGTCCCAGATGTCTCTGAGACTGTCCTCAATTCTTTTCATTCTTTTTTTCTTTGTTCTGCTCTGCAGTAGTTATTTCCACTATTTTATCTTCCAGGTCACTTATCCGTTCTTCTGCCTCAGTTTCTTGTATTTTCTCCATTCTATTTCGAAGATTTTGGATCATCTTTCCTATCCTTACTCTGAATTCTTTTTCAGGTAGACTACCTATTTCCTCTTCATTTGTTTGGTCTGGTGGGTTTTTACCTTGCTCCTTCATCTGCTGTATGCTTCTCTGACTTCTCATTTTGCTTAACTTACTGTGTTTGGGGTCTCCTTTTTGCAGGTTGCAGGTTTGTAGTTCCCGTTGCTTTTGGTGTCGGCCTCCAGTGGCTAAGGTTGGTTCAGTGGGTTGTGTAGGCTTCCTGGTGGAGGGGACTGGTGCCAGTGTTCTGGTGGATGAGGCTGGATCTTGTCTTTCTGGTGGCAGGACCACATCCAGTGGTGTGTTTTGGGGTGTCTGTGACCTTATGATTTTAGGCAGCCTCTCTGCTAATGGGCGGGGTTGTGTTCCTGTCTTGCTAGTTGTTTGGCATAGGATGTCCAGCACTGTAGCTTGCTGGTTGTTGAGTGAAGCTGGGTCTTAACGTTGAGATGGAGATCTCTGGGAGAGGTCTCACCATTTGATATTACATGGAACTGGAAGGTCTCTGTTGGACCAATGTCCTGAACTTGGCTCTCCCACCTCAGAGACACAAGCCTGACACCCAGCCAGTGCACCAAGACCCTGTCAGCCGCAAGGCTAGCTTCCACTGTCACAAACTTTGGACAAATGTCTTTACTACTGCTCTCAGCAATCTTGTGAATATGCTATTATTCTCCCCATTTTCAGATGAGGAAATCAGAATTTAGCAAAGTTACATAACTTGCCCAGCATCACATAGTCAGGCTTTAGTATGGCCAGGACCCAAATCCAAACCTAATTCTCAATAGTGATTTTTTAAAAAGAAATTTTTAAAAAAGAAATCTTTTCACTATCCCCACCAAATATATCCCCTAATTGATGTACTTGGTCACTGACTTAATCAATAAAATATAAATGCAAGGAAGAAGATTTATCTTATCCTAGTAGATCAGAAAAATCATAGAAATTCTGGTTAAATGTAATAAGTTGGACAAATGCATGCATTTTTATTTCCTTTCCCAAACCTGACTAAAATGACAGTAAATTGTGTTTACAAATGTAAAATACCATAAGAACAAATAGAATCCGAAGAGAAATTACCTTGAATTTTCAGACAGTGGAAAGCTGATGGAGACTTGGTAACAAACTGAAAGGGATGCTGAAACCTGATTGCCTAAAGAGAGATATCCAATGAAAAGCAGGCTGATTCAACTGAAGAACTACAAAATAGTTCAGACCTTGGGACTCCAAGGTGCTTTCAAAGATAGGAGTTAGGGGTAGTGATAAAAACAGGAGTATCAGTTCTAGACTCTTCCCTCCATATCACAAAACCAAAAATCCCTCCCTCCCCAACACATGCAAGAGAAGAGTGATTTATTCTCTCAAAGAAACTGAACTAGAAGGACTGTGAACTTAGGAACACCAGGCACAGCAGAAGGCAAGAATAAGACACCATTCTAAAAACAAAGGAGTTAAATAAGTCTACAGTCTGAACAGTAGATGAGACCTTCATCCCTATTATCCTTTCTTAGCTCCTAGAATTCTGTCTCCCAGATATACCTCTTACAAGAAGTCAGAGGATTATTCCCCAGAGAAACTTGCCCTAAAAAAAAAAAAAAAGACATTGATACTAATAGTTCTTCAAGAAAAGAGAAAAAGGAGAAGAGGAAGAAGAAAGATGAGGAGGAGGAGGAGAGAGAAGAAGAAAGGAAAAAGGGAGGGAGGGAGGAAAGAAAGGGAGGAAGGAAGGAGAAAAAGTTTAGCCCCTGCTGCATACTTAGAGATTCCAATCAGTAACTTGCTCTCATATATAAATGAGCTCCTCATTAAAACCTCTATCAGAAAATAAAAACAAATAGAAGCAATGGAGAGAAAATAGAGACAAGGCATAAAGAAGAATAATACCTCAGAAAACATAACTAATAGCTTCAGAAAGATGCCATAAAGAAGAGAATGTGATTTAGAAAAAAGAAAAATTAATCAGAGAACACAGAACTCTTAGAAATTAAAAATTAATTTAGATCATCTGAAATTTAAAATTTTAATTAAGTTTAGAAGAATATATTTGAGGAAATTTCCCTGTAAGTAAAAGAAAAAGCCAAAACTGAAAAATATATTAAAAAAAAAAATGAGAGAGAAAGAGAGAGAGTGTGTATGTCAATTCAGGTGATCTAATCTCAGGGGTTGTAGAAAGATGGAAGAAAGAAAATGGAGTGGACTATAAAAGGATTCACTGAGTAGCCAGACAATGAGGTCAAAAAGATTCTCCCTAAGGCACATTCTAATACTATTTCAGAACCTTGGAGAAATGAAAGAGGAAAATAAGAGAAAATAAAGAGAGAAAAATAGGTCACATGGTAAGGGTCAGGAGCCAACAGCAGTTGATCTTCCCATCAACAGTGGAGCAAAGCCCTCAAATTTCTGAGGAAAGAATTGGCAACCTATAATTCTACATCTGGACAAATTATAACGTGAAAATAGGGTTAGATTAAAAACTGTTTAAGAAGTAAAAGGTTCAAATTTATTTCTCTGCATCTTTTCTCAGAAAGCTAAGAGAGGATGTGCTCCAACAAAATAAAGCAATAAACCAAGAACTGTAAGGATGGCAGAGGATCCAACACAGGAAAGAGGTAATAGGAATTCCTAAGATAAGATGAAGGGAAGTCACAGGATGACAGCTGTGTAGGAGGAAGTCTAAATAATAGATTCCCTGACCCATTTGACTATATTGACAGGAATTTTGTAGTTCTATGAAAGAATATGAGAAGAACTAGTGATTTGTACATAAAAAATTAAAACAAATCTAAAAGAGGGAGGGACAATTATTAACAAATCCAAGAAATATTTAAGAGCCATACAGGAGAGAAATGTAATATATTACTTGGCTCAGCTGTGAACACAATTTACCTAATCATAAAAAATGTAAAGACTAAGTATTAAATATTATAACTCTACTGGGAGTATGAAAGTGGAGAAAGGACTATGAGAGCAGGCAGGGTGGTAAGAGTGCTAAATCTTCAACCTGCGTTTTACAAAGTAATAGGTAATATCTAAAACTGCTTAATCAAAAAGAAAAAAATAAGCAAACAATTTAAACACATGGAAGTACATACCAGAAGAGCAGCTGAAAGAGTCAAAAGTATTTGGGGGATGAAAATTGGGGTTGTGTTAGGTAAAGAGATGGCCACCATTTTCCCTTTAAGCTTTACAGTCCTATTTGACATGTGAAGTTATTATACATGAATTACTTTATCAAAAATAAAAATTAGAAGGGAAAAAGAGCAAACAGTCTACACTTTCTTAAGCTCATTCATCCCTTAGTGACAGCAGGTCTTGTTTATAAACCACTGCAACCTCAGCTCTCCCCATGCCTACACTCTGGAAGGTTTCTTTAGTACTTAGGTTCTAAGGATAATCTTTTGTCTCCTTTGGAGGCTAAATAACAAAAGAAAACCTGTTCTTATTCTTCCTGATGGGGTAAGTCATTATGAAATTAACATTTAAAAATCAAGCTTAGGGTTAAAGTTAAAAGTAGTAAAACAAGAACTCCTATAACTTTTGTTCATGTCAAACTACTTATACTTTATTTTTTATCCAATAACTTATCTAATTACAGATACCACAGTAATTCCCGTTACTCCAAGTTTCATATATAACAATCAGAAAAATTTTGATAAATTATAATGAGAATATTTCTTGAATCCAGAACCATGAAACAAGGCCACTGCATGAGAGTGTGCATTTTGCGCTCTGCTGAGGAGATGAGGGTAGGAGGTAGATTCAGTTACTCACTAAGCCAGGATACCCAAGTTGCTCTGCCTGGAGCACAGGGTTCTTGTTTGTTATTAGCCTACCCAGGGAGGCCCTTTTTGCAAATGAATCAGTCAGGGGATGCACCTTATATGTAATTCACAAACAATGCAGTACATCCTAGTCGTGGCTCTGATTGACTGTCTTTCTAACAAAGGCTCTATTTTAATCTTTTGATCAATTTGCACTTGGACAAACTATAAGACTATGAGCAGTGGTCAAATCTGTGTGATCAAGACCTACATTTACAGATTGATGTCCCTGTCACAAATGTCTTGTTACGTACCAAGAACGTATTTCCACAGTGCCCACACACAACTCTTGTACCTTCTGGTTGGACTGGCAGTGCAGGTTGAGCTGGCTGTTCTTCAGAAATAAGCATTACTGGGCCAAGGTTAATTATGCGTCTACTGTGGAAACAGAGAGGAAACAACTTCATTATCCCACAAATGGACTGAGAGCGAAACCTACACTATGGGGCCAAAAACATGGAATATAGCATTGAAAATAGGTTATACTTGTTTTATAAATTAAGTGAATTAAATGTCAGCCTTTAAAGCCAAAATCACAGAAAACAGCAATAGTCAATATTTCAAAAGCAAAAAAATTATTTGGAATTGGACCTAATCAAATCACCTTGGGAACCATTTAACTACTGTTTCCAAGTTCTTATAAATTCAAATCTTATCATTCCTTATCTTATCTTACCCTATCTAGGAAGACAACTTGAGTAAAAGACTAAGTAAGTTAAAAAATTGTACATTAACAGATATATGTGTGCCATGAATGTACCAAAGTGCTGAGTCACAACCAAATTTCTCTGGGTAGGCTGGTATTCCTTAATGTCTGTTTAATTGGAGTTGGACAGAAAGGACAATGGTAGGCTCCTTTCCTTTCCATTTCCCAGGTTACCATCAGATGGGGTTGCAAATGATTCACACAATGGTCAAGAAGACAGAAAACACAGAAACAAAACACAGTTAAGGTTTTGATATACTTCTATCTGTGCACTTCCATACACCATTTGGCAGAGGCACATGACTACAGAATTTATTGCATAGCTTATACTCAGCAAAGACTAGTGAAATAACACAATTTAAAGTATACAATGATTACTAAAACACTTCCAACTTAAGATGAAATATGTCAAAGATAAACTAATTGGTTATTTTTAATAAAATATGAGTCACTGATTTATTACAATCTATTAAGTAGTTATGTAACATCAAGAAAACTTTCATTGCTTATTCAAGGACATTAGTTTACAAATAACTGTAACCAGAGGGGATTCAAGATGGCGGAAGAGTAAGACATAGAGATCACCTTCCTCCCCACAAATACATCAGAAATACATCTACATGTGGAAAAACCCCTACAGAACACCTACTGAACGCTGGCAGAAGACCTCAGACCTCTGAAAACGCAAGAAACTCTCCACGTACCTGGGTAGGGCAAAAGAAAAAAGAAAAAGCAGAGACAAAAGAATAGGGACAGGACTTGCACCAGTGGGAGGGAGCTGTGAAGGAGGAAAGGTTTCCACACACTAGGAAGCCCCTTCGCGGGCAGAGACTGTGGGTGGCGGAGGCGGGAAGCTTCGGAGCCGTGAAGGAGAGTGCAGCAACAGGGGTGCGGAGGGCAAAGTGGAGAGATTCCCGCACAGCGGACCAGTGCCGACCAGCACTCACCAGCCTGAGACGCTTGTCTGCTCACCCGCCAGGGCAGGTGGGGGCTGGGAGCTGAGGCTCCAGCTTCGGTCAGATCCCAGGGAGATGACAGGGGTTGGCTGCGTAAACACAGCCTGAAGGGGGCTAGTGTGCCACAGCTAGCCAGGAGGGATTCTGGGAAAAGGTCTGGAGCTTCCAAAGAGGTAAGAGACTTTTTCTTGCCTCTTTGTTTTGTGGTGCGTGAGGAGAGGGGATTAAGAGCAATGCTTAAAGGAGCTCCAGAGATGGGCACAAGCCGTGGCTATCAGCGCAGACCCCAGAGACGGGCATGAGATGCTAAGGCTGCTGCTGCTGCCACCAAGAAGGCTGTGTGCAAGCACAGGTCGCTCTCCACACCTCCCCTCCCATGAGCCTGTGCAGCCCGCCACTGCCAGGGTCCTGTGATTCAGGGACAACTTCCCCCGGAGAACACACGGCATGCCTCAGGCTATTGCAACGTCATGCCGGCCTCTGCCACCACAGGCTCACCCCGCATTCTGTACACATCCCTCCCTCGGCATGAGTGAGCCAGAGCCCCCGAATCAGTGGCTCCTTTATCCCTGTCCTGTCTGAGAGAAGAATAGATGCCCTCAGGTGACCTACACTCAGAAGCGGGGCCAAATACAAAGCTGAACACCAGAAGCTGTGCGAACAAAGAAGAGAAAGGGAAATCTCTCCCAGCAGCCTCAGGAGCAGCAGATTAAATCTCGACAGTCAACTTGATGTACCCTGCATCTGTGGAATACCTGAATAGACAATGAATCACAACAAATTGAGGAGGTGGACATTGGGAGAAACGATATATTTTTTTTTCCGTTTTTCACTTCTTGTGAGTGTGTATGTGTATGCTTCTGTGTGTGATTTTGTCTGTATAGCTCTGCTTTTACCATAAGTCCTAGGATTCTGTCTGTCCATTTTTCTTTCTTTTCTTTTTTTAGTATAGTTTTTAGTGCTTGTTATCATTGGTGGATTTGTTTTTGGGTTGGGTTGCTCTCTTCTTTCTTTATTTTTTATTACTTTTTAAGTTTTTTAACTTTATTTTATTTCATTGTACCTCTTTCTTTCTCCTCCCTCCCTCCCTCCCTCCCTCCCTCCTTCCCTCTCTCTCTCTCTCTCTCTCTCTTTCTTTCTTTCTTTCTGCATTTTATTCTCAGCTGTGTGGAAAATAGGCTCTTGGTGCTCTGGCCAGGTATCAGGGCTGTGCCTCTGAGGTGGGAGAGCCAAGTTCAGGACATGGTTCCACCAGAGACCACACAGCTCCAAGTAATATCAAACGGGGAAAATCTCCCAGAGGTCTCCATCTCAATGCCAAGACCCAGCTCCACTCAACGACCAGCAAGCTACAGTGCTGGACACCCTATGCCAAACAACTAGCAAGACAGGAACACAACCCACCCATTAGCAGAGAGGCTGCCTAAAATCATAATAAGGTCACAGACACCCCAAAACACACCACCAGACATGGACCTGCCCACCAGAAAGACAGGATACAGCATCATCCACCAGAACACAGGCACCAGTCCCCTCCATCAGGAAGCCAACACAACCCACTGAACAAACCTTACCCACTGGAGGCCGAAACCAAAAGCAACGGGAACTACAGACCTGCAACCTGCAAACAGGAGACCCCAAACACAGTAAGTTAAGCAAAATGAGAAGACAGAGAAACACACAGCAGTTGAAGGAACAAAGTACAATCCCAGCAGATCTAACAAATGAAGAGGAAATAGGCAGTTTACCTGGAAAAGAATAAAGAATAATGATAGTAAAGATGATCCAAAATCCTGGAAATAGAATGGAGAAATTACAAGAAACATTTACCAAGGACCTAGAAGAATTAAAGACTAAAAAAACAATGATGAACAACACAATAAATGATATTTAAAATTCTCTAGAAGGGATCAATAGCAGAATAATTGAGGCAGAAGAACGGATAAGTGACCTGGAAGATAAAATAGTGGAAATAACTAATGCAGAGCAGAATAAAGAAAAAACAAGGAAAAGAATTGAGGACAGTTTCAGAGACCTAGGGGACAACATTAAATGCACCAACATTCGAATTATAGGGGTCCCAGAAGAAGAAGAGAAAAAGAAAGGGATTGAGAAAATATTGGAAGAGATTATAGTTGAAAACTTCCCTAATATGGGAAAGGAAATAGTTAATGAAGCACATAGAGTCCCATACAAGATAAATCCAAGGAGAAAGACGCCAAGACACATATTAGTCAAACAATCAAAAATTAAATACAAGAAAAGAGATTAAAAGCAGCAAAGGAAAGACAACATATAACATACAAGGGAATCCCCATAAGGTTAACAGCTGATCTTTCAGTAGAAACTCTGCAGGCCAGAAGGCAGTGGCAGGACATATTTAAAGTGATGAAAGGGAAAAATGTACAACTACGATTACTCTACACAGCAAGGATCTCATTCAGATTTGACAGAGAAATTAAAAGCTTTACAGACAAGAAAAAGCTAAACGAATTCAGCACCACCAAATCAGCTTTACAACAAATGCTAAAGGAACTGTTCTAGGCAGGAAACACAAGAGAAGGAAAAGACCTACAATAATAAACTCAAAACAATTAAGAAAATGGTAATAGGAACATACATGTCGATAATTACCTTAAATGTAAATGTATTAAATGTTCCCACCAAGAGACACAGACTGGATGAATAGATAAAAAAAACAAGACCCATATATATGCTGTCTACAAGAGACCCAATTCAGACTTAAGAACACATACAGACTGAAAGCGAGGGGATGGAAAAAGATATTCCATGCAAATGGAAATCAAAACAAAGCTGGAGGGCTCCCTGGTGGCGCAGTGGTTGAGAGTCCCCCTGCCGATGCAGGGGACATGGGTTCGTGCCCTGGTCCGGGAAGATCCCACATACCGCGGAGTGGCTGGGCCTGTGAGCCATGGCTGCTGAGCCTGCGCATCCGGAGCCTGTGCTCCCCAACGGGAGAGGCCACAACAGTGAGAGGCCATGTACCGCAAAAAAAAAAAACAAAAACAAAAAAAAACAAAGGTGGAGTAGCAATTCTCATATCAGACAAAATACACTTTAAAATAAAGACTATTAAAAGAGACAAAGAAGGACACTACATAATGATCAATGGATCAATCCAAGAATAAGATATAACAATTGTAAATATTTATGCACCAACATAGGAACACCTCAATACATAAGGCAAAGGCTAACAGCCAAAGAAGGGGAAATCAACAGTAACACAATATAGTAGAGGACTTTTAACACCACACTTTCACCATTGGACAGATCATCCAAAATCAAAATAAATAAGGAAACACAAACTTTAAATAACACATTAAACAAGATGGACTTAATTGATACTTTTAGGACATTCCCTCCAAAAACAACAGAATACACTTTCTTCTCAAGTGCTCATGGAACATTCTCCAGTATAGATCATATCTTGGGTCACAAATCAAGCCTTGGTAAATTTAAGAAAATTGGAATTGTATCAAGTTTCTTTTCTGAAAACAACGCTATGAGACTAGATATCAATTACAGGAAAAAATCTGTAAAAAATACAAACACATGGAGGCTAAACAATACACTACTTCATAACCAAGAGATCACTGAAGGAAACAAAGAGGAAATCAAAAATACCTAGAAAGAAATGACAATGAAAACACGACAAGCCAAAACCTATGGGATGGATTAAAAGCAGATCTAAGAGGGAAGTTTATAGCAATTCAATCCTACCTTAAGAAACAAGAAACATCTCAAATAAACAACCTAACCTTACACCTAGAACAATTAGAGAAAGAAGAACAAAAACACCCAAAAGTTAGCAGAAGGAAAGAAAACATAAAGATCAGATCAGAAATAAATGAAAAAGAAATGAAGGAAATGATAGCAAAGATCAATAAAACTAAAAGCTGGTTCTTTGACAAGATAAACAAAATTGATAAACCATTAGCCAGACTCATCAAGAAAAAAAGGGAGAATACTCAAACCAACAGAACTAGAAATAAAAAAGGAGAAGTAACAATTGACACAGTAGAAGTACAAAGGATCAAGAGAGATTACTACAAACAACTATATGCCAATAAAATGGACAACCTGGAAGAAAAGGACAAATTCTTAGAAATGCACAACCTTCTGAGGCTGAACCAGGAAGAAATAGAAAATATGAACAGACCAATCACAAGCACTGAATTAAAACTGTGATTAAAAATCTTCCAATAAACAAAAGCCCAGGACCAGATGACTTCACAGGTGAATTCTATCAAAGATTTAGAGAACAGTTAACACCTGCCTTTCTCAAACTCTTCCAAAATATAGCAGAGGGAGGAACACTCCCAAACTCATTCTACGAGGCCACCATCATCCTGACACCGAAACCAGACAAAGATGTCACAAAGAAAGAAAATGACAGGCCAATATCACTGATGAACATAGATGCAGAAATCCTCAACAAAATACTAACAAACAGAATCCAGCGACACATTAAAAGGATCATGCACCATGATCAAGTAGGGTTTATTCCAGGAATTCAAGGATCCTTCAAAATACGTAAATCAATCAATGTGATACACCATATTAACAAATTGAAGGATAAAAACCATATGATCATTTCAATAGATACAGAGAAAGCTTTTGACAAAATTCAACACCCATTTATGATAAAAACCCTGCAGAAAGTAGGCATAGAGGGAGCTTACCTCAACATAATAAAGGCCATATATGACAAACCCACAGCCAACATCGTCCTCAATGGCGAAAAACTGAAACCATTTCCATAAGGTCAGGAACAAGACAAGGTTGCCCACTCTCACCTTTATTATTCAACATAGTTTTGGAAGTTTTAGCCACAGCAATCGGAGAAGAAAAAGAAATAAAAGGAATCCAAATTGGAAAAGAAGAAGTAAAGGTGTCAGTGCAGATGACATGATACTCTACATAGAGAATCCTAAAGATGCTACCAGAAAACTACTAGAGCTAATCAATTAATTTGGTAAAGTAGCAGGATACAAAATTAATGCACAGAAATCTCTTGCACTCCTATACACTAATGATGAAAAATCTGAAAGTGAAATTAAGAAAACACTCCTATTTACCACTACAACAAACAGAATAAAATACCTTGGAATAAACCTACCTAAGGAGACAAAAGGCCTGTATGCAGAAAATTATACGACACTGATGAAAGAAATTAAAGATGATACAAACAGATGGAGAGATATATCATGTTCTTGGATTGGAGTAATCAACATTGTGAAAATGACTATACTACCCAAAGCAATCTACAGATTCAATGCAATCCCTATCAAACTACCACTGGCATTTTTCACAGAACTGGAAAAAAAAATTTCACAATTTGTATGCAAACACAAAAGACCCCGAATAGCCAAAGCAATCTTGAGAAAAAAAAAAACGGAGCTGGAGGAATCAGGCTCCCTGACTTCAGACTATACTACAAAGCTACAGTAATCAAGACAGTATGGTACTGGCACAAAAACAAAAATATAGATCAATGGAACAGGATAGAAAGCCCAGAGATAAACCCATGCACATTTGGTCACCTTATCTTTGATAAAGGAGGCAGGAATATACAATGGAGAAAAGACAGCCTCTTCAATAAGTGGTGCTGGGAATACTGGACAGCTACATGTGAAAGAATGAAATTAGAACACTCCCTAACACCATACACAAAAATAAACTCAAAATGGATTAAAGACCTAAATGTAAGGCCAGACACTATCAAACTCTTAGAGGAAAACACGGGCAGAACACTCTATGACATAAATCACAGCAAGATCCTTTTTGATCCACCTCCTAGAGAAATGGAAATAAAAACAAAAATAAACAAATGGGACCTAATGAAACTTAAAAGCTTTTGCACAGCAAAGGAAACAATAAACAAGACAAAAAGACAGCCCTCAGAATGGGAGAAAATATTTGCAAATGAAGCAACTGACAAAGGATTAATCTCCACAATTTTAGAGCAGCTCATGCAGCTCAATATCAAAAAAACAAAGAACCCAATCCAAAAGTGGTCAGAAGACCTAAGCAGACATTTCTCCAAAGAAGACATACAGATTGCCAACAAAGACATGAAAGAATGCTCAACATCATTAATCATTAGAGAAATACAAATGAAAACTACAATCAGATATCATCTCACACCAGTCAGAATGGCCATCATCAAAAAATCTCCAAAGAATAAATGCTGGAGTGGGTGTGGAGAAAAGGGAACCCTCTTGCACTGTTGGTGGGAATGTAAATTGGTACAGCCACTATGAAGAACAGTATAGAGGTTCCTTAAAAAACTAAAAATAGAACTACCATAGGACCCAGCAATCCCCCTACTGGACATATATCCTGAGTAAACCATAATTCAAAAAGAGATATGTACCACAATATATATTGCAGCTGTATTTACAATATCCAGGACATGGAAGCAACCTAAGGGTCCATCAACAGATGAATGGGTAAAGAAGATGTGGCACATATATACAATGGAATATTACTCAGCCATAAAAAGAAACAAAATTGAGTTATTTGTAGTGAGGTGGATGGACCTAGAGTCTGTCATACAGAGTGAAGTAAGTCAGAAAGAGAAAAACAAATACTGTATGCTAACACATATATATGGAATCTAAAAAAAATATATATATATATATGGTCATGAAGAACCTAGGGGCAAGATGGGAATAGACTCATATCTACTAGAGAATGGACTTGAGGACACCTGGAGGGTGAAGGGTAAGGTGGGACAAAGTGAGAGAGTGGCATGGACATATATACACTACCAGATGTAAAATAGATAGCAAGTGGGAAGCAGCCGCGTAGCACAGGGAGATCAGTTCAGTGCTTTGTGACCACCTAAAGGGGTGGGATAGGGAGGGTGGGAGGGAGGCAGACGCAAGAGGGAAGAGATATGAGGATATATGTATATGTATAGCTGATTCACTTTGTTATAAAGCAGAAACTAACACACCATTGTAAAGCAATTACACTCCAATAAAGATGTTTAAAAGAAAAAAAGAAAGAAAGAAAAAGAAAAGATAAATGGGCAGAAACAGAGTAAGTAAAATACGAAAAAATCTGAGTGCACTGCATATAGCAAAAGTAAATTGTTTTGTGAAACTTTTGTTTCAAATATATGTGTGTGTATGTATGTATGTAGATGAACATATATGAATTTTGGGTTGTAAAATAAAATGTATTTTACACTTGGCATTGCAGCCAAAAGTTTAAAAATTGTGAAAAGCACTGATTTGAACTATTTATTTTCTCTCTCAGAGCTTCAGATTTGTTATCTATAAGCTGGAAATAAACATAACAGCAAATAAAAGTAAAGCAAATAACTGTAACCATTAATTTCAAACTAAGCAGTATTATTCCTTTAACAAAGAAAAAAATGCTGTAGGCCATATAATTACTTTGAGGAGAAAGACTGTTTAGAACAAACCTGCCACATAATGAATCTTTAATAAGTACTTGTTGAATGAACAAATGAATGAATGAATGAATCTTCATGTCTTACCAGTTGGGTCTTGGACATCCTATTCGCCGTGATGTGTCCTTACAAATGAGGAGACAATTACAAGGGCATCTAACATACTTCTTCCCTGTTGGGGGGTTTTTGATTGGCTATATAAGAGAAGAAAATATAAACACAGCACATTAACCAAAGTACAAATTGCCAAAACTTGTTTGTATATAAAATGGAAATGATTCTTAAAATCTAAGGCTCCCCATAGTGCTACCAAAGTACACATTAAGGAAAAATGCATCATAAGTGATTTTTAAAATTTTATTGAAGTATAGTTGATTTACAATGCCATGTTAATTTCTGCTGTACAGCAAAATGTCTTGGTTATACATATTCTTTTTCATATTCTTTTCCATTATGGTTTATCACAGGATATTCAATATAGTTCCCTGTGCTATAAAATAGGACCTTGTTTTTTATCCATCCTATATATAATAGTTTGCATCTGCTAGTCCCAACCTCCCAATCCTTCCCTCCCCAATCCCTCTGCCCCTTGGCAGCCACAAGTCTGTTCTCTATGTCTGTGAGTCTGTTTCTGTTTCATAGATAGTATCATATTTTAGATTCCACATATAAGTGATATCATATGGTATTTGTCTTTCTCTTTCTGACTTACTTCACTTAGTATGATAATCTCTAGTTGCATCCATATTGCTACAAATGGCATTATTTCATTCTTTTCAATAGCTGAGTAATATTCCATTGTGTATATATATATATGACATCTTCTTTATCCTTTCATCTGTCAATGGACACTTAGGTTGTTTCCATGTCTTGGCTATTGTAAATAGTGCTGGTATGAACATAGAGGTGCATGTACCTTTTCAAACTAAAGTCTTATCTGGGTATATGCCCAAGAGTAGGATTGCTGGATCATATAGCAACTCTGTTTTTAGTTTTTTGGGGAACCTCCATACTGTTTTCCATAGTGGCTGCACCAATTTACATTCCCACCAACAGTGTAGGAGGGTTCCTTTTCCTCCACACTCTCTCTAGCATTTATTATTTGTAGACTTTTTAATGATGGCCATCCTGACCAGTGTGAGGTGGTATCTCATTGTAGTTTAGATTTGCATTTCTTTAATAATTAATGATGAATCATAGGTGATTTTAAATAGCTCAAATGTTGGTAAACACTCTATAAAATTTGGGGAACTGTAGAGATTTAATTAGAAGGGCATATTTCAAAATTAGTTTGTATTGGCCTGGAGTTGTTTCCCATTTAAAGTTCACAAGGCAAGGTCATTTATCTGCCTGGCCAGGGGCAAATATTCACTGAGGGTTCTTGCACATGTCTGAGAAAAGCAAGCTCAAAAAGAATAGTAAGGAAAGAGGAGTATATTACAAATTTGAATTTTTCTTAAACTTTACTCACTAGAATACAAGTGATTAATTTTATGGCAACTTTTAGCTAAAAAAACACTTATTATAGCTCCTAATGCTAGCATTTCCTTTTTTCTTTAACTTTACAGTAAATTTAAAAGTTAGAATAAATAACACCAAAGAAAACACTCCTCTCATTACTAGGACTTAAGCTTGTTAAAGCAAATAAGCTCTGATGCACTGAGAGGAATAGAACACCACTCCTGTGGCATGCTTGCCAAAATGTATAACCTGAATTTAATCACAAGATAACATCAGACAAACCCAAATGAGGAACATTCTACAAAATATCTTACCTGTACTCTTCAAAACTGTCAAGGCAATAGAAGACAAAGACTAAATTTCAGATTAAGGGAGATTAAAGAAACATGATAATCAAATGCAACATGTAATTCTAAATTGACTCCTGGACCAGATTTTTTTTTTAATGGAACAATTGGGCAAACGTGAATTAAGTCAAAAGATTAAATAACAGTATTGCATCAATGTTAATTTCCTGAATTTGATTACTGTGATTATATAAGTGAATGTCCTTTTTTTTTAGGAAAATTTACACTAAATTTTAGTAAATTTACACTAAAATGTTTAGGGGTAGAAGAGCACCATGTCCACAATTACCTTAAAAGGTTTTGAAAAAAATATTTATTTATTTAGAGAGAGAAAGCTACTTTGGCAAAGTGTCAATGTTTGTGGAATGTGGGTGAGGGGCCCACATGGGAATTCTCTATACTATGTACTACTATTTTTCTAACTTTCTGTAAGTCTACAACATATTTTTTTTTAAGATTTAAGAATTTTAAGTAAATAAACTTGGTAGAAATATATATAAGTTAGCAATAAGCCATCTGCAATTTATTAAACTATATTATAGATAGAATCTGACAATCTAAAATTCACAAACATCCAGAATGTGTTCCTATATAATCTAAAGTATCAAAAACCAGAATTTGTCTTAATTTCTCTGTATACATATTTTACCATTAAGTAAATGTGTGTTGGGCAAATGACAAGATTTATTTTTATACAGACATACCTCATTTTACTGTGCTGTGCTTTATTGTGCTTTGCAGATACTGTGCTATTTTACAAATTGAAGGTTTGTGGCAATCTTGCATCAAGGAAGTCTATCAGCATCATTTTTCAAATAGCATTTGCTCACCTTGTGTCTCTTTGTCACAATTTTGGTAATTCTCACAATTTTGGAATGTTTTTCATTATTATAATATTTGTTATATTGATCTGTGATCAGTGATCTTTGATGTTAGTACTGTGATTGTTTTGGAGTGCCACAAATTTTGCCCATATAAGACAGCAAACTTAATCGATGAATGTTGTATCTGTTACGACTGCTCCACCTAGTGACCCCTTCTCTCTCCCTCTCCTTGGGCCTCCCTATTCCCTGAGACACAACAATATTGAAATTAGGCCAGTTAATAACCCTACAATGGCCTCTAAGCATTGAAGTGAAAGGAAGATTCACACATCTCTCACTTTAAATCAAAAGGTAGAAATGATTAAACTTAGTGAGGAAGGCATGTCCAAAGCTGAGACAGGCCAAAAGCTAAGCCTCTTGCACAAAACAACCAAGTTGTAAATGCAAAGGAAAAGTTCCCAAAGGAAACTAAAAGCACTACTCCAGTGAACATACAAATGATAAGAAAGCAAAACGGTCTTATTGCAGATATGGAGTAAGTTTTAGTAGTCTGGATAGATGATCAAACCAAATACAACATTCCCTTAAGCCAAAGCCTAATCCAGAGCAAGACCCTAACTCTATTCAATTCTATGAAGGCTAAGAGGTGACAAAACTGTAGAATAAAAGTTCGAAGCTAGCAAAGGTTAGTTTATGAAGTTTAAAGAAAGGAGCCATCTCCAAAAACTAAAATTGCAAAGTGAACTGCCAATGGCCCAGCTCGCAAATTCCAGATATCAGGAGCAGCTCTGACCTGGAAACTCTAATCCAAACTAATCCAACTCATTAGGTGCAAGTCCTCTGCACAAGGTCCCTGAAGCTAGACTAAGGGTGAAAGAAGAGGTATAAATTCCATGAAGATAGAGACATTAGCTGTCAATCACATAGAGGTTAAAGGAAAGAAGCTGAATCTGAACCCCAGCAGTCTGACTCCAGGGCTTGTATGCTTAGCTGCATAACCAACAGTATGTGTTATGCAAAACTGCAGAATTTTTCAATTCCTGTCCAAGATGACAGAGTAGAAGGGCCTTCAGCTTACTTCTTCTCATGACTAACTGCTGAACAACCATCGATTAAGAAGAGTGGAACCCACTAAAAAAGATATTTTACATCCAAAGACATAAGAAGAACCACAATAAGACAGTAGAAGGGGTGCACTCCTGATATAATAAAATTCCATACCCCCCAGGTGTGTGGCCCACAAACTGGAGAACAATTATATCGCAGAAGTTCTCCCATAGGAGTGAGAGTTCTGAGCCCCACATCAGGCTCTGCAGCCTGGGGGTCTGGCATTGGAGGAGGAGCCCTCAGACCATTTGGCTTTGAAGGCCAGAAAGGCTTGATTGCAGAAGCTCCACAGGACTCCTGCAGAGACTTTGGAGACTCAGAAACAGAGACTCCACTCTTAGAGGGTGCACACAAGGTCCTGTGTGCACTGGTAGCCAGGGTAAAAGCAATGACTCCATAGGAGCCTGGGACAGACCCACCTGCTGGTCTTGAAGGGTATTCTGGGGAGGCGGGAGGGTGGCTGTGGCTCACTCTGGGGACAACAACACTGGTGACAGTGCTACCAAGGGACATTCATTGGTGTGAGCTCTCCTAGAGGCCAACATTTTGGCATCAAGACCTGGTCCCACACAACAGGCTGTAGGCTCCAGTGCTGGGATGTCTCAGGCCAAACAACCAACAGGGTGGGAACACAGCTTCATCCATCAGCAGACAGGCTGCCTAAAGGGTTCCTGAGCACACAGCTGCCTCTAGACACACCCCTTGATACAGCCCTGCCCATCAGAAAGCCAAGACCCAGCTCCACCCACCAGTGGGTAGGCACTGGCTCCACCCACCAGGAAGCCTGCATAAACCTCTAGACCAGCCTCACCCACAAGGAGGCAGACACCAGAAGCAAGAAACCACAGTCCAGCAGCCAGTGGAACTGAGTCTACAAACACAGGTCAGAATCTACCCTGGGACCAGCTGGTCCCTGGCCCTTGGTGATGAGAGGGGACTGTACTACTGGGACACACAGGAAATCCCCTACAGATGGCCACTTCTCCAAGGTTGAGAAACATAGTTAACCTTCTATATACATAAAAATACAAATAGAATTTTAGACAAAATGAGGAGACAGAGGAATATGTTCCAGATGAAGGAAAAAGATAAAACCCCAGAAGAACAACTAAGTGAAGTAGAGATAGGCAAACTACCCAAGAAAGAGTTCAGAGTAATGATAGTAAAGATGATCCAAGAACTCAGGAAAAGAATGGATGCTCAAGCAAGAACTTACAATAACTTTTTAACAAAGAGTTAGAAAATATAAAGAACAACCAAACAGAGTTGAAGAAAACAAAAATGAAAAACACACTAGAAAGAATCAATAGCAGAATAAATGAGGCAGAAGAACAGACAAGTGAGCTGGAAGACAGAATGTTGGAAATCACTGCTGTGGAACAGAATAAAGAAAAGAGAATGAAAAGAAACAAAGACAGTTTAAGAGATCTCTGGGACAACATCAAATGTACCAACACTTGCAATATTGAGGTCCCAGAATGAGAAGACAGAGACAGTGGGCCTGAGAAAATATTTGACGAGATAATAGCTGAAAACTTCCCTAACATTGGAAAGGAAACAGGAACCCAAGTCCATAAAACCACAGAGAGTCCCATACAGGATCAACCCAAGGAGGAACATGCCAAGACACATAATAACTTAACTGATAAAAGTTACAGATTAAGAGAAAATATTAAAAGCAACAAGGGAAAAGCAATAAATAACATACAAGGGAATCCCCAAAAGACTACCAGCTGATTTTTCAGTGAAAACACTACAGGCCAGAAGGGAGTGGCATGATATATTTAAGTGATAAGAGGGGAAAAACCTACAACCAAGAACACTCTACCTAGCAAGGGTCTCATTCAGATTTGACAGAGAAATCAAAAGCTTTACAGACAAGCAAAGTTAAAAGAATTCAGCACCACCAAAAACAATTTTACAACAAAAGTTAAAGGAACTTCCCTAGGCAGAAAAGAAAAGCCCACAACTACAAACAAGAAAATTATGAAATGGGAAAGCTCACTGGTAAAGGCAAACATAAAGTAAAGGTAGAAAATTATCCACACACAAATATGATATCAAGACAAGTAATCATAAGAGGAGAGTACAAATTCAGGATATTTGTAATGCATTTAAAATTAAGAGACCAGCAACTTAAAACAATCATGTATTTATAGAGAGACTGCTATATCAAAACCTCATAGTAACCACAAATCAAACATCTATAACAGATATACACACCAAAAAGAAAAAGAAATCCAACAAACACTAAAGTTAGTCATCAAATCACAAGAGAAGAGAACAAAAGAGGAAAGGAAGAAAAAAGACTTAACAAAAACAAAACCAGAACGATGAACAAAATGGCAATAAGAACATATGTATTGATAATTACCGCAAATGTAAACAGATTAAATGCTCCAACCAAAAGACATACACTGCCTGAATGGATAAAAAACAAGACCCATATATATGTTGTCTACAACAGAGACCCACTTCAGATCTAGGGACAAATACAGACTGAAAGTGAGGGGATGGCAAAAGGTATTCCATGCAAATGGAAATCAAAAGAAAGATGGAGTAGCAATACTCACATCAGACAAAGTTAGACCTTAAAATAAAGACTGCTACAAGAGACAAAGAAGGACACTACATAATGATCAAGGGATCATTGTAAGAAGAAGATATAACCATTTTAAATATATATTCACCTAACACAGGAGCACCTCAATATATAAGGCATATGCTAACAGCCATAAAAGGAGAAATTGACAGTAACACAATAATAGTGGGAGACTTTAACATCCCAGTTTCCTCAATGGATCATCCAGAAAGAAAGTCAATAAGGAAACACAGGCCTTAAATGACACAGTAGATCAGATGCACTTAATTGATATCTATAGAGCATTCCATCCAAAAACAGCAGAATACATTCTTTTCAAGTGCACATGGAACATTCCCCAGGTTAGGTCAAATGCTGGGCCACAAAGTAAGACTTGGTAAAGTTAAGAAAATTGAAATCATATCAAGCCTCTTTTCCAACCACAACACTATGAGATTAGAAATCAACTACAAGAAAAATACTGCAGAAACCACAAATACATGGAGGCTAAACAATAGGCTACTAAACAACCAAGAAAAAAAGAAGAAATCAAAAAATACCTAGAGATAAATGAAAACGAAGACGCAATGATCTAAAATATATGGGATGCAGCAAAAGCAGTTCTAAGAGGGAAGTTTATAGAGATACAAGCTTATCTCAGGAAAAATCTCAAACAACCTAACCTTACACTTAAAGCAACTAGAGAAAGAACAAACAAAACTCATAGTTAGTACAGGAAAGAAATCAAAGAGATCAGAGCAGAAGTAAATGAAATAGAGATGAAGAAAACGATAAAAAAGATCAATGAAACTAAAATCTGATTCTTTGAAAAGATAAATAAAATTGATAAACCTTTAGCCAGACTCATCAAGAAAAGAGGGGAGAGAGGCCAAATCAATAAAATTAGAAATGAAAAACAGAAGTTACAATGGACACCACAGAAATACAAAGGACCATAAGAGACTAGTACAAGCAATTATATGCCAAGAAAATGGAAACTTAGAAGAAATAGACACATTCTTAGAAAGGTGCAATCTTCCAAGACTGAACCTGGAAGAAATAGAAAATATAAACAGACCAATTACAACTACTGAAATTGAATCTGTGATTTAAAAACTTCCAACAGACAAAAGTCCAGGACCAGATGGCTTCACAGGCAAATTATATAAAACATTTACAGAAAAGTTAACACTATCCTTCTGAAACTGTTCCAAAAAACTGCAGAGGAAAGAACACTTCCAAACATTCTATGAGGCCACCATCACCCTGATACCAAAACCAGACAGATACCACAAAAAAAGAAAATTACCTGCCAATATCACTGATGAACTTAAGACACAAAAATTCTTAACAAAATATTAGCAAACTGAATCCAACAATACATTAAAAGGATCACACCCCATGATCAAGTGGGATTTATCCCAGGGATGCAGGGATTTTGAATACCCGCAAATCAATCACTGTGATACACCACATGAACAAATTGAAGATTAAAAACCATATGATCATCTCAATAGATGCAGAAAAAGCTTTAGACAAAATTCAACACCCAGTTATGATAAAAACTCTCCAGAAAGTGGGCATAGAGGAAACATACCTCAACATAATAAAGGCCATATATGACAAACCTACAGCTAACATCATACTCAACGGTGAAAGCTGAAAGCATTTCCTCTAAGATCAGGAACAAGACAAGGATGTCCACTCTCATCAGTTTTTTTTTCAATATAGTTTTGGAAGTCCTAGCTGTGGCAATCAGAGAAGAAAAAGAAAGAAAAGGAATCCAAATTGGAAAGGAAGAAGTAAAACTGTTACTGCAGATGACATGATACTATACAAAGAAAATCCTAGATATGCTATCAGAAAACTATCAGAGCTCATTAATGAATTTGGTGAAGTTGCAGGATACAGAATTAAAACACAGAAATCTGTTGAATTTTTATACACTAACAATGAAAAATCAGAAAGAGAAATTAAGGAAACAATCCCATTTACCATTGCATCAAAAGGAATAAAATACCTAGGCCTAAACCTATCTAAGGAGGCAAAAGACCTGTACTCTGAAAACTCTAAGATACTAAAGAAAGAAATCAAAGATGACACAAACAGATGGAAAGATATACCATGTTCTTGGATTAGAAGAATTTATATTTTCAAAATGACTATACTACCCAAGGCAATCTACAGAGTCAATGCAATCCCCATCAAATTACCAGTGGCATTTTTCACAAAACTAGAACAAAAAATTTTTAAATTTGTATGGAAACATAAAAGACCCCAAATAGTCAAACAAATCCTGAGAAAGAAAAATAGAGCTGGAGGAATCAGGCTTCCTGAATTCAGAGTATACTACAAAGCTATGGTAATCAAGACAGTATGGTACTGGCACAGAAACAGAAATTTAGATCAATGGAACAGGATAGAAAGCCCAGAAATAAACCCATGCACCTATGGTCAATTAATCTATAACAAAGGAGGCAAGACTATACAACAGAGGAAAGACTTCTCTTCAATAAATGGTGCTTGGAAAACTGGACAGCTACATGTAAAAAAAATGAAATTAGGATATTCTTTAACACCATACAGAAAAATAAACTCAAAATGGATTAAAGACCTCAATGTAACAACAGATACTATAAAACTCTTAGAGGAAAACATAGGCAGAACACTCTGACATAAATTGCAGCAATATCTTTTCTGAGCCGACTCTTAGAATAGTGGAAACAAAAACAAAAATAAATGGGACCTAATTAAACTTAAAAGCTTTTGCACAGCAAAGGAAATCATAGACAAAATTAAAAGACAACCCACAGAATGGGAGAAAATATTTGCAAATGATGCAACAGACAAGGTATTTGTCTCCAAAATTTACAAACAGCTCATGCAACTCAATATCAAAAAACAAACAACCCAATCAAGAAATGGGCAGAAGACCTAAATAGACATTTCTCCACAAAAGACATACAGATGGCCAAGAGGCACATGAAAACATGCTCAACATCACTAATTATTAGAGAAATTCAAGTCAAAATTACAATGAGATATCACCCCACACATGTCAGAATGGCCATCATCAAAAAGACTACAAATAGGGCTTCCCTGTGGCGCAGTGGTTGAGAGTCCACCTGCCGATGCAGGGGACACGGGTTCGTGCCCCAGTCCAGGAAGATCCCACATGCCGTGGAGCGGCTAGGCCCGTGAGCCATGGCCGCTGAGCCTGCGCGTCCAGAGCCTGTTGCTCTACAACGGGAGAGGCCACAACAGTGAGAGGCCCGCGTACTGCAAAAAAAAAAAAAAAAAAAAAAGACTACAAATAATAAATGCTGGAGAGGGTGTGGAGAAAAAACCCTCCTACACTGTTAATGGGAATGTAAATTGGTGCACCCATTATGGAGAACAGTATGGAGATTCCCTTAAAACTAAAAGTAGAGCTACCACATGATCCTGCAATCTCACCCCTGGGCATATATCCAGAGAAAACCATAATTTGGAAAGATACATGCACCCCAATGTTCATTTCAGCACTATTTACAACAGCCAAGACATGGAAGTAGTCTAATTGTCCATCAGATGACAGATGAATGGATAAAGAAGATGTGGTATATTGGAATGGAATGTTACTCAGCCATTAAAAAGAATGAAATAATGCCATTTGCAGCAACATGGATGGCCCTAGAGATTATCATACTAAAATGAATAAGTCAGACAGAGAAAGACCCATAGCATATAATATTGCTTATATGTGGAATCTAAAAAAAAATAACTTATATACACAATATAATTAGACCCACAGACACAGAAAACAAACTTATGGTTTCCAAAGTAGAAGCGGGGATGAGTGATAAATTAGGAGTTTGGGATTAACATACACATACATACTAATCATAAAATAGATAACCAACAAGGACCAACTATATAGCACAGGGAACTATATTCAATATTTTGTAATAACCTATAAGGTAAATGAATCCAAAAAGGAATATATATATGCATGTGTGTGTGTGTGTGTGTGTGTGTACATATGAATCACTTTGCTGTACACCTGAAACTAACACAACATTGTAAATCAACTATACTTCAATAAAAAAAAAATTGCAAGTTCTGATGCTGAAGCTGCAGCAAGTTATTCAGAAAATCTAGCTAAGCTAATTAAGAAAAGTGGCTACACTAAATATTTTCAATGTAGATGAAAAAGCCTTTTAGTGGAAGAAAATGCCACCTAGGACCTTCATAGTTAAAGAGGAAAAGTCAATGTCTGGCTTCAAAGCTTCAAAGGACAGGCTGACTCTCTTGTCAGGCTGATGCAGCTGGTGACTTTAAGTTGAAGCTAATGCTCATTTACCATTCTGAAAATCCTAGGGCCCTTAAAGAATTATGCTAAACTACTCTGCCACTGCACTACACTATAAATAGAGAAACAAAGTCTGGATGACAGGACATCTGTTTACAATATGGTTTACTGAGCATTTTAAGGCCACTGTTGAGACCTACCACTGAGAAAAAAAAATTCCTTTCAAAGTATTACTGCTCATTGGTAATGCATCTGGTGACCCAAGAGCTCTTATGGAGATATACAATGAAATTAATGTTTTCACGCCTGCTAACACAACATTCATTCTGCAGCCCATGGATCAAGGAGTAATTTTGACTTTCAGGTTTCATTTTTTATGAAATAGATTTCATAAGGCTGCCATAGATAGTGATCCCTCTGATAGATCTGTGCGAAGTAAACTGAAAACCTTCTGGAAAGGATTCACCATTCTAGATGCATTAAGAACATTCGTGATTCATGGGAAGAAGTCAAAATACCAAAATTAACAGGAGTGTGAAGAAGTTGATTCTAACCCTCATGGATGACTTTGAGATGTTCAATTTCAGCAGAGGAAGAAAATGCAGAAGTGGTGGAAATAGCAGGAGAACTAGAATTATAAGTGGAACCTGAAGATGTGACTGAATTGCTGCAATCTTATGATAAAACTTTAATGGATAAGGAGTTGCTTTTTATGGATAAGCAAAGAAAGTTGGTTTCTTGACATGTAATCTATTCCTGGTGAAGATGCTGTGAAGATTGTTAAAACGACAACAAAGTATTTAGAATATTACATAAATTTAGTTGATAAAGCAGCCGCAGGGTTTGAAAGGATCGACTCCAATTTTGCAAGAAGTTCTACTGTGGGTAAAATGCTACCAAATTGCATTGTGTGTTACAGAGAAATGGTTCATGAAAGGAAGAATTGACTGATGCAGCGAACTTCACTGTTGTCTTATTTTAAGTAATTACCACAGACACCCTAACCTTCAGCAAGCACCTCCATGATCAGTCAGCAGCCATCAAAAGGGAGTCAAGATGCTTCACCAGCAAAAGGATTATGACTTGCTGAAGGCTCAGATGATGGTTAGCATTTTTTAGCAAGAAAGTATTTTTTAATTAAGATATATCCTTTTTTTAGACATAATGCTATTGCACACTTACAGAATAGTGTAAAAACTTTTATTTGCACTGGAAACCAAAAAATTTGTGTGACTTGATTTATTGCAATATTTGCTTTATTGAAGTAGTCTGGAACTGAACTTGTAATGTCTCTGAGGTAGCCTGTATTTTATTCCCACCATACTTCTAGACCTCAGTTCTCTCATTTGTAAAACAAGATGATTGAAATAGAAGATTTCAAGCACTGGTCCTCAATGCCAAGTCCTCACCATGTCATGTCTGGTCTACAGCAAAACGGTGGGGCTGGGGTGGGGGGGCAGCAGGGGAGATGACATTGTTCATATGCATAAGTTTTAATAGTCTTACTTGGCAAAATAAGCTTACATGTTCCAGGAACTGTGCTGGGCACTTTACCTCTGTAATCCCAACAGCAACCCCAAGAGGTAGGTATTATTACTATTATACCTCTTTACATGAAGAACCACAGTTTAGAGAAGTCCCCAAGGATATATAGCTACTAAGTGGCAGATTCAAACCCCAGTCTATTAGTCTCCAAATCTCAGACTCAATCAAGTATGCAGCCAACTAGCTCCTCTTTCTCCAGGACTTCTCAAATTTTCCATTAACTAGTCATAGATATTGCTTCTCCTTTTAACCTTAAATTCTGTGTCCTCCAAGTGTTGCTAAAATTTGTCCATATTCTTTCTATCTCTCATATACAGACACACACACACACAGACACACACACAGACACACACACACACAACACACACCTTACTTCCCTTCCTAATTCTATCTACTGAAGTAAAAAGGACTTTTATTAACCTTGATTTTTTTGTTTTATTATGTTTTATTTCTTTCAATCTCCACAGGAATGTCCAGTTCCTGTTAAAGGTGGCTACCCAAGAGAATAGATACACTGACATCCTGTTTTAGGTGACATGACGAGAATGAATAACCAGTTAAATTGAGTAGGAAACAGTGATAGTGAACATAAGAGAACTGTTCTCTTGGGCCCTGGTCCACTATATCTGTCTATTATATCTGTTCTTTTCAACATAGAATTTCTCCAGAGAAGCTGCCAGTTGCCTAACCTCTTCATTCATAAATTTAAGATCACATTACACTGTAAACATTAGCAGGTCATATGTTACAGCATTCCTCAAAGGCTTTTTTTTTTCAATTTTTTCTTCCCTTGTAATGTTACTAATTCCATACAAGGCAATCTGATTAAATACTATTCATATTCTCTAGAATATTCACAATTATTTACATTTCTTTACTTAACAGGGATAGTAATGATATAAAAATTTCAGCACAATTTTCTTTATGTCCAAAAGTAGCTAGCTTATTTGTAGCCAAATTTTATTGACCCTATATGAACTCATCACTTCTAAGTAACCAGCTTGAGGCTGCTGGTTAAATCCATAGTGACTTTGAGATTCTTTCATAATTGACCTACTCTGTTCTGTTTACTTCCACATGTAAATATAAAGCTTTAAATCTCCTTTCTTTCTTCTCATTAAAGAACAAAGTTTGTATGGGTGAAGGAAGAGGTGAAAAAATTCAACACTAATGCCAAATCCAAGGAAGCCTTTAAGACACTTTTATTTTTTTTAATTGCTATTTGTGTCTAGCAATTCTTATTTGCTTGCCAACTCTAAAAGGAGCACTAAGGAAGTTGATATTAATTAAATTTACTATTTAAGTGTTCAACTGATAAAGAAAATAGCTAGTTTTGTAGGTATCATCTATTTACACAATAAAGTTCTCTAAAAGATGTCCCTTATAGAAAAAGTATTTACAATGATATATATTGCTTCATGACTTAAGGTTTTAGCTTATGACTTTTCCATAAAACATATTATAAAGCCCCCAGTATTCATCTTTCAGGGTTCTTAGAGATACACTAATCATTGGCTGACTTTTTTTTAGGCTTTTTCTAAAGAGGAAAAACTACAAATACCAAAAATTAAATTAATATTTAATTTCAAATTTTGAGACAGATTGAAATTTAAAAAATAAAGCCTAACCATGAAAGTAGAAATATATTTAATTTAACCAGTATACTCTTTATACCAGTTTATTACTTAAAACTGTAAAAATCTTACTTAAAATTTAGTTGCTCTTCCCAAAGTTCAGTAAAAAAATATGTCCTTCAAGTTTTTTTGAATATTTCACTGAATTAATATTAAATAAATGGAATAATATACCAAGCTGTTAATAAACACTTCGACACAAATGCCAATAATAAATGCACAATCACAAAGGCCCAGAAAAATTATATCAACAACCTACAAACGTAAAACAAGTTTAAATAATTTTCCACATAATAAGTACAAAGTCCACATTTGTAGTGAAGTTCAGTATATTTCATTTTAGTGATAATCAGAATGGATTTTGTTGAGATGTGGATAGACACTGAAGATAATTGTAAATGACTGTCCATGGTCAGTCTCATTTTAGAAAGTAAAGAGCCAAATGGCATTACATTTAAATTCATCATGAAATTTTCAGAATGGAGTTAGCTTTAAACACCTGGAGGCATTCTTGTATGATAAAAGAGAAATAGCCAGAAGGAAGAAAGGATAAAAAAATGGCCATTTCAGTATCCAGCCCACATCTACTTGTAAGTAACATTACTGGAGTACTTTTTTAGGGAGATGTCAGATAATAATTTCTGCTTTTATTAATGAAAATCTCCACTTACCGTAGCTTCATTGCAAACCGTGCACTTAACCACATGCTGGTGAAGCTTGCCATCCAAATTGATGAGAGATTGGCACACGCGGCAGTTTATTACTGGAATACCACTGGCATCTGGACTGGCAATGGCTGTATACGGAGGTGGGAGTTCCGCTAAAAAGATATTAGCCACTGAATCAGAGTCTCAGAGATATTACGGCTGGTTTGAGCAAATAAGCAATAGAAGTAAAGAAGGAAAACTATCAAAATTCTCCTGTTCTTTATGTTTTTAAAGCTGGCCAACATAATATAGTTTCAGAGCAGAAACACGTATAGGACTATATTGCGAAGTAGAATAATTCTTAGCTCCTAAAATCCAAATCACACCTGCCTACATTTACACCTTTTATTAACCTATACTCGAAACATTCACTCAATTTCTATGTGCAAATTCATAGAGTTTGTAATAGGAAGGTGATAATTTATGCCTAAAAGTAAAAATCTTACACTAATGATCTGACTCCCAAGAAACAGAAATAGTCAATGAAGACAAAGCTTTAAAATAACTTACATATATACATATACATAAATTGTGTAGTTGTCGTGCTCTGTTTATACTAGAAGCAGTATAATAACTGCTAAATATGACAAGAACAAAATACGGTTTTGGTGTCAGTCAAGGAGAGACAAAAACGAACCCAGGAAAACTAAACATATCAACATGGAACATGTTCTAATTAGAATGGAATTATGCTAATTTCAGAGAAAAAACAAGAATGAAGTAAATTTAACAATTTTTATCTCAAACTTTCACCTAACATTAAAAATCTAGAAAATGTATCAAAGTATTTATGGGTAAAAAATATATTGTCTGGGATTTAATTTAAATACTCCAAGAAAAAAATGGGTTAATAGATGCAACAAGAGTAGCAAAATGTCTATATTTATGAATATAAAGACACAGAAGGTCATTTTGCTCTTACTACTTTTGTGTATGTTTGAAAATTCTGAAAATACAAAGATACACACACACACACACATACACACACTGCTTTTTGAGAGTCCTTAAGTCGACTGATTGGGTAGAGGGTAGAAGCCCAATTTCAGAACTGTGTTAATCTACCAGAAGTATATATTTGTTACAAAAGTTAGAGAAAAAGAATCTAGATATACTATTCCAGAATGGGATTTCTAAAGGGGACTGCCTAGCCTCATTTTGTAGCTATCTTAATTACAGGAATAGGAGCCCCTTTCAAGGTAAGATTTTGTCATAGGCCATCTAGAAAAGGCTATGCCTCACATGATTGAATCCCCACTAAAGAGAACTGATAGGGGCTACTGTGACACTGTAAAATACAATAACAATACCTAATCGTGAAAAGAGCTATTATTGAAATAGAGATTTTTCTATCCACTGGATTAGATTCTGAACTCTATGATAGTCTGAAATGAGTTAGAGCACAGCACATTATGGTATGTTTAAAATCCACATATTACCACCTGGCATCCTTAGGGTATATCAGGTAGATTTTTTAGACTTGCAAAGAATTAACAACAAGTGTTATCCATTCAAATATTCATAATAAACCAAATTTCTGCAGCAGCCAAGGCTCTGAAAGAGGTCACATTGAAATGACAATATGCACACGTCCCTGGAAGTCTTATACCAGAACACTGCCAAACACTAAATTTAAAAAGAAGCTATAGATGTCTAAATTATAAAAATAGTTTTATAATTTATAAAACTATAAATTAGGTACACGAAAAGCTGCTCAACATCACTAATTATTAGAGAAATGCAAATCAAAACTACAATGAGGTATCACCTCACACCAGTTAGAATGGGCATCATCAGAAAATCTACAAACAGTAAATGCCGGAGAGGGTGTGGAGAAAAGGGAACCCTCTTGCACTGTTGGTGGGAATGTAAATTGATACAGCCACTATGGAGAACAGTATGGAGGTTCCTTAAAAAACTAAAAATAGAATTACCATATGACCCAGCAATCCCACTACTGGGCATATACGCTGAGAAAACCATAATTCAAAAAGACACATGCACCCCAATGTTCAATTGCAGCACTATTTACAATAGCCAGGACATGGAAGCAACCTAAATGCCCATCGACAGATGAATGGATAAAGAAGATGTGATACATATATACAATGGAATATTACTCAGCCATAAAAAGGAACGAAATTGGGTCATTTATAGAGACATGGAACGGCCATAGAGACTGTCATACAGAGTGAAGTAAGTCAGAAAGAGAAAAACAGATACCGTATATTAACGCATATATGTGGAATCTAGAAAAATGGTACAGGTGAACCAGTTTGCAAGGCAGAAATAGAGACACAGATGTAGAGAACAAATGTATGGACACCAAGGGTGGTGGGGGTGGGATGAATTGGGAGACTGGGATTGACATATATACACTAATATGTATAAAACAGATAAGTAATAAAAACGTGCTGTATAAAAAAATAATAAATAAAATTCAAAAAACAAACAAACAAAAAATAGTTTTAAATCCTTGAAAGAATTTAAGGTTGATGCAGAATGACCTGTAATGTATTAATCAAGAAGAAAAAACAGGTTAAAGGATCAATGTGTCACAATACATTTGAGCCTGTGCAACTTGCAGATTACTTTATCAGATCTTGGTAAAGAAGGTATTGTTCTGGGAAAAAGCATACACACCTCACTAGAAATTCAAGACACACTGCCTGGTGTGTAATAATAATTTTTTTAAAAATAATTATTAGCAATAGCATTATTAATAAAAGTTTCTTCTTTTGCCTTTTCCTTGAGTTATAAAGTAACATAAAGTAGGTCTCCCATTAATTCCAGGTTTCCACCTTACATAGTGTGATAGAAAAGAAATTTAAAGACAAGATAATTTCACAAAGAAAACAAGGGTATTGAGGGTGAGGGGAAGAGGCCACACATTGCAGCTACATATAAGGATGGTAAAACCCATTCACTCCAACAGGCAAAAGTTTTGTTCAGTGGAATCTCCTAAAGATTTTAATGGTTGATCTTTTTTGGTTCTGATACGTTTGAAGTGTATCAGAACCAACAAGACCCTGTGAACTTTTCCTTTAAGATTTGTACTATATAATTTTTAACCTGTAAAAAAAAAAAAAGCTTTCAATGACAAAAATATGCCAGAATCTTCTGGAGGCTTGGGAAGTGGAAGGAGGGGGAAAGAATGAGTGAGGATTAGAAGTCTAAAATGGGAAAGACTATAAGCTCCATGAGGCCAAGGTCATGTTTGGCTTGTTCAGGACTGATACAGCACTTGTTATAAGTGCTTGGTCTATGATAGTTGCTCACTAAATATTTATTGAATGGATGATGGATGAATAAATGAATGAATAACTGAATCACTGAAATTTATCAGGCTCATCTATTTCTCCTGGGAAAATGATACTAAGTATATTACCACTACTCTCCTTGAAGAGGAGCTAGGGTCCTAGCAGGGGAGTACAGCATGACTGAAAAAAAGGCTCTCTTCTATATATAGAATACCCTCTCCAAATCATGCACTGAGAGAGGGAAGTGGACAGGGGACACTGGCCTGGCCCACCAGATAAGTACAGTCAATCCAAGAGATCAATAGAATGACAGATATTGCAGCCTAACTGCTCCACTAAACAGTGCTTTCAGGCCTATAATTTCAATTTTCTGTCCATTAATTACTTTAGCACTAAACTGATTTAGAGATATTTCTTGTACTTTTATCCCAAGGAAACCTTGACCTACAACTCCATCTCCTCTTGTAAAGGACTTGTAATTACAGAAATTTATTTCACTGTCAGTAAACCTGCAATAATTAACAACTTAGATTGTTCATTTCGTCTCTTTTCACTTTAAAACAGTCAACAGATCACCACTATTATACCTATTTTAAATTTCTGCCTTGGATAAAAAGTCCACTGTAATCTCAGAACTTGGGATCATTGGATATTAAGAGTCACAAAAGTTCTTCATTTTGGAAGAGTCTTACTTGTTATTTAAACAATGATCATTTTCTCTATGGGGTTTGCCTAAGTGAAAAATCTTTTTTCTCCAAGTGAGCAGTATTTGTTAGACCAGTAGTCCTCAAACCTGAAAAACCCCCTCAAAGTTCCAGAATTATACAGTGTTAGAAATTCAAGCAATCTTAGTCTAGTATTTAGTCTAATTTCTTCATTTTATGGAAGAGAAAACTGAAGACCAGGGATTCTGACTTCTTAGTAGACTTTTATATAGCACTTCAGCAAAGCCAAGAGCTGACTCTTCTCCCAGAGGTCACTCCATAATGACAGCTGCCTCTCTTAATGAATATGATTTAATATAGGGAAAAGATGTAAGGACTAATGGGGATTCTGCACAAATACTTAGACAAGAATCAGATCTGAGTTAAAGGGGATTAGGAGGAGGAGAAAGAAGAGTCAGGGAAAATGAAAATTAGAACATAACATGAAGAAAGAATTAGTTCATGATAAAAAATTCACAGGGCTTCCCTGGTGGCGCAGTGGTTGAGAGTCCACCTGCCGATGCAGGGGACACGGGTTCGTGCCCTGGTCCGGGAAGATCTCACATGCCGCGGAGCGGCTGGGCCCATGAACCATGGCCGCTGAGCCTGCGCGTCTGGAGCCTGTGCTCCACAATGGGAGAGGCCACAACAGTGAGAGGCCCGCGTACCGCGAAAAAAAAAAAAAAATTCACAGAAAAACTGAGACTCCTAAAAGAGACAAGACAAAATAACGTAGATCACAAGGCATGCATAATGGTCTTCCTTAAAACACTCAAAAGGAACCATTATTATTCTACAAACCCACAAGTGATCAAATTACACTTTCCCATCATAAACATCAACCTAATTTATCTATTTTATGCCCAAAAGCTCCTCTTTCCTGCTAATTCATGCTGGTGTAATAATCCATACTTCATTTTTTACCAGATATACCCAGATATAGCATTTTAAAGGTTGCAAATGTTTTGCTAGATAGCTCTGATCTTTATTATCTCAGTTATTCCTTTATAAATCTCTGCAGTGACAATGTTTTCCAGTTTAATTCACTTACTTCACTAATACAGTCTTATATGCAGTCCTTGCCCTTGACAAAGATGTACCAAAGTTGAAAAATGATATCAGATTAAAATGAGAGATCATTTAGGACACTATGATTATAGGATGAGCAAGAAAAGTATAAAGGACCAGCCTGTGAGGAAAGCTCTGGCTTTTTCTCCTCCATAGGATTTTTGTGGGGAGTATGGTTAGGGACAGGTTGCACTTGGCTGCTATGGGATATCTACTTCCTGTGTAAAACCTCTCCAGTCCAGTTCAACACAGAGAAAGGGAAGACCACCTTCTGTTCCTCCCTCTCTGAAACCAAATAAATAAAACTATTCCAGGAGACTCTTGGATTCTTCTAGAACCATTATACCCTCATAAGGATCCATCTGGCTAAAGTCAGTTTGGAAGGTAAATGTCCCAGCTATTAGGCTACTGAATCTCAGCTCCAAATCCACCCTTCTATGCTTTGTCACGCTGGTGCTAAAACTCTCCAAACCACATTTTTTCTTTGCCAGCTGGCTGCAGGTTATGTTTTGTTAATAGGAGGTGATAAACAGAACCTGCAAGGTTGAAGGAGGAAGAAGGGACTTCTAGCCCTTTCTCCAGGTGTACAAAATCTTTCTCCAGGGCTGAGACATCACCACCAGTGGGCTGGTACCTCTGAGAAGTCATGTTTCAGTTATGTTCCTCTAAATTACTAAATTTTAATCATTCCAATCTCTTCCCTTTGTTCTCACAACCCTAGAGGTAATAGCTGCTTCCTGCATTTAATACCTATTTGATAAGTTAGAGTAATATCTTTACCTTTTAGTTACCTACTTAACAACTTTATACCAAATTAATTCTTTCTGTTATATTATATTGTTTGGTTTCTATCTTCAGGTCCTAACTGTTATAAAACTCATACCAGGTGTAATCCCAGGAAACAGACCCTCAAAAATGGGACTGGAGAAATGGGTTGGTCATGCCTTGGGCTTGAATGCAGTGCTGAGCTCCTTTACCAGTGAGACATGGTATGGTAGTGATTGATGGCATGCAGTGGCATCCTGGTGAATCAGATTATCTCCTATATATGATTGTGATATTTGAGGCTCCTTTACTTGACCATTATGGCAGTAATAATTACTGTGTGGATTGTGATATGGGGTAAAATGAGAATCTCAGGTCTTTAAACTCTCAGCACAAGTCATGGTCACAGAACTTCTATTGCAGCCCTAAAAATATTGCTTATTTCTAATTGTCACAGGGCTTATATTGCTGAAAATCAAACACAAAATTTAATTGTATAGATAGCTAAATTATAAGGTCAGGGAAACCCACAGCCTTACCAAGTCTGCCATGTGAAACTGAGGACACTGATTGCAAAGAAGTGGAACTCTGAAACTTGGAATGGGGCCATCTAGTTGTACCCAAACAGAGCTGAGAATCCTACACTCCTGAGTCACTCTGAGCCTCCCCTGTGAGTGGAGCACAACATTTCTTCTTATATCTGAGAACATGAGCCTCCTTTTAATGGAAAACTGTAATAACCTCACCTGAAGTAGTTGTCTTACAAGGAAATGACCATTTTTCTTAAGACCCATCATCAAACCCCTTGTTGCCTCAAGACCCATAAACTAGGATCAGATCTCAACAAGCTTTAGGAGGACAAGTACAAAGTGTGACTCAGAAAGAAGCAACTAATACATCAAGAGAATTGCAATGTTTTGATAATATATATTGTCAGAAACCTGGAGAATATGTGTGGGAGTGAATCCTATGGGGGTTAAAGCAAAGAGGATGGAATATAACACTGAGTTGAGCCAAATTTAACAATCCTGGTGTACTTGACAAATGTTCTGGTTTCAATGTTTGTTTGAAATCTGGAAGTGGCTCTATCAGTTTACTTTTTGGTTTGATGAGACTTGGCCTTACATTCAATGAGGCTGAAATGTCAAAACATCCCTAGCATGATGCAGAAGGAGCAATCAAAGGTTTAAGGAGTCAGGAATGTTAGAGTGAGTTTATCATATGAAATCTGCATCTCACACCCCACTACATCCCCTGAGAGGACCCAGAAGATATGCCTTTAACTAAGGCATTGATTTATACATTATTTAGGGGAACACAAGCATTCTGCTGTGGTGGCTCTCCTACATAGGCCAGGCATTACAGTGCAGGATGACTCCAATTGAGATCATGGAATCCCAGAGTAACAGAGGCCAAATGGCAGCACTTAAAAGTCAAAGAAAAAGTGGGTACATTTAATGTAATGGGTAATAGTGGATATTAGAAAATTTTGATCCATGAGGACCTTTGGCAGTGGCTCATTGAAATAAGCCTAAGAATGAAATGGATGGGTAACCTACACAAATGTTACTTGGTTATATATAATAGAAAAATCTAGGTCTTAAAACCAGCAACCTGACTTGAGTAGCCACAGTGACGAGTCCTAGTTTTTCAACCAGTTTCCAACAAAGCTAATTCACAGACCCAGAGCATCTTTATTGAGGGTTTGTTGATGCCTCTGACAAATGATCCAGCAACACTACTATAAGTATATATTATAAATCTCCAAGTCTCCCCCAAAGACCTGAGATCATTTACTAGAGTGACTATTCACTGGGGAAAAAGAAAATACCCAGATATTTCAGGTATCACTAGAAACTGGCTCATAAATGGTGTTAATTCCTCAAGACTCAAAACTCCAATGTGGGCGGCCTGTCAGAGAGGTTATGTAGATGGTCATCAGGTTACAGATGGAGTCTTGCCCCAGATCCACCCATAGTGGTCCCAGTAAATCTGGGTACCCACGCTGAAGTTATTTTCCCAGTTTCTGAATATATTATTGGAACAGACATTCTTGTCAACCAGCAAATACCTAAATTGGTTCTCTGGCCCACAGATTAAGGTAGGAAGGGTCACACAGAGGGTCCCTGGATCTTCTACTAAGAGCAGCTCCACATTCCCTGGAAGGACTACAGAGGCAGTGCTACTATGAAAAATGTAGGAGTGGTAATAACTGTCACATCTTCATTCAACTCACTCATTTTCTAAGTTTGACTGCTGCTCCAGGGCAATTCTAGTTTTGTAACTGAGGAGATGTGATATAAGCCCCCTCTATGAGCTCTGATGCCAGAGGAAGTCAAGAGGCCTTCAGCTATAGTTAGGCAAAAAGCAGCAGCCAGCCAGGCCCTCTATGGTGGATTTCCAAGAGTTACTTAGCACTCAGTCACAAGTACTTAGCATCTGTTCTGTACCAGGTACTGTACTGGATGTATGTCAGGGATACTAAGGAGAAGAAGGCATACCCCAGGGCTCAAAGAGCTCACATTCTTAACATGTAGAAAGACAGTAAAACTACAAGTACAACTTGGTGTGGTAAGTGTTCTAACAAGGATATGCACACACGGGGCTTTGGGAGTATAGAAGAGGGCATATAAATCTGACTAAGGTGCAGTGTGTCAGGAGCGAGGTGTAGGGGAGGGAAGAGAAAAGTCACTCTAGCACAATTTAGCATTCAAGTACTGCAATCTTTCTATATATTTTAACCATCAACTCCTTTCTCCAAACTGCAGCTCTAGAAAAACAGCTATACCTTATTAAGTTTGGTCGTGAAATCAGCTTGGCACCAATATCAATCTACATCCTAATGCCTCTAGTATTGCTTGTAGGCGCTTATGTGGGTCCATGGTAGACCCCAAGGCAACAACAAACTGGGTATTCTTATACAGCTGGTGATGATGAGCACTGAATTCCACTATGGGTAGCTTATCTGCTATTTTTCCCTCCCTAAGTGGTCTTAGGCATTTGGGTTGTAACAAAATGCTGCCATATAACTGGAGATACTGGCAAGAAATGCCCAGTGACCTGCCAATGACAAATTCCCAGATGACAAAAACTTCTGCTCTGTCTTTTCTATTTCTCATTAGGCAATATTTTTACCTCATTCTAGTGCATTTCATTTGTGGTACTAGTACTTCCTTCCAGTATTGGCAGTTAATAAGTTACATATTCTCTCATTTTATCAACTACTGTGTTTATTTTTATTGAAAAAAATACAATTTTTTCTGACACGATTTATGTGAAATCATATTGTTTGTATATGCATGGCTCCATTCTTAATTTTTTATTTACAATATTGCTTCCAAGAAAGCATGTGTTTCAAGAAAAATATAGAGATACTAATTTTTAGCACAGAAAAACAAATTGTTTCCAAGGCAAAAAATGTACCTGCCTAGAAATTTAGAAACTCTTCCCATAGCCAGAGGAGGTAACAGATTCCTATTCTGTCACTCTTCCTAGACAGCTCATTTTCACTCTTACAGACTTGCTTTTTCTAAGAGAAAGCAAGACACTCCTTTGCATATACCTACTATACACACTAAATGATAACTTGCAGGTTACAAGTATTCATGAATCACAGTTATAAAATATACTTAAATATAACTGAACCCAAAATTTGTTTTAAGACATTTTAGGTGAGAAAATATGAGGGGGGAAATTACCTCAGTATATGGGGAAGGGAAAAAGTTCAACTGGATTTGCAATGTTTTATTTGTTTCAATATATGAAACAGTATGGCATAATGTTAAGGTCTGATAGAATTAGATGATGATATATGAATGATTATATTATACTCAGTATTATTCTATCTTGAAATATTTCGCTCATTTTTTAAAAAATGACCTAGCGATTAATAGATTATAGATAAAAGTCACCAGTTTAGTAATTTTAGAATTTGGGACATATTCATCATAAATCTAAGCAAAACCAGATAGATACAATATATGGAGTGAACTGAACCTCTTAGAAACAGTATTTATTTGTTAAGCATATTTAGTGAATAAATCCCTTAAATTCTAGTGCTTAGATATTTCTACCACATGGGTCAATTAAATTTTATTTTAAAATATAGCGATTAATAAAAAAAATCCAGAAGTTAATCCATTAAGAGGAGAGTTCCTCATTGTAGCCAGCAGGAAGTATAGTGATGGAGATCCTTCCTTTGCTATGTGGGCATTTCTAATGAAACAAATGGATTCAGCTACATGCTCTGCTGGATCACTTCCATTTTTTGTTCTCATGTTCTTCTGTAAACCTGTAAAACCTTCACTCTCTAAGTGACTTCAATATCACCATGATGGCATCCTTCTTTATTTTCTCACTCATTCATTCATATGACAGATCCTTGTTCAGTATAAGATCAAGTGCAAGAGACTATGTAGGACTCACAGATAAAAGATACAAGAATCCTGTCTCCCTCCTTGTCTTCCTTGATAAGGTCATGTACACAAATAAGTATTAAAATATATAGTAGAAATGTTGAGAGATATTGCTTTGGGAACATATATCGTCCAGTAACAGCGATTAGAAAGGATTACATGGAAAGAAAGGACTTTGACGAATGGCTAGAATTTGAATGCTTCAGTTTCTAAAATCCCTTTCCTACTTATCTACCCATAGGAAGCAAAAAGTAAATCCTCATCTAGAGAAGACCAGAAGTGCCTAATAAATGATACTGGTATGAGGCAACGAGCATGGTCTTAGGAAAAAGCAGATACATATAGTGATACATTTCCCATATCAAAACAGGATTCTTCCTATTAAGATCTTGACAAGTGGGAGTAATGGACCAAATCAAACACAATGAAATATAAGGTTCCACTGCAAGGACCTGTATAGAGATGTAGGGACATGGTCTAAAAAATAGCATTTGTTACATTGTTCAGGGTCCTACTGAAGGATAAACTCTACAAGGATCAATAACATAATGTGGCCAAAGTGCTTTCTGATACATTAAATTTTTATTAGTAACATATTTCCATGGCTCAAAAATCAATATTAATGTAAAAAATATATGCTTAGAATTGTTACTCCAATTTCTGTGCCAATCTACCATGCCCCACTTCAGAGATTTCCACTTAAATTACTATTTTTTTAATCCTTTCAGTGTTTCTTTAGCCTGGTACAGGTAATATATACCTGTAATATGTAATACACATATTCTTTTTTCTCCATCTTTCGTACAAAAAAAGGGAATATGGGGCTTCCCTGGTGGCGCAGTGGTTGAGAGTCTGCCTGCCGATGCAGGGGACACGGGTTCGTGCCCCGGTCCGGGAAGATCCCACATGCCGTGTTGTGGCTGGGCCCGTGAGCCATGGCCGCTGAGCCTGCGCGTCCGGAGCCTGTGCTCTGCAACGGGAGAGGCCACAACAGTGAGAGGCCCGCGTACAGCAAAAAAAAAAAAAAAAAAAAAAAAAAGGGAATATGCCTTCCTCATTCTTCATCTTGCTTTTTTCACTTTATTTTATATCTTGGCAACCTTTCCACAATGGTACGTAGAGTTTCCTCATTTCTTTTCCAGCTGCACAGTGTTCCAGTTTGTGGGTGTATCACAGCTTATTGTGGTGGTTTTAAAATATTAAATTTTAAAATGCAAATTCTTTGAAACTCATCCCATTAGAATTGAAGTCTATGTTCCTTCACCTTACGTGCAGGTGTTTGGACCAATAGAGCATGGCAGAAGCGACACCATATTTGACTTCTGAGACTAGGTCATAAAAGACCATATGGCTTTCACTTAGGTCATCTTGTGTTCAGGCATGTCTGATAGTTTTAATAATAACCTATGTCCTCATTAGGGACTGGCAGTAAATATAAATACTACTTTTGTTGAGCAAGGCAAAGCATTCTATATAGAGAAACAGGATCCCTGAATTCTGTAAACTTGGAAAATGGTTTTCTTATAAATAACTTTGTATTAATTGGCAGAATCCATACAGCTCAGTAGAAATCAATGTTTATTTGGGAAATTCCTATGGTCTAAGATTAATAACAACTCAGGCGTCTGTGAAAGTCTTCTACTTTAAATCTGCTCACTATCCCTTCTATGTATTGCTGTTCCTCTGGATGGTGAATCTTAGCACTTTAATCTCTGAAACTTTAAAACTTCACATGTTCAAATGATGAACTATTAGAGGCTTTCTTGTATACTGTGTTTTGTTTTTTTTTTTTTTTTTGCTGTACGCGGGCCTCTCACTGTTGTGGCCTCTCCCGTTGCAGAGCACAGGCTCCGGACGCACAGGCTCAGCGGCCATGGCTCACGGGCCCAGCCACTCCGCGGCATGTGGGATCTTCCCGGACCGGGGCACGAACCCACGTCCCCTGCATCGGCAGGCAGACTCTCAACCACTGGGCCACCATGGAAGCCCTGTATACTGGTTTTAAATCCATATTATGGATCTGTGAAGCTTAACTATCTCAACTTGACAAAGAATAGGAGGAAAAAATATTTTGCCATTGCCTTTAGAAATACATGCTTTGAATAGAATGCCCTGACTGGTCATGTGGCACATACAAATACTTCCTATGGAAGAAAAAAACATTGCACACTAGTTGGTCTTCTGATGCTTAAAAAAGCCATGTAACACTCCTTAATGTTCAATAATACTGTCTTTGCAATTTTCAAAAGGGTATTGGAAGAAATAGAAATTTAAGTAAAAAAGGGACATTGGAAGTAAAAAATGAGGTAAAAAAAGATAATCATCATCTATATTTTAAAGTCACAGATATATTCTCTTAGGTGTATCCAGATTCCTTACCAAGAACAACTGTGTTATGGAATATAAAAGCAAAAGGGAACACACTACACCACTCCTTCTCAGGTGGAAAACTGAGGCCCAGAGATGTAAAGTAACTACTCTGAGGTCAACAGCTAGTAACTGGCAGAAAGAATTCAAGTGTCAGGTCCCCCAGACCAAACTACACCTGGTGGCAGATCATTTCTGAGACTATACAGGGATTTAGTTATATAATACTTGAGAAACACATGAAGACCAGGAAGAGGAGATACACTTTTCACTTCTTTTTTACATGTTTATTTTTATTCTTACAAAGAAAAAGAAGTTCACTTTATAACAGCAACCAGGGAAAGGAAAAAAAATCTAGAAAAGTGCCAAAGCAAAACAAACTCTGATGCACTCCCTACTCAATCCACCAAAAAAAAGTATGGAAGTTCTCTTGAAAGAATAGCAGGCAGAATGTGTTCCCTTTTAAGAACTATTAAAGGGTTGTCACTCTCAGGTTATGCAATATCTCTTCATCCTTATAAAAATGGAACTCATAACAGCTGAGTGTAAAGCTGTACTCAGGGTTGTCTGATTTTCCCCAAAGTGGAAGGATTAGCATTTCCATTGATCACTTCACAGACAGTAGCTTACTGCCTTCAAATATAGTTATGAACATCTGTCCTGCTAACTCTCCTCTCTAACATCTGAGATATCTAGCTAACATCTGCATCTGGCAAATCTTGCGAGATTTTTACAGAATGCTCTGTCCTAGAAGTTTGACATTCCTGAAAAGAGTTTGAAGAATCCTTGGAAATAAATGAGAAGCCGAAAGCATCATCTCCCACTACAGTGAAGTATTACCATACATATAATAAATAATTGTTGAATGAAATGTACTCCTCAGGCCTGATCTCTCCCCAGACTCCAGACTTGTACATCTAATTGCATACTGGACATTTCCAATTGAATGATGACTAAAGGTATTTCAAACTCCACTTGTCTGAAACAAAATATTTATTTCCACTGTCCTTCTCCTCACCACCCCCGCAACACACACCCAACTCCTTCTGTTTGCCCATTTTAGAAAAAAGTGCAATTTTTTACCTAGCTGTTTAGGTCATTTTTGAGATTTGTGATTCCTTTCTTTCCACTGATTCAATCCATCAGCAAGTCCTTCTGCTCTATGCATAAAATATGTCCTGAATCTAACCACATTTCACTGCTTCCATCACCTATACCCTGGCTCAGAACAACATTACCTCTTGCCTATTCCACTGTAACAGCCTCCTGATTAGTTTCATGTCTTATTGGCCTCTTACCATTTTCACCCAATAATTCATTCTCCAAACACCAACCAGGATGATCTACTTAAATGTAAAACATTTAATATCTCGTGTCTCTCGTCTGCTCCAAGCCCTTCATGGCCTCCCATTATCCTCCGCACACAATCCCATTTCTGATGGTGGCCTACAAAGCTGCCATAAAACTTGTCACCCTCCATCTGCCTCTACAAGGATGAAGTACTAGCCACTGCAGCTGCTGATCTTCAACACACCCTGAAAGGAGTTCACGGCAGAGATCAGGAATGAGGCACTATGTTCCTTGGGAAAAACTGGCAGAACAGGCCTTCAGAGAGTTAGGTATTTTTCAGGAGAAGATACTATGAGCCCAATTTCTTGCATCTTCTCATATCTAGAAAAGCACTAAAATCATTAAAGGAGACATCTGCTCTTCGTGACTAGCAGCAACCTTCTGCCAAAATGTGTGCTTGATTGCATGTCCCTTTCACTAAAATCACATATATACTGACCTCCCACCTTACCTCTTTGGAACAGTTCCTCAGAGGTATCTGAGGGGCTGTCTCCCAGCCTATATTTCTCATTTTGCCCCAAATAAAACTTAACTCATAACTCTCACATTGTGCATTTTTTCAGTTGACAAAGCTCTCCTGGACTTCCTAGTATAGTCCTCTAACTTCTTCTACCACACTCCCCTAAGTCACCACACTCTAAACAACTGTCCTCCTTGTTTTATAACAGCATGTTTTGTGCCTGTTGTTCCAGCTGCCTGACACACGCCTCCCCTAAATCTTCCAACAGCTGATTCCAACTCATTTTTCACGTCTCTGAGCAATTGTCATCTTTGAGATATCTTTCCTGAACACACTACCTGAAATACTCCCCAAACCACCATTTACTCTATCCTCATGCCCTGCTTTATTCTCTTCACTCTCTGGAGTTATAATCCTTACGAAGGGTAACTCTCACTGAAATGTAAGCTCCCTAGCATCTGGAACAGTATAACAGGTGCTCAAATATTTGAAATGATAACTGACTGAATGAAACATTTCTTGATTAATGTTCTAAAGATGTTTGGTAGAGCCAGAAGGAAATGTGGGCATTATAAAATAGAATAAAAGAATCATAGAGCTTGATGCCTGCTGAATAACAGAAAAGGATTATAATAGGAAATGGGCTTGCCATAATATTGGAAAACTGGAAGCAGATACACTTCAGCAACGTTTGGGCTCTATTTTCCCTTCATAAGGATGTGGTCTCACTGAAGGAGATTTTGATTCAAGAACAATTTTGTACAACAAGTATCTACTGTACAGCACAGGGAACTATATTCAATATCTTGTAATAAACTATAATGGAAAAGAATCTTAAAAAGACTATATATATATAGTATAACTGAATCACTTGGCTGTACACCTGAAACAACATTGTAAATCATTTGTACTTCAGTAAAAAACAAACAAAAAAGAACGATTTTGAAAAAAGAAAAAACTCCCTTAAATGGAGCATCAGCTTTAGCACACAGCACAATATCAAGCTTCCCTACTTTCTCAGTATCACAGCAGGTCCACACCCATATTGGGACCTTCACGGAGCTTCCGGTAGCTGCTCTCAAATATGCTGCATCTATTTCCACTCATTGTGACAAACTGGTTTCTAGTGGGTTTCAGAAACCTTGGCAAATATTGATAAAATGAGAATTTAATTTAATCTTACAGTTGGTTGTGCATATAGTGTGGGTCCCTGGGTCTACATCATCTCTTCCTGCCGGTCCACAGCCAATCTTAAACTCTGCAAGGATGCAAGGAGGTTCCGAAATTTAAAAGACTGCCCAGGGCTTCCCTGGTGGCGCAGTGGTTGAGAGTCCGCCTGCCGATGCAGGAGACACGGGTTCGTGCCCCGGTCCGGGAAGATCCCACATGCCGCGGAGTGGCTGCGCCCGTGAGCCATGGCCGCTGAGCCTGCGCGTCCGGAGTCTGTGCTCCGCAACGGGAGAGACCACAACAGTGAGAGGCCCGCGCACCGCAAAAAAAAAAAAAAAGACTGCCCAAATAGATTCAAGGACTCTAACTCAGTGCAATGGACTGAATGTTGTGTCCCCTCAAAATTCATATGTTGGATCCTAACCCCCCATTAGGAGGTGGGATCTTTGGGAGGTAATTAGGTCATGAAAGTGGAGACCTCATGAATGAGACTAGTGCTCTTATGAAAAGAACCCAAAAGAGCTCTCTTGCCCTCCTCTGCCACTTTAGGATACAAGGAGAGGTTGGGGGGTCTGCAACCCACGAGTTCTCACTAGACACCAAATCTGCTGGCACCTCCATCCTGGACATCCCAGACTCCAGAACTGTGAGAAATAAATGTTTGCTGTTTAAGCCACCCAGTCCATGGTATTCTGTTATAACAGCCTGAACCAAGACACTCTAGTGCCTAGTAAAACTCTAGTCTAGTGTAGAACATAGTTCCAAGTGAAATAAAACTTTGCCTCACTTTAAAGTAAGGCACCATTTTTAACTTTAGATTTCTTCAGGTAGAGGATCAGTAAAAATATACTTTATTTATTGTACAATTTCTAAGAAGTACAAAAGTTCATATTAAATAACTTATCTCTCAAACCAGGAGTCAATTTATTTTCTAGTCACCGAAAACATTTCCTCAAGCAACTTCCAATTTACACACTTTTTAAAGTGAAACAAGGTGAAAAGGAAATGGCAATGCCTTCTAAACTGCAATTATGTTTCATAGGAAATCTAAGTGTGTTTCAGAATAAAGGAATATTAACCTCTTCATTGAAGTTAAGTTGCTTTGAGGTAATTTTACAATTAAAATAAATGCACATTAGAGTATTACATTAGATGGAAATGAACAGCTCTTCAATTCTTAAAAAGGATTTGAATATAAACATCTTTTTTTTTAAATTTTATTTTATTTATTTTTTATACAGCAGGTTCTTATTAGTTATCCATTTTATACATTTTAGGGTATATATGTCAATCCCAATCTCCCAATTCATCACACCACTACCCCCACCCCCACCCCCCTTGCCGCTTCTAAACAAACTCTCACTAATAACCTCCATGGCACTAAGTTCAAATGACATTTATTTAGACCTTATCTATTTGCTCTTTCTTGTAGCTTTTGACATGTTTGACCACTCCTTTCTCAAAGTGTTTTCTTCCCCTTGATTCTGTGATATTACAGTCCCCTGGCTTTCATCCTACCTCACTGGAAGACACTTATCAGCCTCTTTGCAGGCTCTTCTTAATCTGACTACTCATTAAATTTGGGAGTTTCTCAAAGCTTTGTCCTAGGCTCTCTCTTCTTTTATGTTATTCTTTCTCCCTGAGTCTCATATAAAGCTTCCCAAACTTTTTCACATTTTGGTACACAGAGAAAACAACAATATTTGTATAGCTACTCAGAGCTGGAGGCCACTGGACTAAAGGCTTCTGCTACTCCAAGGACTGAGGATAATCCATATCTTAACACATGTATGTTCTATCTCGTCACATTCCATGGAACACTGATGGGGCTTTGGGAAACTCTAAATCAAGATCCATGTATTTGGCTGTCACCAATATGTAAATAACACAGTTTTATATTTTCAGCCCAGATCTCATTTCTTAGCCCTACATCTGTAAATCCAATTGCTTATCTGACATCGCTTCTTGGATATTTGAAAGCACCTTAAATGTATCATGTCTAAAACTAAGCTCATGATCTGTATTCTTCAAAACCTAGTCTTCTTCTGGTGTTTTGCCTCAGTGTAGGCAATCACACCAAGTTGTAGAAGCCAGAATTCTAGGAAATATCCTTTCCACCTCCCTCTCATTCCTACATTCAACCTATCATCAACCCCTCTTCAGTAATTCTTAACATCTACGTATCTCTCCACTTCTACCACCACCTGAGTCCAAGTTATCATCACAGTTTATCAGATTTGTCCAAATCATTATAGTAGCCACTCAAAGTCATCTATCCTCATCTACTCTGGCCCTTCTCTAATTCATTCTCTAATCAATAGATAGAGTAATTAAAAAATAATAAAAGATCTAACCAGATCATCCCTTTGCTTAAGGCAAAATTCTTCAACATGACCAATCATCCCTGCATGCACTGATTAATACTTACTGTTCTGGTCATCTGTTGCTGCAGAACAAATCACCCAAAAACTTAATGCTTAAAACAACAATTTAATATTAGCTTTCACGATTCTGTAGATTGTTCAGACTCAGTTGGGATGTTAATCACCTAGAATCTGCCATGCAGGTGCAGTAAGAATTTGGCTTGGCTTGGAGTCATCTGAAGGCTCAAATGGGCATCCAAGATGGCTTCTTCACTCACATGTTTGAGGGCTGGACAGGCATCCCTCTCTCCATATAGCCTCTGCAGGTGGCTAGTTAACAGTTCCTCAAAGCATGGCAGTCTCAGGATGTTCAAATTCTTATATAAGTTACTTTCCTCAGAGTGTACTTTATAAGAGACCAAGGCAAAAGCTGCAAGACCTTTTGTGACCTAGTCTCCTAAGTCATTCAGCTCTCTATTATCTTATTCTGTAGGCCAAAATCAATCACAATGTCAGCCCAGATTCAAGAGAAAAACTATCTAAGGACTTGAATATCAAAAAGCATAGTTCTAAGGAGAGTCTCTGGAGAATATAAACCACACCAACCTCTCCACTCCCATTTTGCAGCACCTTCCCTACTGCTGTTTCTACTTTGACCACACTGGCTTTCTTTCAGTTCCTAGTACTTACTATACTCTATCCTGCTAAAGGCTTTTGCACATACTTTTTTTTTTTTTTTTTTTTTTTGCTTAGAGTGTTCTAATCCCCTCCCTGCCAAGTTAACTACTGCTAAGCTTTCAGAGCTAAATCAAGTCTCAGGAAAGCCTTTCCTGACCAGGTTAAATCTTTTCATTATATACTCTCATGGCACTGGATATATTTTCAGCAGTGTCCTCATCCCCACTGCACTTTTGCATTTGTTTGAATGATTATGTAATTTATGTCTCAATATCCCCCACTAGACTGGAAGAGGGGCCATGTCTGTCTTTCCCTTCTTACCACAGAGCTTGGCTAGTACTCCAATATTTATTTGCTGAATGAATAACAGAAACAAAGTAAGCAAATGAAACTATCTCTGTATAACAAAGTACTCTTTTCCTTATAGAATTATAGTGAAGTAGATAATCGCATTCCCATATTCAATACATAATCAGACAACCCAAATATAAACCATTTTTCACAGATGACGTCTCATAAATTTAGAGGTCATATTCATTTGCCACATCCTTCCTATAAAATTAGCAGATGTATAAAGAAAGCAAACAAATATAGCCAAATTGTATGTTTTGTGGTATTTTTTCCAACCTCCTTTCAAATGGGCCTAAAACTATCTTTGATTTTAATTTCTATGATTTAACAAAAGCTGACAAATATACCAAATGGGGCACTGTGATCACAGGAGAGGTGATGCCCTCCTACTCTATGCAGGAATCCAGTACTGACAGCAAAGACCACTAGAAGCATTCCACTTAGAAACCCAGAAGGATTTGTTACACAAATGAAACCAGATGCAAAATACTAACTGTTCCCCCACTACATTATCGATAACTTGTCTATAAATAAACACTCCATCAACTTTCAATCTGAAGTGGAATATTTCATCTTGGGGTGGGATCTCACATTCCTGTTCTTAGAAGGTTACACAAATAGCGAAGAGTTGAATTGGAGAAAATAGTCACTAGTTATGGCTATTAACCAGTTCTACGAAAATTTTTTAATGTCTGGGTAATTATAGATGGTAATTATCATAAACCAAAGTTCTTTCCCAAAAAGTACATTCTATTTCTGGTCTTTTGAATCCCAAGCTTCAACTCTACTGTTATCAACTACTGAAAATATTTGGTCTAGTGACAGACTGTTTCTTACAATCTGAAATGATTCAACCATGCCTTTACTTATTCTTTTTCCTCATGTCCCATGAGGGCATGGATTTGGTTACTCTTGTTTACCTAGAGCAGTCTCCGGCACGTTGTCCCACCTGATGCATTACTGAATGAGTAATTAGCACTGTTCTTCTAGAATCAGATCTTGTGTAGTTACTCAAAATATTTATCAAGATTCTTATTTGTTATTAATAAAAGATATTTTGCCGAAAATGCAAAAAAAAATGCCTTTTACTTCTCATTTATGCTTCTTGCTTCCTCGGTATTACGCCATATGAAATTAGTGTTTCTAATTATCTAACCTGTCTCATTCACCAGTTAAGAAAAAAAAAATTGTTCTACAATAGGCAGAAAGAGCTTTTTGCTAAAACATTGTTACAAACAAGACAACAGACCCAAAATGGAGTCACTTATGCCTCTCTCAGAAATGGACTCTTAACCCAATCAATCAGGAATCTCCTGATCAGCACTAGTGAGGTCATCTGCCTGATAGGCCCCTGCCATCCCCTAAAGAAAAGTGACCTTGCCACAACCAATCCACATTTTGCTAGTATAACTTCCCTGTCCCACTCCCTTCTGCCTATATGAGTCTTTAATTTTGTACAGTTCCTTAGAGCTCCTTTTTATCTGCTAGGCGGGATTCTGCCTGATTCATGAATCATGAAATAAAGCCAATAAGATCTTTAAAATGTACTCAGTTGAATTTTGTTTTATAACACATTGAATTTCTTAGGTAAAAGTTTTCTGGAATGAAACTTCTTTTTCTTAGTGGCTGAGCTGAAACTTGTACCATATTTTGTGCTTTGAGAAGTCTTATCAGAATAACAACTATTTGGCAAATGATAAAGAAGTCTACAAGCAGGTCCGGGAGTATGCCCATTTTTGTGGGATAATTTAGCCACTCTCTGACTAAAAATAAAAAATATAGATGCAAGATAGAGAGCATGAAAATCTGTTATGGGACAGTTTCTTAAATCTAAATTCTGTCTCTCAATAAATCATCAAATATTTTGTCTTAAAAGGGTGAATTGATGAAATTGAAACAGTCATTAAATAAGTGTTTAAACCTGTTGTAGACCATACAGTTTAGATAACAGTAAACACATTAACATCAAATTTGCCTTTTAAGGAAATTCCCCCAAGAGGTGTCCTCTGACACGTGTTTAATGCTGACCAACAAACATGACTTGTGGGTTTTCTATGGGTGAGTATCTGTACCATTTTGCACCTTATTTCTCAACTCATTAATCACACTAAATTATTCACAGCTAAACATCCTTTTCCTTTGTCCTGCTTCTTGTTAAGTGTGGATTAAGATCTAGATTGTTGCTTTTCAAGTTATAAAGTATTAAATGGAAATTTTAAATACTTGACAAGTTCGACCTGCTCTACAGCTGCTCCAATTCCAGACTTGAACGTAGAAAAAGTTGTGCTACAGGAAACAGGATCCACCCACATTTTCAAAGGCATTAATGTTTGCCTCCTTGGGTTTTTAAATGTCTCACATTCAGCCAAAAAGGAGAGATTCATTTAACCTACATTTGCAAGTGCCATATTTGACCAATCTTTTCACTACTCTAAGTGGTTTTTTAAAGTCTTGCCTTCCATTTTCTATAACTACTGACTCCGCCTTATTTCTACTATAGGAATCAACTAAAAGGCTTAGAACAAGGATAGATCTTGGAATAAATTGAATAGTTTGGTAAATAGATTTCCCCCTTCTTTCTTCAGACCCCATTGCCATCAAATCTTTCTTGATTCCACTTTACGAAGAGAAATAAATAGAAATATTTATTTTATTAACTTGGGTTACTTTTAAAAGTCAATTTCAATCTCACTCAATGCACTCAATCTCACTGCATTTTTGATGCGCATCAAAAATATTCCATCTTCTCTTCTATTCCTCATTTTACCACTAAAACTAACACATACTCCTTACAAGTAGAAGCAATAAGGAAGGGCAGAGATTTCAGACATGTTAGGAATATTGATTAACTCTTCTCCTTTTGCTAAGGCAATTCCCTGATTGAACAGACTACTGGTGGGTGAATGGTAGGAAATGCATATTTTTCAAGCTAAGCCCTTTCAAGGACAGATGCCAAGGTGAGCAGTACTCCTGGTTTCTCAGCAACGTGGAAGAATTTGTGAATGACTGTGAAAGATTTGCACAACCATCCAGCTGCACTTAGGAGCTGCTCTAAAACAGCAAAGCCCAACCTGGGAAATTCATGCCACATCCTGTACCCCTGGGTCAGAAGTGGTGAAATACACACACACACACACACACACACACACACACACACACACACAAACAGCAGTGGATAAGACACGGTGCACACACACACATCCCATACCCGTGGGTAAGAAAGGGTGAAATACACATACACGCATACACTCACACACCCCACACTACACCACGAGAAAGCCCTGCGGTGAAGCTCTCAGGCAGGCAGGCTCTGCTTCAGAAGGCACAGTCAGCATCCCTCTCTCTCAGCCCAAGTGAGAGGCTGGCCTCCGCCTCAGAACTCCCTGGTCTTTACATCCTAGGCTTTTTCTTACAAAGTAGAAAGATCTATGCTGGCCTTACCTCTGGGGCTGCTTTCTTGTAAGTATGGTGGGGCCGTGGGAGTGACATTTCCAGAATGGGATGCGGAGAGCAGAGGCGAGCGTTCGTCCACCCCATCAGCAGCCATGACTGCAGCAGTGGCGCCGGGGCCGGGGTGGAGGCTGAGTCTGGGGTTGCGGCTCCGGTTGGAGGCGCTGTTAGCGCTACTGCCGCTGCAGCCGCCTCCGGGAGGACCCGGGATGTGTCACAAGGTAGGAGGCGGGCAGGGAGGGGGGATGAGGGATCGAGAGGCGGGGAAGAGAAGCGCGCTGGGAAGCACGCCTAGGGGAGGGGAGCGGATGAAGAAAAAAAAAAAAAGAAAGGGCCCGGGAGAGCTGGGGGAGGGGAGAATGGGAGGAGCAGGAGCCCTGGGAACTTAGTAGGGCTGACTGGGAAACGCTGAGAAGGGAAGGTGCCAAGTAACCGAACGCAGAGAGGAGGTAAGTGGGAGGGAGGGGTTACAACTCTTTCTTCTTTGTACTTCACATTTCCTTAACTAAGGAAAAAGAAGAGTGAAGGGCAGCCTGAAAGGGGGCAAAAGGCCTGTGGCTTGATTACAGGAAAACTACAGCAATCACAAATCCAAGTTTAACTCCTCAAGGGAGGAAGAGGAGTTATTTGCTGTCAAACTTTACAGCAATTATATAAAGAAAACTTATTCCTAGGGTTATCAGTTCCTTCTCGAGGGCTGCTGCTTTTGTTAGGAAATCATTTTTCAACATCTGTTGTCTAAGAGGACGTAAATTTTTGTATGAGCAGTGCCATTTCCTGCTTTTCCTTGTTAATTTTTAAATATCTGTTTGGCACTCTAGTAACTGTATCTTATTGAAACTATGCATAGTGTGTTGGTTTTTACAAGTTTAATTTAACAAAATAGGTTGTCATTTTAGTTTTGTTTTTGTACTGTATTGTCCCTGACACATATATGATAATAAAGTTTATGAATAATGTAAGACAAATAACTATTTTCTTTAGTAATGTCTTAAAATAATCATTCACATGTAAAACAGTATTAAAAACAAGCTAAGTACAGTTCTCATCTTGCTTTTTGTGTTTATTTTTTTCTTTTCTTTTTTTGGTGGCTTGCTAGTGTGGTTTTAAAATCAAAGTTTTGAACATGCCCAGATAAGAAAATGCAATGGGAAAATAGTCATCATCTCAAACCGATCATTTTTCTGCAATAGTTCTTTGAGTCATTCATCACATATTATCATGTGATTACTGGTCTACACGTATGAATAGGGGATGGTCTTGGTCTTCAAGATGTCTGTGAGATAGCACAGTCAAAAACAAACCAAAAATGAGGCTGGTAGTCTTTAAAGGGGCTGGAGATTTAAAGGGGCATGAGTAAAAGCAAACTGTAGACATTTGAAACTACCTCTTATATTACGTGCCCTCTGAAGATACTCTTTATTCTGAAAATTCCATTTAGGCACCAGCTGGAAATCCTAAGGGAAAATCAAAGAATAATGTTTTCTGTTATGCAGCATCCTTTGTGGATCAGTAGTATCAGGAGACAACACAGTAAAGGATTCCCAGGGACTTCCCTGGTGATCCAGTGGTTAAGACTCCGCACTCCCATGCAGGGGGCCCAGGTTTGATCCCTGGTCGGGGAACTAACACTCCACGTTTGGCAACTAAGGCCACACGCTGCAACTACTGAGCATGCGTGCGTTCTAGACCCCCCCCCCCCGCCCCCGCCGCACTCTGCAACTAGAGAAGCTGGCACACCGCAACAAAGAGCCCTTGCCCTGCAACAAAGACCTAGTGCAGACAAAAATAAATAAATAAATAGGATTCCCATAGGATATAATCCAAGGGCATTTATAGGTCTCTAGGAACTTGGAATGTGAGGGGTAAAGATGTAGCACTCCCTGCAAAAGTGAACAATTTACAAAAGAAACAACAGTGTTTTTACAGTTGCAGCTTAGAAGCTATTGAGATAAAGAAACTTTTAAAAAGAATCAACAAAATCCTATTTCTATACAGTTAGGCCTCCATATACATGGGTTTCCGCATCCACAGATTCAACCACAGGTGAAAATTTTTTGCAAAAAACAATTTCAGAAAGTTGCAAAAAGCAAAACGTAAATTTGCCATGCTCAGGCAACTATTTACATATCATTTACATTGTATTAAGTATTATAAGTAATCTAGAGATGATTTAAAGTATACAGGAAGATATGCATAGGTCATATGCTATACTGTGTAATACTACGCTATTTTATGGAAGGGTATCCAAAGATTTTGGTATCCTTTGGGGGTGACGGGGAGATGGTGGTCTGGAACCAATCCCCCAGGGATACAGAAGGACAAAGGACGATTTTATTGTCCTATCCTGTCACCTATCACACTTTATTGTAGCAGTGTATTTACATTTCCATTACCCACCCACCTTTTATCCCCAACTGACTTTGTGAGGTCAGAAACCAAATCTATCTCATTCACTATTATATCTCCAGTATCTAACACAATGCATGACACATTAATAAGCACTTGATAAATGTTTGCCAAATAAATAACAAATGAGTATATGAACAAATCCTACACAGTCCCAGAATCTTACTAAAACAGTTGTTAACGGGAAAAAAGTTGAGAGCGTTTCTTGACTTTTTGATGAAGATGAGAGTTTTGCCACCTGACTGTTTTATTGTTCCATTTTATCTTTACAGCTAGACTTTCTTTATTGCCCAGGTAATAATGATCAGTATAAAGGTTTTTTTTATTTTTTCATTCTTTACTTCTTTATATGACTTCTCTATTAATTTCAGAATTCAATTGAGGGTGATACAGTTAATGGGTATATTGAGATTATATTTGCAACAATGCCAAATTTCACAAAAAGTAAAAAACTTATTAGATGAGTATCACTTCATTCTAGTTTAAAGATAATTCTATAGTTTATGGTTACTCAGTAAATGTTAAATAATACTGATCAATCTAAGGCCTTTTATGATTATGATACTTTGCCATCACTATTCATTTTCACTTTTGGAATAATTGTATGATTAAACAGATAATGTATGAGCTATTAAGAGATCTATCTTACCACTTACTTAAGCTGCGTAAACTACAGTTCCAGTTATCTACTACTAAGTAACAAATTATATCAAAACCCAGTGGCTTAAAATAATGTGATTTGTTATTTTTCACGATTCTGTTGGTTGACTGAGTAGACATTCTGTTGCTCTTACCTAGCCTTACTTAGGCAGCTGCATTCAGCTAGCAGGTTGGCTGGGGGCTGGGCTCAGCTGATGAGACAGCTGGGATGGCCACGAGTCTCTCTCCATATAGTCATTCAAACAAGGCTTCTTCACATGCTTAGTAGTCTCAGAGCAGTGTTCTAAGAGGGCGATTGTGGAAGCTATGGCACCTCTTAAGATCTAGGCTCTGGACCTCAAATAATGTTACTTTCACCACATTCTTCGACCTCCTTCAGCCTGCCTCCTGCCCAAAGAAAGCTGGAGGCCCAGAGACCTCTTTTCATGGTCAAAGGTAGTCACAAGGCCAGTGGAGGAATAGATTCCATATCTTCATGGATGGAGTGACAATGTCACAGTGCAAAGGGCTGTGGAACACAGGAAGGCATGATTCATTGCAGGCCATTATATAGCAAGCTACCATAGTCTATTCTCTGGCCACAATGGTTCATGTCCCTCTCACGGGCAAACTACATTTGCCCATTCCTAAGACCCCAAAGTCTCATTTAATCACCAAAGTCATGTTTGTATATCTTGTCACCTAAATCAAGTACAGGTGCAGGCAAAGTTCCTTGGGTATGATTCCACCGGTTCAGCTCCTTGGGTACAGCACCTGTTGATTCAAAGAACTGTGAACTAAAAAGACAAATTATGTGCCTTCCTCATCTCCCCCTGCCCCAGCCTCCAACATTTAACAGTGAAACACGAGCAGCATAACAGCAATAAACACTCCAATTTCATAAAGTGAGGGGAGGGAGCAGATGTGCATTTAGAATGGAAAGAACATAGTGTAACATAGTGTACACTGAACCACAGAATTCGGAAATCCAGTTGAGCATATGTCACTAGCTCCCTTGACACTAGAGCCAGGGAACGCTCCTTTATTAGGGCATAGCTCTGCTCTTAGTGTTACTGGGTTTCCTCATCTATTGCTGTCCTTGGCTCTCTGCCCTGCCACTGAGTCCTTTCTTTTCCATAAAGTACGACTCCTGTTTGTAGTTGAGTAGCTTTCCCAGTCTGCCTCCGACCCAAACAAAGTTGGAGGCCCAGAGGCCTTTTTAAAATTTTGAACTGTCTCTGTTCCTTTTAATCCAAGTTAATACAATTCCCTTAAAAACTTTGCAGGCTTCTTATAAATCTGACTGGGGTTTACTTCCTGCCCCCAAAGCCACAGACATAATTCTTTTTGAGATAGGCATCTCTCTACATTGGGCCACATTTGAGACCCTTCAGATTTGTAGAAACCCCTTTGTCTTACCTAAGGAAGTCTTCAAATCACTGATTGAATCTTTCAGAGGTCTTAACAAGGAGTTTTATAGCCATCCCCTTGGATTAAAATTTTATCCTGAGGCCATTTCTTATGTTAAAAATCTTTTACTGGACTGTTCTGAGTCCTCTATATTTCCTCTAAATTCTGTTGTAAACTGAAAGTTCTTTTTTAGTTCATCTCTGTGGTAGGGAAAATAATGACCCCCAAAAGGTGTCTACACCTAGTCCCTAGAACCTAGGAAACCTTACATAGCAAAAGGGATTTAGCAGATGTGATTAAGGGTTGCAGATCTTATGATGGGGAGGTTATCCTGGGTAATCCAGGTGGGCCAATGAGTCTTTAAAAGCTGAGAACCTTCTTGGCTGTAGCTAGTGATATTCACAGAAGAAGAAGGAGGAGAGATTAGAAGTGTGAGGAGGACACAACCTACCATTGTTGACTTTGAAGGCGGAGGAAGGGAACCAAAGAGTGTGGGTGGCCTTTAGAGCTAGGGGTGACTCTCAGCTGACAGCAGCAAGGAAATGAGGATTTCAGCCCCACAAACACAAAGAACCGGATTTTATAAACAACTTTAATGAGCAAAGAAATTGTGAGCCAAGAAGAACATAGAGCATCGCTCATCACCCAGCTATATAAGGGTTAAGTTGAAACCCACTGCAGTCTCCCCTGAGAGGAATTCAAGATGAAAAACAGGATGAGGCACTCTGTGCTTTCAATAAACAGGCCCCTAGATAGATTCATGTCTCAGGAAGAATTTCAATGACCCCAAATTCTTGCATCTTCCATACATAGAAAAGCATTAAAATCATTAACTCGAGGCTGTGTTCTTTGTGATTAGCAGCCATCTTTTACCAAGATATATGCATGACTACATGTATTTTCTGGCCAAAAAAATCATATATTCTGTCTCCTCCCCTATCTCTTTGGAGCACTTCCTCAGAGCTGTCTCCCAGGTTATACTCCTCAGTAAGACCCTGAATAAAACTTAAACTCACAACCCTTTATGTTGTGTGTTTTATTTTCAAGTCAACAAATAGATCTTCCCCTAGAGCTTATAGGCAGAACACAGCCTTGCTGATCTCTTGATTCTGGTCCAGTGAGAATTATTGGACTTCTGACCAATGGAAATGTTAAAATAAAATAAAATAGAGGGCTTCCCTGGTGGCGCAGTGGTTGAGAGTCTGCCTGCCGATGCAGGGGACACGTGTTCGTGCCCCGGTCCGGGAAGATCCCACATGCTGTGGAGCGGCTAGGCCCGTGAGCCATGTCCACTGAGCCTGCGTGTCTGGAGCCTGTGCTCCGCAACGGGAGAGGCCGCAACAGTGAGAGGCCCTAGTACTGCAAAAATAAAAATAAATAAAAAATAAAAATAAAATAGAGACCAGGCTTGAAAATCCTACAAGCAGACAAAATCATTTAAGTTACATAAAGAAAATAAATCTAGCTTATTTCATGAACATAAGTAAAAATCAACATAGTTTTTTTCTTCTAAGTGCCTCTGATAATCATCTTCCTAAAATGGTATAAGTTAATCACTGTTAATGAATCCCCTACCATCTGGAAACCCCCATTGTAATACCCGATCATTGTAAAGGTTAAACACCTTTCTTACTTCTACTTTACAAAGCCATCCTGTGACATCATGCCTCTGAGTTTCATCTCAGTGTTGGATTTGAAGACTCCCAGTTTGCAAAGTATCCTTCTGTACACCATAAACTCTTACTTAATACTATTTTACTGACCTAGTCTTAATTTTTACTATCTCTAAATAATAAACTTATGTTGTTTAAACTGCTAAGTTTGTGATAATTTTTTTATGGCAGCAATATAAAATACCACCTCTCATCAGACAAAGCTAAAAGAAGCTAATTGTTATTTTCTATACCCTACATGGAAATTAGTGAGATCAATAAGTTCGTTAGGTGCATTTTCTACCTTCCAGGTTACCATAAGTAATAGTTAATTGGTAGACTTCTGTTCTCTGGTCTCCCGTAGCAATTTCCTCTCTGCTTTTTAGCTTCTACTAACAGTTTCCCCTCTACTCCTTTCAGCATTCTCAGGCTGCCTAGTACTGAAGACAGTGCCATATACTTGGGTTTATTTTAGAGCAATACTAATTTCTATTATATTTACCTATTGCTTTGTACTTCCAGTACCACTTTCTGCTTTTTTATTGCTTTTTAAGAATCCATCATCTTACAACTTAGTGGATTAAAACAACAATGTATTATTTTTCAGAAAGATGCATCCATCTGTTGGATCAGCTGGGGACTGAGCTCAGCTGAGAAAGCTGCATTGGCTGAACCCCTGTCTCCAAATGTACTTTTACCCTGGGCTTCCTCTTTACATGTAAGTCTCAGAATAGTACACTTAGAGGGCAAAGGCAGATGCTTCCAAGGCCTTATAATGTTACAGGGAAGAACAAAATCTGACTACATATTGGATCTGTTTCTTTTTCCTTAACCTCTTCTTCCGGTTGCTTTTGTTCACTAAGAGGATACTGTCTATACATAATGGCCTGCCTCCGGGAACCCTGCCCCTCTGCCTGAATGTTAAACCAAAGTGCCTTTATTCAGGGAAACATCTTGACCCTGTCCACCTGTGGATGGCTAGGAGAAAGAAGAAATTAACACATCCCCTTCCTGAGGCTGGCCATTCCAGGAGATATTTGCAAGACTTGTGGCCTTTTTACTTTATTCCCTTACCTCCTCCCCGTCTCTGTTCTATAAAAGAAACTGGTATCCAGACTCCAATAAAATGGTTCTTTTGAGACACTAGTCTGCCATCTTCTCGGTATACTGGCTTTCCGAATAAAGTCATTATTCCTTGCCTCAATGCCTCATCTCCTGATTTATTGCCCTGTCATGCAGTGAGCAGAATGAGCTTGGACTCAGTAACAATAAGCCCAAGGTTTTGGAACGTGTACAAGTTTACTTCTACCACATTCTATTTGTCAGAGCAAATCACAAGGCCAGGTCACATTCAAACAGGCAGAGGGATAAATTCAGTCTCTTGACGGAAGATGTGGCAGTTTCACAAGCAGAGGAGCATGGATGCAGGGAGACGTGATTCATTGGAGGTCATTTTAAATTGATCAATCACAACCACAAACGATATTTTGTGTAAAAAAGGCATAAAGACAAAGGAGAGTTCTTCAAGGGACATGATGCTTTGGGGAAGTTTAATTTGAAATTCTAAAGTCCATCTGAGAAGGCTATTTTATGAATATCTATGCAAGATATCTATGATATTTAATGAATATCTATCATAGATTTTATGAATATCTATGAATATTTTATGAACCTCTATGTAAAGTATGTTCATATTAAGTATGTACTCGTAAGGGTTATAACTGCTTTCCTTAGCACATACCAGGGTACCACCTCTACTCTCTCACTCTGACCTCTGTTTCTGTACTCTGTGCCAGGAGAGCCCAGGCTTGGAAATCAAATAAAATTATACTTGAATTCACTACCTCTGAGTAATGATCTTATTTAAGTTAGTTTAACCTTTCAAAACCTCAGTTATCTAACTAGTCTGTACAACAGAGTAATAATACCTACCTTATGGAGTATTTATTATAATTTAATGAGAAAATGTATGGAATGTAACTATCAGTGACTGGCATATAGACTTGCCATAAACATAAGCTTTTTTATCACTCTCCTCTTTTAGCTCTATTGGAAGGAAAACCAGGGGACAGGCATCACTGAACTAGGCTAGAAGCACAATGGGCCAGAGCATGTTTGTATTTTTAACTCATTAATTCATCTACATTCACCTTACAGTTATTATATAGTACATCTCAGGTGTGTAGTCTGTATGCTTAATGTAAGAACTCTAGGGTATCTCAGCAGGCCTGAGGGAGTTGTATTTATGCATGAATGGGGACTTCCCTGGCAGTCCAGTGATTAAGACTCAGCACTGCCAATGCAGGGGACACAGGTTCAATCCCTGGTCAGGGAACTAATATCCCACATGCCACGTGGCATGGCCAAAAGAATAAAAAAATATGCATGAATGTTCCTAAGGCTTTTGGAAATGCCCAGTAAAAAGGACTTTGAGGAAATAGGGATTTAGATTTCACATGAAGGATGAAATATGAATGACCCTTCATTATATGCATACCCTGAAAAAGCAGGAAACTGGTTCTTAAGTGAGGAAAACTTGAAGGATGGGTACACACTCTGCTAAGACTAGGGTAAATAGGTTTACCTTCAGCTCTGAGGGATTTTGTTTACTTCTCCAGCAAACAGAATTATAACTCTGAGAAAATAAGGCCATGTTCTGAAGTTGAAAGAGTGCAACATTTTGCAAAAACAATAGAGGAGGGTTGAAATCTTGACTATAGTCATAGAAGAGTCATTTTTTTCAATTAATTAGTCCTAGATTGTCTCTTATTTTCTCAGTTTCATCAGCAAAATGGGAGATAGCTATCCTACATCTCACAGGATGCTAATAAGAGTAAAATAAGGTCCAAGCTCTATAAGCACACCACAACAGAACAGAGTGAAATGCAAAGTTCCATAGACAAAATTTGACTTGAAGCTGTGTGGAACTTTTCTTGTTGATCCAAAACTGATAATTAGGGTCCAAAACTGAGGCCAAAAAAAAGCAGTAAGTATCTCCACATACTAAGTCAGCAGAACTGGCCCCTCAATAACCACAATTACCCCAATCCGTATAAACAGGAGAATGAGAAGGAAGAAAATCGAAATTATTGAAGTCATGAATTGTTGGCTTAGGGAGTTCTTCTGTGGCTTCTCCCTGCCCTTTTCTGAAAAGTCAAGTGAGAAGTGTTCTAAGAATAATTTGCAAAGTTTGGATGTATCTGCATAAAAGGAAAACTAACACCTCATTTTCAAATTAGGACACAGATTACCTGCTCTTCCCAAAATCTGTGTGAACAGGAAAAAAAGAATTGGTGAATTATGGCAGGGCAAACAGAAAGGCCTGTGGTGTAGCTCAGCTATCACTTCTGCTTTGATGAGAATGTGAGTTTCTTGTAGGCCAAAGTAGCACCACAAAAATTAGCTGGGCTTGTGCCATCATGATGGCAGCAAGAAAAGAAGCTAACTGTTGGGTGAAAAAACTCCAGCAACCAGAGCCCATGGGGTATTCCACTGAGTACAAGAGCTGAGGAGGACTGGAAGAAGTTAAGCAGGACACCATAGATTGGGAAGGCCCTAAAGAACTCACATTTGTGCCTCCTCTAGAAATCCAGTATTTGAGTGCCTGCTGTGGAGAGAGTATTGTCAATGGCCAGTCAGTGTTGGCCCAAGAGTTAGTATCAAGGAACACAAGGAAGACTACGACAGCCCATTGACTCCCTCCAACTCCTCCCTGTGTCCACTTTTTGGAGGAGGTAGAAACTAGAAAAGGGAGGAAGGACCTGAAGCCCAGAGGTAAACTACATTCTTTCCCCCAAGGTGGAAAATGGGAAAGAGGCAAAAAGGAAGACCATACCCCCTCCCCATTTCAAGTCCTTCAAGCCACAATACTAGCAGATGACAGAAAAGAGGAAATCTTTGATTTGGATATGAAATTGGAGTTTTAGACTGGATGGATTTTTAATCACTGAAATTGACAAGGAAGTTATAGAACCTACCCAAGATGTGATGATGTGGTAAGATATGTTACAGGAGACAAGTGAGAATTTAAAATGGCCCTATTAGGGGCAGTATTTGTAGGAAACTATAATTGTTTCTTATCTGTACTTTGATAAGTTCTGTTTGTTTAATAACTTGTAGAGATAGATGATTAGATCGATAGATAGATATGGATAAATGTAGAAATATATATGACTGTTGCCTCAAATTCAAGCTTTTCCTTGATTCAAATATTTTTGATTAATAAATATAAGAGTTTGGTACTAAATGCTGGGGCTACAAAGATGACAGGGCATTTAAGAGGTAATTGAGGTTAGGACTTCTTTGTTAGTCCATGAGGCTAAGACTCTGCATACCCAGTGCAGGGGGCCCAGGTTCAATCCCTGGTCAGGGAACTAGATCCCACATGCCACAACTAAAGATTCTGCATGTCGCAACTAAAAGATTCCACATGCCGCAACTAAAAGTTGGTGCAACGAAGATCCCTCATGCATCAAGGAAGATCCCGTGTACCACAGCTAAGACCTGGTGCATCCAAATAAATAAATACTTTTTTTAAAAAAGAGGTAATTGAGGTTAAATGAAGTCCTAATGGTGGGACCCTAATCCAATGACATTCATGTCCTTATAAGAAGAGACACCAGAGAGCTAGCTTGCTCCCTCTTTCTTTCTTTCTCTTTCTCTCTCTGTCTCTCTCTTTCTCTCCATGAATCTGCACTGAGGAAAGACCATGTGAGGATACAATGAGAAGACAGCCATCTGCAAGCCAGGAAAAAGTCCTCACCAGAAACTGAGCCCTTGATCTTAGACTTCCAGCCTTCAGAACTGTGAGGAAATAAACTTCTGCTGTTTAAACCATCTGTGGCATTTTGTTATGGCAGCTTGAGCTAATAAAATCTACATAGAATAAGATTGCTTTTTAAAAATACTTTTAGCCCTTGGAGGTACACATACACACATTTCATGGATAAACCTATTTGAGACCATAGAAGCAGTTGATTAATGTAAAAACACATTTTATGATAAGAAACCTACTTTTCCTATGGTTTCAGAAAACAGTTGGGTAAGAAAAATACCTATTACCTCTTTAGAAGTTGGTATTCCCAGCATTTCTTCCTGTGAGATACAGAACCACATTCTAGTTTTCATTTCCACACTTCTAGGCTTTTTTCATTTCTACTTCTAGCCCTTTGAAGGGTCTATCTGCCTGATACTTAAGTGCAACATCCCAGTTTATTTAACCAGTCCTCTATTTTTTAATTTTTCAGAATTGTTGCAGTATTTTTCTATTCATTCATTCAGCAAATGTTTATTAGGTACCTTCTATGTGCCAGGCACTGTTTAAGGAGTTACAATATCCCTGACCTCATTATAACGAAAAATATAGGTAACAGTTTAACAAGGATATATAATATATCAGATGGTGATAAATGTTATAAAAGAAATAAAGCAGGGTAAGGGAAAATGGCAAAGACGGGTGGAGGAAGCACATTGCTTTTTTACATGGAGGAGCTAGGATAGGCTTCACTGACATTTAAACAGGTATGTGGACAGTGAACAGCAAGGCCCTGAGGAGGGAGCATGCTTGGTATATGCAGGAACAGCAAGGAAGCCTGAGCAAACTGAGCTGGGGGGTTGGGGTGGGGGGTGGGGGAGTAAAAGATGAGATCAGAGAAGTTTGGCATGTACCCCAGATGGGGCAGATCGTATGAGGCCAGTTTGGTATATCTTCTGAGTTGAGAAAACTTTGGAACTCTTGTTGGCTTTTGAGCAGAGAGTAATGATATTGTAAAGGAGCAGGACCCTATAAGGCCTTCCCAAGACAGACCTTTCCCCATATCCTCTGCTTTAGCTCCTCTCTGAAGTACCTAGATAACAGTATTTGATGCTCATTTCCTGAGTTGTTTTACAGATGTGAAAACCCCCCACCAAATGGAAGATATTAACTACTTGATGACCCTGAGCACATAGCTCCAGGCCTCTTGGAGCCAAAAGATTGATAATGTTAACCCCTGTGACACCACCCTGCTCCCTCACCATCAGCCAGTCAGAGACTGTGCACAAGTTGATCACATACCCTGCAACCACCTCCCTCACCTGGCTTTTAAAAATGCTTTTCCAAAATTTTGGGGGAGCTCAGGGCTTTTTCGGGGCAGGAGCCACCTGTCTCCTTACAGGGCCCTGCAATAATCCTTTCTCTGCTCCAAACTCCAACATTTTGGTTTGTTTGGCCTCACTGTGCACTGGGCACACGAACTTGTGCTAACAATATGACATAGACTTTATTTTTTTAAATATTTATTTATTTATTTTTATTTGATTGTGCCAGGTCTTAGTTGCGGTAGGCAGGCTCCTTAGTTGTGGCTCGACAGCTCCTTAGTTGTGGCTTGCCATCTCCTTAGTTGTGGCACGTGGGCTCCTCAGTTGTGGTATGCGAACTCTTAGTTGCGGCATGCATGTGGGATCAAGTTCCCCAACCAGGGATCAAATCCAGGCCCTCTGTATTGGGAGCACAGAGTTTTAACCACTGCACCACCAGGGAAGTCCCAACATAGACTTTATAAGGATCACAAGGGCTACTATGTTAAAATTGGTCTATAGGTAAGAAAGACAGAAGCAGTGGCGGTGGGAAAAAAGGGATCAGATTCTGGATATCTTATGAAAGCAAATCTAACATGATTTCCTTATGGATTTCACATAGTTTATGAAAACCAGAAGTTAAGGATGACATCAATCTATCTTAGAACACTTTTCTGATTATTTATTCCTGAAAAAGGTTTTGAAGTGGTAGGCTGGATCAAAGGATATGCACATTTTATTTTATTTTTAAAATATTTATTTATTTATTTATTTGGCTGTGCCAGGTCTTCGTTGCGGCACATGGGATCTTCATTGCTGCATGCAAGGTCTTCATTGTGGCATGTGGGATCTTTAGTTGTGGCATGCAAACTCTTAGTTGCAGCATGTGGGATCAAGTTCCCTGACCAGGGATTGAACCTGGTACCCCTGCATTGGGAGCACGGAGTTTTAGCCACTGGACCACCAGGGAAGTCCTCAAAGACTATGCACATTTTAAAATCTTTGGATATATATTGTCAGTTGCTCTTTAGAACCTGAGAACAATTTTTTACCCTCACTTGTGGTGTCTCACACTGTACATTTTTCAGCAGCCAAGGAAAATAACATTATTTTTACTGTGGATATTTTAATAGGAAATACGTCATTTTTGTAATTTACTTTATTCTTGATGATTCTGAATATTATTTTTGATCATTGGTATTGGACGTTTTTCCACTGGGGAGTTCATCTTTTTGTTATCATTTATAGTTTTATTTATAAATTTAATATACATTTTATTGATTGATAAAACCTATTCCCTTTTCCTCCTGGGAATCCAGCTAAACTATATTTCCCAGCCATCTTTGCATTTAGTGGTCTTCATATGTCCAAATTTTGACCAATGGAAGGTTGGTAGAAGTGTTATAGACTACTTTTAGACCAGGCCATAAAAACCTCCCTTACATCATCCTCCATGCTCTTTTCCCCTCTAAGATAGATTGTAGGAGATGACTCCCAAGGAGACTGGGGGAGTTACATGTTGAAAATGGCACAAGGAAGGAAGGATCTTGAGATACTATATCACTGCATATAGGAGAATTGCCCACAAAGAACACCAGTTTTGCAGTGTTTTATGAGCAAGAACTATACTTCATTGTGTTAAGCCACTGAAACTTCAGAGTTTATTTATTACAGCAGGAGGTGTTTTTCCTAATTAATAAAGACGTATATATTAAAGAGTTATAAAGAATTTATCTTCATATAGTAAATATATTTATCTTTTGTCTGTGTGAATAAATGTACAATTTTCTTCTCTGAATGTATACTGACATCCATGCTCCCTCATACTGAGAGACTAATCCATTCCTCTAAATTCTTTCTTTGAGTTGGCAATTCCAAGAACAGGACACAATGGACTGAAAATGGCCAAATGCTCTCATGCATGCACACACATGCACACACACACGTGCATGCACACACACACACATTTTCTGAAAGACTACCACACTTGCCTGAATGGTCACCAGAATTGCAACTGGAGTTCTGCTACTTTTGTTTCTTTGCCATATAAAACCCCTCTTGTTTCCCATTTTCCAGGAAACACTCCCTTTGGTTATTCTTCCTACTGCAACAGCCTGAATAACATACCCATCCTTGAGTCTTGGACAACTTTTAAAAGTTAGACACATAGTAAATACAGTATATATTTTTCCTAGCTTATTGGTTGTCTTTTGATTTTGTCTGTGTTGAAAATATGTTTAATGGTTGTCTAATTTTCCACTATAAGCTGTCTCTGTATGATCTTTCTTTATATTCTCTGTAATTTAGAGCCCATGAAATATCAAACTGTCTTCTTTTGCTGGTAGAACTCCTATCCTCATTCTTTCTCAATTTGGTTACACCCAGAATATAGGATGCATGAGAGAACAATGTGCCATTTCTTGCTTTGTCCCTCTCATGCCTCATTCACTCTCAAGACTACTCTCCCTTTTGGTTATCTAACTCTTAAGGTTATGCTTCAGGTCACTCAGTCTTTCAGAGGGATCCTGCCTTGTCTGGCTGATCAGTTTGTCCTTGACCTCACTTGTCACATATTCTCACTGATCGCCCTGTTCACTCTAGTCAACACTAACAGGTCAAGCTAGCTAAACTCATCACAAAAGCTGCCTGCATGAAATATAAAATGGCTTTCACTAGGCTAAAATAAAGCTGTCAGCAATACTGCATTTCTTTGTGAAGGCTCCAGGGGAGAATCCAGTTTCTTACCTTTCCCAGCTTTAAGAGACCACCAGTATTCTTCGCTTGTGTTCCTTTCTTCCATCTTCAAAGCCATCATCTTCAAATCTGTCCCTGACTCTCCTGCCTTCTTTCACTTACAAGGACCTTTGTGATTATTCACTTGGCTAATAAAGGATAACCTTTCCATCTCAGTATCCTTAATTTGATCATATCTGTAAAGTCCCAATTGTCATGTAAGGTAACATAGTCATATGTTCCAGGGTTTATTATATGGGCAGACATCTTTGGTGGGTCATTATTCTACATCTCACAGGAGAATTTCAACACAATGCAAAGCCTTCTGCATGATCTCTTCCTGACTCTGAAATGGTGTCTAGTCATGGACCACTCAGTGTAGAAATTTTTTCAGACAAAAATCTTTCTTCTTTACTTCTTCATTTTTTTCCCTAATTACTATGAGTTGGTTAACATAAGTTAAAAAAAATCTAGCAGAACCTAAAATATATAAAAACAAAAGTCAGAATATTGCACAAAAAATAACCCCTTGATAGAAACAACATTAACTTCAATTCAGCGTTATAATTAGAGATAAATAGGTAATTTTGGTTCGACTGTTACAAGAAATATCTGTACTTACATATGATTTGCTTTTGGTTTCTTAAAGTTTTAAAGTCTCTCTTGAAGATAATAATATAAATTTCCATTTAGGAAACATTGATTAAAAGAAAACATATAAACTCTAAATAATATTTCCTCCATTTTGTTTTCTCCTATTTCAAATGAACCAGAGGATCAGAAACATAAATCAATATTATATCTGCAGGATCAGTACAACAATATAAAATTTTAAGATATTAGAAATATTAGAAATTCTTTCATTAAAAATAATATTAGAGAGAGTTTCAAATTCAACCATGTAGTTTGTTTGTTTTCTCCTAGAAGCTATTGTTATCATCTACCTTTTTCTACATTTATAAAAATCACTTATTGATTGCTTACTTAGTACCAAGCACTATCATTAGTGTGGGTACATGAAAATGGATAGAGCATGAGTTCTAATTATGAGAAGTTTACAGTCTAGTGTGACATATACTTTAAAAATTAAATATTTCTGCACTGATGGATACATGAAAAAAACACCATGGAAACACAGTTAAGGGAACATCTAATTCTTAAGCAATCATACCTTAGAAAATAATGTACTCAGTCTCAGCTAAAATTCCTATTACTAATATGGAAAAGAACAATGAAGAGAATGGACCTATATGTATTATATAGCCAGTAGTGGAATGAAGGAATATTTAGGGAAGAAAAATGAATTGTAAGCACAGACTGCAGTAAAATTATTGTTGTTAATACCAATAATTTGATTACTAACCTTATCTCTTTCAAAAAAATACGATTGCTCCTTTGACCAACAGGTATCTTCTTATCCAAATGGCTTTTACTTACACCAATCTGGATGACTAGAAGGATTTATTTGACTGAATTTAACTTCCATGTTTAATTTGAACAAATATGAACTACATATACAGAAAATAACTTCATAGAGCAGGTAGTTGCATGCTTGTCTTTTGCAAATTTGCTGTGTAATCTCTAAGCTAAATGTGCCTTTTAACGCATCATTACTCAAATCATTTAAGAATGGACCTACTTTTAAACAAAACATACTCTAAACAAGTTTATTCTTGGAGAGGTAAGGAATTAGTGTAATGATACTCTTGTAATTGGAAAAGTTATATCTCTATGAAGAACATACCAAGTCTGCTCAACAAGCCTAGCAGCAGCCACTTATTACCATAAGAGTCATTAACTAAGCAAGAGAGAACCTACAACAAACTTCTTTAGAAAACTCAGCTGAGGAGAGTAAATACAGATGACAGAAGGACAGATAGGCAGACACATATAAATGGAAGATAGAGAGACAGACAAGTGGTCAGATAGACGATAGATAGTGAAATAGCTAGATAGATAGAGTTAATTTAAGAAAATATATACTGGCTGGCAAGATGGTGGACTAGACAGAAACGAGTTCACCCCTTCTTACAAAAACACCAAAATCAAAACTAACTGCTGAGATTTCTCAGCTGGCGCAGTGGTTAAGAATCTGCCTGTCAATGCAGGGCACATGGGTTCCATCCCTGTTCCGGGAAGATCCCACATGCCGCAGAGCAACTAAACCCATGTGTCACAATTACTGAGCCTGCACTCTAGTGCCTGCATGCCACAACTACTGAGCCTGCATACCACAACTACTGAAGCCTGTGCCTCTAGAGCCCATGCTCTGCAACAAGAGAAGCCACCACAATAAGCCCGCACACCAAAACGAAGAGTAGCCCGTGCTCGCTGAAACTAAAGAAAGCCCATGTGCAGCAACGAAGACCCAACACAGCCAAAAAACAAAAACAAAAACAAAAAGAATTAAAAAAAACCTAACTGCTGAACAACTATTGACAGAAAAAGAAGAATGCAGGGACCTTCCAAAAAAGATACCCTAACACTCAAATACAAAAAAGAAGCCACAACGAGATGGTAGGAGGGATGCAATCATGATAAAATCAAATCCCATTCCTGCCTGGTGGGCAACCCAAAATCTGGTAAATAATTATACCACAGAAGTTATCCCACAGGAGTGCAAATCCTGAGCCCCATGTGAGGCTTCCCAGCCTGGGGCTCTGGCCATGGGAGGAGGAGCCCCCAGAGAATCTGGCTTTGAAGGCCAGTGGAGTTTGATCACAGAAATACCATAGGACTGAGGGAAACAGAAACTTTACTCTTGTAGGGCTCTCACAAGGTCCTATGTGCACAAGGACCCAGGGGGAAAAGCAATGATTTCATAAGAGACTGGGCCAGACCTACTTGCTAGTATTGGAGGGCCTTCTGCAGAGGCAAGGAGTGGCTGTGGCTCACTGTGGGGACAAAGACACTGGTAGCAGCAGCTCTGGTGAGTATTCATTGACTTCAACCCTCCTGGAGGCAGCCATTTCCTTCCCAAGACCTAGTGCCACCCAACAGCCTGTAGGCTCCAGTGCTGGCATGCCTCCGGCCAAACCACCAACAGGGCAGGAACACTGCCTCACCCATCAGCATACAGGCTGCTTAAAGTCTTCCTGAGCACAGCCCTGCCCACCAGAGGGACAAGACCCGGCTCCACACACCAGTGAGCAGGAACCAGACACTCCCACCAGGAAGCCTGCACAAGCCCCTTAGCCTCATCCACCAAAGGGCAGAGAGCAGAAGCAAGAAGAACTACAATCCAGCAGTCTGCAGAACAGAAACAGATCTGAGGTAGAAGAACAGATAAGTGAGCTGGAAGACAGAATGGTGGAAATAATTGCCATGGAATAGAATAAAGAAAAAAGAATGAAAAGAAATTAAGGCAGTCTAAGAGACCTCTGATACAACATTAAATGCACCAACATTCACATTATAGGGGTCCCAGAAGGAGAAGAAAGAGAGAAAGGACCTGAGAAAACACTGGAAAATATAATAGCTGAAAAATTCCCTAACGTGGGGAAGGAAACAGTCACCCAAGTCCAGGAAGCACAAAGAGTCCCAGGCAGAATGAACCCAAGGAGAAACACGCTGAGACACATAGTAATCAAATTAACAAAAATTAAAGACAAAGAAAAAATATTAAAAGCAACAAGGGAAAAGCAACAAATAACATACAAGGGAACTCCCATAAGGTTGTCAGCCAATTCCTCAGCAGAAACTCTGCAGGCCAGAAGGGAGTGGCATGATATAAAGTGATGAAAGGGAAGAACCTGCAACCAACCCAGCAAGACTCTCATTCAGATTCAACAGAGAAATCAAAAGCTTTACAGACAGCAAAAGCTAAGAGAATTCAGCACCTCCCAACCAGCTCTACAACAATTGCTAAAGGAACTTCTCTAAGTGGAAAAGAAAAGGTTGCTACTAGAAACAAGAAAATTATGAATGGAAAAGCTCACCAGTAAAGGCAATTATAAAGTAAATGTAGTAAAACAATTATACTCCAATAAAGATGTTAAAAAAATTTAAAAAAAATAAAAAGAATATTCTATAAAAAATAAATAAGTAAATAATAAAAAAATAAAGTAAATGTAGAAAATCAACTGAACACAAATATTATATCAAAACAAGCAATTGTGAGAAGAGGAGAGCACCAATGCAGGATATTGGAAGTGCATTTGAAATTAGAAGACCTGCAACCTAAAACAATCTTCTTTATATATAGACTGCTATATCAAAACCTCATGGTAACTGCAACCCAAAAATCTACAGTAGCTACACACACAGAAAAGAAAAGGAATCCAAACACAACACAAAAGTTAGTCATCAAATCACAAGAGAAGAGAACAAAAAAGAAAGGGAAGAATAAAGACCTACAAAAACAAATCCAAAACAATTAACAACATGGCATTATGAACATACATATTAATAATTACCTTAAATGTAAATGAATTAAATGCTCCAACCAAAGACATAGACTACAAGAGACCCACTTAAGATCTAAGGACACATACAGACTGAAAGTGAGGGGATGGAAAAAGATACTCCATGCAAATGGAAGTCAAAAGAAAGATGGATAGCAATACTCATATCAGACAAATAGACTTTAAAATAAAGACTATTACAAGAGACAAAGAAAGATACACATAATGATCAAGGGATCAATCCAAGAAGAAGATATAACAATTGTAAATATGTATGCACCCCGCATAGGAGCACCCCAATATATAAGGCAAATACTAACAGCCATAAAGGGAGAAATTGACAGTTACACAGTAATAGTGGGGGACTTTAACACCCCACTTTCATCAATGGACAGATCATCCAGACAGAAGATCAATAAAGAAGCACAGGCCTTAAATGACACATTAGACCAGATGGACTTAATATTTATAGAGCATTCCATCCAAGAGCAGCAGAATACACATTCTTCTCAAGTGCACATGGAACATTCTCCAGGACTGATCACATGCTGAGCCAGAAAGTGAGCCTTAGTAAATTTTTTAAAAATTGACATCATATCAAGCATGATTTCCAACCACAATGCTATGAGATTAAAAATCAACTACAAGAAAAAAACTATAAAAAACACAAATATGTGGAGGCTAAACAATATGCTAATAAACAATGAATGGATAACTGAAGAAATCAAAGAGGAAATAAAAAAAATATCTTGAGACACATGAAAATGAAAGCTGGATGATCCAAAACCTATGCGACATGGCAAAAACAGTTCTAAGAGGGTAGTTTATAGCAATACAATCTTACCTCAGGAAACAAGAAAAATCTCATATAAACAACCTAACCTTACACCTAAATCAACTAGAGAAAGAAGAACAAACAAACCTAGAGTTAGTAGAAGGAAAGACATCTTAAAGGTCAGAGCAGAAATAAAGGAAATAGAGACAAAGAAAACAGTAGCAAAGATCAATGAAACTAAAAGCTGGCTCTTTGAAAAGATAAACAAAATTGATAAACCTTTAGCCAGACTTATCAAGAAAAAAAGGGAGAGAGAACAGATCAATAAAATTGGAAATGAAAAAGGAGAAGGTACAACAGCCACCACAGAAATACAAAGCATCATTAGAAACTACTACAAGCAACTATATACCAATAAAGTGGACAAACTGGAAGAAATGGACAAATTCTTAGAAAGGTACAATCTCCCAAGACTGAAACAAGAAGAAATAGAAAATATGAACAGACCAATCACAAGTACTGAAATCGAAACTGTGATTTTAAAATCCCCAACAAACAAAAGTTCAGGACCAGATGGCTTCACAGGTGAATTCTATCAAACATTTAGAGACGCGTTAACACCTAACTTTCTGAAGCTCTTCCAAAAAGTTGCAGAGGAAGAAATACTCCCAAACTCATTCTATGATGCCATCATCACCCTGATACCGAAACCAGACAAAGATACCACAAAAAAAGAAAATTACCTGCCAATATCACTGATGAACAAAGACACAAAAATCCTCAGCAAAATACTAGCAATCCAAATCCAACAATATATTAAAAGGATCATAACCCGAGATCAAGTGGGATTTATCCCAGTGTTGCAAGGATGTTTCAATATCCACAAATCAATCACTGTGATACACCACATTGAGAAACTGAAGAATTAAAACCATATGAACATCTTGATAGATGCAAAAAAATCTTTTACTAAAATTCAACACCTGTTTATGATAAAAAAAAAAAACCTCTCCAGAAAGTGGGCATAGAGGAAACTTTTGCACAGCAAAGGAAACCATAAACAAAATGAAAAGACAACTCTCAGAATGAGAGAAAATATTTGTAAATGAAACAACTGACAAGGGATTAATCTCCAAAATATACAAACAGCTCATGCAGCTCAATATCTAAAAACAACCAACCCAATCAAAAAATGAGCAAAAGTTATAAATTGACATTTCTTCAAAGAAGACATACAGATGGCTAAAAAGCACATGAAAAGATGCTCAACATCACTAGTTATTAGAGAAATGCAAATCAAAACTACAATGAGGTATCATCTCACACTGGTCAGAATGGCCATCAACAAAAAATCTACAAACAATAAATACGTGAGAGGGTGTGGATAAAAGGCAACCCTCCTACACTGTTGGTGGGAATGTAAACTGGTATAAACACTCTGGAGGACGGTATGGAGTTTCCTTTAAAACTAAAATTAGAGCTAACATATGATCCTGCAATCCCACTCCTGAGCATATATGCAGAGGAAATATTTATTCAAAAATCTACATGCACCCCAATGTTCATTTCAGTACTATTTACAATAGCCAATACATGGAGGCAACCTAATTGTCCATCAACAGAGGAATGGATAAAGAAGATGTGGTATATATATCTACACATTGGACTATTACTCAGCCATTAAAAAGAATGAAATAATGTCATCTGCAACAACATGGATGGACCTGGAGATTATCATACTAAGTGAAGTAAGTCAAACAGACAAAGACAAATATCATATGACATCACTTATATGTGGAATCTAAAAAAATGATACAAATGAACTTATTTACAAAACAAAAAAAAGACTAACAGAGAGCAAACTTATGGTTACCAGAGGGGAGGAGCAGGTTGGGGGAGGGATAGATTGAGAGTTGGGGATTGACATGCACACACTGCTATATTTAAAATAGATAAATAACAAGGACCTACTGTATAGCAGCAAGAAACTCTTCTCAGTATTCTGTAATAACCTAAATGGGAAAAGAATTTGAAAAAGAATGGATACATGTATATGTATAACTGAATCACTTTGCTGTACACCTGAAACTAACCCAACATTGTTAATCAACTATTGCTCCAAAATAAAATAAAAATTTTAAAAAGAGAAGATATATTTACTTTAAGATATGGAAACCAGCCATGTGTTAAAAAATAAGAAAAGTGAAACTTCTAACGAACTAAGCTCAACTGAACTCCTGAATTTTTGGAAAAAATGTTTTTTTTTAATTTTAATAATGTTTTCTAACTTATTATTATAGAAGAATGTTTTTTCATATTTTAACATTTAGATAATGGAGAAAGGACAGAGAAGACAACATAAGCCATCTTAATCTCATTACTCAGTGATATCCACTCCAAACACTCATGTATTTTCTTCATTATTTGTCTATGCAAATGTGTCTTACACATGAGCAAAATTAAGATCCTTCTGTAAAATTTGTTTTTAACTTGACTTTTTGTTTAAACATTTGTTATTACATTTCCCATGTCATTAAATAGAGTTCAAAAATTTAAGGATATTCCTTGATTTATTTACCTAATGTTGGAATTATTTATTTAATGTTGGAATTATTTCCATTTTTTTGCTATTAAAATATTATAACAAGTATATTGTAATAATTATATGAAATTTATTTCTTCAGTATAAACTTTTAGTAATAAAAGTGTAATTGCTGAGTCAAAAAACCTTGACTCTTTTAAAAGACTATAAATGGTGTCAATTTGTTTAGCCTTCCCTACAACAAAGGTAATACATGAGGCATGTATATCCCTTTTTTTAAAACATAAATTGAATAATTCTATATACAATTTTCTGTATTTTGTTTTTACCTTGATAATCTATTTTGGAGATTTTTCCATATCAACATATAAAAATAAGTTTCACTCTTAGATTTGCATTTATTTCCATTGTATGAATATACCTACTATGTCTCAAGCCTTGACTTGTCCCATCTCATCATGTGCAAGTTCTCCTGGAATGGCACAGAAATTCATCATCAGGTACAATAGGAGATAGTGTAAAAGCCCGTCTGAGAGAGGCACTAACATCTCCCCGCTTCCCGCAAGAAATAGGAGCAGCCTATTGGATGAAAATAAAAAAGTATAAAGGACATGAGGGGTGAAGGAAGTGGAAGGTAAGAAAGAAAGAGGAAAAAGGGAGAAGAAATGTAATGAGGTAGCCATATCAGGGAAACAAAGGCATGACAAGAAAGGCAGAGGAAGGGAGAGCTGGAAACAAAAAAGGAACTTCTGTCCATTATCATTATAGTGTTATAATTTAGATTTTAAAATATGTTTTGTGTATAGACTTTCATTTTACAGTAAACCTATGAAATTAATAAGTAGGACAGTTAATACCATTGAGCCATGTGACATCCAAATCCCAATTTCTTACTTTAAGAAACATCTCCATGTTTTCTATACCACAATTCAGACTAGCTTGACATTGATGCATCCTGGGAAATACCAATTATTTTGAAAGGTAAAGGTGGGGTGTCAGAAGTAAGAATAAATAGGCGAATTGTTATGAGCATAGGGTAGGCTCCTGCAATATAGGTTAACACTGTCCAAATGGTCAGGGAAAACTTAAGCTTGTTCCAAATCAAATCAGTACCAAAGGGCTTCTGACCTATCTGTTAAGGTATAGCAGCAAGAGAATCTAGGAAGAACTGAAATTCTATATTAGGAGAGAAGTGATCTAGCTGACGAAGGGTTAGAAACTAATCAGAGGCACATGTTCAGTTCCTACGGAGAAAGGGCTAGCATCGGCTCTGTAGGTTGTTGAGTACTAGTAAAGCAGGCTTAAATTCAAGGAAGGGCTACTGTATCAGCATCAGAAATCAGAAGGCTAATCAAGAGCTGGGGGCAAGTAGGGGCAGACACTCTGTCATACTGACAAATATAATATACTGGCAAATGTAGGGGAAGCCTGCAAATTGGAGGACACAGTTTTATAAGCTCAGAGTTCATAAGCAGATGCCAGATGGTATCCTAACCACAGCCCTGGTTGAGGTGGGTTTTTTAATCTATTTCTTGCCCGGGTCAGGAATGGCAGACATACAAAAATAAGTCAATTGGGAAAGTCAGGGATAATTTATTTCTACTTCAAGTGAAAAAGTTTCTAACATTAAAGTGGGATATATTTGATAATGACAGTAGTTAGCATTCTTAAATGAGGGCTATTTCTTTATGTTGAATTATCCCAATTTATCCTCAGAACAACCCTTGAAGCAGGTACTACTATTATACACATTTTACAGAGGTAGACACTGAAACTCTTAAGAGATTGGATTGCTCACTCATGATATTACTAGCCTTAAATGTTAGAACTGGAATCTCTACCTAAGTAATCTGATTCCAAATCCTTTGTTTTTAAACATAACTGCCTCCTTTATACAGAGGTTGCATATGTTGAGACATATGAAGCCGTATACAGATGGAAGTAGCTACTACAAACCTTTAATCTATTTTTAGCCATAGTATGCCAATGTTTATCTTTTTCAGTCCTATTAATATGATCTGCCCCTGAATCTGAAAACTAGGCTGTTCACTTTGACCATCTACCTCAACTCTACACTACCACTCCTCTCTCACCCCCAACCCCAAGGTTATTTGCATCTGATCATTTCTCTTAGCTGCATTTCTTTACTTTGTTGTCTTCTCCCAAAGGTTTTTTTTTTAACCTGTTATCTGAATCATTTATTTCAGTCTCTCCATATGGAGGATTAACATAATAAGGATTCTTATCTTCACTAAAAACATAACTTTTGAAAAGAGCTCTTCTAATTAAATTGATTATATCTAATAAAATAAATGTTTCCACCCCCTGAGTTAATTACAGATTTTTTATATTTTAGAAGTGTGCATTACAATTTTATTTTTTAAATAATACAGAATTTCACCTCTGAATTTTAAGTTTAAAATTGGAAGATAATCATTCTGTTCTAAGAATTTCATGCACTACTATAATAGTTTCTATAGTAAACTTTAAAATTTCAGCTACTACTGCCTAACAACAGCATTTTAAGCTGGTAGTGTTAATGATGTTTCATATATTTCTTTAATTATTAGAGTCTCTGCTCTAATAATTATGAATTTTCTGATTCAGTTTCCAGGTAAAACTATCTCATTAAAAATTTTTAGGAATATAGGAAGAATTTCTGTCAGATAGAAATCAGTCCTTGGGAATTTACTTTCAAGAGCCTCCTAATGCTGGGTGAGACATTATAGGACTTGATATCAGGAGGTGGAAGGTATCAGGAGAAATCAGAAAACTGCTCTTCATGAGTAAAGGAAAGACATTTTTCCCTCTGACAAGGGTATGGGAGAAGAATGAGAAATAAAGAAACAAGAGTTGAAGAAATATGAGCCAAAAAAGAGAGAAAGGAGCTAGAAAGACTGGTAATTTTTTGTGAACAAGCAATAACAAGATAGAAAATATAATCAAAAAACGTACTTTTACATTAACAGCAAAGCAAAAAGTGTACAAATATTAATCTCACAAAGCAGTACCTAAGACCCTAAACCCTTACTAACAAAATTATAAAAACTATATTACACTATAACTAAAGCTATATTCCAGGAAGGGCTACTGTATCAGCATCAGAAATCAGAAGGCTAATCAAGAGCATTTAAAAAACATTTAAAAGAGCCAGAACAAATGCATAGATGAAGAAATATAACATGTTCAAGAACAAAAGAAGTTTGGAAGGAGATAGGGTCAGCATGTGACTATGAAGGGGCAGCACAAGGAGTTTCTTTGATATGATGGAGAAGTTCTGTGCCCTGATTTTGGTGGTGGTCAAATAAATCTGTACATGTAGTAAATTTTATAGACACAAAAAGAGTGCTTGTAAAACTGGTAAAATCCAAATAAGGTCTATGGTTAATGGTGTTGTAACAACAGCACTTGCCTGGTTTTGATAAAATTCTATGAAGCTGGCTGAAGGGTACACAGGAACTCTCTATATTATTTTTGCAACGTCTAAGTGAGTCTAAAATTAAATCAAAATAAAAGTTTTTATTTTTTATTTTTATAAATGACTTTAGTTTTTGGCTGCGTTGGGTCTTCGTTGCTGTGCGTGGGCTTTAGAGAAAGCTGTGGCGAGTGGGGGCTACTCTTCATTGCAGTGCACAGGCTTCTCATTGCGGTGGCTTCTCTTTGTTGTGGAGCAAGGGCTCTAAGGTCGCGGGCTTCAGTAGTTGTGGCACGTGGGCTCAGAAGTTGTGACTCGTGGGCTCTAGAGTGCAGGCTCAGTAGTTGTGGCACATGGGCTTAGTTGCTCCGTGGCATGTGGTATCTTCCCAGCCCAGGGATCGAACTCATATCCCCTGCATTGGCAGGTGGATTCTTAACTACTGTGCCACCAGGGAAGTCCCATAAAAAGTTTTTAAAAAGTCAAATTCTAAATGACTCATGAATGAAAGAACTCAAAGAAGAAATTAGAAAGTAGTTTGAATCGAAAAAACCCCAAAAACACAATGTAAAATTTGTGGGATACTCTAGAGCAATCCTCAGAGAAAAAATTATCACATAAAATCCCTATATTAGAAAAGTTCTTATACCAATAGTCTCAGCTTCCACCTTAAGAAACTAGAAACAAAAGAGCAAATAAAATCTCAAGTAAACAGTAGAAAGAAAATGATAAAACTAAGAGTCCTAGTGCCTTCAGTCGGAGAACAGCCCTGGCTGACACCTAGATTTCAGACTTCTGGCCTTCAGAACTATAGAAAAATACATTCCTGTTGTTTCAAGCCACCTGTTTTTGGTATGTTTTTATAGCAGTCTGAGGAAACTAGTACAGCTGGTAAGAATCAAGTTGGTGCTATTCCTAAAATGTTATTAACAGTAAGTGGCTTTATTAACAGTAGTCCCATCTGGGAACTGGAGTTGATTAGAGGAACTTTTTAATATACTTGTTACCGACCAAGGTTCTTGACCTTCCTTAATCAATAGAAATTGATAAGAGGACAGACAAGAAATTCAGGCAAGGCTTTATTGGGGCTCCTGCTGTAGCAGGAGGGAGTGAAAACAAGTTACAGGTTCCCTTGCTCGCTCACCAAAGTGCAAGCAAACTGTTTCCTTATATGAAGTGAGGGTAGGGGTGGGTCCAGGGTTTGGCCTGGAGGGGTGGCTTAGCTAGTTTACCCACCCCTTGATGGTGCTGTGTGCAGGGTGCATGTGCAGTACCCTGAGTTTGCTCCCGGCTCTTCAGAAGTGGCAATTGGGTTTTTGGTCTTTTTTTATCTTGTTGTCCATAATTCACCCCAACTGCACATGCCCGCAGCTATTTTCAGTCCCGTATACTTTCTTGGTATTTTGTTGCTTGAGGAGACATTTGTCCAGTTACAAGCACTGCAGCAAAGGGTCCCAAATTCCAGATCCTAGCCTGTCTCATTCCCCACTGAGAGATTCTACACCCCTTATTCTTTAGGGGTAAGGGGCAGAAGGTCGCTTCTGAAACTTCTTCTTGTTGGACGGTGTCCACAGACCTCAGCCTACCCTAGTGGTGTAGAAGTCCCTTGCTGACTGTTCCAAAGACCTATAGGGACCTGAGCCATCTTCCACTGGAATGGGATGATTTCCTTGGGCCATGATGAGCCTTACTTGAAACTGATAGAGCCTGGAAGATACAAACTTAACCAAAAGGTTAAACAAACAAGGGCCAAAATGGAGAACAACAATATCCATTAAAAGACCTAGAAAGGGAAGGAACCAGGTTAACCTTGGGAGAGCTTCCTTAATTGTTGACCATACAGTAGAGGCAATATCACCCTTGTCAAAATTGTGAAGCCATTCTGCTTGAGTGTGTATTTTTGTTAATCTCAGGGTTAAAGTTTAACATGTTTCTCTATTTTTAAAATGAAAGGTCTGGACCTGTTTGTCCCAGGTCTCCTTCTTGGACCGAAAAGTCTTAGTCACAGATTTACAACAGTGGGGAAGACAATGGAGTACTAGACAAAATATAGCATAAATCAGTATAACTGAAAAGAGAAGGGTTATAAGAAATGAAGGGCAAAACCTCCTGTCAGAAAGCTTTTTATTCCTTGTGGGGTGCAAGAGAACAAACTAGATAACCAGTTTTCAATTTCCGCACCCATATTGAATAGCGAGGATTGGTGGTTAGTTGTAAACTGCTGCCGTCAGTAAACCATTCCTCTTCAGGGTTTTCTATGGCCTGGTCTGTTAGATCAGGCCTACAGGCATAAACCGGGTCAAGGGTTTCATGGCAGGAATGTGTTAGTTTGGGCTTTCAGTGGGCATCAGTGTAGCCAGGTTAAGGGTGTGGCAAGTTTTCAGGGTTACCTCTGAGGAGTCAAGGAGAAAAGCCTGGCATTTAGTAAGACAGCCTCCAGTTAGTCAGTGGTAGCCTTTAATCTCCAGAATCCCTTGTACTTGATGAGGGGTCTGGAATTCCAGTGACTATCCAAGGATAAGCTTGTTAGCTTCTTCTACTAATAAAGTGGTGATAGCTACCACTGGGAGGCAGCCAGGCCAACCTCAGGCCATAGAATCTACTTGTTTGGAAAAATAGCCTATAGGCGGAAGAACTTCTCCTAGCTTCTGTATAAGGACCACCCAGAGCTGTCCCCTGCTTTTCAACTACATATAAGATGAATGGCTTTTTTAAATTGGGGAGACCCAGAGCAGGAGCTCTGGTGAAGGCCTGTTTGATAGTATTAAGTGCCTTTTCTTGTCCCCCAGTCCAAAGTAATTGTTCTGCATCTGGGCCTTTTGTGGCTTCATATAGGGATTTAACCATTAGTTCAAATCCTGGAATCCAAATTCTGAAAAATCCTGCCATGCCTAAGAAGGTACAAAGATGTTTCTTTGTCTTTAGAGTGCTTAGGCCCAGTATAGCTTGTTTTTTATCTGGAGATAAATGTCTACTTCCAGGGTTTATAATATATCCCAGATATTTAACTTGTTTTGAGATCTGTGCATTTTTGGGAGACACTGTAGCCCTGGGCCCCAAGGAAATTAAGGACTTCAATGGTATTTTGATCTGAGTCCTCCATAGTGGGGCTACATATTGATACATCATCTACATAATGTAGAATATCCCCTTCTTTTAGGTGTATTTCCCTTAGTTCTTTTCCTAGGGCCTGGGCGAAAAAGTGTGGGCTGTCCTGAAACCCCTGAGGCAACACTTTCCGGGTATATTGTTGCATTTGGCCCAAGTGGGGGTTAGTCCACTTGAAGGCGAACAGGTATTGAGATGAGGGATGTACTGGGATGCAAAAGAAGGCATCCTTGAGGTCAAGCACAGTAAACCATTTGGCATCTCCAGGAACCTGGACTAATATAAGGATTGACCACAAGGGGATGTGGTTGGGCATGGACCAGGGGGGCTCTTTCTGGCATTAATGAGCCCAGTGGCTGGTTGGCTTGCATTTGAAGCATTCCCCCTTACTGGTTTCACCTCTAGACAGATGGTTAAAACTTCTTAGCCCCCTTGGGTTGTCCTAAGGTTGCAAGGTATGGCTGACAGCAATGGCTATCAGTTTAGCGTGAGCCCTGGCCTGCCTGTTTTCACATTGGATTCTTTGATCTCTATTATTAAATACCCAAAAGGCCACCTCTAGGAGTTGGGGCATAGGGGTTTGAGGGCCTAATTGTAACTTTTGGAGTTTCCAGTTTCCACCTAATATCAAGGGCAGACTGGCTGATATAATATTGTCCCAGCAGTGATTGACCCTCAGGGGTGGAGGTATTAATGTTAGTAAATTTTCTAAAAGCCTCCACAAGCCATCTATAAAAGAGGGCTGGATTTTCTTTTTCTTCTGGGTCACTCCTTTAACCTTTTCATAGTTAACTGGCTTTTTGATACACTTTCTCATCCCTTCTAATACATATTGGATTATGTAGTTCCTGGCTTCTGTTTCCTCCAGGGAATTATAACCCCAGTAGGGTTCCTGATTTGGGACCGCGTTTCCACCCATAACAAAATGTTGGTGTTGGTCCCTGGCAAGCTGTTCACCGTGCCCCTGGGCTGCTGCTGAAATTCTGTTTTTCCTCACGACTAGAGCAGGTAAATAGGACTATTTGGACATCCTTCCAAGTTAAATCAAAGGACAGAGCTAGAGCTTGAAATCCTTCACCAAACTTCAGAAAATCAACCCAGTGTCTTTGCTTTGGGCTAAATCGGTTAAAGAGAAGGGCACATGTACTCTGATTGCCCCTTCACCATTTGCTACTTCCCTAAGAGGGCATATTTTCCCTGATCCTGGGTGATAAGAAGTTCCACTACAAGTTACCCCAGGGACTAGTCTCTCTCTCCTGGGGCAATGGAGGGTATAAAGGGACACAGGGAGGTGGAGTTTGGGATCAGTTAGAGGAATCTGGAAAACTAGGTGGCTCCAGAGAGGCAGGGGAGGCATGGTTTTCCCCCTGAGAGTTGGAAAGTTTAGAAGGGATTGTTTTCTGATTCCCTAGGCTTTTGATTACAAAAGCCGCATAGCGCAGGATTTTGGTAAAGGACCGTGAAGGCTTGAACATAGGGAACCTCAGTCCATTTTCTCATCTTGCTACAGTAAAGATCCAATTGCAGGATGATATTATAATTTAGGGACCCATTTTCAGGCCATGTTTTCCATCCCCTCAACTTATATAAAGGCCAAGCAGTGTTTCAGTAAAATTTAAGTTTTTCCTTTTTCAGCCCATCTATTTTTTAAAATTTCCAATTTTTAAGGATACACTCCAGAGTGTTTCTTCTGGTTAAAAGGGGATCCTCCCATGTTGAGAAACCTGCAACTGAAAACAAGAGAGTTCTCCTAGAAATGGAATCCAGCGTCCTGGAAACATTTAGAGGGCTTTAACCTGAAGGGGTTGAAGTGTTCTCTGAATTCCCTTCAAACCTAATGGTGTTTTGAGTGTCCTCTATTCTCCCATTGCGTAACCAGATGGCCTTGGTTGACCCAGTCCCTTATGCAAGTCTGGGGTAGAGGGGAGAACGTTTGAACCATTGCCAGTGCATTGCCAGGACTCTCCTTGAGGGTAATCTGTTGTCTATGAAGTTTATGTCCTATAATAAGTTTCCCTATGCTGTCGTGTATTCCTTGAGATTGACCATCTATAAAGCCTAGGATGTGGGCTGCTTGGAAGCAGCCAGCCCAATAGGTAGTCTGTAGTAGTGGATGGGCTGCCAACGCCTGAGGTGAAGGGTGTCCCAGAGGTGCAAAAAGGAACTCCTAGAAGAATTAGAGTTGGGAATTATAGAAGGTAGCATGGGGCTCAAGACTTGAGGGCCAGGAAATGGAGAAATTCTCATAGTATATTTTTGGACATTGGGTGAGATGAGTGAGAGACTAGACAGCAGAAGTACCCCAAATCCTTTCCCTTATCCACGTTTGGTGGCTACGATAAAATTGAAGAGAGCCTGATGATTCCTTCTGACACAGGCAACAGCGAGTTTGGACAATGTTTCCCATGTAACTTAACATACCAAATGATCCCAGTTAGTTTAAGGTTTCTCTTTGGGATGCTCCAGGGGCGATTTGAAGCACCCCAAAGTTAGCTGGAGGTAAAAAGAACATTAATTAGAGTTTGATATTTGGGAAGTCTGTCAAAAATTTCAAAAAATTTTAAAACATCTGGTCAGATAGGATCATAGTTTGCTGTGGAAAAATACTTATTCCTTTAACCAAAGTGACAATAAAAGGTTTCAAAGGGCAAATAGGAAACAGATTATTCTTTTTAACACCTTCTTGGAGTATAAATGCTTTAAAATGTTGTGTTAGTTTCTGCTGTTTAACAAAGTGAATCAGCTATATGTATACATATATCCCCATTTCCCCTCCCTCTTGCGTCTCCCTTCCACATCCCCTGTCCCACCCCTCTATGTGGTCACAAAGCACCAAGCTGATATCACTGTGTGATGAAGCTAGTGCTTCCAACTAGCTGTCTATTTTACATTTGGTAGTGTATATATGTCCATGCTACTCTCTCTCTTTGTCCCAGCTTACACTTCCCCATCCCCACGTCCTCAGGTCCATTATCTACACCTGTGTCTTTAATCCTCTCCTGCAACTAGGTTCATCAGAACCATTTTTTTAAGATTCCATATATATATATATTTTTTTTTTAATGAGCAGTTTACTTCTTTTTTTAAAATTAATTAATTAATTTTTGGCTGTGTTGGGTCTTCGTTTCTGTGCGAGGGCTTTCTCTAGTTGCGGCAAGCGGGGGCCACATTCATCGCGGTGCGCGGGACTCTCACTATCGCGGCCTCTCTTGACGCGGAGCACAGGCTTCAGACGCGCAGGCTCAGTATTTATGGCTCATGGGCCTAGTTGCTCTGCGGCATGTGGGATCTTCTAAGACAGGGGCTCCAACCCGTGTCCGCTGCACTGGCAGGCAGATTCTCAACCACTGTGCCACCAGGGAAGCCCAAGATTCCATATATATTTGTTAGCATATGGTATTTGTTTTTCTTTTTCTGACTTACTTCACTCTGTATGACAGACTCAGTCCATCCACCTCACTGCAAATAACTCAATTTCATTTCTTTATATGGCTGAGTAATATTCCATCATATATATGTGCCACAACTCCTTTATCCATTCATCTGTCAATGGCCACTTAGCCTGTTTCCATGTCCAGACTATTGTAAATAGAGCTGCAATGAACATAGTGGTACATGATTCCTTTTGAATTATGGCTTTCCCAGAGTATATGCCCAGTAGTGGGATTGCTGGGTTGTATGGTAGTACTATTTTTAGTTTTTGAAGGAACCTGCATACTGTTCTCCATAGTGGTTGTATCAATTTACATTCCCATCAACAGTGCAAGAGGGTTCCCTTTTCTCCACACCCTCTCCAGCATTTATTGTTTGTAGGTTTTTGATGATGACCACTCTGACCAGTTTGAGGTGATACCTCCTTGTAGTTTTGATTTGTATTTCTCTAATGATTAGTGATGTTGAGCATCCTTTCATGTGTTTGATGACAATCTGTATATCTTCTTTGGAGAAATGTCTATTTAGGCCTTTTGCCCATTTTGGATTGAGTTGTTTGTTTTTTTGATATTGAGCTGCATGAGCTGCTTGTATATTTCGGAGATTAATCTTCTGTCAGTTTCTTCCTTTGCAAATATTTTCTCCCATTCTGAGGGTGGTCTTTTCATCTTGTTTATGGTTACCTTTGTTGTGCAAAAGCTTTTAAGTTTCATTAAGTCCCATTTTCTCTTTTTGTTTTTATTTCCATTTCTATAGGGGGTGGGTCCAAAAGGATTTTTCTGTGATTTATATCAAGAGTGCTCTTCCTAAGTTTTCCTCTAAGAGATATATAGGGTCTGGCCTTACATTTAGGTCTTTAATCCATTTTGAGTTTATTTTTGTGTATGATGTTAGGAAGTGTTCTAATTCCATTCTTTTACATGTAGCTGTTCAGTTCTCCCAGCACCACTTATTGAAGAGGCTATCTTTTCTCCACTGTATATTCTTGCCTCCATTATCAAAGATAAGGTGACCATATGACCAAGGGTTTATCTCTGGGCTTTCTATCCTGCTCCATTGATCTATATTTCTGTCTTTGTGCCAGTACCATACTGTCTTGATTACTGTAGCTTTGTAGTATAGTCCGAAGTCAGGGAGCCTTATTCCTCCAGCTCTGTTTTTCTTTCTCAATATTGCTTTGGCTATTTGGGGTCTTTTGTGTTTCCATACAAGTTGTGAAATTTTTTGTTCTAGTTCTTTGAAAAATGCCAGTGGTAGTTTGATAGGGATTGCATTGAATCTGTAGATTGCCTTGGGTAGTATGGTCATTTTCACAATGTTGATTAATTATTCCAATCCAAGAACATGGTATATCTCTCCATCTGTTTGTATCATCTTTAATTTCTTTCATCAGTGTCTTATAGTTTTCTGCATACAGATCTTGTGTCTCCTTAGTTATCCCTAGGAATTTAATTCTTTTTGTTGTAGTGGTAAATGAGAGTGTTTCCTTAATTTCTCTTTCAGATTTTCCATCATTAGTGTATGGAAATGCAAGAGATTTTTGTGCATTAATTTTGTATCCTGCTACTTTACCAAATTCATTGATTAGCTCTAGTAGTTTTCTGGTAGTATCTTTAGCATTCTCTATGTATAGTATCATGTCATCTACAAAAAGTGACAACTTTACTTCTTCTCTTCCAATTTGGGTTCCTTTTATTACTTTTTCTTCTCTGATTGCTGTGGCTAACACTTCCAAAACTATGTTGAATAATAGTGGTGAGAGTGGGCATTCTTGTCTGGTATTTGATTTTAGAGTAAATGGTTTCAGTTTTTCACCATTGAGAATGATGTTGGTTGTGGGTTTGTCATATATGACCTTTAATATGTTGAGGTAAGTTCCCTCTATGCATACTTTCTGGTGAGTTTTAATCAAAATGGTGTTGAATTTTGTTGAAAGCTTTTTCTTCATCTATTGAGATGATTGTATAGTTTTTATCCTTCAGTTAGTTAATATGGTATGTCACATTGATTTATTTGCATATACTGAAGAATCCTTGCATTCCTGAGATAAACCCCACTTGATCAAGGTGTATCATCCTTTTAATAGGCTGCTGAATTCTGTTTGCTAGTATTTTGTTGAGGATCTTTGTCTCTATGTTTATCAGTGATATTGGCCTGTAGTTTTCTTTTTTTGTGAAATCTTTTTCTGGTCTTGATATCAGGGTGACGGTGGCCTCATAGAAAGAGTTTGGGAGTGTTCCTCCCTCTGCTATATTTTGGAAGAGTTTGAGAAGGATAGGTGTTAGCTCTTCTCTAAATGTTTGATAGAATTTACCTGTGAAGCCATCTGGTCCTGGGTTTTTGTTTCTTGGAAGATTTTTAATCACAATTTTAATCATAATTATTTCTTTCCTTCTGCTAACTTTGGGGTATTTTTGTTCTTCTTTCTCTAATTGCTATATGTGTGGGGTTAGGTTGTTCATTTCAGATGTTTCTTGTTTCTTGAGGTATGCTTGCATTGCTATAAACTTCCCTCTTACAGCTGCTTTTGCTGCATCCCATAGGTTTTGGGTCATCGTGTTTCCATTGTCATTTGCTTCTAGGTATTTTTTGATTTCCTGTTTGATTTCTTCAGTGTTCTCTTGGTTATTCAGTAGGATATCATTACACCTCCATGTGTTTGTATGTTTTACAGTATTTTTTTCCTGTAATTGATATCTAGTCTCATTGTGTTGTGGTCAGAAAAGATACTTGATACGATTTCAATTTTCTTAATTTAACCAAGGCTTGATTTGTGACCCAAGATATGATCTATCCTGGAGAATGTTCCATGAGCACTTGGGAAGTAAGTGTATTTTGTTGTTTTTTGATGGAATGTCCTGAAAGTATCAATTAAGTCCATCTTGTTTAATGTGTCATTTAAAGCTTGTGTTTCCTTATTTATTTTGATTTTTCTGGGTTTTTTTGTTTTTTTCATTTTTTTGCAGTATGTGGGCCTCTCACTATTGTGGCCTCTCCCATTGTGGAGCACAGACTTCAGATGCGCAGGCTCAGTGGCCATGGCTCACGGGCCTAGCCGCTCTGCAGCATGTGGGATCTTCCCGGACTGGGGCATGAACCTGGGTCCCCTTCATCAGCAGGCGGACTCTCAACCACTTCGCCACCAGGGAAGCCCTATTTTGATTTTTGATGATCTGTCCAATGGTGAAAGTGGGGTGTTAAAGTCCCCTACTATATTGTGTTACTGTCGATTTCCCCTTTATGGCTGTTAGCATTTGCCTTATGTATTGAGGTGCTCCTATGTTGGGTGCATAAATATTTACAATTGTTTTATCTTCTTCTTGGATTTATCCCTTGATCATTATGTAGTGTCCTTCTTTGTCTCTTGTAATAGTCTTTATTTTAAAGTCTATTTTGTCTGATATAAGAATTGCTACTCCAGCTTTCTTTTGATTTCCATTTGTATGGAATATCTTTTTCCATCCCCTCACATTCAGGTGTATGTGTTCTTAAGTCTGTATTGGGTCTCTTGTAGACAGCATATATATGGGTCTTGTTTTTGCATCCATTCATCCAGTCTATGTCTTTGGGAGGGAGGATTTAATCCATTTACATTTAAGGTAATTATTGATATGTATGTTCTGATTACCATTTTCTTAATTGTTCTGGTTTTGTTATTGTATGCCTTTTCCTTGTCTTGTGTTTCCTGCCTAGAGAAGTTCCTTTAGCATTTGTTGTAAAGCTGGTGTGCTGGTGCTGAATTCTCTTAGCTTTTGCTTGTCTGTAAAGGTTTTAATTTCTCTGTAGAATCTGAATGAGATCCTTGCTGGGTAGAGTAAGCCTGGTTGTAGGTTTTTCCCTTTCATCATTTTAAATATGTCCTGCCACTCGCTTCTGGCTTGCAGAGTTTCTGCTGAAAGATCAGCTTTTAACGTTATGGGGATTCCCTTACATGTTATTTGTTGTTTTTCCCTTGCTGCGTTAATATTTTTTCTTTGTATTTTTTTATTATTTTATTTTATTTTTTTACGGTACGTGGTCCTCTCACTGTTGTGGCCTCTCCCTTTGCAAAGCACAGGCTCCGGACGCGCAGGCCCAGCTGCTCCGTGGCATGCGGGATCCTCCTGGACCGGGGCACGAATCCGCTTCCCCTGCATCGGCAGGCGGACTCCCAACCACTGCGCCACCAGGGAAGCCCTGTATTTAATTTTTGATAGTTTGATTAATATGTGTTTTGTTGTGTTTCTCCTTGGATTTATCCTGTATTGGTCTCTCTGTGATTCCTGGACTTGATTGACTATATCCTTTCCCATCTTAGCGAACTTTTCAACTATAATCTCTTCAAATAGTTTCTCAGTCCTTTTCTTTTTCTCTTCTTCTTCTGGGACCTCTATAATTCGAATGTTGGGGTATTTAATGTTGTCCCAGAGCTCTCTGAGACTGTCCTCAATGCTTTTCTTTTTTTTTTTTTTCTTTATTCCTCTCTGTGGTAGTTATTTCCACTCTTTTAACTTCCTGGTCACTAATCTGTTCTTCTGCCTCAGTTATTCTTCTATTGATTCCTTCTGGAGAATTTTTAATTTAATTTATTGTGTTGTTCACCATTGTTTGCTTCCTCTTTATTTCTTCTAGATCCTTGTTAAACGTTTCTTGTATTTTCTCCATTCTATTTCCAAGATTTTAGATCATCTTTACCATCATTAGCCTGACATCTTTTTCAGGTAGACTGCCTATTTCCTCTTCATTTATTTGTTCTGGTGTGTTTTTACCTTGCTCCTTCATCTGCTGCATATTTCCCTTTCTTCCCATTTTGCTTAACTTACTGTGTTTGGGGTCTCCTTTTCACAGGATGCAGGTTCGTAGTTCCCATTGTTTTTGGTGTCTGCCCCCAGTGGGTAAGGTTGGTTCAATGGCTTCTGTAGGCTTTCTGATCAAGGGGACTGGTGCTTGTGTTCTTTGTGTTGGGGCTGGATCTTGTCCTTATGGTGGGCACTGCTGCATCTGGTGGTGTGTTTTGGGGTGTCTGTGAACTTAGTATTATTTTAGGCAGCCTGTCTTCTAATGGGTGGGGTTGTGTGCCTGACTTTCTAGTTGTTTGGCATGGGCTGTCAAGCCCAGGAATTTGCTGGCCATTTGGTGGAGCTGGGTCTTAGCGTTGAGACGCAGATATCTGGGAGGGCTCTTGCTGACTGATATTACATGGGCCCAGGAGGTCTCTGGTTGTCCAGTGTCCTGATCCCGGCTCTCCCACCTCAGATGCTGTGGCCCTGGCCTGACTGCAGGCCAGAGCACCAAGACCCTTTCAGCCACATGGCAGATGACTGGTTTATTACCAAGGATATTATACCACTGGAACCAAGAGCCTACTTTCTGCAGGGTTTTTATCATAAATGGGTGTTGAATTTTGTCAAAAGCTTTCTCTGCATCTACTGAGATGATCATATGGTTTTTCTCCTTCGATCTGTTAATATGGTGTATCACATTGATTGATTTGCGCATATTGAAGAATCCTTCCATTCCTGGAATAAACCCCACTTGATCATGGTGTATGATCCGTATAATGTGCTGTTGGATTCTGTTTGCTAGTATTTTGTTGTGGATTTTTGCATCTATGTTCATCAGTTATATTGGCCTGTAGTTTCCTTTCTTTGTGACATCCTTGTCTGGTTTTGGTATCAGGGTGATGGTGGCCTCGTAGAATGAGTTTGGGAGTGTTCCTCCCTCTGCTATATTTTGGAAGAGCTTGAGGAGGATAGGTGTTAGCTCGTCTCTAAATGTTTGATAGAATTCACCTGTGAAGCAATCTGGTCTTGGGCTTTTGTTTGTTGGAAGATTTTTAATCACAGTTTCAATTTCAGTGCTTGTGATTGGTCTGTTCATATTTTCTATTTCTTCCTGATTCGGTCTTCACAGGCTGTGCATTTCTAAGAATTTGTCCATTTCTTCCAGGTTGTCCATTTTATTGGCATAGAGTTGCTTGCAGTAATCTCTCATGATCTTTTGTATTTCTGCAGTGTCAGTTGTTACTTCTCCTTTTTCATTTCTAATTCTATTGATTTGAGTCTTCTCCCTTTTTTATTTGATGAGTTTGGCTAATGGTTTATCAATTTTATTTATCTTCTCAAAGAACCAGCTTTTAGTTTTATTGATCTTTCCTATCATTTCCTTCATTTCTTTTTCATTTATTTCTGATCTGATCTTTATGATTTCTTTCCTTCTGCTAAGTTTGGGGTTTTTTTGTCCTTCTTTCTCTAATTGCTTTAGGTGCAAGGTTATGTTGTTTATTGGAGATGTTTCCTGTTTCTTAAGGTAGGATTGTATTGTATAAACTTCCCTCTTAGAATTGCTTTTGCTGCATCCCATAGATTTTGGGTTGTCGTTTCTCCATTGTCATTTGTTTCTAGGTATTTTTTAATTTCCTCTTTGATTTCTTCAGTGATCACTTCATTATTAAGTAGTGTATTGTTTAGCCTCCATGTGTTTGTATTTTTTACAGAATTTTTCCTGTAATTGATATCTAGTCTCATAGCATTGTGGTTGGAAAAGATACTTGACACAATTTCAATTTTCTTAAATTTACCAAGACTTGATTTGTGACCCAAGATATGATCTATCCTGGAGAATGTTCCATGAGCACTTGAGAAAAATGTGTATTCTGTTGTTTTTGGTTGGAATGTCCTATAAATATCAATTAAGTCCATCTTGTTCAATGTATCATTTAAAGCTTGTGTTTCCTTATTTATTTTCGTTTTGGATGATCTGTCCATTGGTGAAAGTGGGGTGTTAAAGTCCCCTACTATGAATGTGTTACTGTCGAGTTTCCCTTTTCTGGCTGTTAGTATTTGCCTTATGTATTGAGGTGCTCCTATGTTGGGTTCATAAATATTTACAATTGTTATATCTTCTTCTTGGATCGATCCCTTGATCATTATGTAGTGTCCTTCTTTGTCTCTTGTAATAGTCTTTATTTTCAATTCTATTTTGTCTGATATGAGAATTGCTACTCCAGTTTTCTTTTGGTTTCCATTTGCATGAAATATCTATTTCCTTCCCATTACTTTCAGTCTGTATGTGTCTCTAGGCCTGAAGTGGGTCTCCTGTAGACAGCAAATATATGGGTCTTGTTTTTGTATCCATTCAGCCAATCTGTGTCTTTTGGTGGGAGCATTTAGTCTATTTAAATTTAAGGTAATTATCGATATGTATGTTCCTATCCCCATTTTCTTAATTGTTTTGGGTTTGTTACTGTAGGTCTTTTCCTTCTCTTGTGTTTCTTGCCTAGAGAAGAACCTTTAGCATTTGTTGTCAAGCTGGTTTGGTGGTGCTGAACTCTCTCAGCTTTTGCTTGTCTGTAAAGGTTTTAATTTCTCCATCAAATCTGAATGAGATCCTTGCTGGGTAGAGTAATCTTGGATGCATGTTTTTCTCCTACATCACTTTAAATATGTCCTGCCAGTCCCTTCTGGCTTGCAGAGTTTCTGCTGAAAGATCAGCTGTTAACCTTATGGGGATTCCCTTTGTGGGTTATTGGTTGTTTTTCCCGTGTTGCTTTTAATATGTTTTCTTTGTATTTAATTTTTGACAGTATGATTAATATGTGTCTTGGTGTATTTCTCCTTGGATTTATCCTGTATAGGACTCTGTGCTTCCTGGACTTTATTAACTATATCCTCTCCCATATTAGGGAAATTTTCAACTATAACCTTTTCAAATATCTTCTCAGTCCCTTTCTTTTTCTCTTCTTCTTCTGGAACCCCTATAAGTCGAATGTTGGTGCGTTTATTGTTGTACCAGAGGTGTCTGAGACTGTCCTCAGTTCTTTTCATTCTTTTTTCTTTATTCTGCTCTGCAGTAGTTATTTCCACTATTTTATCTTTCAGGTCACTTATCCATTCTTCTGCCTCAGTTATTCTGCTATTGATCCCATCTAGAGTATTTTTCATTTCATTTATTGTGTTGTTCATTGTTGTTTGTTTCATCTTTGGTTCTTCTAGGTCCTTGTTAAATGTTTCTTGCATTTTGTCTATTCTATTTCCAAGATTTTGGATCATCTTTACGATCATTATTCTGAATTCTTTTTCAGGTAGACTGCCTATTTCCTCTTCATTTGTTAGATCTGGTGGGTTTTTATCTTGCTCCTTCATTTGTGGTGTGTTTTTCTGTCTTCTCATTTTGCTTATCTTACTGTGCTTGGTGTCTCCTTTTTGCAGGCTGCTGGTTTGTAGTTCCTGTTGTTTTTGGTGTGTGTCCCCAGTGGCTAATGTTGGTTCAGTGGGTTGTGTAGGCTTCCTGGGGGATGGGAGTAGTACCTGTTTTCTGGTGGATGAGGCTGGATCTTGTCTTTCTGGTGGGCAGATCCAAGTCTGTTGGTGTGTTTTGGGGTATCTGTGGACTTATTATGATTTTAGGCAGCCTCTCTGCTAATGGGTGGGGTTGTGTTCCTGTCTTGCTAGTTGTTTGGCATAGGATGTTCAGCACTATAGCTTGCTGGTCGTTGAGTGCAGCTGGGTGCTGGTGTTGAGATGGAGATCTATGGGAGATTTTCGCCATTTGATATTATGTGGAGCTGGGAGTTCTCTTGTGGACCAGTGTCCTGAATTTGGCTCTCCCACATCAGAGGCACAGCACTGACTCCTGGCTGCAGCACCAAGAGCCTTTCGTCCACACTGCTCCTTAATTTGGGATGATTCGTTGTCTATTCATGTATTCCATAGATGCAGGGTACATCAAGTTGATTGTGGAACTTTAATCTGCTGCTTCTGAGGCTGCTGGGAGAGATTTCCCTTTCTCTTCTTTGTTCTCACAGCTCACAGGGGCTCAGCTTTGCATTTGGCCCTGCCTTTGCATGTAGGTCGCTGGAGGGCGTCTGTTCTTCACTCAGACAGGACGGGGTTAAAAGAGCCGCTGATTTGGGGGCTCTGGCTCATTCAGGCCCGGGGGAGGGAGGGGTATGGAGTGCAGTATGAGCCTGCGGCGGCAGACGCCAGCGTAATGTTGCACCAGCCTGAGGCACGCAGTGCGTTCTCCCGGGGTAGTTGTCCCTGGATCCCGGGACCCTTGCAGTGGTGGGCTGCACAGCCTCCCTGGAAGGGGGGTGTGGATAGAAACCTGTGCTCGCACACAGGGTTCTTGGTGGCAGCAGCAGCCTTAGCATCTCATGCCTGTCTCTGGGGTCCGTGCTTTTAGCCGCGGCTCACGCACATCTCTGGAACTCCTTTAAAGAGCGCTCTTAATCCCCTCTCCGCGCGCACCAGGAAACAAAGAGGGAAGAAAAAGTCTCTTGCCTCTTCAGCAGGTCCAGACATTTCCCCGGACTCCCTCCTGGCTAGCCGTGGCGCACTAACACCCTTCAGGCTGTGTTCACATCACAAACCCCAGTCCTCTCCTTGGGATCCAACCTCCAAAGCCCGAGTCTCAGCTCCCAGCCCCGCCCGCCCCGGGCGGGTGAGCAGACAAGCCTCTCGGGCTGGTGAGTGCCAGTCAGCACTGATCCTCTGTGCGGGAATCTCTCTGCTTTGCCCTCTGCACCCCTGTGGCTGCGCTCTCCTCTGCGGCGCCGAAGCTCCCCCCCTCCGCCACCTGCAGTCTCCGCCCTTTTAGTGCCTTTTAGTGTGTGGAAAACTTTCCTCCTTCACAGCTCCCTCCCACTGGTGCAGGTCCCGCCCCTATCCTTTTGTCTCTGTTTATTCTTTTTTCTTTTGCCCTACCCAGGTACGTGGGGGGGGGTTTATTGCCTTTTGGGAGGTCTGAGGTCTTCTGCCAGCGTTCAGTAGGTGTTCTGTAGGAATTGTTCCAAATGTAGATGTATTTCTGGTGTATCTGTGGGGAGGAAGGTGATCTCCGCATCTTACCCTTCTGCCATCTTCCCAGAAGCCTGGCTCTTTAAAGTTATCAAGAATTCAAGTAGAAAAGGCAGGTCAAATGGGTCACCTGTATGATACCAGTCTTAGCAAAACCAAAGCCTCAGTACAGCTTGAACTGCCTCAGACTTGCCCCAGAGGCAGGACTGTCAAAATAGGTCCTTTAAAGGAAGGAAATTCACACATTCTGCTATCAAAAGCAGCATTTCAAGGAAACTTTGTTTTCTTAAAAGAGAGAGCCAAATTTAGTCTTGAACCTGCTTACTTTTAACAACAGAATTAATTTTACTGAATTAAATTCAATCTAAACCTAACCAATCCCAACCATGCACAAACCTTCCATAACTTTCTGTATCCATATTAGTTTGTCCCTTATTTTTTCCATCCAGAAACAATCAGCTCTATGAGAAAACTACTTTCATTTCCCTTAATAAATGCAATTCCATTCTTTATGCCTTCTTTACTGAAAACACACATCCTAATTTCCTTAAGCAACCATGAACTGTCTTATTGGTAGAAAACATCTCAAGAAACATATCAAGAAAACATATGTCACCAAACATATACATTAATAGTTCTATATCTCTTTAGTTTTTCTGGTTAGTAATTGATATCTCGGTATCTTATTTGGGAATGACCTAGCTATTCAACAAACTTGTATCATTTAACTTAATACAGCTTCAAGTTACCAAAATCTGAATAAGCTATTTTAGATGGACATTTCCATAACAGCATTATTCCTCTAGAGTTTACCAAAAAGCTTTTATCTCGGTTACATTTACTTAAAAGTTTAATCATATATGGTTATTTTCCTTGTTGACAAACTTCATAACAGAAACAATGTGCACTTATTGACTTTCAGTAACCCTTGGTACAATAAAAGTATTATATTTGATGTTGATGACTCTAAAGACAGGTCTGTATTAATTAACCCACAAGTTTAAGCTAGATTTAATACCAGATATAAATTCAATATTGAGTATTTCCCAGATCACATGAACCTGAAATGTATTCTGGTGAGTTTCTTTTATATTTCTGAGAATGTATATAAGTGAACAATTTCCTCTAAGACAGTTAAATGGAGCTCATTTTCAAGCTAATTTTTACATAAAGACAGACAGAAATAAAGATCTCATAGTTTTCCTGCATGAGTTTAATAAGGCCTCTTTTTCCCCCTTTGTCTGGGGGACTACAGATGGATCAAATATTTCCTGAGAGTCCAGGCAGGATAGTTACATTGCAAAGGCAGTGGAGAGAAATGCAAGCTCCTCCCTCTCTCTCTCTCTCTCTCTCTTTTTTTTTTTTTTCTCTTTAAAATTCCACTAAGTAGCTCAAGGCTGGACTCTCAGGCAATGTGGACTGTGTTTTTATTTTAACACTTAATGCTTAAGTGTTCCACCATGCCCACAATTTTGTCAGAGACTTGCAGGAGCAGTTGGACAGACAAAACTACATAAGACAAAGATCATTTTACTCAACATGTACCAATGACAGAAACTTAAAGACACAAACAAGAAGTTTTCAGGATAAAGGGGATGGATGGGAGTACAAGCATAAAGATCAAGGGAGAGGTAAAGGGAGGAGGGACAAAAAAAGACTGAAAAAAAGAAAGAGACAGGAGAAAAATAAAGGTGAGAATACTGGGACTATCAGACTTCCAGTCACTACACAATATGAGGATAAACATGTATCACTCTCATAAATCTCCCATCAGGGACAGCCCACTGGACCAAGATCTGCATGGTGTGAGGCAAGCCTTTCCCACCTCTGCTTGTCACTCATCAAGGTGAGCCATTGCCAGCCAGAGGGAGCAGTTCTCACAAGCTGAGAGGAGAGATGGTGTAGCTGCCTGACATCCACTCTCTCGGAAGGATAGGACAGGGAAGTAGGAGAGGACAGAGGAAGGAGAAGGAAACAGATAGTAGGAGAGGGAAAGGGACAAATGGGAGGGGGAAATCTTTGCTTGAGAGAGGATACCGAGGCCCTCAGGCACCAGGAAGGTAGACTTACCAAACGTGGTGATGCTGAAACAAGAGGTTCAGGTGGCCGTTTGTCACCCACAGGGAAGCCTCATTCAGTGGTCCCAGAGGTACCCAGATCCTCTCCAAGGAAGGAGACAAATGCCCCATGTTGAGGCCACAAAGTCTGTTGTTGACCAGGGTTCTTGGCCTTCATTAATCAATAGAAATAAATAAGAGGCCAGACAGGAAATTCAGGCAAAGATTTACTGGGGTGCCTGCTGCAGCAGGAGGGGACGAAAACAAGTAACACGTTCCCTTGCTCACTCCCCAAGGTGCGTATGGGGGAGCTGGTTCCTTATATGGGGAGAGGGTAAGGACAGGTCCAGGGGTCAGGCCATAGGGGTGGCTTAGCTGGTTTGCCCATCCCATTGATGATGCTGTGTGCAGGGTTCATGCGCAGTACCCTGCTTTTGCTCCCAACACTCTGATTTTGCTCCTGTCTCTTCAGAAGTAGCAGTTGGATTTCTGGTCTTTTTGTATATTGCTGTCCATAATTCACCCCAACAGCACATACCTGCAGCTATTTTCAGTCCCATATACTTTCTTGGTATTTTGTTGCTTGAGGAGACATTTGTTCAGTTGCAAGCATTGCAGCAAATGGTCCCAGGTCCCAGGTCCCAGCCTGTCTCATACACATTTTAATTTATAAATATATTTTTAAATTTTTAATTAATATTAAAAAATTTTAATATACTTTTTGATATGTCTCAATAGAAGACATACAATGGCCAACAGGTACACAAAAAGATGCTCAACATCACTAATTATCAAGGAAATGCAAGTCAAAACAACAATAAGATATATCATCTCACACTGTTAGGATGGCTTTTATTTAAAAAAAAAAGACAAGGAATAACATGTGTTCTTAATGATGTAGAGAAAAGGAAACGCTTGTGCATTATTGGGAAGTTAGTTGGTAGTGCCACTATGGAAAACATGATGGAGGTTCCTAAAAAAATTTAAAATAGAACTACCAGATGATCCAGCAATCCCACTTCTGAATATATATCTGTAGGAAAAATATCAGTGTCTCAAAGAAATATCTGCACTCCCAAGTCCACTGCAGCATTGTTCAGAAAAGCCAAGATATGGAAACAACCTAATTGTCCAGGATAAAGAAGATAACATACACACACACACACACAAATGGAATATTATTCAGCCATGAGAAAGAAGGACATCCTGCCATTTGTGACAAAATGACCATGGAGGACGTTATACTAAGGAAATAAGCCAGACACAAAAAAAATTACTGAATGATTGTATTTACATGTGAAATATAGAATATATAAAAAGAATTCTTAGAAATAGAGAGTAGAATGGTGGGTACAAGCCTTCAATTATAAGATGAATAAGTTGTGGGGATCAAATACACAGCATGGTGACCATAGTTAGTAGTACTGTATTGTATGCTTGAAATTGGCTAAGAGTTGATCTCAAAATTTTTCGACACACACACACATAAGTATGTGAGGTGACAGATGTGTTAATTACCATGATTGTGGCAATCATTTAACAGTGTATACATATATATCCACTCCTCATGTTTTGTACTTTAAATATATACAATTTTGTCAGTTATACCTCAATAAAGCTGATAAAAATCATGAATGCTGTTATTAAAAATAAATACTATATGGTAACAGTTTCATATAATAGTTTAAAATGACTTCAATATTGAAAAATTTCACTATTATACAATGATAACAGAGTGGAATTGTCTGAGGAAATATGTAAATAGAGTAGAATTAACTGGAAAAATTGTTAGAGCAAAAATTTTAATACAGCTAAAAAATAATACTATAATTTTATTTTAAATTTTTTATTGGAGTATCATTGATTTACAATGTTGTGTTGGTTTCAGATGTACAGCAAAGTGAATTGATTATACATTTACATATATCCACTCTTTTTTAGATTCTTTACCCATAGTGTTTGTCAATGGACACTTAGGTTGCTTCCATGTCCTGGCTATTGTAAATAGTGCTGCAATGAGCACTGTGGTACATGTCAATTTTTGAATTATGGTTTTCTGAGTATATGCCCAGTAGTGGGATTGCTGGGTCATATGGTAGTTCTATTTTTAGTTTTTTAATAAACCCCCATGCTGCTCTCCATAGTGGCTGTATCAAGTTACATTCCCACCAACAATGCAAGAGGGTTCCCTTTTCTCCACACCCTCACCAGCATTTATTGTTTGTAGATATTTTGATGATGGCCATTCTGACCAGTGTGAGGTGATACCTTATTGTAGTTTTGATTTGCATTTCTCTAATGATTAGTGATGTTGAACATCCTTTCATGTGTTTGTTGGCAATCTGTATGTCTTCTTTGGAGAAATGTCTATTTAGGTCTTTTGCCCATTTAGGATTGGGTTTTTTGTTCTTTTAATATTGAGCTGCATGAGCTGCTTGTATATTTTGGAGATTAAACCTTTGTCAGTTGCTTCATCTGCAAATATTTTCTCCCATTCTGTGGGCTGTCTTTTCATCTTATTTATGGTTTTCTTTGCTGTACAAGCTTTTAAGTTTCATTAGGTCCCATTTGTTTATTTTTGTTTTTATTTCCATTTCTCTAGGAGGTGGGTCATAAAGTATCTTGCTGTGATTTACGTCATAGAGTGTTCTGCCTATGTTGTCCTATAAGAGTGTTATAGTGTCTGGCCTTACACTGAGGTCTTTAACCCATTTTGAGTTTATTTTTGGGTATGGTGTTAGAAAGTGTTCTAATTTCATTCTTTTACATGTAGCTGTCCAGTTTTCCCAGCACCACTTGTTGAAGAGTATATCTTTTCTCCATTGTATATTCTTGCCTCTTTTATCAAAAATAAGGTGACCATATGTGTGTGGGTTTATCTCTGGGCTATCTATCCTGTTCTATTAATCTATATTTCTGTTTTTGTGCCAGTACCATACTGTCTTGATTACTGTAGCTTTATAGTATATTCTGAAGTCACAGAGCTTGACTCTTCCAGCTCAGTTTTCTTTCTCAAGATTGCTTTGACTATTTGGGGTCTTTTGTGTTTCCATACAAATTGTGAAATTTTTGTTCTAGTTCTGTGAAAAATGTCATTGGTAGTTTGATAAGGATTGCTTGAATCTGTAGATTGCTTTCAGTAGTATAGTCATTTTCACAATGTTGATTCCTCCAATCCAAGAACATGGTATATCTCTCCAAATGTTTGTATCATCTTTAATTTCTTTCATCATGTTTTATACTTTTCTGCATACAGGTCTTTTGTCTACTTAGGTAGGTTTATTCCTAGGTATTTTATTCTTTATATTGCAATGGTAAATGGCAGTGTTTCCTTATTCCTTTCCTGATTTTTTGTTGTTAGTGTATAGGAATCCAAGAGATTTCTGTGCATTAATTTTATATCCTGCTACTTTACCAAATTCCTTGATTTCTGGTAGCATCTTGAGGATTCTCTATGAATAGTATCATGCCATCTGCAAAAAGTGACAGTTTTACTTCTTCTCTGCCAATTTGCATTACTTTATTTCTTTTTCTCCTCTGATTGCCATAGCTACAACTTCCAAAACTATGTTGAATAATAGTGGTGAGAGTGGGCAAACTTGTCTTGTTCCTGATCTTAGGGGAAATGGTTTCATGTTTTCACCATTGAGAACAATGTTGGCTGTGGATTTGTCATATGTGGCCTTTATTATGTTGAGGTAGGTTCCCCCTATGCGTACATTCTGGAGGGTTTTTATCATAAAAGGGCGTTGAATTTTGTCAAAAGCTTTTTCTGCATCTACTGAGATGATCATATAGTTTTTATCCTTCAATTGGTTAATATGGTTTATCACATTGATTGATTTGCATATATTGAAGAATCCTTGCATTCGTGGGATAAACCCCACTTGATCATGGTGTATGATCCCTTTAATGTGCTGTTGGATTCTGTTTGCTAGTATTTTGTTGAGGATTTTGCATCTATGTTCATCAGTGATATTTTGTATTGTATTTCTGCTATGTCAGCTGTTATTTCTCCTTTTTCGTTTCTAATTCTATTGATTTGAGTCTCCTCCCTTTTTTTTCTTGATGAGTCTGGCTAATGGTTTATCAATTTTGTTTATCTTCTCAAAGAACAGCTTTTAATGGTATTGATCTTTGCTATCACTTCCTTCATTTCTTTTTCATTTATTTTGGATCTAATCTTTTTGATTTCTTTCCTTCTGCTAATTGGTTTTTTTTTGTTGTTGTTCTTTCTCTAACTGCTTTAGGTATAGGGATAGCTTGTTTATTTGAGATGTTTCTTATTTCTTGAGGTATGAATGTGTTTCTATAAACTTCCCTCTTAGAACTGTTTTTGCTGCATCCTATAGGTTTTGGGTCATTGTGTTTTCATTGTCATTTGTTTCCAGGTATTTTTTGATTTCCTCTTTGATTTCTTCAGTGATCTCTTGGTTATTTAGTAGTGTATTGTTTGACCTCCATGTGTTTGTATTTTTTACAAATTTTTTTTTCCTGTAATTGATATACAGCCTCATAGCATTGTGGTCTGAGAAGATACTTGATACGATTTCAATTTTCTTAAATTTACCAAGGCTTGATTTGTGACCCAAGATATGATCTATCCTGGAGAATGTTCCATGAGCACTTGAGAAGAAAGTGTATTCTGTTGTTTTTGGTTGGAATGTCCTATAAATATCAATTAAGTCCATCTTGTTTAACGTATCATTTAAAGCTTGTGTTTCCTTATTTATTTTCATTTTGGATGATCTGTCCATTGGTGAAAGTGGGGTGTTAAAGTCCCCTACTATGAATGTGTTACTGTCGATTTCTCCTTTTATGGCTATTAGTATTTGCCTTATGTGTTGAGGTGCTCCTATGTTGGGTGCATAAATATTTACAATTGTTATATCTTCTCTTGGATTGATCTCTTGATCATTATGTAGTGTCCTTCCTTGTCTCTCGTAACAGTCTTTATTTTAAAGCCTGTTTTTGCTGATATGAGTATTACTACTCCAGCTTTCTTTTGATTTCTATTTGCATGGAATACCTTTTTCCATCCCCTCACTTTCAGACTGTATGTGTCCCTAGGTCTGAAGTGGGTCTCTTGTAGATAGCATATTTATGGGTCTTGTTTTTGTATCCATTCAACCAGTCTGTGTCTTTTGGTCAGAGCATTTAATGCATTTACATATAAGGTAACTATTGATACATATGTTCTTATTGCCCTTCTCATATGAAACTACCAAATCCCTATGTTGTACACCTGAAACTAATATAATATTGTAAGTCAATTATACTTTAATTAAAAATATGTGGCTGTCAACTATATTTCAAAAAAAATAAAACATAAAAATAATAAAAACATTCTTATTGGTTGCCTAAAAAATAAATATGTAGAAATACTGTGTAGGTGAAACACATATTCTATTACACTAGATGCATCCCTCAAAATGTATGCTTCCTCCATCCTAATGGGTATTTCTCAGTTTCAGCTGATAGAACCTTTGATCACATATACTTGGGATATTTAAGGAGAGAATGACTATTGAGTTCCTTTCACATTACATAACAGGTACTTAATAAATTCTGTTGACTAGGCTAAATGAAGAAATCATCCACACTTTGTTATATGGTTCAAAATTCGGAGTTATTGCGGTGGGATGAATTGGGAGATTGGGATTGACATATATTCATTATATGTACAAAATAGATAACTAATAAGAACTGCTGTATAAAAATAAATAAATAAAATTCAAAAAAATTCAGTTATTAAATTATATGAAGAGAGAAAACTGAATACGTTTACTGACATATTTGGTAACTGTAATAGTTTTTTTAATTGATTTATAGTTGATTTATAATATTAGTTTCAGTTGTACATCATAGTGATTCATTATTTTTACAGATTATAATCTATTAAAAGTTATTACAAGATAATGGCTATAATTCCCTGTACTGTCTTATGTATCTTTGTTGCTTATTTATTTTATATATAGTAGCTTGTATCTCAATCCCATACCCCTATCTTTCTCCCCTTTCCTAATCCCAGTGGTAACCACAAGTTTGTTTTGTATATCTTTCTGTTTTGTTATGTATATTTGTTTTATTTTTTAGATTCCACATACAAGTGAAATCATAAGGTATTTGTTATTCTCTGTCTCACTCTTTTTCACTTAGCACAATACCTTCTAGGTCTATCCATGCTGCTGCAAATGGCAGTATTTCATTCTATTTTATGGCTGAGTAATATTCCATACCACATCTTATTTATTCACCTGTTGATGGATATTTGGCTTGTTTCCATATCCTGATTATTGTAAATAGTGCTATGAGCTTTAGGGTGTATGTGTCTTTTTGAAGTAGTGGTTTCAATTTTTCTGGATATATACTTAGGATTGGAATTGCTGGATCATATGGTATTTCAATTGTTAGTTTTTTGAGGAATCTCCATATTGTTTTCAACAGTGGCTTCACCAACATTTCCTCCAGTGGTGTACAAGGATTCCCTTTTCTCCATATCCTTGCCAACATTTGTTATTTTTAGACTTTTTGATGATAGCCATTCTGATAGATGTGAGGTGGTATCTCATTGTCATTTTGATTCACTTTTCACTATATAATTAGCAATGTTGAGCATCTTTTCATGTGTCTGATAGCCATGTACAGGTTTTTTTTTTTTAAAGTATCTCTTTAGATCTTCTGCCCTTTTTTTGATTGGAGTTGCTTTTTTATATTGAGTTATATGAGCTGTTTATAAATTTATCTTTATATGACCTTGTTGGTTATATCATTTGTAAACATTTTCTCCCATTCCATAGGTTGTCTTTTCATTTTGTTGATGGTTTTTGTTGCTGTGCAAAAACTTTTGAGTTTAATTAGGTCCCATTTGTTCATTTTTGCTTTTATTTCTTTTGCCTTAGGAGACAGATCAAAAGGTATTGTTACAGTGTATGTCAAAGAATGTTCTGCCTATGTCCTCTTCTAGGAGATTTATGGTTTAAGGTCTCACACATATGTCTTTAATCCACTTTATTTTTGTGTACAGTGTGAAGAATATTCTAATCTCATTCTTTTACAAGTAGCTGTCCTGTTTTCCTAGCACCACTAATTGAAGTGACTATCTTTTCTCCATTGTATATTGTTGCCTCCTCTGTTGTAGATTAATTGACTGTAGGTGTGAGGGTTCATTTCTGGTTCTATATTGTCTTCCATTGAGCTATGTGTACCAGTACCATGATGTTTTTAGAACTGTAGCTTTGTAGTGTAGTCTGAATTCTAGGAGGGTGATACCTCCAGCTTTGTTTTTTTTTTTTCAAGATTTCTTTGGCAACTTGGGGTCTTTGTGGTTCCATATGAATTTTAGGATTATCTGTTCAAGTTTGTGAAAAATGTTATGGGTATTTTTACAGGGATGGCACTAAATGTGTAACTTTTTGGGGGTAGTATGGCAATTTTAACAATATTAATTCTTTCAATTCAAGAGCATAGGTTGGTTTTCCATTTCTTCAATTTCTTTCATCCATGTTTTATAGTTTTCAAAGTATAGGTCTTTCACTTCCTTAGTTAAGTTTATTCATAGACATTTTATTCTTTGATGTGGTTTTAAACAGGATTTCTTTTTTATTTTCTCTTTCTGTTAGTTCATTATTAGTGTATAGAAAAGCAACAGATTTCTGTTTATTAATCTTATATCCTGCAATACTGCTGAATTCATTTACTAGTTCTAATAGTTTTTGTGGTGGATACTTTAGGATTATCATGTCATCTGCAGATAGAGAGAGTTTTATTTCTTCCCTTCCAATTTGAATGCCTTTTATTTCTTTTTCTTGTGTGATTGCTATGGTACGACTTTCAATACTATATTGAATAGAAGTGGCAAAAGTGGGCATTCTTTTCTTCTTCCTGAATTTAGTGGAAAGGCTTTCAGCTTTTCACCACTGAGTATGATGTTAGCTGTGTGTTTGTCATTAATGGCCTTTATTATGTTGAGATATGTTCCCTCTACAGCCACTTCAATGAGAGTTTTTATCATGAATTGATGTGAAATTTTTTCAAATGCTTTTTCTGCATCTATTGAAATAATCATGTGATGTTTATCCTTCCTTTTGTTAATGTGTTGTATCACATTGATTGATTTGTGGATATTAAAACATTGTTGCGTCCCTGGAATAAGTCCAACTTGATCATGGTGTATGTTTTATATATTGTTGGATTTGGTTTGATAACATTTTGTTGAAGATGTTTCAGTAAAAGATATTGACCTGTAATTTTTTCTTTAAGTGTCTTTGTTTTGGTATTAGAGTAATGGGGCATGATAGAATGAATTTAGGAGTGTTCTGTCCTCTTCAATTTTTTGAATAGTTTGAGAAGGATATGTATTTGTTCTTCTTTATATGTTTGGTAGAATTTCCCTGTGAAGCCATCCAGTCCTGGACTTTTTTTGGTGGGAATTTTTTTTTTTACATCATCTTTATTGGAGTATAATTGCTTTACAATGTTGTGTTACTTTCTGCTGTATAACAAAGTGAATCAGCTATATGTATACATATATCCCCATATCTCCTCCCTCTTGCATCTCTCTCCCACTGTCCCTACCCCACCCCTCTAGGTGGTCACAAAGCACTGAGCAGATCTCCCTGTGCTATGCGGCTGCTTCCCACTAGCTATCTATTTTACATTTGGTATATATGTGTATATATGTCAATGTTACTCTCTCACTTCGTCCCAGCTTACTCTTCCCCATTCCCGTGTCTTCAAGTCCACTCTCTACGTCTGCATCTTTATTCCTGTCCTGCCCCTAGGTTCATCAGAACTATTTTTTTTAGGTTCCATATATATGTGTTAGCATATGGTATTTGTTTTTCTCTTTCTGACTTACTTCACTCTGTATGACAGACTCTAGGTCCATCCACCTCACTACAGATAACTCAATTTCGTTTCTTTTTATGGCTGAGTAATATTCCATTGTATATATGTGCCACATCTTCTTTACCCATTCATCTGTTGATGGACACTTAGGTTGCTTCCATGTCCTGGCTATTGTAAATAGTGCTGCAGTGAACATTGTGGTACATGACTCTTTTTGAATTATGGTTTTCTTAGGGTATATGCCCAGTAGTGGGGTTGCTGGGTCATAGTCCTATTTTTAGCTTTTTAAGAAACATCCATACTGTTCTCCATAGTGGATGTATCAATTTACATCCCCATCAATAGTGGAAGAATGTTTGGTGGGAATTTTTTTATTAAAAATTCCGTTTCAATTCTAGTAATTGGTCTGTTAAGATTGTCTGTTGCTTCTTGATTCAGTCTTAGTAGGTTGTATGTTTCTAGAAATTTGCTCATTTCTTCTAGGTTGCCTAATTTGTTGGTATATAACTGTTCATATTATTCTCATGTTTTTTGTATCTCTGTGGTATTGGTTGTTATTTCTCCTCTTTCATTCTTTATTTTGTTTATTTGGGTCCTCTCTTTTCTTCTTAATGAGCCTGGCTAAAGATTTATTAATTTTTTTTATCCTTTCAAAAAACCAGCTCTTGTTTTCTTTGATCTATTCTATTGCCTTTTTGGACTCTAGTTCATTTATTTACTCTCTGGTCTTCATTATTTCCTTTCTTCTTCTTACTTTGAGCTTGTTTGTTATTTTTCTAATTTCTTTAGGTGGTAGGTTAGCTTGTTTGTGATTTCTTCTTTCTTTCTTTCTTTCTTGTTTTTTTTTGAGATTTCCTTATTTCTTGATGAAGGCCTGTATTGCTATAAACTTCCCTCTTAGAACTGTTTTTCTGTGAATGTCATAGATTTTGGAGTTAGTTTTGACATATTTTCTGATTTTGTCTTTTATTTCTTCATTGATCCATTGTTTTTTTGATAGCATGCTGTTTAGTTTCCACGTTTATTTTTTTCCCATTTTTCATTCTGTAATTCATTTCTAGTTTCATACAGTTCTGGTTGGAAAAATGCTTGATATAATTTTAATCCTGTTAAATTTACTGAGACATGTTTTGTGGCCCATGATGTGATCTATCCTCGAGAGTGTTCCATGTGCCCTTGAAAAGAATGTATTCTGCTGTTTTTCGATTGAATGTCCTGTAGCTATCTATTAAGTCCATCTGTTCTCTTGTGTTATTTAAGGCCACTTATGCCTTATTGATTTCCTGTCTGGATGATCTGTCTATTAATGTAAATGGGGTGTTAAAGTCCCCTTTTGGGCTTCCCTGGTGGCGCAGTGGTTGGGGGTCCACCTGCTGATGCAGGGGATGTGGGTTCATGCCCTGGTCTGGGAGGATCCCACATGCCGCAGAGCGGCTGGACCCGTGAGCAATGGCCACTGGGCCTGTGCGTCCAGGGCCTGTGCTCCGCGGCGGGAGGGGCTGCAATGGTGAGGAGCCCACATACCACAAAAAAAAAAGTCCCCTTTTATTTTTGTATTATTTTCAATTTTTCCCTTTATGTCTATTAGTATTTGCTTTATATATTTAGGTGCTCCTGTATTGGGTACATACATGTTAATAAGTGTAATATCCTCTTCTGGTATTGATTCCTTTATAGTAATATAGTGCCCTTCTTTGTCTTTTGTTACAGCCTTTGTCTTAAAGTCTGTTTTGTCTGATATCAGTATTGTTACCCCTGCTTTCTTGTTATTTCTGTTTGGATAAAATATCTTTTCTATCTCTACACTTTTGGTGTGTGTGTGTCTTTAGCTCTGAAGTGAGTCTCTTTTATGCAGCATGGAGAAGGGTCTTGTTTTTTGTTTTTTGTTTTTGTGGTATGCAGGCCTCTCACTGTTGTGGCCTCTCCCATTGTGGAGCACAGGCTCTGGACATGCAGGCTCAGTGGCCATGGCTCACGGGCCCAGCCGCTCCGTGGCATGTGGGATCTTCGTGGACCGGGGCATGAACCCGTGTCCCCTGCATCGGCAGGCGGACTCTCAACCACTGCGCCACCAGGGAAGCCCGGGTCTTGTTTTTTTTATTCCAGTCAGACGTCCTTTGTCTCACTCTTCATCTTTTGATTGGAGCATTTAGTGTGGGAACCACTGTTAACAACCTGAGCACTTTCCATGTGCTCGTCACCATGCAAACAATTTGTAGGCCTCACCCTACCAAATTATTATGATAATTCTATGTAGTAATACTATCACTTTTCCCTAACTTGTCCAAAGAGTTAATAAGCTTTAGAGTTAATATGGGGAAGAGATATAAAATAACTCAACCCTGACTCGAAAGCTCATCTTCTAATAATTAAATAATTATTCTATGTATTTGTATGAAGAACAACAAGCTTGTAATAAAGCCTAGAAACAGTGTTTTGTTTTGGAAGATGATGCTGGTTTGGGATAAGTTAGGTAACAAAGAATAGAGGTATAATGGAATATAAGAATTTGGGGAAATCCTAGGACTTTTGGAGATGTTGTAGGTGGAGGAAACAAAATAAGGGCCCAGATTCAGATGAGAGACTTGCCTTAATGAAAATCAGTGAAAAGACAAGCACTCAGAATCAGGAAAACTCTATCCAGAGACATTATTTCCAATCCCATTAGTCACTGGAGAGTTTCTTAAAAGAATATACCTTCCTGTTCTCAATAGCTGACTTTTTGGGAGAGAGACCAGGACATCAGTATTAGAAATAAAACTAATCAAAGCAAAGCTGTTCATTTGATTCCAAAGTACAGATGATTAAAAACTTCTGCCTTAGATTTACCCAGTGATATTCAAACTAAACTTCTATAGGTTCCATAAGGTGCCTGAAGTTTACTGAAGAGTAGGTAGGAGTCCACACTATTCACTCTTTTTAGTTTCATTGGCTCCATTTTAATCTGTTTTATATATTGGACCTCTGTATAAGATTTCATTTGAAAAAATAGGTTTATAGTTAAAAATAATTCAAAACAGATGACTTTTCATCTTTCTACCCCCTCAATTTAAAATAGGAAACTGAGGTGTAAAGAGGCTAATACAGAGGCTGCCACAAGATATGTTCAATTTAAGAACATATAGCTGTGGCTTTGATCAGAGACCCTAAAGATACCCAGAGATGAGGCTAAAGCACTGGACACTGCAACACTGTTGCAGTTCCACCCAAGTTTTCCATAAATGTCCTAATTAGTAATGACAGCTGAAATAACAGAAAAAAGAGCACACCTAATTTAGCCTTGGGCAAGTGTCTCTAATAGATGGAAATTTGCATCCAGAAGCCTATATGAGAAGTATAGTATTTAACTTTCAAGTCTTTGAAAACTTCTTTCACATCTAGGGAGAAGATGGAATGGATGCTAAGTACAAGTTTGCCATATCCGCCACACCAGGTTCCACCATGTTACGATTCTTGCTCAATGTCACATAATTTTTTATAACAGGCAAAAAAAGATTCATGAAAAAAGCAGAAAAATAACTTAGCAAAAAGGATTTGGAAATGGGAGAGAAAACAAAAATGAGAGATTTTAAAATATTGCAACTGAAAATATTTGAAGAAAGTGAAACAATATAAATTAAGAGACATACTAGAAAGTTAAAAGGGCAAAAGAGAAAGTTCTGTAAGGTGTTTATTTTCATTTACTGGTATTCTGTTATTTGCCATTGGGTAAAACCTCATCACAGGGACAAGATCTGATCTTTCATCTTATAATTACCACTGAGAGATATTGAAGATTAAAATGTAAGACAATATTTCCATAACTGTATAGTTCAAAGATGAAATGAACCTTAAATGCTCTTTTATCTGCCTTTACTATTGCTAAATTATTATCCTGTCCATGCTTGATTTATTTAAATGTTTACTGAAGGAATTCTATATGCTAAGCACCATATTTGGTATTGAGGACACAAATGTGAAGAAGACAGATCTAGTTAGTACTTGCTTCATGGAAGTATATTCAAGTGCAGGAAACAGAGAAGACAAGTAAAAGTATTACAAAGGAGAAAAATAGGGTACTTCCAATAGAGAATGAATGGATAAGAATTGTGAATTACTTTAGATAGTGTGGTCGGGGAGTGATGACAGATCAATATTTGCAGTGGTGAGAAATCACTGTTTCCAAAGGTATCCCATTCCTCATAAAAAAAAGTGTGGGAGTTCAAGATACCAAAGTCCAGATGGCTTAAACAGATTATAACAGAGTGTGGCATGGGATGAAACTGGAGATGGCCTTGAGAAGCATATTAAGAAGTATACACTTACTGGAAAAGTAGTTAAGAGTTGAATCTTAAATTTGGTTTGAATTTTTAAAGATAACTCTTATTGTGTTATAAAGAATAAGTTTGAGAGAGGCATGTTTTTGTAATACAGGTGAATAATGATTCAGGCTCGGACCTAGAGTGGTGGCAGTGGAACTGGATGTAAGTGGATTGATATGAGATATATTTAAAAGGTAGGACTTAATGATTTGTTCCAAGTAAAGGGTAAGGGAAAAAAAGTAGTCGAGAATGATCCCCAGGTTTTTGATGTAAGCAACTGTCCTCTCAACAGTGGTGCAATTTATTGGTTGATTGGTTGTAATTTATTGTATGTCAATTACACTTCAATAGATAAAACTTTAAAAAGATAAAAGGTTAAAAGAAGATGCTATTAGAGAGTAATTAGGGCTATGACAGTGATATAGCAGGTAAAGTGATTGGCAGTGCCTTGAGAGAGGTGCTATATACTTGATGGCAGGGGTGCCATGTAGGCTGTTGTGTAGTTGAGGCAACTTTGATAAAGTGAAACATATGAATTTTTACCTGAATGATGATAAAAGCCCAGTTTCACAAAATTTGGTGAGTATTTTTCCCAAGTTGAAAAAGCACTTAGGGAAAAACTCCTGTGGCAAGAAGAAACAGAAAAAAAGACCAAAATTGCTGAAGTCTGGGGTTGGGAGTAAATGAGATCAGACATAAATGCAGGAACAAAAACGGGGTCTTCTAAGATGTGGAGTGATGCCGTTTACTGATATTTTTTTTAAAAAATTCTGTAAATATGTAAATTTTTTTAAAAAAAGAACAAAACCCAAAACAAACAAAAAATCTGGAGAACAAATTTAGATGAGTTTAATCATGTTATAAGTCCGAAGTACCTGAGGGGCAATCCAAATGAAGTCACCCAGGGGGCTGTATATGTATGTATGACCCTGGCACTTGGAAGAAAGGTCCAATTGGCACATAGATGTAGTAATTAAACCATGGGAACTGAAATTGGCAGAAAGTGTATAGAGTGACAAATGTTTCTGGGACAGAGCCCTGAGGGATCCAGCAAATTTCAGTGAGTGATAGAGGAACAGCCAAAATCAAAGGAGAAAAAGCAGGAGAGGGTGTGTCATGGAAGCTAAGGGAGGAGAGAGACAACACTCAACTTAAGAAGAATATATATATCGGATGGTGATAACTGTTATGGAGAGACATTAAGCAGGTTAAAGAGGGAAATAGGAAAGCTGGGTGGGAAGAGCACATTGTTTTCTTTTTATATGCAGGGACAAGGCAGGCTTCACTCACATTTGAGTAGAAATGTGGACAGAAGGGATAGTCAACAGTGTCCAATATTACTGAGAAATTAAGCAAGTTATAGGCTGAAAAGTGATTTTGACAGCTGTTTCATGTGATGGGAAAATATGCAGCAGTTAAAAATGCTTTTGAAGAGTAAATGACTTAGAGAAATTACTATAATTGCAAGTGAACAAAAAGCAGAAATTTATATGTAGTATTATTCTAAATATGAAAAGTAATTTAATTTCCAGAAAGAAATATCCTGTTCTCAAGACATCTCTGCATGGTGGGATAATGGATAACACATCATCATCTATACTTTGTTCAAAATTTCTGCAGAAATGTTTTAATTAAAAAGAGTAAAATAGCTTTATTTTTCTGTTAACAAGAACATGCTAATGAAAGATAAAGAAGAAAATAATTATTCAAAAAGCTACCACTCAGATGTAAGTACTGTTAACATTGCAATATCCAAATATTTTTCTACATTTTCTAGATAGATGGAGAGATAAAGATATATGAGCACAAAAAAACTTGTAAAAAAAGTATTATTATATTTGCTGTTAACTGGCTTTTTTCCTTCCTACATGTCATGAGGCCCTTTCCATTATCAATCAGTATAGATCTTACTCTTTTTAATGGTTATACATTAATGTATTTAACTAAGTCCTTATAACTGGACATAAACATTGTTTCCAATTTTTCCAAATTTTGTATATTCTTTTATTGTTTTCCAGGATAAATTTATAGAAATTAAATTGTTGGTTTTGGTAAGAATTATTAAGCTGCCTTCAAAAAATGTAAAAGGTTAATCACATTGAATGAATTTATTGATCATTTCATCACTGTTATATTAGTTGCTCCATTTTGAACCTCTTGGACCTTATTTTCTTTATCTCTAACATAGCGTTGATGATGGTAGTTTTTTCTTATCTTAATGAATTGAGGTTTTAAAATAGTAATAATATATAAGGATTTTTTAATCATAAAGCACTGTGTCCATTTTAGCAATTGTAGAAGGTATATTATGGAAATAAATTGAATATTTCAGCTCTTCTTTAAAAGAAAACAATGTAGAAGTCCAGTTAAAATAATTTTTTTCAGAAGCCAAAAAGCTCTTAAACTCACACTTCCAAGGTGATTTTCATTCAATATTTTATTATTATAAAATATTTAGCATATAATAGCTGAGTAAAAAGGTGCTGCCTAAGAGCTCAGTGTTGGTAAACTAGCAGTTGTTTTAGGCTTCATATCTCAAAATATATTATTGCCTTCCCATATTGCTGTAGGTTGAATTATGTCTCCCCCCAAATTCATATATTGAAGCTCTAACACCAGTATGGCTGCATAAGGATGTAATTAAGGTTAAATGAGGTCATAAGGGTGGAACCCTAATTCAATAGAATTAGCATCCTCCTAAGAAGATGCCAGAGAGCACTCTCTTTCCCATTCCCACACCTTGCCCTCCCTGCCCCCCAACCCCCAAACATATGAGGAGACAATGATAAGGCAGCTGTCTACAAGTGAGGGAGAGAGCCCTCATTGGAAACAGAATCTGTTGGCATCTTGACCTTGGACTTCTCAGCCTCCAGAACAGTGAGAAATAAATGTATGCTGTTTAAGCTACCCAATCAATGGTATTTTGTTATGGCAGCCCACATAGACTAAGAAACATATTTCTTTTTTTATCATTATGATAGCCTTTAGGATGAGATGCTCAAAATTGCCAGTTAATCAAAACTGAGGCCCGATTTCCTTCTGCTGTGTGTGTAACCCTGCTGAGGTAACTTGTGACTGTTGAATATCAATCTTGTTTCATAAATGGTTGCATGATATCTCTCAAATATGCAGTCTTGTCAACCAAACAGAAAATGGAAACCCTCAGTTTTCCTGTATCTTTTTTGGCATATAGATTTGTACCATCCTTTAGTCTTGTTGAGAGTTCTTTGAAATTAACATTTGGGACAGGTATTCTAGATTTCAATTTGTCCTGTTTTATGTTGGGAATATTCTTCTCCTTCTGTCCCAGAAAGGACAACAAAATAATGGTTATTGGCAATCTAGACTTCCTGGCTGAGTGCCAACAGAAAGGAACACAGCAGAGTCTTCTGAGCAGCTCATGGTAACCATGTATAAGTCCTTCAGAACCTTTGTAGCAACCCTTAATTCTATGGGAGTCATCAGTGCTGTACACTCTCAAAAAAAAGCCAGAATTCTTAAGCTTCATTAGTGGAAACATGGCTTCCCAAACTCAAGTTGGAAAAATTCTGAACAAAGCACATTGAATGAATTAGTCCATACTTATTTTTCACAGATTCTGTATTTGTGAATTTGTTTACTAAGATTAGTAACCCCCAAATCAAAACTAATGGCCCGTTCATAGGTATGTGCATGTGCAGAGCAGCAAAAAAAATTTGTCATCTGACATGTATAATCCCTGATGAAGTGGAACAAGGTGACACCCTATCTTGTCTCAGTTCTCATACTGTAAACTAGTGTCCTTTTCAGGATATATTTAGTGTGTTTTTTGCAATTTTGTGCTTTTTATGGGTGATTTTGCTCTTTAAAATGGTCCCTAAGTATAGTGCTGTGTATTGTTCCTAAGTACCTTACAGAGAAAATATGTGTTAGATAAGATTCATTCAGGCTATGAGTTATAGTTCTGTTGGCCATGAGTTCAATGTTAGTGAATGAACGACAGATACTAAATAAGGTATATTAAAATAAGGAGACACCCTAAGGTTATGTATTCATCCGTTGGTGACAATAATGTGGCCAGAGGTTTGCAGAAACCTAATTCTATATTTCTCCTATGGACAATGATATAGTATTCACTAATTCAGTGTCTGAGAAACTTTAAAGAACATAACTACCACCAGTAACAAAAATCAACTAGATGTAGATATGTAGCAGTGAACTAAAAAATTAGAATATATAATGGAATGATGTGTGCTATTACAGATTTTTTTATAGTTTGCAAATTATAAGTTAAAAAAATTTAGTACAAAGATAAAAGGCCCTCCTGCTCATTATTCAACTCAAAGTATAGGTTTGACTGTAGTGCTTTTTTTTTTTAGACCAAATTAAAATTTAATATGACACCAAGTTGCCACCAAACATGCAAATATCAGTTATTTAATTAACACCCAAACCTGATTAGACAGAGCTACTGAGAGAAATACTCCAGAAGACAGGCATACAACTCAAGTTCACAACAATGACCTCATTGAAGGGTGAGCGAGCCCTGCTGTAAAGCTCCTGCAACTGGTTACTGGTAGGTCCAGTCACAGGGGAGAATGCAGCTGGGTCTCTGGCTGGTTCCCATCCCTTGGACAAGTCCTGTTTCTGGGTGTCTAGACAGGAGATTGGAAAGGAGAGGGAGCCAGAGAGAGAGACAGTGAGGGAAACAGACATAGAGGGAGAGGGAGAAGGGGAGAGAGAGAGAGAAATAGACTGAGAAGCTAAGGCCTAAATAGAGTCAAAGAAGCAGAAATACAGACAGGAAGATATCAAGCAGGAAGAGAGAACATACAGAAGAAGATAGAGTCAACAGAGAGAGACAGAATGAGGAAGCCAGACTTATTTTTAAAAAGACAGAGAGTTAATCCAGGAGGGAAGATGACAGGTAAGGACACAGAAAGAAATAAAAACCAAGAGAACAGGGAGATGGCAAGACAGATCAAGAGATACAGAGAGGTAGAGAGAGAGTCAAAGAGAAATACAGAAGGAGAGGCATCCCTCTGACCCAGGGATGCCTGCTATCAACATCCTGTGGTGCCCCGGGCTCCCTGGAGGACCACTGGCCCATTCACACCTGGAACTAAGTGCTCTCTGACTGGCCAGCCAAGGCTGAGTCACCTGGGCCCTAGCCCCGTTTAAGCTGCATTCCCGGGGCTCTTCCAGGTATCTGGCATGTAATAGATACTCAACAGATGGAAGAAAGGGGGAGAGAGAGGGATAGAGAAACAGAGGAACACAAAGAAAAGGGATCCTCACAAACTCCTGGGTGGGAGGCCACTTGCCCATCCCACTTTGTGAAGGAGCTGAGGTTCAGAGGGGCTTGATTATCTGTCCCCAAGTCATACAGTGGGTGAGTCACACACATTCCAATCCGTGGGCAGATGAGATGCACACACTTTCTTCAACCATTCATGTTTCATTAGATTTCTCTCTCTTTCCAGACACTTCTTGGAAGTGCCTTATTTTTGATGTTTAATTCAGTTGGAACTATAAATCTAAATATTCCATTCCTCTGTAATACCTACCCATCAAATATAGGTGTGGCCCTTAAGGTTTAACCTCCTTTCCTTTTTTCTTCTATTTCCTATCATTCTTTCCAGGGTGATTTCTCATGGCCTCAAATACCACCTTCAAGTCAGAAAACTAAAACCAGAATTTCCAACCATGACATCTCTTCTGGCTCTGGACCTGAATCTCTAAATACCTGTCTGACTTATCCACAAATGTCCCTGTCACAAATCATGCTCAACATGTTACAAACAAAACTCATTTTCCCCTGCATGAGCCATTGTTTTCTGCAATATGTAACTTACCTGAAGTAATGAACTTTCTTCCTTATTATATAAAGTTTATCCTCACAACAATCTTCTAATTAGGTGCTGTAGTATGGATGAGGGCAGGGTTGTACAGATGACATGAATTAGTCTTGAAATCATATTTGGTTCTGATACTGTGTGGTCTTAAGCCAATTACTTTTTTTTGAGCCTCACTTTCATGGACAGTAGATACAACATAGGTTTTATTATTGTTCTACTTGGAAGTATGGTAGGTACCCAAAGTGGCAGCATCGACAGCCCACAGGGACTTGCAAGAAATACAGAAGATCAACTTTACCCTAAACTTGGTGAATCAATACCTGCGACTTAATATGATCTTCCCAGGCAAATGGTTTGCATATTTAAATTTGAGCATCGCTGGTCTTGCCCACCCTTGCTAATACAAGGGTGTCATCACCTTCAGGGGAGTAGATCATTCTAGAAAAAGTCCTGTCTATAACTTACTAGAGCTACTGTTCCAAGTATTGCCAATGCTCCTGTTTATCCACCCACTATCAACTATATATAGCTGCTGTAAATGGATCTTTGATTTTATCCAGAAACCTTGAAATATCTAATTTAATTTGACTCCATGTTTATTTTATTCACTAGAGAAAGGCTCATTCTTCATTTATCATTTTAAATTGTACTCCCTCAACATTTTAAAATTTGGATTATTCAATCTGAAGTTTTCTTTGTGTCCCATCCTTACAAGGAAAAATAGAAGTACCAGTTCTCGCCTGAAATATTTGGAAAATGTAACCAAATCTTTGATTCAAATAGGGATGCCGTAATAGCTTACAATTCAAGCACAAAATCTCTCATACAATAACACTGCTTAAGCAAAACTGTTTCTAGATTCTAATACTACTTAACATTTATTAAACATTCATAATATACAATGCACTGTGTGAACTGAGAAGGCTTATAGATGCTTAATAATACATTTTATAATCTAATCTTGTGTTGCTATTACCCTGACATACCACATTTCTAACAAGCTCCCAGGCAATGCTTATGCTGCTTTTCTGAGGACCATACTTTTCAATAAAAATATTGTGGAACAAGAAGTATTACATGGAAGTCTGAGAAAGGAAGAACAAAAACAGTGATGGGGAGGAGGGCAGTAGGTGGTGGTGAGAGAAGAGAATTTGGCTTCTCTCTCTTTGAGAGTCAACTGTTATCTCCTTAGAATCCATTATGGTAAAATTCAGTTGGGAAAAATCTGTCACTAAGAAGTTAACCATGGCACTTAGAATAGCTTATATTGAAGTAAATCCACTACTTAGAATTGGAAGGTAGCAAAATTTAGAAAGTCCAGAAACTATGTCTTTCCTAGGTGCATATTCCATTCTTCATCTAGTGTTTTCATTCCTAGTTCCTTGACTTTTGTACATCCATCACATAACATATAACTCATAATGTCCTTATTGTTACAGATCCTAAATTATCACATTTATTATAATCTCCTCTTTGACCCAAAGGTAATTCATAACATTAAAAAAATTCCAAATATGTGATTTTTCAGCATTTGGATTTAGTTCCTAGGCTTTTTTGCAATGTGATCATTGTGCTTTCTAGAAATATATTAAAGTTTTCCCTGCACCTTAATATGTCACTTAGAAATGTTTCAGGAAAATCTGAAAAGAACGCAAATACACACACACCTCTGAACTACTTAACTACTCCTTAACTATCTCAACTTTTCATTTACTTGACTTATTAAAGATTGTAAGTACTGAAGTCATAGTCCAACAATTTTTGCCATGTGTATTTTCTTTAATTAAAGGATTACTTTATTAATTTTAAGTACCTAAAATGTACTAATTTTAAATGTACAATTTTTTAAAACATATATACATCAGTAAAACTATCACTCACATGAAGGTATTGAACATTTATTTTACATATGAATGCCATGTTATTTGCCACATAAAGCCTCTTAAATGTTACCACCTGTACTGTATGTTTTATAAATATGTTATAGCTTGAGTTCTAATAAAAATATTGCTCCCTACTTCCATTTCTATGACATCATTTCCATTATATTTAAACTCTTTTATCCTTTGCTTTATACAAATGTGAGTATCCAGGGTTATAGATTGATTTTTGACCCAATTTTAATCTCTTTAAATAGGACTATTTAACCTGTTTACGAGTGTGATGACTCATCAGTACCTGTGTCAATCTATCTTACGCCAATTTTAATGCTTCCTTGTTGTTTTTCACCACTTCCTCTACAATCCAAACAATTGGAATATGTGCTCTACTTTTATTTGTAACACATCTCATTGTCAAATTCACTTACAATGATCTACTACTACATGAAGCAGTAGGTATTGATTTTCTGAGGGCAAGATGCACATAAAACAAGGCTTTAATTCATGATCTCTCCAATGAGTAATTAAAAAAAAATTCTTTTTACACTACCAGTATTAGCATTACACACAAATTTGCTACTTTTCCCCCTTCTATAATTAAAACTAGGGAAAACAAAACTGTACTGACTGGTTTTCCCATTTTGCCAGATTAACATTTGGTATGCCTTTATTCTACAGGTTCTGTGCACAGTGACAAAGTCCTTTTATTTTACTTATGTTTAGCTTAAGAACATGAATATCTTTATCTACGTTGCATGCTAAAAATAAAACCGTATTTATTTGCTCTATATATTGAACGTTTAGCATGCCTTTTCACAGTTTATAAACTGAAATTTTAGATCCAACTTACAAATTTTAGCATTTAGTTTTATAACTCTACCTAACAATGTAAACTTAATGCTGTTTAACTAATGCTTACCACTAATTTTTTCATACAATTGCCTCCTTTTAAGTTATTTTAATTCATGTTCTTTGTTGGCTGCAGTACATAATTCAGCAAATTTTTCAAGGATGGTACTTGAAAGATATACTTTCTCAACCCCTGCGTATCTGTGAATGCCTTCCAGTTGCCTTGGTACAGAAATAATTTGGCAGGGTATATAATTGGTTTAAAATTATTTTCCCTTAAAACTGTAGATATTGTTCTACTGTTTTCTGGCATTTACAGTTGCAAGAGAAAAATCTGAGGTCAGCCTAACTTTGCGCCTTTATAAGTAACTTGCCTTCTCTGTCTGGGATACTTGTAGAATATTTTATTTATCCTTCCAATTAAAAAATATTACCAGGATATGTCTGGGTGTTGCTTTCTTTTCATTAAATTTTAATGGTACCCTGTGAACTTTTTCAATTTGCAGATCTAGCTCCTTCTTCAACTCTGGACATTTTTCTTCAGTTAGTTCCTTATAGTTTCAGCTTCATTTGCTTTGTCCTCTGTTTCAGGTATTCCTATTCGACGTAGATTTTATCTCCTGGGCAAGTGCTCTAGGTCTCTCTTCTTCTCTTGATTTTTTTTCTCTTTTTTTCTGCATGAAAATTTCTCTTGTTTTGCGTTAACTTCAGTAATTCCATTTTGGTGCCCTATGAGGCTTGCACATTTCTGTTCTCTCTATGAGCTTCCTGATACTTTTCAATCTCTCCGGCAATAGCCTCTTTATCATTGAGCATAGGTCTTTAGGCTCCTGTGTGATATGATACTCAATCCTTACTACCTCATCTATTTCCACCGCTATATTCAAGAGGTGGCATTTTCTCAATTACTTAGTTGTCTTTCTTCCGAAATGCGGTATTACGACCTTGAAAATAATAAACAGATCTTAATTCCCGACTGTTTGATTGAATCAGCACAAAGATTCTCACCGATAATTATTCACGGTTTTATTGAAATGTTTTATTTTTCCTTCTTACCTTTTGAATAGTACTTCTTAGCAATGGGACCAAAAGTGGTCCCATTAAAGTAGATGTTCCGAAGTACCGAACAAAACAAAACAAACGTCCAAAACAGTGCCCCTACGTCATCTCTGCCCGCCTCACGTCAGGGCCAATAGACTGGTGTAGCTTTATTGCTGAAGGGTCTGTAGCGCGGATCAATTGCAAGTCTGCAAACTTCAGCCTACTAAGCCAAACCCCAGCACGCCATCGCGCTCCACCCCCGCCCCGCCCCGCCCCGCCCCGCCCCACCCCACCCCGCCCCAGCCTGCCCGGCCCTGCCGCATCAGCGCGGGTCACGGGAGTGCGCACGCGCAGCATCCGGTTCTTCTTCCTCCTCTCCCCGATGACTCAGCTTAGATCCGGCACCGCCTTGAAGGCGGGGCTGGATCCTAGCTGCGGCCAATGGCGCACGGGGTGAGGGTTGAAGGGTGGAAGGTTCTCCTTGCCGGTTGTGCTGGTTCCTTTCAACAACTGTCCTGGGTTACCTGGTCGTCATGGAGGCAGTCTTGACTGAGGAGCTTGATGAGGAGGAGCAGCTGGTGAGAAGGCATCGCAAAGAGAAGAAGGAGTTGCAAGGTGACGGGGGAATGGGAACCTAGAAGTCGCCAGGACCCAGGGAAGGGTGCGTGGCGGGTCGCTTCTGGGAAATCTTGAGGGGTTTCTGATCTGGATCCTCCAACGCTTTTCCAAAGTAGCCAGTGGTCTCTTCCTTCCCGCCTTTCCAAGGTCCCTTAATCCCCCAGACCTTCAGAAGCTTCCTCTTCTCCGGTCCGTCGCGTTCCCCCTACCCCGCGCCGCCGCCCGGGTGTGGGTTTCTGAAAACACCGGGAAGCCACCGTCTTGGACCCAGACCCCCTTTCCTATCTCCCCTTCCTGTTCCTACCCTATTTGCCGACACTTGCCCTACTCGGTGCGTTTTGAAATATCTCACCTAAATTTTGAGGACTTGGAAGGGGTACTTGAAAGATTTAAAAATCTACTTTTTTTTTTTTAAGTTTTTCCACCTCCCACACCAAACAAACTCACGGTTATGTTAATAAAATTTTTCTTTTTTTTTTTTTTTGAGGGTGTGTCTTAGCTTCATCTGGGCCCTTCTCTGTAACTATCTGTTGTGTAATTACTCTTCTTGCTTTCATAATTACTTTTTCTAAACTCTTCACCGTTTACCATCCCCTTATTGTTACTATTTCATATTCTTAATCCCAGGGTTTATGACTTAATGGTTTTGGTGGCTTTTCAGCCAAAATTCAGGGTATGAAGAATGCTGTCCCCAAGAATGACAAAAAGAGGAGGAAGCAACTTACTGAAGATGTTGCTAAGTTAGAAGCAGAAATGGAACAGAAACATAAAGAGGAGCTGGAGCAATTGAAGCAGACTTCTAAGGAGAGTAAAGTAGGTGAAGTAATGTTTCTCTTTGTCTACCTTTGAAAGCAACTGCCACTTTTACTACACTGTTTATTATATAAAATCATAAAATCGGAGGGAAAGAAGTCACTTAGTCACGCTCATGCCATCACCTTTCATTGATATTTTTCCAACCAGGTTTACATGGTAGTGTGTTTTTTAAGGAAGGCCAGCAAAGAAAACTATTGCCCCAAAGATGAACAGATTGATAAAATGGACTAAAGGAAGCTTTACCAAATGAAAGTTGGAAGACCAGTCTCCTAATCTCAGAATTGCCATTAAATAGGATTGTAACCTGGGCAAATTTACTTAATCTTCTTGAGCATAAGTTCTTCACATATCATATGATACAAATAGTACTGCTGTTTAAGCACAAGATTTTTTTTAAGAAATGGGATAACAAATGTGAAATCATTTTTTAAGTTAAAAGTGCTTTATGAACAAGTTGTAAAAGATGAAATTTACTGATGTTTCTTGGGTAAATTGTAGCATGTTAACTGTCATCATTTTAGCTAATATTTATTTCATCATGTAGCCATACACAATGTGTTGTTTGCCACACACTTTGTTTAATATATTACATTAATTTTCTCATAATTCTCATAATAACACACTATAAAGTATTACCTCTGAAGTAAGTGTAGATAATCCCATTTTTCAAATGGGAAACAGACTCAGAGAGATTTAAAACTTTGTTCTAAATTTATAACAGCCATTGAGTACCAAAGCCTGAATTCAAAATGAGAGCTGTCTTACTCCAGAATGTGAATACTGAATTCTGTTATAATTTTATCTAGAGTGGTAGCTTATTACATGGGTTTTAGATACCAAAGATCACAGACTCCATAACCTCATTCTCATTATTGATAGTTAGAAAGTTCTTATGTCTATGCAAAATTTTATCTACCATAAATAAATTTTATTTTATTTGGTTCATTTTTGGTCTGCTGTTGACAGGGAAAACAGCTTGTCTGTACTGATTTACAGTTATTGTATTAAACATAGTTTTATTTTCTTTAACTTTTTTGTCAAGAGCCTGGCTTTCCGTGCCTTTTATTTCCAAGTAACAAGGCATGATGCTCTAGGTGTTTGTGTTGTTACAATCATGGTATTCCTAATTGTCTCCCTATCTTTTCTATTAGTGAGATAGTTTTGTTTGCTCTCTCAGGCCTTTCAATTTTGAGATTTCTTTCCTAGGTTTCCAAGGACAAAAATGTTTAATTGTTAAGCTACATATTGTCCAACTGTTAAAATACAAACTCTCATTTTACTTTATCTTTTTTTTCTTAAACTGAAGCCTGTTTTCTTTCTGAATGTCACCTGAATTCTTTTGTCACTGCTTTCTCCTTTTCTTTCCAGATGCTTTTTTGTACCTTGCCTGTTGTCAGTATGGCAGTTTGTAAAATTAGCACATTCCTCAGAAAAATATAAGAATCCTAATTTCACTAAAGTTGATAACTGCTCTTTGAAGTCTTAATCTGATTTTGATATTTTGATCATTTGGACCATAGCCTTAGGGACTGCTGACTCTGGTATTAGAGGCCTTGATATGTTTCATGTATGTGTCGTACTAAAAACTAGCTTAACTTATACTTGTGGTAATAAAATACTAGCTACTAATCCTGACAGTTGTAAGTCTAGCAGTTTATTCTTTAGCAAACACGTAACAGCCATTTGGTGATTAAGATTAGTTGTAATATCCTAACAATAATTATAGATTAAATTTTCTACCTAAAAGTTTTTCAGTTTGTAGATGGGAAAGGATAGAAAAATCTCAACTTCCTACCAGGGTCAAGAAACAGTGCTCATCAGGTTCTGGCTAATTAAGATAGAGAAAGGCCTTTGCCACCACATTTGAGTTATGAAAGTAGTAATGACAGAACCTTACATATTTTATAAGTATAACATTTAGAGAAGGGAAGGGTGGAATGCTGAATGAGTTGTGGCCCTTATAGGAAGTATTTAGATGAATGGAGTAGGCATTCTAAGAAGGAAGGAAACCATGCAGGAATGAGCATTGTCTTTGAAGAGCTATAAGGAAAGTTCTTGGGAATCTGACAATTCTCCCTTAAATACAGAGAAAGTCGACAGAACTATGTCTCATTTAGTATTGTGCTGTATCTAGTGCTGTTATTCAAATTTGAATTGTGGGATGACACATATTTGTGACTTTTGATAATAATTTAATAATCTAATACTTTGAATAATAACTTAAAGGTATTTTTCATTAACTTGTTAAATGTTTTTTGTTTCCCTTAGATAGATTCTGTTGCTGTCAATATTTCAAACTTGGTTCTTGAGAATCAGCCATTTCGGATATCAAAAGCACAAAAGAGACGGGTATGAATGTCACCTAGTATTTGTTAGTGCTATGTGTGTAATACTATCTTAGGTGTTGTATTGGAAGTGAATAGAAAAAAAATGGAGTTCCTTGCCAGAGGACCTGAACTAACATTTATTAGGCTTTAGATTATATGAAATCTCATTTAGTCCTGACAGTAATCCTGTGAAGTAGGATTTCTTATCCCCATTTTATAGAGAAGAAAATAGCCCTGAAGCAGTATAAAATAACATGTCCAGTTTGCAGTTCTCATAGGAGGGTGGGGCTAGGAAAGGGGATGTGCAAAGGATAAATTTTTTTTTTTTTTTTGCGGTGCACGGGCCTCTCACTGTTGTGGCCTCTCCCGTTGCGGAGCACAGGCTCTGGACATGCAGGCTCAGCAGCCATGACTCACGGGCCCAGCCGCTCCGCAGCATGTGGGATCTTCCCGGACCGGGGCACGAACCTGTGTCCCCTGCATCGGCAGGCAGACTCTCAAACCACTGCGCCACCAGGGAAGCCCGCAAAGGATATTTTTTACAAATATGTTATTCCAGACTTAATAATTCAGAATTTGAAGAGTGTGAGCCCAGGTGATACTGATGTATAGCTTTGGTTAAAAACTATGGTATTAAGTGGTAAAATAAGAATTTGAATCTGGAAGTTAAGCAAGATATAAAAATATCAGAATTATGTAGTTATATATGTATTGGTTAGTTGTGATGAAAATTCAGAGAAGGAAAAACTCATTGTGCTAAGTGTTACATAGTTGGTATTTAAGGAAATATAGTTATTTAGTTAGGATATTTAAAGTCAGTGAAACAGCATGCACAAAAACAAATATGGGAATGAAATTTTGCGTCACCAAAGATCTGTAAGGAAACTGATTTATTGGACGTAATAGGTTTATGATATCAAAATTATGGGCGTGAGATTAGATAGGTAAGGGCTTTTTACTTTGAAAAAGAACAAGGGGTTTAAATCTAATCTTTCTTTCCCAAATATTGTTTTATTAACACTTGATGTTTTCTAGGATTTAAATGTTTAAACGAGCTTTGCATCTTATAATTTAGTAGTACATAATTTAATAGAGCATGGAATTTGGTGTCAGTCAGATGGAGGTTTTAATCCCATTGTGGTGCCTTGCGTAAGATTCTTAACCTTTTTAAGCTTCAGTTTCACATGTATAGAATGGGGGAAAATAATACCTACTTAATAGAGTTATTGTGAATATTAAACAATTTACTGTTTCCAAAGCCCTAAAACAACATTTTTACTATCATTTGGGTCAACAAGTGATAGTATTGTTCACTGTGTTAAATACTGCATAGTGCACCTCTTAAGAAACTCAACCTAAGACAAGTTTTTTTGTTTGTTTGCTTGAAAGTTGCTTAAGTTGCAAATTGTCAAACATTTCTCATACTATTGTAAAATTTTGTTCTTGAGTAATTATTATAACTGTGAATTTCATAGACTGAAGAAATTTAGATTTCATGGTATTTTGGAGGTTATTTAGTTCACCAACTCTGTACTTATGATATGTATTCTGTTATAGCCTTATTATTGTCATCTATTTTCTACAGATCAAAAGTGAAGGGCAGAAGTTTTGCTTGGCAGAAACATAACAAATATTTGTTGGAGTTGCCTCTACCTAGTAATTGCTATATCTTAGAGTAGCAACTATTTAATTCTGGCAAACATGACACAACTCTTTCCTGTCTTTATCAACACTTGTTCACCCTACCTGGTCCCTTAGGCAACAAAACAAACTAATTCCCTTACGTTTCTCAAACATTTTGTTACTTTTCTCCTAAAATATTGCATAGCTGAAATGCATACCTTTTCCAGCTATACTCTCAAAAAATGTAGTATCTTTTATAGTCAGCTGCTTGGCAACACTTCTCTGCTGAGTCAACACTTGGCAGAGAAAACACCCTGTAAGTAATGGCCAAAGTTTCTTATTGCTTTGTTATATTAATAGGATTTGGGGACAGAAAACACTGAAAGTTTATAATATTTAAGAAAATGGAACCTGAAGACAGGGTAGATAATTGGGTATTAGACTTATGCCGAACCACATTTTTTTTCCCCCAGAGGCACCAAGGAATGAAAAGCCAGTTAACTAATGATGTCATCTTTGGGAGAGATACAACTCTCTGGTAGAAAAACATGACAAAACTTTATGAAGATTTATTATTGGAATATTGTAGAGCAAATCCCGTATTTTCAATCTAGAAAAGCATAGGGAGTATTTTATTTACTTCAGAGAACTTCAGTGAAAACTTATTGGTATGGTGGAAAGAGCCCAAAGTAGAACTTAGAAGAACTGGGTTCCAAAAATAAGAAATTTGAGAGCTGGAATGAGATCTAGTTCAATTTCTTTATTTTATAAATGAGAAAGCTGAGGCCCAGGTTGTCTCAGTGGCATGCTGAAAGTTTAATACAACCCGTGCACTAGTACCCAGCTCTTAAGATTTCTCTTCAGAGTTGTTTTTGCTGTATTACTGTACTATTACTACATGACTCTAGTTTTACTGACAATGTATTTATGATTTATGTGCTATTTTCATCATACATACATTTTCATTAGAATTTATGGGTGCCATTCTACCTCCAGGACTAGGGTTGTAGCAAGGAAAGTGTCTCATGCCACTGGAAAACTCTGCATGGTTGGGAAAACAATGCAATGTGTTTCCCACCTAGTGCCCTGAAAAGGAAATACAATTGCTTTGTAATATTGAAGCAGAGCATGAGGGAAAAAAATGTAATGATTGGATTAGTATTTTAGAGGCTTAAATTAAGGTTTTACAGATAGTATAAAGTTCCACTCTTCCAGTAACTAGTACCTGACGTCATTAACTCCAGCTCCCATCTACTCCAACTTTTATTCTGATTCAGGTGCCTGGATAGAAGGAGCTCTCTGTGTTGTCCTTGGTCCCTGCTCTGCTTCTAACCAGCTGTATGGCCTTTGGAAATCTTTCTGCGTGCTGTTTCCTCAGAAGAGGAAAATGAGGGGTTTTGGATTAGATGATATTCAAGGTGCTTATCCTTCCTCTCCCCTCTGAAAATGTTTTTTATAGTCTTTTAAAAAGTAATAGTGCCATCTTGTGTTTTAAGATTTTATGCCACTGTGATCCACAGTTGTAGGTATGCAGTGAAATAAATTGTTTCATGGTATTTCTGTCATGGTTGGAGTTTGGAAGAAAAAGCAAATAGGTTTATGTTTTATTAAGAAGATAATACTGCTTTTGATTCAGGTAACTTAGAACTCACTTTAGGTTTATCTGGCACAGCACATAACAGGCATGTAGTAGAAGCAGGTGGCATTAAGTGAAATTGAAATTTGCCTTTCCATTCACATCTTCTGTCATAAGGAAAGGTTAGAGCTGGGGAAATAAAAATCTTTACCTTTTCCTTCTTTTTCTTGGCTTATCTAAATCCTTCACTGTAGTTTGCTACCAATATCAAGATTTATATTGATAGAATGTAGTTTAACGATTTTTATTCTCTTAAATTGAAAAGCACTTGCTCCCATTATACAAGTAAAATATACCATAGAGAGTTAGAAAGATGTTCACACACACACATGCAGGCACACACACAAAGCAAAATAAAACTTATTTTGTAATCCTGCCATCCAGAGAAAAGCACTGTAAATATTTTGTGTATCTCCTTCTAGTGTTGTTGTTTTTTAAACTATGTATGCATAGACTTAATATATATTAACTGTATACCATCTTTTTGGCCCCCCAACCTTATCTCTTGACACTTTTATCTGGTACTCTAGCTATATGAACCGTGTTCAGCTATGAAACATATAGTGCTTTCTGTCTTTTGATCCTTGCTATTCCAAGTGTCAGGAGTTTTTTCTCTTTTTTCCCAACCTTCCCACTCTACTTCTTATCCACCCTTCATGTCACAAATCTCTCATTACCCTCTCCCCATCCCATTATAACATTTGAATAAGGAAAGCAAGCTGCAGAGTGTAACGTATGATAGGACTTTTGTTAAAATACTGTTTTCTGTACATTTTCTATGAGTACATCTGTATTTATTAAAATACATAGAAAAAAAATCTAGAAGGGTACACATCAGACCTCTAGAGCAGGCACTGGGATTGGCAGGGGAACTTTAGATTATCTGTAATATTTTAACTTTTTTATAGGGAAGAATATTTTTATCTGTTACTTTAGTTAAACGTGTATGTGTTTGTATGTGTTTTTTTTTTTTTTAAAGCTGGATATATAGAGCTCCTATACCCTCCTAAAGACCTTAGCCATTTAATGCCTCGCTGGTGAGCTGGTGATTTAGCACATTAAGACCTCACTGGTGGAGTGATAAGTTAAAAAGTTTGGATTAGCTTGGACTTAAGTATGACAATGATGTTGCTTTAAGGCCTAGGACAACTCAGTCCTAAGATAGTACTTTGAAATCGGTAAGTAAAGTTTTTAGATACTTGGCATGTAGTTTTTTTTTTTTTAAGAAGATGTTGGGGGTAGGAGTTTATTAATTAATTTATTTATTTTTGCTGTGTTGGGTCTTCGTTTCTGTGCGAGGGCTATCTCTAGTTGTGGCAAGCGGGGGCCACTCTTCATCGCGGTGCGCGGGCCTCTCACTATCGCGGCCTCTCTTGTTGCGTAGCACAGGCTCCAGACGCGCAGGCTCAGTAGTTGTGGCTCACGGGCCTAGTTGCTCTGCGGCATGTGGGATCCCTCCCAGACCAGGGCTCGAACCCGTGTCCCCTGCATTAGCAGGCAGATTCTCAACCACTGCGCCACCAGGGAAGCCTGGCATGTAGTTTTTAAATAGACTTCAAAGAAAAATTTGAGGGCTTTCTTTTGTCCTAGTACAGAGCTAGGTGCTGTACACACAGATGAGAAATAACATTTGCCTTTAAAGGAGTTCACAATATAGAAAATTCTACAAGTGATGAGATCATCAATATGATAATGCTTGTGGGAGATGGGAGAAAAATGTTTCTGAGAATTTTATATTTCATCCCCATAATAAATGTAAATTAGTCCTAATTATTAGGAATTAACTTTCCTACACTGTTCTCTTCATAGGACAAAAAAGCTGCACTGGAAAAGGAGCGGGAAGAAAGGATAGCTGAAGCTGAAATTGAAAACTTAACTGGAGCTAGACATGTAGAAAGTGAAAAACTTGCTCAAATATTGGCAGCTAGACAGTTGGAAATTAAACAGATTCCATCTGATGGCCACTGTATGTATAGAGCCATTGAAGATCAACTGAAAGAACAGGACTGCAGTCTGACTGTGGCTGCCTTAAGATGTCAGACTGCTGACTATATGCAAAGCCACGTGGAAGACTTTCTGCCATTTTTAACAAATCCTAATACAGGAGATATGTATACTTCAGGTAATTTATTTTTCTTTACTATGTCTTGTTGTGGTTGTGGTGGTTGTTAAATAAAGTGCTTCCTGGAACTGATAATAAAAATAACCTGAGTGGTCCTTATGGGGGAAAAAAATCTCAACATTTAGGCAAAATTATTTTCTATAACTTTAATAGATACTAGCACATTTTGGTTTATTAAGATCTTTTAAGTACTTAACTATTTTGTAGTTAAAATAAATCTTTTATCTAAGATAGGAATAGGATTCATTATTACTATTTTTAAAAGTGTGTTAATAAGTTCTATTTCACAAAGTTAAGCTTTGACTAGTCTCTGGAAGTATAGGGCCTGAAGACCACCAGTATAGAATGATTAGGAAAGCTAATTCCTCCTTTTATCCTGTAGTTTGGGAGATTTAATTTTATTCTAATAAGCTATAATATTCAGGCAAAATTTGACTTTGCAAAACCAAAAACAGATGAGTTAATAACCTGCCTTATTATTCTCTATAATACCATTGATAGTTGGGAAGGTAAAAAAAAATGTACAACTAGCAAATAAAGGAGAGAGCAAGTGAAAATCTGAAAAAGTTTCTTAAAGAGAAAGGGGAGTAAGGGAGAAAGTTAGTCCTTGAGATAAGACAGCAGGTGTGTCAGTATCTACTGGGAGCAAGTCATATGGCCAGGATGTATTGAAGAGGGAGGGGATGGTTAAGGGTGACTTGTTTAATGGAGTCCCCAACTGCTAGTTGTAGGGCAGTGGAGAGGAGGTGGCAACTCAGCATGGTGAAACAGAGAAAAAGACAAAAGACTTAAATTACCTTCATTCCTTTAGACAATATTTATTGAAGGCCACAGTGTGGCAAGAACTACTCTAGGCACTGTTCTGAGCACTGGATATGAGACAGTGAATGAGACAGATACACAGGACATATTTTCTCCTAGATGCCCATAATTCTTTCCCCTTCCTCTAAACAGGAAGTTAGAGGTGTTAGTTTCCCATGTTAACTTTCTGTATAAAAGTGTGTATGCTCAAGATATGCCATTAAACTCTGCAATTAGGTCTTTTATGTCCTCTCAGGACTGATCTAGGAAGACCTTTCTTTGGCTAGAACTGATACTGATAACAAATAAAGTAGACGTTTCCAAAATATGTGAAGGCACTATTTGATGCTATCACTGGGAAAGGAGTTTCAACTCATTTTACTTTTACTCTGATTCTCTTCTCACATTTCTTACAGTGTCTTATAGTGAACCTGATATTATAAAGGATGCATTTTTTAGTCTTTCAACATATTCTTTCAGATGCAGATTTGGACTTTAAAATGTGAATATGGTGGCAATCTTGGGGTCATTGCTTGGGTCAAGAGAGAGGTAGTCTTGTAATGTAGTTGAGGTCGCTGGGCCTTAGGCTGAGGGAGAGAAGCAGAGATGAATTGCTTTGCTCTTCGATGGAAAGTTTGAATGAATTAAGTTTGGGTTGGGAAATGGATTAAATTCTGGAGAATATAGGTAGAGAAGGAGGAAGTTCATAACTTGGGCAGTTTCATCAGAAATTGTGGGAGGTATAGAAGGGACTAACATGAGTTCTAAAAATTATTAAGTGCTATATTCTGATCTATTTTCTACAGAAGAGTTTGGAAAATACTGTGATGATATCATAAACACCGCTTCATGGGGAGGTCAGCTTGAGGTAAGTTTGTTATTATTCATAGTGGCATTGTTAAATTATTTTTAAAAATCCCTTCTGTAGTTTTCAGACATAGTTTTCAGATGATCCAAATTTCCCTTTCAAGGTTCCTTTTCTTTATATATTTGCTGTTTCTCTACTGAAGCATTGAAAAAGGGAGTTAATATTCTTAGGCCTTTAATTTAAGTATGTACCTTTGGGAACTGAAGCACTATTTCATTTTAAATAGCCCAGTGTTTGATCATTGTGTTGGTGAGGCTAGTGTTGCATCTGCATATTTCCATTTGTGATATTGCTACTGGCCATATATTTGAATTTATGGACATATGAAAGTGAAGATTTTACTTAAGTACAGTAAAATTTACCCAAGTGGCTCAACTGATGAAAATCACTGTTGGAAAAGTAACATCTCTTCCATCAGAAATAGAAAACAATATTTTAATGTGAGAATACACGTCAAATCCTCCCACAATACATCAATTACAATTGTGTCTTGAGTTCCTAGTTGATACTGACTGACTTGAAAGCAGTATTTGATGCATTAAAATTCACTTGTAAGAAAACAATATATTTAGTCACTTGTAGGGAGTTAATCACGATCTTTTTTAAGCTCTAATTATTTATCTTACTGTTAACTTTGTTTCATTAAAGCAAAATAAAACACCTAAGTGGTCCAAGTGGTGATGAGATAGCCTGGGGTATTAGAAGTCAGGGAGTAAGGGGGAAAGACTTGGGGCTAGGTTGTGGGTTTTTTTTTTTTTTTTTTTTTGCGGTACGCGGGCCTCTCACTGTTGCGGAGCACAGGCTCCGGACGCGCAGGCTCAGCGGCCATGGCTCACAGGCCTATCCGCTCCGCGGCATGTGGGATCTTCCCGGACCGGGGCACGAACCTGTGTCCCCTGCATCGGCAGGCAGACTCTTAGTCACTGCGCCACCAGGGAAGCCCTAGGTCATGGTTTTTCCTTGTGCTTCTCCGTTTTGTGACTTTGGGGGAGTCAGCCAACCTCCAAAGCTCCATTTTCCTTATTGAATGGGGATAATAAAACCCCTATGTGTATATGGTAGGCCATTTGTGGATATTAAATAAGGCAAAGAGTATATGCATAGAAGTTTGTAAGCTAAAGTGCCAGATAGATGAATCTAGCAGTATAATTAATATTATTGTGTAATTATGATTAGTCATCTTAAATAGTTTGTGGCTCTGACTATTTCACTTCAAGAACTATGTTGTTTGGAGATATGACATAATTGCTTCTTCAAAGTCTTTTTCTTAGCAGTGCTATATTTGTACCTCTTCTGAGCCACCAGAGGGAACTGTGTCCACTTGTTTTGTATGCCTCTCCTGGGTCTCTGAAACTCGGGAAGTTTAGCTTTGTGACTACATTAGGAGTAATTAAAGATGCTTGAACTTTTTAATAAGAATCTCAAATTAATTTGAGTTCTAGAGACCTAAGTGACTCTTTTTAAATTGAGAAAAACCTTTTAAAACATCTTTTGAAGGACATTTTCTCATAAATTGTTTGTGAATTCATTTGAAATGAGTTGCTGTTTTCACAGTGGGGTAAATTTAAATTATTAAAGAGAAATTCTTTGTATGATTTCTGAAGACTTAGATGGGATATTAAGATTTCCAGAGCTTGTTTTGCACCCTCCATTCCATGCTGCCTTTTAAAAAATGTTATTTTAGGTATAAGAAAAAAGTGCTTCAAAGGAATATTTTACAAGATAGAACATGGGATTAAATTTGCTACTGTGTAGCACAGAACCTTTTCCATATTCTTGAATTAATTTCTTACCTTCGTTTAAAATTTCCTAAAAGGTCCATGTTCTGTTATAATGGGGCAAATAAACAGATCAGGGCATTATGACTGAATACTGTTAAATGATTAATTTGTTTATGAACTTGAGCTCTAGAGTCAGACTTCTCAGTTCAGTTGCAAGTCATTTTGTTTCCTTGTGCTTGACTTCTCTTAACCTTTCTCTACCTGTAATTATAGTCTTTAAAATGTATAACAGTAGTACCTATCCCGTAAGGTTATTGTGAAGACTGAATGAATTAATACACATAAAGCACTTAGAATGCTTGGTCAAAGTAAGTCTAAAAGAATGTTACTACCAATATTCATTATTAACTATTATTCATCCAACTTTAAGCTCTAATTTTATATCATGTGGCATGAACTTAAAATTGTATGTTAATCAGTTGGAAATTCCATGAAGGGATAGTACAGTTCATAAGCTAACTCATTCTACTCATGCCTTGAAAATTATAGAGCAGTTGTTCTCAACATTAGTACAATAGAGTCGTCTGAAAAGCTTTTAAAAAAATAAACCTCCTATTCTTTCCTGCTTCCTCTGTCCTTCCCCCAGCCCCTCTCAATTGTAATTGATTTGATCTGGTGCCTGAGTAACAGTATTTTTAAAAATCCTTTATTATGGAAATTTTCAAGGCATATTCAAAAGTAGAGAGACTAGTATAATGAACTCAATTTACTCATCCCCATGCTTCATTAACTATGGCATAGATATTTCCAAAAAGCTGTTGTACATCCAGGGCTTGAAACTTATGCATTTGATTTAGTAAACATTATATTTATTTGATTTTTAACAAATATGTGTTAAGTGCCCACTATGTGCTGGGCTCTTGGTGTACATTAAGGAAAAAGAGTAGATCCCTGCTCTCACTGGTTGCCCTATTCATGCATAAATTCAGTAGTTTATGATTTGAATAAGATTTACCGCTTTATTTCCCTTACTAATATATATATTGTTTGTTTTTTGGTTTTACATTTTCTTTTTTATAGCTAAGAGCCCTGTCTCACATTTTACGAACACCAATAGAGATAATACAGGCAGATTCTCCTCCTCTTGTAGTTGGTGAAGAATATCCAAAAAACCCATTAATACTTGTGTAAGTACCTAGAAATTCCTACTGTTAATATTTTTCATGATTAAGACAAAAAGGATTATGAAAAAATTTTAGGTTATATATGTTGATTAATCGAAACAAGTCCATCTTCAGCAGGATTAATTATGCTTATTTTATGTAAAAGGCAATTACAGAATTAGAAAGCATTGTCAAAATATGTGATTTAGATCATTGTTTAAACCTCTAGTGATTTAATCTTGTATATGAGTTAAGAATAAAGTCATTTCTAAAGGTTACAAAATTTTAGGATTAGTTCTCATGTTGTTCTGGTTTGACAGTAATGCTAAAAGTTTCAACAGGTGTAAAAGCTGAAATACATTCATGTTGCCTGATTGTTTATTCCTTAGAGATTTTTTTCTTCATATTGTAAAAACACGTTACATAATTGAGAGTTCTCTGAAACAGCATGGAGAGTTTGCCATTGGCTTTAGTGTTCATTAGCTAAGCCTACTAAGGTAGTCATTAATGGCTTGGGTTTAGGTAATAATTTAAGCTTGTTGAGCACTCAGCATCTCAGTTTTTCCTTTTTCACTCCAATGATGGTGTTTTACCTGACATACTCAGCAGACAGAGTTATTGAACCAGATCTTACTGACCGCTGATGCTTTTCAAATGGTGTGGAACTTTTAAGTAATGAAGTCTATTGAATGATACCCTGTGAAGTGATTAATTCAAAATACTTGGTTTTATATACATAGTAAACATTTATATACAGTGAATTGAATTGCTTTTATCTAAATTACTTATTTCTCCTTTTTTTCTTTCAGTTACATGAGACATGCATATGGCTTAGGAGAACACTACAGTTCTGTTAAACGGTTGGCGAACACAGCTAGTGAAAATTGCAGCTAGTCTATAAAATGTTGCTGTTATGTTTTAGTACAGCGTGCTGATCTGAGTATTAATACCAAGTGCTGGGTTGTTCTAAATGTTTCTGGAAAAAAACCAACTACCTTAAATCAGTTTTATGGCAAAGCTACTAACAGGTTTTTAAAAAATGTGTCAAAGATAAACTTTCACCAGTGTCCCCTTAGTGGTGTTTTAAAAAACAGTTGTAAGTCCCTTGTGGAGAACATAATTTATAGACCAAGATGGTACCCTGTTTGCTGATATTTTTATTAAATATAGGATCCTGAACATTCTGTTCTGTGTTGAAATAGTTAAAAATTTTTTTCTCCCTATTACCGAAAGCTTTCAGTAACCGTGTCAGTGTAATTTTTCTTGAAGAAGTGAAATGACTCAGTCTCTTTGACATTGCAATAATGTGGTGATGGTGATAGCAAATTTAATGAGTGCTTATAAATGAACGTGATTGCAGTAACTTTGGTGTTGATGGGATTAATGCTCTGATGCTTTTTATATAGCCCCATCAAAGTGCAGCTAAGAAGCTTGCTTTAATAAAGAATTTAAAAATATTTATTCAGATGGGAATCAGTTGTTATATTTTAAGAAATGAGACAAATTCATAGGTAAATATGTTTCCAATCAGATTTAAACCTCTAAAGAAGTACAGATGTCTTTTATTTGTATATAACTTAAAAAGACTCAGCAGATTATTGCTTTTCTAATTCATTTGTTATTCCTTCCTGTTTCTTAACTTCAGAATGGTTGTACCATCATTTCTTGATTATCTTCTTAACTATAAATTTTTATATCTTTGTTGTATTTTCTCCATCACTACTCAGCTACTTTGCTTGCCTTGCAGTCTTTTCCACTAAGAAATAGTTTTTAGTTTCTCTTATTCTTTAACTTGTGAAAATTGAAGGAGTAGCAATATAAAAGTGTCCAAGGCCAAATTTACTTCAAATTCTTCCTCTTTTACAATTTGTCTTACAAGATCTCTCCCTTTGCTTCATTCTCTAGGATTAGAGAATGCCTTTGTTAACTTGTTATTTTGTTAGCCTTATTAATGTCACCTTTCCTCAGATATTTGAGAATATTTGTCTCAAGTATTTGGGCATTTTTTATGTGGCTGAAAGCCACTGTTGAGCCATGACTGTATAATAAAATCAGTACAATACTTTTCAGTTGAATGATTTGTCTAGCTCAGATTTTAGGTTACTTGTAACAGTATTCTAAGAAGATAGTACCCATCTGTACAAATGTGTCTGATAATTTGTTATGTAAGGAGGTATTATAAAAATGAAACCTTTCTGGTTTGATCTGTTTTTCTCAAATAAGAAAATAACTAGTAAGACTTTGCATCAAGTTTATAAAATTTGAATTTTTTCTCCATGAATGCGACTAATTTTTATAAGTAAATACTGGGTTTTATAATATTAAAAACAGGGTATCAGTATCACATGCCCAGCAGGTGACTGTGTGGAAACCTGGCAGGAGCTGTTGTGGTCATCTAGAGCAAATAAGTACTACATGAAGGTATTCAACTGCCAAAGATTAAAACCATTCTGCTTGCCAAACAAAATATATTCTGAAGGCTGCTTGCTTTGTAATCCTTGATCTGAATTTTTTTGGGGGTCTGAAATTTATAAAAGAATGATATTGTAAAATACTAAGCAGCTTGGCTTTATTTTGAAGTAATCTGTTACTTTAAAAGAGAAGCATTAAGAAGTAATAAAACAAGATACAAAGATATCTAGTTATTATAAATTCCATCTATATTTAAAGTATTCTAAAATAACTTATTGTTAGCTATTTTTTTTCTAGCAGGATGAATAGAATTGTCTTGATTGTAGATATATTTTTAAATTTTTATTATTTTTTATTTTTTAAATGGCCAATATGGTAATGAACAGGGTTTGTATGGTTAGCTTCTCTTCTTTCTTAAAACTTGAGATAAAAATTATTTTAGCTGTAACCTAAATACTAAAATTAAAGTCTTTAAAAAATGGCAGATGTTAACTTAATAGCAGCATATACTAATTTAATTTGCTGTATGATGCTGGTCTCTTAAGGAAGTTTGATAAGCTTTCTTTTGTCCTAACTCAGAAAAGTATATGTTAGAGTTCTGGAATATGTCTTTAGCCAAGAATTTTATCCACTTAAATATGTTTTTTAACTTACATAAAGCAAAAAAGAATGTGTGTAACTATAGTGAGCAATAAAATTTTGTTCATATTATCTGATGTTTGCTAAAAGAAAAATAAAAGATGAGTGGATTGAATCAACATTTGTTCAAATTGTTATTCTTTAATAATTTTAGAAGTAGAGAAAACTTGTTTTAGAATTTTATTCAGCTTTTATTTTGTCCTCATATATAATTGAAAATAATAGTCACAGATTCTAATATTTATAACATTTATATTATTTTATTATTTTAAAATTATGAAAGGCAAATTAATTAGAAAAATATCTAAAACTATTGGGTGTTAAAGAAGAAAAGAAAAAGGAATAAACATCTGTGTAAGAATATGAAGCAGTAAGAAGGAAATCTATGCAAATTAGTGCTGCCACATATTTGTTAATACATTGTCTTGGTATACGTTGTCATGAGCTAGCTGAAGGACAGTTTTTTTCTGAAAATTTAGTTTGTAATTTCATACTGTTTTTACTTTTACTGAACAAATGAGAGAGGGATGTTTCTTCATGTCCGTGTGTGTGTTTTTATATACGTTGATTCTTCTAAGTCTTGTTTGAAATGTATCTTTCTCTATCTTATGGAAAAAGTAGAACTCACAGGGTTTCTAATTCATTTTTTAAAGTAAGTTTTAGAAACATCAGTTCTTGTTCTTTACCCCGTCTTGTTCCCTCCTGTAAGACCTTTGAACTGACATTCGGAGTTGGGTGCAACCTGCTTCACCTAGCTTACTGTCCTGGTCTCAGCTTAAATAGCACCGACCTAGGTAAGTTCCCCAGAGTTCTCCTACCTGGGCTAGGTTAGGTACCCCACTTGATGCATGTTGCTTTCTAGTAACTCTATACTTATAATTAGTTATTTACATTTAGTTGTTTATTATTATTATTGTTGTTATTATTTCCCCTTAGTCTTTAAGTGCTTAGAAACAAGGACTTGCTGATTACTATTAAAATATGTAGCACATTGCTTGGCCTATATATTAAGTGCTTAATGCTTGTTAATTGTTGTAAGATCAGCTGAGAGGATAGGATATGACTCTGAGGAGTTTCATTAGGCTAGTGGGCTGTTAGGAATAGGACAAGATAGTGACTTAGAATTCTGCTTGCTCACAGAAGGGCTGCTTTCTAATTTATATTACCCTTGGATGAATTCTTAAGTCTTCTGGTTAGTTGAAAGGAAGAATGGAACCCAAGAAAGGAAGAATGGAACCCAAGAGAGCTTTCTTTGTTCTTAACTTCTGATAGTGTGTTACAGTTAATTTACCTTCATGTGTCAATTAAGACAATTTGATTTTAACGAATCTAAAAAATATAATGGTCCTCTAAAATAAGTATACAGACCAAAAAGAAAACCTTGGTTAATATACTGACCAAGAAGAAGATTACAGTTGTCTTATTTCAGTGTAATCAGGATGCCTAGTATACCTTACTGAAACAAATTACTGCCTTTGTACAAGCCTGCTGAATTTATTATTTTTCTGAACAGGAATGACTTATAATCTTTCTCCTGATTTTGCTTAAAATACCAACCCCTGCCTTCTGTAAGGATTAAATAAGTCCACTTATATAAAGAATTTAGTACACTGCCTGACACAGTAAATTCTCAGTAAAGGTAGTTATGTTTTCTTTTGTACAGCTTCACATAGACATTTAAATCAAGATCTTCACCTTTTGTTAAATCTAAAGTGTGCAAGTACTACTCTTGGGACTGATAGAAGGTGCTAACATATGCCCCTTGCACCAAGGACTTGTCTCCCTGCTGTGTGTTAGGTTGAAGTAGTGATGGATAAGGAAGAGGATAGTGGAGCTAAGGTCCAGCAGGGGTTGGTTTGCCCAATACCCTGTTTTCATAGATAATGGGGATGAGACTTGAAGAGGTTAAGAATGAATAACTTGCTAAACCATACTGCTAGTAAATGGCAAGGCTGACCATAGAAGGCAGGCCTTTGAGAATCCAAAACCCTTTAAATCAAAACTTCCATTTCCATATTTAAACAGAAAACCAAGAGAAATACAATAGCCTTGTTTATTACAGAAGAGAGAATTTCTACAGTAGATTTCTAGTACATGAAGCATCTGCTTATGTTTGGAAACTTCTACCTTGGGACTATCTGTGCCCCAAGTCTCAGACCACATTTTCATCACAAAATAAGCTTGTCAAAACAAATCAAATAAGTGTATTGGTTTCTGCCATAACCTGTATTTATGAACTCCAGTTTTCCATGCATTTCTGTAGCATTCAAAGCCTTTTTAATTTGTCATAGGGACCCCTATAAGAGTAGGAATTACCCAGGTTCTCTGTATTATAGAGTATTAATAAATGGAACAAGCCCTCTCTGTGTTAATAAAATTAGTGAATTTTTTAACTTTAAGGTCCTTGAGATTCTAGAATGCTATATAGTTTAGCATTCTTATAGCACTTTATCCTTCCACAGTAGTTTACAGTCATTAGTTAGATATTTCTCACACATCTCAGTGGAATAGTTTGGTATTCTTTCTTGTTGTTTTACTGACGACAAGACAGATATAGCTTAGTTTGACTGACTTATTTAAGTTTCCATAATAAGCCAATTGCGCCGTTTGGATTAACATTCAATTTAAGGTTCCTTGTCCTGTGCTGAATTCACAGGATGATGCTGTCTCAAAACCTGGTGATTTTTCATCAGATTATCCTGCCAAATAGATTGATTTCTGGTTGCTAGGAAAGCTCTGGATGCTGACATTCCACAAAGCTAACACATACAGCAAAGAAAGCAACCCTTTCAGCTGGGCTTCCATAGGGAATGCATTTAAGATGCAGGTCAAAACTCAAAACGTTGAAATGGTGAACCCCATCTCCTTTTTTACTTTTCCTATGTCTTCATAAAGCTGGACCTGTGCCACAGCCTGACCCTGCCCAACTCTTATTTCCCAACTCACATCCTAAATTATGGTTCATCCCATCTAATGTACCTATGAGATCAGGTTCTAGTCACAATCTTACCTACATTATGCTTTATCATTTCCTCTCTATCCCTTTTTCCCTTTCACCTAGAATAGTACAGAAGCCTCATAATTGCTGTCCCTCCTCCAGTCTTAACTCTCATAAACTCTCCCTTCATGCTGCTGTGAACTGCCAGAAATGCAAATCTGGCTACTGTTTTCCCTACCTAAACTTTCCAGTGGCTCCCCATTCCTATGGGATGAAGTCCACATTCCTTATTGTGGCATTTAAAGGAGGTCCTTCACGACTGGTCCTACATACCTCTCCAGCATCAACTTCCATCACTCCTTTCTTTAGACTTACGCACTAGAATTATTTATATTCCCCATGGCCCTGTGTATTTCATGCCATGAACATTTTTTCGTGCTCCTTTTATTTAAATTCTTTCCCCCCTCACATTTATTTCATCAACTAGTTAGTCCTTTTAAACACATTATGACTGGACTCAGCAGTCAACAGCAAGAAATCTTCCTTGAACCAACAAATCAGATTCTTTGCCACTTTGTGTATTTATTTAAATTAGCATTTATTATATTGAAATGTTGGCTTCATGAAAGAAATGACCTATCTTGTTCCTTACTCTGTCCCCCGTGCCGCAGTGCTGTAATGCTGCCTAGGCATGTAATGGGCACTTGATAAATATGTGATTATTGTAATATTTGCAACATATACATATACCAAAGCATTATGTTGTATACCTTAAACTTATGTACTTACAATGTTAACTGGAAAACTTACAATGTTAACTGGAAAGCTTACAATGTTAACTGGAAAAACTGGAGGCATCTAGTGTTAATATCACGCATCCTGTTGCTAGTCTACTGGCTCACTTCACTAGTGTGAAGTAACAGTTGAGCCTGTAGCTTCTCCCACTTCTGTTGGATATTTCCTTAAGCATCTCAATTCTGGGGCAGGCATAGCACCAGACACAAAAGCAACAGACCTACACAGATGGTTTAACCAGCTTCTATAATTACCTAAGGTCAAAGTCTATATGATTCCTAGTTGGTCTTTTTCTCTGATTGAACCCTGATACAGAATTTGCTGCTATAACAAATTATCTAAACCACGTAATGGGGCTTTGGGACTGGGCCTCAGGTGTAAGTAAGAAAGGCCTTGAAGAGATTGTTAGCAGGGGCCTGTTGTCAGTCCAGGAGGCTGTTGGTGAGGGTTTAAAGGAATATGAGGAAAATGTTATTGGAACCTGGAAGAAAGGTGACTTCTCTTACATAGTAGAAGAAAGTTTAGCAGTGATGCCAGCAGCATTAACATGGAAAATAAGAAGTATATCTCATCAACTGGATGATCTACCTAAGGAACTATCTGGATTCTTCTAGCTGCCTATAATAAATGACGGGAAAGGCAAGCAAGAGGACAAATTATTAAATATAAATGAGCCACGAAGTTTGGGGTTTGAAAAACAAAACAAAACTTTCTCATTCCTAGCCTCTCCAGACAGTAAATGATGCTAAAATTAAGGAATGAATTCCAGATAGGGAACTGTCACGAAAATGAACTCCAAAGATGAAGCCAAAAGCATGACTGTAAAACGCTTTGTTAAGACTTCAGGAAGATTAAAGACATTTTCTAAACAACAGATGAGAGAGCTTCTAAAATTCTTAAGGCTATTGTCCCACAGTAGTTTCACATGGGAACCCAAAATAGAGAAGGGCTATTGCAAAGAGATTTTGGGGTGTTGCTTTTGTCTGATGGAGTGAATTATGAACTGTTTCAAGGCAAACGTACAAAGTTTTTAAAGGGATTATATCAGTTTGGGTCAAAAGTGACAGTATAAAGTGAAAAGATGAACCCTCATACATTGCTGGTAGCAATATAAACTGATGCAGCCACTTTGGGAAACAGTCTGGCAGTTCCTCAAAGGGTACCATATGACCTCTCCTATATATATGCCCAAGAGAATTGTACACAAATGTTCATAGCATTATTTGTAATAGCCAAAAAGTAGAAACAATCTAAATGTAAGTCAACTGGTAAGTGGATAGAGTATAGCCATATGATTGAATATTTTTAGTCAATAAAAAGGACTGAAGTACTGGTACATGCTCTAACATGGATGAACCTTGACAACATTATGTTGAATAAAAGACATATTATATGATTCATCTATATAAAATTCCCAGAACAGGAAAATCTATAGAGACAGAAAGGAGAGTAGTGGTTACTAGGGCTGGGTGGATGGGAAAAATGGGGAAGTGATTGCTAAAGGATCCAGGGTTTCTTTTTGGAGTAATAAGAATATTGTAAAACTGATTGTGGTGATGGTTGAACAACTTGGTGAATATACTTAAACCAGTGAATTATACATTTAAATGGCTGAATTGTATGATATGTGAATTATAATTCAAAGTTGTTACAAAAAAATAAGAAAATGAAGAGAGGCCTTTGGACTCTTCTATGGACAGGAAGCAGTCTGAGGAAATTCAGCAAACATGGGCTGTGTTTTATGGAAAGAGAAAAACAATTCAAGAGCCCTAATCAAGGAACTGACAGCATATATCTAGCTGGGTTCCAGAATTGCTATGATCCAGTGGCTGCTTTGTGCCTCTAATTTTCTTCTTTTTTGAGTGGAACTGTCTATTGCCTGTTCCATGTTTCACCAGTTGTTAAATTCTGGTTATGTGGGGACAGATATGTTGGCTCTTTAGCTCACAGGTCTTCAGATCAAGATGAACTGTACTTGAGCTGGACTTAAGGAACTGGCCCTGAGAAGCCACATTCACTTTGTACCTGATTTAGATGACAAGATTTTGGGATTTGATGCTCTAAATAACTGAAGCTTTTGGGGAGGTGGGCTCTTGGTAGAAGGCAACTCTATTTTGTGTGTTGGAGGAATGTATGTAACTCATGGCCAGGGGATAGACTGTTTTGGGTTTTAAGACATGTCTACTTACCATCAAGAGGCTGGGTCTAATTCTTCTTGCTTTGAATATGGGCTGGCCTCAGTGACTTGTTTCTAATGAATAGAATGTGGCAGAAGTGATGCTGCATGACTTCTGAAGCTAGGGCAATATAACTTCTGCTCCATTTTCTCTCTTGGGATGCTCTCCATTAGAACCAAGCCACTGTGTTGGGAGGAAGCTCAGGCCACATAGGAGAGGCTACAGGTAGGTGTTCTGGCTAACTGCCCTAAAGTTCCAGCCAACAACCAGCACCTACCACCAGATATGGGTGAATGAGCCTTTAATTTCTGCCCCAGACCCCAGCTGTCACCAAGAAGAACATTGACAAGCTGTCCCCATTGAGCCCTGCCTAAATTGTAATTTGTGAATAAAATAAATGTTTTAAGCCATTAAGTTTCACAGCAGTTTGTTATTTAGCAATAAATAACTGGAACAGGCAGTATTAATAGGATTGATTGCATATTGGAAGTAAGACAGGAGGAGGAATTAAGAATGTTTACCAGATTTTCTATGTTAAGCAAATTAATAAAAAAGCAGTATTCGATTGTGGTGGCCTCTTTACCCATTTAAAGCAGGAAGAAATCACCAGTGTTTAGATAGTGTCAGCTGCGGTACAGGCCATACAGTGTTACTTTAGAGGAGATGAGTGTCCATGAGACTTTTTTTTTTTAAAAAAAAGAACCAAAGCTTTATGATCACTTTGTTTAGATAGTAACAGCATGATTGTTCTTAGGAAACTAAAAGAATATCGAAACAAAGACATTGGAAGATAGGTTTGGAAGAGATAAAAAGAGCAGTGATCAAGTATCTGAAAAATGATTTTATCATTTTAGCAATTGGAAATCTATTAATCAGCACCTCTTTTTTAACTGTTATGATATTGATGTTCATTATAATAGCCTGTTATAAATTTAATGATTCTTCTTTAGGACTTTGGCACTTGCTTTGCCCTCTTATTGGAAAAGCTCCTGTCTCAAATAGTACCCTCGCAGTAAAGCCTTCTCAGGTCATCCTAACATTGCAAACTCCTCACTCGCACACTTCCTAGTTTTTTTTAACCTGTTTTTATAATTTTTTTCTTAAGCACCCAATGCCATCTAATGTACTAAGTTTACTTATTTATCTTGCTTTCTTTTCTCCCCCTTCTAGAATGTAATTTCATTGAGAGAGGGGTTTTTGTCATTTTAATTCACTCCTCTATCCCCAGTGTCTGGAACAGTGTTGCACATAGTAGCTACTCCTAAATGTTTGTTGAATGAATGAATGAAGGGATTTGTGAATTACAATGGAAGATGGAATTGTGTTCTGACTACTTTCAATGTGGAATACATTTTACAGTATTCATGTTTTTGAAAATCAGCAGTCTAAATGTGATATACATATGTAGCCCAAATGCCTCCAAGCCTCATAACTGGCCCTAATGGGGTTCTAATCAAATATCATTGGCTTCATCTCCTCTCCCTTAACTCTTTTGTCCTTGTCCGAATCTTTCACTTGGAAATTTTCAAATATTATACAAAATATAATAAGAATAGTATAATCAACCCCTATGTACCCATTACTGAGCATCAATAATTACCAATGTTTGGTCAATCTTATTTGATCTGTTTCTTCCACCCACGTTTCTGCCCTGCTTATTTAAAAAAAAAATTCAAGACATCATGGCTTTTCACTTGAAAATTCAGATGCATTTCTAAATGTTAGGTACATTAAAAAAAATACTACCACCATGTAATTACTACACATAACAGAATTAGCAGTTCCTATCATCTAGTACCCAGTCCATGATCAAATTTCCTCAGTCGACTTAGAAATATTTTTATTCAAATAAGGATCCAAACAAGATTCACAGATTGCATTTGGCTGTTACTTTTCTTAAGTCTCATTTCACAACAGTTTCCCCTTCTTTTTATTAATGACATTGATTTGTTGGTTAAACATTGTGTCATTTGCCTTGCAGAATTTCCCGTGTTCTAGATTTGGCTGACTGCTTGTCTGAGATTAATTTAGCTTGTTTTCTAGTCCTCATATTTTCTGTAAATGGTATTTAGATATAGGAGCATGATTAAACTCAGATTCAGTTTTTAGGCAAGAATGTTTTATAGGTGGCACTGTGTAATTTTTACTGTATGACATCATGAGACTTAAAAACAATATATGATTGTCTCAATTTTAGTGGTGCTAAAATTGATTAGTAGGTTAAGTTATTAGCCTGATTTCTTACTTGCAAATTTCATCATCAACCTTTCACCTAATGCTTTTAGCACCCAATTATGATCTTTACGTATATCCATTATTTCATTAGATTTACCAAAATGGTGATTTTTTCTAAATCTATTTTTTTCTTCCTCATTTATTGGCTTCTATTTTTCTGTGAGTAAGAACTTTATTAGGTTACACCAAAATGCAGTTTGTACTGGAAAAGCAGAATAAATGCTTCATTTTTTTTCCTTTATCATTTTTCAGTCTTATGAGTTGGTTCCCTAGCAAGTCCCAAGGTAGTCAATGGGTTTCTTTTATTTTTATAATACCATTATGAGTTCTTAGATTTTAATTATTTTGATGTTTCGGTCCACTCATCATTCTTTCTGATGCTCAAATATTCCCATTTTAGACTAGTGGGAGCCCTTAGAAGTGGCTTCTGTGTCCTTTGATGTGATCTCATTAGTCCTTGGTAACTTTTATCTCTGGCACAAGATATTCTAGGCTCATCTTGTACATTTCCTGCCCCAAACCCAGAATCAGTTATTTTCCCTCCGTACCTTTTACACAGGAAACTATCTAATGCCTCCCACCTTCAACATGGTAGATCTCAGAATGTTTTTGTTTCCATGACACACCAATTCTACAATTAGAGGTTCTAAAGATGTGTAATAAGGAAGCTATTTCTCTTCCAAGCCCATGGCTGAAAAGTTGTTAGTAAGAGCACTGAAGGGCGGTAAAAGCACTAAAATTGTTACCTTAAATGGAAAGAACATGACAAAGATGCCCTCAATGTTAGAAAAACTGCCCGGCTTGAAGACTCTAGACCTTCAGAATAACCGAATCCCCAAAGTGTGCCCAGAGATAAGCACCTTGACCCAGGTGAGGAACAGCATTATCTTTTTCAATTGAGGATGGAAAATAGGAGGAGAGAAAAGAGTTGAGAAAACAAGAAGCCTTCAATCTCTGGAGACTTAGCTCCCTGGAGACTAATGTGGATGGTTGCTGGAAAGGGATCAGAAGGCTTTCTCCCTTAGTGAATTACATATGGTAGGGAGAGAAGATGTTTCAACTTATCCATGTGTTCTATGACCCGCCTTTGGAATCAGAGGGTTAGGTCTCTGCTATACTCATCTTTCTGGAGGCTGTCATCTGGAAAGGGGTGGGGAGCCTGGATCTACTTGTCTGCCTTGGGGGTTCCATCTGGAAGTGGGTTTGAGGATCCTGGAGATGCTGTTCACCCTGGGGACCATCCTGAAGCTTTTGCATATGGAATGAAGAGAGATTTCTGATGTAAGAAAGGAGTTCTTTTCAATTTCCTGGAGCAGGCTGAACATTGAAATGGAGTGTTGGCAGGAAATGGGAAGGAGGGAACATTCATTTTTTCTGAAGTAGTCTTTAAAAGAAGGTTAGTATTTTAATTAAAGAATATCCTTAAAGAGCAACAGGATGAATCCCAGATGCTTGTGTTAAACATTTCTGCTGAACAATGTGAAACTCCAGCTGCTAAAATCTTGAGGTTGGGAGAAGGCAAGGGATATTAACTTTGCAGTTTTCATTTTCTTCACTTCTAAACTGTCATCAGCACTGAAACAACCTTATAACCAGCCAAGTCATTGTAGTTCATTATAGTTCATTACTTTTGAGTTCAGAGTTACAAAAAAAAAAACAAAACAAAACTCTAGTTTCTTACCTTCACCTACCTCATTTCCTCTTAGGTTTCCAAAATTATTTGAGTTTGTAGTCTGTGGCCATATCTTTCCAAGAAATATGGTAATACTCAAAAACTCCCCCTTTAATAATAACTTCCAAAAGTGCATTTGTAGAACAGATTTGGACTTTTTTTTCCCTGAATTTTATTTATTTATTTTTATACAGCAGATTCTTATTAGTTATCTATTTTATACATATTAGTGTATATATGTCAATTGCAATCTCCCACCCCACCCCCCACTGCTTTCCCCCTTTGGTGTCCATAAGTTTGTTCTCTACATCTGTGTCTCTATTTCTGCCTTGCAAACCAGTTCATCTGTACCATTTTTCTAGATTCCACATACACACGTTAATGTGTGATATTTGTTTTTCTCTTTCTGACTTACTTCATTCTGTATGACAGTCTCTACATCCATCCACATCTCTACAAATGACCCAATTTCATTTCTTTTTAATGGCTGAGTAATATTCCATTGTATATATGTACCACATCTTTATCCATTCATCTGTTGATGGGCATTTAGGTTGCTTCCATGACCTGGCTACTGTAAATAGTGCTGCAATGAATATTGGGGTGCATGTGTCTTTTTGAATTATGTTTTTCTCAGGGTATATGCTCAGGAGTGGGATTGCTGGGTCATATGGTAGTTCTATTTTTAGTTTTTAAAGGAACTTCCATACTGTTCTACACAGTGGCTGTATTGGTTTACATTCCCACTAACAGTGCAAGAGGGTTCCCTTTTCTCCACACCGTCTCCAGCAATTATTGTTTCTAGATTTTTTGGTGATGGCCATTCTGACCTGTGTGAGGTGATACCTCATTGTAGTTTTGATTTGCATTTCTCTAAATATTAGTGATGTTGAGCAGCTTTTCATGTGCCTCTTGGCCATCTATATGTCTTCTTTGGAGAAATGTCTATTTAGGTCTTCTGCCCATTTTTTGATTGTGTTGTTTGTTTTTTTTAATATTGAGCAGCATGAGCTGTTTATATATTTTGGAGATTAATCCTTTGTCTGTTGATTCATTTGCAAATATTTTCTCCCATTCTGAAGGTTGTATTTTCATCTTGCTTATGGTTTTCTTTGCTGTGCAAAAGCTTTTAAGTTTTATTAGGTCCCATTTGTTTATTTTTGTTTTTATTTCCATTACCCTAGGAGGTGGGTCAAAAAGATCTTGCATGATTTATGTCAAAGACTGTTCTTCCTATGTTTTCTTCTAAGAGTTTTATAGTGTCCAGTCTTACATTTAGGTCTTTAATTCATTTTGATTTTATTTTTGTGTATGGTGTTAGGGAGTGTTCTAATTTCATTCTTTCGCATGTAGCTGTCCAGTTTTCCCAGAACCACTTATTGAAGAGACTGTCCTTTCTCCATTGTATATGCTTGCCTGCTTTGTCATAGATTAGTTGACCACAGGTGCATGGGTTTATCTCTGGGCTTTCTATCCTGTTCCATTGATCTATATTTCTGTTTGTGTACTGGTACCATATTGTCTTGATTACTGTAGCTTTGCAGTATAGTCTGAAGTCAGGGAGCCTGATTCCTCCAGCTCCATTTTGTTCCCTCAAGATTGCTTTGGCTATTTGGAGTCTTTTGTGTCTCCATACAAATTTTCAGATTTTTTTGTTCTAGTTCTGTAAAAAATGCCATTGGTAATTTGATAGGGATTGCACTGAAACTGTAGATTGCTTTGGGTAGAACAGTCATTTTCACAATATTGATTCTTCCAACCTAACAACATGGTATATCTCTCCATCTGTTTGTGTCATCTTTGATTTCTTTCATCAGTGTCTTATAGTTTTCTGAGTACACGTATTTTACCTCCTTAGGTAGGTTTATTCCTAGGTATTTTATTCTTTTTGCTGCAGTGGTGAATGGAATTTTTTCCTTAATTTCTTTTTCTAATCTTTCTTTTTCAGTGTATAGGAATGCAGGAGATTTCTGTGCATTAATTTTGTATCCTGAAACTTTACCAAATTCATTGATTGGCTCTAGTAGTTTTCTGATGGCACCTTTAGGATTCGCTGTGTATAGTATCATGTCATCTGCAAACAGTGACAGTTTTACTTCTTCTTTTCCAATTTGTATTCCTTTTATTTCTTTTTCTTTTCTGATTTCTGTGGCTAGGACTTCCAAAACTATGTTGAATAATAGTGGTGAGAGTGGATATCCTTGGGATATGGACTTTTCTAATGAGACAGAGGAGTTTCTTTGCAAAGGAATTCAAAATTTGACTGAACCAAAAGCCAATTCTCCACCTCTGCTTGAATTTTTTTCCATTAAAGTAACAGTGCATTGTTTTAAAAAAATCAAATAATATAAAAGGTTTATAATAAAAAGTATCTCTCTTCTGTTCCACTCCCCCTCACCCACAATTAATTTTGACTTCTATTTATAACCACTTTTAATTTTTTTGTTTTCTTGATTTGTCCATTTTAGATATCACACTCCTTCATCTTCCAAATATATTTATATTAATATGTTTAGTTTCTCCATAGTTATCTTTTAAATTTAATATTATTACACCTTGGTTTCTTTTTTTAAGTTAATTTTTATTGGAGTATAGTTGATTTACAATGTTGTATTATTTTCTGCTGACAGCAAAGTTAATCAATTATACATATACATATACCCACTCTATTTTATATTCTTTTCCCATCTAGGTAATTACAGAGTATCAAGTAGAGTTCCCTGTGCTATACTGTAGATTTTTATTAGTTATCTGTTTTACATATAGTAGTGTGTATGTGTCAATCCCAATCTCCCAACCTTTGTTTCTTTCTTCATCAACTACAATCTCTTTTTATTCCCCACTTGGTAAGATGGCAATGTTGGCATCTGTAATCCACTTTCAGCTCTCCTTCCCTCTTCCTCTTCACAAATTATAAACTTCTTACTTTTATGAGATGTATAGTATTTATAATCTATTCAGTTATCACCATGATTAAATCTTTGTCTCATGGAGAATTCTAAAATTCTAAAACATATACTGTTAATAAGTAAATATCATTTATATGGAACCAATTAATATACTATGATTATATTTTCTTCCTCAAATACCATTTTTGTTTCTTTGGGGTTTCTAATTGTCTTTCACTTATTCTTGTGCCTTTTGCCTTTATCATGGCCTCATTTTATTTTAAATGTGATCATATTACATACCCTATCAAATGTGCTTTTTTCTTGAGTAACTTCCTTCCAGGGAGCCTCTGTCCTCCTGCCCCAATTTAAGCTGCTTACTGTCTAGGTTTGCTGAATACTGTCAGCCCTGATATCCCTTTGTGGCTCCTGACTTGGACCCACTGTTACCTGGAACCATGTTTTCCCTCTTTTTTGGTTTACTCACTTATTTTGTAGAAATAACTCTCCAGATAACACCCTAGTCTAGGTATGTGGTAATTAAATTTTTTGAACTCTTGCATATCTGAAAACATGTGCATCCTTCTCTCCTGTTTAATAGTTGTTTAGTAAAAAAGTTACAGATTGTAGGGCTTCCCTGTAGGGTGGCGCAGTGGTTGAGGGTCCGCCTGCCGATGCAGGGGACACGGGTTCGTGCCCCGGTCCGGGAGGATCCCACATGCCGCGGAGCGGCTGGGCCCGTGAGCCATGGCCACTGAGCCTGCGCATCCGGAGCCTGTGCTCCGCAACGGGAGAGGCCACGACAGTGAGAGGCCCGCATACCACAAAAAAAAAAAAAAAAAAAGTTACAGATTGTAAATTATACCCCCTCAGGAAAAAAAGCCGAAGAGTCTGATCATTATTACTTTGTCTTCTTGTGGCTCCCCCATTACACTCCTCCTCATCCTTTGACTATTTAGGAGAGATCCTAAATTTTGACTTCCCAATTCAATTTCCTTAAACAGGGTGTTGGCCCAGCTCAGCCCTTACTTTGAAAGAAGAAGTCACATTTTACTTTTAAAGAAGAATTCAACTGATTAGAAACTAGGCTTCTTGTGGTCTATCTTTAAAGTGCTTTACAAGTCAGACTCAGGCTAATGGCATTATTGTTTCACTGCTATGAACTAGCAATTTTTTTCATGTAGAGTTTCCAATGTTGTGGAGTTTTGAAGAAAATCTGTTTTCCCTTTATAATGGGAGTTCTAGAAGCAGCTTGAATAAAATGTGCTAGAAACCCTCAAAAGATCGATAGAGATTATTTACACAGTTCGGAAATACTGCTCATTCTCCCAGCTGCTAATAGAAAGGGAAAACAAAACTTTCAGAAAAGAGAGAGCTTAGAGAGCTGCAAAGAGCCCTGGAAGAGTGTCTGCAAGTCCTGATACTTCAACCTTTTCAGCCACTCACCAACTAAACATAAGATATTTAATCTCACTGGGTCTCAATTTCTGCCTTCATTTATTCAAAGCCACACTTAAGTATTGAGCACCATCTATGTCTCAGGTAATTTGGCAATTAAAAAAAAAACAGATGAAAATACCTGCCTTCATGGAGCTATGTTCTAGTCAGAAGAGATGCAAGAAAGAAACATGCAAAACAGGTGGGAGGTAGTATTAGTGCTAAGGAGAAATATATAGCAGATAAAGCAGGCAGGGTGCATTGCGGCATTCAGCTGAAATGCTGCCAAGTGTCCTTGTGGTCTTCATATCTTGATGATACTTATGTCATAGTTCAAAGATGATCATGATTCTTACTCTAACAATTTTCTATAAAATCCCCGAATGTGTTTTTTAAAAGTTAGTTTGAATTCTTTCTTGTGGTGCTACAGGTCGTGCTTTTAATAATGATTGAAACTCCCCCTATCTTTTTTTTTTTCCTTTGGGTCTATACTCTGCTTGACTTTTGGGTTAGTCTTTCTTTTATCATTATAGGAAGTCCAGTTTGCCCCAATATACTGATTTTTTGGTTATATTTGCCACAGAATGCACAGCATTAAAATAGTCTTGATATTTAACTTCCTAAAAGAAAAGTAATACTTAGAAAATTTTTGCACTCACAAAATGGTATCAAATAGAATAACACCATCCACCATACACTGAGAGCCAGGCATAATGCTAGGAACTCTGTTCATTTTCAAGGAAGTTATAATTATCACTCTCATATGGTTAATAAAATTTATGATTCAGAAAGGTTAAGTCATTTGCTAAGGTCAACCAGTGAATACATGTATAAAATGAGGTCTCTCTTTTTTTTTTTTTGCGGTACGCGGGCCTCTCACTGTTGTGGCCCCTCTCGTTGCGGAGCACAGGCTCCGGACGCGCAGGCTCAGCGGCCGTGGCTCACGGGCCTAGCCGCCCCGCGGCATGTGGGATTCTCCCGGACCGGGGCACGAACCCATGTCCCCTGCATCGGCAGGCGGACTCCCAACCACTGCGCCACCAGGGAAGCCCTGAGGTCTCTTTTGAGGTTGTTTTCAGCTGTATTGTCTTATTATTCTATACACTTAGTGTGAAATTCACCAGGGTGTGTTTTTCAATTTATAGTTCCTAAAAACAAAAGTTGGATTGCCTAAAGGTGGCAGGTTTGAACAATACATGAATTGTTCCCACTCTCCATTTGTTTATATATCCATTCTTTTGACAAATATTTACCATTCATCTTCTTGTGTCTATGGTGGTCCTGAGGACACAGATGTGAAAAAAAAGTAAGGTCTTTGTCTTCATTTGGGAATTAAATTAAATGTTAATATATGTCAGCTCAATGCCTGACACTGAAACTTTGAAATAAATTAGAGTTGCTATGGTGGTCTAACTAGCAACAATGATAAAATGGAAGGAGATTCTTTAGAGAATACAGATTCTATTTTTTTTCTTTGCTAATTTGACTAATGAAACTGGAAATTTTCAATCACTTCTAATGACATGATAAAAATGGATTAATGTCCTATAATTTATGGTGAATGCATTTGGCCTAGGACTAATGAAGTGCTGGTATATCAACAGTTTTCAAAGATGCACTTTATTATAACTCTTTAGGGTGGAGACCTTTGTCTTGTCCCTAGTGCCTGGCACTTAGTAAACCATCAAATGTCAGTTTGAGTGAAATGGGATGTAAGCCATTTTCAAAGTCCAACTTAATCAAACACAGAGCTATCATGATAGGTTTAAAATCTCCAAAGAAACAAATAGCCATTATCTCTAATTGTGTACAGCATTGTTGACATGCATCATAAAGTCCAATGGTAGTACAGCAATGTTCACCTTAAGTGGTTCACACGTGTAGCTGCCCAGGACAAAGATGTGGTCTGCCATAGCTTTTTATTTGACCATAAACAATTGACAGTAAATAAAGGCAACTCTAAGCAGAGTTGGGTAGTTTGTAAATTGTTATTGCATCCCTAGTCTCTCCTTTTCATACTTTTACTGTCCTTTTGGATGACCCCCTAACCCAATCACCCCCCTCCCTTCCTCCTTCCCTCCCTCCCTTCCTGCCTTCCTTCTTTTCTATGTTTAACAAATAGTTATTGTGCCTGCTAGTAGTAGACTAGCACTCTGCTAGATGCTGATAATACAAAAAGGAATGAAAACATCATGTGTCCCAACTCTCAGGTTTAGTGGAAAAAGGTAATCAAATATACAAATACATGTAAACTTATAATTGTGAAAAGTGTCATGAAGAAGAATTATATTGTGTTATGAGGAGTTGTAGTCAGAGAAATCAGGGAAGATAGACCTGAGAAGTGCAACTGAGATAAGATCTGAAGGATGGGAGTTATGCAGAGGAACACAAGAGGAAAACCATATGCAACAACTTTCCCTATCTCTCCCTCCTTGGGCATTCTGGGTCTCACTAAGTCTGGCAGAACAGAAAGGATCTGACATTGTTTTTACTGTTTGTCAGCATCAAGCCTGTCCTTTCCCTGTCCCATCCACTGGAAATGCGCTCTTCCTCCATCAAGTAGGTAACGCCTCATGTTTTCTAAGCCTGGCTTTGCTATAAAAACAAGGCTTTCTTATACTTGTTTATTGTATCCTGTCCTGGCACACAGACACCTAGTGAATTCCTTCTCTCTACACTACTTTCATTCCTCCTTTGCCTCTGCTTGTATGCCCAAGCCTGCATTAAGCCTCTTGAACCCCTACTGGAACTTCTGCTTCTTCCTCTAGCTGTCAGATGTCTAGAAGAGCCCCAACCCTCTTCTCTGACTTGCCAACTGAGCACATAATCTCTCTGTGCCTCCCTTGATTTATCTCATGTATAGTGTCTTAACCATGTAGGTTACTCAGAAAATTTTAGCCTCTACCCCAACTCAAACATACAAATACTTAGTTTTTCCAAACACTTGAAAGTTTTACATTTTACTTGAATGAGTTTTGTGTTGCAATTCCCCTTTTCCAAGATTTGGAACTCTAATCCTTGCTTCTTTAGTCTTTCCTTTAGAAGCTTCCGACAGGATGCTAAAAGGTAATGCCTTGTTAATGCTTCTGCTGTGAATGCCAGAGATTCCTTGTAATACTGTTGAGTAGGAAGTGCCAATTTCATGACACTGGGATTAATTTGGGGCTCTAAGGGAACAGGTCTTAGAGGTCACAGGGATTCTCTAGAGATTAGATAGACCTTGAAACTATTTCCAATGAAACTATAATTGTTTTGAGAAATCTGACTTGATGTATTGGGTTGGCCAAACAGCTCTTTCATTTTTGTTTCTGTAAGATGACTCTAGTAGCACTTAGTTGTCTTTAAATTCATTCAAAACAACTTTGTTAGACTGTATTGTGACAGCTGTAATATCATTGTGCATTAAAAAAACTTATCAAAATTGGTGATTTTTTACCCTCAGAATGGGAGAAAATATTTGCAAACGAATCAATGGACAAAAGATTAATCTCCAAAATATATAAACAGCTCATGCAGCTCAATATTAAAAAAAACAAATAACCCTATCAAAAAATGGGCAGAGGGGCTTCCTTGGTGGTGCAGTGGTTGAGAGTCCGCCTGCCGATGCAGGGGACACGGGTTCGTGCCCCGGTCCGGGAGGATCCCACATGCTGCGGAGCGGCTAGGCCCGTGAGCAATGGCCGCTGAGCCTGCGCGTCCGGAGCCTGTGCTCCGCAACGGGAGGGGCCACAACAGTGAGAGGCCCGCGTACTGCACACACACACAAAAAGTTACTGAAAAATTAAGTAACAGTTTTGAAATTAGCCAAGAATAAGCATGTAGAAAACAAACTATGATTACTAGGGTGGAGGGGGGAGGGATAAATTGGGAGATTAGGATTGACATATACACGCTACTATATATAAAATAGATAACTAATAAGGACCTGCTGTATAGCACAGGGAACTCTACTCAATACTCTGTAATGGCCTATATGGGAAAAGAATCTAAAAAAGAGTGGATGTATGTATATGTATAACATTCACTTTGCTGTACACATGCAACTAACACAACACTGTAAATCAACTAAACTCCAATAAAAATTTTTAAAAAATTGTCCATTAAAAAAAAAAAAAGAATTAGTAGAGTGAGCCCTAATGCTGCCCTGTACCACATACCTTGGCCATATACATAACTAATTAAAAAATGTAAATGTCTTATTTTTCTTTTATTAATTTGATTCAATTATTTTATTAAGTAGTTTACAGAATGTGACACTATGTTATGTACTATTTAGGTACAGTGAATGGAAATATTCCATGTCTTTTAAGGAATTTAAGGATTAATATTTCAAATACCAGCTCAAACATATTTGTACATGTTACAGGTGAATGATTTAACAGTTTGTTCCAAAACGGTATCACCAAGCCATAATTTAGTTTAGAAAGACTTCCCGATAAAAATGGACATTTGAGCTGGTATTTTTTTACATAAAAAAAAAATAATTTATCCAAGTTAGTCATGGAAATCATTTTAAAAGTCAAAAAAGTAATTGAAAGATATAATAAATAGCATAGAGTTTTCTAGTAATAATTAATAGCTACAAGCACAGCATAATTAAATGTTAGGATACCTGGCCCAAGTTCTAGGCATACATGTAATAGGCAACACATTGAATTGATTATAGGGGTTATTGAGAACGAGCAGATGGTTAGAATAAAGAAGGCATGCAGCCCATTAGAAGGAAGTGAATCCAGCTGGGTAGATTGGCACTGACTGAGCTCAATAGATACTTGATTTTGAAAAAAGACAAATGATGTGGAGCCATAATGAGTATCTTCACAGTTTGAACCATTAGCTTATTAAAGAAATGATCTAAGCAGACAGCATTCAACTAACATTTATTAAACAGCTATTGTATTCCAGACACTGTTTTTTGAATGCTGGATGAATTACAGATACCCTATCATTGCAAAATTTCCAACTTTATAGTAAAGGTAAGATATATACATGAGTCCCTATAATACACAGCAGAAGATAATAATTGGCCATAGAAAGTACACAGTGTTATGCAACTACAAAAGGAAGATGGCTTCCTGGAGAAGGTGATATATGCCAAGGGGGAGCATTAAACACAGAAATCCATTATAATATTTGGAGAACCAAGGTGTAGTGATAGTTTAATGGAAAGAGAATCCTGACCATATTATCACTGTAGAAATAATAAAAAAAATTTCCAGCAAAATTAACTGATTAACAGAAAGTCATTATTCCTGTGGCCAACAGAATAACAGAGATAATTTTCTCTTTCCTGAAAATATCATTCATAAGTGGCTGTGAATTTAGAAATCTTTCAAAAAAAGGAGTTAGAAATCATTAAGAAAACAGGTTTAAAAATTGAAAACTGAGTCAAAGTGTCAACATATATACTATATGAAGCATTCCTAGCATCATGTATGTCTAACATCTTGTTCCATGGTCTTCTCCTGAGTCTAAAAGATTATAGTTAGCATTTCATAATATCCACTATTTGCCAGGTACTTCATTATATTGTCTCTAATCCTTAAGGCAGCCCTGAGAAGTTGATGCTAGTATCTCCATTTTTAAAAAAAGAAAGGGAGACAGGAATTTAAGTGACTTTGTTGAGATCCCATAGTGAGTGCATTGCATAGCCGATGGTCTCCTAAGCCTGTGCTTTTGCCTCCTGCAAAATACTGACTAAATGGTGTAACCCACAGAACAAGAATATTTAAAATGAGAAATCCATGTATTGCATACAATTCTATTGTGTGTGTGTAATGGGTGTATGTATGTATGAATGAATGTATATATTATGTGCATATATATGATCATTCTGAGCAACAATAAATTCTTTTTAAAAAGTTTAAAGTAAATAGTGTAATGTAGAAATTAAGAGTATAGGCCATTGAGTGAAGCTATGTTATTTCACCATAAATCACAGCCTGTACCTCAGATCCCTTTTCTGTAAATTAAGGGTACCTTGAAGTCCACCTGAGGCAATGTACAAGGTTGCATGGCACATTATTTGGCATATATTAAATTCTATTTAAATGTTAGTCATTAGTATTAATAAGTTAATCAGTACTTTTTCTTCTCAAACTTCTTATCCTCTTCTCTCTTTATCCAAAGATTGCTACACATTAAATCTAGAGTCTATAACCCAAAGGCATCAATGGACACTGATATGCTTACCTCATATCCAAAATGTAAGAGGAAACACACACGTCCATTTCAAGGCAGGCTACAGACAGGTTATAACTTAGAGGTATGAGTAGGCCAATGCAATTAAATAAATCAAATCAAATTTAGGACGAGTTGGGATACACAGACACTATTTGGGACAAGCATACAAAGATGTGGAAAAGGCCACAGGGAGCCAAGAAACATTTAGGACATACTAAATAGGGAAATTCCTCATGGACTGATTATTTGGGCAACTCTTTATATATAATCCAGTAGGACAGGTAAAAGGAGTTTAAATGATAAAATAGCCCGTTCTTTACATTCTTAAGTTAGGTAATGCTATAGGCAGGCAGTAATGAGGATTAGTGTTAGGGTAATTGCAATGAGAGTTGAAAAAGTTGCATCTAAGAGGCATTTTGAGAATAGGACTTGGTTACTGATTGAATTTAGGTGGCGAGAGAGAAGTTCTAGGTGATTCCAAAGTTTGGCTACCATATGATTATGAGAAAGATGAGTGCATTAGCCAAAGTGGGGAGGGGAAAAACAGATCTCATTTGTCCACTGACATTGTCTAGTTTAGATTCTGAATTTAGAGTGACAGCATCACATCCACTTATGTCTCTTGAGCCAAAACCAACAAGATGATATTTTTACAGGGATAACTGTAAATTCCTACATTTAAGTTAAGAAAAGCACTCAATTGCACAAGTTCAGGATGTGAGTTATCTCCTTGACAGTAGGTTTTTCTTGGCCACAGACATAATTAATTATGCACCAACCATGTGCCCCATTTCTGAAAGAGTGCATGTTGTAGTCATGTTAGGCTGCAACAGAAGTGTAGTCATCTGCCTGAGGCAAATTCCATGGTCCCAACAGATCTATGCTATGAGATCACATTTCCTGTCTCACTCTAGGTACCATGTTTCTAGAGAGGAGTACTTAGAAAAATTAGAGTGTAACCAGGATGGTAAAGGGTCTGGAAATTATGTCCCGAGGGAAATGGTTAAGGAGGAATGGAACAAATTCAGGGGGAAGTCCCTGCTCTTATCCAAGGCTATCACTCATTTGTATTTTGGATCCTATCCTTGCTCGTCTACTAAAGGATTTTGATGCTGCAATTATCCCTGTCCTTATATCATTAGTTTCTCACTATCTATAAGATCATTTTCATCAGCATATAAATAAGCTGTACTATATTTCATTTTAAACAAAATACAAACCCTCCAGCTCCCTCCTAATTTTCTAGTGTCCCTTCATAACAAAAGTTCTTTAAAGAATTGTATTTTAGTCATTGTCTTCACTTTCTCACATTTTCTCCACAGCATACTTCAGTTTCCTCCTCAGCACTTCACCCCTGTTATCAAGGTCACCAATAACTTTCATGTTGCTAAGTCCAGTGGTTACTTGTGTGCTTTTATTTTACTTAACCTTCCTTTGGGATTTGACTTGAATCTTCCTCCTTAAAATAGGGGTGTGCTGGGGACCCCTGGATTAGAGGATCTAGAGGATCTTTCTAACTCCTTTTATGTATCCTTCCTATGTCTGACCAATCTGATGTTAGTAGGTACATAGGGCAGATCTTTCCTACCCTACCATATCATGTCAATAGTTTCTCTTGTGAACTTTGTGATCACAGAGTGATGTTAAAGGCCATCCTCCCACCCCACGCCCATCCATGTATTATAGAAATCTTATTGGCCTAAGTGAAAAAGCTCATTTGGGATTAGTATGACAGAAGGACCTCAGATCTTCAGCTAATTTCTGATTTCAGGAAATTAGCCCCTTTGCTGAGTTTTTAATGTTAGGATACTCCTGAGTTGCTCAAGTGACTTATGAATGGATCATTAATTGTGTTTTTGAATACCCGTGAAATGGTTTGTAATACAATTTTAATGAAGTTAAGTACTTTAATTGAGAATTAAATTGTGCTTAAATTAACATAAACTGTTTGAACATGAACTCAAATGACCTTTATTTATATAGGTAATTTTAGGTACATGTGAAATAATTAAGATTATGTTGTTTTTTTAGGTTGTATGTATATCAGCAAAGGGGCTTAATTATTTCTTTTTTCTCATGTAAAGTGGATAATGTATGAGTTCATTAAATCTCTATATGTTTGCAGTTGACAGCACTAAATCTGGGAAACAACCTTTTGGAAGAAGTTCCAGAAGAGATGAAATACCTTACATCCTTGAAGAAGCTCCATTTATTTGGAAATAAGATTCATAGATTTGCATCTGGAGTATGTGGTGAGTCAAAGAAGAGCATAATTATAGTGTGAAACTTAATTTCCTTATATTGAACAATTTGAAAGTAAAGGGAAAAAGGAATTTTACGTTTTAATCTTTTTTGGTTGGAGATATTTACACTTGAAATTAGGGAATTTGGGGAACAACTTTTTTCCCGACTACCATATTATATATTTCTTTACATATAGATCTAAGAAAATAAATAAGCATTAGTGTTAGTAAATTTTCCCCTTTTCAGAATCAGTGTGCATTTAGACTCAAATCTGGGCACCCTTTCTCTGGCCCAGAGAGAAAACTAGTTGAAAATCAAATCAAGAAAAGCTCTACACAGCTCTCCTTGTTCTTTACACTTTTTACACTGTCTCAAACACTAAGTCACAATCTTTGCTCAGGATGTTAAGTGTAAATCAACTTGGGGAGAATTTTAAAGAAAAGATATGAGATTCAATAAATGGCATTTTTAATTTTTTTCTTTGTGTTTCCCTTAAACTAATAATTTCTCCATTTAATATGACATTTTTCCTATTTAATATGGGTAGAGTATGCTTAAGGACAGAACACATGACAGAGATCCAGATAATTTTTATAGGTTCATTAACTCATGTAAGGCATTTTACTACTTTGTGTCCCCAATAATAAAATTAGAACTATATAATAGAATTTATAAAGTTCTGTGAACTTTTGAGGCATGGGTGCTATATATTATCATTGTTATCATTGAGCAGCCTTTATTAAGGGTATTATTTCATGGGCCCTCAGTTAGAGGTATATAGGAAAGAGCACAGGTAGATTCTGGTACTATCTCTTTAAAGTACTTTAAAATATTAGCTCATGTATCTTGCAGAAATATTTTTCCACAAAAAATGAAACTCAAGTGCATAGTCCCCTAGTATGTCGACTTTGTCTTGAGCTCCCTGCAGAAGCTGGTGACCCAAGAGGACCTGCTCCCCACTAAATACAGCAAGAAAATTCCCCAGCTCCTTCCAGTCTCCGGTGAAGAAGATCAGCAAGTAGCTGTTTCACGCACCAGCGCCCATCTACTTCTTCCACTTCAAGGAGACTCTGGCTCTGGAATAGAGTTGAACACACTCTATATCCACTTCACCCTCTTCGCCAGGGAGTTGTGGGCCGTTGTGCATTGGGCTGGTTTCCCGTGCGGTTTTCCTGTTTGGTGGATGAGTTCGGCTTGTCAGGAAGACCCTTTGGTCGTCATTCATGCATTTCACAAACATTTGTGGGACTATGGTTCGAGTTTCAAAAACAAAACTAAAACCCTGGGTTCCATTGCCTTTTATAATAGTTTCTGGTTCCAGTTTGTGGTGAGTTTGGCCCTCTGTCCTCAGGTGCCAAGACTTAGCTTTCTAACTGGGATAAATTATGCCTTTTTGATTAAGTTAATCTGAGAGGGTATCAGTTACCAGCAACCCAAAGAGCCTTGGCCAAGGCAAGAAACCAGAAGGAAAACAAAGGTGTACAGAAAAGTGACTAAAAATTATTTTCTAACAGATATCTAAAGTGACTAAAATTATTTTCTAACAGATGGCTTACAAAATTTGATCCTGCTTAATCTGAACAACAATCAGCTTACATCGATTCCTCAAGAAATCAGCAGGTAATTTTGTTTCTAGTGAGAGCTGGTTACCACTACTCCCCCCTATGCCCCCGCCCCCAAACTGCCATTTCTCCCCATCCTGGTCATTTGAACACGGTATGCTTAGCCTCTAGTCCTTGTGGGATTTATACATAGCAAAGAGGCACCCGAAGGACTGAGGCAAGCCACTGATTTTAAGCAGACGATTCTTTAAACACTTCAGAGAAATGAGAAACAGCATGACTTGGTAGTCTTAAGTATAAAAGTGAGGGTTTGAAACAAAGTTCTAAAGTTGATTGTGTTATTGATTTCCTAACTGGGGGGTTCTTGGAGCTTGCTCTGTTACAGAATTGGGGACATTAAACTTTACTGTAAAACATTTTCAGCTTGATGGAAAAGGTAATATGAAAGCAAAGATTTTAAAACCAATATGTCATTTTCATTAAAAAAACACATTTTGTTATCATTAACAAAAACAAAAACAAAATGTTATTTTTCCTTATCCTGCACATTTGCACAGATGAACTGCTGTTACAGTGACTTTCTGGAGCCAGCTGAGGGCCTTGTCCTTCTGCAGACAAAACGCCCTCTTGGGCTTTTCTTCTGACAGATGGAGACAGAACCCTACTCAGGTTTACTTTGGAGACTCTCTTTATTGCCTGTCAAACAGAAACAGATGTATTACAACATAAGAACATCCAGATTTTTAAAGGATACAAAGCTATTAATAGTTATCAACAAAGGGCTTTCTGCAACACCTAAAGCCTATTCCAATTTACTTGTCTATACCTCTAGCTAATGTATTTTTCCCCAGATAGATTTTTACAGAAAAAGTAATGTTTTAAATCAGAGCAACTAGAAAAAAATTTGAAGCTATCTAATTTTTGAAGAAGAGGAATATTTATGGTAATGAAAATGCCAATAGTTGTCTGCTTGCTTTTTCACTCATTCAGCTTATCAACTGATTTATGTGTTGGTCATGTAATGAAAAAAGGACACCTTGGAAGATCTGGTGAACTAGGTTCAGGTCATAACTTTGTGCAACTAGCCTTATGACCTTGGCCAAGTAATTTAACTGTCTTGGACCTTGGTTTTCTCATCTCTAAAGGAAGAATTGTGAGGAGATGAACTTTGAAATTCTTGCAGCTATAACATGTTATGATTTCACAATTTAGTAAGCTTAGCTCTGTTTGGAGGACAAAGTACAATATTGTCTTTTGTTAAATGTATTCTTAACTATTTTAAGTGCTTTTTTATGTTATTGTAAATGGAATTTTGAAAACTTTTATTTTCAGTTGTTTGTGGCTACAATATAGACATAAAGTAGATTTTTTAATAGTGACTTTGTAGTCTGTGACCCTTCTTTTAGTTCTAGTAGGTTTGTTTGGTTTTTTTTGCAGTACCTCTCTTTAACATTTTGACTATCTTTTTAATTTTGAAATACTCTCCTCTCATACCTTTAGAAATTCCTTGTTAACCAGGTTCATCTATTTTTCTGCTCATGCCTTCTCTGGGTGCCTTTGGTTTTCGTTTGTTTGTCAGATGTTCATATTTCTCAAGAACCTTTCCATCTGCTTCCTCTCTATCTCCTTCTGCTCTTTTGTAGTTATTCTTTCTGTCAGTCTCATGTATTCACATGGCTTCCACGATAGAGTTCATAGACTCTTCCCCCAAATGTCTTTTACTAGCACTGACTATTGTTGTAAGCAACTGTCCCCCATTTTAAACTGTTTAGAAATGTCACCTCATTATGTTACTAATTTAACTTCAACAGCTTGAGAGCATTATAAATCTTCATTCTTAGCTTTGCAAGAAGACACATCTGCATTTGAATCTTGACATGGTTTTCTGATGTTTAAGTTGGGCAAGTTATTCACTGCCTCTGATCCTTTATTTTCCTCATTTCTGGATTAAGGGTGATAACTCCAGCCTTAGGGTTGTGCTGTAGATTAAATTTAATGCACAAGTACATAGTTGGTGCTCAGTAGTGCTAATTTGTTCCTGCTTCTTTATTCAAAATACTAATATTTTCTCAGTTCGCTATGCCTTCCTGTTGCCCTAATTTTACAGGTTCTATTATTCAAGGCCAAGTTCAAAATGTTGTTTCTTCCGAAATGCTTCTGAGGGACCTCAGGTACTATATCTGCAATTACAGACTCAAATCTTAACCCTTTTCTCCTTGTTTGTTGGCATTTTCTATCCTCATTTTATGGCTCTATCTAATATCTCCTTCTAGACAATGATATACATAAAGGCAGAATTTGTGACTGATCTGTCTTTGCATCTTCCACAGCAACTAAGTGGTACAGGATGTATAATCTATATCTAAATCTATACCTGTCTATATCCATGTGTGTGTATATGTTCTCCTTTGTCCTCTGGCTTCCTCTTCAGTATACCTACTGTATATGTACAAAGAATAAAGATAGAATTATTTTTCTTAAATATAAGTTTTGATTAGATAAAATTTTAACTTTTAACATAAACCATCTGATTATAAAAATCTTTAAAAGTTAAATTACCACAAAGTTTTTTTATGCTCAAATGATTCATAGTAGTTGTGAACACTTGACTGAAGAAAAGCTCAGGTGAGCTACAAAAAATATGAATTGATACATGGCTCTGATAAGTGGGGTCTGTACAATGGACTTTCTTATTCTTGTGAATTTCATTCATACACTTTGTTTATTTTTTAGATTAAAAAGCCTTACATATCTGAGTATAAATCATAACCAGCTAGCCAGCATTCCTAGAGAACTTTGTTTCCTTGAGAATCTTTCTGAACTTCAACTTAACTACAATCAGCTCATTTGTATACCCAAAGAGATTAATTTCTTGAAGAAGCTCCAGAAGCTTCTTCTGGTCAGGAACAACATTGAATCTTTGCCAGAGGTAAGCAAAAGATGTAACCAAATTTTCTTTTGTTGGTGAAGAACTCATTACACCATGATGAGCAGTTGAAGAATAGATTTGGGCATCTGAGTACAAGAGGTCATTTGCTTTCCCTCTGATTAGGTATAATCAGTTCCCAAATCCCTATGACAAAGGAAGGTTATAACCTGGATTTTTTCACAAAGCTAGGGATGCCAGACTTAGTAAATAAAAGTACAGAATGCTTAAATCTGAATTTCAGATTACCGATGAAGAAGTTCTTTTAGTATAAGTATATTCCAAATATTGCATGGGACATACTTATATGTTTTAAAAATCTTATTTTTTTTGTCTGAAATTTAAATTTAAGTGAGTGTCCTGTATTTTATCTGGCAACTCTATATACAGCACAAAATATTAGTACTTTTTGGTTTTCAAGTATGTGCTAGATATCTTCCATTTTTTCTTTACATCCACTCTCCATCCTTTTCCAGCCTGCTCTGTGCCTGGGAGACTGACCCGTATGGGCATCAATGAGCTCCTTTGTCCTCAGGCTTCCTCTAGGATATGGCCAATGAGGGGCAATAGCAGGAGGTGAAAGGGCAGGGGGTTATTGAGTACCATATAGTTTTCCCCTGGTGTTCTCTCTAATAGGATGCTGTGAGTTGCCTGCATGCTTTTCTGGAGGGTCATAGCAAATGTCAGGTGATCCTCAATGGACATTATTACATTCCCTTGACTCTTTAGGCCTGTGGTATTAAAGAACTCCCTGCTGTTGCTAGCTTTTGGGAACCTTGTGGTTTTAGGGGACTACCTTTCTTGGTTTAGGGAACCTCGTTGATTTCCCTGAACCCTGTCAAACTTTTATAAATAATGGCTTTATTAAACTCTCCTCAAATTTCCCAGTTTAAGAGTACCGTTTCCTGTTAAGAACCTGTCAATGGGTTTACCTTCCTTACTTATGCAAATTAGAATTAATTTGATAGGAGGAAATGCATGGCATACAGTAACTTGAGGAATAAAAAAACAGATTAACTCCTACTGTTTCACTTTTCTCTCAAGAAGATATTCCCTTGGGACTTCTCTGGTGGTCCAGTGGTTAAGAATCCACCTTACAATGCAGGGGATGCGGGTTTGATCCCTGGTCGGGGAACTAAGATCCCACATGTTGTGGGGCAATTAAGCCTGTGTGCTGCAACTACTGAGCCCACACGTCACAGCTAGAGAGCCCGCCTGCCGCAACTACTGAGCCCGCCTGCTGCAACTACTGAGCCTGCGCGCTCTGGAGACTGTGCGCCACAACTAGAGAGAAGCCCGTGTGCTGCAATGAAGAGCCTGCGCTGCAACTAAGACCCGATGCAGCCAAATAAATAATAAATGAATAAATTTTTTAAAAAGAATATATTCCCTTTAAAAGTTCTGTGCACGCTGTAATGTGATATGTAAAAATATACCAAGGTATAGGCTATAAATAAGTATATTTCAAAAATTTTATTGTTATATTCCTTAAAAATTTGACTTACTATAAACAAGTAAGAAAATGTCTTGGAATTGCAGATTAAACCTATTAAAAGCATGTCTCCCTCATTTGAGGGAAAAGCAATAACAACAGCAATAGGATCATCATGAAGCATTACATTACTTAGTGTTCATAACAACTTTATAATGTATCTCTTATTATACCCATTTTAGAATAAAGATCAGAGAGGTTATGTGACTTGAACATAGTTTGCAAAAGTCAGGAAAAGAGCTCAGATCCATGTCTGTCTAACTTAAAAGTCCATATTTCAAATCAATAGTCATACCACAATTTTATAAACCCAAGGCGTTTAGACTTTAAAAAATTTGAATGCTAGTAAGTCCTGTCCTGAATTATCATGTAAAGAATGCCTATAATCATTTATGTCCTTGTACATTTAATACATTTCAGTCTATCATTGTTCTTTTTGGTCTGAATTATAAATGATAAGACATTACAGAAAATACTCATTTGTTTTGTTGCTAAACATATTATGAATCATTTTCTGGTACATTATAAATTATGTGTATGTCTGCACACATGCATATGAAGGTATATGCCCATCCAGTCACATCGGGCATGTGGCTAGACTAACAGATTTCCCTTATAAGGAAAAGGTTGTGTTAGCACAATGCCACACAAAAGGTAGATGTGAAATAAATACCAGTGGAATTGTTGATAGAAATAGCTTTCTAAGATTACGTCTGTGTTCTGTCTCCCAAAGGTTCTTTCTGTTTTAATGATAGAAATGTCTACTAAGTGCTCACTATGTATTAAGCCCTTCAGTAAGCACTTTTGATTAGTAATTTATTTAATGCATTCAGCATCCATATTGAAGATAGTGGCTTCCATTAACATTTCCATGTTACAAATGGAGAAACTAAAGTACAAAGATTAAGAAATTTGCCTATAGATATATAGTAAGTGTTGGAGGTGAATTTGAACCTACAGATATTTACTACAAATAGTCTAGTTCTTGGTCACCATGTATGTTGCCTTGGAGTGGTCAGAGGAAATGGAGAATTGAAAGAATCTGGTGATCCAGACCTAGTGATCTCCCTGGGGAGATATACTGAAGAATTGACCAGGTAATTAGGAAAGGTGGTCAACTTCATCAAGTTTAAGCTTACAAGAAATGTTTGTGATTCTACATATTAGACTTTTAAAAAGCTCTCTCCCTCTTTTGTTTCCTGACACAGGGACTTTGTGATCTTTTGAACCTAAGAATCCTAGACATAGCTGGAAATGTTATTCAGATATTTCCACCAGGAGTAAGTAGAGTCAACTTGAAATATAATTGAAAAATAATTTCGTTTATGCTATTGGGAATAGGAAAAATAGGCAGCCAGTAAAACCTATAGTAATTGGAACCTTGAATTATACAGATAAGTCAAAGATTTGCTTTGTTCTGTTCTTTCCCATTCCTTCCTTTGTGTTCTGTGCCTGCTGAACTTGTTTGAACTGAGTGAACTCTGATTGTTATCATAAATATTTTAATATACTAGCTATGGTTAAATGGTTTTTTTAAATCATATACTGTTTTTGGTCACCTCAGACTTTTTGAAAATATTACGTTCCAGAGCATATTTTTATTCCTTGCAATTAATCCAAAAGAGACACTACTATTAGTTGTTTTTAAGCCATAAACAGTGGCTTTTTTCATTTGGAGATGAATTTTGACTTTGTTTTATTTCAAATAACTGAGAAGCAGTTGGTCTTAGCAACTTGTAACTTCTGGGAAAGAAATGGCAGTTTTTCATGTTGGCATGAGCATGTTTCCACTGCAAGGTAATAATTAGAAGCCCATCAATCCACAAGGTATTCAATAAATAGTTGTCAGTCCATTAATTACTTTTTCTGATTGATCAACACAAAATTGAGATTTCAGTCCTTTTTACCCACTGAGCAATATTTTACACTGAAGATGACTCAAATAGGAAAAATGAGTGTAATTTCTGTGTTTTAGAAAAAATGTAGAGTTTTTTTGTGGTAAATTATACATAACATAAAGTTTACCATTTTAACCATTTTTAAGTGTACAGATCTGTGACACTATGTATATTCATGTTGTTGCATAACCATCATCACCACCTGTCTCCAGAAGTTTTCTATCTTTTCAACTGAAACTGGACCCATTAAACACTATAACTTCCCATACCTCCCTCCCTCTAACACCTGGCAACCACCATTCTACTTCTTGTCTCTAAGAATTTAGCACTCTAGGAATCTCATATGAATAGGATCATACAATATTTGTCCTTTTGTGACTGGCATATTTCACATAGTATAATGCCTTCAGAGTCTGTATATGTTATAGCCTGTGTCAGATTTCCCTCTTTTTATGGCTGAATAATATTCCATTGTATGTATATGCCACATTTTGTATATTCATTCATCTGCCCATGGACAATTGGGTTGCCTCCTCCTTTTGGCTATTGAGAATAATGCTGCTGTGAATATGGGGTACAAATACCTGTTCAAGTCCCTACTTTCACTTCTTTTGGGTATATACCCAGCAGTGGAATTGCTGAGTCATATGGTAATTCCATGTTTTAGTTTTTTTTAAGGAATTGCCAAACTGTTTTCCAAAAGTACAGTTTTGAATGTTTAATAAGCACTGGATGTTGTTAATGTTGACCTGGTAAATGATGCAAGATTTTTTTCATCCTGCTACAAGATATTATTCATGTCTTCATTTAATTCTTTTTCTGCCCTATGATGCCTTCTCTGATTGCCAAAGCAGCCTTCTGATGCTAATTCTTCTCTGGTACCATTATAGTTTGTACATACCACAAAGTAGAGTAATTCTTTTTAAGTCTGTCTTCCCATTAGACTGTAATCTTACAGAGGAAAGGAGTACTCTTTTTAACCTTTATACCTGCAGTGTCTTAAATTTCAATTGAATAAATGTTAAACAAATAAATAAAAATAATGTTCTTAAACTCAACTAAATCTCAAATTCAGTATTTGCCTTCGTAGTATCGTGAATTCACAGTTTCTTCTACAGTGATTCTGTACTTACAATTTTGATAAAACACCATTATTTAGATACCATTAATTTAGAGTAATTTTGGCAGAATCTGAGTTAGTATCACCTTTGTAACATCTATTTCAGAATTTTCTGAAAACTCTGAAGTAAGATATTCTGTGAATTCATCTGAGCTTTGGTCCAACTGGTTCAAGTTATTAAAATTTCCACATTTTATTAGATGAGACAACTAATGGGGAAATGATGAACACAGAGGATAAATGACTGACTCTAGATTATGCCATGATTATCAATGAAAGAGAGTAAGTTTCAAAATAATGGTAGTGAACTTTAAAAACAATTAGACCATCCTTTTCAGGAAGCAACATAGTATAGAAATGAAGAACATGGACTTTGGGGTCATATACACATGAGTTTAAAGTTCTAATTTTCTATTTACTAACTTTGTAATCTCTAACAAGTGGCTTAACTTCTCTGAGTTGCTGTTTTATTTGTCAGATGGGTATATTAATACCACTAACTTTAGGAAGGTTGTTAAGTTACATAATGATTTAAAGCATTTTGTACACAGTCGGCATTCAAGGAATGGAAGCTCTAATGATTATATGTTGTATGTACAATATATACCAATAGTGAAATACTACTAATATGTATAATTATAGTGATCACCCACTGTCTACTAGCATTAATAGGAAGAATTAACCTTGTGAGGTGCATGTTCTAAAAACTTATTTTTATTATAAAAACTTTCAAACATACATAAAAACAGAGAGAAAAGCAAAAGGCAATTCCATATACCTATTGCCCTGAAGTGTAGTATTAACCCAAAGATTTGAAAATGTGCTCTGTAGAAGTTTCTTTAAGTGGCTTATTGCTTACAGCTATTGCTTTTTCTTTTTCTTTTTTTTTTTAAAAATAGGGCTTTATTTAAGTCTGTTGCTATTTTATGACCTGAAACTTGGTGTGCTATTTGGAAAATGCAGTTGTTTCACAGAAGTTTAGTTTTTATTCATATGGCTTTTAAATATTTGAAACTGAATTTTCACCAGGATTTTTGTATAAGAGTATACATTAAATGGAGATCTGCAGTAAGACAATGGGACTGTTATAATTATTTGTTCATATGTGTTGAATAAAAAGAATTTCTAGATTATTAAGAAAAATGCCATCATGATCAGATAGTGAGTTAGCTGTATTAGAAATGCATTGGTCCTTTTATTACCATGTAGTCAGATCTAGTACATTGAGACTTTAATTTCTTTCCTTATCTCTTTTTTTCTTTTCTTCATTTAAACTTAAAACTTTTTTTGAAAGTTGTACAAATTATACATTCTTCTTAAAGTTTCAAACAACAAAGAAATACAGAATAATAATAAAAGTATCCATTCCAGGACCTCTACGTGTGTGTTCTTTAGAAAAGTCTGTTAAAGCCTATATATATATATATATTTTAAAGAATTTTAAGGGAGTTTATTGCCAGAAAGAGCCAGCGTCTGAAAAGAGAGCTATAAATGCTCCTAAGCAAAGGTAATCACCATCCTTTCAAAATATGCCAACAGGAAGAGAGGTGCCAAAGCAATGTAGTTCCAGAAAGGGAGTCTTCCTCCTGCTTCCTTGAGGTGTGGCAGGAAGGTCCTCAAAATCAGGCTGTCCCCTAAGGGCTTCATTCTACTACAGAGCAGGAAGTCACTTCACCTCTCCATGGCCCTTCTCCTTCTCTATCTTTCAAATGGAAGATCTTTTGGTGATAATGATATTGTTTATCCTTTCCTGTGTATTGTGAGCTTGTTGGGATGATCACATTCATCATTTAGCTCGACCATTTACCATTTGCTGGACCATGAGGAGCCACATTTGAAACCCACCAAGAGGAATTCACAGCCCACGGAGATCTTAAACTCAGAGCACAGTTCAGAAACTGGACATGATTTTGGTGTCTTTCTTTGAGAAGAGGATGATACATTTTCACTTGGGCATAGGTATTTGAATGAGATTAGATGTTTCATTTTTGGAATTAGATATATGGAAAAAAGAAAGTGTGTGGATGTGGGCACTGAAGAAGGTGGTTAATAATGAATAATACGTTTTTCACGTTATGCTATGTCTGGATTGGTTTCATGATACTTAATTTCCCAGTATAAATTTTCTTATTTATTTATTTATTTATTTATTTATTTATTTATTTATGGCTGTGTTGGGTCTTAGTTGTGGCACACGGGATCTTTCGTTGTGACACATGGGATCTTTCATTGCAACACACAGGCTCCTCTCTAGTTGTGGTGCGTGGACTTCTCTCCAGTTGTGGAATGTGGGCTTCTCTCTAGTTAAGTGTGCAGGCTCTCTAGTTGTAGTGTGCAGGCACCAGAGCACATGGGCCCTGTAGTAGCAGCACGTGGGCTCTCTAGTTGTGGCATGCAGACTCAGTAGTTGTGGCACTCAGTCTTAGTTCCCCGACCAGGAACTGAACCCGTGTCCCCTGTATTAGACAGCAGATTCTGAATCACTGGACCAGCAGGGAAGTCCCTGAATTTTCTTTTTAAAGAAGTACCATCCAAGTATGTAAAAGGTGTCATTGGTAGTAGAAAGATCAGTAGAGAGAAAGCAAAACTCTGGGGCTGATTTCTTGATTTGATATACCATTGCACAATTTGAGGAAATTTTCAGTGCCTCAGATAAAATTATTTGATATCCAATTCCTATCTAAGACATGTCAAACTTATTCATTTTAATAGTTTGCAAAGTGTCCTGTGCTTCTTGGATGAATAGGGATTGTTAAGATTTTTTTTAAGATAATTTTTTTTCTCCCATTTAGTTCTCTTGTCTTCAAATAACCTGTGTAAATAACATTTTTCTGATCATAGAAGTAATTAATTCATTGTAGAAAATCCAGAAAATAAACAAGGATAGAAAGAACCAAATATAAGGTATCTTTAGGTTTGTCTCCCAGAGTATTTATTGCTGTTTTTTTTTCTTCAAGTATCTTATTTTTATATGTGCACTTAAAAAGTTGAAAGCATATTTCATAAGAAATATGTATCTTGTTTTTTCTTTTAACATTATATATTGAGCACTTTCCTTAAATGAAAGTTCTTCAAATATGTGACTTTTAATGACTGGGTGCCCTTTTACCTTTTCTAATCATATGTTCACTTTTTCTTACATTTTTTATTATATTGATGGAATTGGATGTGGATTTTGAATGAACAAGCCTTTGAGGAAAAGGATGATCTGAAACAAAATGTCTTTTATTTGTATCTCTTTTGGGGGGAGTAACAATTTTGAGACATGGCCTGTGATGGATAGTGAACCATAAGGGAACATTGTCAGTTGCTCAGATAGTGGAAGAAACAGTGATGCTTGGTTTACGAGTTTCCTAGTTCTGCTGTGATGAAGTACCACAAACTGGGCATTAAAATAACATGTCTTTGTTTTCTTATAAGAACACCAGCCCTAGGATTAGGGCCCACCCTAATCTAGTATACTCTCATTTTAACAAATTACATCTGTAAAACCTCTTTCTAAATTAGGTCACATTCTGAAGTTCTAGGTGGACATACATTTTGGGGGTATGTCTCATTATATTTGGGTAGAACAACTCATTATATCTGGGTAAAACAACGAGCTTTAGTATTCTATCTAGCACCTGTATGTGTGAGAGATATAACTCTCCTAAGTGAGGCTTATATGACAATTCAGTTCAACCAAGCTAAACTCTCTTCTGTGATTTGGTCATGAAGATTTGAAGAATTTCTATACTCAGGAATTTCTGGGGAGACAAGTAAACGAATATGAATGTTGTCCTGTAAGAACTTTGGATTTCATGTTTGAAGTGGGCCATAGAGAGATCATAAGAAAAATATAAAGACAGAAATTTAAAAGTAGAAAAATTAAAGAAAGTGGCATTAATTAGCTTGGAAAGAGAAGGGAGGTAGGTAGGTGCTAATTTCATTGTTAAGTTCATTATATGAAGGGAGACAGCAACCAGCTGCCTTAATAACTTTTTTTTTTAACTTTTAATAATGGAGAAAAAAAAACCCACACTGTGATTTGCTGCAGAAGGGCTTTGGATTAAGATATTATAGAGGGATTTCTAGGAGGAAAGGGTTACCAACCTCTTTCTAGATTCTAAAAGAAAGAATAGAAAACTCAGTCTGAAGTAGTTATGATTCAGCCATTTCAACAGGGAGAAAAGTAAGTCACTGAGTTTTTTAGTTACCTTGAAGCAATTATATATATATATTTATCTTTAAGAAAGATTTTTCTCTGGCTCCTGTTTCCCTCAGGAGACTGGTTGTTTCTCAAACTGCAGTCATTTGAAAAAAATTTGACCTGACAAAAGTGAGAAAAAGTTTTAATGGTCATCATCAGGTGGTATAATGATGTTTATTTTTGATGTGAAGTATAGAACAAAATATTATAACAGACAAAATAGACTTTAAAATAAAGACTATTACAAGAGACAAGGAAGGACACTACATAATGATCAAGGGATCAATCCAAGAAGAAGATATAACAATTGTAAATATTTATGCACCCAATATAGGAGCATCTCAATACATAAGGCAAATGCTAACAGCCATAAAATGGGAAATCAACAGCAACACAATCATAGTAGGGGACTTTAACACCCCACTTTCACCAGTGGACAGATCATCCAAAATGAAAATAAATAAGAAAACACAAGCTTTAAATGACACATTAAACAAGATGCACTTACTCGATATTTATAGGACATTCTATACAAAAACAACAGAATACACATTTTTCTCAAGTGCTCATGGAACATTCTCCAGGATAGATCATATCTTGGGTCACAAATCAAGCATTGGTAAATTTAAGAAAATTGAAATCATTATCAACTATCTTTTCTGACCACAATGCTATGAGACTACATATCAATTACAGGAAAAAAACTGTAAAAAATACAAACACATGTAGTCTAAACAATACATTACTAAATAAGCAAGAGCTCACTGAAGAAATCAAAGAAGAAATCAAAAAATACCTAAAAACAAATGACAATGAAAATACAACAACCAAAAACCCATGGGATGGAGCAAAAGCAGTTCTAAGAGGGAATTTTATAGCAATACAATCCTACTTCAAGAAACATGAAACATCTGAAAAAAACAACCTAACCTCACACCTATAGCAATTAGAGAAAGAAGAACAAAAACCCCCCAAAGTTAGGAGAAGGAAAGAAATCATTATAATCAGATCAAATATAACTATAAAAGAAATGAAGGAAGTGATAGCAACGATCAATAAAACTAAAAGCTGGTTCTTTGAGAAGACAAACAAAATTGATAAACCATTAGCTAGCCTCATCAAGAAATAAAGAGAGAAGACTAAAATCAATAGGATTAGAAACGAAAAAGGAGAAGTAATAACTGACACGGCAGAAATACAAAGGATCATGAGAGATTACTGCAAGCAAATCTATGCCAATAAAATGGACAACTTGGAACAAATGGACAAATTCTTAGAAAAGCACAACCTTCCAAGACTGAATCAGGAAGAAATAGAAAATATAAACAGACCAATCACAAGCACTGATATTGAAACTGTGATTAGAAATCTTTCAGCAAACAAAAGCCCAGGACCAGATGGCTTCACAGGTGAATTCTATCAAACATTTAGAGAAGAGTTAACACCTATCCTTCTCAAACTCTTCCAAAATATAGCAGAGCGAGGAACACATCCAAACTCATTCTATGAGGCCACCATCACCCTGATACCAAAACCAGACAAAGATGTCACAAAAAGAGAACACTACAGGCCCATATCACTGATGAACATAGATGCAAAAATCCTCAACAAAATACTAGCAAACAGAATCCAGCAGCACATTAAAACTATCATACACCATGATCAAGTGGGGTTTATCCCAGGAATGCAAGGATTCTTCAATATATGCAAATCAATCAGTGTGATAAACTATATTAAAAAATTGAAGGATAAAAACCATATGATAATTTCAGTAGATGCAGAAAAAGCTTTTGACAAAATTCAACACCAATTTATGATAAAAAAAAATCTCCAGAAAGTAGGCATAGAGGGAACTTACTTCAACATTATAAAGACCATATATGACAAACCCACAGCCAACATCATTCTCAATGGTGAAAAACTGAAACCATTTCCACTAAGATCAGGAACAAGATAAGGTTGCCCATTCTCACCACTATTATTCAACATAGTTTCAGAAGTTTTAGCCACAGCAATCAGAGATGAAAAAGAAATTAAGGGAATCCAATCGGAAAAGAGAAGTAAAACTGTCACTGTTTGCAGATGACATGATACTATGTATAGAGAATCCTAAAGATGCTAGCAAAAAAACTACTAAAGCTAATCAATGAATTTGGTAAAGTAGTAGGATACAAAACTAATGCAAAGAAATCTCTTGCATTCCTATACACTAATGATGAAAAATCTGAAAGAGAAATTAAGGAAGCACTCACTTGTACCACTGCAACAAAAAGAATAAAATAATGAGGAATAAACTGACCTAAGGAGACAAAAGGCCTGTATGCAGAAAACTATAAGACACTGATGAAAGAAATCAAAGGTGATACAAACAGATGGAGAGATATACCATGTTCTTGGATTGGAAGAATCAAAATTATGAAAGTGACTATAATACCCAAAGCAATCTACAGATTCAATGCAATCCCTATCAAACTACCAATGACATTTTTCACAGAACTAGAACGAAAAGTTTCACAATTTATATGGAAACACAAAAGACCCCGAATAGCCAAAGCAATCTTGAGAAAGAAAAACAGAGCTGGAAGAATAAGGCTCCCAGACTTCAGACTATACTACAAAGCTACAGTAATCAAGAGAGTATGGTGCTGGCACAAAAACATAAATATAGATCAATGGAACAGGATAGAAAGCCCAGAGATAAACCCACACACATATGGTCACCTTATCTTTGATAAAGGAGACAAGAATATACAATGGAGAAAAGATAGCCTTTTCAATAAGTGGTGCTGGGAAAACTGGACAGCTACATGTAAAAGAATGAAATTAGAACACTCCCTAACACCATACACAAAAATAAACTCAAAATGGATTAAAGAGCTAAATGTAAGGCCAGACACCATAAAACTCATAGAGAAAAATATAGGCAGAACACTGTATAACATAAATCACAGCAAGATCCTTTTTGACCCACCTCCTAGAGAAATGGAAATAAAAACAAAAATAAACAAATGAGACTTAATGAATCTTCAAAGCTTTTGCACAGTAAAGGATGCCATAGAGAAGAGAAAAAGGCAACCCTCGAATGGGAGAAAATATTTGCAAATGAAGCAACTGACAAAGGATTAATCTCCATAATATACAAGCAGCACATGCAGCTTAATATCAAAAAAACAAACAACCGAATCCAAAAATGGGCAGAAGACCTAAATTGACATTTCTCCAAAGAAGATATACAGATTGCCATCAAACATATGAAAGAATGCTCAACATCACTAATCATTAGAGAAATGCAAATCAAAACTACAATGAGGTATCACCTCACACTGGTCCGAATGGCCATCATGAAAAAAGTCTACAAAAAATAAATGCTGTTGAGGGTGTGGAGAAAAGGGAACCCTCTTGCACGGTTGGTGGGAATGTCAATTGATACAGCCACTATGGAGAACAGTATGGAGGTTCCTTAAAAAACTAAAAATAGAACTACTATATGACCCAGCAATCCCACTACTGGGTATATATCCTGAGAAAACCATAATTCAAAAAGAGTCATGTACCACAGTGTTCATTGCAGCACTATTTACAATAGCTAGGACATGGAAGCAGGCTAAGTGTCCATCAACAGATGAATGGATAAAGAAGATGTGGCACATACATACAATGGAATATTACTCAGCCATAAAAAGAAATGAAATTGAGTTATGTGTAGTGATGTGGATGGACCTAGAGTCTGTCATACAGAGTGAAGTAAGTCAAAAAGAGAAAAACAAATATCGTATATTAACGCATATATGTGGAATCTAGAAAAATGGTACAGATGAACTGGTTTGCAAGGCAGAAATAGAGACACAGATGTAGAGAACAAATGTATGGACACCAAGGGGGGAAGGGGGAGGGTGGGATGAATTGGGAGATTGGGACTAACATATGTGCACTAATATGTATAAAATGGATAGCTAATGAAAACCTGCTGTATAGCACAGGGAATTCTACTTCACTTCGCTGTGCAGTAGGAGCTAACACAACATTGTAAAACAACTATAACCCCCTCCAAAAAAAAAAAAAAAAGAATCTCTGGAGTGCTTGTTAAAACCCAGACTTCTGGGCCCTACCCCTAGAGTTTCTGATTCAGTAGTTTGGAGAGTCCAGGAATTTTCATTTCCATTAATTTCTTAGGTGATCCTATTGCTTTAAGTCTGTGGACCACACTTGGAGAGCCACTGGTCTGACGTATAGAGCTGTGGTAGAGCTTGGACTTGCACTCAAGACTTTTGCTGCAAGCCCATATTAGAAGCCTGCCTCTGAGAGAAAATAAATGCTGAGGAATCTATTCTTTGTCTCAGGAATGACAGGCAGGGGCAATCCCTGTTATGTTACACAAATAAATAAGACATTTCTTTCATCTCAGTGAGTATTTGGGTTCTGAAGATTTCCCTGTGTCCTTGACTAAAATGATACTCAAGGAACTATAGAATTCTTGTGTACTCTGGAAAGTACTTTACATAGAAACTAGGATTTTGGTATGTGAGCACAAGGAATGCCTATAAAGTTGGAAGCTGAATCCTCTTCAGCCACTCTGGATGTAGTTGGTGCATATATGCCATTACATAACCTCTTAAATATGTATTCATCAATCTAAAAATTGGAGAGGTTTCTAGCATATGACTTTAAACACTAAGTTTTATTTTGGAGAAAGTTTGGCAAGGCCAAATCTTTACCATGTAACTTTTAGTTGTTTCTGAGTTTTGTCTTCATAAAGTTTCCTATTTACATTGGATCTAGAAGTGAAACTCAGGTTTAGCTAAAACATTTACAAGGACACGTATAAATATGACAACTTGTGAGAAGCACTTTGTGGTGAATAGACATTGAAGAAATGTTCTTAAAAGATATAAATCACAGCCAATGCTACATTTTCTAAAGTTGCTGCTCTTTCAGTTTCAAATTCATATTAACAATATTCATTTGAATCTGTGCTCTCCATAAACAGATTCTGTGTCAGAGTTAAGAATCTTAAGTATTTGTATATCCTAAAGTTGTGTGGGCACATAGTGTTTTTATGAGAAAAATTATGTTTCGATTATTTAAGGGGGATAATGGTTATAGTACTTAGTCCATTTCATCAGTGCTCCTTTTTTTCCTTCAAGAAACACCAGAGTTATCATAAATCAAATTTGAGAATAGTGTGAGCACTTTCCCTTTTACAGTATGAGAAACACAGGAGAGAAAAAAAAAATGTAAGCAACTTTCCCAGAAGCACAAATCGTTTGGATGAAGAGAAGATTTGAATATACTGTTCCCAAACAAAAATTAAATATGCCTAGATTATCAATTTACCAGTTGTGTGACCCTGAGCACATAACTCAATTACTCTTTGCCCCCCCCTTTTCCCTCTGTAACTTAAGGATAGTAATAAACAATTGTATCATAACATTGCTGGGAAAGTATATGACACAACAGTTGGTGCTTAGCAAATATAGAACAAACAAATGATTAAATGAGATAACATATATAAATCCTTTACTAATGCTTGGCCCATGATAGATATTAAATGTTATTTTCTTTTAATTTTAAAGTTTGGTCTGAGCTACCTGCTGCTGAATCCATCCCAAATGCAGGGATGTCTTTCCAAGCCATGAGAGCACCTGAAAGTTTCTAACTTGCAATTTGCAGGGTAACAACTGTTCTGTATGCAAGGGTATGGGGGGGGGAGTGCAGTCTCTGTTAGCAGCACACTATTTTGGGTTATTTTCCTCTACAGACCAATACATTCTTCTGGCCTACTTTAGTTAATCAACAAAATAGCACTAATAAACTATCTCTCTGAAAGAGGTCCCTCTTTCCCTGGATCTTAACCTTTGATTCTCTGTTTATTTCTGTCTCATCCTTTCCCCCTTCCTCCTGGCTGACTTGGTTTCTGATTGTCAAACGAGATCCCTCTGAAAACAGGACCCCTTGTTAATTGAATTCTCCTTTTCTTAGACCCTTTACACAACTTGTCACCTACTACTTATCTCTATGTCCTTTCCTTCCTTGAATACTTTTAATTTAAAATGGTTTCTCTGACATAGAGAATGGACTTGAGGACATGGGAAGGGGGAAGGGTAAGCTGGGACAAAGTGAGAGAGTGGCATGGACATACATACCCTACCAGATGTAAAATAGATAGCTAGTGGGAAGCAGCCACATAACACAGGGAGATCAGTTCCATGCTTTGTGACCACCTAGAGGGGTGGGATAGGGAGGATGGGAGGGAGATGCAAGAGGGAGGAGATATGGGGATATATGTGTATGTATAGCTGATTCACTTTGTTATAAAGCAGAAACTAACACACCATTGTAAAGCAATTATACTCCAATAAAGATGTTAAAAATATAATTAGACAATTATTATTGAAGATCATATGTGATCAATTATGTGAAGATCATAAAAGAGAAGGGAAGACTGAGGAATGGTCACAGGTTGGAGAGACTATGGAGACATGACAACTACATGCATTGTGTGATCCCCAGACTCAACCTTGGACTAGGAAAAGGAAATTAGTGGGAATATTGGTGAAATTTGCATAAGGCCTGTGTATTAGTACAACCTATAGTATTGTATCTGATAATTCCCTGGCTTGGGCCATGTACAGTGCTATGTAAGATAGAATTTGTGGAATTTTAGTGAATGGTTTATGGGACTTCTTGGTACTTGTGGAATTTTAGTGAATGGTTTATGGGACTTCTTGGTACTTCTTTTGCAATGTTCTGTTAATCTAATGTTGTTTCAAAATGAAAATAAAAATTAAAAGTAAAAATAAATAAATAAACAAAATGGTTTCTCTGTTCATAAGCAATGCTGATTGATTTTTTTATTGAAGTATAGCTGATTTACAAAGTTGTGCCAACCTCTGCTGTATAGCAAGGTGACTCAGTTATACACATAGAGTTTCTTTTTTATATATATTCTTTTCCATTATGGTTTATCACAGGATATTGAATATAGTTCCCTGTGCTATACAGTAGGACTTTGTTGTTTATCCATCCAATATATAATAGTTTACATCCGCTAATCCCACACTCCTAGTCCTTCCCTCCCTTACCCCCCTTCCCCTTGGCAACCACAAGTCTGTTCTTTATGTCTGTGTCTGTTTTGTAGATAGGTTCATTTGTGCCATATTTTAGATTCCACATATAAGTGATATCATATGGTATTTGTCTTTCTCTTTCTGACTTACTTCACTTAGTATGATAATCTCTAGTTGTATCCATGTTGCTGCAAATGGCATTATTTCATTCTTTTTTATGGTTAAGCCATATTCCATTGTATATTTGTACCACATCTTCTTTATCCATTCATCCGTCAATGGACATTTAGGTTGCTTCCATGTTTTGGCTATTGTATGAATAGTACTGCTATGGACATAGGGGTGCCTGCATGTTTTTTTGTTTTTCGTTTTTTGTCTTTTTTGCAGTACGCGGGCCTCTCACTGTTGTGGCCTCTCCCATTGCGGAGCACAGGCTCTGGACGCTCAGGCTCAGCGGCCATGGCTCATGGGCCTAGCAGCTCCGCGGCATGTGGGATCTTCCCGGGCCGGGACACGAACCCGTGTCCCCTGCATCGGCAGGTGGACTCTCAACCACTGAGCCACCAGGGAAGCCTGCATGCATGTTTTTGAATTATAGTTTTGTCAGGGTGTATGCCCCAGGTGTGGGATTGCTGGATCACATGGTAATCCTATTTTTACTTTTCTGAGGAACCTCCCCTGTTTTCCATAGTGGCTGTAACAACTTGTGTTCCCACCAACAGTGTAGGAGGGTTCCCTTTTCTCCACACCCTCTCCAGCATTTGTTATTTGTAGACTTTTTTTTAAAATAAATTTATTTATTTGTTTTTGGCTGCACTGGATCTTCGTTGTTGCGTGTGGGCTTTCTCTAGTTGTGGTTAGCGGGGGCGACTCTACATTGCAGTGCATGGGTTTCTCATTGTGGTGGCTTCTCTTGTTGTGGAGCATGGGCTCTAGGCACACAGGCCTCAGTAGTTGTGGCACTTGGGCTCTGTAGTTGTGGCTCGCAGGCTCTAGAGCTCAGGCTCAGTAGTCATGGCACATGGGCTCAGTTGCTCCATGGCATGTGGGATCTTAGTTCCCTGACCAGGGCTTGAACCTGCATCCCCTGCAGGTTGGCAGGCTGATTCTTAACCACTGCACCCTATAGAACCTGGTTTAGTGTTGCTCTTGGCTTCATATTTGTCTAATTTCTAAAGCCTAAATATTTCACAAATGTTCTAGTGCCTTTTGCTTCTTTACTTTTTTGTGCTTAATCCAAAGGCAAGTGATGAAAGCCATTTTATTTTTGTATGATTCTCATCATTTCCAAATGATCTCAACTGGCTTCAGTAGAATTATTTCCAAGTATGAGCAGTTACACAAAAATATGTTCACATACACACAGGGAGGTCATTTAGCTTTGGATTAAGATAAATATTTTGGTGAAATAGACTGGACACTTTGAGAATTGTTATATACAGTTTCAACATGTCTATAACCAAAAATGTCCTTGAGTGGTCAAAAGCCCAAGAGAGTTGTGGGAAAGGCACTTGGGAAAATTAAATTGTGATGTTTGACTTGTACCAAAATTTCTATCAAAACTTTTGAAACTCTTTTGCAAGTATAAAAGTGATATTCAGGAGGGCTTCCCTGGTGGCACAGTGGTTGAGAGTCTGCCTGCCGATGCAGGCGACACGGGTTCGTGCCCTGGTCTGGGAAGATCCCACATGCTGCAGAGCGGCTGAGCCCGTGAGCCATGGCCGCTGAGCCTGCACATCTGGAGCCTGTGCTCCGCAATGGGAGAGACCACAACAGTGAGAGGCCCGTGTACCGCAAAAAAAAAAAAAAAAAAAAAAAAAGTGATATTCAGGGAAACATTCATAAAGCTGTGGACAAGAACATCTCCAAATATCTCCACATTCTAGTGATTTGGTTTGAGGTATTCACTCTGCTCAAATAGCCATGAGTTATTCCAGTTGTCTACCTCCATCCCCTTTGCTTTTCTGCCTCTTTTGAATAGCAACATTAGAGATCAACTTTTTTCTTGTTCCATGTCTATAGTTTATTTTCTGTCTCAGTTGAATATTAAGGAAGACTGTACCCTATCCTTGAAGCTTATTACATCCTCTCTAAAATTTGACTTTAATTTGAAAATAGTATATTTTTCCTTGTCAATGCTGCCTTCAGTGACTCAATTTATTAGGAGATACACATTTAAAACAACATTCAATTACCTTTAAAAAATGGGACACAAGTCAATGCTTGACTAATGAAAACCGCTTGTGGGCTCTATCGTTTTATGTAAGTGATGTAGGCTTAGCTAATATAGAATTAGTGAGTTCCAAAACTTGACTACATGCTTCACCTGTCACTACTTTTACAAGAATGAGATCATGTTTTCTGCTTTCTTATATGGGGGGGTGGTGTGGTGGGCAAAGAGAAGGGTGTTGGATTATATGTGATTGCTTCTTTTGCCATTCTAATTTTAAAATTTCATGAGTTAGGTGTTTTGAAAAGAAAAACATAGAGAAAATCCATAAAATATTACCCTGGATGCCATGAGGGTTTTGTTAAAACTCTGATTCAAAAATTGAGGGCTTAAAAAAATGTAAGTTAGGGGGTATAAATGTTTTTCCCTGTTTAGCTAAATTAAATAATCTGGGTTCTGCCTTTCAACTTCTATATGTGCTATGGAATTAAAGACAGGCTGGTCCTGGATACCTGTAAGTGCTTCAAAGGACCCTATTCCACATTTATGGTGGTTGGTGAACAGTGTTTAGCTATCATTTAGTTATTCTTGGAAATATTTTTCTTCTAGTCAAGTATATAAAGAAAATGATTCAAGAGGTAAAAGTGACGCTGCTTATCTTCAAAATGGGGATTCCAAAATTTAAGCTACACCCACTTCACTTGTTGGGAGAAAGGGAGGTTAAGGTTATTTGCTCAAAAAGAGAGTCAGAGCTGCTATCTTTTATGCTTTGTGATAAAAGTGGAGTTTAAATGACTTCAAAATGAGTGCCAATATTTTTCAAGGAGTAAACCTAATAAAAAATGAGAAAACTTGTAAAGAAAGGCTTTGATTGAAATCCAGTAATGCAGCTCTTATGAAGCCTATTTAGACATTGGTTTTCATTTAGATGTTGAGACCTTTCTGTTGACCCCTCCCCCGCATACCCCCATCAACAATGTAAATGTAAGCGCTATGAAACCCTGGTTTTAGGGATTTACTATTTATTCTTCTATGGTTTTCCAGGCTATAATTCTTATAAAATATATCGTTATCAAATAGATTTTACAGTGCATAAGAATCAGTGGTGCTTATTAAAATTTTGATGCCTTGGCCCATGCCCATATATTCTGAATATGGCTAATGCTTTTTGCTTTAAAGTTTAGTTTTCTTATATTAATTTAGCTATATCAGCTCTATTTTGATTCATATTTGCAGGATACATCTATTTTAATTCCTTACTTTCAACCTTTTTATATCCTTAGGTTTTAGATATATTCCCTATAAATAGTATATGACTCTTCATTTTTTAAAATCCAGCGTGATAATATTTGTATTTAAATTGCAGCATTTAGTTCATCTGAGTTTAATGTCATTGCTGATTTATTTGGGACTAAATCAATTTATTCCTATATATATTTAATTTGTTCCACTTGTTCTGTATTCCTTTTTCTAACTTTTCTTCTTTCCTTTTGAAATGATTGGATACTTTTACAAATCCATTTTAAAATATGTCTAAGGGAATTTTGTACAAATTATTTTTTTAATTGACTACCTTAAAATTAAAAAAAAATCTTACTTGCTTTATGAAAGTTAATTATTAATTGATACTTATACTCTTCATTTTAGATAATGCAAGAACTTTATGACAGTTTTAATCTATTTACTCACCTCCATTCTTTGATATTTGGTGTGTATTATAATTCTTTTTGTATTTTCAGAGATTTTGTTATTATTTTACACAAATAATATTCAGTTAGATATATCTGCAGGTTTAACATTTTTTTTGTTATTTTTTCCTGTATCTCCAATCTTCCTTTAGGGACCCTATATTTACCTTCAGCTCAAATTACATTTTTTAGCCTTTCCTTTAGAATGAGTCTACTGATGGTTTATTATTCCAGTTTTGGTTTGAGTTAAACTATTTTTATTTTAGCCTATTCTTGAAGAATAATTCTTACATGGTATACAATTCTGAATTGACAATATTATATTTCACTAATTCCAAAATTTCATTTCACTATCTTCTAGCTTCCATCTTTGATGTTGATAGGTCTGCTGCAAACACTACTGTTTTTCCTCCTTAATCTGTTTTTCTTTTCCTGGCAGCTTTACAATTTTTTACAATTTTTCTCATTATCTTTATATTCTGCATTTCAATTATGATGTGTGTAGGTGTAAATTTCATTTTATTTATCCTGCCTGGAATTTATTTGATTTCTTAAATATGTAGATTGATATATTTCATTATTTTTGAAAAAGTCTTAGTCATTGTCTTTTCCAGTATTGCTCTGCCTTCCTCTCTCCTTCTTTGGTAATTCTAATTCCCTATATGTTATTACTTCTCACTTTTTCTTTTTTTGTCTTATCTTTCCCTTCTCTGTTTTTGATCATTTTGTCTCTCTGTGCTTCATTCTAGATAGTTCCTCCTGATATATTTCACAGTTTAATAATTTACTCTTCACCTGTGTCTAATGTGCTATTTAAATTTTATTGATTTCAGTTTTATTCAGTGTTACAATTTCTGGTTGGTTCTTTTTCAAATCTACTACATTACTTTTTTTTTAAAAGATTTATTTATTAATTATTTATTTAATTTATTTTTGGCTGCATTGGGTCTTAGTTGCAGCATGCGGGATCTTTGTTGAGGCATGAAGAATCTTTCGTTGTGGCGTGTGGGCTTCCCTCTAGTTGTGGCGTGAGGGTTTTCTCTCTCCAGTTGTGACGCGCAGGTTCCAGAGTGCGTGGGCTCTGTAGCTTGTGGCACACAGGCTCTCTAGTTGAGGCATGTGAGCTCAGTAGTTGTGGCATGTGAACTTAGTTGCCCCGTGGTATGTGGGATCTTAGTTCCCCGCCCAGTGATTGAACCCGCATCCCCTGCATTGTAAGGCAGATTCTTTACCACTGGACCACCAGGGAAGTCCCTACTATGTTACTTTTTATATTTTTCAGTTATCTACTGAAATTGTTAAGCCTGGCTTTTATTTCCTGGAACATGTTAAGTGTAGTTATTTTAATATCTGAGTCTGGTAGATCCAATATCAGAGAGTATTTTTGGATTGATTTCTGTTCTCTGTTATTTGTGAAGTTTCATTTATCCGTATCAGAGTTCTCCAGAGAGACAGTGTTCAACACAGTACACCATATTTTCTTCTCATATGCTTGTTTAGATTTGATTGCATCCTGGATGTTGTATTTGAAACATTATTTTTGAAAATAACTTGAGACCTCAGATGTAACTTTCTAGAGAAATTTTCATTTGCTTTTGCCATGTGGAAGCAATATGATACCTCTTTAGTAAGATGGAGACATTAATAATTTGGTACTACTTTAGTCTAGTTTCAATGCTTAAGAGTCACCTAGAAAATTCAAAGCTGGGCTTCTATCTGTGGGGGGCTGATTTACTTTTATTCTTATGTGAAAATCCATTTCTGGTCTCAGTGTGGTAAAGTGGTTTTAAATGTAGGACTCATTTCTCTAGATATCTGTCAGCTCCTAGATTTTGTCTTGGTTATTCCTGATGGTCTTATTAGCTCTTTGATGCCCTTAAGAAGATTTTTAATATATTTTGACTTATGTAAAATGTACTGGGAGGTTTTGTCTGAGTTACCTTGTTTTCCGTTACTGAGAATTGGGCATTTTTGATAGATTTCATTAAGATACTGAGAAAACTTGAGTAACTTCATTCTGAAAAACTTACTTACCTTCCTCAATAACCTATACAATTCCTTTTCTTTAATGAGCACTAACCTCTACTCATTTCTAGGACTGTTCTACAGGTTTCAAAATTTGAAGTTGCAAAACACTCTTACTCTGGCTCAAACCATTCTCTTGGTGACGCATAGGTACTAGGTCTGGTTCTCTAATTAAGTGGCATTATTGTCTCCTTCTCTCCTGCCTCTCTGAGGAATAATAATCTTCTCTCTGATTTTCCTATTGCTGGCTCTTTTGTATCACAACAGGTCTCAGGTCAAATATTAACTCTTCAGAAAAATCTTCCCTGACCACCCAACAAAGTAGCCATCTATCTCATCATTCTGTTAAAACAGTTTATGAATTTTCTTTATGGCACTTACTATTGTTATAAATGTTTATTTATTTATTTGTTTACATGTTTATTGTTTGTCTTCATGCTCCATTCTTTTATTCCCAATGGAATGTAGTTCCCATGAGAACAGGACACTTGCCTGTTTATTCATTGTTATATCCTTATTGCCTAGAATAGTGCTTGGCAAATAGTAAGCATGCAATATATATTTGTTGAATGAGTAAGTGACTGAATGGTATGATCTTAGCCATTGTTTGATTTTCCTACTCTTCTTATAATGCCCATAAGTCACAAGCATTGAGAAAGTCTCAATAAATCTTCTCTTTGGTGTGAGAACACTTATCTGCATTTTGTCCCTAAACTTCTACTTTATTTGCTTGGTCAGATACTGCTTTCCTGCTCCATTTATCCTCCAGAGGACTCTGTGTTCCTGTCTTCCAGATTTACTTAAGGTAAATCTCTGTTTAATAGCTGCATTACATTTCTATTAAAGTTCTATTTCCTTTTTAATTTTAAAAGATAATAAAAATTATAGAAGCCCTTTAATAATCTTTTTGACTTGGATGCCAAGAAGTTCAGAACAAAATTTAGAGATTACAGTTTTAGAATCATCTTTTCCTATATTTTTGAACTCTAATTTTATTGGCATTAATGTATAGGTCTTCTTTATATAATAAACCATCTAAAGTTCTAGGAAGATAATTGAGAATATATTAAAAGACAAACAAAAATAAAAACTCAAGTCCTGACTGAGAAGGTATCCCTAAGAACCTAGGGGCAGGACAGGAATAAAGACACAGACGTAGAGAATGGACTTGAGGACATGCGGAGGGGGAAGGGTAAGCTGGGACAAAGTGAGAGAGTGGCATGGACTTATATATACAACCAAATATAAAATAGCTAGTGGGAAGCAGCCACATAGCACAGGGAGATCAGCTCAGTGCTTTGTGACCACCTAGAGGGGTGGGATAGGGAAGGTGGGAGGGAGACGCAAGAGGGAGGAGATATGGGGATATATGTATGCATATGTATAGCTAATTCACTTTGTTTTAAAGCAGAAACTAACACACCATTGTAAAGCAATTATACTCCAATGAAGATGTTTAAGAAAAAAAGAATTTCAAAGCTCTCTATATAAAATTGCATGGCGTTTCAGAACATTTTATTTATAATCAGCAATCAGGGTAGGAGGGAGGAGCATCAACTTTCTCATTATTCCTAGGATTTTTGTGAAGTGAGGATCAAATAAATTTATGGAAAACTGCCTGCTACTCCAAAAATTTAGCTTTCTTTTGCTTTTACCTCTAAGTGCCATTAAGCAGAAAATCACACTGTAGTGTGCAGAGAAGGCATAATGGTGAAACAGGTATAGTGATTAGTGACAGTAAAGACAGAAGGTTCTAGAACATAATAAAGGGAAAAAGTCACTTCTCTATCAAGAAGACAACTACCCAGAAGTGTCAGAGAACTAGGCCCAGAAGGCACATAGTTCATTCTTTTGTTAGAACTAGTGCAGTTTTCCTTTAGGAAATTCTGGCAAGAAAATTCCATGGATAATTAGGGAAAAACCATCAGGGATAGGCAAAGGCCATCACAGGAGGGATATACTCGGGATTGTTAGTGAGAGTTTCATCTACCTAGGTCACAGATGCTTGCTAGAAACAGTAATATGCCAAGGGAGATATGTAAAAGTTACTATATAAAAACAAACAATAATAAATAATATTCTTTGAAAAGTATGTGGTTGGTTTTGTGCTAATCACTTTAGGACCATCATCTTATTTAATCCTCATTATAGTTCTATAAACTAAGTACTATTACTATTGACATTTTACAGATGAAAAAATTGAGCTTTGGAAAAGATTACTGTACTTTTCCCAACATTATATAGCAGAGCTGAAATTAAAACCTAGATTGCTTCAAAGCCAAAATATACTTAATTACTAGTAGTACTTTTAGAAACATACCATGCCAGATTATCATATATTGTTCCTGTTTGTTAAGATTGTATGTTCTTTTAATTATTTTGGAAGGCATGGCTGAGCTGAACTAGCCAGAGAAAGGACTGCTCTCTGAACCCTCTTTCCCCTGCTGCCTAGCCCCCTATACTCCTATAGTCTCTAGCTTACTTTAGAAAACTGAAGTCAAGACTCCTGGAAATGTGTTCTTTAGGAGAACTAAAAACATAGGTTCATTTAAGGTGAGGAGTTGAGATTAGCAGTTGACTCTGAAAGCTCTTGCTGTAACAGACTTTTTGTGCCTGGTAATTAGGAGGAACAGTTGGTAGCATCCGGAGTCCCCCCTGCAAAAGGAACCTCTAAATTTAACTGTTGAGAGGAAGAAAGTATATTGGAGCTGGACAGTATTTTCAGACACCATATCTGAGAGTCTGTTGCTGGCATTCCTGGCATAAAGGGGAACTTCAAAGAGATTGCAGGTGTGTCTTTCTAGGAGGATACACTTAACAAGAAAGCAGAGCTATAAGTCAAGGAAATAATTACAAACAGAAGACACTGTGTTAGTAGAAGACTTAGACAATTAAGCTGTGCAGTGGAAGTCACGGAACTGACTCAAAGGTGTGAAGACAGTAGGTGACACTGAGGAAAGGTGAATGTGTCACTGTGGGAAGACTGTGAGGCTTTTGATATTGTAGTTTTTTGTTTCAAAATATGAAAGTTTTGCTTACTTTCCCTTTCTTATGTTTTAAGTAGGGTGTTGGTGCTAATCTCTTAAGATCGCTTGGTGGCTAGATTCTTCCAAGTGTTTGAGTGGTTATCTGTTCTTGAGACTTTCTTCCATGTGTATCTCTGTCCCAAGAATTACAGCTGCATCAAGTCACATGCACAACTCTAATAAACACATGCAGTTAATAAGTATTCCATTTCCATGTAATATTGGAGATATATATATATATATATGTGTATATATATATATATATTTTTTTTTTTTTTTGCAGTACGCGGGCCTCTCACTGTTGTGGCCTCTCGCGTTGTGGAGCACAGGCTCCGGACGCGCAGGCTCAGCGGCCATGGCTCACGGGCCCAGCCGCTCCGAGGCATGTGGAATCTTCCTGGACTGGGGCACGAACCCGTGTCCCCTGCATCAGCCGGCAGACTCTCAACCACTGTGCCACCAGGGAAGCCCTATTGGATATATTTTGATCTTTCTTTTTTACATTAGTGGAAAAGCATGATGTGTAAAAACAGCAGACAGACAGAATCTGGAACCAGACAAGCCTGGCTTTGAATTCTGGCTCTGACACTTATGTTTGATTTCCTATGATTCCCACAGATAACAGGCCATTGCAAGAGATACCTGAGTTGGCCATAGAAGAAGACAGGTTTTTCTTGGTGGATTTGCAAGTTAGCTTTCCAAGGGAAATGTGGTGAGTCAAGGTTTTGGTAGTGACTTCTTTTTTAGGTCATAACAGAATGAAGAGCAGCTAGTGTGCTATTTTCACTGGAGGCGGCATTGTGTAGTAGAAGACACATGAACTTTCATGCGCTGTATGTGAATTCCAGTTTTGGAACTTCCTAGTTGTGTGACTATTGGCAAGTTTTCTAAAGCCCTGAACTTTAGTTCCCTTATCCAAAAAAAAGGGGATATTAATACAGATGATCCTGGCTGCTGTGATAAATGACTGTGCTAGCAAATATAAATCACCAGAAACATAACTAGTGCTTTATGTGTTATTTTAGTCCTAATTCCTATCTTTGCCTATCACCAACAAAACACAAGAATGTTCTCCCACCCCATACACACTATTACAGTGATATGAGACTGCTGCCATGATGTTGAGGTCTTAAGATAAGTTGTGCTAGAAAGTGTAATTATTGCTTCCTCCCCTACTTTTTCTCCTAGGGTTAGGGTTCCTTACATATTCCTTACATATACCTGGGTCAATCTGACCCAGACTGTGAACGAATGAATGGGAAAAAGCATTGGGAAAAAATTGAACACTGGATGAATATTGTTGAAAATCTAACTTAATATTAGAAGTTTAAAAAAAACTGTATGGCAGGAAGAGGAATTATAATGTATGTTCCTGGATCAAAGACATACTCTGTAAAGCAAGAATAAGATAAAATAAAACACACATATATCTAGTGTTTAATATTAGAGTGGAAGTAGTCACTTAATGAAATTCTTTTACAGCACTCCCATATAATTTTTATTCAGGTATTCACTGTTTTAGAATACAAGTTCCATTGAATGTCTTTTGGGGAATAAAAAATAGAGTCTGTCCAGCACTAACTCCTCCTTGGAGTAAGCCCAGGACTGCCAACCATGAGCTGTCTTTCAAAGGTTCTGCTCCGGCCCATTTTCATAGACACAGAGCTGGTTATAAATTCTGTTGCTCTCTTTCCCCACCTATATCCCAGTGACCTTGCCCGCTTTGCTTGTTGAATAGTCACAATTTTTAGTTTTTATTTGCTCCACCCTGGTTGGGCTGTGATTCTTGTTCAAAGATTTAGAGATTTGGAAATTGGGGAAAGCAAAAGAAGGGCATCATGCTGAAAATTCAGTGAGTTCCACAGAAGCAGCCAAATAAAGACTGCTCATAGGGAGAGAAATCTGGATAGCTCACGTATGTGCTTTTAGCATTAATAGAGACAAGGAAGTGGGGTGGGAAGGAAATATCCAGTGGTTTGCCGGCAAATGTTTAGTAACCAGCTCTCTGGTCAGGGAAGGGAGCCCTGATTTGTGGAATCTGCCAGTTGCTGGGAGTAAATATTTCCAACTTAGACTGTTTCAAGTTACCAACATGATATCACTTAAAGCTAGGTTGCAAATTGATGCTCATAATTAGCTCTCCTGAGCCAATACCAGTCAGCACATCAATAGTAGTCGCCTTGGCACTGCTGATTGAGATAAGGAGGATCTGGTATGAATTTTAAAAGATAATGTCTTTCTTTTGTGTCAGAGATTCTTAAAATATTAGCTTTGCCACTTATTAGCTGTCTAATCTTGGGTAGAAACCCTTAAATTCCCCAAGCCTAATTTCCTCTTTCAGTATTTCATTTATTCAGTATGCACTTGCATGTTTTTGTATGCCAGGAACTGTTCTAGACAATCTGAAGACAGAGTTGAATAAAACAAACTCCTTACCCTGTTAGAGCTTACATTCTAGAAGGGAAGACGGATAATAAGCAAGTAAACAAAAATATTATAATTTTAGGTAGTTTATAAAGAAAACACATAGGGCACTGTAAGCCCAGGAGAGGACACTTTGTGTGTTTTGTGCACCTCTTTGTTCTGAGTGCTTACAACAGTGCAAGAACAAATCAGGACATAAAGGAGGGGTCTGCTACTCTAAGTGGTACTGTCAAGAAAGGCACTTTGAGGGGCTGATATGTAATCAAAGAGACTTAAGTGCTTTTGGGTAGCTGGTTGAAGCCCCCATCTCCAACCTGCTTCTCTTGAACTACTTACAGGGGGAGTGGCCATGTGTCATAGCTCTGGCCAGAGAAAAATAAGTAGAAATCTTTTGGGTGAGACTTCTAGGAAAACTTTTATTTTCCCAGTAAAATTGGACAGACTTATCTGGTTCGCACTAATCTCTCTTACCTTTCACCAACTTAGATCTTTCCTTCTCTAAGTTGCTTGGACTTGATTGAGAATTATCAGCTATTATGAGACTATAAAGTGACAAACATGAAGATAATATTATAATGCATACTCAATATTATAATTTATTAATATATCTTAATTAATGCATATTCTTCATATTATAAAGGACTCAATAAGTGATAAAAAATGGTTAAATATTTTTAACCCCTAATTTGTGCTTTATTACAGGAGTCATAATAATGTGAATGATTCCAGAGTCAACTTTAAAAAAACTTTATCTAAGATCTTGGGGTAATGTTAATAGCTATAAGTATACACTTCTTCAAAGCTTTAAACACTTATATTTGCAAACAAAAAGCAATACAATGCTTAGAAAAAAATCTAGCACTTTATAAAATATTCTTTTTGGTCTAGAAAGTTCAATATAGAAGTGAGCTATTGAAGAGCAAATGATAGAGCTTTCTAACACAAAGAAACATGTGTACATGTATGTGTGTGTACATGTATAATTAAAAAATAAAAGTAGTGAATACTTTTATTCTAAGTTCTAACCAAGAGAGAGGTTATAAGAAAAAAAAAAGAATTTGAGTTTTATGTTCTAAAGCTGAACCAGTGTTTCTCAGCCTTTTTTTCATTGTCCTCCTCACCTCCAGGAGCATTTTAGACATTTTTCCCCCTAATAGCCCTTCCCCAACCCCATTAAATTTTAGTACCAGATATATACTGTATATGTGTTTATACTGTCAGGCAGTATTGAGTTTTGAGGGCCACAACCCATTGTAATATGTAATATTTTTATCTCCTCCCCCCAAACCAATTTTCACCTCCTTGGGGGGTGCTGTCAGCTCTGACCCTTACTGTTGAAATGTATGAGCTGAACCAGCACAGGACTTGACAAAGTATTTCTTACATTCCTACTTTTATACTTCATGGGCAAGATACGTGGGAGAGTTTTCAAACTTCTGAGAAAATCTTAGAATCACCACAGATGTTAAGATAGCTTTCTTGAAATCCTTGAAAAAGTTTTAGCCCTGGGAAAATTTTCTTCACTTCGGGGTAGTTGTATTTCCAGTCTTTTAACCCAGTATAGGATGAGTCTGTGTCTGTTGCTGCCATTCCCAAATTTATCTTCTGAAGGTTTGCAGATTGGTAATCAGAATTAGGGTAATGTAAGTTATATCATTCCTGGAAAAACATTTAAAAATTTCTTTTCACTGTGGTTTATTTCTTCCTGTTCTTCCAGGTTTTTTTTTTAAAGTCTGTGAATGCATGTGTACACATGCACATATAGTTTTTTTCCCCAAAATGGAGTATTCACACATGTTAATGTGTTAGTATTATTAATATTATTGTATTAGTGTATTATTCATGTACGTGTTTCATAACATGCCTTTTCAGTTTTTATTGTAAACATTTCCCCATGGTTTAAAGTATTTTCCTGTATCATTATTTCTAATGGCTGCATAGCATTGATATTGTATATATTTAAGCAGTCCTCTATTTTTTGACAGGTATGCTATTTCAAACTTCTTGCCACAATAAAAAAAGCTTCAATGAATGCCATTGTAGCTAACCTTTGTACAGAGCATTGATTACTTCCTTCGGAAAGATTTCTTGAAGTGTTGTCGCTGGATCAAAACTTGTGCATACTTTTACTGACTTGATAAATATTGCCAAATTTTGATTCAGAAAGCTTATATAATTCAGCATTTCCAAGTTTTAAAATTGGTTCTTATTCTTCCTTTGAGCAAGCAACGTTTCACATATCTAGTTTGAAGATATTAATTATACTATTTATTTTACAGTCCTGTCCTATTAGTTTTATTTCCTGGTATAAATTCTTGCATCTGTTAACTCTAATGATATTGGCACTCACTGATTATCAGGTAATTTCATTTTTCAATTTTCAGCTTATTTAATTTGAGACACTCGAGATTACCTGAAAGACTGCCAGCTGTCTTTTCAGTTCAAGTTATGGGAGAAGAAAAAGTTCTTACAGGAGCTTGCATTGGTCAGTGTATTGAGAGTGCAAAAATGGTTGGGTATTCCAGCAGGTATACTGCATTCTGATAGGTCCTCAGTCTTCCCTGGTGTTGCTAGCCCCGCAGGGCCCAATCTCACCCTTCCTCTAGTCTTTCTATAATAAATTTATTTATTTATTTATTTATTTGGCTGCGTTGGGTATTCGTTGATGCACGCGGGCTTTCTCTCTGTTTGTGGCGAGCAGGAGCTACTCTTCACTGCCGCGTGCGGGCTTCTCATTGCGGTGGCTTCTCTTGTTGCAGAGCACGGGCTCTAGGCACACGGGCTTCAGTAGTTGTGGCACGTGGGCTCAGTAGTTGTGACTCGCAGGCTTCAGAGCGCAGGCTCAGTAGTTGTGGCGCATGGGTTTAATTGCTCCGCGGCATGTGGGATCTTCCCAGACCAGGGCTCGAACCGTGTGCCCTGCATTGGCAGGCAGATTCCCAACCACTGAGCCAACAGGGAAGTCCCTCTCTTTTTTTAATTGGGGTATAATTGTCTTACAACATTGTGTTAGTTTCTACTGTACAGCAAAGCGAAGCAGAGTACCCTGTGCTACACAGCAGGCTCTCATTAGTTATCTATTTTATAAATATTAGTGTGTATATGATAGTCCCAATCTCGCCATTCATCCCAACCCCCTTTTCCCCCCTTGGGGTGCATAAGTTTGTTCTCTACATCTGTGTCTCTATTTCTGCCTTGCAAACCAGTTCATCTGTACCATTTTTCTAGATCCCACATATATGCGTTAATATACGATATTTGTTTTTCTCTTTCTGACTTACTTCTCTCTGTATGATGGTCTCTAGGTCCATCCACATCTCTAAAATGACCCAATTTCATTCCTTTCTATGGCTGAGTAATATTCCACTGTATATGTGTACCACATCTACTTTATCCATTCATCTGTCGATGGACATTTAGGTTGCTTCCCTGACCTGGCTATTGTAAACAGTGCTGCAATGAACACTGGGGTGCATGTGTGTTTTATTTTTTTAACATCTCTATTGAAGTATAATTACTTTACAATGGTGTGGTAGTTTCTGCTGTATAACAGAGTGAATCAGCTATACGTATACATATATCCTCTTATCCCCTCCCTCTTGTGTTTCCCACCCACCCTCCCTATTCCACCTCTCTAGAGGGACACAGAGCACTGAGCTGATCTCCCTGTGCTATGCAGCGGCTTCCCACTAGCTATCTATTTTACGTTTGGTAGTGTATATATGTCAGTGTTACTCTCTCACTTCGTCCCAGCCTACCAGTCCCCCTCCCAATGTCCTCAAGTCCATTCTCTAGGTCTACAACTTTATTCCTGTCCTTCCCCTAGGTTCATCAGAACCATTTTTTTTTTCAGATTCCATATATATGTGTTAGCATACAGTATTTGTTTTTCTCTTTCTGACTTACTTCACTCTGTATGACATTCTCTAACTCCATCCACCTAACTACAAATAACTCAATTTTGTTTCTTTTTATGGCTGAGTAATATTCCATTGTATATATGTGCCACATCTTCTTTATCCATTCATCAGTCGATGGACACTTAGGTTGCTTCCATGTCCTGGTATTGTAAATAGGGCTGCAATGAACATTGTGGTATGTGAGTCTTTTTGAATTATGGTTTTCTCAGGGTATATGCCCAGTAGTGGGATTGCTGGATCATATGGTAGTTCTATTTTTAGTTTTAGAAGGAACCTCCATACTGTTCTCCATAGTGGCTGTATCAATTTACACCCCCACCAACAGTGCAAGAGGGTTCCCTTTTCTCCACACCCTCTAGAGCATTTATTGTTTGTAGATATTTTTATCATGGCCATTCTGACTAGTGTGAGGTGATACCTCATTGTAGTTTTGATTTACATTTCTCTAATGATTAATGATGTTGAACATCCTTTCATGTGTTTGTTGCCAATTTGTAGGTATTCTTTGGAGAAATGTCGATTTAAGTCTTTGCCCATTTTTGGATTGGGTTGTTTGTATTTTTTGATATTGAGCTGCATGAGCTGCTTGTATATTTTGGAGATCAATCCTTTGTCAGTTGCTTCATTTGCAAATATTTTCTCCCATTCTGAGGGTTGTCTTTTCATCTTGTTTACAGTTTCCTTTGCTGTGCAAAAGCTTTTAAGTTTCATTAGGTCCCATTTGTTTATTTTTGTTTTTATTTCCATTTCTCTAGGAGGTGGGTCAAAAAGGATCTTGCTGTGATTTATGTCAAAGAGTGTTCTGCCTATGTTTTCCTCTAAGAGTTTGATGGTGTCTGGCCTTATATTTAGGTCTTTAATCCATTATGAGTTTATTTTTGCATATGGTGTTAGGGAGTGTTCTAATTTCATTATTTTACATGTAGCTGTCCAGTTTTCCCAACACCACTTATTGAAGAGGCTGTCTTTTTTGCACTGTATATTCTTGCCTCCTTTGTCAAAGGTAAGGTGACCGTATGTGCATGGGTTTATCTCTGCCATATGTGTGTGGGTTTATCTCTTGGCTTTCTATCCTGTTCCATTGATCTATATTTCTGTTTCTGTGCCAGTACCATACTGTCTTGATTACTGTGGCTTTGTAGTATAGTCTGAAGTCCGGGAGCCTGATTCCTCCAGCTCCGTTTTTCTTTCTCAAGATTGCTTTGGCTATTCAGGGTCTTTTGTGTTTTCATACAAATTGTGAAATATTTTTTCTACTTCTGTGAAAAATGCCATTGGTAGTTTGATAGGGATTGCATTGAATCTGTAGATTGTTTTGGGTAGTATAGTCATTTTTCACAATGTTGATTCTTCCAGTCCAAGAACATGGTATATCTCTCCATCTGTTTGTATCATCTTTAATTTCTTTCATCAGTGTCTTATAGTTTTCTGCATACAGGTCTTTTATCTCGTTTGGTAGGTTTCTTCCTAGGTATTTTATTCTTTTTGTTGCAATAGTAAATGGGAGTGTTTCCTTACTTTCTCTTTCAGATTTTTCATCATTAGTGTATAGGCATGCAAGAGATTCCTGTGCATTAATTTTATGTCCTGCTACTTTACCAGACTCCTTGAATAGTCCTAGTAGTTTTCTGGTAGCATCTTTAGGATTCTCTATGTATAGTGTCATGTCATCTGCAAACAGTGATAGTTTTACTTCTGTTTTTCCCATTTGGATTCCTCTTATTTCTTTTTCTACTCTGATTGCTGTGGCTAAAACTTCCGAAACTATGTTGAATAATAGTGGTGAGAGTGGGCAACCTTGTCTTGTTCCTGATCTTAGTGGATATGGTTACAGTTTTTCACCATTGAGGACAATGTTGGCTGTGGGTTTGTCATATATGGTGTTTATTATGTTGAGGTAAGTTCCCTCTATGCCTACTTTGTGGAGTGTTTTTAACATAAATCGGTGTTGAATTTTGTCAAAAGCTTTTTCTGCATCTATTGAGATGATCATATGGTTTTTCTCCTACAGTTTGTTAATATGGTTTATCACATTGATTGATTTGCATATACTGAGGAATCCTTGCATTCCTGGGATAAACCCCACCTGATCATGGTGTATGATCCTTTCAATATGCTGTTGGATTCTGTTTGGGAGTATTTTGTTGAAGATTTTTGCATCAATGTTCAGTGATATTGGTCTATAATTTTCTTTTTTTGTGTGATATCTTTCTTTGGTTTTGATATCAGGGAAATGGTGACCTCGTAAAATGAGTTTGGGAGTTTTCCTTCCTCTGCAAATTTTTCGAAGAGTTTGAGGAGGATGGGTGTTAGCTCTTCTCTAAATGTTTGATAGAATTCACCTGTGAAGCCATCTGGTCCTGGACGTTTGTTTGTTGGAAGATTTTTAATCACAGTTTCAATTTTAGTACTTGTGATTGTTTTTTTTTTCATATTTTCTATTTCTCGCTGGTTCAGTTTTGGAAGATTATACCTTTCTGAGAATTTGTCCATGTCTTCCAGGTTGTCCATTTTATTGGCATACAGTTGCTTTTAGTACTCTCTTATGATGCTTCCTATTTCTGTGGTGTGTGTTGTAACTTTTTCACTTCTAATTTTATTGATTTGAGTGCTCTCCCTCTTTTTCTAGATGAATCTGGCTAAGGTTTATCAATTTTTTTTTTTACCTTCTCGAAGAACCAGCTTTTAGTTTTATTGATCTTTGCTATTGTTTTCTTTGTGTGTATTTCATTTATTTCTGATCTGATCTTTATGATTTCTTTCCTTCTACTAACTTGGGGTTTTGTTTGTTCTTTTTTCTCTAGTTCCTTTAGGTGTAAGTTTAGGTTGTTTATTTGAGATTTTTCTTGTTTCTTGAGGTAGAATTGTACTGCTCTAAACTTCCCTCTTAGAACTACTTTTGCTGTGTCCCATAGGTCTTGGGTTGTTGTGTTTTTGTCATTTGTCTCTAGGTATTTTTTGATTTCCTCTTTGATTTCTTCATTGATCTCTTGGTTATTTACTAGCATATTGTTTAGCCTCCATGTGTTTTTGTTTTTTACAGTTTTTTTTTTCCTGTAATTGATTTGTAATCTCATAGCATTATGGTCAGAAAAGATGCTTGATATGACTTCAATTTTCTTAAATTTACTGAGGCTTGATATGAGACCCAATGTGTGATCTAAACTGGAGAATGTTCCATGTGCAGTTGAGAAGAAAGTGCAATGTGCTTTTTTTGGATGGAATGTCCTATAAATATTGATTAAATCGATCTGGTCTATTGTATCATTTAAAGCTTGTGTTTCCTTATTAATTTTCTTTCTGGATGATCTGTCCATTGGTGTAAATGAGGTGGTACAGTGGTTAAGATTCCACAGTCCCAATTCAGGGAGCCAGGGTTCAATCCCTGGTGAGGGAACTAGGTCCCACATGCATGCTGCAATGAAGAGTTCACATGCCACAACTAAGGAGCCTCCAAGCCACAACTTAGACCTGGTGCCAGTAAATAAATAAAAACTTTGGACTTCCCTGGTGGTGCAGTGGTTAAGAATCCACCTGGCAATGCAGGGGACACAGGTTCGAGCCCTTGTCCAGGAAGATTCCACATGCAAAGGAGCAACTAAGCCCGTGTGCCATAACTACTGATCCTGCACTGTAGAGCCCATGAGCCACAACTACTGAGCCCACGTGCCTAGAGCCATGCTCTGCAACAAGAGAAGCCACCACAATGAGAAGCTTTTGCACTGCAATGAAGAGTAGCCCCTGCTCATCACAACTGGAGAAAGCCTGCATGCAGCAATGAAGATCAAATGCAGCCAAAAAAAAGGCCCCCACTATTATTGTGTTACTGTCGATTTCCCCTTTCCTAACTGTTAGCATTTGCCTTATGTATTGAGGTGCTCCTATGTTGGGTGCATATATATTTATAATTGTTACATCTTCTTCTTGGATTAATCCCTTGATCATTATGTAGTGCCCTTCCTTGTCTCTTGTCACACTCTTTATTTTAAAGTCTATTTAATCTGATATGAGCTTTGCTACTCCAGCTTTCTTTTGATTTCCGTTTGCATGTAATATCTTTTTCCATCCCTTCACTTTCAGTCTGTATGTGTCCCTAGGTCTGAAGTGCATCTCTTGTAGACAGTGTATATATGGGTCTTGTTTTTGTATCCATTCAGCCAGTTGACTTTTGGTTGGAGCTTTTAATCCATTCACATTTAAGGTAATTATCAATATGTATGTTTCTATTACCATTTTCTTAACTGTTTTGAGTTTGTTTTTGTAGGTCCTTTTCTTCTCTTGTGTTTCCCACTTAGAATAGTTTCTTTAGCATTTGTTGTAGATCTGGTTTGGTGGTGCTGAATTCTCTTAGCTTTTGGTTATCTGTAAAGCTTTTGATTTCTCCATTGAATCTGAATGAGATACTTGCTGGGCTATGTAATATTCATTGTAGTTTTTTTCCCTTTCATCACTTTAAATATGTCCTGCCATTCCCTTCTGCCCTGCAGAGTTTCTGCTGAAAGATCAGTTGATAACCTTATGGTTATTTGTTGCTTTTCCCTTGCTGCTTTTAATATTTTTTCTTTGTATTTAGTTTTTGATAGTTTGATTAATATGTGTCTTGACGTGTTTCTCCTATCCTGTGTGGGACTCTCTGCACTTCCTGCGCTTGATTGACTATTTCCTTTCCCATGTTAGGGGAAGTTTTGACTATAATTTCTTCAGATATTTTATCATACCCTTTCTCTTTCTCTTCTTCTTCTGTGACCCCTAAAATTCAAATGTTGGTGAGCTTAATGTTCCAGAGGTCTGTGAGAGAGCCCTCCATTCTTTTCATTCTTTTTTCTTTATTCTTTTTATGTTTCCACCAATCTATCTTCCAGCTCACTTATCTGTTCTTCTGACTCAGTTATTCTGCTATTGATTTCTTCTAGAGTACTTTTAATTTTAGTTATTGTGTTGTTAATTACTGTTTTTTGCCCTTTAGTTCTTCTAGGTCCTTGTTAAATGTTTCTTGTATTTTCTCCATTCTATTTCTAAGATTTTGGATCATCTTTACTGTCATTACTTTGAATCCTTTTCAGGTAGACTGCCTTTTTCCTCTTCATTTGTTTGGTCTTGTGGGTTTTTACCTTGCTCCTTCATCTGCTACATATTTTTCTGTCTTCTCATTTTAACTTACTGTTTTTGGGGTTTCCTTTCGACATGCTGCAGGTTCCTAGTTCTTCTTACTTCTGGTGTCTGCTCCCAGTGGGGGAGGTTCGTTCAGTGGCTTGTGTAGTCTTCCTGGTGGGAGGGACTGGTGCCTGTGTTCTGGTGGGTGGAGCTGGATTTTGTCCCTCTGATGGGCAGGGCAGCATCTGGTAGTGTGTTTTGGGGTGTCTGTGAGCTTAGTATGACTTTAGGGAGCATGTCTGCTAATGGGTGGGGTTGTGTTCTTGTCTTGCTTGTTGTTTGGCATGTGACGTCCAGCTCTGGAGCTTGCTGGCCATTGCGTGGAGCCGGGTCTTAGTGTTGTGATGGAGACCTCTGGGAGAGTTCTCAACAATTAATATTCCATGGGGCTGGGAGTTCTCTGGTGGTCCAATGTACTGGACTCGGCTCTCCCACCTTGGAGGCTCAGGCCCTATCCCTGGCCCAGAGCACCAAACCCTGCAAGCTGCATGGCATGGAAGAAAAGGGAAAAGGAAAGGAGAGAAAAAAAAAAAAGAAAATGAACAGACAGACAAAACCCCAAGACAAGTGGTAAAAGCTAAACTGAACAGACAAAAACACGTAAAAAAACACACACCCACACGGAGAAAAAGAAATAAAGAAAAAGAAAAAGAGAAAACAAAAAAGAAGAAAGCAACCAAACCAACAAACAAAGCCAATAATGAAAACAAACACTAAAAACTAAACTAACAAAAACAAAAAATCTAAAACAAATCAAATGCAGAGCAAACTAAAAAAAGGAAAGGAAGCATAAAAGAAACACAAAAATGATTTAAAAAAAGTAAAAACAGAAGAAAGAGGAAAATAAAAAGATAAATAGAAAACAACAAAGAAGTAAAGTAAAAATAGAAAAATGTAAAATTTAGTTAAAAATAAGACAAAAACAAAGCAAAACAAAGGAAAAAAGAAAAACAAGGAAAAAACACAATATAATGAAAAAGTACAGTAGAATAGGAAACAATAAGATAAAAAACATATTAAAAATAAAAGCATGAAAGAGGGGGGCTTCCCTGGTGGCACAGTGGTTGAGAGTCTGCCTGCCGATGCAGTGGACACGGGTTCATGCCCCGGTCTGGGAGGATCCCACATGCCGTGGAACGGCTGGGCCCAGGAGCCATGGCCACTGAGCCTGCGTGTCTGGAGCCTGTGCTCCGCAGTGGGAGAGGCCACAACAGTGAGAGGCCCACCTACCACAAAAAATAAAAAAGTTTAAAAAAAGCATAAAAGAGAAAAGAAAAAGTAAATTAAAAAATTAAAAGAATAATAAAAAAAGAACAATAGAACAAAATGAAAAAAAAAGAGACACAGTATATATAATAGTAATAGTAGTTATATTTTCCTGTGGCCTTGGTTGTCAGTGTCCTTGCCCCTGTGGTGAGCCACTGTTATTCCCTGCCTATCCAGGAAATCCTCCAATACTTCTAAGTAGGTCTCTGGCCCTGCTGTGGGCACTGTGGGGCCAGCTCAGACTCTGATCTGGCCTTACCTCCCCCATGTAATTGCTCCCAAAGTCCACAGCCTCGATTGTGGGAACACTCATTGTCTATTCATATATTTCACAGATGCAGGCTTTACCAAGCCAGTTGCAGGGGTTTAATCTGCTGCTCCTGTGGCTGCATGGAGAGATTTCCCTTTGGTCCCACAGCCCCTGGAGTTCAGCTTTGGTTTTCACCCTGCCTCTGTCTGTTGGCCACCCTCAGGTGTCTTTTCCCTGCCCAGGCAAGAGGCTGTGTAAGCAGTGACTGATTAGGGCTCACTTGCTCTCTCAGGCCAGGGGAGGGGAGGGAGGGATACGGCAGTCACAATTGGGATGTGCAGGGAGTGCCTGTGGCGACAGAGGCTGGTGTGAAGTTGCTACAGCCTGAGGTGCGCCTTGCGTTCTCCCAGGGAAGTTAGTCCTGGATTGTGGGACCCTCAGCAGTGGTGGGCTGCACAGGCTTCCGGGAAGGTGTGGGCAGTGACTTGCGCTTACACACAGGACACTTGGTGGCAGCGGTGGCACCCATCGCCCCCCTCTCATGTCAGAGATAACAGCCATGGTTTGTGCCCACCTCTGGAGGTCACGTAGGTGGTGCCCAGCTGTCTGTGAGCGCACGGGGCAGGAAGCTCCTATGGTGGGCCCACCCCTCTCCTCATGCAGACCACAACAATAGATTCCTGACTCTCTGGCAGGCCTGGTTTTTTTCCTGGACTCCCTCCCAGCTAGCTGTGGTGCACTAGACCCCTCAGGCTGTCTTCATGCCACCAACCCGAGTCCTCTCCCTGGGGTCTGACCTCCAAAGCCAGAGCTTCAGCACCCATCCCCCACCCGCCCTGGCAAGTGAGCCAATAAGCGTCTCACTCTGGTGAGAGCTGGTTGGCACTGATCCTCTGTGCAGGATTCTCTCCACTTTCCCTCCACACCCCTGTTGCTGCCCTCACCTCTAGGGCTCCCCTCCCTCCCATCTCCTCCATTGAGGGGACTTCCTAGCATGTGGAAACTTTTCCTCCCTCACAGCTCCCTCCCAGAGGTGCAGGTCCTTTGTCTCCTTTTCTTCTTTTGCCCTACCCAGTTATGTGGAGAATTTCTTGCCTTTTTGGAAGTCTGAGGTTTCTGCCAGCATTCAGTAGGTGTTCTGAAGGAGTTGTTACACATGTAGATGTATTTTTGATGTATTTGTGGGGAGGAAAGTGATCTCCATGTCTTACTCCTCCACCGTCTTGAAGCTCCTCCACCTTTCTCTATTCAAAGCACTGTTCTCACCAGGCTATAGGTGTGTGGGATTCAGGGAAAGGAGCTATAGGAGTGGGAGGTAGAGTGTGGCCATGGGGATGAGAGTGGGTAGGTGAGTTCACAGTGTCTGCCTGCTTCTGAAAGAGTACAGTAATATTGCTGTTTGTTGTTCTACTATCCCATACTTCTCTGGAGGCCTCTACTACCTCTGTGTATTGAGTTATCTCAATTCCATTTCTTTGTAGGAATTCTTCCGTTGGCTTCCATGTTCATCCTGGGTTGATGCTTCCTCCTTCACTTGATACTGTCTACACATAGTTTCTGTTCCTGTGAGAATTTATCGTCCTGTTTTTAAGTGGTTATTTATTTTCTTGAAAGTTATCTTCTTATCATTTCTAGGATTTGGCATGGGAGAGGAAGAGTGCTAAATGTGCTTAGTTTTGCCATCTTGAAACTAGAAGTACACGTATCAGTTTGCTAATAGATTTGCAGCATATGAAATTGCCTTTATCCTTGTCTGGTAGAGCTTAAATGAAGCAAAGTAATGAGAAAAATGGAAGACAAAATATTGGCTGACCCTAACAAGACTCTTCTATTGAGAGAAAAGTAATAAATATGACTTGCCTACTTTAAACAATGGACTACATGCAGGTGTAGTACCTCATTTTTCTAGGATGTCTCATAGTTTACCAAGTACTTTATACATTCCTTATTTGATCTTTAAAATCCAGTGAGATAGATATTATCATGTCTATTTATACATGAAGAACAGGCTCAGATATTTGAATGACTTGTATGGAGGGGTTGTGTGGATGAAATGGATTTGAAACCAGTCCCCAGCATTTGAGCCCAGTGTTTTCTCTATTCTACTATTAAGTATAGATGAAGTTATATGAAAAGCTTAAAAGAAAAGAATGTTTGGTTAAAACAGCAGTCACTTAAGAGAAGGTAAATAAAAACAGTCAAGAATCCCTTGAAACAGTTATATTTAATATGAATGAAGAAGAACAAAGATATATCAGGAGGAATTAAAGGTGTTATGCCTTTGAGAGACTTTATTTAAAACAACATTGGGGCTCATTTGGAAACAAAGGGAGAAGCTACAAACAGACGTTCTTTCTGCGGTTCCCATTATGAATCTGGTCACTCAAACTTTAATTTCCTGTCAGAATAAAAAAATAGAAGATCAAAGATCTCACAATTGGTTTTCAGACCATAAACAGATTTCACAAACTCTGAATATCTTTCTTCTAGTTCTGAATTGTTGCCTGGTCTGACTAAATTTTAAAGTGGAATTTTTCAGTTTAAATCATAGACTATCCCAGGGCAGGGGTTGGGAACTTTGATTTCTTTGTTACTGCCTTTTATAGTTTGCTTACTACTACTTTCTGCTTTTTCTCTGTAACCAGGTCTGTGAGGTTTAGAAATACAGGTGAAAAAGCATCTCTAGATATATGGCTCCCCTATCCAGTGGAGAGGCACTAATTATATATTTTGCTTTCAAAACCTGAAAAGAAGATTGCTTCTAAAGAGTGAGTGACTAAAGTTTGGAAGTCTTACCTAGATTTAGAGAAGGAAGAGGTAGATTTTTGTGTTTTGCAAAGGAGGATTCACAGAAAAGCACATAAGAAGGTTACTTTGAGCAATTCAGAGACATTAGAATTGTCTATCTGCTGATGGTAGAGCAAGAGAATTCTATGATGTTGAAATTAACGTGCATGTTTTCTTTTGGTTCTTTGGCTGCATTTTAAATGGAGTTTAATTAAAGTTTCAGAAGGAAGAGTAAGGAGGATCTCATGGGGATTCAAGCAGGGAATATGGTAAGGCTGGGCAGAGCTCAGAGATACTGAAGCAAGTGTGTGGTTCTCAGGTCAACAAGCTTCTGGGATTCTTAGAAGCATGAACTGTTAGTTCATCACACTTATTATACTGTTGAAATAATGTAGCCATATTCCAAATGCTTGCTCTACTTATACCTTGTTTCTGTTCCCCTTTAACATCAATCTATACATAGCCCACTGTGGACTCTCCAGCTCCTTGCCATAATAGTTGTTCTGTTCCAGTTTCCAGAGCTAAATGGCAAATTTCCATGTTTCTTGGTTCAAATTCCACAAAGAGTATATGATTAGGAATGGAAAGACCTGAACAGATTCAAGAGACGTTTACGAGGTAAATTTAGAAACAGTGATGGGCTTGTGAGCTTTCTATAGTCTAAGATAGAAAATACTGGAAAAAGACCAACTCTAGGAGGGCAGATCATGAGTTCAATCTTGGACACAGTGAATTTAACATATAATTAAGACATCCAAGTGAAGATTTTGAGTAAACAGTTGGCTGTAGGGTGTGGAACCAGAGTCATTGGCATAGAGATTTCACTGAGTCATGGAAATGGTTAAGATTGCCAAGGGAAAAAAAATAAAGTGAAAAGAGAATGTGCTAGGCTCAGGGGAGAACAATTTCATGGTTGGGCAAAGAAAGATGAGCCAACAAAGAAAACATGGAGTTGTGTTGACTAGAGGAGAATTTCCAGCAATCACTGAGGGCATATTGGAAGTTGGTGAAGATGAATTTATTGTGATTCTAGCCTGCCCTAAGGTGTAACTGCAAACAGCACTTATTTGCTTGTGTGCAGAGACAGGGAAAGCTGATGGCATGGATGACCCAGGCTTAGGTTTTGCTAGACATAGAGAGTGAAAAGGCAGAATACCTGAATATTACATGTGTAATATAACTTATCATACATTTTTTTAATATAGGAAAGGATTTTAAAATTTCAAATAATTCTGAGAAACACATATCATGTATACATATTTGCTCCCATTTCAAATATTTTTTTGGATGAATTCCTATCAGTAGAATTAACAAAGAGTAAAAACAATTTTCACACTTTTTAATGACATTGCAAATTTTCTTTTTTTGCAAAAAACAGATTGCCCCAATCTTGTTTGTATTGGGGCAGTGTGCGTTCGACTTTTTATTCTTTGCATTTTGACAGGCAAAATGAATGTATTACCCAAATTCTTGGTTTTTGTTACTCTCTTTCAGTTACTATGTCTTGAGTAATTTTCTTTGGTTAAGGTACATAGCTCATGCATGTGAGAATGTCTTTCCATTGCCTCTGCACATTAATGAAAACTTGTCTGGTTATCAAATCCTTGGGTCATAAATGTTTCCCCTCTCAAACTGCTAAACATATGATTTCATTTTATTCTGAGTGTTAATGGTATGGACAAATCTGAGACAAAAGTGTTCCAAGAAGAGGGAAGTGCAAAGGTCCCAAGGCAAAAAACGCTTGGAAAGAAAGCCAATGTTGCCAGAGGGGAGAGAGAAATAAAGAGAGAGGGAGAGAGAGAGGGAGGGAGAGGAGGAGGGAGGAGAGAGGAGGGGGAAGGGGAGGGGGAAGGAAGAGGGATAGACAGAATGGTAGGATATAAGGTCAAAGAGATTGTACAGGGTCCAATCATAACAGAGTCCTGTAGGCCAGCTTGAGGGCTTTGCATTTCATTCTGAATGAGAAATGAGATGGTTTTGAGCAAGGTAGTGCTGGATGGTTTTGGGCTAGGTACTGCTGTGATCTGATTTACATTGTAAGATCACACTGTTGGAGGTGAAACATACAGGGCAGAGTGGAAGCAGAGGCCTCTTCAGTTACTGGTTCTCAGGTGGTTCAAGGATAGAAGTGGGGTCTTAAGCAGGTATGGATGGGGATTGTGAGGCAATAACAAATAAGTCCTCCCAGATCAATTTTCCTTTTTACAATGTTTAAATCAAGAGGCTGAAGAGGATGCTGGAGCTACTGTCCCATCAGCTATAAGGCCCAGGATATTGAAGGCAGGGAGAAGCATGAGCTTAAGGGCCTTCAGCTGCTTCTCCCTAGCCACCAGAATGAGGAAGGGGTGTGTGTGTGTGTTTGTGTGTGTGTGTGTGTATGTTTAGATCCCGGGGGTTCAGTTATCTCCTTCCCTCCAGATTTCTCTTGGCAGCTTCTCTTCAACTCCCTCCGGGGGTCTTCTCTTGGGTCAACTATCCAGCAGATACTGAAGGATTCTTATTTTAGGTCACTTTCTGCCTATTTTCCCTCCCACTCATGCACAGTGTGTGAGAGAGTGGTTCCCACAACAGAATTTTTGGCTTCCTTATGTTCAAATGATATCATCAGCTGAATCACTCCACAGTCCTGATTAGATATCAAGTTTATCATACATTTTCTTGAATTTCTCATTGGTCACAGATCTTATTCATGTCCTTTTTTTAGAATTGCTAATTATATATTTTTGGATGACATACTCCCAACACTTAAAACCTTACCCTCCTCACATGTCAACTGTTAGCATATTTATAAATTCCAATTCTTGCTAAAGTGTAACCCTGTGAGCTTTGAGTTGGTCTGAAGGGTCCATGGTTATTTGCCATCACCTATTTATATGTTCTGTTTTTGAGCTCATGTGAAATCTCAGCCTCCCTTCTCCTTGTTTACATTAACAAATTTCTTCCTAAATTAGCCCCCTTCTGATCTCCCTCATTACTTAAGGCTGGTCTGAAGCAATAGAAGGGCTTGCTGAACTTATACATTGTTCCTGAGGCCTGGGGCTTTGCAGGAACACTCATAACAATTTACCAAGTCTGGAGAAGAAGGTCTTTGCAAATCTTGAGTGCCCAGGGAGAGTTGTGTGTGGTTGATTATTTATTGGGCCTCAACTATGTACTAGGTACTGAATTTAGAGCTAGCATTAAATAGTCACTTAAGATATAGCTCTTAAAGAGACTAAACCTGATAGATGAAGACAAACTTTTCAACAATGATTGTCTCATAGTATTTACAGGTGGTATGATTAATTAGGCCTAAGGAGATATAGAAACATTTGATAGAAGTTGCAGAAGCTTACAGGGGTGATATTTTAGTGAAGAGATGATCCAGGAGTGGACTGAGTAATGGGCACAGCATGAGTAATAATTGTAAGTTAAGACACAGGCCTCTTATGAGACCCCTAAGTACTACAGGATGGCCGGTGTATAAGGGTGAAAGTAGAGCTTACTAGGATATATGGTTGGAAAAACAGGCCAAGGAGAACCAAGTATGATATACTAGGGCTTTTGAATTTATCCTATGGACTAAAGGGAGCCTTGAAAAGTTTTAAGCAAGGTTGTATTTTGACCAGCTTCTCATTTTAAAAGACCACTTTGGCAGCAAAAGTTTGCACTGAGACCAATATAAGTACTATTGCAATAATTCCTGTAAGATGAGGGCCTCAGTCAAGCCACAGGGATTAGTGGTTGGGTCAGGGAGTAGGAGAAGAGATTGTGCAGAGGTGGCGAGGAGGTGGGTGGATAGGGGGATGGAAAGAAAGGATAAATTCTAGAAGTTTTAAGATGGTAGAATTGACAGGACATGGCAGGAGATTTGATGTGGGGAAAGGAGCAAGGAAAACTGGGGGAAATTAGTGTTCGACTTTTGAATGTTAGAATTTATGGTGATTGTGGGACTCCCATCTGGAGATGTGCAGTAGGCAGCCAAATATTTGAGAACATTACTCAAGAAGTTGTTTTGTAAAGGTGGTCAATGTAAACAACTTAGGCTCAAAGTTCCTTGATTTTAATGAGCTTTTCAGGTCTTCAGTTCAGCAAACCACCATCACAGTCATGTCTAGATCACAATATCATCTTCAGCTGCTCTAAATATGAAGCATTAAAGTCCAGTAAGGCAGTTTGACCCCTGGTTCCTCCTATGTTCCAGCTCTCTTATTGCTTTATAGCCTTATCTTTCCTTTTAGATCACAGACTTCATGTCGCTCTACATCTTCTTTTACTCATAGTCCATCGAAGCTTCGTACTATTTCTTTTTCTATCTGGTCTAAACCACAAAGGACCCAGTCCAATTCAGTTACTTTTTAATATGTATGAGCTCATGCCCTTGCTTTCTGACATATACTTCTGCAGATTCTTAATGTTGTATCTAGACTGCTGGGTGTTAAAGGAGAGCACACAATCTATGGACAGGGATTGCCACAAATGTGTGTTCCCTCAGCACCCTTGTATAATATTTTTGCTTGTCCCATGCCAGGTTCATTTTCCAAAACCTATTCGATACTTTCACTACCTTCTTCATGCCTCCTTCCATATCGACACCTTGCCTTCACAACTCAATTAGCAAATGGTCTTATTCTCTATTTCAAAGACAAAATTGAAGGGATCATGTCTGATTCCCTCACATCCAATTCCACACCTTCAAACTCATTCATGCCTGCATCTTCTTGCCACGGAGGAGAGGATAATTCAAAGATGTTAATTTTCAAAAGTCTTTCTGTGTTCTTCACCTGATCGTTACTCTTTCAATTATTCCTTTCTCTTCTAAATTAATTTCTCTATGTTGGTACTTACCTTCTACATGATCAAGTCTTCACGTTAAAAAAAAATAAAAACTCTCATTTGAACCGTCATTTCTCTCCAGCTGCAAATCCCCTTTCCAGATAAATGGTCAGTGAATGTTTATGACCTTACACCTCTAAACCAGGGTTTTCCCAACTTCAACACTCTTTTGGGACTGATAATTCTTTGCTGTGGGAGCTATCCTGTGCGTTGTAGGATGTTTAGCAGCATCCCTGGTATTTACTAAATAGATGCCAGTAATACTGCCCCCTCCCCCAGTTGTAACAATGAAAAATATCCGTAGACCCCTGAGAGGGCGGGAGGGGCAAAATTGTTCACGTTGATATTAAACCCATAACACTGGTAGTTTGAGTAAGCCTGTGCAAAGAGACTCTGAAAAGCTGTAACAACATTTTTTTTTTTTCTTTTTGCGGTACGCGGGCCTCTCACTGTTGTGGCCTCTCCCGTTGCAGAGCAAAGGCTCCGGACGCGCAGGCTCAGTTGCCATGGCTCACGGCTCAGCCGCTCCGCGGCATGTGGGATCTTCCCACACCAGGGCACGAACCCATGTCGCCTGCATCGGCAGGCGGACTCTCAACTACTGTGCCACCAGGGAAGCCCTGTAACAACGTTTTATTAGCAGAAGAGATTATGCTACTGGAGTGATGACGCTAGCAAAGACTATTGTTCTATTAAGAACCTAGGCTGGCAGGAAACCTAGTAGTGCATATAGAGAAGGTATTAAAAAATGTTGCTCTGGGGAATATTCAGAGTGGACTTTGAGAGATTGTGTGACTTCAGGTTATTGAAACTTACCTGCTGCAAAACACATGCTAATGAATTTCTTTATTAATTTCTTTTCATTAAGATAATTTCTTTCTGATATATTATGTGTAGTAAGTTAGCAAGCTGGGTAACTCACTACCATGTTTGATGGAAGAATAGTGATAGGATTTGAAGGAAGAGAAACATGACCCCTAAAGAAAAATGTATGCCCTTTGAACTGTGGTCAACTTTGAAATGGGGTTCACATATGTTAATGCTTTTGCAGATACCAAGTTAGTCAAGTTTGTATCAGATTTTTATAAAAGGAATGTGAGTTAAGGTATAAATTATAGAATGTTATTCTTTAGAGCCAGAAGGAAAAAATGATGTTTCCATTAAGCAGAAGAAGTGCTCTTTTCATTTCAGCACACCCAGCACTGACTTGTGGCTACCATTAGGTTCAACTCTCTAGGTTGCTCCTTGTTGGTGGATAACATAGGAAACTGAATTAAGAAAGTCAGAATGTCTGTAGGTGATTCCAATGTAGGCTTAAACTCTTTATTTTATTTTTAAACCTTGTCTATGTTGTAGAAATTTTGTGAGACATTTAGACCTGATGACATGATGCCCTGGAAAGATGTTTTAAATCAATTATTTTTAATTTGTTGAGTGCTGTGTTTCAAACCATGGGCTGAAATCAAGGAAATCTCTAATTCTTCCATAACTGTGAGGTGCAGTGGTGTAATGCCACTACCTCATCCTGGCTCACAAGAACCAATTTTCAACATCTCTTCCCAACTCTGTGTTCAGTGACTGGAATCAGCTATGGTAGGAGTATTTACACCATAGAATCAAAGCATGCCACAAATCAGGGCTTTTTTTTTTTTTTTTCTTTCCAGAGAACTGTTTTATCTGCACACCACTGAAGATAGATCTTATTGTCCCAATTTCAGAGCTGAAACTAAGTCTCAGAAAAGTAACTCCCTAAATGAGTTTAACTTTGAAAACCACATGAGCTCAAAGTCATGTGAACTCAAAGGAGTCAAGGTGTAATTTTTTTTTTTCTGTTGGCACAGTTTTTTTTTTTTATCCTGTTTTGTTTTTTTTTTTGGCATATAGTTGCTTTACAACGTTGTGTTAGTTTCTTCTGTACAACGAAGTGAATCAGCTATATGTATACATATATCCCCTCCCTCTTGGACCTCCCACTCCCCCTGCCCAATCCCACTCATCTAGGTCATCACAGAGCACCAAGTTGAGCTCCCTGTGCTATACAGTAGGTTCCCACTAGCTATCTATTTTACACATGGTAGTGTATATATGTCAATCCTAATCTCTCAATTCGTCCCACCCTCCCCTTCCCTCCCCCATATCCACATGTCCATTCTTTACATCTGCATCTCTATTCCTACCCAGAAGATAGGTTCATCTGTACCATTTTTCTAGATTCCACATACATGCATTAATATACAATATTTGTTTTTCTTTTTCTGACTTACTTGACTCTGTATGACAGTCTCTAGGTCCATCCACATCTCTACAAATGACCCAATTTCATTCCATTTTATGACTCAGTAATATTCCATTCTATATATGTACCACACCTTCTTTATCCATTCATCTGTCTATGGACATTTAAGTTGTTTCCATGTCCTGGCTATTGTAAATAGTGTTCCAATGAACATTGGGGTACGTATGTCTTTTTGAATTATGGTTTTCTCAGCAACCCCACTGCTGGGCATATACCCTGAGAAAACCATAATTCAAAAAGATATAATATGAACATAAGAGAATTACTTTTTTTCTACTCAAGGGGTAGAATCCAGCTGAATTTAGGTTTTCTTCATAGAAGATTCCATATCCTTGTGAATTATATATTTTTCTTTTCATTGTACACAACAGAGAAATCAACTGTACTTCAATATAATGATAATTTTTTGATGTTCCTCTGTTTCCCTTACCTTCCTCACTGATCATAAATGAATGGATCATAAGACAGTATTTGAGACCTAGATTTTGGTGTATATTAGAGTGTCATTTTTCATCATACTTGGTTCCTAACAAACGTATTATTTGCAAACTGTTCCCATCATTTGATTAATTAACCTCTCTTCTATTACTAACAATTCTCTGATCCTGAACAACTTTTCTCAGCTATCTAGTATGGGGGATGTCACTGGTGGCCTCTAAGGTCATTGCCATCCATGCCAACATAAAGATTCTTATGCTTCTAATAACTAGAGTATGCCCTGCTGTTAAAATACTAATGTAGAATATGTCATAAATAAAGTAATTTTAGTCTAATTTTATTGAAGATGTAGGCTCAGAAATGAAGTTTATTTTGTTGTGTAGTGAAGTTTTTATTTTGTTTTGAAAGTTTCAAGACCTGAAGCTGAGGGAGTTCTACTGTGAGGGAAACCCACTCTTCCTGAAGCAGCCGGTTAATGCTGTAAAACACAAGGACATCTGGAGTCTACAGGTGAAGCCTTATAGCATTCACACAGGTCTTCAAACTAAAGCCATGATTTAAGTTTTAAAGAGTTTTCTTCTAAAGCATTCTTGCCAAGCCAGCGAACGATCCATACAACCATAATCCATTGGCATTGTGGACCCTAGTCATAATCTTTTTGACTTGCTTGCAGAATCCATTGTAATCCTATCTGATTTCCAGAGTGACCAAATTCAGAGACATTTAAACATTTTATTGGATGAAAACATTTTGTTGAAAACAAAGGAATTTGTTTTCACTTTAACCTCCAAGTATTTTTTCAGTATTATCTAAGGATATATTTGATTAGTTCTTACTGGGGTGTTTTGTCTTTTCCATCCCCTTTTCACTTGTCCCCACTCCTAGTGGATAAATGAATATGATCTAGAAACTGTGTTCCCTTTAGTCAACAAGTTGATGATATTAAAGGAAGGAATAGGGAAATACATTACGAGACTCTCTTTGTGAGTATTTTGGTGATAGATGAGTTAAAGATTTCAGATCTTTCCACATTTGAGTATGAGTCTCCATCATGAATTTGGACTCCTCAGGTCCTTTTAGGTCTGTAGCTGAACATGCAGAATTGTCTTAAAACTTTCAAGAATTGCATAGGATTCAAGTTTCCTGGTTACAGGAAACAACAAACCTTGTTTGACAATTTAGTTTAAAAAAATAACATTTCCCCCTTATTGCACAAGTAATATATGTTTAATACAGAAAAGTAGAAAATACAGATGAGTGAAGAAGAAAATATTAGTTATAATGCCATACTTATTTAAAAATTTATTATAAAAGTAATACAAACTTATTTAGAGAAATTAGAAAAAAGGCAATAGAAATTGATTAAAAAAAAACCTCAGAAATCCAATATGCAGAGTTACAATCACTGTTCTCTCTGACATTTATTCTCCTAGAACTTTCCATAAATCCAGAAATTTCTGTCATCAAAGATGATTTCAAACTCCACATACTATTTAGAGACTCGCTTTTTTTACTCAAAATATTGTGAATATCTTTCCAATCAATAAGAAATATATCTATGACATCTTTTTTGATGAATACATAATAATATTCTGGTATATGATTACACCATAATATTTTAAACTACTTTCCTACTGTTGGCTGTTTAGATTATTAATAATTTTATAACTTTTAGGCCTTTATAAACAAGGCTATGATGACTGTCCTCTTCTTATGTCTATATTATCCCTGTGAGTGAAATTGCTGGGCCAAAGAACTTTCATCTTTTAAAGTCTGATTAGCTCTTTTCAAATTCTTTTCCAGAGAATCAATCTATATTTCCACAAACAGTATTATTTCCCACTCTCAAGTAAAAAAAAACTCACTTGATGTTTAATTGTAAATAATTTTAAAAACTGAAGTATTTAATTTGTTTAATTCCTTATAACCTAATTATCTCCTTGAATCAAGTATTTCAGAATAGTAGTAGTAAAATAATAACAATAATAATAGACAGCTAACACTTATTATGCTTACCATGGGCAATGCATTGTTCTAAGCACGTAACAGGAATGAACTAATTTAGTCCTCCATTAACGCTTGAAAGGTAGGTACTGTTATTGTCCCCTTTTATAGGTAAACTGAGACTCGGAGAGGTTAAATAACTTGTCCAAGTTCACAGAGCTAGTAAGTTTTGGAATGCTGATGCCATTCTAAGCAGTTTTGCTCCAGACTCCATGCTGCAGTATTGCCTCAGAAAGGGGCTGCCAGAAACTGAGGGAAAGGGAAACAGGGGTAGTCTCTGGTTGGAAGAGGTTCTGGTTTGTGGACGGGACTGGATGAGCGGTTAACTCAATGTGGCAGGTGTCTTACAGGGAGCACTTGAGAGCAAGAATGTTACCTTGGGCCTGGGACCGAGGAGCAGGGTGAGAGAGCAATATTTCTTCCTTCTCATTTCAAAACTAAGGACCCAGGAACACAACAGTTTTGGGTTTTTGTTTTGTTTATTTAGTAGAAGTAATGATTTTTACTTACAGTACATAAATGACTTGGGTATTTTTGAAAGTATCTCTAAGAATTTTTCTTAGAAAGGTGGTAAATTTATTATACATTTTATATTTGTACTTAAAGTAAAAGCCATTTCTACTGGGTATTTGGTTAACATTAATGATTAAATTACTTGGGCTGTCAAAAAACTATAGGGATTGTTTCAGGCTTTGCATTCGCTAAGGTTTTTTAAAGACTTTTCCTCACCTCAGAGATTTGTGAACTAAAATTTAACTAAAATTGATAACTACATTATAACAAAATATTAGCTAGAATATACTGCATCAGCAGATGCCAGACTGAGTTTTACCTGTGTTATGTAATTTAATTCTCTGAACTCTATGTGATAGTGCTGGGAAAAAAAATCCCTATTTTACAGGTGAGGTATCCAAGATCAGAGAAGTTAAGGACTTGTCCAAATAGGGTCACACTAATAAGTCACAGAGCCAGGATTTGCACCTATTTATCTATCTGACTCTGACTCAGTATCTTTGCTCTTCATGCTACATTTTAGTGCCTATCATACAGTAACAATTGATCATACAATAGTTCCAAAGTTCAATATTCCTTCTAAGGATTCACATTTGTTTTTACATTTTATAATTTTTTATATTTATATAAATATAATTTGTTTATGGATAATTTTATAATTCAAGTGAAATCATCATATGTAAGGAAAAATAAAAGAAACACCCGAAACTAATTTTAATCTATGATGGTTTAAACATAGAAATAATCTCTGACCTACATATAGTTATCTAACAAATATTCTAACAGAATAGCATATAAACTATTTAAAAGGAACAATTTTTTTGTCATAGAAGATTTCTTGACTTTTAAATAGTGCCGAGATTAGGCCATCATTAAGTTGTGTATCCTCAAAAACTGCATTGCACGTATCTTTACGAGTTTTCCTGAAATTTACTATTGGTCATGCCAAAAGTATCTTATTTTATATACACTTGTATTTTCAAGTAATAACTTTATATTTCAATGATATATGTTATTCTTCCACAGCAACACATTGGCAGCAAGTAGGAGAAGGATATAAATAATGGGTAATGTAAGAGTTGTCAAGAGACATACTGAGTGCGACAAACATGTTTGGTTCCAGAAATCATAAATGGAAAAAGTGAACTGTATGAATTGTGACCTATTTATTCGTTCCATGTACTTCAGCAAATTCTACCACCTGCTATTTTGGGGTTTGAATTCTTGTCTATTAGTTTTCTGCGGCTTTATAGTGAGACTAGCTGTTGAATTCTGGTAGATAAAACTTACCTCTAAAATCAGTGTTTCATTCAGAATCACAACCTATGCTTTGTGTAAGTAGTTAGAGAGGAGTGATAACAAACATCTAATTTAGGAGTCCTGTAATATTAGTGTGAAAGGGTAATTCTTTCAGAAAGGATGACCTCATTATGTAACCATCCCCGAGAATAAGCTGAAGTGTGTAGGAGGTTATGCTGTTGAAGGATCAGGCAGTTAGGAACCAATGCTCAGGGCTGTTTTTGTATAATGGCATCTTTCCCAGATGTTTGTTAAGTGGAATGGATAGAGAAATAAGGGAAAGAGACACAGGAATTTATAGGATTTTGTTATTATTTAAAAGATTTTAATTGGGATAGATGAGTGAAAGATTATGTCTGTATGTATTGTGTTGGCCAAAAAGTTCCTTTGGTTTTCAAGTAAAAATAAAAGACACATTTTTCATTTTACCCAAGAACTTTATTGAACAATGTATTCACCGTTTTGTTCCACTACTTTCTGCCATTTTTTAGGCAACTTCATAATTCCATCTTCCCAAAACTTTTTATCTTTTTGAGCAAAGAACTGTTCCAGGTGCCTTTTACAGTCTTCCAGGGAATTAAAATTTTTTCCATTAAGACTATTTTGTAAAGACTGAAATAAATGGAAATCCGAAGGTGCAATGTCTGGTGAATATAGCAGATGAATCAGAACTTCCCAGCCAAGCTGAAACAGTATTTTCCTGGTCATCAAAGAAACATGCGATCTTGCATTATCCTGATGGAAGATTATGTGTTTTCTGTTGACTAATTCCAGACCTTTTTATTGAGTGCTGCTTTCAGTTGGTCTAATTGGGAGGAGTACTTGTTGGTATTAATACTTTGGTTTTCTTGAAGCTCCCTTCCAATCCCACCATATACAAAACATCACCTTCTTTGGATGAAGACTGGCTTTTGGTGTGGTTGGTGGTGGTTCATTTCACTTGCCCCGTGATCTCTTCCATTCCACATTATTGTACAGTATCCATTTTTCATTGCCTGTCAAAATTTGTTTTAAAAATGGAATGTTTTTTGCTACGTGTAAGTAGAGAATCACATGCGGAAATATGGTCAAGAAGGTTTTTTTCACTTAGCTTATGTGGAACCCAAACATCAAAGCGATTAACATCACCAAGCTGGTGCAAATGATTTTCAATGCTTGATTTGGATATTTTGAGTATGTCGGCTATCTCCCATGTGGTTTAACGTTGATTGTTCTCAATTAATGTCTCGATTTGATCGCTATCAACTTCAGTTGGTCTACCTGACCGTGGAACATCGTCCAGCGAGAAATCTCCAGCACGAAACTTCGCAAACCACTTTTGACATGTTCGATCAATCACAGCACCTTCACCATACACTGCACAAATCTTTTTTTGCATTTCAGTTGCATTTTTACCTTTCTTGAAATAATAAAGCATTAAATGCCAAAAATGTTACTTTTTTTCTTCCATCTTCAGTATTAAAATGGCTACACAAAAACTCACCAATTTTGGTAAGTTTTATTTTAAATGCACGCTGATGTGACAGCTGGCACAATACGATCTAACAAAACTGTTTTGAATGAAGTTAAAGACAACTAAGCACTACTAGAGCCATCTTACAGAAGAAAACAAATGAGCGGTTTGGCCCACCCAATATGTATGTATGTAGGTATGTATTTCCAAAGATTCCTATCAGAACCTGATGTGGACTACCTTAATACCACTGGGAAATCTTTCACTTTGGCCAGGAAAAAAGTCTTATACACTATTAAAATTCATGCAGTGTTTTTGTAACATTTACACAGAACTTCATGCTATTGGCACAAACAATGAGGGGCATTTAATGGAGTAAATCAAATGTTTATTTTGTTTGCTTGGTCAGTGAAGATATAGTTATGTATTATATATATATATTTTTTTTTACTTTAAGCTGATGATGTTGATGGTCATCGTGACCATCCTCACCACCCCTTTTATTATTTAATATTATAATATTATTATTATCTAAAGTGAAGTATCTGGAAATATTTATGTGGATAGGTTTAATACATACCAAATTCAGAGACTTGGGTAATAGAAATCAGTACTCTTTACCGGTCTGTCTCAATTCAGACAATGCAGTAGATAACTTAGTCCAGTGCTTCTCAAACTTTAACATACATACAGAATATATACAGAATACCCGGGAAACCTTGTTAAACTGCAGATTCTGGTTCAGTAGGTCTGAAAGTGCAACAAAGTCTGAATTTCTAATAAGTTTCTAGGTGATGCAGATTCTACTGATCCATGATCTACAGTCTAAGTAGTAAGGGTTTAGAGCTTAGTAAATATGACAGACTCAGTTTTTGGGTCCAGTCTGAATATTTGTACTGTCCTTGCCTATTGTAATGAGAGGTACAAAATTTGAACCTAAACTTTATCTAATAATGTAAATTTATTGTAACTTGAATTCCTGTATGTCAGAGACATAGAGATATTACAATGGAAGTAACTTCCTTTTCATATAATGTTGAACACTAAACTTACAATGCCAGTCATTGACAACATAATTCATTATATATACTACAGAAAACTAATTTAACAGAAACTGAGGAATAAGCCAAAAATATAAATTAGTGAAATGGGAATCAATGTAACATAAACCAGTTATTTTGAGAATAATCTGAGGAACCATATTCTTTTTTAATCTAGGAAATAACATCAAGATTTATAATGAATCAGCTAGCAGAAAAAGATCCTTTCCTAATGCAAGCCATAGAATGGTACCCACAGGTCAGGAACATAATCTCGCAGGGAAGAAAATGTGCAATATGTGGAAAGTCCTTTTTAACCACATGGCTGGAATGTGTTGAGTTTTTTCCTCCATCAAAGGTAAATGGTGTTTTTTGTGTGAATATGAGCATAAGACCTCCTCTTATTCTCTGGCCTTATCTAAGTCGACCAGTACTAACTTCATTTGTATCTAAGAATTGACCTCTATGATGATATAATGGGTTTTTTTCCAGCTTTATTGAGATATAATTGACAGATAATATTGTGTAAGTTTAAGGTGTACAATGTGTTGATTTGATACATTTATGCATGCAAAATGATTACCACCATAGAATCAGCTACTATCTCCATCCTGTCACATAGATATCATTTCTTTTTTGTGGTGAGGACATTTAAGATCTACTTTCTTAGCAATGTTCAAATATGTGATACAGTATTATTAGCCATAATCACCATGCTGTACATTAGATCCTCTAACTTGTTATCTTATAACTGGAAGTTTGTACAGTTTGACCAGTATCTCCATTTCCCCCAGCCCCCAACCCCTGGTAACTACCACTTTACTATTTCTCTAAGTTTGTCTTTTTTAGATTCCACATATGTGTTATTGTGCAGTGTTTATCTTTCTCTGTCTGATTTATTTCACTTAGTATAATTCCCTCAGTGTCCATCCAAGTTGTCATAAATGGCAAGATTTCCTTATGTTTCTTGGCTGAATAATATTCAATTGTAATATGTATACATATATACCACATATTCTTTATCCATTCATCTGTTAACAGACACTTAGGTTGTTTCTATATCTTGGCTATTGTGAGTAATACTGCAGTGAACATGAGAGTGAAGATATGTCTACTAAGTCCCGATTTCAGTTTCTTTGGATATATAATAAGAAGTGGGATTGCTGGATCATATGGTAGTTCTATTTTTAATTTTTTGTGGGACCTGCATACTGTTTTCCATAGTAGCTGTACAAATTTGCATTTCCACCAACAGTGCACTAGGGTTCCCTTTTCTCCATCCTCGTTAACACTTGTTATCTCCTGTCTTTTTGATGATAGCCATTCTAGCTGGTGTGAAGTGATACCTCATCATGGTTTGGATTTGCGTTTCCCTAATGATTAGTGATATTGCATACCTTTTCACATACCTGTTGTCCATTTGTACGTCTTCTTTGGAGAAATGTCTATTCAGTTCCTCTGCCTATTTTTAAATTGGGTTGTTAGATTTGTTGCTATTGAGTTGTGTGAGTTCTTATTATATTTTGATATTAACCCCTTGTTAAGTATATAACTTGCAAACACTTTCTCCCATTCCATTGGTTACCTTTTAATTTTGTTGAGTTTCTTTTGCTGTGCAGAAACTTTGTAGTTTGGCTTAATCCTGCTTATTTATGTTTGCTTCTTTTGCTCGTACTTTTGCTGTCATATCCAGGAAATCACTGCTGAGACCAATGTCAAGGAGTTTTTTCCCCTATGTTTTCATCTAGAACTTTTATGGTTTCAGTCCTTAAATTTGAGCCTATAATTCATTTCAAATTCTTTTTTGTGAATGGTGTAAGATAGGGCTCTGATTTCATTCTTCTGCATGTAGTTATCCAATTTTCCCAACCCATTTATTGAAGACAGTATCCTTTCTTCATTGTGTATTCTTGGCTTCTTTGTCAAATATTAGTTGACCTTATATGCAGCGGTTTATTTCTGGACTCTTAATTTTTTTCCATGGGTCTATGTGTCTATTTTTATGCCAGTACTGTACTGTTTTGATTACTGTAGCTTTGTAGTATAGTTTGAAGCCAGGAAGTATGATATGTCCAGCTTTGTTCTTCTTTCTCAGGATTGCTTTGGCTATTTGGGGTCTTTTGTGGCTCCATATAAATTTTAGGATTATATTTGCTATTTTTGAAAATATCATTGGAAATTTTGAAAAATGTCATTGGAATTTTGATACAGATTGCATTGAATCTATAGACAGCTTTTGATAATATGGACATTTTGACAATATTAATTCTTCTGATCCATGAACATGGAATATCTTTCCATTTGTTTGTGTCATCTTCAATTTCTTTCTCCAAAGTCTTGTAGTTTTCCATGTACAGATTTTTTTACTCCTCAGATTTATTCCAAGAACTTTATTGTTTTTGATGCTATTGTGAATGGGATTGCTTTCTTTCTTCATTTTTCATATATTTTGTTGTTAGTGTATGGAAATGCAACTACTTTCTGTATGTTGATTTTGTATCCTGCAACTTTACTGAATTTGTTGATTAGTTCTAACAGTTTTTTGGAAGAGTCTTTAGGACTTTGTATATATAAGATCATATCATCTGCAAACAAAGATAGTTTTACTTCTTTCTTTTCTGTTTGGGTGCCTTTTATTTTATTTTTTAGCCTGACTGTTCTGGTTAGGATTTCAAGTAGTATGTTGAATAGGAGTGGTTAGAATGGGCATCCATTATATAGAGAGAGCTTAGCAGAGTGCTTGGTACATATTTTATTTCTAAGCATGACTGATGAATCACAAGAACTGGATTTAAAAAAATTGTTTTTTAACTTTTTCTTTTATTTATTTATTTTTGTCTGTGTTGGGTTTTCATTGCTGCACATGGGCTTTTACTAGTTGTGGTGAGTGGGGGCTAGTCTTCATTGCAGTGCACAGGATTCTCATTGTGGTGGCTTCTCTTGTTGCAGAGTGTGGGCTGGCACAGAGGCTTCAGTAGTTGTGACGTGCAGGCTCAGTAGTTGTGGCTCATGGGCTCTAGGGCGCAGGCTCAGTAGTTGTGGCGCATGGGCTTAGTTGCTCTGTGACATGTTGGATCTTCCCAGACCAGGGATGAAACCCATGTCCCCTGAATTGGCAGGCAGATTCTTATCCACTGCACTACCTGGGAAGCCCAAGAACTGGATTTTAATACCAGCTCCTGTGTTCTATTAGGTTATTAATATGTTACATCAAATGTATTGTAGAGAAAAATCTGGCAGAGCTGTTGCCAATGAAGGATAATGTCAAGGTGAGATAATGGTTGAGGAGAAATTTAAAAGTTAAACCAGTTGGACATTAAACACCAAGAGATAAGAGAGACCATCAGTGGAAAATGAAAATTGAAATGTATGTTGGTTCTCAAGATGGGAATACATCTGTAATCTTGATTGCTTATGTAACCTATCTGTGAATTATTCACATCACCTTCTGGAATAGATTGTTATATTCCAATCTATATTCTGGAGTAAATTATTACACTAATGAATATAACACGTCATATTATTTGGCAAAAGTTTCCAAAACACTCTACTTTTCACTGGCTATGACATGAACACCTTCAACAAATTGTCATGTTCATTTTTTCCCAATGAATATCTTTCTTGGGAAAGATGTTCTTGCTCTGATAGATTCCAAGTCAAAATCATCTGATGAGCTGCTAGTCTCATTTCAAGTAGAGTAATTGCAATGTTATAATAGCTCTGGCCCTCCAGGAACTTACATACTCCTAGGAGAAGTGATATAGTAAGGTAATTGAAATCTGACAAATTGGGCTTGATGACCAGCCCTACCATTTATGACCTGTGTCACCTTAATTTCATCTTTGAACCTAAGTTTTCATCTCTAAAATTGGTATAAAAATAGTACCTCTCTCACAGAGCTGTTATGAATGAGACATGAGGTAGTCAGTGCTTAGTACAGCAGGTGCTTAATAAAGGTAGTACATAGTAGCTACTTAATAAGGGTATTCTTAAAAATCAATACCTTTAGACAAGAAAGAATGATTATATTCTTGTGATAGGTATTGTGATAGAGGTGTGCACAGGGTGCATGAGAAGAAGGAATCTCAATTAAATGGGAACATTCTCTGGTGTATCCCTGAGTCCTAGCACAGTGATTGTGCTTGGTACTTGGAGAATACCTAATACACATTAAAATTATTTTAATAGGCATTGCTTGTAAATGTGCTTTGAATGACAGGGAGGCATAAGAATAGATAAAGAACCAGTGGACAGGCATTTTAGGTGCAGGAACTGCCTGTTCAAAGGTAATATTGTACAAATAAATTGTACAGTGAGTACAGGGCACTCACTGAGTGTGAAGTATGGGAGATGAGGTTAGAGAGAGGTATGAAATTAGGATGGCTCTTGTATGTAAAGTCTGAACTTAATTTCAAAAGCTACTATATTAGTTTGTTACAGCTCTCATAACAAAGTACCATAGACTGAGTAGCTTAAACAATAGAAATTTATTTTCTTACAATTCTGAAAGCTAGAAGTTCAAGACCAATGTGCCAGAAGGCTTGTTTTCTTCTGTGGTCTCTCTCCTTGGCTTGTTGATGGCTGTCTTCTCCCTCTGTCTTCATATTATCTTCCTTCTCTACAAATGTGTGTCCAAATTTCCTCTTCTTGTAAGTACAGCAGTCATATTGAATTAGGGCCCACCCTAATGACATCATCTTAACTTAATTGCCATTTTAAAGACTATCTCCAAGCACAGTCACATTTCAAAGTACTGGGGGTTAGGACTACAACATATGAATTTTGGGGAGGATACAATTGAGCTACTTATAGTTGTCGAAGCAGTGGAGTAGCAAGATGAGGCTTTGTTTGTTTTTTGACAAAGAATGGTTGGAGCTGGTGATTTGGATTAAAAGATTGTTTATGTAAGTGTGACACTTGAAGCCCTGGGAATGGAGATTGCCTGAGGAAATTTACACAGTGAAGTGAGAAGGCCAGAAGGACAGAACCCTTGAAGACAACAGTATTTAAAGGGTGGGCAGAAGCAGGAGTCAGCAAAGGAGAATAAGAAAATGCAATCAGTGGGGGAGGGGCAAAACCAGGTAGAGTGCCCACAAATTTTAAAGCTATCAAAGACAGATGTGCAAGAAATAAGATTATTTTTACTTTTTCTTCTGCTGGATCCAAAGGCCCCACCTCCTAATACATTAGTCATGACGATTTCAATATAGGAATTTTGTGGGGGACACAAACCTTCAGCCTACAGCAGAAGGCTTAAGGGAAACTTCCCTGAGAAGGTGACATTTGAGTAATGTGAGTCCCGGTCCTCTTTATTAACTTTGTGACTTATTTTTCATTGTCTCCGTTCGCAGGTGAGGCAACTAAGTTAGTTAAATAGTTTCTTCACAAATTTAATATCTATGAAATAACAGAATTAGAACTTTAGTTTACACCTCCTGATACCACCTTCAGGTCACTTTTTGCTGCCCTGTAGATTGCATGCACGTTTTTATTTTGAACCATAAGAGAAAGTGTCAATAAATTCATTGATTGATGGTGATATCAATACAATTATTCAAACAGCTGCCTTCTTATGTTTAAAAGACTATCATGTGAAAGAGATATGAGGCTTTTCTTCTCTTGACTTGTGGAGTGGAACATAGACTGACTGGTATTCAGGCCAGATAAATGGAAGAATTTTCCTTCAGGATTTCACCCACACACACTCACACACACACACACACACAAGTGTGTGCACAGCTTAACATTAGTCATCACTGAAGAAACAATAAGGATGGAAGAAAGGAGAATAAAGAGATTTTGTATCTACATAATTTCATTATAAAAATTAAAAGTAATAATACATTTTAATTAATTAAATATGTCTGAGTGCATTATAAAAACTGCAACACAGTGGTATAAGAATATAGCATGAGATAAAAACATAATGGTTAAAAAATCCCAAAAGATTCTGTAGGTTGTCTTTTCATTTTGTTTATGGTTTCCTTTGTTGTGCAAAAGCTTTTAAGTTTAATTAGATCCCATTTGTTTATTTTTTGTTTTTATTTCAGTTACTCTAGGAGAAGTATCCAAAAAGATATTGCTGTGATTTATGTCAAAGAGTGTTTTTCCTGTGTTTTCATCTAGGAGTTTTATATCATCTGGTCTTACATTTAGGTCTTTAATACATTTTGCGGTTGTTTTTTTTTTTTGCAGTACGCGGGCCTCTCACTGTTGTGGCCTCTCCTGTTGCAGAGCACAGGCTCCGGACACGCAGGCTCAGCGGCCATGGCTCACGGGCCAAGCCGCTCCGTATGTGGGAGCTTCCCGGACCGGAGCACGAACCCGTGTCCCCTGCATCGGCAGGCGGACTCTCAACCACTGCGCCACCAGGGAAGGCCTTGAGTTTATTTTTGTGTGTGGTATTAGGGAATGTTCTAATTTCATTCTTTTACATGTAGCTGTCCAGTTTTCCTAGAACCACTTATTGAAGAGGCTGTCTTTTCTCCATTGTCTATTCTTACCTCCTTTGTCATAGATTAATTGACCATAGGTGTGTGGGTTTATCTCTGGGCTTTCTGTCCTGTTCCATTGATTTATATTTCTGTTTTTGTGCCAGTACCATACTGTCTTGATTACTGTAGCTTTGTAGTATAGTCTGAAGTAAGGAAACCTGAATCCTCCAGTTCCATTTTACTTTCTCAAGATTGCTTTGGCTATTCAGGGTCTTTTATGTTTCCATACAAATTAAAAAAAAATTTTGTTCTAGTTCCATAAAAAATGCCATTGGTGATTTTATCGGGATTGCATTGAATCTGTACATTGCCTTGGATACAATGGTCATTTTGACAATATTGATTCTTCCTGTCCAAGAACATGGTATATCTTTCCACCTGCTTGTGTCATCTTCGATTTCTTTCATCAGTGTGTTATAGTTTCTGGAGTTCAGATCTATTGCTTCCTTAGATAGGTTTATGCCTAGGTATTTTATTCTATTTGATGCGATGGTAAATGGGATTTTTTCCTTGAATTTTATTTCTGATCTTTTGTTGTTAGTGTATAGGAATTCAGGAGATTTCTGTGTATTAATGTTGTATCCTGCAACTTTACCGAATTCATTAATGAGCTCTAGTAGTTTTCTGGTAGCATCTTTAGGATTTTCTGTGTATAGTACCATGTCATCTGCAAATAGTGACGGTTTTACTTTTTGTTTGCCAATTTGGATTCCTTTTATTTCTTTTTCTTCTCTGATTGCCATGGCTAGATCTTCCAAAACTATGTCGAATAAAAGTGGTGAGAGTGGACATCCTTGTCTTGTTCTTGATCTTAGATGACATGCTTTCAGCTTTTCACCGTTGAGTATGATGTTAGCTGTGGGTTTGTCATATATGGACTTTATTATGTTCTCTCTATGCTCACTTTCTTGAGAGTAGTTTTTTATCATAAATGGATGTTGAATTCTATCAAAAGCTTTTTTGGCATCTATTGAGATGATCAAATGTTTTTTATTCTTCAATTTGTTAATGTGATATATCACACTGACTGATTTGCAGATGTTGAAAAATCCTTGCATCCTGGGGATAAATCCCACTTGATCATGGTGTAGGATCATTTTAATGTATTGTTGGATTCAGTTTGCTAGTATTTTGTTGAGTATTTTTGCATCGATTGCAGCACTATTAACAATAGCCAAGACATGGAAGCAACCTAAATATCCATCGACAGATGAATGGATAAAGAAGATGTGGTATGTTCATACAATGGAATATTACTCAGCCATAATAAAGAATGAAATAATGCCATTTGCAGCAACATGGATGGACCTAGAGATTATCATAATAAGTGAAGTAAGCCAGAGAAAGACAAATATCATGTGATATTGCTTATATGTGGGATCTAAAAAACAATTATACAAATGAACTTATATACAAAACAGAAACAGACCCACAAACACAGAAAACAAACTTATCATTTCCAAAGGGGATAGGCAGTGAGGGGAGTGATAAATCAGGAGTTCAGGATTAACATATGTACACTACTCTATATAAAATAGATAACCAAGAAGGACCTACTATATAGCACAGGGACCTTTACTCAATATTTTGTAATAACCTATAAGGGAAAAGAATCTGAAAAGATGGACATTTATGTTTGTATAACTGAATCACTTTGCTGTATACCTGAAACTAACACAACATTGTAAATCAACTACACTTCAATTAAAAAAAGAAAGAAACAGAGACCTGGGTGTGAATTCTTATTAACGGAATAAAATATTAAAATATTGAAGAAAGACTTGATCCCTCACATTGAAAAAGCACACTGAGTGCCAGGTAGAATAAGAATAAATCCATACCTAGACACATTTTGGTAAAAATGTACACTACCAAAGGGAAGCTATTTAGAGCAAAAGGTAAAATTTTAAGAAAATAGATCACCTACAAAGAAATGACAATGAACTGAAAGCAGATTCCATAAAAAAGATAGCATAATATCTTCAGTGTAGAAAGAGAAAATAGCTCAAAATATAGAGTTATATTCCCAGGTAAGTTGACAGGCAGAGTACATGGAAGTGTTGGAAAATTGGGGAGAAGAAAATTTTCTAAAGGAAAATTGCTGTGAAACAATCACTGATTCTAACCTTTAAAATAATCGAAAAAGTTAAACAAGTAACAGTAAGTATATGTAGTGAAAAAATGTGTCATGTAATTCCATGACAATGGAATTACAATTAGAATAAGTATATAGTATGAATTTATAAATTATGCTAAATAAATGTAAGGATATTTAAAAATGGCTAACAATTGGATAAAAATTTAGGTTGGAATATATATTACTAGATGCTTGGCAATCAAAACATTATTTTTAATTATTTTTAATTAATTAACTTATTTTATTGAAGTATAGTTGATTTGCAATACTGTGTTAATTTCTTCTGTACAGTGAAGTGAGTTATATATATATATATATATATATATATATGTATGTATGTATATTTCTTTTTTCTTTTTGATATTCTTTTCCATTATGGTTTATCAGAGGATATTTAATATAGTGCCCTATGCTATACAGTATGATCTTGTTGTTTATCCATTCTATATATAACAGTTTGCATCTGCTAATCCCAAACTGCCAGTCTATCCTTCACCCCCACCCCCCTTGGCAACCACAAGTCTGTTCTCCATGTCTGTGAGTCTGTTTCTGTGAAACGTTATTTTAATGGAGTTGTTTAGTTCCCTGTTTCTAGAGTGAGAACATACAGAAAATACATAGGGATGATAATCAGATTAACCATGTTATTAAAAAGTTGCTTTTACATACATTTAGGATTTTATGCTATTTTTCTATTTAAGTAAAGGGAGAGTATACAAAGACTAGTTTGCCTAGAAGCCTCCCTTTCTGTTAAAAAAACATTCAGCTTTTTATTATCTTTTCAGGATGCTAACCTTTAGAGTTTAGCATGAAGGAAGAACCCAATTTGATAAGGCCAACATCTAGTTACCCTGTTGTGCTTTACAGAATGTTCTGTCTCTGATGGGTTTGTTATCTGAGGGCACAGTTGAAGAAGGGAGACACGATGACAAATGGGACTTTGTTCTTGATATAAAAGGCTAGACACAACAAAATATCCAATTGTAATTGCTTCTATTCAGGTGAATGTGAAATTATGCCATGCTTATCTTATGAATTAGTGAGAAGAGGATTGGAAATAGTTGATGAAAAATTTTACAGAATCTCAAATATTAACTTTTACCATAATTCATTCAGATGCTTTTGTCTTTTTCAAATGTTATAGCCCTTGTCATTCAGTTAGTCCTTAGCAATTATAGAATTGTCAATAATTTCAATATAATTGATATTTAAGTATTAACTACTAATGATATAATGCTTCAAAACAGCAACAAAAATTAATCCTTTTTAGTTACTACCAACTTGGGTCATAATTGAACCAGTGACTTAGAGGTTACTAAATAGTCTCGTAAAATTCTTTCCAAATACTTGAGTGATCCAGTGCCCAATATATGAATTTGATATTTTCATTTCACATAGTTACACTAGTTGAATGTAACATTTCCCTAGATTCCTTTAAAGTTGAAGAGTTTAGGGAGGGAACAGTATGGAACATGAACTCTCAGCCCTGTATTGAATGATGTAATGTAATTAAAACTTCATTCAAAGGAGATTAGATTGAGTAGGTTTCACTATAAATGAGTGAAAAAGCTGATCTACTTTATGAAAATAAATGAAAAATTGCAGCCTTAATTCCTTTTTTATGACAAGTTGTCAGTAATGAAACATAAGATTACATTTAATAATTTTACTCACCACTTACAGAGCAAAATCTTACTTTGCAATAAAAAGTTATTACTGTTTATATACCGCTGACATTCATTTATGAAACTGATCATTTCAACCAGTCAACTGTGAAAATAAATGTATGTCTTAAAACACGCAACGGTTAGTTAATTTAATGTAAATTGGACACCTAGAGGATCAGAAGACATCACATTTCTAATTCTAAACAATCATGAAAATAATGTATATTTATTGTTCAGAAAAATGGAAATGGCATGAACGATTCTTATCATTTTATTCAGAAAACAGCAAAACAATTAGAGTATAAATGATCTCGCACACTGTCTCTTGATTGCTTCTACTTCTATGGGAATTCACTGAATTCCCCTTTCCCTTTAGGGAACTCTCCCTTTTGTTCTTAAACTGCTAGGTAGAGTTAACAGTTGTATTCAGTATACATGATTTTTTTTTTCTGCTAAAGAATCTTAAGTTGTATTCACTGCAGCACATCTATCTGAAGCTGTGCATAACCAAAATATTTGAACCTCCCACATGAAATTCAGAGGACACTGATTATGCCAAGATGGTGATGAAGAGCAGGATCACTCTGTAGTAGAGTGAATGCTGCCTAGCTGGATGGGTGGCTGGAACATGAGCAGGATTTTCTTTCTGGTTTCTGCCCTTACTACAGTCCAAACTACCCTAAGCATAGAATTACCATATATAATGTATCATCTAAGCCAAGAGGTGTTTGAGAGTGAAGGTGGGCAACATTATTAATAACTGGAAAATCATCAGGAAGCCAGGACTGTCCTAGGCAATCCTGAATGTATGGCTACACTTCCTAAATGGAGCAGTTAACTTTAGAGGAGTGCTCATTGCTGGCGCTTATCACTGATGGAATAGAGGAGTTGTCATTCTGAATGTTCATCTTGTATTTTTAAAATTACTTTCAGTCATTCCATAAATATTTGAGAACTTGTTTAAAGCAGGGAACTCTGGGTGCTAAGTACAATGCAAATAAATAGGGAACCTAGTTTGTCCCCATGGCTAAAATCTAAGAGTTTAAACTCTGTAAAGATGTAAAAGACACTAGTTATAAAAACAAAATGTTAAATGAGACCAATTGCTTTAGGGCTTCAAAGTGTAAGGTGAGATTGCTGTAGGTTGTCAGGCCTAGGAAGTGCCCAGGCAGATGCTGGAACTTGTACAGGGCCTTGGCATAGATAGAATTCAGATACATGGAGAAGGAAGCTGAGAAAATATTTTAGGAGAAGAGAACAATTTGGAGAATGAGTCCTGTTCATAAGGAAGTAAATCAATTAAGTTGGTTTTTGCCTGGGAGTGGGAGAAAGACAAAAAAAATTAGGGTCAAATTCTATGAACCTGTCAAAGGATAGAATAAAGAGTTTGAACTTGATCCTGTTTGGAAACGGAGTCCTCCTGAATGTGTGGGGACAAGTCAATGATACAAAAAAAAGATGTACTTTAGAAGGAATCATTTGGCCATACTGTGCTGGGTTAATTGGAATTTGAAGAGAAGAGAAACTGAGGAACAGAGACCTGTTAGAGTGCTTGCCTAGTGGGGTATAAGGGGTAGCAGTAGAAATGCAAGGAAAGGAAGCACCATGAGAGAGGAAGGACGGCAGAACTTGGCGATTGATTGAATGTGGGAAACCTCAGAGGGTGTGAGGGAGAAAACCAGAAGATTCCAGATGGAGCTGATTTGGGAGGCAGGAACTCAAGTTTCATTTTAGACTTGTTGAGTTTCCATTGATGGGTGGATAATTCAAGTGAATGTGTTTAGCCATCAGTTGGAGACAGACCAGAACAGCAAAGCAATATGCTTCTTCTATGCTTTATTTGAAAATATGTGCACTTTCCAATAACTGTTCATTCTTGCAAACAGTTCTGCAAATTATTATTAAACTATAATCAAAACACTACATTAGTGAAAGAAGCTGGGAAGCATACTATGACTAAAAATAATCTAGAATTTAGTGAAATTATATTCTAGTCATGTCTCTGCCTCGAACTATGAGGTCTAAGGTAAGTCACCTTACTTGTCATTATATCTGGACCAGTTTCCTCATCTGGACAATGAAGTGATTAGACCAAAGTCTCTTCTAGCTCCAGAGTGCCTTGATTCCATAATCGGGAGAGGGGCTCTCATAGTCATGCCTTTCTTGGTCCTGTTAATTTGGAACATCATGCTAGTATTAATTTGGAACATGATGCTAGTATTAGTTTTCTATTGCTGCTGTAACAAATTTCTATAATCTTGGAGTCTTAAAAACAGAATTTATTATCTTATAGTTTAGTAGGTCAGAAGTCCAATATGAGTCTTACTGAGCTAAAATCAAAGCTAAAATCAAAGGGCTACATTCCTTTCTGGAGACTCCAGGGGAGAATCCATTTTCTTACTCTTTCCAGCTTTTAGAGGCTACCCACATTCCTTGGCTCATGGTCTTCTTCCTGCATCATCAAAGCCAACATTGGCAGATCTAGTTCTTCTCAGACCCCATCCCTTGGACCTTCTCTTCGGCCTCCCTCTTCCACTTTTAATGATCCTTGTGATGAAACTGGGTCCAGCTGGATAATTCAGGATAACCTCCTGATCTCAAGATACTTAAGTTAAAAAAAAAAAAAAGATCCTTATGTCAATCACACCTGCAAAGTGTGATTAACTTTTTCCATGTAAGGTAACATATGTAGTCACAGGACCTAGACATCTTTGGGGAGCCTTTATCCTGCCTACCATTATAACTTTTATTGAGAAAATAGGAAACCATCTATCTCTTCTTTCCTAGTCCTTGTGATTCATGTAATATTGAAACTTTATCCAAAGCTTTACTTTATACTGTATGACATAAATATATATGTAGTTAATTTTTGATTTTTCAAAGTTTAAAATATGGTAGTTATTATCACTTAGGCATATTTTAAAAGCATCTCTCAATTCCACCATTCAACAAATATAAAACTTAGTAAACATGCATATTCAAACTTAAAGCACAAGACTACTTTTCCATAAAATAGCAAGAGGATTATAATCATATGTTTATTTGTTTCAGGAAATAATGCATTTCACTGTAAAGAGTAAAGAATGAAAATTAGACTTTATATAGCATTTCACATTTTAAAGCTTTTGGTAAAAAGATATAAAAGCATGTCTAATCATAGACCAACCCCTTTGCCTCTTCCCTGACTTTGGCTTGACAGAAAGGATCTTTTAGTGTTTCAGTTTCTAACTGTAAACAATGACCAAAGCAGTAATTATCTTTGACAGAGTTGTAAGGTTTTATTAATTGAGGTTTGTGAAGACATGTCTACTATAAGAATGTGTGTTGTAATTCCTTTGTAAAAGCTTATTTCAAATGGACATATTTTATACTGGTAGAAATATATGTTGTACTGGAGATGATGCCACAAATGAAAATAGAAACTTAAATGGGTATCAAGAGATAAGGTATTAGAGACATTCTTTTCTCATATAGCATTATTGAGTTCGATGACTCTAGATGGAAAACTACGTTACCAAGGAATTATGATGAGTCCATTTTTCTCAGTAAAATTTCCAGGAAACAATTACTAGCCATGAGAGACATTATATCAGAAATAGTAATTATTAAGTTAGAGAATAATCACATACAAAGTTTCCTATTCAATACAAAGCTGATAATGGCCTTTGGTAAAATATGTTCCCAGCCAACATCATTCTCCATGGTGAAAAACTGTAACCATCTCCTCTAAGATCAGGAGCAAGACAAGGTTGCCCACTCTCACCACTATTATTCAACATAGTTTTGGAAGTTTTAGTTATGGCAATAAGAGAAGAAAAAGAAATAAAAGGAATCCAAATCAGAAAAAAAGAAGTAAAACTGTCACTGTTTGCAGATGACATGATACTATATGCAGAGATTCCTAAAGATGCTACCAGAAAACTACTAGGACTGATCAAAGAATTTGATAAAGTAGCAGAATACAAAATCACTGCAGAGAAATCTCATGCATTCCTATGCATTAACGACAAAAAATATGAAAGAGAAATTAAGGAAACACTCCCATTTACCATTGCAACAAAAAGAATAAAATATCTGGGAATAACCTACCTAAGGAGGCAAAAGACCTGTGTGCAGAAAACTATAAGACACTGATGAAAGAAATTAAAGATTACACAAACAGATGGAGAGATATACAATGTTCTTGGATTGGAAGAATCGACATTGTGAAAATGACTACACTACCCAAAGCATTCTACAGATTTAGTGCAATCCCTATCAAACTACCAATGGCATTTCTCACAGAACTAGATCAAAAAATTTCACAATTTTTATGGAAACACAAAAGACTCTGAGGACTTCCCTGGTGGCACAGTGGTTGAGAATCTGCATGCTAATGCAGGGGACACAGGTTCGAGCCCTGGTCTGGGAGGATCCCACATGCCACAGAGCAACTAGGCCCGTGAGCTACAACTACTGAGCCTGCGCGTCTGGAGCCTGTGCTCCGCAACAAGAAAGGCCGCAATAGTGAGAGGCCCATGCACTGTGATGAAGAGTGGCCCCCTCTTGCCACAACTAGAGAAAGCCCTTGCACAGAAATGAAGACCCAACACAGCATAAATAAATATATATATTCCTACTCCCTACATCTTCTTAAAAAAAAAAAAAAAAAGACCCTGAATAGCCAAAGCAATCTTGAGAAAGAAAAACAAAGCTGGAGGAACAGGCTCATGGACTTAAGACTATACTGCAAAGCTACAGTAATCAAGACAGTATGGTATTGGCACAAAAACAGAAATATAGATCAATGGAACAGGATAGAAAGCCCAGAGATAAACCCACACACATATGGTCACCTTATCTTTGATAAAGGAAACAAGAATATACAATGGAGAGAAGACAGCCTCTTCAATAAGTGGTGCTGGGAAAACTGGACAGCTACATGTGAAAGAATGAAATTAGAACATTCCCTAACACCATACACAAAAATAAACTCAAAATGGATTAAAGACCTAAATGTAAGGCCAGACACTACAAAACTCATAGAGGAAAACATGGGCAGAACACTCTATGACATAAATCACAGCAGGAACCTTTTTGACCCACCTCGTAGAGAAATGGAAATAAAAACAAAAATAAACAAATGGGACCTAATGAAACTTAAAAGCTTTTGCACAGCAAAGGAAACCTTAAACAAGATGAAAAGACAGCCCTCAGAATGGGAGAAAATATTTGCCAATGAAGCAACTGACAAAGGATTAATCTCCAAAATTTACAAGCAGCCCATGTAGCTCAATATCAGAAAAACAAACAACCCAATCCAAAAATGGGCAGAAGACCTAAATAGACATTTCTCCAAAGAAGATATACAGCTTGCCATCAAACACATGAAAGGATGCTCAGCATCACTAATCATTAGAGAAATGCAAATCAAAAGTGCAGTGAGGTATCATCTCACACCTGTCAGAATGGCCATCATGAAAAAAATCTACAAACAATAAATGCTGTAGAGAGTGGGGAGAAAAGGGAACCCTCTTGCACTGTTGGTGAGAATGTAAATTGATACAGCCACTAGGGCAAACAGTATGAAGGTTCCTTAAAAAACTAAAAATAGAACTACCGTAGGACCCAGCACTCCCACTACTTGGCATATACCCTGAGAAAACCATAATTCAAAGAGTCATGTACCACAATATTCATTGCAGCACTATTTACAATCGCCAGGATATGGAAGCAACCTAAGTGTCTATCGACAGGTGAATGGATAAAGAAATTGAGCACATATATACAATGGAATAATACTCAGCCATAAAAAGAAACGAAATTGAGTTATTTGTAGTGAGGTGGATGGACCTAGAGTCTGTCCTACAGAGTGAAGTAAGTCAGAAAGAGAAAAACAAGTACCGTATGCTAACACATATATATGGAATCTTAAAAAAAAAAAAAAAGGTTCTGAAGAACTAGGGGCAGGACAAGAATAAAGACACAGTTGTAGAGAATGGACTTGAGGGCACAGAGAGGGGGAAGGGTAAGCTGGGACGAAGTGAGAAAGTAGCATTGACATATATACACTACCAAATGTAAAATAGATAGCTGGTGGGAAGCAGCCACATAGCACAGGGAATTCAGCTCGGTACTCTGTGACCACCTAGAGGGGTGGGATAGGGAGGGTGGGAAGGAGATGCAAGAGGGAGGAGATATGGGGATATATGTATACATGTAACTGATTCATTTGTTATACAGCAGAAACTAACACAACATTGTAAAGCAATTATACTCCAATAAAGATGTTTCAAAAAATATTAATGTAACTGGTGAATGACTGCTTGAAGCAGTCAAAATGTTTGAACCTATACATAGATTACGATGAATGTGACAACTATAAATACAGATTGGTACCACAAATTTAAAAAAAGTTTAATAAAACATTATATTCTAATTAACTAAACAATAATACCCTCAAGTAGGGGAATGAGGGACACAGACATTTTGTGTTTCTGCTTTCAACAAGAGCCAAAGGAAACTGCCCATACAATTTCTTAATGACCCAAGGGAAAACAGCTAAAACCACAGTGGAAATAGAAAATGCCTTTAGTAATTTCTATTATAAACTTTTCACCTCATGGAGAAACTGGACAAAGCAAATCTGATAGCTGTATGGCCACGTTTAATTCCTTGTTGTATGTTTGTCTTTTACCTCCTCTGTCCTAGTTTCTTAAACAGAAGTTGAGTGAAGTTCATGTAGCATGGTTTATTTTAATAGCCCTTTAGTTCTAGATGAGATGTGTTACAGTAGTGGACAAGAATAGCTTGTTGGATGAGAGGGTTATCTACTATGTATACGGAAAAGGAAAAGGCCACATTTAGGTTTTGGCTTTTGTCACTAGTTCTTCAAGCACAATTTTAACATTAAGCCATTATAATCTAATTAATCAATATGATCTCATATAAAGTAGATCTGAAATATTATACATAATGTGTCTATCATTGAACAACTACTTATGAATTCTTTTTGTCCCTGGACTAATATGCTTATTGTTGATATCCCATGACTCAAGATTTTATGATCCATTTATTGTTTATACTGTATTTTTTCCCCAGTTACCAAATGCACATTCTTGAATTACTGCTCTCATAGTTCACCTTTTCTAAATGTCCTTTCATACCTTTTCCAGGTAGCCACATCCTGGACATCCCTCAACATCTAGTTCACCGCTTTGTTATATTGTAAATTCTTGCTTAATATGCAGCTTGTGGTGGTGTCTCCTTTCTCTGTACTCATATAGAACCTATCATTGTATTGAGCCTTATGTTTCTAGTTATTTTTTTGTTTGTTTTGTTTGTTTGTTTTTTGTGGTAAGTGGGCCTCTCACTGTTGTGGCCTCTCCTGTTGAGGAGCACAGGCTCCGGACGCGCAGGCCCAGTGGCCGTGGCTCACGGGCCCAGCCACTTCGTGGCATGTGGGATCTTCCCGGACTGGGGCACGAACCCGTGTCCCCTGCATCGGCAGGCAGACTCTCAACCACTGCGCTACCAAGGAAGCTCTCTAGTTATTTTTTGTGTTTATGTCTTATCTTTCCAACTAGATGCTGCAAGATTCTAAGAGGCAGGAATTGTTTGTTATATATCTTTGTATCTTTGCCACTTTGTCAAACAGGGTGCAGGTTTTTGGTTGCTTGTAATTTTTCAGAACTCTTGGTTGCAAGTTAAAGAAACTGAACACTAATTCAAGTAATGAAGAAGGTCCAGGGATGGGTCTGGCTACATATTTAGTCATGCTGGATCAGGTATCCAAATTTTTCATCAAGAATTTGTCCTCCTGCTTTCCTTTGTCTTGGCTTTGCTCTCAGGTGAGAGCTCCCTAAAGTATGCCTTCTGGTAGTAGAGGAAGAGCTTCCTTCTCTCAGTAGATTCAGGGAAAGCTTTGGGGCTGATGATTATTGGTTTTGGGTCATGTGCTCGGCCTGAGTTACATGGTTATGTCTTGAGACGGGGGGTGGGATCAGTTGCCCTCTCTCTTTCATGACATTTGCAGTGAAATTGGAGAATGGGTAGTTCCTTAAAGGAAAAGGTGGGCTTTGGTGCTGGCAGATGGGAAATGGATGCTGACAGGCAAAAACAAGATGCCCATTGGGAATTTCAGTAAATGTTTCCTGGTTGATCACGTAGACTTCTAGGAAAGAAGTCAGATTTGTAGAGATTCCATTTTTTCACCTTCATCCAAAATACTTGTTAGAATAGTGCCGTGTATTCTCTGAGCCCTTCCTAGTCACTGTTGGAGGTGGATGTAAATGTGATATGATGTATGGCTTTGGCTCCCCATTGATTTATCACCAGAGCTGAAAACTCTCTCAAGGATGGATTAATAACTATGCTTAGGTGCTTGAACCTTTGAATAGGCCCTCAAAGTTCTTTTGTGGAAGAGTGAACAGAACAGTAATGAAATCTCTCAGTGTGGATTGTGATGATGATAGCCCAGTGAGTTATGATAAAACTAAGTAGCATTATCAACAAATTAAACTGTGACTCTGTTTTGGATTCTCTCTCTGAGAGCTATGTTGTTTATAAACAACTTCAAAAGTTGTTTATAAAACATATAAATAGTAAGCTTTGAGGTTGCCATTATTTCAAAATAGTGGTCAGGACATGTACACTAAGTTGGCTGACGGGGTATTTGACTGCCTTTTTTTTGTACATTGAGAAGTTAAGATCAGAGATATTTTAAGTACAAAAACTTAAGTCATATATTGGTCAACTTGCCTGAAACCCAGCCAGTGAAGATCTTAATGAACATTGCAGTCAATGAACAGAGTATTAGCAAGATTAATTTCCATGAGAAATGGATGCTAGACAGGTAAAACTGAGATGTCTACTGAGTGTTCAATTAGTCTCTGCTGATTGATCAACTTAACATCCCTGTAGATCAGAATCAGGTTTGTGTGGATTCTGTATATTTTTTCACCTTCATCCCAAACACTTTGCAGCTAGGCAATGTAATAATATCTTTGGATAAAAGTGTAGATAATCTTTTATCATTGAATTTTGTTTAGTGTTGCATATGCCCTCCTTAGCTAGTTAAGTTTGTTTATTTGTGTGTGGGAAAAGAGCAAATCAAGCATAAATACTTTAGTGTGTTCTTTAGAAATCAATGTTCTGAAATCTCTGAGATAATTAATATTTATTTTATTCAAAAATGTTTATTGAGTACTGCCTTAATTTTATTTTTAATCTTTACTTTTTAGAACTGGAAAATAAGCAGAAATCTACAGCTGGTACCACTTCGAATATTAATTTGTTCTTACAAATGTTTTAATCAACGTGACCCTAATCTCTTTGGAATTGCTCAAGTGTAGAGCAGGTAAGAAGCTCATTTAGAGCCTCACATGACTTGCCCCATCATCTCTGCACAGTCAGATTATGCCCTACTTAGGATACCATGCTCTTCTCTTTGTCAATACCTTGAGTAAAGGAAGAAAAATAATTGTGAAGGTCCCAATTTAAGCATTACAGTCTACCTTTAGATTGTTTAGACTCTAAGTGTGCTGTTTCTTCTTTGACTTAAAAACAAAATAAAAAATGGAAAAATAAAGATCAATGTGGAAAATGAGTATTATTTTCTTCTGTCATTTTATGAATACCACCCTCCATTTCTAAATAGTATTAAGGACTTTGATGGGGACAAGTGTTTATTTTATGCATGTTTTGCAAATGAAAAAAAATCACTTTTTAGTGCTAGATAGTTCAACTATATTTGTATGATTTCGTTTGAGTTCTTATTTTCTAAGTGGCACTAACATCTTTTTTTTCTTTCTTTTATTAAGGTAACAGTTTATAACATTAAGTTTCATGTATACAACATTATATTTCAGCTTCTGTATACACTGCTGTGTGCTCACCACCAAAAGTTTAGTTTCCATCCATTGCCATACGGTTAACCCTCTTTACCCATTTCACCCTCTTCCACCCCACTTCCCTTCTGGTAGTCACTAATATGTTCTCTGTATCTGTGTGTTTGTTTTGCTTGTTTTATTTTATTATTGCTTGTTTTATATTCCACATGTGAGTGAAATCATATGGTGTTTGTCTTTCTCTGACTTATTTCACTTTGCATAATATGCTCAAGGTCTATCATTGTTGTAGCAAATGGAAAGATTGCATCTTATATTTTATGACTGAGTAGTATATATATATATATATATATATGCTATATATATATACTATATATAGTATATATATATATGCTATATATATATTGCTATATATATATATACTATATATAGTAGTATATATATATATATGCTATATATATATATATATATATATGCTATTGTAAATAATTCTGCAGTGAGCATAGGGGGCATATATCTTTTCAAACCAGTGTTTTTATATTCTTCAGATGAATACCCAGAAGTAGAAGAGCTGGATCATGTAATAGTTCTATTTGTAATTAAAAAAAAAATATTATTGGGGTATAATTGATTTACAATGTTCTGTTAGTTTCAGGTATACAGAAAAGTGAATCTGTTATACATAGACATATATCCACTCTTTTTTAGATTCTTTTCCCCATAAGCCATTACAGAGTACTGAGTAGAGTTCCCTGTGCTATACAGCAGGTCCTTATTAGTTATCTACTGTATATATATGCCATTTGCAGCAACATGTATGGACCTAGAGATTCTCATACTGAGTGAAGTAAGTCAGACAGCGAAAGACAAATATCATATGATATCACTTATATGTGGAATCTCAAAAAAGGCTACAAATGAACTTATCTACAAAACCAAAGTAGAGTTACAGATGTAGAAAATAAACTTATGGTTACTGGGGAGTAAGAGGCATGGGAAGGGATAAATTGGAAGACAGGGTGTGACACATACATATTTTTAATTTTTTGAGAAACCTCCATAGTGTTTTCCATAGCAGCTACACCAATTTACATTCCCACCAATGGTGCATGGGGGTTCCCTTTTGTCCACACCCTTGCCAACACTTGTTTCTTGCCTTTCTGATAATATCCATTCTAATGGGTGGGAGGTGGTATCTCATTGTGGTTTTGATTTTCATTTCCCTAATAATTAGTGACGTTGAACATCTTTTCATGTGCCTGTTGGTCATCTGTATGTCTTCTTTGGACAAATGTCTATTCAGATCCTCTGTCCATTTTTAAATCAGGCTTTTTGTTGTTTTATGAGTTCTTTATATATTTTGGATATTAACGCCTTATTTGATATATGATTTGCAAATATCTTCTCCCATTTGGAGGTTGTCTTTTCATTGTGTTGATGGTTTCCTTTGCTGTGCAAAAGTTTTGAGTGTGATGTAGTCCTTTTTATTTTTGCTTTTTTTTCCTTTGCCTGAAGAGACATATCCAGAAAGATGTTGCTAAGACCAGTGTCAAAGAGTGTGCTGCCTATGTTTTCTTCTAGGAGTTTTATGGTTTCAGGTTTTACATTCAAGCCTTGATGTTTATTTTTGTGTATGATGTAAGATAGTGGTCTAGTTTCATTTTTTGTATATGGCTGTCCAATTTTCCCAACACCATTTATTGAAAAACTATCCTTTCTCCATTGTATGTTCTTTGCTCCCTTGTTGTAAATTAACTGTCCATTTATGTGTGAGTTTATTTCTGAACTCTCAATTCTGTTCCACTGATCTGTGCATACGTTTTTCTGTCAATACCATGATGTTTTAATTATTTTTGCTTTGCAGTGTAATATGAAATCAGGAGTGTCATACCACCATCTTCTTTTTCCTAAAGGACACTAACATCTTATTGACTAAGGTAAAACCTTCATTCCACTTAAAAATGAGTAGAAGCTGAAAACCCAGGCTTGGTTACTCCTAACATCACTTTGTTCTTGCTTTTAAAGCTTAAAATTTTTTTTCCACAAGAGAAACTGACAGAAACCAGGGAAGTAGTGCTGGGGTGAGAATTTGACTCCTTTTCTCTGAAGGACAACAGGAAAGTAGGGGAAAAATTATTATGAAAATATATATACAGTTTGCATAGAACAGTAGTTTTTGGAAGTGTGGTTCTGTCCAGCAGCCTCCACATCACTTGAGAACTTGTTAGAAGTGCAGATTATCTGTCCCCACCCCAGACCACTGAATCAGAAACTGGGGGAGTATGGCCCAACAGTCTGTGGTTGAACAGCTCCTCCAGGTGATTTTGATGCACACTCTTATTTGAGAACCCCAGGGACAGATTAAGATAAGTTTGCTGTGGGTTCAGAAAAGCAAAAAATTTAATTATAATTTATATTTAAACCCCACTAGAAATATGTTTCTTCATGTAACTATTTGGTGGTTCTTCTTGTGGAAAGCTGAGTGATTTCTCATTCTTACATATATTTTATTACCATGTTACCTTCCTAACTAGGCCCTTTATTAGTTCACTTCAGGACATACTCCTTCATGCATCAGGGTGGCCTCTGGCATACCTGGGAAGCTAAATCAATGGAGCACAGCTGAGAGGCTATCAATTCCAAAGAAAGCAAGGGTCAGTCCCCACTGAGACAGAGTCGGGACCTCGAGGTAAATTTCTAAAGGCTCCATTAACCAAGAATGCATTTTAAACAAAAATAAAAAACAAGGTACAAATGAAAGTCATAGGCGCTCACTTAAAAATGAGTTACAGGAATAAACTGTATGTTTATTGAGGGAAAACTACTGAGAAAATTGATTTTGATTAGGGAAATATTTTTATACAACCTTTGTTGTTGAAAAGAGTGTTTTGTTTACCATTTTAATCTCATGACTTCAGCTGCAATTTATGTTCTGTCTTGGTTCTGGGGAGAAAACTGTATTCATTTATCTATGTACTCATTTATTCAACAAATATTTCAGGTACTCTTGAAGCTCAGGGGAGATGAAGAGACTCTTGACTCTCTGCCTCCACATTTTCACCCCATCCTCTTCATATCTCAAGGCACTGAGACTTAGTTTCTGCCCTATTCCAAAACTGGTCTTTCAGAAGTCATCAGTGACTTCCTACCAATCCAGCTGCTCCTTATCTGGCTGTTCTTCTCTGTAGGTTTGGGCTCGATTGACCATCTTCTGCCTCTTGGAACTGTATGCCTTAGGATCGTTCTTTATTTCTCTGATGCCCTCTTCCCCATACCTTTAACTGAATTCTCTTCTATACCTTCATTCAAAAACAAGGGTTCTATGAGATTTCTCTACTTAGTCCCATTTTATTCTCTCTTAGCACTTTTTCTTTACCTGAAGGAACTCACCTACTCTTATCAGTTTCATTTAGCTTCATTTATCACACCTAGGTGGGTAGCTGCTAAATCTCTTTCTTCATTTTTAACCCATGTTTCCAAGCTCTTCAATTTCAACATATCTAAAATAGAGTTGATTCTCTTCTTCACAAATTATTTATTCATGTATTAGGCAAATATTTATTGAGGGGTTACTGTCTACCAGGCACTGTTTTCTGTTCTAAAGATATAGCAATGAACAAAGCTGACAGGGTCTCTGATTTCAGAAAGCTTATGTTCTGATGGGGTGGGGGAGGCAAACCATAAAACCAGGAAAATAATATGGTGATATGTACTTTGAAGAGAAGTAAAATAAGATTCGAGAGATAGAGAAATTATGAGAATACTTTTTATACAGGGTAGTCTGTGTCTGATAAAGTAATATTCGATAAATAATCTGAAACAAGTGAGGGAATGAGTCCTGTGGGTATAATGAATAGGAATCAATTGAGTGTTTGAAAGGCATAAAGTTCAGGATGATGCTGGAAAGCATCAAATAACTGAATGTGTGCTAAAGAGAAAGCATGACTCTGAGGTCAAGAGATTTAGTGTTGCTGGATGCATGGTCATGCATCAAGTGTCACCATGAGAACTAGACTGGGGAGGATGCATCTGCTTCTGCCCTGTGGGACGACCCTGTGTTCTGAATCATTATTTAATTAAATAAGAAATTAACTTACTCCGCATAAATGTGGGTGTCTGTATGCATGTGAGTTTGTGGTCTCTTCTTGCCAATCTATAATCCTTCCGATATGTTGGAATCTGAAACACTGCAAAATATTTTTATTTTCTAACAATTACAGCCAACCTTTGTTTATTCAAGTGAAGTTGAAGCAATTGGAGCATTAACTTTTTGTGAATTTTTTGGATTTAATATTTTTCATTTTTTCTCTTCTGTGGGTACTCTCTGGAATTTTTTTGGTTCACTCACATTTGCCTCATAAAGACACAGGAGAGCTCTTGGAGGAAGACGCGGTCGCTGCTGCAGCGGAGCCTCAGGCCACCCACTCATGCCCCTGACTCACCGCTGTTCGCCCTTGCTGAGGAACAAGTTGGTCAGGAAGCCATGCCGCAGCCATGGCTTTACAGATACTGGACCGCCGTGGAGCCAGAGGTGGCGATTCACCGGATTAGAATCACCCTCACCAACCGCAACGTTGAAGTCTTTGGAGAAGGTATGTGCTGAACTGATCAGAGACGCTAAGGAGAAGAATCGTTTGGATGCCTACCAAGACTCTGAGAATAACTACAAGGAAAACTCCTTGTGGTGAAGGTTCTAAGACTTGAGATCGTTTCCAGTTGAGGATCCACGAGTGACTCATTGACCTGCACAGTCCTTCTGAAATTTTCAAGCAGATCACGTCCATCAGTATTGAGCCAGGAGTCGAGGTTGAAGTCACCACTGCAGATGCTTAAATCAACATTTTAAATAAATTGATAATCAGTTGTTAAAAAAAAAAAAGTAAAAAAGAGAAACTCAAGTCTCTTTTACTGTTATACATTGTTATCATCTGTGTTGTGGGGAAGTAGTTTCAAAGAGAAAAAAAAATTTAGGATTAGTAATAATTCAAGAGTAATTTCTGATTGTTAACATTTCTGTGTTTCCTTTGTTTACATAATCCAAGATAAATTTTCTCTATGTAATTACCCAAGAGCTCTAACAAGTTTTCAGAATGATGTTAGTTGAATCCAGTGGGTAAAGAATCAGTAGATCTTGGGACTTCCCTGGTGGCACAGTGGTTAAGAACCCACCTGCCAGTGCAGGGCACATGGATTTGATCCCTGGTCCAGGAAGATCCCACATGCCATGGTGCAACTAAGCCTCTGCGCCACAACTACTGAGCCTGCAATCTAGAGCTGGGGAGCATAGAGCCCATGCTCCACAGCAAGAGACGCCACTGCAATGAGAAGCATGTGCACCAAAATGAAGAGTGGAGCCCGCTCACCACAACCTGAGAAAGCCCACGCAGCAATGAAGACCTAACGCAGCCAAAATTAAATAAATTAATTAATTTTTAAAAATATCAATAGATCTAGCTAAAGTACTGATAATTGTTTTTCTATAATCAAAGCAATAAGCCATTAAGGATATTTGCTTTTTTTGAAATTTATGTTGAAAAACATTGTTTTCTTTTATACTATCACATTTGTTAATGGAGATTACTGAGAAAGTTTTAAATGAAGGTAGATTTACTTTTTTTTTTGCTGAATAAGGCTTCTAAAATCTCTAAAATAAACACTTGGAACCCTCATTGGCATTTTTTCATAAAATAGCTCTTTGCATGATCCTTGTTGTGTAGGTTATTTTCTAGACTGCAGCTGTGAGATAAAAAATGGCTGGAAGTCTCCTGCACTTGCTAAAGAATTGTTTTGCTTCTTGGCACAGAGAAAGTCCCTGTACAGATTTTCTGCACACTTGCTGCTGGAACTTTGGGAGCCTTCTGTAGGCCACAGGGCTCCATATCTCATGAAGGCTATTGAAGCTATTGGAGTTCAAGAGGGCCCTTGAGACCTAGACCAGACCTGACACACCAGGATTAACAAGGAGACTTTTAAATAATTCTCATCCCACTCAGTGGGTGTCCTGAGGGTCCAGAGAAGTCCCCTGTGGTGGAAGGGAGTCCAGGACATGTGCCCTGCTTCTAGGTACAGCATTGGAGTGAGTGAAGATGGCAACACTATAAGTAAACATGGGGATTGGTGGTGGATCAGTGAGCTACAAAAGCTAAAAGAGTAAAGCTGCTTCAGAAAGCAGGATTTTAGATTCTGTGTCTTTATTCATGCCTTTCCACTAGGTTCAACAGTACCATTTTTTTAGATTACATATATGTGTGTTAGCATACGGTATTTGTTTTTCTCTTTCTGACACTTCACTCTGTATGCCAGTCTCTAGACCCATCCACCTCACTACAAATAACTCAATTTCATTCCTTTTTATGGCTGAGTAATATTCTATTGTATAAATGTGCCACATCTTCTTTATCCATTCATCTGTCGATGGACATTTAGGTGCTTCCGTGTCCTGGCTATTGTAAATAGTGCTACAATGAACATTGTGGTACATGTATATTTTTTGAATTATGGTATCTCAGGGTATATGCTCAGTAGTGGGATTGCTGGGTCATATGGTAGTTCTAATTTTAGTTTTTTAAGGAATATCCATACTGTTCTCCGTAGTGGCTGTATCAATTTACATTCCCACCAACAGTGCAAGAGGGTTCGATTTTCTCCACACCCTCATCATTTTTTGATGATGGCCATTCTGACCGGTGTGAGGTGATACCTCATTGTGGTTTTCATTTGTGTTTCTCTAATGATTAGTGATGCCAAGCATCTTTTCATGTGTTTGCTGGCAATCTGTATCTTCTTTAGAGAAATGTCTATTTAGGTCTTCTGCCAATTTTTGGATTGGGTTATTTGTTTTTTTTGATATTGAGCCACATGAGCTGTTTGTATATTTGAACATTAATCTTTTCTCCATTGATTCCTTTGCAAATATTTTCTCTCATTCTGAGGGTTGTCTTTTCATCTTGTTTATGGTTTCCTAAGCTGCACAAAAGATTTTAAGTTTCATAAAGTCCCATTTGTTTACATTTTTTTAAATTTCCATTACTCTAGGAAGTGGGTCAGAAAGGATCTTGCTGTGATTTATGTCATAGAGTGTTCTGCCTATGTTTTCCTCTAAAAGTTTTAGGAAGGTCTGGCCTTACATTTAGGTCTTTAATCCATTTTGAGTTTATTTTTGTGTATGGTGTTAGGAAGTGTTCTAATTTCATTCTTTTACATATAGCTGTCCAGTTTTCCCAGCACCACTTATTGAAGAGGCTATCTTTTCTCCATTGTATATTCTTGTCTCCTTTATCAAAGATAAGGTGACCATATGTGTGTGGGTTCATCTCTGGGAGTTCCATCCTTTTCCATTGATCTATATTTCTGTTTTTGTGCCAGCACCATACTGTCTTGATTACTGTAACTTTGTAGTATAGTCTGAAGTCAGGGGGCCTGATTCCTCCAGCTCTGTTTTTGTTTCTCAGGATTGCGTTGGCTATTCGGGGTCTTTTGTGTTTCCATACAAATTGTAAATTTTTGTTCTAGTTCTGTGAAAAATGCCATTGGTAATTTTATAGGGCTTGCATTGAATCTGTAGATTGCTTTGGGTAGTATAGTCATTTTCACAATATTGATTCTTCCAATCCAAGAATATGGTATATCTCTCCATCTGTTTGTATTGCCTTTGATTTCTTTCATCAGTGTCTTACAGTTTTCTGCATACAGTTCTTTTCCTCCTTATGTAGCTTTATTCCTAGGTATTTCATTCTTTTTGTTGCAATGGTAAATGGGAGTGTTTCCTTAATCTCTTTCTGATTTTTCATTGTTAGTGTATAGGAATGCATGAGATTTCTGTGCAGTAATTTTGTATCCTGCTACCTTACCAAATTCATTGATTAGCTCTAGTAGTTTTCTGGTGGCATCTTTTGGATTTTCTATGTATAGTGTCATGTCATCTGCAAACAATACAGCTTTACTTCTTTTCCAGTTTGGATTCCTTTTATTTCTTTTTCTTCTCTGATTGCTGTGGCCAGGACTTCCAAAACTCTGTTCAATAAAAGTGGCAAGAGTAGGCACCCTTGACTTGTTCCTGATCTTAGAGGAAATGCTTTTAGTTTTTCACCATTGAGAATGATGTTTGCTGTGGGTTTTTCATATATGGCCTTTATTATGTTGAAGTACATTCCCTCTTTGCCCACTTTCTGGAGAGTTTTTATCATAAATTTGTGTTGAATTTTGTTGAAAGCTTTTTCTGCATCTATTGAAATTATCATATGGTTTTTATCCTTCAATTTGTTAATTTGGTGTATCACATTGATTGATTTGCATATATTGAAGAATCCATGCATTCCTGGAATAATCCTCACTTGATCATGGTGTATGATAGTTTTAATGTGCTGCTGGATTCTGTTTGCTAGTATTTTGTTGAGGATTTTTGCATCTATGTTCATCAGTGATATTGGTCTGTAGTTTTCTTTTTTTGTGGCATCTGTATCTGGTTTTGTTATCGGGATGATGGTGGCCTCAGAATGCATTTGGAGTGTTCCTCCCTCTGCTATGTTTTGGAAGATATTGAGAAGGATAGGTGTTAGCTCTTCTTTAAATGTTTGATGTAATTCACATGTGAAGCCATCTCGTCCTGGGCTTCTCTTTGTTGGAAGATTTTAAATCACAGTTTCAATTTCAGTGCTTGTGTTTGCCCTGTTCATATTTTCTAATTCTTCCTGGTTCAGTCTTGGAAGGTTGTACTTTTCTAAGAATTTGTCCATTTCTTCCAGGTTGTCCATTTTATTGGCATATAGTTCCTTGTAGTAGTCTCTCATGATCCTTTGTATTTCTGTGGTGTCAGTTGTTACTTCTCCTTTTTCATTTCTAATTCTGTTGATTTGAGTCTTTTCCCTTTTTTCCTGCTGAGTCTGGCTAATGGTTTATCAATTTTGTTTATCTTCTCAAAGAACCAGCTTTTAGTTTTATTGATCTTTGCTATTGTTTCCTTCATTTATTTATGATCTGATCCATTTCTTTTTCATTCATTTCTGATCTGATATTTATGATTTCTTTCCTTCTGCTAACTTCAAGGTTTTTTTGTTCTTTTTTCTCTAATTGCTTTAGGTGTAAGGTTAGATTGTTTATTTGAGATTTTTCTTGTTTCTTGAGGTAGTATTGTATTGCTATAAACTTCCCTCTTAGCTTTTGCTGCATCCCATAGGTTTTGTGTCATTACATTTTCATTATCATTTGTTTCTTGGTATTTTTTTATTTCTTTTATAACAATATAGTATTGTTTGGCCTTTGTGTGTTTGTATTTTTTACAGTTTCTTTTTTCTTGTAATTGATATCTAGTCTCATAGCATTGTGGTCAGAAAAGATGCTTGATGTGATTTCAATTTTTAAAAATTTAATGAGGGTTGATTTGTGATCCAAGATGTAGTCTATCCTGGAGAATGTTCATGTGCACTTGAGAAGAATGTATATTCTATTGTTTTTGGATGTATGTCCTATAAATATCTGTTAAGTCGATATGGTCTAATGTGTCATTTAAAGCTTGTGTTTACTTATTTATTTTCATTTTGGATTATCTGTCCATTGGGGTAAGAGGGGTGTTAAAGTCCCCTACTATTATTGTGTTAGAGTCAATTTCCCTTTTTATGGCTGTCATCATTTGCCTTATGTATTGAGGTTCTCCTATGTTGGGTTCATAAATATTTACAATTGCTATGTCTTCTTCTTGGATTGATCCCTTGATTATTAGGTAGTGTCCTTCCTTGTCTCTTGTAATAGTCTTTATTTTAAAGTGTATTTTGTCTGATATGAGAATTGCTACTCCAGCTTTCTTTTGATTTCTATTTGCCTGGAATATCTTTTTCCATCCCCTCACTTTCAGGCTGTATATGTCCCTAGGTCCAATGTGGGTCTCTTGTAGACAGCATGTATATGGGTCTTTTTTTGTCCATTCAGCCAGTCTGTGTCTTTTGTTTGGAGCATTTAATCCTTTTACATTTAAGGTCATTATTGATATGTATTTTTGTATTATCATTTTCTTAATTTTTGGGTGTTTGTTTTTGTAGGCGTTTTCCTTCTCTTGTGTTTCCTTCCTAGAGAAGTTCCTTTAGCATTTGTTGTAATGCTGGTTTGGTGGTGTTGAATTCTCTTAACTTTTGCTTGTCTATAAAGCTTTTGATTTTTTCATCAAATATGAATGAGATTCTTGCTGGGTAATCTTGGTTATAGGTTTTTCCCTTTCATCACTTTAAATATATCCTGCCACCCTCTTCTGGCCTACAGAGTTTCTGCTGAAAGATCAGCTGTTAACCTTAGAGGGATTCCCTTATATATTATTTGTTGCTTTTCCCTTACTGCTTTTAATATTTTTTCTGTGTTTAATATTTGTTAGTTTGATTAATGGGTGTTTCTGCATGTTTCTCCTTGGGTTTATCCTTTATGGGACTCTGCACTTTCTGGACTTGACTGACTATTTCCTTTCCCATGTTGGGGAAGTTTTTGACTATAATCTCTTCAAATATTTTCTCAGACCCTTTCTTTTTATCTTCTTCTTCTGGGACACCTATAACTTGAATGTTGGTGTGCTTAATGTCCCAGAGGTTTCTGAGCCTGTGCTGCATTCTTTTCATTCTTTGTTCTTTATTCCGCTCTGCGGCAGTTATTTCCACCATACTGTCTTCCAGTTCACTTATCCGGTCTTTTTCCTCAGTTATTCTGCTATTGATTCCTTCTAGAGTATTTTTAATTTCAGTTATTGTGTTGTTCATTACTGTTTGTTTGCTCTTTAGTTTCTTTACATCCTTGTTAAATGTTTCTTGTATTTTCTCTATTCTATTTTTGAGATTAGATCATGTTTACTATCATTACTCTGAATTCTTTTTCAGGTAGTTTGCCTATTTCCTCTTCATTTATTTGGTGTTGTGGGTTTTTATCTTGCTGCTTTGCCTGCAAGATATTTCTCTCTCTTCTCATTTTGTCTAATTTATAGTATTTGAGGTCTTCTTTCCCTAGGCTGCAGGGTTGTAGTTCCTCTTGCTTCTGTTCTCTGCCCCTGGTGGTGAGGTTGGTCCAGTGGCTTGTGTAAGCTACCCGATGGGAGGGACTGGTGCCTGCATTCTGGTGGGTAGAACTGAGTCTTTTACCTCTGATAAGCAGGTCCCTGTCAGGTTGTGTTTTGGGATGTCTGTGAGCTTAGTATGACTTTAGGTCGTCTGTGTGCTGATGGGTGGGTTTGTGTTCCTGTCCTGTTTGCTGTTTGGTGTGAGGCACCCAGCACTGGGAGCTGCAGGCAGTTCAGTGGAGCTGGGTCTTGGGGTCAGATAGTGTCCTCCATGTGAGCTCTTTCCCTGGGGCTGGGAATTCTCTAGTGGTCCAATGTCCTGGACTCTGTTCTCCCACCCCAGAGCCTCGGGCCTGACTTCTGGTTGGGGAACCAAGACCTCACATTTCGCTTGGCCTGGCAATAAAGGGGATTAAAAAAAATTTTTTTAAAGACTAACAGAACCCCAGAAAAATAGTAAAAAGTAAAATCAAACAAACAAAAACAGAAACAAGGAAACACGCACACACACAAAAGAAACAAAAGAGAATCAAATAAAACAAAAAGCAAGAGAACAACAGACAAACAAAAGAACCCAAGAATGAAATCAAACAATTAAAAAGAAAAGTAATGAAAACACAAAACCACAAAACAAAACCAAAGCAGAGTGCCAACTAAAGAATGAAGCAAAGAAACAAAACAAACTGAGAAAAATGATAAAAGAAAAGAAAGAAAAAGAAAAAGGCGAAAGAAGACCGAACAACAGAAAAGCAATGTAGAAATAGAAATTTAAAAAGTATAATATTAAAGAAAAAACAATGACAAACCAATCCCCAGACAAATGGTAAAAACAAAATCAAGTAAACAAAAACAGAAACAAGGAAACACACACACATACAAAAGAAACAAAAACAGGACCAAATAAAACAAAAAGCAAGAGAACAACCAGACAAACAGAAGAACCCAAGAATGAAATCAAACAATTAAAATCAAAAATATCAAAAACACAAAACCTAAAAACAAAACCAAAGCTGTGTGCCCACTGAAGAATAAAGCACAGAAACAGAAGAAACTGATAAAAATGATTAAAATTTTAAAAAAGGGAAGAAACACAGAACAACACAAAAGCAAAGTAGAAATGGAAGTATAAAAAAATAAGTTAAAGAAAAAGAAGAAGAAAAAAATAAGGGAAAAGAACACAGAACAGAAAAGCAAAGTAAAAATAGAAATATATATTAAAAAAAAATAAAAACAATGTTACAAAACACAAAGATCCTAAAAGACTAAATAAAAAAAGTAAAACGACAAACAAAAAAAGCCATAACCAACAGCAGAATGAGTCAACACATATTAAAAAGAATAGTAATAATTATGTTTCCCTGAGTCTCAGCTGTAAGTGTCCTTGCATACACTGTGAGCCACAGCCCACTTCTGCCTCCCCAAGAGGCCCTCCTCTGCCTCCGGGCTGGTCACTGGACCTGCTGTGGGCCCTGTGGGGACCATTCAGACTCTGATCTGGCCCAATTCCTGCGTGTACTTGCCTCCAAAGTCCTCAGCTGCCAGAGCTAGACTGTTTTCATTTGTGGGAACACTCACTGTCTACTCAGATATTACATAGACACAGGGTCTACCTAGTTGATTGTGGGGATTTAATCTGCAGCTTGTGAAGCTCATGGAAAGATTTTTGATCCTCTTCTTTAGTCGCCCCATCCCTGGGGTTCAGCTTTGGTTTTATCCCCACCTCAGCGTGTGGTCCACCCAGAGGAGTCTGGTCCTGAGGCTGCCTTGGAGATCTTGGGTCTGCCCCAGTGAGAACAGGGTGCAGAGGTGGTATGACTGCTTGGATCACAGAAGCCCTGGGATGAAACAAATGCTCAGGGAAGCTGGTGGCCACAGGCACAAGAGATATGGCCCTAGTGAGGGTCTTTTCTAGCCCCTTGCATAAGTGCATGAGGACCAGCCCTGAGGGGGCTGTTTTTATTGCCCTGAAGCCAGCGTGTGAGGGCCAGCCCTGAGAGGGCTGCTTTTATTGTCCATGCAGTCTCTGGCATGTGGGGAGAGAGAGGCTACAACAGTGGTTCCTCTCCCTGCGTGGGACTCAGCAGTAGCGCCTGCTTCCATGGCAGTCCAGTCTTCCTCCATAGGCATTCCTTGCTATGGATTTCCTCCCTCCCATCCCCTCAGTCTGTCTCCCCACAGCCAACAGCAGTTCTCACTGTGGGCCTGTTCTCCAATCCCAACTCTCCAGCTCCCAGACCCCTTGCACACCTGTGAACACACATCCCAGTCCAGGGTACATAGGGCTGTGGTACAGACCATCTGTGTAGTTCTCACTCTGTCACGTTTGCCACAGATTTGCTGCTTCACCCTCTTCCAGCAGCCTCAAATGCTTCCCTTCTCTCCCAATCGATTTCCCTATCAGAAAGAGCTTCCTCAAATTCGGGAATCTCTCCTCTGCTTCAGTTCCCCTGTGCCAGGGTGCAGGTCCCATCTCGATTCCTCTCCTCCTCCTTCTCCTTTCTTTTTCTTGTCCTGCTCAGTTATGCAGGGATATTTATAGTCCTTTCCCATGTCCAAGGTCTTCTGCTAGTGTTCAGCCAGTGTTCTGTGAGTATTGTTGCATCTATAGGTGTATTCCTGATGCATCCATGGAAAGAGATGAATTCCACATCCTCCTACTCCTCCACCATCTTAACTGTCCTGGATGTATTTTAAAAGTATATGTGAGTACCTACCTGATAGAAATATTCATGGAATTAAATTCTTTCAATTTAAGCACTTTCAGAGGTTATCTAACCAAGTGAATCTGTTCATAATATGTTATTTGTATTTTTGTTCATATGAAGATCTGTGTTATGAACTAGAATTCTGATACATTATATTTTTAGAGAGGTATTTAGAGAAAGTGAGAGAATCTTTCATGTAACAGATACCAGTTATCTTACCACTAATTCCAAACTTCTCATTTCATGAAAGGAATTATTTGTTAGAAAAATATTTTTCCACTGTACTATTTTTCTTACAATGCTAAGGGACCTATTTGCTTAGTACCGATATATTTTCCAGGGTGTATGTCCCATAATCAGTTGTAGTTGAGCATGTCTTGCTGAATTTCAGGAGCATCTAAAGAAATCACAGTGGTTTGGCATGGGGAAACCATAGTGCCAGAATGCTTGAGTAGGTGAAAAGGAGGGGGGAAAGTAGTGAAGATGTCGCCAGGCATGCTAAATTTGTTTATTTCGTGGTGCTAGTGTTTGTTGAATTAACACTCACAAGACTCTAAGTATTATATAAAATATCAGGCACTGCCTATGCCTAGCAGGCTTATGATACAACTCTGTGTAGCTTCAATGTATACAAAATGTTGATTTGTCTAGGGAGAAAAACGTTTAGACAATACAGATGATTGAACGAGGTGATCTCTTGAAATTATTTTTGGTCCTGTGATTCCAAGAAGGGCTATGCATTTCTAAACCTGGTGATTACTGACAAATTAAGGTGTGAAAACTCTAGCCAAGAATGCTGCTCAGTGCTCATTGGGAGAGCTGAAGTATATTGGGAATATTCCCAAGTTGGTGGAGAATACCCTGGATTTGCAAGATGCTTTCCTGACTGATTGTATTTAAATTTTGCTTTTTTAGTATGCTTTTGAGAGCCTGATGAAGAAGCAACCCTGAAACAAAGAATAATTTATTTTAGCCTAGTTAAGACTCATCAGATTGACCCTTTCATTAAGGGGACTGTAAAGCACTGTAAAGCAGAGTGAGCCCCAGAAGGAAAGAAGAGGAAATGTGAAGAGAAAAAGGAATAAATAAGTTGATCACTGAAGAGACAGTGTGGAAAAACAGTAGGCAGCTTTCCCCTCAGAAAACATGGGAGAGGGGCATATAACCTGACATCTTGCTTTTCAAACAAATATGTTTCTGAAGCCTGAAAAGGTAAAGTAACTTGTTCAAAATCATACAGTGTGTCAGTGGAAAGGCCTAAACTCTTAGCTTAGTTCAATGTGTTTTATTTCAACTATGCCTATAACTTGCCCATAGAGTCTTCCAGAAAACCAGAATTTCTACAACATATCTCTTTAATTTCCTTGCTGCTACACAAATGCTGTTCTTTAAACACTTAAGTGCAGTTATTGCCTTTTAGCCCTGTGACCCTCCTTTACTCTGTCGTTTATCTCTTTTCTTCTCCAACACCCTTAAGGATGGTATTCTAAATTTGAGTTTTCAGAAACATCTGCTTATTCCAAATAGATTAGATGGCAGATATAGAAGACTGGGACAATGAAAAGAATGGATTTAATTTTGCTGTGAATCTGAAATTCATTTTCATATTTAACTTAGTTTAATTTTTCTTCAACTGGTATACATATAGGCATACCTTGGAGATATTTTTGGTTCTAGACAATTTATGTCAGAGAACCAAAAATTTTTGGTTCTCTGATATAAATTATAGCAATATTTTTTTGTATCTGTCTCCTAAAGCAAAGGAAATAAAAGCAAAAATAAACACATGGGACCTAATCGTATAAGCTTCTGCACAGCAAAGGAAACCATTGACAAAACAGAAAGACAACTGTTGAATGGGAGAAAATATTTGCAATTGATATGACTAATAAGGAGTTAACCAAAATATATAAACAGCTTGTACAACTCAACATCAAAAACAAACAACTTGATTAAAAAATGGGCAGAAGACCTGAATAGACATTTTTCCAAAGAAGACATACAGACGGCCAACAGGCACATGAAAGGATACTCAAAATGACTAATCATCGGAGAAATGAAAATTAAAACCACAGGTGACCTCACACCTGTCAGAATGGCTATCATCAAAAAGACCACAAATACATTTTGGCAAGGATGTGGAGTAAAGGGGATTCTCATACACTGTTTTTGGGAATGTAACTTGGTGTGTCCATTATGGAAAACAGTATGGAGGTTTCTCAAAAAACTAAAAAATTAAACTATCACATGACCCAGCAATTCCACACTTGGGTATTTATAAAAAAAAAAACAAAAACACAGAAACACTAATTTGAAAAGATACATGTACCGCAATGTCCATAGCAACATTATTTACAATTGCCAAGATATGGAAGCATCCTAAGTGTCCATCAACAGATGAATGGATAAGGAAGATGTAGTATATACATACAGTGGAATACTAATCACCCATAAAAAAGAATAAAAGTTTGCCCTTTGCAACAACATGGATGGACATGAAGGGTATTAAACTTAGTGAAATAAATCAGGCAGAGAAAGACAAATAATGTATATCACTTATATGTGGAATCTAAAAAATAAAGCAAGTGAGTGAATATAACAAAACAAAAACAGAGTGACAGTTATAGAGAACAAACTAGTGGTTACCTGTGGGGAGAGGGAATGGGGGAGGGGCAAAATAGGGGTAGAGGATTAAGAGGTACAAACTGGTATGTACGTATAAGATAAATAAGTTACAAGGATAAAAAATACAATACAAGAAATATAGACAATATTTTATAGTAACTGTAAGTAGAATGTAACCTTTCAAACTTGTGAATCACTAAGTTGTACACCTGAAATTTGTATAATATTGTACATCAACTATACCTCAATAAAAAAAGAAACAAAAGTTATGTTTACACCAGACTATAGTCTATTAAGTGAGCAATAGCATTATGTCTAAAAAAAAGTACATGCCTTAATTAAAAAATACTTTATTGCTAAAAAATGCTAACCAACACCTGAACTTTCAGTGAGTCTTACAGTAACATCAAAGATCACTGATCACCATGACAAATATAATAATAATGAAAAAGTTTGAAGTATTGCAAGAATTACCAAAATGTGACACCGAGATATGAAGTGAACAAATGCTATTAGAAAAAATGGTGCTGATAGATTTGTTCAACACAGGGTTGCCATTAACCTTCAATCTGTGAAAAATGCAATACCTGTGAAGTGCAATAAAGTGAAACACAATAAAAAGAGGTATGCTTGTAATTCTCTGTTCTCTGAAATTTTCAGAGTACCTGTTTTTTGTTTTTGTTTTTTTCTCTTCATAGTGTGACCACCATCCTTATAGGTGTGGAATGTTGGTCAAGAATATATTTTGGAGATCACTAGCTTATAAATTAATTGGTTTTAATAAACTCTGTTGGCCTTATAATAAATTTATTAAAACATTCTTGCTGAAAGTTTTAAACCTGTTATTTTTTCATAGTGGCTCCCCAAAATCTTCATTAGTTGGTTTGTGTATTAGGAAATTCTTATAGATTCCTTAAGTAGTATATTATGTAGAATAGTTGCTTATCATTAAGTCATTACTAAAACAGTTATATATGTATGTATACACACACGTATATGTCATAGTTCTTGCATCAGTTAACATTGGATGGCTCCTCTATTATTTATGAAAATGTTGCAGAGAGACTTAGCAGTGAAGGGCACATATCTTTGCCTTCTTTTCATCTGCATAAAATACCTGGCCCATTCTCAATTCTAATGAAGGAATTGAGAAGTTAATTTTTAAGTGTTTGGTGCTCTTAAATAAGACAGCTAAACCTGAATGAGACCTTGTATTTTTTTCAGATGGTAAATGATCATGATTGAAATCAGTCTTATTCAATGAATACACATGTTATGGACAGTCGTGTTGCTAGTTGGTTTTCTCAGATGTATTCAGATAAGCAGTACATACATTCAAGGAGAGCATGTCATTCTTTTCCTTGACTAACTCATAAATTAGTTCAAGGGGATTCTGTGATATCTCCTGTTACTTCAAATTTAGCTTTTCTTCTAGTAGCAGTCATTGATGTCCTGCAAATAGACGTGACATGAATTAGTGAAGTGGTTTCCCAGGTATGCTGGAGTTGGAGGTTTTTATGGGATGAAGTGCTCTGGCCTTGTTGCTATACCTGGGACTTCTGCATGGCAGAATTTTATCTAAGCTATCTACCTCTGGTATTGATAGCTTAGTCCCCCTAAGTCCTAAAAATAACCATCAAGAGGAGAAGGAACAACTAGAGGAGATGGAAAGAAATCTTACAGGATTTTTGCTCATGTTTAGGATTGGTTTTAGGGACTGTGGCATGTTCTTTCTAATAAATTATCCATGTGAATATTTTTACTCGTTCTTATCAGGAGAAAAAGAGAAAGTCATAATTCCCACCAGTCCAGGAACATTGTGAAGCAATGTCAGTCATGAAATATTTATGAAAGCTTTTGGATGGAGTCTGGGGAAGAAAGAACTGTGAAAAGTCTGGGAGCCACAGAAATATTTTGATAATTAATAATCTTTGGGGATTTAAAATATATATCTAAGAAAGTTTGGTTCTTTAAAAGAAATGATTCCTAACGGATGTTTGAAATGTGTGTGTGTGTGTGTGTGTGTGTGTGTGTGTATTTCTCACAAACTCAGGAAATATTTCTAGTAGTCATTGATTAATAACTCTTGAGTCATATCTGAGTTGATATATTACCAGTTTTAATGCAATGTTTGCTTAGTTTAACCATCTGTTGACCACTAGTCCATGGGATTCTAGTTTGGGACTTCTATAATAGTCTCATATAAGAAGTAGATTAAGTAGGGTCAGAGTAAAATCTCCCCCAAAGGCTACTTGGGATTCTTAATTTCTCTTGACATTTTTGGAAGTGATCACAAGCTGCATTATTCATTACTTCTTAAAAATTTTACTTACATACATAACCCTAAGAGCTATAAATCTCTTATCTCCTTGAGAGGCCCTCAGGACAGAAGCTATAAAATATAACTGAAGTAGACACTGGTCCCCAGCTAATATAGAAACAAAATTTGTAATTGAATATTTATATCTCAATTTGAGTTTTAGAAAAGCAACATCTTTTCTTTTCCCAAAGAAAATCATAGATCCTCTTGACTGCATGCAAAAGAAAAGAGAAACCTCTAACCTGAATAGATGGAAAATAAATTTGAAGCTGGTAATTAAGTAGGCCTCAAGCTTCATATTTCCAGTTCTCCCCACCATCTCCTCCCCTTCTGCTGAGGTTTTCAGGGAATAGTAGAGTCAGGAGATGCTGTGAGAAGTTCAAAAACTATGAGTAATTTTATAATTAAAACATCCTGGGCAGCAGGAATTTGTTTCTTTAACAAAGTATGTTAGACTGTTAGGTGAAGGTATGTAAAAGCAGCAGATAGCCAATACTCTTCTGTAGGTAGTGTGTGCATCATTTTAATGCAAAGTGAGACGACTTTGATGTAATATATTATGAAAAATATCAATTACCATCAAAGTCATCACTGACATAAATTCGTTAAGTTCTGTGCAGATTTTGCCCTAGCAACCTTTATCCAGGTGTTCGTAATCGTTCGTTGTTGACAACCACTAGGTGACACTGTTGCTTCACCAAGTTAGTGCAGGAAGCTCCATTAGCTACACAAGTTATACAGGAAGCACTATTGTTTATATTAGCCTGAAATTGGACCAATACTGATCATCAGCATTATTACAAATAGTTCTGACAGTACTATCTATTATATAAAATATACACATGCTTATAATAAAACAAACTACTAAGTACTACTACTGCTGCTGCTACTCCTAGTACCATACACCCCAAGACCAATGTCTAAAATTTGTCAACTCTGTGATGACCTTTGTACTTTGTACTTTAATTTAATCCTTCTCTCAATCAAACTTGTAGGAGATTACAAATCTAAGAAGTGGCAGAACTGAAATTCAAACATTGTATGACGGCTTCTCTGGCCCCTTTAGTCACACAGCAAGCTTAGTGATAGGTTACAACCTGAGCTCTGTGATGGTATGTATTTCCAATCAAGTTGTCTATATCAAAATAAGAGGGCCTATGGAAAAACAGTAGGGTGAGTTTAACATAAACATAATACAGTTTCCTTTCCATTACTTTTTTTTTATTGGCATATAGTTGCTTTACAATGTTGTTTCTGTTGTACAATGAAGTGAATCAGCTATATGTATACATATATCCCCTCCCTCTTGGACCTCCCTCCTACCCCCACGCCACCCATCCCACTCATCTAGGTCATCACAAAGCACTTTTTAAAAGGTGTTCTTGGAAACTCATATCTGTGAAAAAACTCTGGGTCTATTTGGTATACCTACTAATATTTTTATTCACAGGAGGAAACCTTAATTTAGGATTGCTAGATAAAACACAGGATTCCCATTTAAATTTGTGTTTCAGATAAATGATTTCTTAGCATAAGTATGTCCCATACAAAAATCTGTATTTCTGGTACACAATAAATATATACATTTTTTGTATAAGTATGTCCCCAATATTGCATGGGGCATATCTATATTAAAAATAAAAATTATTTCTTATTTATCTGAAATGCAAATTTAAGTAGGTCTCCTGTATTTTAATTTGCTAAATCTGTCAACATTACCTTATCTATTATTTCAGTTAATTTGGGGCAGTTTAACAAAACTCACTCAATTTTCTCCCTTTCTATCTTGGACTCTCTCCCTTCGCTATTTCCCCCTCCATTCCTGAGGAATATATATTTGTCCTTTTAGAGGATGATCCTATGATCTGTATCCTTTATCCTTTTGCTTCCTGCTTCTCTTCAGACTTGCTCCATTTGTTATCATCATCCCTGTCTCATTTTCACTGTTTTTCTCACTACCATGTCTTTTTCCCATCTATAAAAGTGATTAGAGATTTGTACCTCAAAAAAACCTCAAGCTTCTTCTCTACCCTATTTGGTTATACTTCTTCAAAGAGCAGACCCTATTTTCTTATCACCCATTTACGCTTCAAACAACTGCAACTGGTAATAAAACTTTTCTCCCCAAACTCATTCAACAGCTTTCTAATTGCTAAATTCCATACTTTTCTAAGCCCTCGTCTTTCTTTTTTTTCCTATTTGATGGTGTTCCATCTCTAATTCTTTATTTTAGTCTCTCTGTATTTTTTCTCATGGATCAATCATCACCTTCTTCTTGTGATAGATTCTCAGATCCTCATTGTAGAATGAGAATTGTATCTCCATTGTAGTAATGACATCACCATATAATATACTCAGTCACGTAAAAACATTCCTCTTTGACAATTTTTGGCCTCCAATTTTTCTGCTGTATTACGTGGCTTCTACCTCTGCTACATTCTTGCATCTCTCTATTCCTTTTGATTTTCAATCTGATTATATTACCATCAAAAGGAAGAGGATTCTTCAAAAGGATTTAAGATTGACAGTAAAAGAATTGTATTTCATCTTTCTTGCCTTCATCCCCTTAACTGATGATTATCCTGGGACTGCCAGAAGTAAAAGGCATATTCTGTGGTGGGGTTCTTCTTTTCTGGACTTGTGAATAAGTTGATAATCTCTCTGCTTTCAGCTGGTCGATATTTGACAGTGATCTTCTAGTCCATGAGAATGGAGGTTAGATATGAAAGTAATTCTTTTCTCCTGTACCCGAAATGGGTCATCAGATTCAGAAATTGCTTTGTTGCTGAATGTGATATAGGTACTTTCACTACATTCACTGTTTTGGGCATTATCTGCTTAAGTTGCTGATTAGAATGTGGGAAAGATAATACATACAATCTACCTTATTCCTAATCTCAGAAATCAATTCCAGAAGTGAAGTTTAGACCTTGAATTTTTAAATCTATTGTTCTTGGTTTTACAATCTTAATTATGCTGTCTCCTGAAGTATAATTCTCCCTCATTCTTGGGACTTCCTTGGGAATGAATAATCCATGAAGATGTATCAGAAAACATTCTGATCATCCAGTGTAATTTTTAAAGCAACCAATTAAAACAGTGGCTTCAAATAATAAGACTGTTCATTGGATTGGAGACTTTTGGAGTATAAATTTAATTAAGTGGAGTTTTTCTTTTAAGTACAGGTTAATAGGCTGTCCATCAAAAGTAATCCCTTCTCTATAGACAGCTGAAAGAATTGACAGGCGTAAATACTTGTGCTACTAAGCATATTCATCACTTCTTACTTCACACGAGTTTTAAGTTTCTAGGTACAGTAAAACCTTGATTTTACAGATTGATTTGAGACCCCCCAGTCAATTTGTTAAAAGCAGTTTATAGATGAAAATATTTCTCCTGGCTCTCATAAAGAATTAATTTAGATTAATAACTGCTAGAGCAATAATGTTAAGTTTACACTCCCACCAATAACCATGGCATATATCACTAAGAGATTTATGCAAATTTTCTTGCTGAGCATGGATGCACTGCTTCAGAATTCTTCTGAACTCATTTCAGTAATTCAGTTGAAGAACTAATTCATCTGTTTGACCCAGGATATGGATGGCTTTTTTGTTAATCATTTTCAGAATGTAGAAGGTATAAATACGAGAAGATAAAGTCAAGAGCTTAGGCATTTCAGGATCACCTTGAGGACATGACGAAGGTTAGAGTCTGAAAAGGAAGAATGGAGTTGACATGCAGATCTTTAAACTAAACAGGGATACGTGACCATTTTTTTGGGGAGGATAAATAATGTCATAGTCCAATTCAGAATTTTGATTTCAAGCAAGGCAGATAGAAATAGATTTGGTTTGTTATTCTATTTGGAATCTAAGTAGTCTGGTTTGCAAAAAATATAAACTGGATAAGATTGTTCATCCCAGAAGAAGAAAATATTCCATTCTAACTGAATAATGATAAGAAGTAAGACATATATGGTTTTCTTACTTTATGCTTTCAATGCATTAAGACATATTAAAAAGTCAGTTCAAAACTATTGAAATACATTATTCAAATCATCTTAGCAACTAATGAAAGAAATTTATAGGCGTTAACAACTAACATTTATCAGTGCTTTTCCCATATGCCAGACATTGTCCTTGGTACTCTACTTATCTAAGTCCTCCCCTCAAAGACCTTGAAAAGTTGGCATGGAATTTTAGCTTTGTTCACCAATGTGCTGGTTGATTATCCAGTTTCATAATACAACACTTCAACTACTTCTTTATTCTTGTTCTCCTTTTGACGTGAATAAAAAGTAATGTTCCCCGGGTTTGGTTTATCTCCTCTAGTGTATTTTCTTTCTTTCTTTTTTTTTTTTTTTTTACTGCCAAATATATAGTGAATATGGTACTAAATATCATTGTAATCTATGTGCAATATAGATCTTGCAACTTCTCATGTAAATTTCAGTTATGCCACTAGGTAATTGGGAGAATGAGAACTCTGGTACTATTCCCTACATGCTACTTCTTTTTTTTTTTTTTGCCGTACGCGGGCCTCTCACTGTTGTGGCCTCTGCCGTTGTGGAGCCCAGGCTCCGGACGCGCAGGCTCAGCGGCCATGGCTCACGGGCACAGCCGCTCCACGGCACGTGGGATCTTCCCGGATTGGGGCACGAACCCGTGTCCCCTGCATTGGCAGGCGGACTCTCAACCACTGCGCCACCAGGGAAGCCCTACATGCTACTTCTTGAAGTGAAAGAAATGCTTTATAGAAGTCCTAAAAAGCACCTCAAAGATTTGAATTTTCAATAAGCTAAAATTATTTGAGTATTTGTCTACATCTTCCAATAAATGATAAATATTTCTTTTTTTTAATTTGACTCCACTGTCTGAGTTATACTTAGCCACCAAATTTGACTTCCTATGGGGACAAATAAGCTTGAGCACTGAGAATTTCTGAATATTATTATGTACATTTTGGTAATAAGACATTAGTGGTAGAAACCCATATTTGAATTATGTCATTAAGTATGGAATGTAAACCAGCAAGAAAAAACTAGCTCAAAAGAAAAATATGTTTCATGGCTTCAAGGTCCCAGGAAATTCTAAGCATAAGTGCTCTAAATTCCCATTGGGAAGTCAGTTGATCCAGAAAACTAGACATCCTTAAGTATTGTGGAAGTCAACATGTAACATGTTGAAGAATGTCCCAATAAGACCATTCAAAAGATGAATTTCTTATACATCTTGCTGGCATAAGATGTTAACCCAAAAAGCCTCATTGGAGCATGAGAACAATATCCACCAAAAAAAATGACATGATTAGTAAGATGTGTATCCTAGTGTTACTTGAAAAAAAAAAAACTCCATAAAACTGGAAGAACCAAAGTATCTATTCCTAGGAAGATGGCTATGTAAACTTTGGTACATCTTTATGAGGGAATATTGTGCACTCATGAAAAAAATGGTGTTCTCTAAGAGTTTTTCATGATATAGCAAAGGCTTATAATGTTCAGTGAAATAAAAAAAAGTGATGTGTACCGTATTGTCTCAACTATGTTAAGAAAAATATTTCATAGAAAAAAAATGGAACAAACTATATCAAAAATTTAATCAACAATGTGATCATGGAACATATCTTTTTGTTTAACGCCACCATTTCTATACTTTACAAAACTTTCTATTTTATAATAGTAATTTGATTATGTAATAATCAGAAAAATTAAAATTATTGGAAAAAATAAATGGCTTCTGAATTCTTATCAAAGTGCAGGTGTTCTACTTTTTGCCTTATTGCTCCTTGGCACAAAGTAGGCAAAACCATGGAAGCTGACCACAGAAAGTAAAAGCAATGGAATAAGTAGAAACTTGGGTTTTAATTTTTGGTATATATATATATATATATATATATGCATTTGGTTATTTTTCAGTTTTGTAAGTTTACTCATATTTCATACACACAATAATTATCTTTTGATAAAAATACTTCTTGTTGCAAGTGAGACCCTAAGAGTAATTATCAGTCCTGAATCTTAGACTAGCTCCCTATTTCATGCATAAAAAGCTGAGTGACCATTTCTCAGGAATGCTATAAAAATGTTTTCACACTGCTTGAATCCTCTTCATTAGGAGTAACCTCTAGGTACTTTTTCAATTTTAAGACTTAAGACCTAATGAGGTAACACTACAAGATCTGTGCTAGTATTGAATTTCCACTAAAAGTAATTGCATAAATCAAACACTGCTTGAAAGTGTTGGGGAAACTTGCTTTTTTGATGATCACTTTGCAGAAATATAGGCTGTATGGAGTATTTTAGACATTTTTCTTCTGAGTAACACAGAAATCCCAGAGTCGATTTTTTTTTCTCTGTTATTATGATACCTTGTAGATGAGACTCTGTACCCAGAGGGAAAGTCTAACGAAGTTATTAGACAAACTCTATTATCTCTTTTAGTAGAAGTACTAAACTGAAAAATTACATGACTACTGAAGACATATTTGATTTCAGTAATAAGTTTGACATGAATTCTTAAGATAACTTTGTGGACAAGATGAAAAAAACATTATATTTGACTGACTGTTCTCAATTCCTACTAAATAAATTTCAGTCTGAAGGACAGAGTCTAGTAGATGTATCTCGGTTTTCTTATTTATTGATTTGAATAAGGACTTATATGACATGCTTTATCAATTTTTGGGTAATGCTATGGACTGTGTTATGTCTCCCAAAATTCATATGTTAAAGTCCTAACCCCCAATACGATGGTATTTGGAGATGAGGCCTTTAGGAGATAATTAGTTTTAGGTCATGTCATGAGGTACTTCTGCTTTCTCTCTGCTGTATGAAGACAAAGTGAGAATGTGGCTCTTTGCAAGCCAGGAAGAGGGCCCTTATCAGGAACCAAATTGGCCAGCTCCTTGATCTTATACTTCACAGTCTCCACAACTGTGAGAAATAAATTCCTGTGGTTTAAGTTATCCAGTGTCTGGTATTTTATTATGGCAGCCTGAGCTGACTAATAATACAAGTAACAATGTTTGGAGGAGTAGCTGATACGTTTAAGTGAAGTACATAATTATCAGTATTAATAATGACTAGATCAGATTCAGAAAGATTTTATCACAACGAATTAACTGACCAGATTCAATATATCAGGTAAGGTTTAATATAAAACTTGGTGCTTAGATTTTTATAAAAAGGCTCCTACATAATAAAGGATGGAGAATATATCACTTAACAGAGTAGGTTTGGAAAAAGAGTTTAATTGTATGGTATTGTTTACACTTTTCAAGCCAGAACACAGCTAAGCACTGTTAAATTTTGGTATCACATACTAAAAGGAAAATCGGCAAGTTGTAGCAAATCATGAGGAGGGTGATCATAATGATGGACAATTTTAAAGTCATATTACATGGGGACCTCCCTGGCCTGGTGGTGCAGTGGTTAAGACTCTGTACTCCCAATGCAGGGGGCCCGGGTTCAATCCCTGGTCAGGGAACTAGCTCTCACGTGCGTGTCACAACTAAGAAGCCTACCTGCTGCAACTAAGACCCTGCACAACCAAATTAAAAAAACAAAATCCTTCTTCATGTATAAATTAATTAATTAAAAGTCATATTATATGATAATTTCCAGCTAGAATGGAGTTGCAGGAACATTTATCTTCCTGCCTGAAACAAATAAGAACCTGACAAAATATGAAACAATATTGTCAAGATTTTGGACATCGGGCAACAAAAGACAATAATCTTGGAGAGGTTGGAAACAAATGAAATGAGCCCAGTGATTGTCCCAATTTACTGCTAGGAGAGTTTCCAGGCCATTGTGCAGCAGAGTATGAAGGTGGAGGAGAACCCAGGAGGAGACAGTCTCCCTAAGTTGAAGAGAAGGACCTGGAAGTCTGGAGAGGCTGAAGCAGCTGGATTTCACATGGCAGAGTGCCAGAGAGAGAGCCCCAGAAATCTGCACATGTGCATAGTGTTAAGCCAAGTAAAGATTTGCACAGAAGTGTAGGGAATTTACAGACACTGGGAAAATGATTAGAAGGAGCAATCCCAGGGACTCACACAAGGTTCATGTTTCCATTACCCAGAGTGAAAATTCCATAGTCCACAGAGCATCAACTGGCAACGAGTTCTGCCACAATAGGGGGAATAAATGTTGCTCTTGTCCCACCTATCAGTATAATTCAGGTTTGGCTTTTAATTTTTGAGATGAAGAAAAAGATGGATGGAATTAACAGTAGATTAGACATGGTAGAGTAAAGAATTAGTGAACCTGAAAACATAGTAATAAAAACTACTCAAAATGAAAGAAAAATATGCCTTAAAAAAATACACAAAGCACCGTTAAACTGTGTGACAACATCAAGTAGCCTAATATATATTTATTTGGAGTTTCCAAAGGAAGTAGGATAGAAAATATTTCGGTAGATAATTGCTAGACATTTTCCAAAAGTGTTAAAAACTGTAAACTCACAGATCTAAGAAGCTCAACAAACACCAAGCACAAATAAATAAAGAAATAAATAAGAGCAAAATATGATGGAAGGAAGAAACACCAAGATAGAGCATAATGAAATTACTTTAAACCAATGGTAAATAAAAACCTTTTTAAAAAAATTTTTTTAGAATAGGTATTTATTGGAGTATAATTGCTTCACAATACTGTGTTAGTTCCTGGTGTACAGCAAAGTGAATCAGCCATATGCATACATATATCCCCATATTCTCTCCCTCTTACACCTCCCTCCCACCTTCCCTATCTCAAATGAAGTGATAGTAGCATCGAGATACATACACTACCAAATGCAAAATAATTAGCTAGTGGGAAGCAGCAGCATAGCACAGGGAGATCAACTCGGTGCTTTAAGATGACCTAAAGAGAAAATCTTAAAAGCCCCTAGAGGATAAAGAAAACATGTACAGAAGAACTATAAAGGTGGCAAAAAAATTCCTTGTTGGAAACAATGCAAGCTAGGTGACAGTGGAGCAATGTCTTTAAAGTACTAAAACAAAAAGAAAATGACAATAACAGCAAAAAATACCTGCCAACCTAGAATTCTACACCTAATGGAATTATCTTTCAAAAACAAAGGCAATGGGGCTTCCCTGGTGGCACAGTGGTTAAGAATCTGCCTGTCAATGCAGGGGACTGGGTTCTAGCCCTGGTCCGGGAAGATCCCACATGCCACGGAGCGGCTAGGCCTGTGAGCCACAACTACTGAGCCTGCGCGTCTGGAGGCTGTGCTCTGCAACGGGAGAGGCTGTGACAGTGAGAGGCCCATGCACCACGATGAAGACTGGTCCTGCGCTCGCCACAACTGGAGAAAGCCTTCATGCAGAAACGGATTCTTCCATTCCAAGAACATGGTATGTCTCTCCATCTATTTGTGTCAACTTTGATTTCTTTTAACTGTATCTTATAGTTTTCTGCTTACAGGTCTTTTACCTCCTTACGTAGGTTTATTCTAGGTATTTTATTCTTTTTGTTGCAATGGTAAATGAGATTGTCTCCTTAATTTCTATTTCTGATCTTTTGTTGTTAGTGTATAGAAATGCAACAGATTTATGTATATTAATTTTGTATCCTGCAACTTTACTAAATTCGTTGATTAACTAGTAGTTTTCTAGTGGCATCTTTAGAATTTTCTACGTATAGTATCGTGTCATCTGCAAACAGTGACAATTTTACTTCTTCTTTTACAATTTGTATTATTTTATTTTATTTTTCTCCTCTGATTGCCGTGGCTAGGACTGCCAAACTATATTGAATAATATGGGCGAGAGTGGACACCCTTGACTTGTTCCTGATCTTAGAGGAAATGCTTTCAGTTTTTCACCACTGAGAATAAGTTTGCTGTGGGTTTGTCATATATGGACTTTATTATGTTGAAGTAGGTTGGCTCTATGCCCACTTTCTAGAGAGTTTTTATCATAAATGGGTGTTGACTTTTGTCAAAATATTTTTCTGCATCTATTGAGATGATCATATGGTTTTTATTCTTCAATTTGGTAATATGGTGTATCACATTGATTGATTTGTGTATATTGAAGAATCCTTGCATCTTTGGGATAAATCCCACTTGATCATGGTTATAATCCTTTTAATGTGTTGTTGTATTCTGCTTGCTAGTATTTTGTTGAGGATTTTTGCATCTATGTTCATCAGTGATATTAACCTGTAGTTTTCTTTTTTTGTAGTATCTTTGTCTGGTTTTGGTATCAGGGTGATGGTACTCTTGTAGAATGAGCTTAGGAGTGTTCCACTCTCTGCAAATTTTTGGAAGAGTTTGAGAAGGATAAGTGTTAGCTCTTCTCCAAATGTTTGATAGAATTCACCTCTGAAGCCATATGGTTCTGGACTTTATTGAAAGATTTTTTTTTTTTTTGCGGTACGCGGGCCTCTCACTGATGCGGCCTCTCCCGTTGCGGAGCACAGGCTCCGGACGCGCAGGCCCAGCGGCCATGGCTCACGGGCCCAGCCACTCCGCGGCACGTGGGATCTTCCCGGACCGGGGCACGAACCCGTGTCCCCTGCATCGGCAGGCGGACTCTCAACCACTGCGCCACCAGGGAAGCCCTATTGAAAGATTTTAAATCACAGTTTCAATTTCACTACTTTTGATTGTTCTGTTCATATTTTCTATTTCTTCCTGGTTCAGTCTTGGAAAGTTATACCTTTCTAAGAATTTTTCCATTTCTTCCAGGTTGTCCATTTTTATTGGCATATAGTTGCTCTTATAATCCTTTGTATTTCTGTGGTGTCAGTTGTAAGTTCTCCGTTTCCATTCCTAATTTTATTGATTTGAGCCCTCTCCCTTTTTTTCTTAATACATCTGGCTAAAGGTTTATCAATTTTGTTTATCTTCTCAAAGATCCAGTTTTTAATTTTATTGACCTTTGCAATTGTTTTCTTCACTTCTAGTTGATTTATTTCTGCTCTTATCTTTATGATTTCTTTCCTTCTACTAACTTTGGATTTTGTTAGTGCTTCTTTCTCTAGTTGCTTTAGTGTAATATTAGGTTGTTTATTTGAGATTTTTCTTGTTTCTTGGTGTAGGATGGATTGCTATAAACTCCCCTCTTAGAACTGCTTTTGCTGCATCCCATAGGTTTTGGGTTTTCATGTTTTCATTGTCATTTGTCTCAAGGTATTTTTTGATTTCCTCTTTGATTTCTTCAGTGATCTCTTGGTTCTTTAGTAGTGTGTTGTTTAGCCTCCATGCGTTTGTATTTCTTACTTTTCTTTCCCCTGTGTAATCCCTATAAAATTACCAATGGCACTTTTTACAGAAGTAGAACAAAATATTTGACCATTTGTATGGAAACACAAAAGACCCGAATAACCAAAGTAATCTTGAGAAAGAAAAATGGAGCTTGAGGAATCAGGCTCTCTGACTTCAGGCTATACTACAAAACTACAGTAATCAAAACAGTATGGTACTGGCATGAACATAGAAATATAAATCAATGGAACAGGATACAAAGCCCAGAGATAAATCCATACATCTATGGTCACCTAATCTATGACAACGGAGGCAAAAACATACAATGGAGAAAAGACAGCCTCTTCAATAAGTGGTGCTGGGAAAACTAGAAAGCTACATGTAGAGTAATGAAATTGGAACACTCCCTAACACCATACACAAAAATAAACTCAAAATGGATTAAAAACCTAAATGTAAGGATAGACACAATAAAACTCTTAGAGGAAAACATAGGCAGAACACTCTTTGACATAAATTGCAACAAGATCTTTTTTGACCCACCTTCTAGATAAATGAATATAACAAAAATAAACATATGGGACCTAATTATACTTCAAAACTTTTGCACAGCAAAGGAAACCATAAACAAGAAGAACAGACATCCCTCAGAATGGGAGAAAATATTTGTAAATGAAGCAACTGACAAAGGATTTATCTCCAAAATATATAAACAGCTCATGTAGCTCAATATCAAAAAACAAACAACCCAATCAAAAAATGGCGGAAGACCTAAATATACATTTCTTCAAAGAAGACATACAGATGGCCAAGAAATACATGAAAAGTTGCTCAAGTACACGAATTATTAGAGAAATGCAAATCAAAACTTCAATGAGGCATCACCTCACACCAGTCAGAATGGCCATCATCAAAAAATCTACAAACAATAAATGCTGGAGAGGGTGTGGAGTAAAGGGAACCCTCTTGCACTGTTGGTGGGAATGTAAATTGATACAACCACTATGGAAAACAGTTTGTAGGTTCCGTATAAAAGTAAACATAGAACCAGCATATGACCCAGGAATACCACCACTGGGCATACGCCCAGAGAAAACCATAATTCATAAAGACACATGCACCCCAATGTTCATAGCAGCACTATTTACAATAGTCAGGACATGTAAGCAACCTAAATGTCCATCAACAGAGGAATGGATGAAGAAGATGTGATACATATATATAATGTAATATTACTCAGCCATAAAAAATTAATGAAATCGGGTCATTTGTAGAGACATGGATGGAACTAGAGAGTGTCATACAGAGTGAAGTAAGTCAGAAAGAGAAAACCAAATATTGTATATTAATGCATATATGTGGAATCTAGAGAAATGTTATAGATGACCTTATTTACCCAGCAGAAATAGAGACACAGACGTAGAGAACAAATGTATAGATACCAAGGGGGAAAGGGGTGGGTTGGGATGAATTGGGAGATTGGGATTGACACATATACACTCTTGATACTATGTATAAAGTAGACAACTGGGGCTTCCCTGGTGGCGCAGTGGTTGAGAGTCCGCCTGCCGATGCAGGGGACACGGGTTCGTACCCTGGTCTGGGAAGATCCCACATGCTGCGGAGCGGCTGGGCCCGTGAGCCATGGCCATTGAGCCTGCACGTCCGGAGCCTGTGCTCCGCAACTGGAGATGCCACAACAGTGAGAGGCCCGCGTACCGCAAAAAAAAAAAAAAAAAAAAAAAAAATAGACAACTGATGAGAACATACTCTATAGCACAGGGAACTCTACTTAATGCACTGTAGCGGGAGGGAAATGGGAAGGAAATCCATAGGGAGGGTATATATGTATATGTATGGCTGATTCATTTTGCTGTGCAGTAGAAGCTAACACAATATTGTAAAGCAACTATACTCCAATAAAATTTAATTAAAAACAAACAAAAAAAAACCAAAGGGAAGATAAAACATTTTTCAGATATATAAATAATTTATCCAGCAAACCTGCACTAGTAGAAATGTTAAAGTAAGTACTTCAGGCAGGAAAATCATACCAAATGAAAATCTGAAACTATCCAACGAAAAATGAAGAGTAGTGGAATGGTAACTCTGCAGGTAAATATAAAAGACTTTTAAAATTATTTTAATGTCTTTTAAAGATAGGCAACTTTAAAGCAAAAAACTAATATATTTTATTTTGGGGTTATAACACATGTAAACATAAGTGTATGACAACTGTAGTACAAAGGAAAATGGAAGTACGCAGTTGTAATGTCCTTATACTAAATGTGAAGTGGTATGCTATCATTTGAAGATAGACTTTAATAGTTAAAGATGTACATTATAAACTCTAAAGCAATCATCAAAATAAGTTATAGTTAATAAACCAACAAAGGAGTAAAATAGAATCATACAAATAATCCAAAAGATGGTAATAAAAGGAAAAAGTGAAGAACTGATGAGATAAATATAGAATAAATGACAAATTGATAGATTTAAACCCAACCATATCAATAACCACGTTACATATAAATAATCTAAATACTCCAAATAAGGCAGAGATTGTGACACTGGATTACAAAACAGGACCCAACTCTATACTGCCTATAAGAAATCCACATTAAATACAAGGACATATAAATATTTACACATATTTCCTTCAGCATGAGTGTTATTGTTCCTAGAAATAGGAGAGCTGAAGCAGCAGTCATAGGTCCACAATAATGCACTTCTAAGGAAGTGAATTTCTAGCACTGTATGGGATAATTCCTTCTTGGTATCATCAGATCTTCTCAAGTCAAGCTGTGTCCCCAGCCATAGTTTATTTTACTTACTGTTTATCAATTGTTGGTCAGAAATGAGAAGGAGCTTTTACTAATCCTCAGTGAACTGCTGTTCTTTATTTTTTCCTTCCTTTTTTCTCCCTCCTTTGTCCTTCCTTCTTTCCTTCCTTCCTTTCTTTTTCAGTTCAGTCTGCTATAACAAAAAATATCATAGACTGGGTGGCTTAAACAACAGATATTTATTTCTCACATTTCTGAAGACTTGGAAGCCCAAGATCAAGACACCAGGAAGTTCTATATCTGGTGAGGACCTCTTCCTGGCTTGTAGATTGCCAGTTCCTTGCTGTATCTTCACATGACTGAGAGAGCAAGCTCTAGTCTCTTTCTCTTCTTATAAACACACTAATCCCATCATGGTCTCCACCCTCAAGACGTTGTATAAAACTAATTACTTCACAAAAGCCCCACCTTCTAATACCACCTCACTGGTTGTTAGGGTTTCAACATAAAAATACTGGGGGGACACAAACCTGCAGTCCATAACACCTTCTGTCTTCCCTCCCTAGCCCCCCTCATCCTTCCCTCCTTTCTCTTTGAAAATGCCTTGATTCCTGGTAAAACATTCATTTGAAAGTACAAGTGATTCTTTTCCCTAGGCATTGTTTTACTTCATTAGAGCTATTTCCTTTTGACCCCTATCATGAGGCAAAATAAGCCACAGAACATAAACTAACGGCAGAAGAAAAAACATGTTAAAGAAACAGATTGTAAAGTGTTATTTAATCCGAAGAGAGTAAAGTAAGTTACGTTAGCAATCAACACTGAGAGAACAGGATTGTGCTCATTTTCTTTACTTGTTGGCCTATCATGAGTAAAATATTAACTGCACTGTTAAGGACTGTAATTGACATATATGTGCATCCACATTTAAATGTAGCAGTTTTTATAAAATGAACAGCACCATAAAAGCATCAGAGCTTTTTTGGGATAGCACTAAATGAATTAGCCCTGAGAGGTTGTTATGTGTCACAGGGATTAGTATAAAGACTAAAGAGTGGGTATTTTATTTTACTTAAAATTTTTTTATTGGGGTATAGTTGTTTTTATGATGCTGTGTGAGATTCTACCATACAGCAAAGTGGAGTTCCCTGTGCTATGCAGCAGGTTATTTTTTTTTTTTAACATCTTTATTGGAGTATAATTTCTTTACAATGGTGTGCTAGTTTCTGCTTTCTAACAAAATGAATCAGTTATACATATACATATATCCCCATATCTCCTCCCTCTTGCATCTCCCTCCCACCCTCCCTATCCCACCCCTCTAGGTGGTCACAAAGCACCGAGCTGATCTCCCTGTGCTATGCGAGCTGATCTCCCTGTGCTATGTGGCTGCTTCCCACTAGCTATCTATTTTACATTTGGTAGTGTATATATGTCCATGCCACTCTCTCACTTCCTCCCAGCTTACCCTTCCCCCTCCCTGTGTCCTCAAGTCCATTCTCTATAACTGCCTCTTTATTCCTGTCCTGCCCTTAGGTTCTTCAGAAGCTTTTTTTTTTTTTTTTTTTAGATTCCATATATATGTGTTAGCATACGGTATTTGTTTTTCTCCTTCTGACTTACTTCACTGTGTATGACAGTCTCTAGGTCCATACACGTCTCTACAAATGACTCAATTTCATTCCTTTTATGGCTGAGTAATATTCCATTGTATATATGTGCCACATCTTCTTTATCCATTCATTTGTCGATGGACACTTAGGTTGCTTCCATGTCCTGGCTATTGTAAGTAGGGCTGCAATGAACATTGTGATACATGAGTCTTTTTGAATTATGGTTTTCTCAGGGTATATGCCCAGTAGTGGGATTGCTGTGTCATATGGTAGTTCTATTTTTAGTTTTTTTTTAAGGAATGTACATACTGTTCTCCATAGTGGCTGTATCAATTTACATTCCCACCAACAGTGTAAGAGGGTTCCCTTTTCTGCACACCCTCTCCAGCATTTATTGTTGGTAGATTTTTTGATGCAGGTTATTATTAGTTATCTATTTTATACATATTAGTGTATATATGTCAATCCCAATCTCCCAATTCATCCCACCCCCGTGTTTCCCCACTGGTGTCCATATGTTTGTTCTGTACATCTGTCTCTATTTCTGCCTTGCAAATCAGTTCATCTGTACCATTTTTCTTGATTCCACATGTATGCATTAATATACGATATTTGTTTTTCTCTTTCTGACTTACTTCACTCTGTATGACAGTCTCTAGGTCCATACACGTCTCTACAAATGACTCAATTTCATTCCTTTTATGGCTGAGTGTATTCCATTGTATATATGTACCACACCTTTTTTATCCACTTGTCTGTCTATGGACATTTAGATTGCTTCCATGACCTGGCTATTGTAAATAGTGCTGCAGTGAACATTGGGGTGCATGTGTCTTTTTGAATTATGGTTTTCCCTGGGTATATGCCCAGTAGTGGGATTGCTGGGTCATATGGTAATTCTATTTTTAGTTTTTGAAGGAACCTTCATACTGTTCTCCATAGTGGCTGTATCAATTTACATTCCCACCAACAGTGCAAGAGGGTTCCCTTTTCTCCACACCGTCTCCAGTATTTATTGTTTCTAGATTATTTGATGATGGCCATTCTGACCGCTGTGAGGTGATACCTCATTGTAGTTTTGATTTGCATTTCTCTAATAATTAGTGATGTTAAGCAGCTTTTCATGTGCGTCTTGGCCATCTGTATATCTTCTTTAGAGAAATGACTATTTAGGTCTTCCAACCATTCTTCATTAGGTTGTTGTTGTTTTTTATATTGAGCGGCATGAGCTGTTTATATATTTTGGAGATTAACCCTTTGTCCATTGATTCGTTTGCAAACATTTTCTCCCATTAAGAGGGTTTTCTTTTCATCTTGTTTATAGTTTTCTCTGCTGTGCAAATGCTTTAAAGTTTCATTAGCTCCCATTTGTTTATTTCTGTTTTTATTTCTACTACTCTAGGAGGTGGGTCAAAAAAGATCTTTATAGTGTCCAGTCTTAATTTAGGTTTTTAATCCAGTTTGAGTTTATTTTTGTGTATGGTGTTAGGGAGTGTTCTAATTTCATTTTTTACATGTAGCTGTCTAGTTTTCCCAGCAGCACTTATCGAAGGGACTGTCTTTTCTCCACTGTGTATCCTTGCCTCTTTTGTCATAGCTTAGTTGAGCATAGGTGCGTGGGTTTATCTCTTGGGTTTCTATCCTGTTTCATTGATCTATATTTCTGTTTTTGTGCCAATACCATATTGTGTGGTATAGTGTGAAGTCAGGGAGTCTGATTCCTCCAGCTCCGATTTTTTTTCTCAAGATTGCTTTGGCTATTCAGGATCTTTTGTGTCTCCATACAGATTTTAAGAATTTTGTTCTAGTTTTGTAAAAAATACCATTGGTAATTTGATAGGGATTGTATTGAATCTGTAGATTGCTTTAGGTACTATAGTCATTTTCACAATATTGATTCTTCCAATCCAAGAACATGGTATATCTCCCCATATATTTGTGTCATCTTTGATTTCTTTCATCAGTGTCTTATAATTTTCTGAGTACAGGTTTTTACCTCCTTAGGTAGGTTTATTCCTAGATATTTATTCTTTTTGTTGCAGTGGTAAATGGGATTGTTTCCTTAATTTCTCTTTCTGTTCTTTTGTTGTTAGTGTATAGGAATGCAAGAGATTTCTGTGCATTAATTTTGTATCCTGCAACTTTACCAAATTCATTGATTAGCTCTAGTAGTTTTCTGATGGCATCCTTAGGATTTTCTATCTATAGTATCATGTCATCTGCATCTTGTTCCTGATCTTAGAGGAAATGGTTTCAGTTTTTCACCACTGAGAATGGCGTTTGCTGTGGGTTTGCCATAAATGGCCTTTATTATGTTGAGGTAAGTTCCCTCTATGCCTACTTTCTAGAGAATGTTTATCATAAATGAGTGTTGAATTTTGTCCAAAGCCTTTTCTGCATCAAAAGCTTTTTCTGCATGAGATTATCATATGATTTTTATCCTTCAATTTGTTAATATCATGTATCACATTGATTGACCTGCGTATATTGAAGAATCCTTGCTTTCCTGGGATAAACCCCATTTGATCATGGTGTATGATCCTTTTAATGTGTTGTTGGATTCTGTTTGCTAGAATTTTGTTGAGGATTTTTGTATCTATGTTCATCAGTGATATTGGCCTGTAGATTTCTTTTTTTGTTATCTTTGTCTGGTTTTGGTATCAGGATAATGGTGGCCTCATAGAATGAGTTTGGGAGTGTTCCTCCCTCTGCTATATTTTGGAAGAGTTTGAGAAGGATAGGTATTAGGTCTTCTCTAAATGTTTGATAGAATTCATCTGTGAATCCATCTGGTCCTGGGCTTTTGTTTGTTGGAAGATTTTTTTTCTTTTCTTTTCTTTTTTTATTTTTATTTTTGCGGTACACGGACCTCTCACTGTTGTGGCCTCTCCCGTTGCAAAGCACAGGCTCCGGATGCGCAGGCTCAGAGGCCATGGCTCACGGGCCCAGCTGCTCCACGGCATGTGGGATCTTCCCGGACCAGGGAAAGAACCCGTGTCCCTTGCATCGGCAGGCGGACTCTCAACCACTGCGCCACCAGGGAAGCCCTGTTGGAAGATTTTTAATCACCGTTTCAATTTCATTACTTGTGATTGTTCTGTTCATATATTTTATTTCTTCCTGGTTCAGTCCTGGAAGGTTATATCTTTCTAAGAATTTGTCCATTTCTTCCAGGTTGTCCATTTTATTGGCATTAGTTGCTTGTAATTGTCTCTTATGATGCTTTGTATTTCTGTGGTGTCCGTTGTAACTTCTCCTTTTTCATTCCTAATTTTATTGGAGTCCACTCCCTCTTTCTTGATGAGTCTGGCTAAAAGTGTATCAATTTTGTTTATCTTCTCAAAGAGCCAGCTTTTAGTTTTATTGATCTTTGCTATTGTTTTCTTTTTTTCTATTTAATTTATTTCTGCTCTGATCTTTATGATTTCTTTCCTTCTACTAACTTTGGGTTCTGTTAGTTCTTCTTTCTCTAGTTCCTTTAGGTGTAATGTTAGATTGTTTATTTGAGATTTTTCTTGTTTCTTGAGGTAGGATTGTATTGCTGTAAACTTCCCTGGTAAAACTGTTTTTACTGCATCCCATAGGTTTTGGATGGTTGTGTTTTCATTGACATTTGTCTCTAGGCATTTTTTGACTTACTCTTTGATTTCTTCAGTGATCTCTTGGCTCTTTAGTAGCATATCGTTTAGCCTCCATGTGTTTGTGTTTTTTGACATTTTTTTTCCTGTAATTTATTTCTAATCTTATAGTGTTGTGGTCGGAAAAGATGCTTGATTTGATTTCACTTTTCTTAAATTTACTGAGGCTTGATTTGTGACCCAAGAGGTGATCTATCCTGGAGAATGTTAAATGTACACTTGAGAAGAAAGAGTAATCTGCTGTTTTTGGATGGAATGTCCTATTAATATTGATTACATCTATGTGGTCTATTGTGTCATTTAAAGCTTGTGTTTCCTTATTAATTTGCTGTCTGGATGATCTGTCCATTGGCATAAGTGAGGTGTTAAAATCCCCTGGTATTATTGTGTTACTGTCGAGTTCCCCTTTTATGGCTGTTAGCACTTGGCTTATGTATTGAGGTGCTCTTATGTTGGGTGCAGAAATATTTATAACTGTTATATGTTCTTGGATTAATTCCTTGATCATTATATAGTGTCCTTCCTTGTCTCTTGTAACATTCTTTATTTTAAAGTCTATTTTACCTGATATGAGTATTGCTACTCCAGCTTTCTTTTGATTTCTGTTTGTATGGAATATATTTTTCCATCCCCTCACTTTCAGTCTGTATGTGTCTGTAGGTCTGAAATGGGTCTCTTGTAGACAGCATATATATGGGTCTTGTTTTTGTATCCATTCAGCCAGTCTGTGTCTTTTGTTTGGAGCATTTAATGCATTCACACTTTAGGTAATTATTGATATGTATGTTCCTATTACCATTTTCTTAATTGTTTTCGGTTTGTTTTTGTAGGTCCTTCTCTCCTCTTGTGTTTCTCACTTAGAGAAGTCCTTTTGGCATTTGTTGTAGAGCTGGTTTGGTGGTGCTGAATTCTTTTAGCTTTTGCTTGTCTGTAAAGCTTTTGATATCTCTGTAGAATCTGAATGAGATCCTTGCTGGGTAGAGTAATCTTGGTTGTAGGTTCTTCCCTTTCTTCACTTTAAATACATCATGCCACTCCCTTCTGGCTTGCAGAGTTTCTGCTGAGAAATCAGCTGATTACCTTTTGGGAGTTCCCTTGTATGTATGTTTTCATTTTTCCCTTGACTTTAGTTTTTGTCAATTTGATTACTATGTATCTTGGTGCATTTCTCCTTGGGTTTATGCTGCCTGGGACACTCTGCACTTCTTGGACTTGGGTGGCTATTTCCTTTCCCATGTTAGGGAAGTTTTCAGCTATAATTCTCTTCAAATATTTTCTCGGGTCCTTTCTCTCTCTCCTCCTTCTGGGACCCCTGTAATGTGAATGTTGGTGCATTTAATGTTGCCCCAGATGTCTCTTAGGCTGTCTTCATTTCTTTTCATTATTTTTTCTTTATTCTGTTCTGTAGCAGTTATTTCCACCATTCTGTCTTCCAGGTCACTTATCTGTTCTTTTGCCTCAGTTATTCTGCTATTGCTTCCTTCTAGTGTAGTTTTCATTTCAGTTATTGTATTGTTCATCTCTGTTTGTTCTTTAATTCTTCTAAGTCTTTGTTAAACATTTCTTGCATCTTCTCAATCCTTGCATCCATTCTTTTTCTGAGGTCCTGGATCATCTTCACTATCATGATTCTAAATTCTTTTTCTGGAAGTTTGCCTATCTCCACTTCATTTAGTTGTTTTTCTGGGGTTTTATCTTGTTCCTTCATCTGTGACATAGTCCTCTGCCTTTTCATTTTTCCTATCTTTCTGTGATGGTGGTTTTCGTTCCACAGGCTTTGGGACTGTAGTTCTTGCTCCTGCTGTCTGTCCTTTGGTCAACAGTGGGTATTTTAAATAGCAGATCTTGGCTCAATTATGAATAGAAAAAAATGTTCTAACAATTAGAATGTCTGAAAATTGGAAAAAGCTATTTTTCTAAGCTTGTCAATTACAGTCATTAGAATTAAAACATAGGTTGGATTCAGGGCTAGGCCAGCCTATATGACATTTTAAGCAAATTGTGAAAAAGGTACCATATCTACTGGATGAGTTAATTAAAGTTGCTCCCTCTGTGTTGATGTATCGCCATGTCAGTTACATGACTTAGTAGAACATGGATTCAGTTTCAGCTACTACTTACCTACTCAGATAGGAAACTTTTGCAATGTCCTCTTATTAGGAATGCTGTAGATCAACTTCTTGAAGTAGGCTTGAGTTTGGAGTTAATGCCCTCTGATATTTATAAGTCTACCTTTCCAAGTGTAATGTGAATATAAATCACTGCTTTAGGTGTTCTGGTCTCCACATAGACCACATTCAAAGAAGCATAATGTCACAATAAAAAGTAATGTGAGAAGAATTTCAGTCTTTACTAGTGTTTCTCAAAAACTATTAAATGTGATCCAGTTTCTAGTGCACAACTTTTCTTAAAATGTTTTTCTTTAACATTTTTCTTCATTTGTGCCTGGCTCAGTTCTCTCTTTTTTCATAATTGCTCCAGAGCAATTTTCCTGTCACACACTAACCCTCTAAAACTCTCTCTGAAACTCCTGTCCATGAGGTTTTCTCTCTTTTGTCTCATCTCTTTCTTCTTCTGCATTTATTCTAGTTTTTCCTCTCCACATTCTTCATATTCTATAAGAGAAAGGAATCATGTTGAAAAAGATAGGATTTTCCTTATATTATGAAAGAATAGGGAGAGTTTGAGCAAGTAAAAACAGAAACTCTCCTTATTTTTCCCACTACTATCTCCAACTCTCTTTCTATCTCTACCTATTTTCCTGATTCTTTAACAGCACAGTCTGGAAACTAGGCTGAGATAGATTAAATGATTCTTTGGTAATTTCAAGAGTAGGGACATTCATATGTTAATACTTACTGAGTAGATCCTATGTCTGCAGAACCTTCCATTAGATCCTGAGGAAAGAGGCAAAGCAGGTTATGTGAATAATCCCTACTCACACGGAATTTACAGTTTCATGAGCCAGACTGGTTAAAATCACATGCAATAAATTTCGAGGAAGAATATCAATAGACAGTGAAAATGACTATAGCTGTATACCCGTGAATAGCCTGGTTACCTGGATCTTGGGTGTTCAGCAAGAACAGAACTGTGGGGAAGCCAGGGAAATTTTCATGGAAGAGGTAAGTATTGAGTAAATGTTTAGACAAGGAAAAAAACATGGAACTAGGGAAATTAGTATAGAGATAAACTGAAGAGTCAGTGTGCAGCAGATAGCAAGTATACTAACCTGCTAAAACACAGGGTCTAGGCAAGGTGGGAAGCCTTTTTTTCTCACTGGGAATGCAACTCTCCATCCTTTGAGTGCCCATAACACTCATTGTGTGACTTGATTGTTAGTTTATCCTATTCTGCCTTTTTCTATTTCCTTCATTAAATAACCCCTAGAAAATAGACGATATCTTCCCCTCCCCCATCCTTCTATCGCATTTCCTACAGTCTAGCAAAATGTGATTCATCAATAAATAGCTGCTGATTTAAATAGAGTTGATATGTAGTTAGAGGAGGGATAGAGATGTGGAGAAAGGGTCACATGCTTGTGCTAGTGAGTTTAAGTGTAGTATTGGAAATCACTGGAAGTTCTAACATGTCAGGGATGTGATCAAAATATTTTAGGAAAAAGAATTTTTCTGTTGTTCTACATGGGAGGTGGAAGATAAGTTCAACTTTTTATTTGCATAGGTGTTACCTGGACATTTGGGAAGAGATATCTTATATAGATGACATGTAGTACCGAACTTTAAGCTAATTTTAGCCATTGAAACTTTTGAATAAATATGTTTACTCTTGAATTTTATGGGCTGGGTAAAGTGCTCTAAGAGTATTTTGGGTGTAAATAAATTTTTTCACAAAGGATTTTTGGTATTGCTGGTTATAATCAATCCTACTCTTGATACCATGCTTTGGAGTGAGATTTTGGCATGTTTTAAATAATGTCTAAGCACATGGAGTTGGAAGAAAACCTGGAGTTGTAATTCCAGATTTATATTTAACAAAATATTTTTAGGAAAGATTTACTGTGACTTTTAGGAGTTTTATCTCTTTTATTGAGAGACTACAGAACTATTTTATCAAACTAATTTCTTTTCCCTCCTGGTCTTAGGATGTTTTAGAGCAATTTCTGGCACTAATATGATTAGATATTTCTATATAGATTCATCTTCAATTCTAAAAATTCTATTCATGTGAATCCTTTGTTACTAACATTGAACACAGATTTTTTTTTACATGATTGAAATTACACAAATCATAGTTGTTGATTGGTGATTTCAGTATTTAAGCTTGCAATTATTCTTCTCATTTTGTTAACATGGATTTGAATTTTTCACCTAGATATGTTTAGAAAAAAAATCTTTACTCTTTATTTTGACTATAAAAGTAATAATACTCAGTTTATATACAGCTTCTGTATTTCTTTGTTTATGTAATGAGTAGAGTATATAAAACAAAGTTAGATTGCTATTTGTGAAGAAAAAGCAACATAGCATCTCTATTAAAGGTGGATTTCCTTATCTGATGAGTCTACCTCTGACACCAGAGGAATAGGGCTAAAATACTACAACTGAGTCTCTGATGGGACTCCAAATCTAAATTAATGAAAGGTTCATAAATATGTAACAATTTACATTGTTACAATTTACATTTACACATATGTAAACAACTGGAAAAACACAAAGCAAATTCTATTCTGTACACATGAATAAAGTGTACATATATCACTACATATTTAGGATTCAATGGATTTATAAAAAGAGAAGTAGTTTTGCACAGATAGAAAGCCAGTGATGTCATTTTGGGAAGACTGAAAGAGTAGATCTTCACTTATTTAAAAACAATGAGAAAAAAGTACAGCAGGGAATCTTGGAGGTAGCCAAGGTGTCCAAGTACTTTGTTATTCTAAAGACTTCCAGAAAACAGATCTCTACTCTCTGGACAAAAAGGCATTAAAAGGGCTCCAGCAAACTCTATACATGGTATTCTTTTCCTTAACTTCACAATTTTAGTTAATATATTGGCTTTTTGGTTTAATTCGAATGGCACAGCTCATAAATGCAGGCTTTTTATTCTGGGGGCTGGGCCTTACAATCATAAAATAAAGGTCTTTGACAGCCTGACTGTTCCATTATAAAATGTAACATCCTTTTTAAAATAGAGAAACCCCCCAAAAGTCATGTGAAAAGAGGCCAGAATCATAAAAAATATTGGGGACATTTCAAACAGTAGTATGAACCATATGTCATTCCTCAGAAATTTCAGTTACAAGAGCACGAGTGTGAGAATTATATAATTGGAAAAATAGAGAAAACTGAATGAACAATTCAGAGACAGGAAATAACTATTGCCACAAATAATTGTTCATTGTATGCATATTTTCTTAGCCCATGAAATGAAATTTCAGTTTGTTTATGAGAACTGGCTATTCTGTTCCCAGACTGGGCAGTGGCTGTCTAAATGTTTCTGTATGAATGAAAATCTCGTCTCCCAGGCAAAAAAAAAATAAAAACCTTTAGCAATGCCTCTTATGTTTCTGAATGTTTTAGAACTGGTAGTTGTTTGATATGTTGAAAATATACACTCCCCAAAGAAGTAAATCTAGATTCTCTGAATACATTTTGCATGGCAAACCTCTCTGGCAATTTTATGGTTTTGCATAGCTTGTAGGGAGAGACGGGAATAGCTAAATGCGTCCTGGGTTCATTAGCATAACCCAGCCCACTTCCAACACATGCCCAGAACTACCTCATTAGCTGCTGGGATTTAAGCCAAAGCATAAGACTACAGTGAATATAAGGGGAATTACTGGCAAGAGAACTCTACACCAACTTAACACTGAATCCATTACTTTTCCAAGATGAGAAAAATATTATACTAATAGGGACCATTTCTCCATCTCATTCAAATAAGAATTCAAGGTTTTAGTCTGTATCTTTCATCTAGCATAATTAGCTGTACCATAATAACACATACAGCCTGGCTGCATATATTTAAGTGCTGTCTCTCTCCCTCTTTCTTTTATTGATTTATTTTCTGGATTGCTTTGACATTGTAAACCACAGACGAGTTGGAGCCTGGCATTGAAAGGAGGTGTTCTGCAACGATTTTTTTCTTGTTTTAAGAAGTTTACTTCTACAAGAGGTAATCTGAAAATGACAGGGGCAAAGAGAAAAAAGAAAAGTGTGCTCTGGAGCAAGATGCATATGCCCCATTGTGAAGACTTTAAACAGTGGTGTAGAAGGCGGCTACCTATTTTGGAATGGGCAACACATTATAATCTGAAAGAAAACTTGCTTCCAGACACTGTGTCTGGGATAATGCTGGCAGTTCAACAGGTGACACAAGGTAATGTACTGCATTTGATTTTCCTGTTTTATGCAGAATAGATATCACTTTGCTTTCTTGGAAGAGTATTGTGACCTAAGATCTACTAATGAAATGTATTTTAATTAACTTTGGGGGAATAAACACATTAAATGTCTGTATACAAATGTTTTCCTAGTTGTCTTTTTTTTTTGCTATTTTTTGATACCTAATAAGCATCAAACCAAATTTTTAATGGCATTATATATTTGCAATGTTAAAATTCATACTATATGAGTAAAGATCAATAATTTTAGTAATTGTGGGAGAATGAGTTTTTATAGTTTGACCTTGCTGATACAGCTTCCTACTTAAGCTGAATCAAGCTATAAAATATCTCCTGGCTTGAACAAGTCATTTGTAAACCTAATTAGCAGCATACAATTACCTTTGTAGTCTTGAGAGTTGCTATAAGCAAGGAGTAGACCTTTCTGTACATAAAGGAGGCTCTTTGCCAAGATCATTATTTGCAAAGAGAATCCTGTGTGTCCTTAGAGCTTACGTTTTCACATGCCGATTTAATTCTGTATCACATTACATACTGTTTATTTCTCAATACAAAATTTAAACTGTTGAGAAGTCTGATTTTAACTTTCCCAAAGCAGGTTATAAATGATATTCTGGATTTAGATAGATGTTTCTCTTTGTGAAAGCTCTTAGGTAACTAGTGTGCATACAGTGTATGATCATGTATGTGTTTTTTGTGTGTGTATTTTCCTGAAAGGTATATTCATTGTATTTTTAAAAATTAATTCAGGTAATAATTTTCTACCTGTAGCAAGAAAAGGAACTGATTTTTTCAGCCTTGAGAATTTGTAAAATATTCCTTGGCACAGACTCTGTAGATTTATATTTTTTTGCAGTTTTACTACCTCCCTGGCTTGAAATATTATTCATACCATTAAATTATAAGCACTTTTATAACTGAATTATTCTGTAGCTGGAACAAACTGGTTTATGTGTTTCTGTTTTTAGTATGATTAGGAACATCTGCACTGGTGGCTTTACTTTAAGATCCATAATACTATCATACTTTCTGGGATTCCATTTCCCTGAATAGTCTTCTATTATATTTTTAATGACCATTTTGCCAAAAGCAAAGCATAGTAGTCTTTCATAAAAATGCAAAGTAAATAGCAGGTTAAGGCATTTTTTAGGATTGTATTTATTGAACTTTAAATTCGAAATGAAACACTACCATGGACTTTGAAACTAAGGTGATGAGCTTACAAGGACTTTTTCACCAGATAGTTTCAGTATATTTTATAAATTTATTTTGCTTTAATTTATTGTAAAGTGAAAGAAAAATATATTTCTAAAACTAAATATTTTTCATCTTTGTTAAATATCAGGTTAATAAGAAAATTTGGGGATATGATAAAGATACCTGTGACACATCATTAGCATTATTATTTATGTGTCTTTGGTAGTTAATTGTATGGCTTTTCTTTGGATATAAATATTGAGGGGTTTTGTTTTATGAGTCATGCATTTCACTGGTTATGAAGAAATATGTTACCAGCCCCCGACTGATGAGAAGCACAAAGCTTACTCAGCCCTTGTGTCTTGGAAGTTATGTATCTGGCTCTTGGTTCTCTTGGAAGGCTCCCAGTGATTGGGCAAGGAAGCTACACTGCTAGAAAGAACTTAAAGGTTTTTGTTGGTGTATGGACAGACTAATCCTTCTAAAAGTACTTTAAAAACAATTCTCTCAAACTTTCTCATGCTTACTCACTATGGGTATATATCATAAGCTACCATTTGTTGTAAGGGGCATTGTTGTAAATCCCTTATATACATTATCTTACCCTATCATGACAAAATCCCAAATGATAGCAGTCCTCCATTTTCCATATGAGAAAGTGGAAGCTTAGACAAGTAAATAATTTTCCCTGGACCTCATGCCTGATAAGTGATAGAGTCAGGACTTGATTCCAAAGCTAACACTCAACATTTTATGCTTTATACTCTACACTGCCAAAATAACTAGACTTTTTCATAATACCAATGTTATTAGTAATAGAAGGCATTTCTTTGGAAAGGTGCAAACATCCTTTCCTTTAAATTACCTTTGCATTTAGGTTTCACCCCTGTAGTTTTTAGACTCAAAGGCAGAGTGACAAGGGAAATAACTACAGTAGAACATGGAGTAAGGAAGGCACTTAGATATCATTACCTGCTATTCATGTGAATACAGTATTGGCAATCATTATCAACTCCATTTCTTTAGGAAAAATTAGAAGAAAGAAGGGGTAATTTTTGCTCTTGCATCATAATGCAAACAATAGAAACAAAGATCTGATTTTACTCTACCAGTCTTTGAAGCAGCTTTTCAGTTATTCAACATAGTTGAATTACATGAAATTGTTGAATTCAATGTTTTTTAACCTACAAATACAAAAAATTATATAATTTAATCCAGTAGTTGTTTTTAATTCTTCTTTCTCTAGAAATGCATTTAAAATTAAGGTTAAAGGAAACTAACATTTGAGTCTTTTCTATATGTCAAATACCAAGGAGCCATTTTAAATTACTTTATTAAAGATTTCCTAGTTGTTAAATATAGACACTTGTCAGTCATCATCATAATTGATTCCTCTGTAGTATTTTCTGTGTTGACTATAGCCTTTCTAAAACCATTTCTTCTCTTGGGTTTTAGACACTGCTCTTCTGTTTACATTCTGCTACCTCTCTGGCCTTCTCTTATTATGAGCCTTTGCAGATTTTGCTTCCTACTCTATCTACCCATTAAACATTAGTGTCCTGGAGACTCAAACACTGGGCCTTCTTCTCTGAAAATGAATATCTTAGGCTATTTCATCTGCATCAGAGGCTCTAAACACCTTAACTGTACTATTGAAACTTTCTTCTCAGCCCGAGATCCACATCTTCAACTATACAAACGTAGAATCTCCTAAAAGCACTTCAAAGGCAACGCTAGTCTTCTAAAAGAAACAAACTGAATGATGCCACCATCCTAACCAGAATTATAATAATAAATAATAACTAATTTTTAGACACAAAAGAACACTTGACATATATACAAAACTGAGGCTTATAGAGAATAAATAACTTGCTTAAAGTCACACAGTAAATGAGTTAGAAGAGATAGGATTTTAACCCAAGTGGTCTGGCTCCAGGGACTATGTTCTCACCTTTGTACCACACTACCTCTCACAGAGTCTCAAGTCATTCTCAACTCTTCCCTCTCTTTTGCTACTCTACCATCTAGTGTACAATCAACCACCAGGTTCTGTTGTTTCTATTCCCTAAATATCTTTCCAAACTAGTAGTCTTACTTCATGTTCCCGGCTACTGCCTTAGTTCACTGACCTACTGAAATCATCATCTTGTGGGTCTTCATTCTCTACTCTATCTCCTCCTGTAGGCCATTCCATACTGTAGCTGGAATGATCATAAAAATCTAAACATCAATTCCCTGTTCATAATTCTTCAGTGACCCTCTGTTTCCTCTAGGATAAAAGCCCGATTCTTCAGAATAATCTATTAGATCATTAATAATCTGGGCCTCTTAATGCAAAGTTCTACTCAAAGAGATCTTTCCTCTGAGAATCCCTCCCAATCTCCTGGGAAAGATGTATGTTTTCTTACCTCCTACTCCCTTTGTACTTTTTACATATCTCTATGATAGGCCTTATCAGATTGCATTGTAATCTTTTGGTACAACTCTTTAAGCACTGGTGGGTAAGCTTTGGAAAGAATGTCTTAATCTTTATATTTTTGCCGACTTGTACCTGGTGCATCAACATAGGTTTTCAGTAACATAGGTTTTCAGTAAATGTTTCTCCATATCATTAAATAAACAATTTAGCTCCTGAAGCCTCTGATTGTTCTATGGTAAATGCTGCCACTCTAGGAAAGAAATTAAATTTAAATTAATTCTTATGTCTTCAAAATAAATGTAATAAAGATATGATAGTAAAAATTACATAAAAATGTGAGTAATTAATTTCTTCCAATTTCCCTTACTTCCCTGAATTTATAAACTTATAGCCCACCAGACAAATCTGGTAAAAGATTTGTCTGTGTTTCCTTCGTCCCAGTGTTTAATTTTTCTCCAACATTAACCCATCTGTATAGTTCATATGAAAATCTAGGTGCCTGGCTTCTCTTAAAAAAGGGAAATACATGGCCATAAGAGGCCCATGTTCCCATGTGGTAAAAACCTGCTTGCTCCCCCTGTGGACAGGGCATGTGCTTTGTATTTTGCTACAGTTTCCACCATACACACATCTGCTGCCACCCTTCCTCCTAGTATCCCTATTATCTGCCTATCCCTATGAGTGTCTGAATTTGTAACCCCTGCCAAGACACTTTCTAACATGTTTTGTTGAAATGCCTTGAACTCATTCTTGAATAAAACCTTTAAAAGAGAATATGTAAGACTAGGCTCTTAACTTAAATCCGCACAACTTTTAGGTCTGTGGACTTGCATGAATATATTCTAATATACTTCATTTCTTTTTTTGTTTTTCTTTTGTTTTTATTTTTTTTTATTTCTATGTTTTTCCTTTTTTTCTTTTTCAAAGAGCAGGCGCTGGGCCCCACCGCAGGCAGGCGCACCCATCCGGGGAAGGCGAGAGGTTCTTCCCACGTGCTCTGGCACTCGCCACAGTGGCCACTGCACTTGGGAGGGGCAGCAGCTGGGGGTTCCGGTACCTCAAGGCTCCCTCTCAGATAGCTAGAGAAGGCTTTCTCACCGAGGGCGCGTCGTCTCCCACCCATCGTCTTCCCTTCGGGCTCACGGAGGCGCTCCACGAGACGCCAGTCCTTGACTGGGCGGAGGAGCAGGGGCTGCTGCAGTATGGGTAGGCACACGGCCCACAGGAGCGCGCACGGTCAGGGCCAGGGCACGACCTGTGCTGCTCTCAGTCTCGTCCAGCGGGCTCTTCAAGGGGGGAGCACGCCCGAGAAGCGTGACAGCCTCCCCTCTCGCAGGCCCTGGCCCACCATGATCACCCCCACGCCCGCCTACGACCCCCACAAAGGGGCACACGTGGCGTTCGCCCGGCCAAAGTCAGTCTCCCCAGGGCACACCGCAAGAGGACGACCACGATGAGGTGGCACCTAGCTCCACCGAGGGGTGGGGGACAGGCACGCCTGTCTTACCGTCTCGAACCCCCCAAGAGAGCTGCTCACGGGACACACCACCGTGGCGGGGACCAGAGGAGCGCGCTGGGAAAGGGAAATGACGCCACCGCTCGGCCTCAGGCACCTGAGGGACGACCTGGAGCGCTCCAGGGGCACCACAGAGGGTCCGGAGAGGCACGCTCAGGCACCAACAGGGGCGCGCAGCGCGCGGCGGGACCCCCCCCCCCGGGCGGGACCCCCACACACACCTCAGGGAGAACCAATGGCGAGGCACACGCCAAGGAGGCAAAGCGAGAGTGTCTGCTGCGTCAGAGGACCACGGCTCCCCTGAGGCCGTGAGGCAGGGGGCGGGAGACTGAGGGTCAGGGCTGGAGGCCGCACCCCTCCCTTCCACACACCCCCTTGACGCGGCTGGGGTGGGGGAGGCGAGGGGCAGGAACGTCTGTCCCTAGTGTGGCGTGGCTTAGGCCTGGCCAGGGAGAGCATGAATACTTCATTTCTTTATAATTCTATGTATTTTCTGTTACTTATGTTAAGAAAGTATTCTAGGAAGGGGTTCATAGGCTATACCAGACTGCTAAAGGAGTCCTCAAAGTAGATATTTACTCCCCGAAGTAAATAAATATGTGTATGTGTGCTCATTTCAAAGAAAAAACGAAAAGGAATTTTAGGACATTCTTTCACCATGTTCAAATATTTCTTAGAAATGCTTTGTGTTTTTTAAAATATTAAAAACATTTGGGAGCACTCAGTACTAACATCAGGCGAAAACCATTATAACTGGCATCTACCACAGTGTTCTTTAATTGACATCTTGTAGGACCTCACTACAGAATGTAGTTTGAAGGTGAACAAACATTCTAGAGAATGTCGTTGACTTAAACATGTCACTAACATGGTTGGCAAGTTAAGCAGTATGACTCTAGAGTATTTAGTTCACATTCTACCCTGAACGACCACTTGCAGGAAATATTTTCTTTTTTTTTCCAATCTGAAAAACTCAAGCACTGAGACAGGGTGGAGACCTAAAATGCATGACTTGCCATATAAGTATCTAATACACTGAGGAGGAATATGAGAATGTTTTGACTTGCATTCCAAGGGATCACCTAGAATTTTTGTTGCCAAACCATGAAAATTTTTTGCTGCCATAGGGTTGCCTGATGTTCAAACCACAGTGTTCTGAGCCACAGACAAAGGGTGTATGTTCCTTATAATTATGTAGAACTTGTGGCATTACTGGCACCAAAATGTGTGGAAGCGGATCTTCATTGCACTCCTGAGGGCAGCTTAGTGACACGTGGAATGATAAGTGGAAATTCCTGAAGCAGACTGCACTTTGAAAATTAAAGGCTTATCTGAGAACTTCTCCTTGCATGGTCTCAGCCCTGAGGGTTAAGAATCTTAGCATTAGCTACATATCTCTAACCTAACACCCTTAATCACTGTAAACATGTAGATTATAATGTAGAGAGATTATAATGATTTATTATATCTAGTAACTTTTCTCCAGGAACAATGCAGCCAAATATTGCTAAATAAATCTAAATGAAACTTTCCCTGACCTCCATAAAAATGGACACAGGAGCTAGGAACACTCTGCTGGCTTTTCACCTCTCCATTTCCCCTCATCCCATGACACATGCTCTTACCCATAGCTCTAGGCTTCATTCAGCACGTCTGATTTCCTTTTTCTCATAAATGTAAATTAATGGTGATTTATATATTCAAAGGCTATTTATATATTTCTGCACTTAGAATAATACTCCCTATAATATTTAGACCTGTTCACATGGAAGAACCATGACCTTCCATTTTAGAGTGGTGAAGACTTGGGAAGGTTTGCAACAAACAGATGTGTAGTGGCTGTGAAGATAAGGTGTGTGACATATATAGTAATAGACTACTGTTTTTGCCAGCTAGGATCCATCCTTGCTTCTTTTAGTAATTATGCCTTGGATTTGTTTTGAGGAACAACCCCTCTTCCATTTTTGGTATACATGGTTCAGGTGAGATTCTAATTTTGGCTCTAGGATGATCAGAAAAATAAGTCTCCCTCAACCAGGATTCTCAACTTTGGGGCCCACTGGAACCAACTTGGGGCCTAAAAGAACATTGGTACCTGGGCCGCGTGACAAACAATTAAATCAGCTTTCCTGGGAGTAGTTCCAAGACATGGAGGCATTGTGTTTCTTCCTTTATAAATTGTCCCAGATTCTAATGTGCATCAGTGTTGAGAGCTGCAACCAGACAGTTGTTGATCCAGGTGAAGACTTGTGGCTCGTCTTGATAATTAGCACAATTCCATACACCTGGCCAGGGACTGGTTCGATGGTGACAATTTCCCCCCTAGGCACAAGGGGGTTTACAACACAACAAAACAGTCATTTCCTATTTTAAAATGTTGATGGCAATACAAATGACCTGAAAGGTCCACTCACTCTGGATCCTAGGACATGTGTGGAACCTTTCAGAAAGAAAGGAAAAGACATCTTCCTTTGTGCTGAGACTGCTAACAGTCAGGATGATGTGCCTCTACAACTTCCCTGGGCCTCCAAAGCCTGAAAATGAAGCCAACCCAGCAAAGGGCGTAGCAGAGAGAAACTGAGTACTGATGATAGCTAGTACACTTCTGACTTTTCACTTGCGTGTGCAAACACTTTTTTGGTTGTTGTTAATTAGGTTTAAGTTGGATTACTTCTAATCACCTTAACTACACATTTGAGGGTTATTGCAATTTAAATGTGTTACACAAATTGTCTCTAATTTTATAAAACCCAGCAAGGTAGATATTTCATACTTTACAGTCCTTTTCATGAGAAGAGGAGTTTGAGGTTGAGAACACTGGGTGACTTGCCCTTAATTCTAGTACTGCTAAGAGGGATTGAAATGTAAATCTGCTGGGCTCCATCTTTCATCCCTCACTGCTCTCTGTTCTCCAGTTTGCTTTGTGTATAACAGACATAACCTGAGTGGGACTGGGAATGAACTGAGCAGCACACTGCACAACAGCCCCTCAGGCTGCCCCATCACATGATGACATGTCACCTTCCTTGATAAAATAAAACCCAGAGATTCTGGTTGAGAGGGGAAGAGGGCTGTGCCAGTGGGAAGAAGTACCTACACCAGAGCTCCTGTTCTTTCCCTTGAGAGCCTCTCATACCCCCTGCTACACTAGCTTAGGGTGTGGGAGGAAGGAGAGATGTGCTTTAATATTGGCCTGAGCATCAACGGACAATAGCTTTTACCACGTGGCAGAGGTGACACAGGATAAAATGTCTGTATGAGAGTTTACTAAAAGCTAGGGAGAAATAAAAGGGGAAAATAGTCCTTATCCTCTATTCTTTATTATACTGAAAGTCACCCCCATCTATTCAGTTGTCTATGCCAGAAGTCTAGTGGGGATCTTTACTGCCTTTTCCCCCTTCAGCCATATTCAGTTATTCAAGTTTTATAAATTCTTTCCTTTTAATGTCTCTCTAATGTATCTGAATGCCCATTGTCCTTGTGGCAACCTCCCTGGTAATAGTAGATATTACATTTGCTAAATGCTTAAAATGTGCCACAAAATGTGCTAAACATTCACTGTGTGCTATATCATTGAATCTTCATAATAACCCAAGAGTTTGATATTATTTATATTTTACAGATGAAGGAAGGCTGATTAGTTTGCTTGTATTGCAAGGTAATACAGTTTCTATAAATCATAGGAAGTGTTTAAATGTGTGTCTTTCTAAATCTTGAGTCTGTGCTCCTATCTTAATAAAAAGTCACCATTATTCATTTCTTGCCAGTTAGAATGTCTTCTCATTTATAATTTTGTCCCTCTATTATCTATTTTCAAACTGCACAAAATAATTAAGTTATACAGTGGGTATCTTTCTTTTAAATTCCTTCAGCTGTGCCATTGCAAATGGCTTTTTAATTTGCTATTTTACTCTTCATAGCATCCTTGTTTCACACCATCTCACTGGCGTCTCTCACTTTCCCTTCTCATCCCTTCTCATCCCTTCCGTCTTGGCTCCCTGGAACTCCAAATACTTCCCTGGAACTGAAACTGCAGATGCATTTTTATTGGCTTGTATAATGTTGGGAGTCAATGTATAAATATTAGAAGGCTTCATTTTAAAATTGAGAGTTTTTTTTTCCTCATTTAAATCTAATCATCTAACAGCAAAGGGCTAATATTCCTGAATGGAAACAAGAGGCTGAAGTTGACCGGGTGCCTGCACCCTTTATGTAGGCATGGACTTTGCAATTTGTCATATTCCCCAACACTCTCTATCCTTTTACGTTAATACCACTTCACTCCTGTTATTCATCCTCTTCAGATCTAGAGTAGGATGTTCTCAAACTCAACTCAAAGACACTCTGATTGTCCAAACGTAACAAAGCATTCAGAAAAACAAGTTGTTTTATATAAAAAGCAAACTATAAATATCCAACTTTTCTCTCTTTACACAGGCATGAGCTTCTGAAAATGTTTTTTCAAGGCCCTTCAATATCTGGATCCCACATACATCTCTCCTTATATTCATCCTATGTTCTAGTTACACTGAACTGCTCTTAGTGTTCTAAAGGATCATGCTTGTTTTGCCTCAGGACATTTGCACATACTGCTTCCTCTTAAATGGATAATCTTTCTCCCCTGGCCCCCTTCACCTGATTATATCTTAGCACATTTCAGGCTGGGTTTAGCTCTGTAGTTCTGAACCTTGGCTGTATATTATAATCTCTTTCAGCACTTAAAAAAATACCCATGCCCAAGCAAGCCCTATGCCAATTAAATCAAAATCTCTGAGGAATTTAGGGCAAATCATTTAATGTTCTGCACCTCAGCTTCCTCAACTAATGATAACAAATAAAGTAAAATGAGCAGCTAGGGTTGAGAACTATGGGCTTTCAGAAGATGCTTGATAGATACCTCTATTTTGTTTTCCCAGAGTACCCTCTCTTATCCACTTAATTAACTCTGTCACATTTGTTTTTGATTTATATTTGATTTTTCTTCTAAGCTATAAGTTCCTTGGTGGCAGGGACTGTTTACTGTTTAGGATGACCAATCATCCTGGTTTTAGCAATGAATGTCCTGAGTCCTAGGAAACCCTTCTAGCTCTTATCAATGCCTTTGGCACATAGTAGGTGCTCAAATGTTTCTTGATAGTAAAAAATCACAATTGAGATGATGGGATAGAGCTTTCCTGTGGCTACTCTCCCCATGGAAACTTTTAATCTCTTACTGTTTCCAATATTTAAGCTTGTAGGTCTGTTGATCATGAAGCTTTTTGATCATGGTAATTATTTTCACTCTTGTGAGATCTCACTTGTACAATAAGCTACAGTATGAAAACATGATGTATTTTGCCTTAACCCCTCTAGTGATTAGAACCAATGATCTTTGATTAACAATACTTGTGTGTGAACCAAGAGAATGTCTTTCTATAGGAATTTTGTTTCACACAGTTGTGTTTCTTGGGTATATGTAAATTTACCCTGAGAGATCCACTTGTAATATCACTTAACCCTGAGCCCACTGATGCTGTGAACCAGACAGCTGATTATATTGTGGTTTGTTAATAACAGTGCTAAGACCACCATAAACCAGTTGCCAGAGGGAAATAACTTTTATCACTACCCACAGTTTGTGTTTGATTTCTTATATATAATTCTTGGAAGTGCCTACTACCACCTAATTATTTTGTTTTCAAGAATACTAATCTCTCTTCCTAGGGTTCTTTATTCATTTCTATTTTTAAAAAATACTTGAAAAAGTAGTCCTTTGCTATGTTCTTGGAAAGAGAGAAGAAAAAGACAACAATCCAGCCCACAAGGGCCTTATTATTTTTTCCTTCCTCAGAAATTTGTACAAAAGTATACGAGAATATGATCTTGTTATTTCAACCTTGAAGATATCCCGGTGTGGGTACATAAGGGTGGGAACATTTTCTTAATGAAAGTTTGTAGAGTATTGGTTTCAGCCACTTTCTGAGTAGATTGTATAACCTAGGGAGCTGCCAAAGATTTCTGTGTTTTTATTAAGAAAAGTGAAGAGTAGTACAATCCTATCTATATAACATGACATGAAATGAATGTTTGGTTGTAAAAACTGAATCAACATAGAGAAGAAAATGACAGTCTTAAAAAATTGGCAAGATTTGATTACCTAAGGGCACATGGTATTGTATGAAATGGAATTTTAAGAAATCAAGTCCTGCCAAGCACTCTTTCTCTGGAGAGGATCTCAAGGGAACTATATACACAGATAACATTTAGGGAATGTATCCTACTTTATTAGCTGAATTAGTGTTTTAAACCATAGATCTAGCAAACCTGGAGTGGAGCAAAACAATTTAGGCTTGAGGTTGAAGAGCTATTTCCTTTTTTCTTGTAAAGCTAAGATTTGGATGTGCTTGTAGAAAGAAAAGAGATGTTAACAGAGCTGACCTTGAGGCAGGCCCTGATCTTTTTATCATATCAGTAGCATGAATGAAGAAATAGTACAAGAGCAAAAACATACACATGTGGACATAGCCTTTCCCATCAAGAAATCTGTCTTCCTCGGTGTTCTATTTTGACCCCTCCTATTAGCAGTCCTCCTCTTGGGTGGGGGAAGTGGAAGGTGGTGGAGAGGAGTCTGAGGACTTCTGCTCTACCACTTGAGCTGAGGTTGTGGCACTGTAACTAGAGAGAGGTGGATGGAATCAAGATATTTGAGAAGGTAGAATTGAGGTCAGGTCCAGGGAGGTTAGCTAAGGCATACAAACTCAGCTTGTGAGTGTAAAGTATAGCACCTGGGTGTCAACTAGTGGGACCAGAACACAAAAGGTAAAACTGGAAAATAAAGTGTCAGAAGCTCAGGCAAAGTGTAAGAGCAACTCAGGATTAGTATCTGGGTCCAAGATCCTGGGTAAAAAGTTTTCAATTACAGTCTAGGGACCCAGCAGCATGAATAGATCTCATAGTCTTTTCTAATTTTCTATCCAGGACATGAGCAGGCCTCAAATTTTGGTAGGTGGGCCTGAGCCCATAGGAGGTATTGAGAAGATGCACCAAGCTGGCAAAGAGAAATAAGGAAGAAGACATTAGCCAGCAGTTAATGTAAAGTGGGGAGGAAAGTTCTTATCCTCTGCTGGTCCTGGGCCTAGTGTGTGGTTTAGAGGAGTGCTATATAAACTTGGTCCTCAAAAAACAAAAACAAAAACCAAAAACAAAAGCAACAAAAACCAATAAAATATGCCATGGTAAAGTTCCTGTTCAACTTTACTCAGAGTATTCAAGGGGAAAGACGGTCAGGACCTGTGAGAAGCCTTGAAGCTCCCAGTCATGCTCTATGTGGTCAGCACCTCCTAAAAAATCTAGCATTCAGCACCCTTGAGTTGGTACTGGGTTCTGCAATGAACTGCTTATTAACCTCATTTCCTGACCTCTTTATAATCTTCTTGACCACTTAACCTCACTTATGCCTTCATCCACCTGATAATCAGGACATTTCTTTGCTTTGACCCTTTGTTTTCCTTCTCATACTCTTCATAGCTTTGGGTAAATGTATCATTTTATTCCTAGGCCTCTTTCTTTTTTTATTGGAGCCCCATGAAAGAGATACCAGTACTTAGCTTGATGCACACTAGTTTACTTACAAATGGAATTAATTCTTATTAGCTTCCTTAACAATAGATCTCACAATATAATTGGAGACCTGGATACAAAAGCAGGTAATTATAATAATTTTGGTAGGTTGTACAAATGAAGAATGTATAAGGTACAGCAATAGCACTGATAACATTATAAACTCTTCCTAGAGCGGGGATGAGGTTGGTAGTCAGGGAAAGTTTCAAGAGGAAATTATACTTTAACTGCATCTTGAAGGCTAATACAAGTTTCCCAGGTAGCCCATGGATATAGGGCACTATAGAAAGAAGAAAAATATGCAGTGTTAAGAAGAATAAAAGAACATAGCTTGTTTAAATACTTGTCAATAATCTAACTTGGTGGGAGTTGTAGCTGGAGAGGTTAGCAGAGTCCAGATCATAAAAGTCTTCTTGAGTAACATGGAAAAAGTGTTTGGGCTTATTTTCCAGGGTAATGGAGCACATTGATGGATCTTGAAGGATGCCAGGGAGTGACAAAAGTTTGTGTTATAGAATAATCACTCTGGCAGCAGCTTAATTACATACTTGACAGAGGCAAGAAACTAGTTAGGAAAGACTAATTAGGATAAATCCTGTTCAGGAAAGAAAAAACGGTGGTCTGAACAGAGAAAGGCAGCATTAGGAGCAGCAGGAGAGACAGAATCCACCAGTATTAAATGGAATAGATAAGGTGATCAATGTGCTCTGCAATGTGAGGGTGAAAAAGAGAAGGAGACAACATTTTTGATAACTTCTAGGTTTCTGAATTGGGTGACTATTTGCGTGACAATGCCATTTTCTGAGATAGGGCATAAGTAAACAAGGAACTACCAGCATTTTTGTCTGTTTGCTTTGTTTTTAATGCATATTGTTTTGTTGTTATAGCAGAATTTGTTGTGGGAGGGATCAAAATAATTAATAAATAATTTTCATTTTGGATTTGCTATGTGTGTGCCTGTGGGATCTCCTGTAATTGATTTCTAACCTCATAGTGTTTTGGTCAGGAAAGATGCTTGATATGATTTCAATTTTCTAAAGTTTACCAAGGCTTGATTTGTGACCCAAGATGTGATCTATCCTGGAGAATGTTTCATGTGCACTTGAGAAAAAAGTGCACAAGGAAACCTTGTGTTTCCTTATTTGTTTTCTGTTTGGATGATCTGTCCATTGGTGTAAGTAGGGTGTTAAAGTCCCTCACTATTATTGTTACTGTCAATTTCTTCTTTTATGGCTGTTAGCATTTGCCTTATGTATTGAGGTGCTCCTATGTTGGGAGCATAGGTATTTACAATTGCTATATCTTCTTGGATTGATCCTTTGATCATTATGTAGTGTCCTTCCTTGTCTCTTGTAATAGTCTTTATTTTAAAGTCTATCTTGTCTGAGTATTGCTACTCCAACTTTCTTCTGATTCCCATTTTCATGGAATATTTTTTTCCATCCCCTCACTTTCAGTCTGTATGTGTCCCTAGGTCTGAAATAGGTCTCTTGTAGACAGCATATATATAGGTCTTGTTTTTGTATCCGCTCAGCCAGTCTGTGTTTTTTGGTTGGAGCATTTAATCCATTCACATTTAAGGTAATTATTGATATGTACATTCCTATTACCATTTTCATAATTGTTTTGGGTTTATTCTTGTAGGTCTTTTCCTTTTCTTGCGTTTCCCACCTAGAGAAGTTCCTTTAGCATTTGTTGTAATGCTGGTTTGGTGGTGCTGAATTCCCTTAACTTTTGCTTGTCTGTAAAGCTTTTGATTTCTCTGTCAATTCTGAATGAGATCCTTGCTGGGGAGAGTAATCTTGGGTGTAGGTTTATCCCTTTGTCCTGCCATTCCCTTCTGGCCTGCAAAGTTTCTGCTGAAAGATCACCTGATAATTTTATGGGGATTCCCTTGTAGGTTATTTGTTGCTTTTCCCTTGCTGCTTTTATTTTTCTTTGTATTTAATTTTTGTTAGCTTGATTAATATGTGTCTTGGCATGTTTCTCCTTGGCTTTATCCTGTGTGGAACTCTGCACTTCCTGCACTTGATCGACTATTTCCTTTCCCATATTAGGGAAGTTTTCAACTCTAATCTCTTGAAATATTTTCTCAGTCCCTTTCTTTCTCTCTTCTTCTTCTGGGACCCCTATAATTCAAATGTTGGTGCATTTGATGTTGTCCCAGATTCTCTGAGACTGTCCTCAATTCTTTTCATTCTTTTTTCTTTATTCTGTTTAACTCCACCATTCTATCTTTCAGCTCACTTATTCATTCTTCTGCCTCAGTTATTCTGCTGTTGATTCATTCTTGGGTTTTTTTGTTTTTTTTTTTTGCGGTACGCGGGTCTTTCACCATTGTGGCCTCTCCTGTTGCGGAGCACAGGTTCCGGACACGCAGGCCCAGCGGCCATGACTCACAAGCCCAGCCGCTCCGCGGCACGTGGGATCTTCCCAGACCAGGGCATGAACCTGCATCCCCTGCATTGGCAGGCGGACTCCCAACCACTGTGCCACCAGGGAAGCCCCATTCTTGGGTATTTTTCATTTCAATTACTGTGTTGTTCATCACTGATAGTTTTTTAGTTCTTCTAGGTCCTTGTTAAAAGTTTCTTGTATTTTCTCCATTCTATTTCCTAGATCTTGGAACATCTTTATTATCATTAGCTGAATTCTTTTTCAGATACCTTGCCTATTTCCTCTTCATTTATTTGTTCTTGTGGGATTTTACCTTGCTCCTTTGTCTGCAGTGTATTTCTCTGTTGTTTCATTTTGTCTAACCAATTGTGTTTATTGTCTTCTTTCTGCAGGCTGCAGGGTCATAGTTCCTCTTGTTTCTTTGGACTGACCCCTGTTGAGTGAGGTTGGTCCAGGGGCTTGTGTAGGCTTCCTGGTGGGAGGGCCTGGTGCCTGTGCTCTGTCAGATGGAGTTGAGTATTTTCCCTCTGATGGGCAGGATTATGTCAGGTGGTGTGTTTTCAGTTGTCTGAGAGCTTAGTGCAACTTTAGGCAACTTGTCTACTGATGGGTGGGGCTGTGTTCCTGTCTTGCTGGTTGTTTGGTGTGAGGTGTTTAGCACTGGACCCTGCAGGCAGTTGTGTGGGGTCAGGTCTTCGTGTTGATATGGATACCTTCAGGAATGCGCACACCGATTAATATTCCCTGGGCCCAGGAATTCTCTGTTGTTCCAACATCCTGGACTCTATGTTCCCACCCAGGAGGCCCAGGCCTGACCCCTGGTTGGGGAACCAAGAGCCTGCAAGCTGCACAGTGTGACCTGACAAAAAATAGAGAAAAGGAAAAAAGAAAAACAAAAAGCCCAAGCAATAACAACAAAACAAAACAAAAACAGACAAACAAAGCTCAGGGCAAACAACAAGAACAGCAGCAAACAAACAGTAGCAACAGCAACACACAAACACACACACACACACAGAGAAAAAACCAAGGGAACAGACAACAAAACAGGAGAATTCTGATATAAGAACAGTCAATAAGGATTATACTAATGAAAACAAAGAATGAAAAATAAAACAGAAACGGGGGCAAGCAAACAACATCAACAACAATAAATAAAATGTAGAACATACACTTAAAAACAATTGAAAAAAAGAAAAGGGGAAAAATATATATAAAATGAAGAACAAAAACAAGACAAAAGCCACAGAACAACAAAAAAATTAAAGGAAAAATATAAAAATAAAAACTTTATATATATTAAGAAAATAACATAAGATAAAATTTTTTTTAAAAGGTAGAAAATAAAAAACAAAAGGTAAAAAATAATAAAAGCAGCAGCACCAACAAGTGAACAAAATGAAACAAACCAACAAAGAAATATTAGTACTAAGAATACTTTCCTGGAGCCACCTCCCCAGGAGGACTTCTAATACCTCTATGTAGGTCTGGACCTGCTGTGGACACTGTGGGGCCAGGTCAGACTGATCTGGCCCAAATTCCAGTGCTGCAGAGGCTAGACTTGTCTCAGATTTTGAAACACTTGTCTATTCAGGTATTTCACAAATGCAGGATTTACCCAGCCGATCTTGGGGATTTAATTCACAGCTTGTGTTGCTGCCTAGAAAGATTTGTGTTTCTCTTCCTTGGTTGCACCCCCCTTAGTCTCAGTTTTGGTTTTAATCCCACCTCTGTGTGTGTGCCACCCTAAGGCATCTGATCCTTGCCCAGGTGAGTGGGAGCAAAAGCAGTGGCTGCTTGGAGCACACTTGGGTACTCCCAGTGGTTGCAGTGGCAGGAGCTGGTGTATGAGAATGTTGTCAGCCCCACCCCTTGCACGCCTCTCAACAATGGCACCTCACCTTCCAGGCAGACCCTGCTTCCTCTAGTGGCATTCCTGGCTGCACATCCCCTACTCCTGTCCCTTCTATGTATCCATGTAGCCAACTGCGTTTCTCTCCCTGGGTCCGTTCTTCCAACCCCATGCTAAAGCCCTCTGACCCTGCCAGCTTTGGTGGACTCTCATCCCAGACAGGGGTGCCCAGGGCTGATTCCCAAGAAGATTTTGGGGTGAGCAGCGCTCAGGGCCCCAGAGCCTATGCAGGCGGAGGTGGCCCTGGCCAGAGGGGCGGGCAGGCCCACTCAGGTGGGAGCCCCTCCCAATGCCCTCAGAGGCCAAAGAAGCCGGCGGGTGGGGAAGAGGGTTATAATGGAGGCTCCGCCCCTTGCACACCATTTGACAATGATGCCTTGCTATGGTGTGTCATGCTTTTTCCACAGACTTTCCTGGTTGTGGCACCCCTTGCTCCTATCCCTTTGGGCTGTCTTTTCACAGCCAAGAACTCTCCTTTCCCTGGGTTTGCACTCCAAACCCCTCTTTCCAACACAGAGCTCCCCTTTGCAACAGGCAACTCATGATTCAGGCTGGAAAGCACAGAGTTGCAGTGTAGATCATGCGTGCAGTTCTTACCTTGTATTGCCTTCCACAGACCATCTGCTGCATTCTCCTTTGATCCCCCAAAGTTCCTCTTCTGTCCCAGCTGGTTTCCCCTCCGTGAGAGAATCTTCTTTAATGTGGGGATCTCTGTTTACCCTCAGCTTCCCGCCAGGGTTTCTTGTATCATTTTTGATTCCTCTTTTCTTTTTTCTTCTTCCTTTCATTCTTTTAGGTGTCTGAAGTCTACCACTGCTGTTCATCAGGAGCTCTGTGGGAATTGTTCCATTCGTAAATGTGTTTTTGATGAACTTGTGAGGAGCAACAAATTCTGTGTCCTCCTGTTCTGCCATCTTGACTCCTCCTCCACCTGTGGGATCTCTAGTTGATGTATGTCTGGATCTGGAGTTTAGGAGAGATATTATTAAGATATATTGATTAAGATCCTATGACTAATGTCATGGGAATGGATGGGATAATCATGGTTAATGTGTACCATAAAAAGAGGAATCAGAATGGAAGAAGCCCTGGGAGACACTGATATTTAAGTGGCTGAGGGGTTGACAAAGAGGAATGAGAAGACATGGTCCATGAACATCATGGTGCTCTGGGAGCCAATGGATAAGAGCTTTAAGAAAGGTATGGTTGACAGTGTAAAATGTATGAAACATAGAGTTTCCAGGACGAAAGCAATAATGCTTAGAACCAAAAATGTAAAATTCAACAAAAAGCCCTGGAAAATATTCTTAATGACAAAATCAGTTGTACCAGAACAAAGTGCTTCACAACTCTTCAGAAATGTGGGCAATTTGTGGAAAAAACTTGTAAAAGTTCTGTCTATCCTTCAACCCACACTTAAATTATAATCTTCCAATAAAAGTTTCTGTGATTATGTCTCTCATAATTTCTCTATCTTCTCTAAACTTTGACTATACTGATTGTTCTATAAACTGCACATATAATTGTTTAATGTTGGATAATGTTTGTTTCAGGCAAGGACCTTATAGTTCATATTTCATGTTCCTTTAAATCTCTCATGGAATTTAATAAGTGGATTTGGATACATAGTAAGAGCTTTATGAGTACTTGTAGGCTAACAGTCAAAGACCTCAGTTTTGAATTCCAGATACATCACTTGGACAAGTGCTTTAGCTGCTCTAAGATTAAGTCTTCCTATATGTACAATGGGGATAATAATATTTAGTACACAGAATTGCTTTGAAGAGTAAAAGAGAGAAAATAAAGCACTCAGGGCAGAATCTAGTACAAAAGAAGTGTTCCATAAAGACTTATTTTAATGTTATTATTGTTACTATCTTCTATTTCTCACAAAATGTAAACTCCATGGAGGTGGGAATTTTTACATGGGCTGTTAATTGATTTATCTCAAGTGCCTGGCACATAGTAGGTGTTTAATTCTAGGCAGATATTTTTTACCTCTGGGTTTTAATTCTGCTACTTGAAGATAAGAGGAAGGTAAGAAGGTAGAGAATATCAGTTTGCAAGAAATCTTTCTTTTTTTTAAAATTTTTGGCTGCATTGGGTCTCTTCTGCTGCATACTGGCTTTCTCTAGTTGTGGTGAGCAGAGCCTACTCTTTGTTGCAGTGCGCAGGCTTCTCATTGCGGTGGCTACTCTTGTTGTGGGACACTTGATCTAGGCATGTGGGCTTCAGTAGTTGTAGCACACGAGCTCAGTATTTGTGGGACGTGGGCCCTAGAGCACGTGGGCTTCAGTAGTTGTGGTGTGTGGGCTCAGTAGCTGTGGCGTGCGGGTTCTAGAGTGCAGGCTCAGTAGTTGTGATGCACAGGCTTAATTGCTCCACGGCATGTGGGATCTTCCTGGACCAGGGATCGAACCCGTGTCTCCTGCACTGGCAGGGGGATTTTTAACAACTGCATCACGAGGGAAGTTGCAAAAAATCTTTCAAAACAAGTAAATTAGAGAAATTCTAGGCATCTTAAAAACTGTCTAGGGCACCCTCCCAAATTTGCCAAGGACAGATACTTTGAACCTTTCTCTCCAAATCTTAGCTACTACCAATGTCAATTGTTAGACAGACATCATTTAACATCTGCAGGCAGTCTTTGCATGAATATACACATCTCTGTCTCATTGCCCTTTCCTCCTGCCCCATCTACCCAGGTAAAATAGAAACAAATGAAAACAAACAAATCCTAAAGGGAGTGGGAAGAAATGCCAAGTAGCCTAATTAGCATTTTAAGTTCATTGCATCATTCTGTTTGGGTCTCTAGGCACATGAACCAACGTTTATTTCCATGATTGAGTAAAAGAACATTTTAATAGTTATTTGTACCCTATAGGTCCATGACCAATTTCATTAAACTGGGGTATTGCCAGAGGATGGCACTGCGCAGAGAGAAGCATCATCATTATTGCCCTGGTACCATCTTGTGGCAAGGGAGTGCCAGCCTGACTGCAGCTCTCTGCACTGGTCTGCCCAGTCTGCTTACATTCACGGTCTGATGTTTACTTATATAATTGTATCACTAAAGTTAAGAGATTACTTCTTTTTTTTCTTTGAAAATTAGAAGTTTGACTATATATAAGTAACATCTCTTTCATTAAAAATATTAAAAGATGAGAGTGACAAGGAAAAAGTCCTTCAGATTGACCTACTTCAAGACCAGGAAAACCAGGGACCATTATGGTAGTCTCTTTCTCTTTCTAATCAGGAGGTCTTAAGAGTCCAATATAAATATGGTAAGAAGAGACAGAAAAATGGCATATGTCATGTATAATTAAGTATATACTTGCACATTTGTCTCTGTTTCATGTCATCATTGGTCACCACATGAAATCAGGCCCTTTCTTAATCATCTTTCCCTTCTCTTCCTCTGACACTGCCATGTGTGTCCTCCTCCCTGGCTTGTACTTCCACTGATAGCTTCACAGCAAGCCTTTACCAATGCACCCTCAGGAATCACTTTTTTTTTTTAAAATCAAAGGATAGTTGATTTACAACGTTGTGTTAATTACTGCTCTACAACAAAGTGATTCAGTTATATACATATATACATTCTTTTTTTATATCCTTTTCCATTATGGTTTATCATAGGATATTGAATATAGTTCTCTGTGCTATACAGTAGGACATTGTGGTTTACCCATTCTATGTATAATAGTTTACCTCTGCTAACCCCAACTTCCCACTCCGTCCCTCTCCCAATCCTCTCCCCCTTGGCAACCACCAGTCTGGTCTCTATGTCCGTGATTCTGTTTCTGTTTCTTAGGTAGGTTCATTTGTGTCATATTTTAGATTCCACATATAAGTGATATCGTGTGGTGTTTGTCTTTCTCTTTCTGACTTACTTCACTTAGTAGGATAATCTCTAGTTGCATCCATGTTGCTGCAAATGGCATTATTTCATTGTTTTGTGACTGAGTAGTATTCCATTGTATATATATATATCACATTTTCTTTATCCATTCATTTGTCGATGGATATTTAAGTTGTTTCCACGTCTTGGATATCGTGAATCATGCTGCTATGAACATAGGGGTGCACGTATCTTTTTAAATTATAGTTTAGTCTGGGAATATGCCCAGGAGTGGGATTGCTGGATCATATGGTAATTCTATTTTTAGTTTTCTGAGGAACCTCCATACTGTTTTCCATAGTGGTTGTACCAACTTATATTCCCACCAACAGTGTAGCAGGAGGAAGCACTCTTACTTAGGGAATAACTGAACTTGCAGAATTTTCACAAGACATCCTGTTTGCCTTTCTTAAAAGCTGATTTTCTCATTTAAGGGCATTATCTCCCAAATACCCCTCTCAAGTGGAAGCTAATCGTTCTTCCATTGCCCTTGATAATTCATGTATAAAACATATCACACTTATATTTACATGCTCAATATATATCTTGTTCAGTACTTCATCTCCATTTGCATGTGCCACTTCCAAGGCCAATTGTCTTCACATGGTCATATATTTTTGTGGAATTTCCAAAGATATTTTAACAGAAATTAAAAGTACTCACTTTTCCTAACTCAACTTCCCTTGAATCATGTTTTTTTTGTTTTTTTTGTTTTTTTTTGCGGTATGCTGACCTCTCACTGTTGTGGCCTCTCCCGTTGTGGAGCACAGGCTCCGGACGCGCAGGCTCAGTGGCCATGGCTCATGGGCCTAGCCGCTCCGCAGCATGTGGGATCTTCCCAGACCAGGGCACGAACCCGTGTCCCCTGCATTGGCAGGTGGACTCTCAACCACTGTGCCACCAGGGAAGCCCCCATGCTTCTTATGTCTGGTGGCTTTGGAGTGGCTGCAGGTATTTTTGGGGTCTGATTAAGAGTAAGTTGCCGCAAAAACCTGACTTGATGAAGATCAAATAAAGCTCATTGTATGGCATTGTATAAAGGACATTGTCATGACCTGGTTAATTAATGTCTGTAATTTTCAAATAGTATTTAAGTTTTTGCATAAGAAAACTTGAAATGCCTTGAAATTTTATAGTTACCAAGAGTTCTAATAGAGGTTTTCAGTTTGACAGTTTGAATTTCACATGATATTTTTAACTACTTATAAAGCTAAAATAAAAATTTCTAATCTATTAATATGAAAAATGAACTTAAATATACTTTACTCTGATTTCCCAGAAATTAGAGCCTGAGACAGAGGGCTTATGTACTACTTTATTATTAGGGAGGGTAAGCCCAGAGAGCAGAAGTGAGGGACAGGGGGCAGAGAATGCCTGTTACAGGGCTGGCTGCTTCTAAGGGAGGCAGATGGCTCTATCACTGGAGCATACCCCCGAGAAGGTATCAACTGCACCTCCAAACCATCTTTCAGTGGGGAGAAAAGAGGAAACATGGACTGCTCACTCTCTCATTGGTCAAAGGCTCACCTCTCAGTGCTCCTCTGAGTTTGCATAGGTGAGTCTGGGCATTAACAGTTGAATCCCAGAACAAGTGTTAAAAGGGAAATCCTAGGGTATGAGAAAAACAGGAGCTGTCAGATTGCACCATGTGAAGTCAGACAGCCTTTGCAGAGCTACAAGAAACAGGCAACACCAACAGCACTGAAATGATGTATTAGAAATGTCTGATATGCAAGAGGAAAGCCAAAATTATCTTTCTATTCTCTCTATAGAAAATCTTGCAAAAATCATTGAATGTAGAACCTAAAATTGTAAGGGGAAAAGCTATTATACAGGTATATCAGGCAAATAGTTAATAAAAATATTATATTTTTTTCTGGATATTTGATCATGGAATTTGCCAGCATTTTAAAATTTATAATTTGTTGTGATTTCTCATTTTAAATACATTGCCTTTGTAATTAATTTTATATGTAATTTTATCTTTTTTCTAGGAAGCCCCTACGATACGTAGGATTTAAGGCTCACAAAACCTGGATCACTCCTGTGCTCAAGTTTATCCTATCTGAAAACTAATAAAAAAAATAAACAAACAAGTTTTCTTATCCCATGTCCTCATTTGGCACCAAGCCTTTCCCTCTCTTCTCTTCACAAACAAGGTTTTTCACAGACTAGTTCATGTTTCCTGACTCCTCTCCCTCCACTCATATCTATTTCTTAAACTGCTCCCACTTGGTTCCTACACCCTCGATTCCCCAAGAAGTGCTCTTCTTAAGGTCACCAGAACCCTGTATTATCAATTCAACAGACACTTCTGCTCTTTTTCATGAATACCATTTCTGTGGAGTTGCTGCAGATGACTGGCCCTGGCTTTTTTATACTCTTTTCTTCTAGTTCTTTTTCTATGCATCTGACAATTCCTTCACTCCTTGAATTCTGATGTTGACCAAGGCCTCCAGCCTTCTGCTCATCTTACTCTAATCTGACCACTCTCTTTGAGTGACTTAATCCAGGACTTTAGTTGTCTTTTAGGAGGTTCCTGTCATTTCCTGCTCATATTTAATCAATCAACTTTAGACCTCTGACATGTTCTAGGAAGAAAGGGTTCTCTGCTAAAGCCAAGGGCAATGGAACTGATTTGTTTTTTTTATGTGTCTGAGTAACATCTATTTATATATGATGGAACTATATTTCCTTGAGAAATGGTGTCTTTTTCTCTATTGCGACTACCTGGAAATCAGCAGTAACTTCCTAACTGTTCTTTTTTTCCACCAATCTAGTGTGTCTTCCATATAACTATTACTTTGATCACTTAAAAAGGAAACGTCATTATCTTGTTCCCATTAGAAAAAAAATCTTCTAAAGGCTTCTATAACATTCATAACGTTCAGATTGCTTTAAAAAGTCTATATCAAAAATTAAGTTGTATAGGTTTATGAACTCATTGTACAAGGTGAAAAAATATCTTTCAAAGGTGTATAAGAAACACCAGTAGCCTTGTTCTTGGATTTTTATGTAAAGTATATACAAAAAAATATAAGCCTGAAACCTGTCATGTCTAACAATATATAGTGGATTAATGGCTATGGTTCTAATTCAATCTTTTTAACAGTTGCATGATATTCCATAACATCATTGTACCAGAATTTATTAACCATCTTCATACTGATGGGCATTCGGTCATTTCCATGTTTAATCAGCACATAAAGTATTGTAATACACAGCATTAGGTATACATTCCAATGTAATTCTTATGTAACTATGTATTCATCTAACAATTCCAATAAAAGTATAATGAGATTTCACTGAACATACATACATCCTGTGCCCTTCTCTAAACCAGATATTATGGTGAGGGGAGTGCAAAACTCTTATTGGCTGGGATGAGTCATGTGGCCATGCCTAGATTTGGGGTAGAGGTCAATTCCCTTATTCTCAGCCCATGTACTTCAGGTGGAAAGAGTGGCTTCTTGAAGGAAATTAGTTTGCTGCTAATGAAAGAAGGAAGAATGGAATTGGGTGGTTAAAACATAGCAAACATCTTACAGTAACAGGAGCTAATGGCTTGTTCAAACACTGAAGCAGGTGAGTGACATTGTTCCCATGTTGTAGACAAGGATTTCATCATATGGGAGCATAGGAAGTACAGAAACACTGAGGCTTTGAAGTTCTATACATGTATCACTTTATTAGTAAAATCTGACTCAAGAAAAGTTCAGTTAGCCTAAAGCTATGGTGGGCGACTTGATCAACTTGGAACACATGTCCATTTTGTTTACCCTATAAAGGTTATATACCCTATCTAGAATTGAGAAGTGAATATTCTCAGCAAACATGTAGAAGTCAGCAGTAACTAATTAACTTTGATTTCTAAGGCCTCAGAGGTTTTTCCAAACAGAATCCATGTATTGAGTAAGGGTATGTCTAGGCCCACTTCTCTGGAGGAGCTAAAAGTCAGTGGCCTGTGTAGCACACAGAATGCCCTTTGTTCAGTCTGTCAGTAACCTGCCCAGAAGCATTCCACACGGTGTGCAGCTCCTGACTTTGTATGTGCGTGTGTGGGCACATATCCAAAATTAGCTTTCATTATCAGATTTATAAATGCATCAAGTTTGCCTCTATTCCTGGGACAAATAACTTCATTTGAAGAAGAAATGAAATGTGTAGCTGATAGGCCATTTGTAGTGACTCAAGATTCTTATCTTCCCACTGTCCCAATGTTAAGAGATTCCAAATATTTCCACCACCTCCTTTTGAATCAGAGAAAATATAAAACTAGTTTAAAAACAGAGAAAGAGAAGAAGGTTAGGAGGAACAAGGAGGGAGAGAGGGAGAGAGAGTTGGAGGGAGAAGACAATTGCACAATACCTTCATATTTCCTTAAGCAACCATCCTTCTTTCTAATTGTTAACCTAGAAAAGTGTCTCAAGTTCACCTTGCCTTCCATATGAACCTTAAGTCGGCGATTAAGGAATGCAGCACAGGATTTAATCTTTCATTTCCTTTTGTTGGGGCTCATTGCTAGTATTTTCTCCAATTCTAAACTCTTTCTTTTATTTATGGAATTATTGGTACTTAGTCCTTATTCCTTGCAATGAGAACTTTAAAAAAATTTTTTTTTGATGTGGACCATTTTTTTAAAAGTCTTTATTGAATTTGTTGCAATATTGCTTCTGTTTTATGTTTTGGTTTTTTGGCTATGAGGCATGTGGGATCTTAGTTCCCCAACTAGGGATTAAACCTGCCCTTCCTGCATTGGGAGGCAAAGTCTTAACCACTGGACCATCAGGGAAGTCCCTGAGAACTTTTAAGTGCATAAATTTTTAGCAATTCTAGGCTCAGAATAAGTTCTGAGAAGCATACAAAAATACCTCTGATGCTCAGTATTCAAGATATCACTCTGTCATTTCCACTACTAACACCCAGTCTTTCTAAGAAATAATTTTTTGTCAATGACTAACTTTTATTCATATGCAATACGTTTAATGAGGGGGTGTTTTTCGGATAATGCTATGATTTTTTTAAAAATATTTATTTATTTGTTTATTGAAGTATAGTTGATTTACAATGTTATATTAGTTTCAGGTGTACAACATAATGATTTGATATGTTTATAGGTTATATTCCATTTAAAGTTATTATAAAATATTGGTTATATTTCCCATGTTGTACATTATATACTTGTATCTTATTTATTTTATAGTGTTGACTGAAAAAAATGCACAACCTAAAAGTTGAGAATTATGATTTACTCGGCAGACTTACTGAGGACTAAAGCCCAGGAGACAGCCTCTCAGATAGCTCTGAGAGACTGTTTCAAAGGGGATGGGAGGAGCAGGATATATAGGAGTTTTTGAGAAAAAAAAAGGACATCTCAAGCTATTGAATTTAGCACTTTTCTATGTATGGAAAGATGCAAGAGTCTGGCCTTAATGAAATTATTCCTTTGATATGCACCTTAACTGTTTAGAGCCAGTGTCCTGTTTTTTTCTCCATGACGCACCTTCGGGGATGGCAGCTGCAGTGGCTGATGGCCTGATGGCTGCAACATCTTTTATTTACTGATATGGTAGGCAACATTCTTTGTCCACAGTATCTAGTACTTTGCATCTCTTAATCCACTTCCCCTGTCTTGTCCCTCTTACCATCCCTCTCCCCACTGGTGACCACTACTTTGTTCTCTGTATCTATGAGTCTGTTTCTATTTTATTGTATTCATTCATTTTATTTTTTAGATTCCACATATAAGTGAGATCATGTAGTATTTGTCTTTCTCTATCTGACTGACTTCACTAAGCATAATACCCTCTAGGTCCAGATTTCATTCTTTTTAATGGGTAATATTCCATTCTGTATATATACCACTTCTTTTTATATTCTTCTGTTGATGGGCACTTAGTTTGCTTCCATATCTTGGCTATTATAAAAATAATGTTGCTATGAACATTGGGTGTATATATGTTTTCTAATTAGTGTTTTCATTTTCTTTGGATATATACCAAGGAATGAAGTTGCTGGATCATATGGTAGTTCTATTTTTAATTTTTTAAGGAACCCCCATATTGGTTTCCATAGTGGCTGTACCAATTTACATTCCTACCAACAGTGAACTAAGGTTCCTTTTCTCCATATCCTCACCAAAATTTATTATTTGTTGTTTTTTGACTATAGCCATTATGACAGATGTGAGGTGATAGCTCATTGTTGTTTTGATTTACATTTTCCTAATGCTTAGTGATGTTGAATGTCTTTTCATGTGCCTGTTGGTCACCTGTATGTCTTCTATGGAAGAATGTCTATTCAGGTCTTCTGCCCATTTTTAAATTGGGTGTTTATTTTTTTTTGTTATTGTTGAGTTGTATGACCTATTTCTATATTTTGGATATTAACCACTTATCAGACATATTTGTAAATATCTTCTCCCATTTAGTAGGTTGTCTTTTCATTTTGTCGATGGTTTTCTTTGCTGTGCAAAAGCTTTTAAGTTTAATTAGGTCCCATTTGTTTATTTTTACTTTTGTTTTCCTTGCCTGAAGTGACAGATCCAAAAATATATTGCTAAGACTTATGTCAAAGAGCATACTGCCTATGTTCTTCTAGGAGTTTTATGGTTTCTTGTCTTACATTTAGGTCTTTAATCCATTTTGAATTTATTTTTGTACATGGTATGAGAAAATGTTCTAACTTCATTTTTTACATGTAGCTGTCCACTTTTTCCATCACCAATTTTTGAAGAGACTGTCTTTTCCCCATTGTATATTTTGATCATAGATTAATTGACCATGTGTGCATGGGTTTATTTCTGGTCTCTCTATTCTGTTCCATTGATCTATGTGTCTGTTTATGTGCCAGTAACATACTGCTTTGATTACTGTGGCTTTGTAGTATATTCTGAAGTCAAGAAGCATGATACTTCCAACTTTGTTCTTTTTCCTCAAGATTGCTTTGACTATTTGGGGTCTTTGGTGGTTCCATACAAATTTTAGGATTATTTGTTTTAGCTTTGAAAAATGTCATAGATGTTTTGATATGGATTACATTGAATCTGTAAATTGCTTTAGGTAGTATGGCCATTTTAACAATATTAATTCTTCCAATCCAAGAGCACAGGATATCTTTTCATTTCTTTCTATCATCTTCAATTTCCTTCATGTTTTATAGTTTTCAGTGTACAGGTCTTTCACCTCATTGGTTAAGTGTATTCTTAGGTATTTTATTATTTTTGATGTGATTTTAAATGGGATTCTTTTCTTAATTTCTCTTTCTGTGAGTTCATTATTAGTGTATAGAAAAGCAACAGATTTCTGTATGTTAATCTTGTATCCTGCAACTTTTCTGAATTTCTATATTAGTTTTAATAGTTTTTGGTGGAGACTTTAGGGTTTTATTATATAAAGGATCATGCCATTCTGCAAAGAGTGATGGTTTTACTTCTTCCCTTCCAAATTGGATACCTTTTATTTATTTTTCTTGTCTGATCTCTGTGGCTAGGACTTCCAATACTATGTTAAATAGAAGTGAGAGAGTGGGCATCCTTGTCTTATCCTGAAAATAGAGGAAAGACTTTTAGTTTTTCACCATTGAGTATGATGTTAGCTGTGTGTTTGTCATAAATAACCTTATTTGTTGAGATATGTTCTCTCTATACCAACTTTGATGAGAGTTTTTATCATGAATCAATGTTGAATTTTTGTCAAATGCTCTTTCTGTGTCTATTGAGATGGTCACATGATATTTATCCTTCCTTTTGTTAATATGATTTATCACATTGATTGATTTGTAGATGTTGAACCATCCTTGCATCCCTGGAATAAATCCAAATCAATCATGGTTTATGATCTTTTTCTATATTGTTGGATTCGGTTTGCTAACATTTTGTTGAAGACTTTTGCATGTATATTCATCAAAGATATTGACCTGTAATTTTCTTTTCTCTTTTTTAGTGTCTGGTTTTGGTATCATGGTAATTGGGACTTATAGAATGAATTTGGGAGTGTTCTATCCTCTTCAGTTTTTAGAATATTTTGAGAAGGATATGTATTTGCTCTTCTTTATATTTTGGTAGAATTTCCCTGTGAAGCAGTCCAGTCTTGCACTTTTTTTTTGCTGGGAATTTTTTATTACAAATTCAACTTCAGTTCTAGTAATCAGTCTGTTCAGATTGTCTGTTTCTTCTTGATTCAGTCTTTGTAGGTTGTATGTTTCTAGAAATTTGACCATTTCTTCTAGGTTGTCTAATTTGTTGGTATATAACTGTTCATATTATTCTCTTACAGTTTTTTGTGTCTCTGTGGTATTGGTTGTTATTTCTCCTCTTTCATTTCTTATTTTGTTTATTAAGGTCCTCTCTTTTCTTCTTAGTGATCCTGGCTAAAGATTTATTAATTTTGTTTATCCTTTCAAAAACCAGTTCTTATTTCCTTTGATCTATTCTATTGCCTTTTTGATCTCTATTTTATTTATTTATTCTCTGGTCTTTATTATTTCCTTTCTTCTGCTGACTTTGAGCTTGTTTGTTCTTTTTCTAATTCCTCTCTTTTCGTCTTAGTGAGCCTGGCTGAAGGTTTATTAATTTTGTTTATCCTTTCAAAAAACCAGTTCTTGGTTTCATTGATTTTTTGTTCTGTTGCTTTTTCGTCTCTATTTATTTCCTCTCTGATCTTTCCTATTCCCTTCCTGTTGCTTACTTTGGGGCTTTGCTTGTTTTTCTTTTTCTAATTCCTTTAGATGGTAGATTAGGTTGTTTATTTGAGATTTTTCTTGTTTCTTGAGGTAGGGATTAATCACTATAAAATTCTCTTAGAACTGCTTTTGCCATGTCTTGTAGACTTTGGAAATTTGTGTTTTCATTTTCATTCATCTTAAGGTATTTTCTGGTTCCCACTTTGATTTCTTCATTGATCCATTGGTTTTTTAGTAGCATGTTGTTTAGTCTCCCCATGTTTGTGTTTTTCCATTTTTATTTCTATAATTGATTCTAGTTTCACACCATTATAGTTGGAAAAGATGCTTGATATAATTTCTATCCTCTTAAGGTTGTTGAGACATGTTTTCCAGCCTATCATATGATCTACCCTGAAGAAATTCCATGTGCACTTGAAAAGAATGTGTATTCTGCAGTTTTGGGATTGAATGTACTGTAGATATCTATTAAGTCCCACTGGTCTACTGTGTTATTTAAGGCCACACTTTCCTTATTGATTTTTCTGTCTGGATGATCTGTCCATTGATGTATGTGGGGTGTTAAACTCCCCTGCTATTATTGTGTTACTGTCAATTTATCCTTGTGTCTGTTAATATTTGCTTTATATATTTAGGTGCTCTTACATTAGGTGCATATATGTTTGTGAATATTGTATCATCTTTTTGTACTGATTGATTTGCTATTATATAATATCCTTCATTGTCTTTTATTATAAACTTTGTTTTAAAGTTCACTTTGATATGAATAGTGCTACCTGAGCTTTCTTTTCATTTCCTGTTGCATGGAATATCATTTTCCATCACCTCAGTTTCAGTCTGTTGTTTCTTAGCCCTGAAGTGAATCTCTTGTAGGAAGCATATATAATGGTGTTTTTGGTTTTGTTTTATAAAATCAGCCACCCTATGTCTTTTGATTGGTACATTTAGTGCATTGACATTTAAATTGATTGTTTGTTATATACTTACTGTCATTTTGTTATTTGTTTTCCTGTAGTTCTTCTCTGTTCCTTTCTTCTTCTTTTAGTATCTTCACTTGTGGTTTGATGATTTTCTTTAGTATTATGTTTGTGTTCCTTTCTCTCTAGTTTTGTATATCTATTGTAAGTTTTTGATTACTGGTTACCATAGAGTTCATATATATTGAACTATAACTATATCTACTTATTTTAAACTGATACTTATTTAACTTAAACACATTCTAAAAGTTCCATATTTTTCTCCTTCCCCACAACAGTGCTTTGTATTTTTGATGTCATATTTTACATCTTCATGTCGGTCCCTTAACTGTTTATTGTAATCATAGCTGATTTTTCTTTAACCTTTGTACTAGCTTATTTCAATCATTGAACCACAGTCTTTAAATTTTCCTTTACCAGTGGAATTTTCCCCCTCCTGTAATTTCTTGTTTTTTGTTGTGGCCTTTTCTTTTTCACTTAAAGAAGACCCTTTAACACTCCTTGTCAGGTCAATTTAGTATTGATGAACTCTTTAATTTTTTGCTTCTCTAAGAAGTTATAGCTTCTTCAGTTTTGATCGATAACCTTGCTGGAGACGGTATCCTAGGCTGTACATTTTTTTTCTTTCCGGACTTTAATTATATTACACCACTCCCTTCTGGCCTGCAGTTGCTGCTGAAAAATCCTCTTATAGTCTTCTGGGGTTTCCCTTGTATGTGACTCTTTTTTTCCTTTTGCTGTCTTTAAATCTTTACCTTTTGCCATTTTAGTTATGATATATCTTTGTGTGGGTCTCTTTAACTTCATCTTATTTGAGACTCTCTGTTCTTCCTGTACCTGGACATCTGTTTAATTCTTCAGTTTTTAGTCATAATTTCATCAAATATTTTTTGAACTCTTTTCTCTCTCTCTTCTCCTTCTGGGACCCCTATAATGTGGATGTTAGTATGCTTGATGTTGTACCAGAGGTCTCTTAAACTGTCCTCATTATTTTTAATTTGTTTTTCATTTTGCTTTCCTGACTGTGTGAATTCCATTGTTATGTATTGCAGATTACTTATGCATTTTTCTGTATCACCTAATCTGCTATTAATTCCCTCCTGTGTATTTTTAATTTCAGTTATTGTTTCTTTAGCTCTGACTGATTCTTTATAATATTTTCCAGTTCTTTGTTAAAATTCTCGTTATGTTAATCTGTTCTTTTCCCCAGTTCAGTTAGCATTCTTATTAATATTGCTTTGAACTCTTTATTAGGTAAATTATCTCTGTTTCATTAGGTTTTTTTCCAGGATTTTTTCTTATTTTTTCATGTGAAACATATTCTTCTGTCTTCTTAATTTGTTTAACTTTCTCTCACTCTATGAAATGATGTGAAACACTTACCTATCCTGATCTTGAAGGCATCCCTATGCAGTCTGCATGTTCCCAGTGTCCTTGTGTATGAGCATCCCTATGTAGTCTGCACGTGCCTGTGTCTTTGGTGGGAGAACTGTATCTGAAGTGATAGTGAGCTCCTATTCCTCTGTGCTGGCAGCCACCACCTTAGTGGGTGGTCTGGAGTTGGAGGGGCCTGAGCCAGAGCCAGGTGCATGTCAGGCTTCTACTATGCTCAGTGGTCATCACAGTCCAATTGGGTTTGGGGCCTGAGGGGCTGGAGCAGTAACAAAGTTGGGTTTCTCGAGTGTGATGGCAGTCTCCACCTTGGTTTGAGGTGGAGGTGGGAGGTAGCTATGGCCTGAGGGCTTGGGGCTGAACTTCCATGCTGATTTTACTTTTTCCCCAGTGTGTGCACCTTGGTTAGAGGCTGGGTCAGGGTCAGAGAGGTTGGTGCCACACCACTGAGCTGCCCCCTCCCAAATGTGAACAGGAATGCATAGGAAGCTCTTCAATGATAGTGGACTCTTCCCTGGATCTAGCTTAGCTCCCTTGTGATTGTGCACAGGGATGCGCTCTGGTGGGATAATGCTATGATTTATCATGTAGTCTGACTTATTAGGATAAAAATCTTATCTTTGGTTTTAAAATAAATATCTCCTCTTCTACTATAGCCAAATGCAGAAATTCACCTGTGAGCACAACATTTAGAATTGAAAATCATTGTTTGGTTTCTCTTTGGCAACTTCCAAAACATGAATCCAGTGCTTTAACATGATTTTGAGAAATGAACATTTTCAGAATTGACCAAAGCTTCCCATTTTTGTAGAAGATAGGGGGAAGCTATCAGTGGTTTTTGGAGAGTGGCATTTCCTCAGTCATTGTTCACAAATAAAGTTGGTTAGATCATCTAGCAGGGGGTCCCTTTTTCTAATTTACACAAGGCTACTGAATGATCTAGCAGCAGGTGGGGTTAGATGTGGGCTGGCTGCAGAGGCCAAGAACCTGTAAGAGCTTTGCTTGAGCAGGTCAGCATGGGTTCAGCTTTCTTAGTATTTTTACAACTATTTTCTTTCTTGTGTACTAGAAATTGGAGAAAGTAATGAGACAATTAACTTGTATTACTTCTTGTGGAAGAATTTGCTTCTTGTAGAAACTCAGTTCTACAAAGCCTTGAAAGACTGACCACTGTTCCAAATGTGGTTGGCCCAAATTTACTCACATTTGCCTTTAGACACTCAGTAAGCTCCATTTCCTTAAAGTTATAGAAGCTGAGTACTAAGAATAGTGCCCTTGAGACTCCTGCCAACACAACTTCTAGTGATGGTACCATGTATAATAGAGATTGAATGGGACTTTACCTTTCACTTCTGAGTTTTGAGTAAGCAGTCTTCAGAAGACTATCTTTAACATTTAGCAACTTAATTTCTAGACACTCATTATTTAGGAACTAAATTGCTTAGATGCTATTTGAGATGATTCAAAATACAAATTTTTAATGATATTATATAGATTTAGGGATCATGAATTGGAAGTTCAAAGTTGGAAATATTATTTAATATTTTTTAAGGATAAGTGTTTCAGTCCTGTTCAGAATGTGAGATTGAACACCACAGCATCAAATGACCTCTTACTTTCTGCTCCCTCCAAAAACTAATACTTGTATGTTTGCTAGGGGTTCTGTAACAAAATACCATAAGCTGGGTGACTTAAACAACAGAAATTTATTGCCCCACAGTTCTGGAGGCTAGAATTCTAAAATCGAGGTATGAGCAGAGTTGATATCTTCTGAGAGCTGTGAGGGATAATTTGTTAATGTGCCACTCCCCTAGCTTCTGGTGGTTTGCTGGTAACTTTTGGTGTTCTTGGAATGCAGAATAATTATCCTGATTTCTGCCTTCATCTTTGTATGGCATTCTTCCTGTGTGCTTATGTTTCTTCATATGGCATTCTTTTATCAGTCATATTGGATTATAAACCCACTGTATTCTGGGATGACTGCATCCTACAACCTTGTGAATTCCTACACAATTACATCTGCAATGACCCTATTTCCAAATAAAGTCATATTCTGAGGTGCTAGGAATTAGGATTTCAACATATGAATCAGAGTGGGGAACAGTTCAACCCCTAAGAAAGCCCAAAGGTGTTTCATGAAAAGGATTGACATTCTGGGAGCAGTGAATTCTACTGGAATAGTTGTTTCATTGAGTTGTGGTAACTGTAGTTTTCTGGGTAGTATTTGAAGCTCCATAACTAAATGCTACAGTCTATGAAATACTGCTGTTCTTGTATTCATGCTTGAGGGGAATAAACCAGTGCCTCTGAGTCTTAGCTGCCTGGGCTCTCAATAAAGAAGTGGGGTCACTAAGCCAAGAAAATATAAAGTCCCCAATAGAGCAGCTCTCTGTATGTAATTCCAGCACCAATTAACAACTTCAGATACACTATTCAATTTCTAGACATGATCCTTTGCAGTTCCAGGTTTCTTTAATTTTCTAAATAATTGCTATCATACAAATCCAAATAAAACTGGTCTGAAGCTGAAATAAAAATATGTATCTTAAAATATAAAATATCATCTCTGTGATAAACAGTTCTCATTCTCACTAGCAGTGATTGGTCACTTTCTAGCAATCTCAGCCAAGAGATTGTGGTAAGTGCAGAGGCAGAGTGAGCTAACTACCTGCTTTTGTGTTCTTCCTTGGCAGGGGTCAGGCACTCTGTCTAGGGAAGCCATTTTCACTGTAGCCTGGGTTGGAGGAGCAAGTGTTGCCAGTGGTAAATGTCCAACTTCACACTCAGGGTCCCTCAAAAGTTGGGGAGTGTTCATAAGCCCTGAAACTGCTGATAATATTGACATGGGAATATGGAGTTTCTTCTACTTTAATAACCGCTATCACACCTATAAAACATGTTTTCTTAAAAATTGCATCTTTCAAAGTCTTCTAGTGATCATTCTTTAATGGATATATCAGACTTGCATTACCAATACATGATTTTTGATTTTTAAAAATAATCAGCTATCTAAAGATCTCATTATGGGTTTTCTCCTTCAATCAATCAATCAATCAATCTCTCTCTCTCTCCGTTTCTCCTCTCATTCCTCCTCTGTCCCCTTTTGGCACCCTTTGGCCTAATACCCAATTTTTTTATTTTTAATAAATTTATTGATTTATTTTTGGCTGTGTTGGGTTTTCATTTCTGTGTGAGGGCCCTCTCCAGTTGTGGTGAGCGGGGAACACTCTTCATCGCTGTGCGCGGGCCCCTCACCGTTGCGGCCTCTCCTGTTGCAGAGCACAGGCTCCAGACACGCAGGCTCAGTAGCCGTGGCTCACGGGCTTAGTTGCTCCGCGGCATATGGGATCTTCCCAGACCAGGGCTCGAACCCGTGTCCCCTGCATTGGCAGGCAGATTCCCAACCACTGCACCACCAGGGAAGCCCCCCATTTTGTTTTTATTCTTCTATACTTTTGTTTGTTGTGCTGCTTTTGCTCTTATCTAAGTGAGATTAAACAATACAAATATCTATCGGTATTTGCAGGAATTTTCCCCCAAAGTAATAGAGAGTTCTAATTCTGCTCTGATTGAATTGAACGCCCTGTTTTATTAAACATGGAGAAAAGTGTAGATAATTCTACTAATTTGTAAGTGGCTCTAACTAGTTAGTATTTTCATTATTTTTGGAGGATTTAACATATTTTAGTTTGTATGAAAATATGTATGTTGGTTACAGTATGAACCAGAATAATAAATGAATCAGAGAAAGAAAACTTTATGCAGTTTCCTCTCCTTTTTCGAGGTGGGTATGGGAGGGTGGTTTGGGTTTTTTAGTTTTTATCTATGGAAGGGGTACTTGAAATTTAAAGCATTGTATTTCTGAATTAGTTCATTCCTTTATTTTGGCCATTGTTCATTGTCATATTAGCAGAGAAGTAGATTCTCATTGAGAGTGTACAACATTTGCTTAATGTGAAAGCTCAGTATCAGTGTCATTTGAAATTAAGGAAGTGTCTACATGATTTCTGGTCTTTGAGATCGTTCTTGTAAAATCTACTGAGGTGATATTTTGCATTTATAGGTCAAGAGATCTTTTAAAGATTGCAGTTAGAAATGTTTTCCATGATTATTCCTATTTTAATTTGATAGGAATATGAGATCCAAAGAAATTCTGATTTTGAACTAATTTTTTATAAATTTCACTTGGGATGAATAGAGAGAGAGATGAGTTTTGTAATAAAGCAAACAAAAAGTACCTATTCACAAGGCAAGAGGAGAGAATCCAGCTGCTTCTAGTTTTTTTGTTTTTTTTTTTTACATCTTTATTGGAGTATAATTGCTTTACAATGGTGTGTTAGTTTCTGCTTTATAACAAAGTGAATACATATACATATGTTCCCATATCTCTTCCCTCTTGAGTCTTCCTCCCTCCCACCCTCCCTATCCCACCCCTCTAGGTTGTCACAAACCACCAAGCTGATTTCCCTGTGCTATGTGGCTGCTTCCCACTAGCTATCCATTTCACGTTTGGTAGTGTATATATGTCCATGCCACTCTCTCGCTTTGTCACAGCTTCCCCTTCCCCTTCCCCATATCCTCACGTCCATTCTTTAGTAGGTCTGTGTCTATATATGTGTGTTAGCATACAGTATTTGTCTTTCTCTTTCTGACTTACTTCACTCTGTATGACAGACTCTAGGTCCATCCACCTCATTACAAATAGCTCAATTTCATTTCTTTTTATGGCTGAGTAATATTCCATTGTATATATGTGTCACATCTTCTTTATCCGTTCATCCGATGATGGACACTTAGGTTGTTTCCATCTCCTAGCTATTGTAAATAGAGCTGCAATGAACATTTTGGTACATGACTCTTTTTGAATTATGGTTTTCTTAGGGTATATGCCCAGTAGTGGGATTGCTGGGTCATTTGGTAGTTCTATTTGTAGTTTTTTAAGGAACCTCCATACTGTTCTCCATAGTGGCTGTACCAATTCACATTCCCACCAGCAGTGCAAGAGTGTTCCCTTTTCTCCACACCCTCTCCAGCATTTATTGTTTCTAGATTTTTTGATGATGGCCATTCTGACTGCTTCTAGTTTTGTATTTACGTTTGCTGTTGCAGGTGGAGTAGAAATGTAGCCAAATAGGGTACTTCTGGCAAACTTGATTCTGTTGGTATTTACCACATCTCTCAGAATTTAGTGTCCATGCAATTCAGCCAAGGTGCTTTTGTTAAATATGCCACATACATATTTCCCTTCCCCCCCCATCACTGATTTAGTAGATCTGGGTGATCTGAAATGTGGGCAACATTTTTTCTTACTTGGAAGCACTCTGTATTTCTGTCTCTTGATAGGTAATTTTTATCAAGTAACTCATTCTGAAAATGGATGAGAAAAAGTTGCTTTTTAGCTTTCCATATGACTGATTTAATGCACACAATGTTCTTACACAGTTGCTTACACTATAATAAATGCCAGGAGGTGTTTGTTATTGGGGTGGGGGAAAGTTTAGCTTTACAATGCTAACCCAGCTTGGAGACCTGCACTTTCACACGACCTTTCTCAACAGCAAGATTGCTGCCTCTCATCCTGCCTGTGTGAAATTCTAGAGCAGCCTCTGCCACTAATTCTTCTATAACAACTTTTTATTTGTCTTCACCAGACTTTTAGGAATACATTGTCAGCAAACAAGCAACCCAAGCAGGTTTTTAACACTGAAGAAGGGACTGGTTATTGGTAGATCTTTCATACATTTTAATTGTAACTGAAATATCTTGTACTTCTTGAAACAAAATATTTGATGTAAAACTAGAGTTTATTTATTTTAAAGAGATTAAACTTAACTTTAAAATAGTAAAAGTTAAACAGTAAACAGTACTGATATGGGAACCAGATTGCCAGGCTCCATAGTGTGAATAATTAACTGGCCTAATGTTCAGGTAATCTAGGTTCTAATGCCAGCTCCTTCCTCAAATCTTTTTGTAGCTTGTCAAGTCCATTATGCTCAATCAAATGGCTATTATTAAACCGTGTAAACTTGAATGGATTATCAGAACCTAGCTGAACTGATCTTGGAGAGGCAGCAGTGAGCAGTGGCTTAATTCCCTGCCCAGGAATTGAACCTGGGTAGCCTGGATGAAAACCAGGAACTTTAGCCACCAGACCATCAAAGGCTAGAGGCTAGAAGTTATTTTTCCTTGGTTCTCGCCCCCAGTTAAAAATGTATTTCTCATGGAGGCAAAAACTGTAAAAACAGGTACAAAGTTTATTATTAGGGACATAGCACAACAATTGGGATAGAACACAAAGAAATTGTTTAGTTAAGATAGAAGTGAGGCAGAGACGCACACCCAGAGAGAAAGGGTGTGGGCATCCTCCCTAATGAGGAAAGCGGTAAAGAGGTGGTTAAGTCACTTATATAGGGCAGTTCTTCAGGGTCTTTGTTTACCTTTGGCCAATTATCTGGTTTCTTCTTCCACACCTGACCTGCCATAGGACGCTTCCCAATATGCATGCCCAACTTTTTTCCAAAATGGATTTCAGCCCAGGAGTGGCCTTACAGTCACATATTATGGGGTGGTGCCCCCTCCTTTTTGAGCCTTTCTGCGCATGTGCAGTGTCTCCCTTGCCCCAAGGATGGGAAATGCATGACCTCTTGATCTTTACTCAGACAGGGTTTAGCCCCTCTCTGTTCCTGCCATGACTGTTATCTTAGAGTGTCCTCAGGAGACAAAGCCTAGCTATTTAACCTGTTCTGTTATTATTTCTATTTCAAAGTGCAAACAGGAGGCTGGTTGTAAATATCTAACCTGGAGCCCACCTATCTCCTGTCTCAGGAAATATAAACAGGAGGCTATTTGTAAGTGTCCAGCCTGAAACCCATCTTTTTCTCTCCCCAAGGAATGTAAATAGGCAGGCAAGTTGTAAATCTCTATCCTGGAGCCCATCTATCTCCTGTCTCAGAACTAGCTGTTTAATGCCAAGGATCAGCGGCAAACAAGATCACTTTAATCAATTTATACTCATGCACACTTTGGTCACGTTTAAATGGCTAGTGGTAATTTAGACATGTCTAGGAAAATTTTCTATGTGCCTGTGACAAACAAACTGTGCAGGCAGTAGTATCTAAGGAGAACAAAAATTAACAGTTTTAAGGTACACCTTACTTATTCTTTGAATAAGCAAAGTTGAGTTTTTTTCACTCTAAGAAATTGTACCTGAACACAGGCTGGGGTCCAGTTATGAGACATTCATGGATTCACACACTGACCCAACACTGGGATACACAATCTTAGGCCAGCCGGCTAGTCAGCCAACCAGGCACCTTTGAATGTGTGCATCCTTTTTGCCCCAGCCTTAATTACCTTTCATGTCAGGCTTCTTATTTGTCAGTGGTATTGCTACTAGTTCTGCCTATCTCACAGATGCTATTGTGTGAATAGAATGAACATGTGCAAATGATTCTCACTTTTACCAGGAAGACACTCTGAGCTAATGTCTTCTTGTAGCCATCTCTGTAATCAAGTAAAAAGTAGTAGGTCAAAAAGAATGGTTTTAGAATTGAAATGTAAATATGAGCTAATGAGTGAATTTTCTGTTATTTAGGACAATGATGCTAGTCTTTCACTGAGCAAGTAGAATAATTAAATCATAATTCCTTTCATTATTAAATAAACCAATATCCATTCTACTTTGTAATGGACTGTATCTTGGGGTTATAAGATGGTCCTGTTTACCCTGGTTCTTCTTCACAGGGTTGGCCTTTGCTGTTCTCTCATCTGTGCACCCCGTGTTTGGTTTGTATGGGTCTCTGTTTCCTGCCATCATTTATGCCATATTTGGAATGGGACGTCATGTTGCCACAGGTAATAATTTCTGTCTATGCTTATGCTTCTCATATTACTAATGAAGGGACTCAGAAGTGATCATTTGTTACGGATTACATTTCCAATGTAATTCTTACTTTACTACTGAAAATATTAGGGCAAATATTATCAGCAAATAATATCAGCAAATATTAGGGCAAAACATTTAACTTTTTGTGCCTCAACACATACTGTGATTTATTGCTATATTACTATGTAACCAAGGTTATTGTTAAAGATTCTGTTCATTTTTAAGTTGTAAAAAGACTGTAAGAGAAGGATAAATATTCTGAATTTACAATGAAATGAAAATAAGCACTCTGAGGAAAAGACTATAAAATTTAGTTACTCAAATATTGAAAACTATTTTCCATGTAATTAATATTTAGATTAAACAATCTTTTAAGTTTCTTCCAAGCTAGGTTCTACAATGCCCTCTAATTAGTATATCTCTTACATTGCCTAGCATTTCATTACCAAATAAAATGTGAACAAGTAATCTGATAATAGACCAGCCTGGTTAAAAACAAAGGCTTGGAAGTTAGATAGACCTGGGTGTGTGTCACATTTGGTGTTTGCTATCTGCATGAGCTTGGGCAAAGTTTTAAAGGTCTATTTGCTGCTTTCTTGATAGTAAAATGTCAAAAAAAATCATGATTATATTGATAACATAATTAATGTACAAGTGTCTAATTTATTACTTGCTACCTAAAAATTAATAAAAGCTGTTATCTTTAAAAAATGATACCTTAATCTTAAATATTATGGTAATAATAATAAAAGTACTCAAGAGGAAATATCCATAGAGGCATTTTATCCATTTTGTTTATGCAAGATATCAGTCTGTAAGCAAGTAATACCATTTTGTGTCTATTTCTTCAGTGGTCAGTTTGTGTTATGGAAGAAAACTTTATTTCCTACAAGAAAAATTTATTATCCCATAGTTTTAGAGATCAGAAGTTTGAAATGAGGCCCACAGGGCTAAAACTGAGATGTCAGTAGAGCTGCATTTCTTTCTGGAGGTTCTAGAGAACAATTTGGTTTTCTTAACTTTTCCAGCTTCTAAAGGCTTCCTGAATTCTTGGCTCAAATGCTTCATTTTCAGAGTCAGCAGGGAAATCTCTTTCTGATTATTATCTTTTACTTCCATCCTCCATGTTTAAAGGACCCTTGTGATTACACTGGGTACACCTAGACAATCCAGGATAATCTCCTTATCTGAAGGTCAGTTTATTAGCAACCTTAATTCCATCTGCAACATTAATTACCCTTTGACATGTTACATAAGATATTTACAGGATGTGGATGCATTTGGAAGGCCATAATTCTGCCTACCACATTGATACATGCATTTTCTCATGCAGAAATTAACCTATAAAATAATGTCTTTTTAATGTAAATTTGGCTTCTTATATAATCAACTTTGTCATGGAGGATAGGATCAACAATTATCAGACATTTACAACACTGCTACTTAAAGTATGGTCCACGAACCGGCAGGATCAATTTTATGTGGAATCTTGCTAGAAATGCAAAATCTTGTTCCCACTTCAGATCTATTCAATCAGGATCAGCATTTTCACACAATCTCCAGTTTTTTTTAAAAAAGCATCTATCTACACATGTATATATGTACTTAAATTTGAGAACCTTAGGTGTACTATTTATTAGATGCTTTATTAAGAGCTTTACATGTGCTATTTTATCTTAATACAATTATTTTAAATAGACATCATTATTTGCATATTTAGGTTAAAAATACCTCTTAATTTCATAAAGTTTTCTGTGAGAGCACAGATTAAGTTGTAGGTGCATGGATTACAAGCCAGGTGTGGTCAAATCTGAAGCCCAAGCTTTTCCTCTTTACAACCAGCTGCTCAAGAATGCAGTTTCCTTTTGTGTTGATGTAAAGAGAGAAAAGCACAATAATAAATTAGAAGTTCTTGAAGCCTATTATATTCAAAATTTCCTGCTCCCTAATTTCCTAGGAAATTTATTTTCATTCTTCAAAACATTTAAATATGTCATTAGCAAGAGAAAGCAGATTATTTTTAGAGCTGAACTCAAAACATCTCCTCTGTTAAACAAAGGATAAAAGAAAAGGTAAAAAAAAAATTCCCAATAGACCATAATTACTTTAAGAAGTCAAAAATACTTAACTTGATATACCTAAGTATGTATTTACATAAACCACTTTATTTCCTAAGGAATCATAAACATTTTACTGGTGACATGGTTTTGAAATTGCTATTTATATAAAACTTTGGATTTAACAAATATTATTAACAGCTATAGGAATCTCGTAGTCTACTAGGTAAATAATATACATTTCAAAATACATATAATTTACAGGCTTTATTATAGATACTGTATAGCACAATAAATGCTTAAGGCATTTTATTTCTGCATAAGCACTTCTCCAAAAGACAGAGCCAGCTGGATCTCCTCATTTCTCTTTTTATCCCAACAGATTTAGAATTCTTTAGAATCAGTAAAGAAGAAATGATCCTTTTTCCTCATGGTATTATATTTCTATATATACACATTACCACTTGTATAAGGCTCTGTATTTAACAAATTTAATAATATTAAATATAATATATATATCAGGAGAAATACACAAACTATTTTTGAACTTCCTATGATCTTAATTATAGAAACCAACCTAAATTTTCTGCAAACATTTAGTATAGAGAACATATTTTTCTTTTAAATAATATTATTGTACTTTATTTTGGTGTATATATATATACATGTGTGTGTGGGAATGCCTACTTCCATTTTACTATTAAGAGATTGATGTTGCTTTCATAAAGAAAAATCACATTATCTGGGATTTTCCCTTCAACTCAGGTAATCAGAATGCAATAATGAATTACTAAATGCAATAATAAATAATGCTTGAGGTATCTTTAAAAGCAAATAATTCAAAAGCTAGAATATAAAGACACCAAATGTGCTGTATTTTTAACAGCAAAATTTTCTTATTTTAATTTAAAATACATATATATTTTAAAAAGGAATAAATCATTGATTGCTTCTTGTGACTTGCAAAGAACATATCTTAGACTAAAAAGGAAAAGAACAGAAACTTGGGTATCAGTCCAGTGGAAACAAAATTGTTGAAGATAACCCATATGTGACAATTTGTAGGATATAATTATCTTCTAAATTAGAGAAAAAAATTTTAAAGAGAAAAATATGTTCATTAATTTAGAGAAAAGATTAGGGAGACAATAGAATTCTCTGTAGAAGAAAAGAAAATAAGCAAACAATTATTTACCAAATGTGGTAGGAATTGTGACAGATGTTTTTATATATGAAATATCACTTAATCTCTACCCAGATTTTGTAGCTAGATATTTTATCATCATCTTACAAATAAGCAAGCTGAGAGAGGTTAGGTACCTTGACCAGGAATTTGAACTTAGCCCTGTCCAATTCTGAGGCCCCAATTCACCTCCTATTAGGTCTTGCCACCCACTCTTAAGCTACTAGATGGGTTTAGTGGTATTTAAGGGTACCACTAGTAGGTTTAAAGCCTAACCAGAATGAAACATTGAGAAATTGAAGGAAAGAGCAGAGGAGTAATAGGGAGGAGATAAAGACAAAGCAAGACCAATAAGATAGAGAAGGTAAAATGTCATTCACAACATCATCATATAGTCACCAGCAGCCTCAACATCCTTGATTGTTCTCAACTATCTCAGAAACAGCAAAGTGTCATCCTTTGAAAAGAGGCAATACTCCCATAACCATGTTGACACAGTAAGTAACCCCATAGCCATTTCTGGCAATGACTCTCTCTAGAGAAGTTCTTGGGATGTGACTCACACACAGGTGAGACTCACTTTTCTTTTCTCAACAAAACATTTTTGATGGCTGTTCTCTCTTACCATTCAATTCCTTCTTATCTTCTTTCAAATCTTAGGAAAGCTAGGCCTACTCAAAAATTAATTCTAGATCATTTTTGTTCTCAGTTCTCTAGTCATTTGTTCAGTGGCTTTTGTACAAATCATTTTGCTCTATGTTCTAGATTTAAAGGCCAAAATACACACTTCTTTACTTTCAGGAATATAAGACTTTGAGAAATTCTGTTGTAGCATACCTTGAAAAAATAAGGCAAGGGCAGATCCTATGGCAAATATTCCTTATTTGGCATTGCCAATCCTTGATGTCAGAATCTTGGCTCTAATCATTATATATATTTGGTCCTTGATGTGTTCTTAATTTAGTACTTTATGATGAGAACAGTGATCATGACAGTTGATATTTATTGATGATTTATTGAGAATGACTTAGCTCCCTAAGAGGAATTTATGCAATTTGCTCTATGTATTTATATACCATCAATTCAACAGAACAGTGAACATCGAATAACAGACTATAACAGAGCATTCTGGTTTTAATCTTATTAAAAATTACTTTTTTTAGGTGTCAGCTACATGCAATATATTGAGATATGTGGTATAGTACATTATTTCATTTAAGTCTCATCACAACCCCATTGGGTGAGGAATGCTTTCTGTCTTTAGATAAAGATATTGAGATGGCGGTACTGAGATTTAAGGTGAGGTTTATTGGAGGCTACAATCACCATACTATTCTGAATCACAGCACATACTGCCTCACTTATCCTTTAAAACCAAAGGATTTTCTGTGTCAGCTTTCCATTGAGACTTTGTTTCTGTCTGACTTGGCTCTCTTGCCCTATGAGGCTGCATACCATTTGTTGAGATGTCTATATCTTGTGACAGGCCCTTTTTCACACAGTGTCATTTATGACCTGGGGCAAAGTAAGGTCTTTAGGTAAAGGGTTGGGGGAATGTTTTTACCATGCTGCAATTTGTTTTTTTAATCCAAAATTGCTGAACCCTCTCTTTGGGAAATGGCATTTCCCTGCTGGTGTGGCTACATTCTCAGACATGCTGTGCCAAGATAAGAGCATCAGAACTCTTGGCAGGAAGAGGGGAACACACTGAAAATGGTCCTGCATTTTTGTGAGGCCAGGACAATTCCTGGGATATACCTTTGAAACTTATCTAGTTACAGTAGACAGAAATGGTATGTTTCATCATTTTATGGGCCACAGCATGCTGTTATACTATAATAAAGGTGTATTCTGTTATGAGAGCACAGGGAATAGAAATATTTAACCTGGACTGGGGAATCTGGGATGGATCTATGTTGAATATGGAATTTGATCCAGACCAGGAAAGACAAGGATGTTTTCATAAGTAGATTGGAGGAGCAAGAATTTCAGTCAATGAGCCCCAGATTCAGCAAAGAGTCATATTTTCCACTGAGCCTATTGAGGTCTTCATATTTATCATCTCATTTATATTCTCCTCAAACTCTAAAACATAGGCATTATTACCTGCATTTTATGGATGAGGTGATTTAGACTCAAAGTAATGTGCTCTAAATCGTGATAGTGATAAATGGAGGAGCTGGATTCAAATCCACACCATGATCTTAATCCCTGTTTTGAGGACATTCTCTATGTAGGTCTGCAGAGAGGTAGGAAAATGTATGGCCTAGGAGGGAATAGCAAGTAGATGGCATGGCTGTATGTGGAAGAAATTTGTATGTAAAAAGGTGAGTTTCTGTTTATTCCATGGAGTAAGGGTGGAATAGTGGGGGTGCAGAGGAGAGTGCTTCTAATAGATCTGTTTTGGTTTTACAACATGGATTCAACTTTAATGGTGGAATCCAATAATGTTTATTGAGTCTGTTACTAACAGAAGATCCCCCCCACCCGCTTTAGGCACCTTTGCCTTGACATCCTTAATATCAGCTAATGCAGTGGAACGGCTTGTCCCTCTGAACAGTCAGAACCTTACCACACAGAGTAACACAAGTGTGCTGGGCTTATCTGACTTTGAGATGCAAAGGATTGGTGTTGCTGCAGCTGTTTCCTTCTTGGGAGGTGTGATTCAGGTAAGTATACTGAAACTTGGGAATAAAGAAAGGGAGACAGTAGCAAAGAAAAGGCAATTGGTGTTTTATTTATTAAAGTCATCTTTTCTTGTCAATTGAATTTTTCTTCCAGTTTTATTGAGATAATTGACATACAGCACTATATAAGCTTAAGGTGTACAGCATAATGATTTGACATACATACATCATGGAATTTAAGTTTAATGAACATCCATCATCTCATATAGATACAAAATTAAAGAAATAGAAAAAAAAGTATTTTTTCTTATACTGAGAACACTTAGGATTTACCCTCTTAACAACTTCCATGTATAACATACAGCAGTATTAATTACATTTATCACATTGTATTTATCTTATAGTTACATAATATAGTGATTCGATATTGCTATATATTTCAAAATAATCACCATAATAAGTCTAGTTAAGATCTGTCACCATACAAAGATATTACATAATTATTGACTATATTCCCCACACTGTGTATTTCATAACTGTGACTCATTTGTTTTGCAACTGGAAGTTTGTACTTCTATTTTCTTTCAACTATTTCTTTCCTTTCCCCACCCACCTCCCTCTGGCAACCATCTATTTGTTCTCTCTATATTTCTACTTCTGTTTTGTTATGTTTATTTATTGTTTTGTTTTTTAGATTCCATATATAAATCATACAGTATTTGTCTTTCCTTGTCTGACTTATTTTACTGAGCATAATACCCTCTAGGTCCATCCATGTTGTCGCAAATGGCAAGATTTCATTATTTATATGGTTGAGTAATATTCCATTGTATACATAGACCACATCTTCTTTATTCATTCTTCTACTGATGGGCATTTAGGTTGCTTCCATATCTTGGCTATTATAAATAATGCTGCAATAAACATAGGGGTGCATATATCTTTTCTAATTAGTGTTTTCATTTTCTTTGAATAAATACCCAGGAGTAGAAGTGCTGGATAATATTGTATTTCTATTTGTAATTTTTTGAGGACTCTCCCTAATGTATTCCATAGTGGCTGCACTTATTTACATTCCCACAAATAGTGCACCAGGGTTCCCTTTTCTCTACATCCTCACCAGCACTGGTTATTTGTTGTCTTTTTGATAATAACCATTCTGACAGGTGTGAGGTGATATTTCATTGTGGTTTTGATTTGCATTTCCCTTATGATTAATGATGTTGAGCATCTTTTCACGTGCCTTTTGACCAAATGTATGTCTTCTTTGGAAAAAATGTCTGTTCAGATCCTCTCCCATTTTTTAGTTGGGTTGTATTTTTTTTGATGTTGAGTTCTAGGAGTTTTTAATATTTTTTTGGATATTAAACCATTATCAGATATACTGTTTGCAATATCTTCTCCCATTCAGTAGGTGACCTTTTTGTTTTGTTCATAGATTCCTTCGCTGTACAAAACTTTTTAGTTTGATGAATCCCACTTGTTTGTTTTTGCTTTTGTTTCCCTTGTCTGAGGAAACATATCCAATAAAAGTATTACTAAGGCCAATGTCAAAGAGCATACTACCTGAATTTTGTTTTAATTAAAAAAAAAAACAGAACCAAAGAACATAATGCCTGTTTCTAGAGTTTTATGGTTTCAGGTCTTACATTTAAGTCTTTAATCTATTTTGAGTTAATTTTTGTGCATAGTGTGAGAGAGTAGTCCAGTTTGATTCTTTTGCTTGTAGCTGTCCAGTTTTCCCAACCACAATTATTGAAGAGGCTGTCTTTTCCCCATTGTATATTCCTGCTTCCTTTGTTGTAGGTTAATTAGCCATATAAGTGTGGGTTCATTTCTGGGTTCTCTATTCTGTTCCATTAATCTATGTGTCTGTTTTTGTGCCAGCAACATACTGTTTTGATTACTGTAGCTTCGTAGTATAGTTTGAAATTGGGAGTGTGATACCTCCAACTTTGTTCTTTTTTCTCAAGATTGCTTTGGCTATTAGAGGCCTTTTGTGGTTCCATATAAATTTTAGGATCATTTGCTCTAGTTCTGTGAAAAATGCATGCCATTGGGATTTTGATACAGATTGCAATGAATTTGAAAGCATTATTTCCTCTGCAAGTTTTTGGGGTAGTTTGAGAAGGATAAATGTTAACTCTTCTCTAAATGTTTGCTAGAATTCACCTGTGAAGCTGTTTGGTCCTGGACTTTTGTTTGTTGGTAGTTTGTTTGTTTGTTTTAATGGATTCAATTTCATTACTGGTATTTGATCTATTTGTATTTTCTATTTCTTCTTGGTACAATCTCGGGAAAGTGTACATTTCTACGAATTTGTCCATTTCTTCTTGGTTGTCCATTTTATTGGCATATAGTTTTTCTTAGTAATCTTTTATGATCCTTTATCTTTTCAAAGAACAAGCTTTTGGTTTCATTGACCTTTTTATTTATTTATTTATTTATTTTTAGTCTCCATTTAATTTATACCCTCTCTGATCTTTATAATGTTTTTCCTTCTGATGACTTTGTGTTTTGTTTGTTCTTCTTTTTCTGGTTCCTTTAGGTATCAGGTTAGGTTGTTTATTTGAGATTTTTCTTGTTTCCAGAGGTAAGCTTGTATCACTCTAAAGTCCCCCTTAGCACTGCCTTTTCTGCTTCCCATAGAATTTTGCATCCTTGTCTTTTCATTTCCATTAATCTTCTGATTTTTTTTATTTCAATTTTGATTTTTTCCTATTTGATTTAAAAATTTTGTTTAGTAGCATACTGTTTAGCTTCCATGAGTTTGTGTTTTTGCAGTTTTTTTTCTTGTAATTAATTTCTAGTCTCAAAGTGTTGTGGTCGGAAATGATGCTTAAAATGATTTCTGTTTTCTTAAATTTACAGAAACTTGCTTTGTGGTCTAGCACGGGATCTATCCTGAATATAGTTCAATGTACACTTGAAAAGAATGTATATTCATCAGCTTTTGGATAGAATGTTCTATATATGACTAGTAAGTCCATTTGGTATAATGCATCATTTAAGGCCACTCTTTGATTTTCTGTCTGGATGATCTATTCATTGATTTAAATGGGATGTTAAAGTCTCCCACTATTATTGTGTTATTGTCAATTTCTTTCTTTATGTCTGTTAATATTGGCTCTATGTATTTAGTTGTTCCTATGTTGAGTACATATATATTTACAATTGTTATATCTTTGTGGATTGATCCTTTTATCATTATGTAATGTTCTTTTTTGTCTCTTATTACAGTCTTTGTTTTAAAGTCTATTTTGTCTCATATAAATACTGATACCTCATCTTTCTTTTCATTATCATTTTCATGGAATAACTTTTCCCAGCACCTCACTTTCAGTTTGCAGGTGTCTTTATTTCTGAAGTGAGTCTTTTGTAGACAGCATATATATGGGTCTTGTTTTTTTTATCCATTCAGTGACTCTATGTGGAGTGGATTTTTGATTGGAGCATTCAGTCCATTAACTTTCAAAGTAATTATTAATATTTATCTACTTAGTGCCATTTTGTTAATTGTTTTCTGATCATTTTGTGGTTGTTTTTTGCTCCTTTATTCTTCTTTTGTTCTCTTCCTTTGTGATCTGATAACTATCATTAGTGTTATCTTTGGATTCCTTTCTCTTCTATTGAGTGTGTATCTATTATAGGTTTTTGGTTTTTGGTTACTATGAGGTTTATGTATAGAAATCTCTCTATGTATATGTGATTATTTGGGGTTGTTCATTTCTTAAGTTCAAATGCATTCTAACAGTCCTGCCTCTCCCACCCCACATTTAATGTTTCATATTTTACAACTTTTAAAAAATATCCCTTAACTACTTATGGTGGTTTAGATGATTTTACTACTTTGGTCTTTAAACCTCCCAACTAGATTTATATGTGGTTGATTTACTACCTTCATTATGTATTTTCCTTTACCAATGAGATTTTTTTCTGTCTCAATTTTTATATATCTAGTTGTCTTTTTCACTTGGGGAAGTCCCTTTAACATTTCTTGTAAAGCTATTTTGGTGGTGTTTAACTCTTTCAGTTTTTGCCTGTCTTTAAAACTTTTCATCTCTTCATCAAATCTGAATGACAGTCTTGCCGGGTAGAGTATTCTTGGTTGTAGGGTTTTCTCCTTCATCACTTTAATTTATCATGCCACTCCCTGTGGTTTGTATAGTTTCTTCCAAAAAGTCAGCTGATAGCCTTATGGGAAGTCTCTTTTACGTAACTAGTTTCCTTTCCCTTGCTTATTTTAATATTTTCTCTTTATGTTTAATTTTTGACATTGTTATTTTAATGTGCCTTTGTGTGAACCTATTTTGGTTCATCTTGTTTGGAACTCTCTGTGTTTCCTGGACCTGGATGTCTGTTTCCTTTTCCAGGTTAGGGATATTTTCAGCCCTTATTTCTTCAAATAAGTTCTCTGCCCCTTTCTCTCTTCTTCTGGGACCCTTAAAATGTGAATGTTAGTATGCTTGATGTTGTCGCAGAGGTCTCTTTAACTGTCCTCATTTCTTTTTATTCTTTTTTCTGCTCACTTTCAGTGAATCTCACTACTCTGTCATCCAGCTACCGAATCCATTCTTCTAATTACTGTTGATTCCTTCTAGTGTGTTTTTTTTTTATTTCAGTTACTGTATTCTTCATCTCTGTTTGGCTCTTCTTTATATTTTCTAACTCTTTGCTAAAAATCTTCTACCTTCTTACTCTGTTCATCCAATCTTCTCTTGAGTTGTCTGAGAATCTTTATGATCATTACCTTTAAGCTTTATTGGGGAGGTTGCATATCTCCACTTCACTTTGTTGTTTTTTCTATTGTTCTTTCATTTGGAATATATTCCTCTGTTACCTCTATTTGCCTAATTTGTTCTTTTTATTTCTATGTATTTGGTAGGTTGGCTATGTTTCCTGACCTCGGAGAAGTTGCTTTTTGTAGAAGATGTCCTATCTGTCCCAGCAGCACACTACTCTCTGATCACCAGTTCTATATATTGTTAGGTGTGCCCCCTATTGGGCTGTATGCATCCTTCTGTTTTTGCAGGCTGACTACTGTAGGTGGTCTGTCCAGTTTGGTTGCTAGGCCCTGCCTTTTGGGAAAGCTGCCTTCTGCAGGTGGGCAGGGCCTGGTAATGATGTGGCTGTTTGCAAAGCCCTAGGTGGTTCCAGGGCTAGTGCAGGCCTACTGGTATGTGGAGCTGGGTTCCGGGGTGGGTGGTTGTGGGCCCAATAATCTTGGATATAGTGTTGCCCTGCTAGTGGGTGGGGTCAGTTCCTGATGTGGCTGGATGCAGTGTCTGGGGTTTCCCAAAGCTGGTGTCAGCCTGCTGGTAGGTGGGGCCTGGTCCCTGGGGGTCCAGTGGCTAGTGCTAGTTCATTGGTGGGTGAAGCCAGGTCCTGGGGTCTCTGGCTACAGGGCCCTAAGGGTCCCAGAGCTGGAGTTTTCTCACTGCTGGACAGGACCTGCTCCTGACACAGTTGGCTGGGGTTCTGGGGGGTCCAAAACTGGTGTCAACCTTCTGGTGGGTGGGGCAGGTTCCTGGGGTGGCTCACTGAGGTGCCCAAGGTGTCTCGGTGCTGGCATTGGTCTGCTGGTGGGTGAGCTGCATCATGACATCACAAGATGCAGGGTCACAGTTGTCCTTGGGCTGGTGTCCACCCACTGGTGGTTTGCTAGTGTGGGCCCACTGGTGGGTGGAGCTTGGTCCCAGAGTCCCTGGCTGCAGGGCCCTGGATATCTGGCATTGGTGTACTGGCCCACTAATGGGTGGTGCCAGAGCTCAGTGGGTCCTAGGGCTGGTTCCTGCCCACTGGTGGGCAGAGATGTGTCCCAGGGTCTCTGGCTTCAGGACCCTGAGTTTTTCAGAGTTGATCTTGGTCTACTAGTGGGTGGCGCTGGGTCCCTATTTCTGGCTGCGAGGCATGGGGGGTGTGGCCTCAGGCTAGTATGGTTGCACTGGTGTGTCAGCCGTCTGGTGGGTAGGACCTGTCCAACGGTGGCTATGGGCTCAGATAGTCTTAATGCAGCAGTGCTGCTGGTGGTTGGGGCTGTGTCCCTGCCTGATTAGCTGCTTGGCCTCAGGCATCTTAGTACTGGTGCCTGCAGGCTGGTGGGTGGGCCTGGGTCCCAGTGCTAATAAGCTAGATGGAGGAATCCAAAATGTCCTTTGCCAGCACCAGTGTCCTCATGGCAGAATGAGCTCCCTAAAGTGACTGCAACCAGTGTCTATGTCTCCAGGATGAGTCCCAGTTACCTCCTGCCTCTACAGGAAGCTCTCCAGGGTAAGCAAATGTGTCTAACCCAGGCTTCTTTCAAATAACTGCTTCTGCCCTAGGTTCCAGAGTGTGTGAGATTTTGTGTGTGCTCTTTAAGAGTGGAGTTATACAGTCCTCTGGCTCTCCCCAAAATAAGCCCCCATGGCCTTCAAAGCCAAACATTCTGGGTGCTCTTCTTTCCACCGCAGGACCTCTAGGCTAGGGAACATGATGTGGGGCTGAGACCCCTCACTCCTTATGGAGAACCTCTGCAATTGTAATTATCCTCCTGTTTGTGGGTCACCTACTAGGGGTGTGAGTCTCAACTATACTGTGTTTCCACCCATCTACTCATCTCATTGTGGTTCCTTCATTATATTTTTAATTGTAGAAGATCTTTTCTGCTAGTCTTCCAGTCTTTCTCATCAATAGTTTCTCTGTATATAGTTGTAATTTTGGATGTGCCTGTGGGAGGAGGTGAGCTCAGGGTCTCCCTACTCCCCTGTCTTGGCCACTTACTCTGTTGCTTTATTTTTATTCTTGTTCATGGGTTTGTCTCTCTACATGGATAAAGGGCAGATGTGTTTTATCTTTATGAAAATAGTGTCTATTAAACAGAGTAATTACTTTATAAGTGCCGGTTGAATAAATGAATTAAAATCAATAAATAGAAGTTACAGGGAAGGAGTTCTTGACTTTTCAAGAATGAGCTTTCTAAAAAATGTTTTTTTAAAAAGGAATGGGCTTCCTTGTAAGGCAATGATGTAGTCCTTGTATTCACACAGTGATCAGATCATCACCGTAGGATAATGTAGGAGAAATTCCTACAATGGGAAGGAGATATGACTAGATTGCTAGGATCCTTCCCAATTTTCAGATCTTATGATTTTACTGTATACATCAGTTAAAAAATGGTATTTAGTTTGTGCCATAGACTTGCTGGTGTGAGGGTTTGGTATTCAGATCTGTACCAGTCTTTGCCCCTTTCAGCATCAAGCATGTTTGTTGTTGCCAGATCTGCTCTAGTCTATCTGTTTCTTCAAAATATCAGACTATGGGGGCTTCCCTGGTCATGTAGTGGTTAAGAATCCACCTGCCAATGCAGGGGTCACAGGTTCGAGCCCTTGCCTGGGAAGATCCCACATGCCACAGAGCAACTAAGCCCATGTGACTCAACTACTGAGCCTGCACTCTAGAGCCCATGAGCCACAACTACTGAGCCCACATGCCACAACTACTGTAGCCCACATGCCTACAGCCCATGCTCTGTAACAAGAGAAACTGCCGCAATGAGAGGCTCAGGCACTGCAATGAAGAGTAGCCCCCACTCGCTGCAACTAGAGAAAGCCCTCACACAGCAACAAAGACCCAACACAGCCAAAAAATAAATAAATAAATAAATTTAGAAGATTAAAAAAATCAGACCATGTAATTTACTGTTTCTAATCAGTTGTCAAAATTAGATAACTCAGAAGTGAAAATAAAATAAATGTAGACAAGTACTGACTATTAGACATGGGTTGCCTACTTGATAGCCATTTTAAACTGGCTTAGGTATACATTAACTTCCTTGGTGGCTGTTTTCTGGGTTGCTAGAGGCTCTATTTTACAGTATTACATTATTTACAAGGTCAAAGATGGTGTAAATTACAAGAAGAGAGAAAAATAGTTGATGATTGCCTGTAATTGGACGGTAGGAAGAAAAATATAACCTAGAGGGAAAGAAACATTAAAATTCTTAGAGTTACATTGCCTTCTAGCTATGCAAAAAGGATGGAAGAATTAAGGATGTAAGACAAAGAACTCCAGCATTCACAGTTCCTCAGAAAACAGATCATCTGAGTGGTAGCTTTACCTAGGAGATTATCAGACTAGAGGGCCAATAGATATATTCTGTGGCTGAGTCTGTGCTTTCATGAAATACAAACCTGTTGCCTGGGTACCTTACAACATTTGCTATTCATTTTTAACATGACATGAATGATGTCAGCCTATGTCTGAGACTCGCAAAAGCAAGGTTAGTGGCCTTTTCCTCCTAGCTTGGCCTATGTGAGTCCCCCTCATGAATCTATTATCTGTGTCCATCTCAGAAATAATCAGCCATGTGAACTGGTGATTCAGATTTGGATATGTTGCCATAGATTTGGTATAGATTTTCCTTAATTTATGTTCACTTAAAATAAAAATCTCTGTGTTAACACAGCAAAGATATTATCACTACTTCTTCTGGTCCCATTGTTTTCCATTCATATTTCTCTTTGAATTTATGATTTTTCCTAGGTTTGGACCTTCTCTTATCCCATTTAGCATGGAGAAAGTAGTTTTAGGTATATATTAGTATTTTTTAAAAGTCTAAGAGCATATATAATTAGCAATAAGATCCAGCAACCTCTGCTTATTCTCATTTTAACTATTTTCTGTGAGTTTTAAACAATTACCAGGTATTTTGTTATTATATAGACAATTTGGATTAAGAATTTATTTATTTTTTGAATTTTATTTAATTTATTTTTTTATACAGCAGGTTCTTATTAGTTATCCACTTTATACATATTAGTATATATATGTCAATCCCAATCTCCCAATTCATCACACCACCACCCCCCTGCTGCCACTTTCCCCCCTTGGTTTCCGTACATTTGTTCTCTACATCTGTGTCTCTATTTCTACTTTGCAAACTGGTTCATCTGAACCATTTTTGTATATTGCACATATATGCATTAATATACGATATTTGTTTTTCTCTTTCTGGCTTACTTCACTCTGTATGACAGTCTCTAGGTCCATCCACGTCTCTACAAATGACCTAATTTCTTTCCTTTTTATGGCTGAGTTATATTCCACTGTATACATGTACCACATCTTCTTTATCTATTCGTCTGTAAATAGGCATTTAGGTTGCTTCCTGGATTAAGAATTTAAATGATAATAAAATATAAATGTAAATGCCACAATTCTAGCAACATAAAAATAAATGTTTCATTTCCCAGAATGAAACTCCATAGAATCACAAGATTAAAACAGGATATTATCAAAGATAGTAAAAATAGTTTGGTTTTCATGGCCTTTTATTACATGTAAGATCTGATCCAGAGTTAACATATTTTGTCTTGTAACGTCATCAAGCATCTGCTTTCCTTTGTCATTAGCTCTGATCCTGGACATGTGACCTATATTTTAGCCAATTTTTAAACAAATGGATGGACTTTATTTGACCTCCAAAGCCATCTGTCTGTTGTCAACCAAAACCGTATGGTCTGTTGGATCTTTTGGATCCAGGTCCTCAAGTGAATATTGCAATTAAACAAGTCACAAAGTTTTTGGTTTCCAAGTACAAATATAGGTTATGTTTACAGCATATTATAATCTATTAAGTATTAAATAGTATTATGTCTAGAAAAGCAATGTACATACCTTAATTAAATACTTTATTGCTTAAAAAACGCTAACCATCACCTGAACCTTCAGAGGCTTGTGACAGTAACATCAAAGATCACTGATCACAGATCGCCATAACAAATTTAATAATAATGACAATTTTTGAAATATTGAGAGAATTACCAAAATGTGATTTTGGTAATTGAGCTACACGAACACGAATTGAGCAAATGCTGTTGTAAAAATGGCACAGACTTGCTTGATGTAGGGTTGCCACATTATCTTCAATTTTTAAAAGAAACACAGTATTTGCAAAGTATTTGCAAAGTACAATAAAATGAAATATGCCTATATTAGTTCAGGAATCCGAAACCTAAGAAATAGCAAACATTATGCTAGGTAATAATTTTGTGATTAAAATAAATAATTGAATCTGACATTTGTTGATTTTAATTATGATTATATCAAGAGGGCATTTTAAAAGAAGGCACACTCATAGAATTTCAGTCTCCTCACACTTCACCCCCCATATCCTCATCATTTCTATCCTAGTCTCACTCACCTTCTGGGGGTAACCCATCTCATTCATTCCAGGTTTATACTTCTAGTTTTTCTCATTGCACAATGAGAAGATACATGTGTGTTTTCTTATTTGCCACATTTTGTCATATGAAAGGTAGTATTCTTTTGTATTTTACTTTATTTTGCAACATATCCTAGAAATCATCCCATGTCAGCTCATAGAAATGTCCTTCATGCTTTTTCATTGCATTTCATTTCATTTCATAGTACTTAATTATATGGATATATCATAGTGATTCAACACATCTATATTTAAGCATTTTGGTTGATTCCAATATTTTGCAATTGTAAACAATGCTGCTACGTATGTGCACATGAACTTTCATAATGTTATTGGTATCTGTTCAAGGTGAAGCCTTAGAATGGAATTCCTGGATCCAAAAAGTCAGTGCATATGTACATTTTTTAGATATTGTCAAATTCCCTTCCAAAGGAGTTGTAGCAGTTTGCATTCCCATGGAAATGTGTGAGAGTTCCCTCAGCCTCACCAACAGAATGTGTTGTGAGGCTTTTCAATTTTAGCCAATCAGGTAGGTGAGAAATTATATTACAAGGGTAATTTGTGTTTCTTAAATTATGAAAGATTTGACACTTTTTCATATGTTTAAGACCATTTATATCAGTTTTGTGAATTGTCTGTTCATATATCTTTCCCATTTTTCTATCACAGTTTTGGTCCTTTACCTCTCAAATTTTATGGGTTCTTTGTGTATTATGGATATTAGTCTTTTATCTGTGATATATGCTGCAAATGTTTTCTTCTAATTTGACAGTTTTTCTTTAACTTTATTTTACCATGCCATTAAAAAAATTTATATAGTCAAATTGATGAATTCTTTCTTTTCTTGCCCCCAGATTTTGAGTCAGCATTAGAAATCTTTTTCCTACACTGAGTTTACAGAGGAATTCACCATATTTTTCCACATTAATTTATTACATTATTTTCTATTATATATTTGTTTATATATAATTTTTCTTTTACATTTAGTTTCATGATCAGTGTGGAGTTTATTCTTGTGTGTGGCATGAGATATGGATCTAAATTTATCTTTTTTCTACATGGCTTGCCAGTTATGCCAGCGACATTTATTAAGAAGCTCATCTTTGTTTCCATGTTTTAAGATGCAACCCTCATTATATCCATCTTTATTTAGATCTAGCTCAGGACTTTCTATTCTATTCTATTAGTCTATACATAAAATCCTCATGGCAGTACCACCCTGTTTTAGAGATGGAGACTTATAGTATGGTTTAATATCTTGCAGCAGTAATCCACCTTTGTAGTTTTTATTTCTTAGTATGCTCCTCCTATTCCTATATGTTTGTTTTTCCTTATACAGTTTAGCATCACCTTGTCTAGCTCCATAAAAAAGTTGGTTGATATTTTTATTGGGATTGTGTTAAACTGACATATTTATGATGTTGAGTTGTCCTATCCAGTAACAGGGATGTTTTACCTTTTGTTCAACCATAGTTCTGTGTCTTTCAGGAGTGTTTCCTCTCGTAGGTTTTGCACATTTTTGTCATGTTTATTCCTATGTATTTAATCATCTTTGTTGCTACTACAAATGAGGCTTTCTTTATCATTATGCCATCTAGTTAGTTATTGTTTGTGTCTATGAAAGCTATTGATTTTTATATATATCTTGATACCTTATTGAGTTCATTATTTAAATTCATTTTATTGTTCATTGATTCTCTGGTATTTTCTAGAGATATTTTTACTTCTTTACAAATTCATATAATTTGTGATTTCTCTTGTTCAATTGCATTAGGTTATACTCTATTATAATGTTAAATAATAGTGGAAACAGTGGGCATTCTTGTGTTTTTCTTAAGCTTACTCAAAATGCCATTAGCATCTCAATTAAGATGCTGGCCTTAAAAATAAAGTCTATATATGTTATTATGTTAAGAAATTATTTATTGTTTTATAATTTTGTGTTTTGAATAGAAATCTGAAAAAGTGTTGAATATTGTTATAGGCTTTTTCAGCATATATAGAGACAAGTATATGATTTTTTTCTTCTTAAATCTATTATGTGGTATATTATATGAATGGATTCCCTAATATTGAACCAACATTATATTGCTCAAATAAATACCACTTGATCATGGTGTATTTTATCTTTTTTTTAAATTGAAATATAGTTCACATACAATATTAAATTAGTTTCAGTTGTACTGTATAATGATTTGATATATGTATACATTATGAAATGATCACCATGATTAGTCTAGTCCATTTGTCCCATGGAAAGTTATTACAGTATTATTGACCATATTACTTATGCTGTATATCACATCCCTGTGACTTATTTATTATATAACTGGAGGTATATACCTCTTAATCACTTTTGCTGAAACTCTTTTGCTCCCTACCTCCCACCCTGCCTTCCTCTGGCAACTACCCATATGCTCTCTATATCTATAAGTCTGTTTTTATTTTGTTTTCTTTGTTTTGCTTTTTAGACTCCACATATAAGTGAGATCATGAGGTATTTGTCTTTCTCTGTCTGATTTATTTCACTTAGCATAAACCTTCTAGACCCACTCATGTTGTGACAAGTGGCAAGATTTCATTCTCTTTTGTGGCTGAGTAATATTCCATTGTATATACATACCAGATCTTCTTTATCCATTCATCTGTTGATGGACGCTTAGGTTGCTTCCATATCTTAGCTATTGCAAATAATGTGGCAATGAACATTAGTGTGAATATATCTTTTTGAATTAGTGTTTTTGTTTTCTCCAAGTGAATACCCAGAAGTGAAATTACTGGATCAAATGGTAATTATATTTTTAATTTTGGGGGGACCCTCCATAATGTTTTCTATAGTAGCTGCACCAATTTATATTCCCAACAACATTTCATGTGGATTCCCTTTTCTTCACAACCTGGCCAACACTTGTTATTTGTTATCTTTTTGATGACAGCCATTCTGACAGGTGTGAGGTGGTATTTCATTGTAGTTTTGATTTGCATTTTCCTGATTATAAGTGATGTTGAGCATCTTTTCATGTGTCTGTTGGACATCTGTTTGTCTTCTTTGGAAAAATGCCTTTTTGGGTCCCCCGCCTATTTTTTAGTTGGGTTGTTTGTTTATCGATATTGAGTTGTATGAGTCCTTTATATGTTTTGGATATAAACCCCTTATCAGACATATATTTGCAAATATCTTCTCCCATCAGTAAGCTTCCTTTTTGCTTGTTTCCTTGTTTTTTAATTTGGGGTAGTTCCATTTGTTTATTTTTGCTTTTATTTCTGTTGCCTGAGGAGACATCCAAAAAAATATTGCTAAGGCTGATGTCAAAGAATGTACTGCCTATGTTCTCTTCTAGGAGTTTTATAGTTTCAGGTCTTACATTTGAATCTTTAAATCATTTTGAGTTTATTTTTGTATATGATGTGAGAAAGTAATCTAGATTGATTCTTTTGTATTTAGCTGTTCAATTTTCCCAACATCATTTATTGAAGAGTCTATCTTTTCCCCATTATATAGTCTTCCTTCCTTCATTGTAGATTACTTGATCATGTAAGTGTGAGGTCTTGGGTTCTCTATTCTGTTTCATTGATCTATATGTGTCATTTTGTGCCAGTACAAGACTGTTTTGATTATTACAGCTTTGTAATATAGTTTGAAATCAGGCAGCATGATACCCTCAGCTTTCTTCTTCTTTCTCAAGATTTTTTGGCTATTCTGGGTCTTTTGTGCTTCCATACAAATTTTAGAATTACTTGTTCTAATTCTATGAAATATGCCATTGAGTCTTTGATAAAGACTGAATTTGTAGATTGCCTTTGGTAGTCTGATCATTTTAACAATATTAATTCTTCCAACCTATGAGCACAGTATTATCTTTACAATTTTTTTTGTGTGTGTCATCTTCAATTTCATTCATCAGTCTTATAGTTTTCAGGGGACAGTTCTTTTACCACCTTGGTTAGATATACTTTTAGGTACTTTATTCTTTTTTGATGCAATTGTAAATGGGATTGTTTTCTTAATTTCTCTTTCTGATTGTTTATTGTTAGTGTATACAAACAGCAGGTTTCTGTATATTAATTTTCTATCCTGTAACTTTACTGAATTCCTATATTAGTTATAATAGTTTTTGGTGGTGTCTTTAGGATTTTCTATACACAGTATCATATCATTTGCAACTTCTTCCTTTATAATTTGGATTACATTTACTTCTTTTTCTTGTTTAATTGCTCTTGCTAGAACTTCCAATACTATGTTGAATAATAGTGGCAACAGTGGGTATCCATGTATTATTTCTGATCTTATAGTAAATGCTTTTAGCTTTTCACCATTGAATATGATGTCAGTTGTGGGGTGTATATGGTCTTTTTTATGTTGAGGTATATTCCCTTTATACCCAGTTTGTTGAGATTTTTACAAATGGATGTTGAATTTTGTGAAAAGCTTTTTCTGCATCTATTGAGATGATCATATGATTTTTATTCTTCATTTTGTTAATGTGGTGTATCACATTGATTGATTTGTGGATATTAAGCCATCCTTATATCCATGGATTAAATCCCACTTGATCATGGTATATGATCCTTTTACTGTATTGTTGATTTTGGTTTGCTATTATTTTGTTGAGAATTTTTACATCATTTTTAATCAGTGATTCTGTCCTGTAGTTTCCTTTTTTGTGTGTGTGGTGTCTTTGCCTAGTTTTTGTGTCAGGGTAAGACTGACCTCATAGAATGAGTTTGGAAGTGTTCCTTCCTCTACAGTTTTTTGGAATAGTTTGGGAAGGATAGGTGTTAACTCATCTTTAAATGTTTTGTAAACTTCACCTATGAAACTGTCTGATCCTGGACTTTTATTTGTTTTTTTGTTTTAATTACTGATTCAATTTCATTATTGGTAATTGGTCAGTTCATATTTTATATTTCTTCCTTATTCAGAGTTGGTAGATTGAACTTTTTGAGAATTTATTGATTTCTTCTAGGTTGTCCATTTTATGGGCATATAATTGTTCATAGTAATTTCCTATGACCTCTTGTATTTCTGTGGTGTTGGTTGTATCTTCTCTTTTATTTCTATTTATTTTATTTAATTAGGCCCTCTCTCTTTTTTTCTTGGTGAATCTGGCTAAAGGTTTGTCCCAATTTTGTTTATCTTGTTTCATTTATTTCTGCTCTGATCTTTATGAATTTTTTCCTTTCTACTAACTTTGAGTTATGCTTGTTCTTCTTTTTCTACATCCTTTATGTGTAGATTAGATTGTTTTTGAGATTTTCCTTGTTTCCTGAAGTAGGATTTTATCACTATAAACTTCCCTCTTAAAGTTACTTTTGTGGTATTCCATGGATTTTGGATCATTGTTTTTCCTTTTTATGTCCAGGTATTTTTTGGTTGCCTCTTTTATTTTCTCAGTGATCAATTTGTTTTTTAGTAGCATATTGTTTAGCCTCCACGTGTTTGTGGTTTTGCATTTTTTTTCTTGTTGATTTCTGATCTCATGACATTGTGGCCGGAAAAGCTGTTTGATATGATTTGAATCTTCTTAAGTTGAGTGAGACATGTTTTGTGGTCTAGCACGTGATCTATTCTGGAGAATGTTCCATGTGCACTTGAAAAGAAGGTGTATTCTGCTGCTTTTGGATGGAATGTTCTCTGTGTATCTATTAAGTTTATCTGGTCTAATATGTCATCTAAGGCCAGTTTTCCTTATTGATTTTCTGTTTGAATGATCTGTCTATTGATGTAAGTGGGTTGTTAAGGTCTGTCACTATTATTGAGTTACTGTTAATTTCTCTATTTCTGTTAATATTTGCTTTATGTATTTAGGTGCTTCTATGTTAGGTGCATATATATTTAAAGTTGTTATATCTTCTCATTGGATTGGTCCCTTTATCATTATGTAATTTCCTTCTTTGTGACTTATTACAGTCTTTGTTTTAAAGTCTATTTTGTCTCATATAAATATTGCTACCTCACCTTTCTTTTCGTTTTCATTTGCTTACTTTCATTTCCTCATTTCATTTCCTCACTTTCAGTTTGTGAGTGTCTTTATTTCTGAAAAGTCTTTTGTAGGCAGCATATATATGAGTCTTGTTTTTTTCTAATCCATTCAGCCACTCTGTGAAGTGGGTTTTTGACTGCAACATTTAGTCTATTAACTTTTAAAATAATTATTGATAGTTATCTACTTATTGCAATTTTGTTAATTGTTTTCTGATTATTTTTGTAGCTTTTTTTTTCTGTATTCTTCTTTTGTTCTCTTCCCTTGTTATTTGATGACTATATTTAGTGTTATTCTTGTATTCCTTTCTCCTTTATTGTGTGTATATATTATAAGTTTTTGTTTTGTAGTTACCATGAAGTTCATATATAACAAGTTAATGATCTCTTAAGTTCAAATGAATTTGAAGAACCTTGCATTTTTACTCATCCCCCCCCACTTAATTTCTTTGAAATCTTATTTTGCATATTTTTGTTTTGTGTATCTCTTAACTACTTATTGTGGATATAGAGGATTTTACTACTTTTGTCTTTTAACCTTTCTGATAGCTTCATAAGTGGTTGATCTTCTGTCTTTACTATATGTTTATCTTTACTATATGTTTATCTTTACCAATAAGACTTTACTTTTGTGATTTTTCTTAGTTCTAGTTGTGCCCTTCTCTTTTCCACTTAGAGAAGTCTCTTTATCATTTCTTTTAAAGCCAGTTTAATGGTACTGAACTCTTTTAGCTTTTGCTTGTCTGTAAAACCCTTCACCTCTCCTTCAAATCTGAAAAATATCCTTGGTGGATAAAGTATTCTTGGTCATAGATTTTTTTTTCCTTTCATTATTTTGAATATGTCATGCCACTACCTTCTGGACTGTAAAACTTCTGCTGAAAAGTCAGCTGATAGCTCTATGGTAGTTCCCTTGTATATAACTAGTTGCTTTTCTCTTGCTGCTTTTAAAATTCTTTCTTTAAGTTTTGACATTTTAATTATAATGTGTTTTAATGTGAACCTCTTAGTGTTCATCTTGTTTGGAGCTCTCTGTGCTTCGTGGACCTGGATTTCTGTTTCCTTTCCCAGATTAGGAAATTTTCTAATTTATTTATTTCTTCAAATAAGTTCTCTGCCCCTTTCTCTCTCTATTCTTCTGGAATCTCTATAATGCTAATGTTACTTTGCTTGATGTTGTCCCAATGTTGTCTCAGCAGTCTCTTCAACTATCCTTATTTTAAAATTCCTTTTTTTCTTTTCTCCGTCTGCCTTGAGTGATTTCTCCTAACCTGTCTTCCAGTTCACTGATTCATTTCTTTGGTACCATCTAATATTCTGTTGATTTTTGTGTGTGTGTATTTTTCATTAATTTTATTATTCATCTCTTTTTGGTTATCTTTATATTTCCCAACTCTTTGTTAAAATTCTGACTGTGTTCATCCATTCTTCTCCTAAGGTCGTTGAGCATGTTTGTGATCATTACCTTGAACTCTTTATCAAGTGATTGCTTATCTCCACTTTGTTTATTTCTTTTTCTGGGCTTTTTTCTTACTCCTTTGTTTGGAACATATTCTTCTGTCTCCTCATTTTGCCCAAATCTCTGTGTTTCTTTCTGTCTAATAGGTCATTTATGTTTCTGTATCTTAGAGAAGTGACTATGTAGGAGACTTCATGTGGAGCTCAGCAGCACACTCCTCTCTGGTCACCAGAGCTATATGATTGAAGGTTTCCTCCTATATGGGCTGTGTGGGCCCTTTTAGGGCATATGTGGGCCTAGCCACTGGCCTGGTTGTTTTAAGAGCATGCTTCATGTAGTGGTTGTGGGATAGCTGACCATGAAGTTTGGGAGATCCTGGGGTGGTTCAGTGTCACGGTTAGGCATCCCCAGGTGGCTAGCTATCATGGGCCCAGGATGGTGCCGGCCCACTGGTGGATAAGTATGCCTTCAGGACTAGTAGACTAGAGGGAGGATTTCAAAATGTCACTTGCTAGCACCAGTGTCCTTGTGGTAGAACAACCTCCAAAAACTAGCTGACCCCAGCATCTATGTCCCCAGTTACCTCCTGCCTCTCTGGAGACATTCAAAGATCAGCAGTTGGATCTGACCCAGGTTCATTTTAAATCACTGCCTTCATGCTGGGACTTGGAACAACTGAGACTTCACAAACACTCTTCAAGAAGAGAGTTTCTGCTCCTACAACTCTCTGGGATCTCCTGTATGCAAGTCCTCCTTTAAAGGAGTCTTTAAAGCCAGACATTATGGGAGCTCATTTTCTTGGTGTAGAACCCCCAGGCTTGGGAGACTGATGTGTGACTAGGACCCATCACTTCTTGGGGAGAACCCATGCAGTTGTGATTGTCCTCCCATTCGTGAGTTGCCTACCTAGGGTGTGGTTCCTGACTGTACTGCATCTCTGCCCCTTCTACCCATCTCATTGTGGTTTCCTTTTTATATCTCTGTTTGTGGAACATCATTTCTGCTACTCTTCAGGTTGTTCTCATAGATAGTTGCTCTGTAAATACTTGTAATATTAGTGTGCCCATAGGAGGAGATGAGTTCAGGGTTTTCCTACTCCACTATCTTGGCCACACCTCTATTTTATTTTTATTGTGGTTTGGATTCTGTTTATTAAATTATTTAGTACTTTTGTATAATTCTTCTTCACTGGTATTGGTGTATAGTTTTCGTTTTTGTACTATCTCTATCAGATCTAGTTATCAATGCTTTTCTTTCTTCTTAACATTCTTTTCCAATGCTCTTAAGCAATGTATCACACTTTTGGAACATCTAGTCTTTGAAGGTTTTGGAGAATCCTCCTTTAAAGAATCTCCCATTGAAATCATTTGATCCCTGGTGCTCTTTGGGGTGACTTTGATAATGTACTCTATTTCTTCTACAAAAATTGATCAGTTTAAGCATTCTATCTCTAATTTGTCAAATTTGGCAATTGAAATTTTGCTAGAAATTTTCTGTAGAAAATTATCCTTTTCGTGCAGCTTTTCAAATTCATTTGTATGTAGGTCTTTAATTTCTTATGATTTTTAAATAATCTCTTATTTTAATCATTTTTCCCCTTTGTCATTTCTTATTTTTATATTTGTGCTTTTATCCTTTTTTCATGAACAAATTAGCTGGTGGTTTGTCTATTTGGCTAATTCTTTATTTTTTTTAAATAACAGAATTTTGAAATAGTAGATCTTTTTATTTCTATTGGTATCTCTGCTTTTATCTTTATTATTTCCTTCCTTTTGCTATATTTTAGTTTATTATTTTTCTAGTTTTTGAGCTAGGAATTCAATTTATTTATTATAAGTTAAAAAATTTTTATTTATAAAAATATTTAGGACTATGAATTTTCCTCTGCTCATTTCTTGAAATATTTTCTATACATTATGATTGTGTTTCAATATTGATATTTTTTAGAAATTTTGTGATTTCAGTTCATATTTCTCCATTCACCCAACGATTATTTAGGAAAATGGTTTTAAATTTCCAAAAGAATGAGGTTTTTTTTTCAATTTTGTCTATAATTTCTACTGTTGTTGCATTGTGGTCAGAGATTATTATTTGTAATAGCTCTACATTTTCTAATTTACTAACTTTTTCCTTATAACCTAATATATAATAAATTTTTGTGAATGTTTCATGAGCACTTGGGGGAAAATGTGTCTCTTAATGTCTACCTTACTGATTATGTTGTTACATCTTTAATATTATTATTATTTTTGTCTACTTGATCTTTCTTGCATTAAAAAATGGTGCATTCATTACTGTAGGTTGCCTTTATCAAAGTAAACAGACGTTGCCTTGTAGTGGTTTGATCACCTTTTAGGTAAACTGTACATATGTGAGTCATAATGCATTCAAATGCCTCTCATTCATTGTCATTCATGTAAAATAAATCATTCCTATTTCTCTTCTCCCTTACTATTTCTTTTATGTTGCTAGTATAAAGTGTACTTTTACACCACAGTGATGTAATGTGATATGTTTCTATGTTGTAGATTGCATTATGGGCTCTTTAAAAACATCTTTATCTAAGTATAAATTCCACATATTTGGAGTAAGTTTTGACATATGGACATACCCATGAAACCATCACAACAATCAATATAATGAAAACATCTGTCACTCCCTTAAATTATTCCCCTGACACTTGACCTTCTTCTCATTCCTTTAGGAAACCCCCTTCTCATCAACCACTAAGAACTATCGATTAATTTATATTTTCTAGAGATTTATAAAAATTATCCATTGTATTATTTTTGTCTGGTTTCTTTCCCTCTGCATAACTTTATTGTTGTTGATTTTCTAGTTTTATTGTAATGGTTTTGTAACACAGTAGGGACCTCTGTGAGTAGAACTCATGCACTATCTGATTGTGACTGAACTGACTGCTCTGGGAATATTTTAATTTCCATTTATGTCATCTATTTATAAGATACTTTAAATGTCTCATTTTACAAAGAAACGCTAATGTTACTGATGTAAGTTTGTACTATTATTCTTACTTTTCAACACAAGGAAACATTTTCTAGCCAAAAAACGGTAGCAGCCAAGAGAGGAATTGATTACTTGCTTATAGCAATGAGGTGTTAATTTCGAGGCAAGGTAGAACCATTTAAAATGACAGTATCAATAAGCATTTTTGTTGGGGAAACAAACCCTCATTAAAAATTATGGCACTTTGGGCTTCCCTGGTGGCGTAGTGGTTGAGAGTCTGCCTGCCGATGCAGAGGACACGGGGTCGTGCCCCGGTCCAAGAAGATCCCACATGCCGTGGAGCGGCTAGGCCTGTGAGCCATGGCCCCTGATCCTGCGTGTCCGGAGCCTGTGCTCTGCAACGGGAGAGGCCACAACAGTGAGAGGCCCACGAACAGAAAAAAAAAAAAAAAAAAAATTATGGCACTTTAAAAACCATTGTTCTCTTTTCCCTGTAGCTCTTATTATTCTCCATAATGGGCACTTTGCCCATTCCTTTTCCCAAGAACTTAGAGGAGTCTGGGATTGTCCCCCATCCATTTACCTTTGGAAATTTCCCCAAGCTTTACTTTTCTGAAGCAACCACAGGACAAGATTTCTGCCCTGGAGGATGTGGGGATATATGGCTCCTTTGTTCAACAGTTGCACAAACATGGGGTGGCATAGGTGGGGGTGTTTACTGACAGAGCCTTTTATTATCATACTGGTACATTCTGGAAACACATAGTCTTACGTCTTCACAAATGATAAATAAACAGCTGCAGACCAAATAAGAGATTTTCCACTAAATATTTTTTTGCATTTTCTAAATAATAAGATCATGAGTATAGAAAGGATTTAAGATGTTAACTCATTTAACCTGCTTATTCAACACATCATTCTTACTCCTTCCAGAAAAATTGAATTTATTCTTTTGTAATGCTGGGGAAGACAATCTAAAGTCGCTTTTGATGACGTTTTACTATTTCACAACCATTACAGACAGGAAGCCATTATTCTGTTTACTCTAAATCTTTCCAGCTATGTTTGTACCTGGCAAATCTAAGAAGAAATTCACTTAATAAATTTAGGATTATAACATCCTTAAAATTATAGATTGAAAATTCCACATATTAAAAACAGTAATAATATTTATTATCCTACTATGTGCCAAACTCTGTTCTAAGCTTACTGCATGTATTCATATATTTGATCTCCATCAGCATTTTATGAAATAAATAATATTATACTTCCCAATATACTGATGAACATATTGAAAGTTAAGCGACTTATTTAGAATCTCATAGTTAGGAATTGGTGGGTAGGAGTTGGACTCAAGTATACAGTCTCTTAAGTGCTATGCTACACAGCTTTTTAAACTAATACTGAGAAAGGAAGCAAGGAAATTCAATCCAGCACCTGCTCCAGCCAGGCATTGTGCTAGTTCTCTCCTTAAGAGTAGCAGCAGCCTGTGTGCTAGGCATGACTTGTCTGGTAGGGCAATGGACTTGGCTGTACAACTGTGTACCTGCCATTCTTGAGACCTTCAAGGTCCTTTCTAACACCATTTACATGACAACACTAGTATGTCGTTCAGGGCTCAGCTTAAATATAATCATCTCAGACAAACCTTCACTGATATCTCTGAATATGGTTTTAACTGATTATCCTTACTTCCTCTATGAGACATTGCTCATAACTTACATTATAGGACTTCTCAATCTACAAGAAAATGTTTTCCGTGTATTTACCTTCCTTTATGGACTGTTAGTTCCTTTTTTTTTTTTTAGAATCAATAGCTAAAAATACGAATTCTTTTTTTTTTAACATCTTTATTGGAGAATAATTGCTTTACAATGGTGTGTTAGTTTCTGCTTTATGACAAAGTGAATCAGCTATACATATACATATATCACCATATGTCCTCCCTCTTGCATCTCCCTCCCACCCTCCCCTCTCGGTGGTTGAATAGCACTGTGCTGATCTCCCTGTGCTAAGCAGCTGCATCCTGTTACCTATCTATTTTACAATTGGTAGTATATATAAGTCCATGCCACTCTCTGACTTTGTCCCAGGTTACCCTTCCCCCTCCCCATGTCCTCAAGTCCATTCTCTACATCAGCATCTTTATTCCCGTCCTGCCCCTAGGCTCTTCATGACATTTTTTTTTCTTAGATTCCATATATATGTGTTAGCATACGGTATTTGTTTTTCTCCTTCTGATTTACTTCACTCTGTATGACAGACTCTAGGTCCATCCACCTCACTACAAATAACTCAATTTCGTTTCTTTCTATGGCTGAGTAATATTCCATTGTATATATGTGCCACATCTTCTTTTTCCATTCATCTGTTGATGGACACTTAGGTTGCTTCCATGTCCTGGCTATTGTAAATAGAGCTACAATGAACATTGTGGTACATGACACTTTTTGAATTATGGCTTTCTCAGGGTATATGCCAAGTAGTGGGAATGCTGAGTCATATGGTAGTTCTATTTTTTAGTTTTTTAAGGAACCTCCATACTGTTCTCCATAGTGGCTGTATCAATTTACATTCCCACCAACAGTGGAAGATGGTTCCCTTTTCTCCACACCCTCTCCAGCATTTATTGTTTGTAGATTTTTTGATGATGGCCATTCTGACTGGTGTGAGGTGATACCTCATTGTAGTTTTGATTTGCATTTCTCTAATGATTAGTGATGTTGAGCATTATTTCATGTGTTTATTTGCAATCTGTAAATCTTCTCTGGAAAAATGTTTATTTAGGGTTTCTGCCCATTTTTGGCTTGGATTGTTAGATTTTTGATATTGAGCTGCATGAACTGCTTGTAAATTTTGGAGATTAATCCTTTGTTAGTTGCTTCATGTGCAAATATTTTCTCCCATTCTGAGGGTTGCCTTTTCATCCTGTTTATGGTTTCCTTTGTGATGCAAAAGCTTTTAAGTTTTCATTAGGTCCCATTTGTTTATTTGTGTTTTTATTTCCATTTCTCTAAGAGGTGGGTCAAAAAGGATCTTGCTGTGATTTATGTCATAGAGAGTTCTGCCTAGGTTTCCCTTTAAGAGTTTTATAGTGTCTGGCCTTACATTAAGGCCTTTAATCCATTTTGAGTTTATTTTTGTGTATGGCATTAGAGAGTGTACTAATTTCATTCTTTTACATGTAGCTGTCCAGTTTTCCCAGCATCACTTATTGAAGAGGCTGTCTTTTCTCCATTGTATATTCTTGCCACCTTTGTCAAAAATAAGGTGACCATATGTGTGTAGGCTTATCTCTGGCCTTTCTATTCTCTTCCATTGATCTATATTTCTGTTTTTCTGCCAATACCATACTGTCTTGATTACTGTAGCTTTGTAGTATAGTCTGAAGTCCAGGAGCCTGATTCCTCCAGCTCCATTTTTCTTTACCTTGATTGCTTTGGCTATTTGGGTTCTCTTGTGTTTGCATACAAATTTGGAAAGTTTTTGTTCTAGTTCTGTGAAAAATGCCAGTGGTAGTTTGATAGGGATGGAATTGAATCTGTAGACGGCTTTGGGTAGTATAGTCATTTTCACAATGTTGATCCTTCCAATCCAAGAACATGGTATATCTCTCCATCTGTTTGTATCATCTTTAGATTTTTTCATCAGTGTCTTAGAGTTGTGTGCATACAGGTCTTTTGTCTCCTTAGGTAGGTTTATTCCTAGGTATTTTATTCTTTTCTTTACAGTGGTAAATGGTAGTGTTTCGTTAATTTCTCTTTCAGATTTTTCATCACTAGTGTATAGGAAAGCAAGAGATTCCTGTGCATTAATTTTGTAACCTGCTAATTTACCAAATTCATTGATTAGCTCTAGTAGTTTTCTGGTAGAGCCTTTATGATTCTGTATGTAGAGTATAATTTTACCTGCAAACAGTGACAGCTTTACTTCTTCTTTTCCAATTTGGATTCCTTTTATTCCTTTTTCTTCTGTGATTTCTGTGGCTAAAACTTCCAAAACTATGTTGAATAATAGTGGTGAGAGGGGAACCCTTGTCTTGTTCCTTATCTTAGAGGGAATGGTTTCAGTTTTTCACCATTGAGAAAGATGTTGGCTGTGGGCTTGTCATATATGGCCTTTATTATGTTGAGGTAGGTTCCCTCTATGCCTACTTTCTGAAGGGTATTTATCATAAATGGGTGTTGAATTTTGTTGAAAGCTTTTTCTGCATCTATTGAGATGATCATATGGTTTTATCCTTCAATTTTTTAAAGTGGTATATCACATTGATTGATTTGTATATATTGAAGAATCCTTGCATTTCTGGGATAAACCCCACTTGATTGTGATGTATGATCCTTTTAATGTGCTGTTTGCTGGTATTTTTGTTGAGGAGTTTTACATCTATATTCATCAGTGATATCAGCCTGTAGTTCCCTTTCTTTGTGACATCTTTGTCTGGTTTTGGTATCAGGGTGATGTTGGCCTCATAGTATGAATTTAGGAGTTTCCCACACTCTGCTATATTTTGGAAGATTTTCAGAAGGATAGGCGTTAACTCTTCTCTAAACATTTGATGATTTCGCCTGAGAAGCCGTCTGGTCCTGGGCTTTTGTTGGAATTTTTTTTAATCACAGTCGCAGTTTAAGTGCTTGTGATTGGTATGTTTATACTTTGTATTTCTTCCTGGTTCAATGTCAGAAGGTTGTGTTTTCTAAGAATTTTTCCATTTCTTCCAGGTTATCCATTTTATTGGCATATAGTTCCTTGTAATAATCTCTCATGATCCTTTGTATTTCTGCAGTGTCAGTTGTTACTTCTCCTTTTTCATTTCTAATTCTATTGATCTGAGCCTTCTCCCGTTTTATGTTTTTTTCTATGATTCTGGCTAATGGTTTATCAATTTTGTTTATCTTCTCAAAGAACCAGATTTTAGTTTTATTGATCTTTGCTATTGTTTCCTTCACTTCTTTTTCATTTATTTCTGATCTGATCCTTATGATTTCTTTCCTTCTGCTAACTTTGGAGGTTTCTTGTTCTTCTTTCTCTAATTACTTTACATGTAACATTAGGTTTTTTGTTTAAGATGTTTCTTGTTTCTTGAGGTAGGATTGTATTGCTATAAACTTCCCTCTTAGAACTGCTTTTGCTACATCCCATAGTTTTGGGTCATTGTGTTTTTATTGTCATTTGTTTCTAAATATTTTTTGATTTCCTCTTTGATTTCTTCAGTGATCTCTTGGTTATTAAGTAGTGTATTGTTTAGCCTCCATGCATTTGTATTATTTACATATTTTTTTCCTGTAATTCATATGTAGTCTCATAGCGTTGTCATCAGAAAAGGTAATTGATATGATTTTGATTATCTTAAATTTACCAAGGCTTGATTTGTGACCCAGGATATGATCTATCCTGGAGAATCTTCCATGAGCACTTGAGAAGAAAGTGTATTCTGTTGTTTTTGGATGGAATGTCCTATAATTATCAATTAAGTCCATCTTGTTTAATGTATCATTTAAAGCTGTGTTTCCTTATTTATTTTCATTTCGGATGATCTGTCCATTGGTGAAAGTGGGGTGTTAAAATCCCTTATACTATGATTTTGTTACTGTTGATTTCCCCTTTTATGTCTCTTACCATTTGCCTTATGTATTGAGGTGCTCCTATTTTGGGTGCATAAATATTTACAATTGTTATATCTTCTTCATGGATTGATCCCTTGATCATTATGTAGTGTCCTTCTTTGTCTCCTGTAATAGCCTTTATTTTAAAGTCTATTTTGTCTGTTATGAGAATTGCTACTCTAGTTTTCTTTTGTTTACTGTCTGCATAGAATATCTTTTTTCATCCCCTTACTTTCAGTCTGTATGTGTCTCTAGGTCTGAAGTTGGTCTCTTGTAGACAGCATATATATGGATCTTGTATTTGTATCCATTCAGCCAGTCTATGACTTTTGGTTGGAGCATTTCATCCATTTACATTTAAGGTAGTTATCGATATGTATGTTCCTATTACCATTTTATTAATTTTTTTGTGATTGCTATTGTAGGCCTTTTCCTTCTCTTGTGTTTCCTGCCTAGAGAAGTTTCTTTAGCATTTATTATAAAGCTGGTTTTGTGGTGCTGAATTCTCTTAGCTTTTGCTCATCTGTAAATGTTTTAATTTCTCTGTCAAATCTGAATGAGATCCTTGCTGTTTAGAATAATGTTGGTTGTAGTTTATTCCCTTTCATCACTTTAAATATGTCCTGCCACTCCCTTCTGGCTTGCAGAGTTTCTGCTGAAAGATCAGCTGTTAACCTTATGGGGATTCCCTTGTGTGTTTTTTGTTGTTTTTCCCTTGCTGCTTTTAATATATATTCTTTGTATTTAATTTTTGATAGTTTGATTAATATGTGTCTTGACGTGTTTCTCCTTGGATTTATCCTGTATGGGACTCTCTGCACCTCCTGCACTTGATTGACTATTTCCTTTCACATATTAGGGAAGTTTTCAACTATAATGTCTTTAAATATTTTCTCAGTGCCTTTCTTTTTCTCTTCTTCTTCTGGGACCCCTATAATTCAAATGTTGGTGCATTGAATGTTGTCCCAGAGGTCTCTGAGAGTGTCCTCAATTCTTATCATTCTTTTTTCTTTATTCTGCTCTGAGGTAATTATTTCCACTATTTTATCTTCCAGGTCACTTATCTGTTCTTCTGCCTCACTTATTCTGCTATTGATTCCTTCTAGAGAATTTTTAATTTCATTTATTGTGTTGTTCATAATTGTTTGTTTGCTCTTTAGTTCTTCTAGGTCCTTGTTAAACATTTCTTGTATTTTCTCCATTCTATTTCCAAGATTTTGGATCATCTTTACTATCATTACTCTGAATTCCTTTTCCAGTAGACTGCCTACTTCCTCTTCATTTGTTTGGTCTGTTGTGTTTTTACCTTGCTCCTTCATCTGCTGTGTGTTTCTCTGTCTTCTCGTTTTGCTTAACATACTGTGTTTGGGGTTTCCTTTTCCAGGTTCATAGTTCCCGTTGTTTTTGGTGTCTGCCCAAAAACCAGCTAATGCTGGTTCAGTGGGTTGTGTAGGCTTCCTGGTGGAGGGGACTGGTGCCTGTGTTCTGGTGGATGAAGCTGGATCTCTTCTTTCTGGTGGGCAGGACTGTGTCTGGTGGTATGTTTTGGGCTGTCTCTGACCTTGTTATGATTTTAAGTAGCTTCTCTGCTAATGGGTGGTGTTGTGTTCCTGTCTTGCTAGTTGTTTGACATAGGGTGTCCAGCACTGTAGCTTGCTAGTTGTTCAGTGGAGCTGGGTCTTAGCCTTGAGATGGAGATCTCTCAGAGAGCTTTCACCATTTGATATTATGTGGAGCCAGGAGGTCTCTGGTGGACCAGTGTCCTGAACTCAGCTCTCCCACCTCAGAGGCACAGGCCTGACACCTGGCCGCAGCACTGAGACCCTCTCAGCCACACGGCTCAGAATAAAAGGGAGAAAAATAAAAGAAAGAAAGAAACAATAAAGTTATTTAAATAAAAAATAATTATTAAAAATAAAAAATCATAACATAATAAAAAAAGAAAAAAAGAAAAAGAAAGAAAGAAGAGAGAAACCAAACCATAAAGCAAGTCCAGCGATGATAACAAGCGCTAAAAACTATACTAAAAAAAAAGGACAGACAGAACCCTAGGACAAATGGTAAAAGCAAAGCTATACAGACAAAATCACACAAAGAAGCATATACATACACATTCACAAAAAGAGAAAAATGAAAAAAATACATATATCTTTGCCCCCAAAGTCCACCACCTCAATTTTGGCATGATTCATTGTCTATTCAGTTATTCCACAGATGCAGGGACATCAAGTTGATTGTGGAGATTTAATCTGCTGCTCATGAGGCTGCTGGGAGAGATTTCCCTTTCTCTTCTTTGTTCACACAGCTCCTGGGGTTCAACTTTGGATTTGGCCCTGCTTCTGCATGTAGGTCACCTGAGGGCATCTGTTCTTCACTCAAACAGGACGGGGTTAAAGGAGCTGCTGATTAGGGGGCTCTGGCTCACTTAAGCGGCGGGGAGGGAGGGGTACAGGATGTGGGGCAAGCCTGTGGTGGCAGAGACAGGCATGATGTTGCAACAGCCTGAGGTGTGCTGTGTATTCTCCCAGGGAAGTTGTCCCTGGATCACGGGATGCTGGCAGTGGCGGGCTCCACAGCCTCCTGGGAGAGGAGGTGTGGATAGTGACCTGTGCTTTCACACAGGCTTCTTGGTGGCTGCAGAAGCAGCCTTAGCGTTTCGTGCCCGTCTCTGGTGTCTGCGCTGATAACCGCCACTTGCACCTCTCTCTGGAGCTTCTTTAGGCGATGCTCTGAATCCCCTCTCTTTGTGCTCCCCGAAACAATGGTCTCTTGCCTCTTAGGTACGTCCAGACTTTTTCCCGGACTACGTCCTGGCTAGCTGTGGTGCACTAATCCCCTTCTGGCTGTGTTCACGCAGCCAATCCCAGTCTTCTCCCTGGGATCTGACCTCCAAATCCTGAGCCTCAGCTCCCAGCCCCCACCTGTCCTGGCTGGCAGGTGAGCAGACAATGTTCTCAGGCTGGTGAGTGCTGGTTGGCACTGATCCTCTGTGCAGGAATCTCTCCGCTTTGCTCTCTGCACCCCTGTTGTTGTGCTCTCCTATGTGGCTCCGAAGCTTCTCCCCTGCCATCCCCCTTCTCTGCCAGTGTATGGGCTTCATAGTGTGTGGAAACTTTTCCTCCTTCACAGCTCTCTACCAGTGGTACAGGTCCCATCCCTATTCTTTTGTCTCTGTTTTTTTCTTTTTTCTTTTGCCCTACCCAGGTATGTGGGGAGTTTCTTGCCTTTTGGGAAGTCTGAGGTCTTCTGCCAGCATCAATATGTGTTCTGTAGGAGTGTTCCACATGTACATGTATTTCCGATGTATTTGTGTGAAGGAAGGTTATTTCCACGTCTTACTTTTCTGCCATCTTGAATGTCTCTCTGGAGACATTCAAGTTAGTTTCTATATAACAGAGACTGTCGAGCTCTATAATTCTAACAGCTGGTACAGAATAAACATGAGTTGAATAACTTGTATAAGAATAAGATCAGTTTAATGCTAGTAGTATCACTATGTCAAATAACCAAAATTAAATTGAGATTTTATTTTTACCTTTTCTAATTTATCATTTTCTCCCTCCATCCCCCACAAGAAGACACATGCACACACCAAGGCTAATAATATCATGCTCCAATCACCCCATTTTAAATCTTTATCATTTTCTTTAGCTAGGGCAGAATGGAAGGCAGAAGAGTCAAATTGTTGTCCATCCCTAGCAGTTCTGATTCTCACTGCCTCTTGCTTTAGAGGCTTTTTATTTTCTAGAAAAGTCTGAGAACTGAAAAGATTATGAGGCTGCCTTCAAACATGCAATTCCAAATAAAATAATTCTTAAGCCCTGTGACTTTCTGATATATTCCACAATAAAACATCAAATAAAACATAATTTGTGTTTGTTTCCTAAGCATATGATAAGTCTGCCTACTGGATAATCCAATATTTGTCTCATATCTGTTCTCCATTCCTGCTATGTCCAGTTTAGCTGCTTTTGTCCTTTTTCCTCTTGCTACTCTTCTCATACTAACCTTTGAAACCAGCTAGTTGTTTCACATTTTATCATCAGATTGATCCTACCAAAGCACAGCTCTGATTTTTGAGCCAGTGTTTTGAGCCACACTTGTTTGCAAAATTAAGTGTTTAATAAATGTATGGAAGAGTGATGTCCCTCACACCTGGAAAACTCTCTTTTCACTACTTTTAAGGTGCTCCATACTTGGACTTCAAAATGTCTTGCTTTATTTTTTATTACTCCCTTTTGGCTAGTTGTTCTTCTAAACTAACAACGCCGTGTCTTCTGAGCATATCCCATGCTGTCCTGCTTTATACTCATATTCTTCCCTCTTTCTGAAATGCTTTCTAATAACTTCTTTCTTCTTGTATTCCTTAAGTGTCAAGATACACTTTTATTCCTATTCAGCAGTATTTCATTCTCCTTCTGAAAACTAGTGGCACATTTTCTATTCCTCTCTTTTATACGTGTACAGACTTATCTTGGTGTGGTTATTTACACATATCATGCCTCTAAACCCAGCTGCCTGGAGCTTCTGGAGTTCCTCTTTTCCCCTGTCCCCATGTATGCAGAACTCAGGAATTCATATTAAACAACACATGCATGTTGGAGAAATGTAGACTTACCTGAAGTTTCTGTGAGAGAGGTAGAGGAGGTTTCCTTTTCTTTTCTTTCTTTTTTTAAAAAAAACAAACCTTGATTTAGAGTAATTTTTGATTTTCAGTAAAGTTGCAAGGCTAGTACACACAGTTGCCACATACCCCACCCACCCACAGTTTCCCCTATTATTAATATCTACATTACCATGGTGCATTAGTCACAACTAATGAATCAGATTGATACATTGCTGTTAAGTAAAGTCCATATACGGTAATCAGATTTCCTTAAATTTTACCTAATGTTATTTTTTTTTCTAGGATCCCATCTGATATATACCACATTACATTTGGTTGTCTTGTCTCCTGGTAGGCTCTTCTTAACTGTGAAAATGTCTGAGGCTTTTCTTGTGTTTGATGATCTTGACAGTTGTGAGGACTACTGGTCAGTATTCTCTAGAATGTCCCTCAATTGGGATTTGTCTGATGTTTTTCTTATGATTAAACTGGGGTTGTGGGTTTGGGGGAGGAAAATGAGAGAGACAGAGTGATATTCTCATCACATCTTATTAACAGTATAGACTATCAATATAACTTATCACTCAATGTTAACCTGGATCACCTGGTTGAACTAGCGCTAGTTTGTTAGGTTTCTCTAAGTTACTCTATTTTCCACTTTTCCATACTGCATTTTTTGGAAAAAAGTCAATATGCACAGCCTACTCTTAACATGTGAGAGTTACGTTAAAGGAGAGTTAAGATAAAAAGTGGGGATTATCTACATAAATTACTGGAATTCTTCTGAACAGTAGTTTTCCAGCTCTCCCATTTTAAAATTTAATCAATCATTTATATCAGTATGGATTCAAGCATATTTATTTTATCCTTTGGGTTATAATTCAGTACTACTTTATGTTGTTCTTCAGATTGTTCCAGCTTTGAACATTGGGAGCTTTTTTTCAGTTGCCTTCTATGCCCCTCCTTAATATACTCCCACTTATTTGTTTGTTTGTTATTTAATTTTGGAGTTCTTTTTCACTTTCTGGCACTACAAGATGATCCAGGCTCATAGTGTATATTTCCTACCCTAGTCCTAGAATCAGCCATTTTTCTAAGGAGATCTGGTTTCTTTCATTGTACAATGGTATTAGAGATTAAGATCTGGGTGTGAGGTGTGCCACCGGGGTGTTGTTGGCTTCTAAGCCATTTCAGCTGACACAGCAAGGACATATATGTGTGTATATCAACAAAAGTATGTAAACATACCTATATATTTCTAAATGTATCCATCTATATCTGTGTTAAACTAAACATGGTTTCCTACTGATGTCTGCAACTCTTATCCCTCCCATACTGATCGTTCTAGCCTTCTCCCCTTGCTTATCTATAACTTATGCAATAGTGAGAAACCTGGCTCTCACTGTCTATCATCCATTTACTTGATTTTTCAATTCCAGTGTATATTTATAGTGGTTTCAGAATTGTTAACCTCTACTCCCATGGGAAATAACTTTATCAACTCAAGTACAGTGTTTCTTTTTTGCCTTTGGTTTTACATTCTTTACCAATTTCCAGAGTTATTCACATGAGCACATTTTCTGCACTCCTTTCAGTGAGGTTTGTTCATACATTTAGCAAGTCTTAAAAATCTGTACATTGTATGAGTCCATTTAAATGACACTCTAGAAAAGGCAAAACATATATAGAGAGTAAATGAAGCATTGGTCATCGGTTAGATTCTTTGTCACATTCTGCATTCCATCCTGGGGTCTCCTGACCTCCAAATGATTTTCTAAATATTTGCACACATTAAGGTTCATGGGTTTTGACAAATGCTTAATGTCATATATACACTATTATAGCATCATACAGAATAATTTCACCATCCTAAAAAGTTCCCTATGTTTCACCTTTTACATACTTTCCAACACCTAAGCCCCTGGCAACTACTGATCTGCTTACTGTCTCTATAGTTTTGCCTTTTCTAGAATGTCACATAAATGGAATCATGCAGTATGTGGCCTTTCCAGACTGTCTTCATTTGCTTACAATATTCATTTAAGATTCATCCATGTCTTTGCATGGCTTGATAGGCCATTCCTTTTTATTACTGAATAGTATGGAGAAGGGCTTTATATTCTGAATTCCACAGCACATAACCTCATAGGTATCCACCTGACATTTTTTTCTCATGTTTTCTTGTTACACAGAGGTTTTTTCTGCCATATCCCTACACAGTACTCAGTTGTTCTCCTATTATCACGAACAATTTAGCTCTCTCCCCAAGCCTGCATACTATACTCAGTAGAGAACAAAGGGCTTTTAGGGTTTTAGCTCCCACTCAAACAGCTTAGACCTTACCTCCCTATTAACACCTACATTACAGTTCTTTATGCTCCTGGTTAACATTCCCTGCTCCCAACATCAGCATTTCATCTCACTTTATAAGTTCTTTCAAAGTGTGAGCTATATCTTTATCTCTGTATTCTGCAACAGTGTTGTGCCTTGCCCCTAGTAGGTATTCAATAAATATTCACTGAACAAACAAATAAGTGATTTGGTATAATGTGAGAGCCAGATTGCAGACAAACTGACAAAACCTGAAATGCATGCAATATTCCATCCACTTGGGTAGTATAGCTATTTTCTATGCACTCTTTTCTTTTTTCACTACTTGAAGGCCACTTGCAGAAAATGGCCTGAAATCTGACATACATTCAATTTATATAGAACATATGGTGTTTATAAAAGCATTACCAAATAGTATCATGCTAGTGAACCTTGATAATGTGTGTCAGAGGTTTTCAGCATTAGCCCAGAACATCAACATTACTACAAACAGCTGAAATATATTGTAAGAAATTTATTTTCTCATAAAATGTTGCATGGGCAAGTTTTTGGGAATTAGCTAGCCAGATTAGAATTATCATCATTCCTATTATTAGTAAAAGGCGTTGATGTAGTTCTTTATTAAGTCATTAGCTTAAAAATTGTTTAACATTGGCATAAAATTTAAACACTAGGCCTCCAAGTGAAATATTCTAGAAGGATCCTCATTTTACATACTTAAATTCCAGAAAAATCTTGGAAACAACAGTTCCATCTGTGGGCACCTCTTACAAAGCCTGTGTTGCACAGGTACTTGCTGCCTTCAACCTGTGTACCTCAACCTCTGTATGCTAGATCCCTAATTTTGATGTGAATAAACTGTTGAGATTTGGGTGCTGGGGAAAGGGGAGTTCTTAAATTTCTCCTTCTTCTCTCTCCTCCTTGTCCTATCCCTCCCCCTCCTCTTCTTCCTCTTTTTCCTTCTTAAAATGTCTGCTGTTGTTTTGGGTTATGGAGAATGTTGTCATCCAGAAGAAAGTAATTTCTCTTTAGCTAAATCTCACATGTTTGCAATCATCCTTTACATACACAATACTTTGTATCAGAAATGAGGTCTTAAGGGGCTTGTTGAACTTTCAAAGTCAAGAATTCTCCATTTTAGGAATTTATTCGTTGCTGGGAAGATTTTCTTTTAAAGTATAAAACTACGAGTAGAATATTACAAAAATACTTTGAGTCTTTGGATAAGTTTTAAATCTTTTTGATTTATATTGTAAGGTAGGTACATATATTTTGAACATTTGAAAGGGCTGAACTCTTTTTATATCTTGAACTTTTCCCATACCCTTCCATTTGTAACTTTCAGGTTGTGGAAATGACATAAAGAAGTTGCTACTAGAAGATGGTGGTTAGCTGGAAGTTGTTGGTGTATCACTTCAGGTTAGGTGATGTTTGTTTCTCAGGCATGAGAAATCATTAACCCTTTTAAGTAGACGCTGGGTAGGAAACAAATAAAAACCAGAAAATAAAATGGTGATGATCTATACGAGGCCTCCCAAAGGAGTTTGCTTCTCAAAATAAATGAAAATAAGATTTCTTGTCATACAGATAAGAACTTTCTAACATTCCATGTATGCATAAAATTCCATATATGCAAACAGGTTTCACAATTTGAAAGATTTGGATTGCTTGTATACTGCATTTAGCTGAAATGAAAATCCAACTCTCTGGAGTTCATCTTACCCCAATAATATGCTAATTCATCCTCATGGCCTTTAAGAGTTAGTGTCATAATTTGCAACTAACTAGTAGAAAGATACTTGGGAAAAATTGGTTCAGTATTTTTCTTAACTAATTGTGTTTTCAGGATGAAGATCAACAGACTATGAATCAGTGTGTTCCAACTGTACCTATACTATTGATTGATTGGGTATTTCCCTTGGGACATTTCTATTTGACAAACTGACACATAGATGCAAACAGTTCAAATACATTTCTTTCTGCACTGATAAATTTGTTCATGTTCTCCAGAAGTGGAAAATATGGTGTGACCTTTTCTACATTTTGAAATCTCGTGGCTAGTTTTCCATGCTGGGTAAATATATATGGCACCTTATGACATTCAAGGTACATCACATATGTTGCACATTTTACAGGTTTCAAAGCTCTTTCATATGTTATTTCACATTCACTTTACAACAATTCTGCAATATCAATAGGGCAGACATCATTCTAATTATTCATAGATCATGAGGCTTGGAAATTTTTAACAGATTTTCTATAGTCACAAAAACTAGGATGTGGTAGAGCCAGAATCAGAACTTAAGTTTTCAGATTTGAGCCCAGAAAACTCCACCCTAATACAAGTTTAGAGTATTACTGCTTTTGGCCAAGGGACATTGTGATATGATGGAAATGATATATTTTGCAATGTATGCTCTGGTGGTACTTAGATAGCACTTTATACTTCTTATATTTATCACTGTGACCTTTTGATAGAAAGAGATCTCATTGCTATTCTTTCCTTTGATTTCTTTAATAGTTAATCTTATTTTCCAACAAGAATTTTAAGACCTGACGTAAATATTATAATTAACACATTAAGAGGATATATCAGCGTGACCCACTTTGTGTTCATTTTCCAGTGTGGATACTCATTAATGTAATTTAATGTTACTTTCAAAACAACAAATCTCTATGACTGAGTTTACATGGATGCATTCAGTCAAAGAGTGGGCCATCTCCTAAAAGTTCTTTCTCTGCACTAATCATTGCAATGTTAGTAGTTAGTAGAGAAAAGAGAATTGAATTTTGCTGCCATCTTTTGTCCAGCAGAGCTCAATGCACAGCTTCTACTCAGATGAGATTATTTTGTCTGGCCATGAAATAGTTTTGCAATTGAGCATGATGCTAGAAGCAGAAAGGAAAAGTTTAAGAAGAATGACTTTCCTACTGATTCCTGGGTTTCTTAAGACATATTCCTTTAACCTATTTCTGTCTTTTGCTCTTCTCCATATACACATAAGTCCTGATGTTTTCCTATTAATATTTGCCCTTTACAGCTACTTGATGGAGTATCTAGTCAAAACAGTAGGTTTCCATTTCTCAGAACCTGGCAGAAACTCAAGAAATGGCTTTTCCTCCTCAATGCTTTTGAAGTTTTAAGCCTACTGGGTATAAAGTAGTGAATCATGTCCTTTGGATTTTTTAAAAATTATAGATATGATAATGCAAATTTTATTTTTCCCCACAGAACCCCATATATTAACTGATTTGAACATATTTCTTTTTTTGTAACATATATTATTAGGAAAAGAGAAAAAAAGTCAATATTCAGAAAAAAACTGTGTTAACTTTAACTGAAGCACTTGTAATTGTACCCAAAAACATCTGGGGAATCTTGGAAACTAGTAATGTTCTCAAGAAAACTCAAGCTACTGAATATATAAAATTTAAGGAGCACATTTCACATCAGTTCCCTATGTCTGTGTATTGAAAATGAAAGTGTGTCAGATATTAATCCTTCTAGGAAGCTTGGAAAGTTTCATATTCCTTTGTCCTCTTAGGTGGCCATGTTTGTGCTACAACTGGGTAGTGCCACATTCCTGCTTACAGAACCTGTGATCAGTGCGATGACAACTGGGGCTGCCACCCATGTCGTGACTTCACAAGTCAAATATCTCTTGGGAATGAAAATGCCGTATATATCTGGACCACTTGGATTCTTTTATGTGAGTTTTTCCGTATGTCTTTGTTCATATATTTTGGGTGTGTGTTTCACATAGTAAAATTTGGTTAATTACAATGTTGAGATTATTCTATTTTAAAGCAATTTGGGCTTAAATAAAATCTTTTAGGATATTTTTAATGTGATTAAGGGTGTGAAACTAATTAGTAAAACCTACTAATTTGGGGAGCAATTCTTTGTAATAAACAATTAAATACGGTATAATTTGGGAACATGGTTGGAAAAATAGCTTGAATTTTTCTGTGACCAGATATGTTGCTAACTTCTAATGGAAGCCATCTACCAGGCTTGTGGCCCAGTGTAACAACAGTACACCTTACCACATTCTTTCCATATTGTGAACCCTGGTATAGATCAAATCAGAGGCTTGGTCAAAACTGGGGTCGAGTCCCAATAGCAGACAATCAGTTATTAAAAGTCACTTGAACCTGAGATAGGAACATGTGTCCAGTTTGAACATATTATCCTAATAATTCCCCATTCTTCTTGGTCTCTTTTGGAAGCTGACCTAAAATTTATGACTGCTCAGGAAGTCACATCCTATTGGAGTTTTATAAGAAAATCAATGTCTTGTTAATGAAGTTGAGAACAACCAGACTTCATTTTATTTAATTTTATATTGTAGAGGAGGAAAAGTATATTTTCCTTCTATCCTTGAGGAGCTGGGGCTCCTGTAACAAAAGACTAACAAGAGAAAAACAAACAAGTATATTAGCATGTATATTTCATATACACATGGGAGAAACTCCGGGATTAGTAACTCAAAGGAAGTGGCTAGGATTTGGGTTTAAATAATATCTTTAGTTAAAACAAAGGAATAAGAGTTGAGGGAAGCAAGTTATGAGAAGGTGACCATGAAAAATACAGTGAACATGGGTAAGATTTATTATGCAGGTTTAAATCAGTGCCTTCTCCATTGGTAAGAATCTCTTGTGATTTAGAGTCAGCTTTTTCTTCCTGGTACTAAGAGGAAGACACCCTTGCAAACAGAGATTTTCTATATAAATGTAAATTTCTCTATGAAAGGGTAACTTACACTGTTCTCAGAGGTTCCCTGTGTCTGTTGTTTCTCAAAATAATAAGCTAAAAATAATTCTTATACCAAAGAGGCATATTTTGGAGTGGCATATTCTGGTCTCCTACAATGTAATGTTCTATACTGAATTACATTAATGTTTTATAATGAGAGTATTCCCATTCCTAATATTCTTGCTCTTAATCAAGGAATGGCTGAATAGTAGCTCCATATATAGAAGTTTAATAAATTATCTAATTCCTGTTATTGAGGTGGTTTGTGGTATTTCACCATTATACACAGCTCATTGAAGATTTGTTTTATTCCTGTGTTCTAGTTTGCATCCCTGATGATTTCATTGAGATCAATTCCTAGTTATGGAATCACTGGATTAAAATATTTTTGCCAAATATCAATCTGAAAAGCTGTACCAATTAATATTTACTCTCATCATTGTCAACTCTGATTATTACTATTTTTAAAATTTGCCATTTTGTTATGTGAAAAATAGTATCACTTTTCTGTTTGTGTGTTTCTCTGATTAGTTGGTAAAGTAGTTAATATAGATAGTAATTGGCAACACAAAGCTGGAAGCTTGTTCTAAATTTTTGTTATTTAGGTAATATCTTGCTCAGTGATTCATTCATTATAAGAAAGCATAAAACTAAAACAAGAACACTAAAACTGGAAGTGGAAACAATATAATTCTAAGCTCTAAATCAAACAAAAGTAGATCAAAATAGCTGTAAGTTATCAGGTGACTGGCTGAGTTAAAACTTTTGGTGATGCCAGGTGTGTACCAACAGAACCAAATCAGTACTAGATTCTGTCCTGATATCCTGGCTGGGAACAGCACGCTTGTCTGTGCATGAGCAGTGTAAAGAAATGAGTGCAGGTTACAAGCTGGCCACCTCAGTCATATTCACATTACACAAATAATCATTCCTCTTTTCACTAGTTGTGCTAAAAGAAGCTGAACAGCCGGATATGAGAACATTTGGTCTTTCAGCTTGTTTCTCTTGTGGCAATGTGTATAAAATTCTACATTGAAGTGTTTTGTGTATGATTTTTTAAATTTTGTTTTCTTGGAAGGTTAAGCGGCAAGTTACTTTTTCTTTGCCTTGTAGATCAGACACTGTAATGTGACTTTTGGGGGTCTTTTGTAAGGTCTCATACTGAAATGTAATCAGATTTAGAAATATTGTTAGATGGCTGACTATATTTGCATTACTCAGTTGGTGGAAGTTGGTATGCTTTGTGTAGATGGAAAACAAAGAAAAGTTGCTCTTGCTTTTCAAAGTCTCAGAGCCCTGCACTGTTAGGCACCTAGGTAAGAATGATGCTTTGGTTCTTGCCAAGGTTTCAAAATTAATGCTAATATTGCAAAGTCAAAAATTGTGATCTGAGCATTAGATTAAGAAATAGATTTTGCATCATGCATAGGTCACACTGGGACATTTAGAAGGTGTGCTTTGGTGTAGTTAGGCTAAAAAAGAATCTGATGATAATAATGTAAATCTGAACTTGCCCATGGATCATTTAGGTGGGATGTGAAGGAGGAGAGCTGAACTCAGTACAGAGGTATAGAACAGAGGACAAAATAGAGGCCTTGATCATCAGGTCAAAGAACCTAGAGGAGAATGATTTAACATATTTTTGGATTTTTTCTGCTTCTAAGTTCTCAAAACTGTTATATCCTTTATGAAAGCTACTCAAGTTGATGAAGGATAAAGAATATGTTACTGATATTCCTTGGAACATAAATTAATATCTAGACTATTTGAGACTCTTATACAATGTGCCAATCACCACTCCCAATAGTCTCAGCTGGAACACTCAAATTTCCTAAAACAATTCAGAATTGGCCAATCAAAATGTGCATTAATTAATTCCATTAATAGCAGCGCTTATGGTCAACTTTGAGAGAAAACATAGCCTTTTGTCTTTATCCTGTTCTTATGTTACTGCATATTGAGGTATCTTCCATCTGCCACTGCAATGGTTTCTACAGTGTCTTCTTCCTGGTGGATGCCTGATTCCGTTCTACTAAGAGAATCTAATTCTCTAGTTTGATTAGCTAAAATCTCTATCTCTTTGGTTACTTAGGGCTGGCAGATGTTCTTGCTTCCATGGAACATTTTAAACGATTAATTTGAATCAGATAAGGTTAGTGTTACATGCTCAGTTCTTCCCTCTCAGATTATAGAACAGACTTCCAATAGATCCTTTTTTTTGACTTATAGTTGATTTACATTGTTTCAGGTGTAATTCTTTTTCAGATTCTTTTCCATTAAGGTTATTACAAGGTATTGAATATAGTTCCCTCTGTTATACAGTCACGTCCTTGTTGTTTACCTGTTTTATATATAGTACTGTTTATCTGTTAATCCCAGATTCCTAATTTATCCCTCCCCCCATTCTCTTTCCCCTTTGGAAACCATAAATTTGTTTTCTATGTCAGTGCACTTTAAAAAGTGCTATATAAGTAATAGATACTAATCCTTTTCCTCTCTAGAGGACTGTTAATCAGATAAGCAAATCTAAATAATAAAACAAAATTATATCTTTTTTTCAACTTACAAATAAAGATGATTCCAAAATTTGTAAAACATAAAAAATATCTGCTATTAATGAGGGTTAGTCATCAGAAGTAAAGAAATGCTATGTTTTTTATTTTATTTTTAATTTAAAATAATTCCATCTATTCAGCTCATTCCCCCCCCAACCAGTTATAAACCCATTTAATAAATTATAAACAGTTCTGCAATATATTGTAAAACAAGCAGAAGCAATAACATTATGAGTCACTTCTATCTTTGGACCCTGACTCACCAGTTAAATCATTTTATTCCTGTGTTCTCAAATTAATTTTTTTTTCTATTTTGTTATATTTTTTAGCTTTATTTCTTAGACCCCACATATAAGTCGTATCATAAAGTATTTGTCTTTCTCTGTCTAATTTATTTCACTTAGTATAGTACCCTCCAGATCCATCCATGTTGTTGCAAATGGCAAAATTTCATTTTTTTCCGTGTGTGGCTGAGTAATATTCCATTGTATATATATGGTATATATATATATATATATATACACACCACATCTTCTTTATTCATTCATCTATTGATGAACGCTTAGGTTGCTTCCATATCTTGACTATTGTAAACAATATTGCTGTGAACATTGGGGTACATGTATCTTTTTGAATTAGCATTTTCATTTTGGGGGATTGATACCCAGAAGTGGACTTGCTGGATCATATGGTAGTTCTATTTTTAGTTTTTTTGAGAAACCACCATACTGTTTTCCATAGTGGCTGCACCAATCTACATTCCCACTAACAGTGCACTAGGGTTCCCTTTTGAGAGATTTTTATAAAAAGAAAAATAATTTTGAAGTTTATTTTAATACTCATTAGAAGGGAAATTCTCTAATTGATAAAACCAAAATCTAGAGAAAAAGCCTCACTATGTGAATTTTTGAAGCCTAAAAGCTTCTGGAGAAGGCAATCAGAGAGCAGGAAGATAGCAGGTTGAGACCAAATAAAATTTTTTATGAAATTTAAATTTTTGACTGATAGTTGGTCCCACACAGATAACAGGGAAAAGGTTAATTATTCTTGTCAATACAAAAATTGATTTTTTATACTGAGAAATGATGATGTATCTTTTTATTAGAAAGGATGTTTCCCCCCAAAAGGCACAATAAAACAAAAATTACTAGTTCATATTAGCAAATGTGAATTTCTTTGAGGTGGCACCAGTGTCTCAACCTGTAGCAGCCTATGATAAATCTGGCAACGTTATTTTCACTGGCATGGCTTTATATGAGAACTCTTCTAAATAATTCTGTACATTAAAGCCAAGAGCACAAGGCAAGCTTGGCAACACATTCACCTACCTTTTTTGGGGAGTTTTTACTTCCTTTTTCAAAATTGAGGAGTTTCAGAACCAGAAAGCAATTTCATTCCCACTCCCATCCCTGAAGTACAAGCAAAGCACTTTTCTAGTTTGGGTAGCTCTGAAGGCTACAAAGCAGGAACCAAGAATATTAACAAACTGGGCTAGAAACATCAGAAGGAAATCAAAGCCAATGAAACATTTTCTTCCATAGAGAATGAGATCACAATTAAAAATGTAAAAATGAGGCTTATATGTGAACAAATCTACTTTGAAGACACAGGCCCTCTGGGATTTCTGAATCAAGAACATGCTTTGGTAGTTTATGACAGCCCACATTTTCTCTGCAGTTATTGTGATATTTCTATTGTGAATTGTAAGGACGTTCAATACACCCTGAAAAATGGACAGAATAAATTGAAGGGGAGAGAAAAGGAATGTTAATCTGCAGCTTGAATCAATCAGGGATATAGGGGAGAGAAAATGTGGCAGGTTTAATTTGGATATGAAACAATTATATGGGAATTTGTAACAAAGGTTACTTTAAAATTCTAAATCAGAAGGCAAATATTTTAGCAATTCAATTATCTTGGGCTAAGCTCTCCATCCCCCGCAATTCACTGAAAAATGCATCAGCACAAAATCCAGTTGCTTAAGTAATTCAAATTAAACTTGGTTTTCTAGACAAGGGATGGCTGGATGCCACTTGGGCCTTGGCATGCTTGATTGTGAGTTTGGTGCAAGTGAGTTTTGTGCACCCATGCTGTCTCTAGCTGTTTAACATACCATACTTCCCCTAGATCACATTTTGGTTGGAGACTTAAAGTATCCCTTAAAGCAGTAGTTTATTGGGATAAATTTCCAGTGTAAGAAGCAGTTATTGATCAGAAATATGCATATAAAATGATGTAAAGAATAATAGAATGTTGTAATTTTTTTCTTCCTTTTGGGGTTGTTTGTATTCATGAAAACACAGACTGTGTTTGAGCTTTAAACTTAATATTAGTCTTGTTTTTCTATTAGTGTGTGCTACTTTGGGAAGTAGAGGGATTAGGGGAGCTTGATCTTAACAATAACCATTCTAAATTGTTTAAAGATATGTAAGCAAAGTTTATAGGAGACATCAAATTCTGAATACCAGAGAGAACTTGTGCCAACATCAATTTTGGAATGATCATAAATGGCTTTAATGGTCCCTGAGCAGGAATCTAGATCTGCTTAGGTAGAATTCAAATATAATCAAGTTGGGAACTTCCTGGCTGGGCAGTTGTTGAGACTCCGTGCTTCCACTGTAGGGAGCATGGGTTTGATCCCTGCTCAGGGAAATAAGATCCCGAATGCTGCATGGCATGGCCAAAAAAAAAAAAATTTAAAAAAATAGACAAATATAATCAAGTTGAAAACAAATTGGGGCAGGGAGAGGGTGTGCCTGGGCAATTGTGGCTCATGCTTAAAGTCTCCAAGGATGTGAAAGCTACCTTAAAAAACAAAAGCCAGGGCCCGCAGCAGACCTCAGTCTCATCTGAAAAGTGGAAGAGTTGAACTAAATGTGAGGCTTCAAAACCAGAAATATTCAACAGAATAATCTACACGTGGATGGGAAAAGATTAGTGTGCATCCTTGATTCAAGAGTTTAAGAACCACTATAATGGATTTACTCAACAAATGTTAATTGACCACCTCATAGGTGATGAGAATACAGTTGAGAAATAACATCCCTGTTCTCATGGAGTTTTATTGAAATGCTGAGGCAGGGGCAATGTGAATTAGGAAGGGAGGAGAAAAATTGGTGAACAAGATAATCTCAGATAGTGTTAAAGAAGGAAACCAGGCAGTGTAATTGAAGCAGATAATGTGATAGAGTGAAGAAGTGATTATGCTCACCTTATATTAATTGAGTAATTAAGTGAGTCACTGCATATAGGTTGGCTAGCCTAGTGCCTAGAAATGTTAGTTCCCCCACTCTTCTAGAAAGTGATGAATTTTAAACAATCTCTCCTATTCTTTCCATCCCAGTCTGCCCTCCCACCATATGTTTGTGGTAAGGATAATATAAAAATTTCTCTTCGAGGTAGAGAGAAGGAACTAAGGTGAATGCACTGTATAGATACAAATATACTTTCACCAAATGTGTATATGCTAAGAAAAAAACAGTCATGGTTCATGTTCTCAAAGTTTTTAGAATAAAGTTGGAAGGCATTATTGCTTCCCTTGGATTGACTTGATTCTGCTGCTGGTGTTAAAGGCACAAGGCAGCAGGTGGGTAGAGCTTGTTTGTCTGAGAAGCAGATAGGTGCCATTGAATCCCACCACTAACAAACAAAATCAGACTCCATGCTCCATGATAGTCTCTCTTTCAAAGGGTGGCATCTCCCCTCCATATATCCCAAGGGAAAAAGGAAGCACTGGGGAAGTTTGGAAAAATTGTTTGCTGGACTGAAAGAAGAGAATAGTGTGTGAGGCATTGGTGAATGTGTTGCTCTAGGGTTCAGAGAACCTGAGTCACAGTCTTGACTCTGTCACTCACAAGCCAAGTCTCCTAGGATAAGGTAAGTTACAAATCTTTGGAGTCTTGGTTTCTACATCTGTAGAATGAGTACATTCAACTGGTTGATTTCTAAGGTCTTTCTAGCTCTGACAAGTGTATTCTAAATACTGCCTTTGTTAGGCACTGTAGTTGAAATCCTTATCACAGCTATCCACCATGCCTATTTATCTGTGACAGGTGCTTAATCAGTTGGCTGTCTCTCTTAATGGTACTAATTGTTTAGTCACTGTTACTAAAAGCTTTCTGTTTAGTTTCAGTTTGTGTTTTATCTTGGTTACTTTTATCTTTGTTAACTTGAAGAGGAAGGAATTTACTAGGGTATATAGGGAACTCCAAAGGCAAAAGCTGTGAGTCCCTTTGTCCGCTGTATTGCTAGGGCTGCCATGACAAACTGTATAGACTGGGTGGCTTAAAAAATAGAAATGTATTTTCTCACAGTTCTGAATGCTGGAAGTCAAAAATCAAGATGCCAATATGGCTGGTTTGCTCTGAGGCTTCTCTCCTTTGCTTGTATATGACCACCCTCCTGCCTCTTCTTATGGTAGCACCTCTGTGCATGTGCATTCCTGGTGTCTCTCTGTCTGTCTTAAGCTCTTCTTTTTATAAAGACACCAGTCAGATTGGATTAGGGTCCACCCTAAAAGCATCATTTTAACTTAATTATCTCTTTAAAGGCCCTGTCTCCAAATATTATGAGTCACATTATGAGGTATTGAGGATTTGGGCTTCAACATATGAATTTTAGGGAAACACAGTTGAGTCCATAACACCCTCTTTGAATTGTCTCAGCAGTGAGAAGCATTTTACTTGGTAACTGTGTTTGTAGCCTATGGTTACTGTAATAAATTACCATAAACATGGTAACAACACACAAAAATTTATTCTCTCATTTACAGAGGCCAGAAGTCCAAAATCAAGGTGTCACCAGGGCCACACATGCTCTGGAGGTTCTAGGGGAGAATCATTCCTTGTCTTCTAGCTTCTGGTAGCTCCAGGCATTCCTTGGCTTATGGCTGCATCACACCAAACTGTGCCTCTGTCACCACATGGCCTTCCCCTCTGTGTGTGTGTCTGCTCCTCTTCTGTATCCTATAAGGGTACAGGTAACTGGATTTTAGACAAATGTCTATGCATAGATTATGCCAAATGTGTTTTCAGTCCAAAGTCTGAACACATGGTAACAAGCATGTATGATTGTTACCATTTTTCTGGAGATATTCCTGGATTTGTGGTGGATGACTGACACAAAGTCATATATTGGGAGTTAAGATTCATAGATTTCAGATCAGTACTTAATACCTACCATAAAGTAGTGTACTGTCAGGTTTATTAAATTTTGTTGGTTATACTATCACTTTGTTGTTTCTCTAGTGAAACACAAACCTATTTTTCTCTGGGCACAGGTGTTTCTATACAGGGCCTTCTTTAGAACTTCAGTAACAGTTGTACAATGAGAAACTATTGAATGGGTATGACCATTGAAACTATTAAAACTATTAAAATCAGACTCCATGCTCCATGATAGTCTCTCTTTCAAAGGGTGGCATCTCCCCTCCATATATCCCAAGGGAAAAAGGAAGCACCTTTCTAGACCTCCTTTTTTCTTAATTAAATTCTGAATATGAGGGGTTTTAGCTTTGGATTTTGCTTCATTCTTATAAAAACAGAATGATTTAACATCTGATTATTTAGATCAAATAGCATATATCAAAGATGGATTACTTGAGATTTACTGTAATAATAGGTTTAAAATTTAGATCAATGTCTTGTACAAGTAGAACCCTAATAAACATGTTGAGTGAGATTGCTTCTCCAAATAATAGCAGTAGCCATGTCATGATGGGATCTCCAGGTTTCCAGGGGCTACCTCAGAAAGATGGTGCAGTATTAGGACGTGAGCTCACCTCTCCTTACAGAAACATCAAAATCACAACTAACTGCTGAACAACCATCAACAAAAAAATGCTGGAACCTAACACAAAGAATATCCTACATCCAAAGAAAAGGGAGAAATCACAATGAAACAGTTGGAGGGGCATAACTGTGATAAAATCAAATCACATACCTATTGGGTGGGTGACCCACAAGCTGGAAAATAATTATACCACAAAAGTTATCCCACAGGAGAACTGAGCCCCATATCAGGCTCCCCAATCTGGGGGTCTAGCAATGGGAGGAGGAGCCCCCAGAGAATCTGGCTTTGAAGTCCTGTGGGGTTTGATTGGAGGAATTCCACAGGACTGGGGGAAACAGAAACTCCACTCTTGGAAGGTACATACAAGGTCTCATGTGCACCAGGACATGGTGAAAAAAGCAGTGACCTCATAAGAGCCAGGTTCAGACCTAGCTGGTAGAATTGGAGGGTCTCCTGTGGAGGCAGGGAGTGGTTGTGACTCACTGAAGGGACAAATACATTGGCAGTGGTAGTTTTGGGGAGTACTCACTGGCATGAGCACTCCTGGAGGCTGCCATTTTTCCACCAAGAGGGGGCCCCACCCAACAGCCTGTAGGATCCAGTGCTGGGACACCTCAGGCCAACCAACCAACAGGGCAGCAACACAGCCCCACTCATCAGCAGACAGGGTGCTTAAAGTCTTCCTGAGCCCACAGCTTCCTGCTAAACACATCCCTTGACACAGCCGTGCTCACCAGAGGGACAAGACCCAGTTCCACAAACCAGTGGGCAGAAACATGTCCCTCCCATCAGGAAGTCTGCACAAGTCTGTTAGACAGCCTCACCCACCAAGGGGAAGACAGCAGAAGCAAGAAGAACTATAGTCCTGCAGCCTGTAGAATGGAAACCACAATCACAGAAAGTTAGACAAAATAAGCTAGCAGAGGAATATGTTCCAGATGAAGAAACAAGATAAAACCCCAGAAGAACAACTAAGTGAAGTGGAGATAGGCAATCTACCCAAAAAAGAATTCAGATAGTAAAGATATCCAAGGTCTCGGAAGAAGAATGGAGGCACAGATTGAGAAGATATAAGAAATGTTTAACAAAGAGCTAGAAGAAATAAAGAACAAACAGAGATGAACAATACCATAACTGAAATGAAAAATACACTAGAAGGAATCGATAGCAGAAGAGCTGAGGCAGAAGAATGGATAAGTGATCTGGAAGACAGAATGGAGGAAATCACTGTCATGGAAGAGAATAAAGAAAAAAGAATGAAAAGAAACAAGGACAGTCTAAGAGACTCTGGGAAAACAGTAAAGTCACTGACATTTGCATGGCAGGGTTCCCAGAAGGAGAAGAGAGAGAGAAAAGACCTGAGAAAATAATTGAAGAGATAATAGATGAAAACTTCCCAAACATGGGAAAGGAAACAGTCACCCAAGTCCAAGAAGCACAGAAAGTCCCAGACAGGAAAAACCCATGGAGGAACATGTCAAGACACAGAGTAATCAAACTGACAACTTAAAAGCAAAGAAAAAATGTTAGAAGCATCAAGGGGAAAAGCAACATAACAAATGAGGGAGTTCCCATAAGGTCATCAGCTGGTTTCTCAGCAGAAACTCTGCAGTCCAGAAGGGAGTGGCATGATATATTTAAAATGATGAAAGGGATGAACCTACAACCAAGAATACTTTACCCAGCAAGGCTCTCATTCAGATTCGATGGAGAATCAAAAGTATTACAGAAAAGAAAAAGCTAAGAGAATTCATCACCACCAGACCAGCTTTGCAACAAATGCTAAAGGAACTTCTCTATGTGGAAAAGAAAAGGCTACAACTATTAAAAGAAAACTACGAATGGAAAAGCACACCAGTAAAGGCAAACGTACAGTAAAGGTAGGAAATCATCCACACACAAATATATCAAAACCAGCAATTGTGCAACAAGGAGAGCACAAATGCAGGATATTGGAAGTGCATTTGAAAATAAAAGACAAGTAACTTAAAACAATCTTGTTTATTTATAGACTCCTATATCAAAACCTCATGATAACTGCAAACCAAAAATCTACAAGAGATACACACACAAAAAAGAAAAAGGAATCCAAATACAGTACTAAAATTGTTAACAAATCACAAGAGAACAAAAGAGGAAGGGAAGAAAAAGACCTACAAGAACAAATCCAAAACGATTAAGAAAATGGCAGTAAGAATATACAAAATCGGGGCTTCCCTGGTGGCGCAGTGGTTGAGAGTCTGCCTGCCAGTGCAGGGGACACAGGTTCATGCCCCAGTCCAGGAAGATTCCACATGCCGTGGAGCGGCTGGGCCCATGAGCCACGGCCGCCGAGCCTGCGCATCTGGAGCCTCTGCTCCACAACGGGAGAGGGCACAACAGTGAGAGGCCCATGTACCGCAAAAAAAAAAAAAAAAAAAAGAATATACAAAATCGGTAATTCCCTTAAATGTAAATGGATTAAATGCTCCAACCAAGACATAGACTGGCTGAATGGATGCAAAAACAAGACCCATATATATGCTGTGTAAAAGAGACCCACTTCAGATCTAGGGACACATAGAGATTGAAAGTGGGGGGATGGAAAAAGTTATTCCATGATAACAGAAATCAAAAGAAAGCTGGAGTGGCAATATTCTTATCAGACAAAATAGACTTTAAAATAAAGACTGTTACAAGAGACAAAGAAGGGCACTACATAGTGATCAAGGGATCAATCCAAGAAGAAGATATAACAATTGTAAATATATGTGCACCCAACATAGGAGAACTTCAGTATATAAGGCAAATAAAACAGGCATAAAAGGAGAAATCAACAGAAACACAATAATAGTGGGGGACTTTAACACCCCACTCTCATCAATGGACAGATCATCCAGACAGAAAATCAATAAGGAAACACAGGCCTTAAATGCCACATTAGACCAGATGGACTTTATTGATATGTATAAAACATTCTACCCAAAAGCAGCAGAATACACATTCTTCTCAAGTGCATGTGGAACATTCTTCCAGACTGATCACATGCTGGGCCAGAAAGCGAGCCATGGTAAATTTAAGAAAATTGAAATCATATCAAGCATCTTTTCTAACCACAATGCTATGAGTTAGAAACCAAATGCAAGGCAACAACTGTAAAAAAACACAAACATGTGGAGGACAAACAGTATGCTACTGAACAACCAATGGATCACTGAAGAAATAAAAAAGGAATAAAAAAAAATACCTAGAGACAAATAACAATGAAAACACAATGATCCCAAACCTAAGGGATGCAGCAAAAGCAATTCTTTTTAAAATTAATTTATAATTTTAATTTTTTATTGGAGTAAAATTGCTTAACAATGCTGTGTTAGTTTCTGCTATACAATGAAGTGAAACAGCTATAGTATACCTATATCCCCTCTCTCTTGGACTTCCCTCCCACCTCCCCATCCCACCCACCTAGGTCATCACAGAGCACCGAACTGAGCTCCCTGTGCTATACAGCAGGTTCCCACTAGCTATCTATTTTACACACAGTAGTGTATTTATGTTAAACCTAATATCCCAGTTCGTCCCACCTTCCCCTTAACCCCCATGTCCATTCTCTATGTCTACATCTCTATTCCTGCCCTACAAATAAGTTTATCTGTACCATCTTTCTAGATTCCACAATGCATTAGATTCCATTAATGCATTGTATATGCATTAATATACAATATTTTTTTTTCTCTTTCTGGCTTACTTCACTCTGTATGACAGACTTTAGGTCCATCCATATCTCTACAAATGATCCACTTTCATTCCTTTTTATGGCTGAGTAATATTCCATTGTATATATGTACCACATCATCTTCATCCATTCATCTATTGTTGGACATTTAGGTTGTTTCCATGTCCTGGCTATTGTAAATAGTGCTGCAATGAACATTGTGGTACATGTATCTTTTTGGATTATGGTTTTCTCAGGGTATATGCCCAGTAGTGGGATTGCTGTGTCATATGGTAGTTCTATTTTTAGTTTTTGAAGGAACATCCACAATGTTCTTCATAGTGGCTGTATCAATTTACATTCTCACCAACAGTGCAAAAGGGTTCCCTTTTCTCCATACCCTCTCCAGGTTTTACTGTTTGTAGATTTTTTGATGATGGACGTTCTGAGCAGTGTTAGGTGATACTTCACTGTATCATTCATCACTAATTATTAGAGATTTGCATGTCTAATAATTAGTGATGTTGAGCATATTTTCATTTGCCTCTAGGCCATATGTATGTCTTCTTTGGTGAAAAGTCTATTTAGGTCTTCTGCCCATTTTTTGATTGGGTTGTTTGTTTATTTGGTATTGAGCTCCATGAGCTGTTTCTATATTTTTGAGATTAATTCTTTGTCTGTTGCTTCATTTGCAAATATTTTCTCCCATTCTGAGGGTTGTCTTTTCAGCTTGTTTATGGTTTCCTTTGCTGTGCAAAAGCTTTTAAGTTTCGTTAGGTCTCATTTGTTTATTTTCATTTTCATTACTATAGGACGTGGGACAAAAATGATCTTGTTGTGGTTTATGTCAAAGTGTTTTTCCTATGTTTTCCTCTAAGATTTTTAAGGATCCAGTCTTACATTTAGGTCTTTAATCCATTTGGAGTTTATTTTTGTGTATGGTGTTAGGGAGTGTTCTAATATCATTCTTTTACATGTAGTTGTCCAGTTTTCCCAGGACCACTTATTGAAGAGGCTGTCTTTTCTCCATTGTATGTTCTTGCCTCCATTGTCATAAATCAGGTGATGGTTTATCTCTGGGCTTTCTATCCTGTTCCATTGATCTATAGTTCTGTTTTTGTTCCAGTACTATACTGTTTTGATTACTATAGCTTTGTAGTATAGATTGAAGTTAGGGAGCCTGATTCCTCCATCTCTGTTTTTTTTTTTTTCTCAAAATTGCTTTGGCTATTTGGGGTCTTTTGTGTTTCCATACAAATTGTTAATTTTTTTGCTCTAATTCTGTGAAGAATGCCATTGGTAGTTTGATAAGGATTGCACTGAATCTGTAGATTGCTTTGGGTAGTATAGTCATTTTCACAATATTGATTCTTCCAAACCAAGAACATGGTATATTTCTCCACCTGTTTGTGTCATTTTGATTTCTTTCATCAGTGTTTTATAGTTTTCTGCATACAGGTATTTTGTCTCCTTATGTAGGTTTATTCCTAAGTATTTTATTCTTTTTGTTGCAATGGTAAATATGATAGTTCCTTAATTTATCTTTCTGATTTTTCATTATTAGTGTATAGGAATGTGAAAGATTTCTGTGCATTAATTTTGTATCCTGCAAACTTACCAAATTCGTTGATTAGCTCTAGAAGTTTTCTTGTGGCATTTTTAAGATTATCTATGTATAGTATCCTGTCATCTGCAAACAGTGACAGTTTTACTTCTTCTTTTCCAAATTGTATTCCTTTATTTCTTTTTCTTCTCTGATTGCCATGGCTAGGACTTCCAAAACTATGTTGAGTAATAGTGATGAGAGTGGATACCCTTGACTTGTTCCTGATCTTAGAGGAAATACTTTCAGTTTTTCACCATTGAAAATGATATTTGCTGTGGGTTTGTCATGTATGGCCTTTATTATGTTGAGGTAGTTTCCCTCTATGTCCATTTTCTGGAGAGTTTTCATCATAAATGGGTGTTTAATTTTGTCAAAAGTTTTTCTGCATCTATTGAGATGATCATATGGTTTTTATTCTTCATTTTGTTAATATGATGTATCACATTGATTGATTTGTGTATATTGAAGAATCCTTGCATTCCTGGAATAAACCGCACTCCATCATGGTCTATGATCCTTTTACTGTGTTGTTGGACTTTGTTTGCTCATATTTTGTTCAGGATTTTTGCATCTATGTTCATCAGTGTTACTAGTCTCTAATTTTCTTTTTTTGTGATATCTTTGTCTGGTTTTGGTATCAGTGTGATGGTAGCTTCGTAGAAAGAACTTTGAAGTATTCCTCCCTCTGCAATTTTTTTGGAAGAGTTTGAGGAGAATAGGTGTTACCTCTTCTCTAAATGTTTGATAGAATTCACCTGTGAAGCCATGTGGTCCTGGACTTTTGATTGTTGGAAGATTTTTAATCACAGTTTCAATATCAATACTTGTGATAGGTCTGTTTATATTTTCTAATTCTTCCTATTTCAGTCTTGGAAAATTGTACCTTTCCAAGAATTTGTCCATTTCTTCCAGGTTGTCCATTTTATTTGCGTATAGTTGTTTGTAGTAGTTTCTTATAATCCTTTCTATTTCTGTGGTGTCTGTTGTAATTTCTCCTTTTCCATTTCTAATTTTATTGATTTGAGTCCTGTCCGTTTTTTTTTTCTTGATGAATGTGGCTAAAGGTTTATCAGTTTTGTTTATCTTCTCAAAAAACCCACTTTTAATTTTATTTACCTATGCTATTGTTTTCTTCATTTCTATTTCATTTATTTCTGTTCTCACCTTTATGATTTCTTTCCTTCTACTGATTTTGGGTTTTCTTCTTTGTTCTCTAGTTGCTTTAGGTGTAAGGTTAGGCCGTTTATTTAAGATTTTTCTTGTTTCTTGAGGTGAGATTGAATTGATATAAACTTCCGTCTTAGAACTGCTTTTGTTGCATTGCATAGGTTTTGGGTTGTCTTGTTTTTGTTGTCATTTGTTTCCATGTATTTTTTACAATTCTTCTTCGATTTCTTCAGTGATCTCTTGGTTATTTAGTAGTGCACGCTTCAGCCTCCATGTATTTGTGTTTTCTACAATATTTTTTCTGGTAATTGATTGCCAGTCTCACAGCATGTTGTCAGAAAAGATGCTTCATACAATTTCAATTTTCTTAAATTTTCTGAGGCTTGATTTGTAACACAAGGTGTGATCTATCCTGGAGAATGTTCCATGTGGTCTTGAGAAGAAAGTGTATTCTGCCACCTTCGGGTGGAATGTCCTATAAATATTAGTTAAATCTATCTGTTCTATTGTGTCATTTAAAGCTGTGTTTCCTCATTTATTTCTGTGTGGATGATCTGTCCATTGGTGTAAGTGGGGTGTTAAAGTACCCTACTATTATTGTGCTACTGTCAATTTCCTTTCTTATGGTTGTTAGAATTTGCCTTATGTACTGAGGTGCTTCTATGTTTGGTGCATAAATATTTATATTTGTTATAACTTCTTCTTGGATTGACCCCTTGATCATTATGTAGCGACCTTCCTTGTCTCTTGTAACAGTATTTTAGTGTCTATTTTGTCTGATATGAATATTGATACTCCAGCTTTCTTTTGATTTCCATTTGCATGGAATATCTTTTTCCATCCCCTCACTTTCAGTCTGTATGTGTCCCTAGGTCTGAAATGTGTCTCTTGTAAGCAGCATCAATATGGATCATGTTTTTGTATCCGTTCAGCCAGTCCGTGCCTTTTTGTTGGAGCATTTAATCCATTTACCTTCAAGGTTATTATCAATATGTATGTTCCTATTACCATTTTCTTAATTGTTTTGGGTCTGTTTTTTAATTCTCTAGTGTTCCCTGCCTAGAGAAGTTCCTTTAGCATTTGTTATAAAGCTGGTTTGGTGGTGCTGAATTCTCTTACCTTTTGCTTGTCTATAAAGCTTTTGATTTCTCCATCAAATTGCAATGAGATCCTTGCTGGAAGAGTAGTTTTTTCTCTTTCATCACTTTAAGTATACCCTGCCACTCCCTTCTGGCCTGCAGAGTTTCTGCTGAAAAATCAGCTGATAACCTTATGGGGATTCCTTTGTATGTTATTTTTTGCTTTTCCCTTGCTGCCTTTAATATTTTTCTTTGAATTTAATTTTTGTTAGCTTGATTAATATGTGTTTTGGTGTGTTTCTCCTAGGGTTTTTCCTGTATGGGACTCACTGCACTTCCTGGCCTTACTTCCTTTCCCATGTTGGGGAAGTTTTCCACTATAATCCCTTCAAAAATTTTCTCATACCCTTTCTTTTTCTCTTCTTTTTCTGGGATGCCTATAATTCGAATATTGGTTAGTTTACTGTTGTCCCAGAAGTCTCTGAGATTGTCTTCAATTCTTTTTATTCTTTTTTCTTTATTCTATTCCTCAGCAGTTATTTACACCATTCTGTCTTCCAGCTCACTTATTTGTTCTTCTCCCTCAGTTATTCTGTTATTGATTCCTTCTAGTGTAGTTTTCATTTCATTTATTGTGTTGTTTGCCTCTGTTTGTTTGTTCTTTAGTTCTTCTAAATCTTTGTTAAACATTTCTTTTATTTTCTTAATCCATACTTCCATTCTATTTCTGAGGTTCTGGATCATGTTTACTATCATTACTCTGAATTCTTTTTCAGGAAGGTTGCCTATTTCCTCTTCATTTATTTGGTCTTGTAGGTTTTTACCCTGCTCCTTCATCTGTGACATATTTTTTTGTCATCTCATTTTTTTATTGATTGGTTGGATTGTGTTCCTGTCTTACTGGTTGTTTGGCCTGAGGCGTCCAGCACTGGAGTTTGTAGACTGTTGGGTAGAGCTGGGTCTCAGTGCCAAGATGAGGACCTCCAGGAGACCTCACTGTGATGAATATTCCCTGTGGTCTGAGGTTCTCTGTTAGTCCAATGGTTCAGACTCAGAGCTCTCACTGCAGGAGCTCTGGCCCAACCCCCGGCTCACATCCCAAGATCCCTCAAGCCATGCAGGGTTGAGAAAAAATGAAAAATAGGAGCAGAAAATAGCAAAGAGTAAAAAACAAAATAAGATTAGAAATATAACAGATATGTTAGAAAGATAAAAAATAAAAATACAGACGAAACAACGGGAAGGTAAAACAGAACCACAATAGTGAAAAAGAGAAGAAAAAAAAAAAGCCAGAAAAGGCTTTCACTGTGTGGGGCCGGGGCTTAGGAAGGGGCGGGGTTTAGGTGGTGGGCAGAGCCTATGCTTAGGATGCACAAGGCTAAGGGGCTAGGGGGTTGGGCTTCGGCTCAGTGTAGCACAAGGCGTCCAGCAGTGTTTCTGGCCTTGGAGGGTAGAGGACCAGGTCCACGACCCCAGCAGGCTCACTGGGCTTGAATGGGTGGGGGAATTGCCTGCAGTGCTTCCCCTGATTCCCTGGCCGCAGAGGGTCCCCCCATCCACCTCTCCTTCTTTTCCCCCCTCCCTCCCTCCTACATCCCTAGGACCCCTGAAGCTGGAGGTGGCCTCAAAGAGCAGAGGACCAGGCCTGGAAAACACAGCAGGCTTTCCAGGGCCCAAGTGAGTGTGAGAAGTGCCCTCCGTGCCTTCCTTGATCCTCAGATCCTGGACAGCCTCTCCCCGTCTGCCTCTCCTCTTCTCCCCCACCTCCCTCCTACTCCCCTAGGACCAACATGGCCTGGAGGGGGTCTAAGAGGGCAGGTGACCCGGCCTGGGAGCCTGGAAAACTTCTCAGGTCTGAGTGGGCAGGTGAAAGGCCTGCTGCACCTCCCCTGATCCTCCTGTTGTAGAAGGTCACCCACCCACCATCTGCCTCTCCTACTCTTCCCCCCACCTCCCTCCCTCACAGGCTCCTAGGACCCATGAGTCTGGAGGGGGCACCAGAGGATGCAGGACCAGACCCAGGAGCCCAGCAGCATTCCTGGGGCTCAAGAGGGTGGGGGAAATGCCCTCCACACCTCCCCTGATCCTCCAATTCCAGAGGGCCCCTCCTTGTTTGCTTCTCCTGCTTTTCCCCCTTCTCCCTCCCTCCAACACCCCTAGAACCCACGAGGCCAGAGGGGGCCCCAGAGAATGGAGGACCCAGCCTGGAGCCCTGCAGGCTTCCTGGGGTCCAATTGGGCAGGGGAAATGCTAGGCATGCTCCCCTGTGATCCTCCGAGACCCTTGAGGGTCCCTCCAGGTGTGGGAACTCCTCTCCCAGCCACCCCTCAGGGGCACCAGTCCTGTCCAGCCTCCACTTCTCCTTCTCCCTCACTCCCCCTACATCCTATTTGGTCATTCGGGGGTTCCTCCCATCTCTTTGGGCATCGAGGTCCCCCATCAGTGTCTGGCAGTTGCCCTGGTTGTGGGGAGACATGAACTCTGTGTCTTGCCCCACCACCATCTTCACAAAAGCAGCTCTAAGAGGGAAGTTTACAGCAATACAATCTTACCTCAAAAAACAAGAAAAATCTGAAATAAACAACCTAACCTTACACCTAAAGCAGCCAGAGAAAGAGGAACAAACAAAACCCAGAGTTAGTAGAAGGAAATAAATCATAAAGATCAGAGCAGAAATTAATGAAATAGAGATGAACAAAACAATAGAAAAGATCAATGAAACTATAAGCAGGTTATTTGAAAAGATAAACAAAAATGATAAACCTTAACCAGACTCATCAAGTAAAAAGGGAGAGGGCTCAAATCAATAAAATTATAAATGAAAAAGAAGTTGTAATGGACACCACAGAAATACAAAGGATCATTACAGACTACTACAAGCAACTATACTCCAATAAAGTGGAAAACGTAGAAGAATTGGACAAATTCTTAGAAAGATACAACCTTCCAAGACTGAACCAGGAAGAAATACAAAATATGAACAGACAAATCACAAGTACTGATATTGAAACTGTGATTAAAAAACTCCAAAAAACAAAAGTCCAGGACCAGATGGCTTCACAGGAAAATTCTATCAAACATTTAGAGAAGAGTTAACACCTATCATTCTGAAACTATTCCAAAAAATTGCAGTGTTTAGAACACTTCCAAACTCATTCTATGATACCAAAATAACCCTGACACCAAAACCAGGCAAAGATACCACAAGAAAAGAAAATTACACGTCAATAGCACTGATGAACATAGACAGAAAAATCCTCAACAAAATACTAGCAATCTGAATCCAACAATACATTAAAAGGATCATACACCAAGATGGAGTGTGATTTATCCCAGGGATGCAAGGATTCTTCAATACACACAAATCAATCAATGTGATACACCACATCAACACAGTGAAGAATAAAAACTATATGATCATCTCAGTAGATGCAGAAAAAAGCTTTTGACAAAATTCAACAACCATTTATGATAAAAGCTTTCCAGAAAGTGGGCATAGAGGAAATATACCTCAAAATAATAAAGACCGTATATGACCAACCCACAGCTAACCTCATACACAATGGTGAAAAGCTAAAAGCATTTCCTCTAAGATAAGGAACAAGACAAGGATATTCACTCTTGCCACTTTTATTCAACATAGTTTTGGTAGTCCTAGCCATGGCAATCAGCGAAGAAAAAGAAATAAAAGGAATCTAATTTGGAGAAGAAGAAGTAAAACTGTCACTGTTTGCAGATGACATGATACTATACATAGAAAATCCTAAAAATGCTACCAGAAATCTCCTAGAGCTCATCAATGAGTAAAGTAAATTTGCAGGATACAAAATTAATACACATAAATTTGTTGCATTTCTATACACTGGCAATGAAATATCAGAAAGAGAAATTAAAGAAATGATCCGATTTACCATCATATCAAAAAGAATAAGATACCTAGAAATAAACTTACCTAAGGAGGCAAAAGACCTGTACTCCAAAACTTTAAGATGCTGATGAAGGAAATCAAAGATGACACAAACAGATGGAGAGATATACCATGTTCTTTGATTAGAAGAATCAATATTTTCAAAATTACTATACTACTCAAGGCTATCTACAGATTCAATGCAATCCCTATAAAATTACCAATGGCATTTTTCACAGTACTAGAACAAAAAAACTTTACTATTTGTATGGAAACATAAAGACCATGAATAGCCAAAGCAATATTGAGAAAGAAAACTGGAGCTGTTGAAGTCAAGCTCCCTGACTTCAGACTCTACTGCAAAGCTACATCATCAAAATAGTATGGTAGTGGCACAAAAACAGAAATATAGATCAATGGAACAGGATAGAAAGCCCAGAGATATACCCATGCACCTATGGTCAATTAATCTACAACAAATGAGGCAAGACCCTACAATGGAGGAAAGACAGTCTCTTCAATAAGTGGTGTTTGGAAAACTGGACAGCTGCATGTAAAAAAATGCAATTAGAATATTCTTTAACAGCATACATAAAAATATCCCAAATGGATTAAAGACCTAAATGTAAGACCATATATTACAAAACTCTTAGAGGAAAACATAGGCAGAAAACTCTTTGATATAAATTGCCACAATATATTTTTGAATCCGTCTCCTAGAGTAATGGAAATAAAAACAAAAATAAACAAATGGGATCTAATTAAACTCAAAAACTTTTGCACAGCAAAGGAAACCATAAAAAAATGAAAAGACAACCTACAGAATGGGAGAAAATATTTGCGAACAATGAGACCGACAAGGGATTAATCTCCAAAATATATAAAGAGCTCATGCAGCTCAATATCAAAAAAACAAAGAGCCCAACCAAAAAATGAGCAGATATAAGCAGACGTTTCTCCAAAGAACATATACAGATGGCTAAAAAGCACATGAAAAGTTGCTCAACATCACTAATTATTAGAGAAATGCAAATCAAAACTACAATGTGGTATCACCTCTCACCAGTCAGAATGGTCACCATAAAAAAAATCTACAAACAAAAAATGCTGGAGAGGGTGTTGGAAAAAGAGTACACTGTTGGTGGGAATGTAAATTGATACAGCCACTATGAATAACAATATGGAGGTTCCTTAAAAAACTACAAATAGAACTACCATATGACCCAGCAATCCCACTACTGGGCATATACCCTGAGAAAACCATAATTCAAAAAGAGTCATGTACCAAAATGTTCATTGCAGCTCTATTTACAATAGCTAGGAGTTGGAAGCAACCTAAGTGTCCATCATCGGATGAATGGATAAAGAAGATGTGGCACATATATACAATGGAATATTACTCAGCCATAAAAAGAAACGAAATTGAGTTATTTATAGTGAGGTGGATGGACCTAGAGTCTGCTATACAGAGTGAAGTAAGTCAGAAAGAGAAAAACAAATACTGTATGCTAACACATATATATGGAATCTAAGGAAAAAAAAAAGGGTCATGAAGAACCTAGGGGTAAGATAGGAATAAAGACACAGGCCCACTAGAGAATGGACTTGAGGATATGGGGAGGGGGAAGGGTAAGCTGGGACAAAGTGAGAGAGTGGCATGGACATATATACACTACCAAACATGAAATAGATAGCTAGTGGGAAGCAGCCACATGGCAGAGGGAGATCAGCTTGGTGCTTTGTGACCACCTAGAGGGCTGGGATAGGGAGGGTGAGAGGAGGGAGATGCAAGAGGGAAGAGATATGGGAACATATGTATATGTATCACTGATTCACTTTGTTATAAAGCAGAAACTAACATACCATTGTAAAGCAATTATACTCCAATAAAGGTGTTAAAAAAAGAAAAAACTAACTAAAAATAGAGTTACCATATAAGCCAGCAATCCCACTCCTGGGCATATATCCAGAGAAAACCATAGTTCGCAAAGATACATGTGCCCCAATATTCATTGCAGTGTTTACAATAGCCAAGACGTGCAAGCCACCTAAAAGTCCATATATAGATGAAAAGATAAAGAAGATGTGGTACACATATACAATGGAATATCACTCAGCCATTAAAAAGAATGAAATATTGCCATTTGCCTCAACATGGATATACCTGGAGATTATCATAGTAAGTGAAGTAAGTCTCACAGAGAAAGACAAGTATCATATGATACCACTTATATGTGGAAACTTAGAAAAATGATACAAATGAACCTTTTTACAAAACAGAAACATACAGATTAGAGAATGAACTTATGGTTATCAGTGGGGAAGTTAGAGGGGGAGGGAGAGATTGGGAGTTTGGGATTGACTTATACACACTGCTATATTTAAAACTGATAACCAACAGGGACCTACTGTATAGCATAGGGAACGCTGCTTAATATTCTGTAATAACCTAAATAGGAAATGAATTTAAAAAACAATAGATACGTTCATATGTATAACTGAATCAGTTTGCTGTACATCTGAAACTAACAATATTGTTAATCAACTATACTCTAATACAAAATAAAAATTTAAAAAATATAAACAGAATGAACATGAAAAAAATATGTTGAGTGAATGAATAAATGATAACTACAAATCCCCTTAATATGATACAGTTAAGTATTGATAGTGAGAAAAGAGGACTGTGAGTTCTTCCGTCATTCTGCTTATTCAGGGTAACATCTACTCCTATTTACAGATTTATTGTTACTATTACTATGTTAGACCAAATCTTTTATTCATTCAACAGTGTTTATTGAGTGCCTGCTGTCTGCCAGACACTATTCTAGGAGTTGAGAATCCATCAGTGAAAAAAAAAATGTATTAAGAATGTCCAAATCAGATAAAAACACATTATATAAGTAGTGGTGTGTATGTATGAATGTGTTTGTGTGTGTAAATGTACATTAAGTGCTTCAGAAAAGTCTCCTCTGTAAAGAAAATTATAAAAAATAATATATGTATATGTTGGATAGGCTATTTTCATTCTTTGAAATATCTCAAAATGCATTTGTTTATATATACTGATATTTTTCATTTTATGTCAAGTTATATTAAATGGCCAGTTTAAAGAATTACTAATATTATAGTCTCAAACTGAGCTAAACTCCTATTTTATAAAACAGATTGGTCAGTTCTAATGAAAGAGTTTACTTATTTATCTATACACATATAAACTATCATTGCTTCTCTGAGGTCTGGGAAATGAATAATGATCTTCAATAGGAATTTTTATCTACTGAAGTGTAGCGTGTGATAACATACCCAAATGACTTGATTTATACTAGAAATGAGAAATGTCAATGTGTGTTTAGGAGGCCTAGACCTATATTAAATGAGCATGTGTAAATGTGTGCATGTGTGTGTGTTTGCACATGCCTGTCCCTGTCCCTATTTCTATCTCCAAATGCCACCCATCTCCTAGAAGCCATCTTTAGCTGTGATTTCTCCATGTGGGTCCACATGATAGTCATTAGTATAACTCCTCATCAGCCTATTTTTCTATTGTTGTTCTTCGTGCTGGTTGCAACAAGCCTCTGCCCGCCCCCATCTTCTTCTGGAGCATCTTGTGAGACATAATTTGCTCTACAAATTGTAGTTTAATTCAGACAGACAATAAAAACCCTGGGGGAGAGTTTCTCATTCCTTTCATTCTGGGGTGGCCATTTTTATTACTGCAAACACATGTTCTTGAAATGCACATTACAGCAAATTTGGTATGGCTTGCGAGGTTTTCACATTTCCCTGATTCCTTATACAGGCACTGTCATGGCATACTTTTAATACCATGGATAAAACAGAAGGAAGAAGCCTTAAATGTTTTAAAACGTTTGGATGCTTGTTTTATTCTTAGCAAATCATCTGAATGATAGTCTCACTTTTATCTTTGGATCATAGTAAATCATCAGAAAGCTGTGTATTTGGACCAAGTTTTCTTGACATCCCTCTGACTCCATCCACTATAGAATATATTTCTTTGAGTAGCATTTTGGATTTTTGTCCTGGGCTTTGAGTAAGGGGTAACTATGAGAAATGGAACCTGCTTCTTCACTTGCTGTAGGAGTTCTGTGAACCGTTATTATCCACGGCTTAGGCAGAGAGGAAAAATATTGTCTGCATCTCAGATAACCATGATATTGTAGTACCTGATTTTCTTTCCAAGTAGTGTGGAATACTAGAATGCTGTGGAAAGGGTAACAAGTAAAGCTATCTGACCCCCAATTATTCCTTAATGTATTTGATTACACAATCAATTTTTTCCAACTGTGTGGACAAAGGAGATTCTGGATTCTACATTACCCCGATCCCGTTCACCCAACAAGGCTCCATGTTAACTGAGTATATTTTCTTTGTTTGTTTGAAAGAGTTACAGTGTTAATGATAATATTCAATATATAGAATCCATGTTAGATAGCCTGATGTACCTCATTTACACCAGGTGTGTTCCTGATCCTTGGATCAGATGGGTTCAATGAGGAAACCTACTGAGCAGAATTTTAGGGGACGCTGAGGAACATAGTCTATATAAATTCTTTTGATATGTTGTCTATATAGTATTTTAATCCAATATTTTTAGTTGTGGTCAAATTATCTTTGAGATACTAAAAAGAGAGGGCAAAGAACACCAACAAGTTGGGCTACTATAAGAATTGTCTGTATGCTAAAGTAAAAACTAGTTTTTATCACTTGAAACTAGACTTAATAAATCAGCTGTGGATGAATAGACATGAGTTTATAAAATCAGATTTAACATATTTGAAGAAAAGGAGGAGTTGAGACATTTTGAAGGTAAGCATTTAAGGCCTATGTGAAACCTTAAAATTATACAAGTCATACATCTTTGTAAGAGAAAATTTGGAAGATACAGATTAACACAAATATCTCCTTACACAGAGCTATTAGCTTCCAGATATATCCATTGATATTTAAAGTATGTGTGTATTTTGATTCTGAGGTTTGAAGAAGAGTGGTGGGGTTCAAGGGAGCCTATAGTCCCCTCACTTGCTGTTAATGATGAATCTGCATGTAGCTAATGAGTTTTAGCATCTCTGCCTATAAGTGTCTGGGGAGGAGCTGGAAGTGTAGTAGAGTCCTTATGTAGGAAGGAACAAACACTGAGTTTGGTGGAAGAATCAAGGGCAAAGTAATTTTCTACATGCAAATGAATTATAGCTTGCTCTATATCAGCACTGACTACCCTTCTATGACCCACATTTCACCTTTCACCCACCTTCAGCTATTTTTGCAAAACATCACTGAGTTCATTTGGGGGCCAGATTTTAGTTTTGATATATTGTGGGTGATCCTGAATTTTGTTTGTATTTTTCCTCATTACTGTAGATCTATGCATATGTCTTTGAAAACATCAAGTCTGTGCGACTGGAAGCACTGCTTTTATCCTTGCTGAGCATCGTGGTGCTTGTTCTGGTTAAAGAGCTGAATGAACAATTTAAAAGGAAAATTAAAGTTGTTCTTCCTATTGACTTAGTCTTGGTAAGTATGAATCAACATTTAGCATTCTGCCCTGCAATGTTTGCAGTTGCTGTGGGTAACCTGCAGAGGCTCACATTATTGTCTAAAGTAAGCCACAGCTAATCCTGTCTCTCATTAAAGCAGGGCTAATTTGCATGGCTATACATTAATGTAAAGACAGGAAATATGTTGAGTCAATAATTTTAAAAAGGAGGCACACGCGTTTTCAATTTTCACAGACTTGTAATTTTTTAGGTAAATAAGAAAACATGTAGCTTAAGATTTTAAATAAGGAGACATTTCTAAGGATGAGACCCAAAATATCTCTGGCATGATTCTCCTAAAGCAACAAGAAGTGATACCACATCCTATTGATATGTTATTTGTATGGTATGATGCATAGAAATATTATCAACTGACAAAGGTCCATTAATGATTGATAAATTTATTGACACTGTTTTTATTGACCCAATTTTGCTTTATTAAAGGATACTCATGATTTTCACTAGCCAGGGCTGATTCTCTAAGATGTTTTTGTTGTTGTTGTACTTGGCAAAGCAACAAATCGTACTTTGCTCCTAAGACTTATGGCATTAAAAACTACATTTTGAAATTTTAAGTGCTTCTAATGGGAACTCTTAACTAAACAAAGCATTACATTGAAATGTTAAGCCAACCACAGTCTACTAACTTACTTATTATTAATTGGCTTTAGTTTTTTAATGGTCTTTGGGTTATATACATGTATTTGACAGGTGGTGTCTAAATAATTTCACCTATTGAAATATCCCTTCATACTGTTGAAATGGTATAGTATAAGGCTAGCACATTGGCAACTGTCTCTGAAGGATATGACTTTTTTTCTGCATAACTAAGATGGATGGCTTCTCTCCATAATTAGGCCTTGTATAATTTGTAGAGATACATATAACATATGTAATCTATATAATGTGTGTGTGCTTGTATATGTGTGTGTATTTCAAATAAGCCAGATAAGTGGAGGGTACTGTGGTTATTAGTAGTTTTCATGGAGACAACTGTGAAACATATTTTATTCCAAAGTCCTATAGGTATTAAGGAATGCTTATTATATCCTGGGAAGCTTGATTATATGTTTCATGAAACCAGAAATTGAAAATAACCTTGGGGAAGAAGACTCTTAACTCTTTTTATTCAATACTGAATAAAACACTGAATAAGACAGTTGTTCATTCAATACAAAAATTGTAAGAATTATCCTTACAAAAAATAAAAGGTACTCCTTATACAGTGTTGCCCCTAATATGTGTTAAGACCTAAGGCAAAAATAATAATGCAGGCCCAAATACTTGAGTTATAGATCAAAATGTTAAATAAAATAGGTTCTATTTTCCTATCTTGACTAAAAAACCTTAGTGATTACCTTGAAAGTCAGGTTAAAATAGAGAATTCTCCTAATCCTTTGGGTTCTTCTAGAATGTGGCTGCAAGGGGAAAGCCAGCCCCTTGGCCTGCCTCTTCTCTTCCTACTTCAGCTCTATCCCATATACAGTGGAATTCATAAGTATAAATGTGGATACCCTTGCACCACAACTGTCCCTTGGCCTTTCCTTGGGCTACACTGGAAGGATAGACCTGGGGAAGGTATTCTGGAAGTAGACTTGGAGCCATTTAGGCAGGAAATTATAGATTCCTGATGATTCAGGGTGTGGTCCAGAAAGAGGAGTCCAGGTTTGAGTTGGGTACCTCCCTTTGCCCCCACAAAACTCCCATTTTATGGGGAGAGCTACAGTAGGAGGATGACCAGATTAGAACCCTCTAAAGCACTGTCTGAAAGACCAAGTTAGTGACTTAGATTACTTAATTTTTGTGTATTAAACACCATGTATTCTTCCATTTTCAATAAGGATCCAGCATCTTGTGGCTATGGTGTATTTTCTTTTACAGCTCACAATATTTTCTGACTTGATATAAATATTTCATGAAAATTATTAGCAATTAAAATTTATTAATTGGCTTAGAAATTTTTGAATACATTAATACTTCTGATTCCAACCTAATAGCCTGAACTTTTAACTACTACTATATTCTGTAGAAAATACAATTATAGCACAATATCTATAAAGTTTAAAGTATAACCTGTAGAGTTTTGCTGCCTTTAAAAAATATCCTCAAGGCTCTTTTGCTTTTTAAGTCTATTCGATGTTTTAAAAACTTCTATAAATTCAGTTAAGTATCATCACAGAGAACAGAAATACACAGGAAAAATCCCTACAAAATAATATTATTGGGCATTGTTAGATATTCCTTATTTTGCTAGTGTGATTTTGTTATATCTTTTTTCTGACCATGTATATGGTAAATTTGTACTTTAAATAGGTAATTAGTGTGTCTCTTTTAAACAAAAAAGTGTAGTATATAAATAGTTATACCAAACTGATATGATAACCATGTGAAATTTACAGCACCTATTAAATTATCAGAAGAATGAAAAAAGAATGTGAAAATGGATGGAAAACATTAAGTGGCATGGCTGGTAAAAACAAATGCTGAACAGAATTCTGAATATACATTTAAAAAGTGATCATGGATATTTGCAAACACTTGATTTCACTTATTATATATCATTATATCATATAACAGAGGGTCAGGCACCTGAGACTCCAGGGAGGTAATTTCAAAAGTATCAAGTTTGACACATTATTAACTAGGATATTTTACTTCAAGAAATTGCAAAATCCAAAATTCAAAATTATTCAAGGAGACTGTAAATCATAATTGATTACTAACCTACATTAGGAATATTGATGCAACATCTTAAACTCTTAGGTGGTTGCTGCAACGGAGGGAAAATGTTCTGTGTTATAAAGCATCCCTTCATATTACAAGAGACAAGTATTTAGGTTGGATTGTGGTATCTGTACATACACAAGCATGCACGCATGCACACACACACTCCTATAGTCTGTGTTCTGCTCCCCTCCAGAATCAGACACAATTGGGAAGGATATAAGAAAAGTTGTATTATTATAATGCCATTTAATTTTTGAGACTGCAAATTAAGTGCTGTCAAATCCCAGAGGGATGTTTTGATTTTTAAAATTCTTCTTAGTGTTTAAAAATCTGTGCCACTGCTATATTACTCGAGAAAATCATGGGGCACATGAACAATGTTTACTTTTAAAAATAGTTTTAAGATGTTTGAGAAGCCAGGAATAATTTTCTTTTTCTTTTTTCAAATGGAACCACACAGATTATTGCTGCATCATTTACTTGTTATTGTACCAATATGGAAAACACATATGGATTAGAAGTAGTTGGTCATATTCCAAAAGGGTAATGTAATCTTTTTTTTTCTTTCTTTCTTTTTCTTTCTTTCTTCCTTTTTCTTTCTTTCTTTCTTTCTTTCCTTCTTTCTTTCTTCTTTTTTTTCTTTCTTTCTTTCATTTGTTTTTTGATGGAGGAAGCAACTGGAGGTAGGTGGGTATGAATTTCATTTCTTTCAAATGCTCTCTATGGGACAAAATTCCAATTAATTTCTATTTTACAATGATAGAAACAAACAGTTCACAATAAAGAAAAAAATAACTTCTTAGACTGCTTATCAATTACTTAGGAAGTTGATAACTATTTTATAGAGCATTGCTTCAGGTAAAAGATTTGGAAATTACATGAATATTATTTGAAAAAGAAAGCAAGACATTGAATTTCCAAATTAGAGTCATGCTCTAGGATATAGTCTTCTCTATTCCACTCACATATTCCTATGACTATTTTTATTTCACTTAAAACATAGTAAAAATACACAAGCATCATCTGAAATAGCAAACCTATAGGCATGAGTGGTGTACAATCGTGAAAGAGAGGGTGGAAGTGGAGACGAGGGCATGTTTCCCACCTGTCTTAAAGCCTTCTTCAGAACACTAAGAGGAAGATTAACAAGAAGAAGAAGTGTTCACCCTAAAAAGACAAAATGTTGTTCCAAATACAGCCTGAAAGAAAATAAAGTCATCTTAGGGGAGAAAGGGGATGTCTCTTTTAATGGGCTGTACTATACACAAATATTTATAAATTTGGGACAAAGTTAGAGTTGCTGAGTCTTCTATATTTTTATTTTCCAGTCCCAAAGTTTGGCTTCTAACTACATTAAAATGGAGGGACAGTAGAAAAATTCTCAGAGATTAAAAAGATAATTAAAAAAAATCCTGTCTTTAGCCTTTATGCTAAAGATATAGGCTAATAGTGATTATTGGAATCAACTTGTGTTTTCTAAAGGGTTCTCTACTTTTCACCTTCAAATTTAGTTTATTGTTTTTTTCTCTAGCTTAGTTTATCATTACTAATAATTAGGCAAGCTCAATTTTTTATGAAACAAAAGTTCTTATAGTTCGAAATGGTAGCACTTTTATGTATCATATATCTTAGGGCTTGTAATGGTACAAATCAATTTGACTTGGGGATAAACTTGAGGGAGTGGGTAAAAAAAATTATGCCTCTCCTCCATCCAGTCTAATTCTTCTTTATTTTGAGTAACCTTTCCAGACCCATCTTAAAGAATCATAGGAAAAACATGGCATTGATAAGAAATGGAGCTGAGGTTGAATTCATTTTGTGATTTAGATACATTTCTCAAAATGTTTTCTCCTCTATACATTGCATTAGTGGTACTTGGTCTGGAGATTGTGGGGAGAATTAAATAAAACTGCTAATATGAAAGTGCTGAGCATTCAATTTACATGCTCAGTATTAAATCAGCATGAATTATTTTACCTTTTTCTTCTACTTTTGCCCCAGAGGGTTTTTTTTAAAGAGGGGAAGTAAGTGTCACAAAGCATCATCAGGGATAAACAATGACACTGGGCTCAAGTGATTTTCCAAAAGACAATGACTGTGTATTAGTTGGAAGAAATATTTTAAACAGCTCTTTAAAACTGAGAAACAGCTAACTGTGGTCCTGTATTTTGCAACAGAGTGTAACTGGACACTTTATAGATATTTTTCTTAACATGTGATACATAGAGTCAAAAAACAAAATTCAACTGAGTACATTTAGAGGTCTTATTGACTTTGTTCAACAATTCCTTAATTGAGCAGCAACCTATCTAGCAAATCGAAAGGAGCCCTGAAGAGCTGTACAAAATGAAAGGCTTTTATAGTCAGAAGGGGAAGGGCAGGAAAAGGAAGTTTCTAGCAAAGAGTGGATTCTTTCAGGCAAGGTCACTTTTCTATGTGGGACAGAAGGGCAAATTACCTCGGTAGTGCCGACCAGGTAATTCTAGATTGACTGGCTAAGGTTACATTCCTGGGAAAGGCTGAAACTGCAGTTAAATTAGGTAGCTTGCTTAAATTCTTAGTTTGCTTAAATGCGGCTTAGCACAAGTGACTCCATTGTGGGCCTGTTGTCTCTTTTTTAACAATAGTTAAGTGTACTGTGAAAGAATCATGTTAAAAAACATAATTAAGATTATAAACTCAATGGAAAATTTAAGGATTAGCTCAAGAATCGTAGCTCACAGTAAACTAATGTTTGCATACAGCACTGCAGTATTCAAGGCAGGAAATACAGTTTCTAATGCCAGCCAAATAAAAGTTTAGGAAGATTCAATGAAAGAATGCTCCAGATTTGCTTTTGTTCTGATACAGGAAATTTTTGTTGAGTCAAATTTTCTGTGCTATAACCTGAATTCTCTGGGAGTGAATGCCAGTTAGACGCATGGAGCTGTCCTTGTGGTGTTCTTTGTGATTTTGCTTTTCTGCTAAATAATGTTGAAAACAAAAGGCTTCTAAGGGTAAGATTGCTTGGTTTTCTCAGGGATATTTCATGTATTCTATGTAAACTTCAGAGTCATTGCCATAGTTGAATTCACTGCAAGTTGTTACAGAAATAACATGAAAGTTGATGAGTTCAATATGGTCTTTCTTTCAACAGAATTCCTCCACCTAGAGCTCCCCCAATGAACATCCTCTCTGCAGTAATAACTGAAGCTTTTGGAGTGGCACTTGTAGGCTATGTGGCCTCACTGGCTCTTGCTCAAGGATCTGCCAAAAAATTCAAATATTCAGTTGATGACAACCAGGTGGAGTATGCCCCAACCCCTCTCCACACCTCTCCATAGCTATTGTATCACTGTACGGTGTACTCCCAGATCCTGAAAATGTTGAACTTATGAAAAATACAACTTTCCTAAGTGTATAACACAAATGGGTAGAAGAAAACAAAAGAAAATATCTAAGTCATTCATAGAAAGGTGAAAATCTGACTTTCGTGGATTGGTTATGGTACACTCTGTTTTTGAGAGGGGCATCTTGATGATTTGGTTTTAGGAGAGAATCTAAATATATTTATCATTTCATGCTGACTTAAAAATTTTGGATTTCAAAATACAAAGAACACTAATATTACTCTTCTTGGTAAAAAACTAAAGGTTGCAAGGGTCTATTCTTAGAATACCAAAGGATGAAGATTTTATTGAGCATGTTTCTGAATCTACTTCTGCTAGTGTCTTGTCTCAAGCCCTGTGGCCCTACATTTCTGCACAGGCCTGCAGAGATAGCTATGGAATAGTGGTTAGAATGCCAAAGTACCTATATCTAAATCTCATTCTGAAATTGTTTCTGTGCCCCAGTTTTGTCATCTGTAAAAAAAGCAGATTTATTCATTCAACAGATGTGTATTGAACCCTACTATTTACCAGGTACTGGCCTAGGAACAAGGGATACAATGGTACATAATGCAGACATTGTCTTTCCTCATCTCAAAACCTCCCAGTGGCTTCCCATAGTACTCAGATTAAAAGCCTATTACCAAGGCTTACAAGGCCATACCTGACCTTGTCACCATCACTTTTCCTCTATGATCTCATATTTCTTTTATAGTTCTAGCCACACTTACTGCCTTGTTTTTCCTTGAGTTCACTAGTTATGTTTCTAGCTCAGGACATTTGTACTTGCTGTCCCCGTTTCCAGGAATTTTGTACCCTCAGGTAGCTGCATGCCTCCTTTATTCAAATGTTCCCTTCTCAGGGAGTCCTTCCTTGGTAAGCTAAAATCCTAAATTCCAAAATTTTCCACTCCCTTCTCTGCTTTACTTTCCATATTCATCTTGTTTATTGCCAGCATTCCCTCACTAGAACTCCAGTCTGTGAGGGCAGGGATTTTTGTCTGTATTATTTACTGGCAACAGCAGAAGCAGAAAAACATTAGGAGGCTTTTGCAATAATCCAAATGACACTTGATGACTTGGACCAGGATGTAGCAGTGAAGGAGATGAGAAAGGGACAAATTCTGCATTGGATGTGGACACCATCTGGGAAAAGGGGTAGTCAAGACTATCTCTAAAGCTTTTGGCCCAAGCAACTGGAGCTTGAGACTGGGGAGGATGTGGGAGAACCAGGGTGGGAATATATAGAGCATAGCCTGATTAGGTAAGTTTGAGATACCTGTTAACCATCCAAATGAAAATGCTGAGTGGCAGGTTGGCTATGTCAGTCTGAAATTCAGAAGAGTGGTCTAGGCTGGAGATATAAATTTGGGGGCTGTCAATGTGTATTTGGGTAGCTAAGATTAGAGAGGGAAGTGGTCCAATATCTGTGATTGGTTAGATGAGAAGGAACCACAAAGGAGACTGAGAAGTGATGGCCAGGGAGGTAGGAGAAAACCAGGAGGGTGAGAGGTCCTAGAAGGAGCCTTTAAGGAGGAGGAAGTGAGTGACTGTGTCAAATGCTAATTTTAGGTCAGGTAGGATAGGAATTAACCATTGGATTTAGCACTGTGGAGGTCATTGGTGGAGTGGGAACAAAACCTTGATTCTAATGACCTGAAAAAGGAGAAATTGGCAACCAATACAATAAATACCTTGTACTTCCCTATAAGGTTGTTATTGTTATAAGGATTAAACAATGAAGTGCTTAGAACAGTTTCTGGCTCATTGTAAGCACTCCATAAATGTTAGCTATTCTTAAAATAATGGTTAAATTACGACCAGTGGAGAGAACATAAATAGAATACAGAATAAGTCTCATTCCATGACAAGCTTTACCTGTGGTCTCTAAAAGTTGATTGTGATTAGGAAATGATATATTCTCCTATTATCATTCCTGTAGGAACTTTTGGCCCATGGCCTCAGCAATGTGATTCCTTCATTTTTCTTCTGCATACCAAGTGCTGCTGCAATGGGAAGGACCGCTGTCCTATACAGCACGGGGGCAAAGACACAGGTAACTTTATTTTCAGCAGGGACAAAAGAACTGATGGGCCTTTACTCTCCTTGGAGAGTGGGAAGAATGAGCTTCTCTCTAAAATCCTGAGAATATTTTTACGTCTTCAATTTCTTAAAACTAGTATCAAGGAATTCTATCTCTTCTCTTTCTTAGGAAAGATCCTTGAGAAGCTGAATGATTCAACAAGCAGACAAAAAAATCCTGCATTAATGGCAGCTTTATTGTTGTCAATCTTTGAACAAATGCTCCCTCTAGTGGTGTCTCTGATTGTACTTTTTGCTAATCTAACCAATTTGAAATTTTAAAATTTTTGTTCACTTCCTTTAAATAAAATGAAAACAACTGTATGAAAAATCAGTCCTTGACAATGACATTCCTGTCTATAGAGATGTACATGTATGTAAATGAATAATACGATGTCTGTGCACATTTTGGTTTAAAGAAACAATTATGTATTTTTAGGAACTCAAATCAATTTGACATTTGAGAACCTTTTATATACTAGTTATTATGCTTGGTATTGATAAGATGTCGATGGTAGTAATAAAGATGTTTCTGTGATGATGATGATGGTGGTGGTGTTGGTGGAAGCATATATCAAGTTATATGCATGTCATACATTTTATATAAATGAACTCATTTAATCTTTTAGGTACCTCTATGAAGGAGATGTAATTATTATGCTAGGATTCCACATGAGAAAGTTGAGGAAAAGATGGTTAAACTAACTTATCCAAGTCACAGAGCTTGTAAGTGGCAGAGCTGGGATTTGAACCCAGATAGATCTACTCCAAATCTTGCATTCTTAACTACTGTTCTATACAAGAAAATTCATGTATATGTTAATTTAATAATTAACATTAACAGCTAACCATTATAAAACAATTCACACTTATTTTAAATTGGAGTTGAATGAGAATTTATAAAACATTTTATGTGATAATTTAAACATTTATTAGGAGTTTACCTTATATTAAGTCCTTTTCAGGGGTTGTAGAAGAGTAAATCTGAAAAGGATATGGTTCTTGACATTGGGGGCAAGTGGCCAGAGAAAGATAGGTAAGTGAACATTAAAATATTGCATAAAATTAACGAATAAAATTTGATGAACGTACCATGGAGCAGAGGGGAAGCAGCAACAAATTCTGAATCTATAATAATTTGACATATTATTGCCACAACTCATCATCAAAGATGTGTAATTCTCATTCAACATTGTTTTACATGACAATTTGATTTTTACACAGTTCGTGATTTAAAGCATAAGTTTATCATGTGTATTGGCATAAACATTTTTGCAAACTCTCACATACTTGTAACCTAAATTTGAATGTTTAATACATAGTGTACTCAAGTATCATTCCTTACTCTGGAGACTCTTCTATCTATAAAATTCTAGGATTCTATAGTGGTTTCCACCTAGTTTCTTACAAGGATGAGTGTGTTAGATTTCCTCTCATCATTTCTGCATGGTATTCTATTCATCAGACTTCAGAAGAAACAAAAGGTACCTAACAAAACACTAGTTCAGGGAAACAAAGCTTAGCAGCACAGTATTTTCATGCTGATCTGCTTGTTGAGATTGTCGCTAATCTGCTCAACAATTCCCATTAAATTGCACAGAGAAGGAATCTGATTTACTGTGCATACCCAAATCGAGGATGCTTTCCCATGGTAGTCATTTTGGCATTACAACTATTAAGTTTACATGGAGATGACTGACATGATTTGAAGAAGGCACTGGGTAAGCCAAGCCTTAAAAGTTTTGTTCTAAATAGGCTGTGAAACCAGTTTTCTATGTGACAATACTTCACAAAGCAATCTCTTAAATAGCTCTGTCTCTCCTAGGTACTAGACTTATACCCAGTAAGTTAATCTAGAAGAATTAAAACCTTCCACTTTTAGACTAATAATAGCCAATCAAAGTAGCAGTGGGAACCACCTTGCATTTGCCAATTATTTCACCAACTGACTCTTTCTTGTTCAGAAACACTATTAGTATTTCTGTAGAAGGATATCTTTTAAAATACAAATATGATCTTGTTACTTCCTCCTAGAGCCCATAAAAGGTTTTACATAGGTCTTGGAATTCAGACCTTTATGTTACCAAAACTGAGTGCTTCCCCCTACAGCCTCATCTTGGACTCTTCTCCACCTCAGTCTCAGCTCACCAGTCACAGCCCCTCCTTCCTCATGGGCTCCAGTGTCTGTTCCTTTTGTCTCTGTGACTGCCTCCTCTAAGTTAACTCCTCCCATCCTTCAGATCTCACTGACACTTTGGGGTCAACTGTGTTCTTTTCTTCAGAGACTTTAGCTCTGTTGGACATTAAGTGTTCATCAGTGTGATTATATGATTGATGTCTGCCTTCTGCTCTTGACTTCAGCTCCTAGACAGCCCATGTCTGCTTTGGTTCACCATATCCTCAGTGTCCAGCCCAAGACTTAACACATAGTAGGTGTTCAATAACTATGTGTGGAAAGAATTAATGAAAAATGACGGGGCTTCCCTGGTGGCGCAGTGGTTGAGAGTCCACCTGCCGATGCAGGGGACACGGGTTCGTGACCCGGTCTGGGAAGATCCCACATGCCGCGGAGCGGCTGGGCCCGTGAGCCATGGCCGCTGAGCCTGCGCGTCCGGAGCCTATGTTCCACAACGGGAGAGGCCACAGCAGTGAGAGGCCCGCGTACCACACACACACAAAAAAAAGAATTAATGAAAAATGAAAGTATCTGATAATTATAAAACTAGTCAATTTTGCTGATACTTTTACCAAGTCCAAGCTTGCTCTGCTCACCGGATGACAGGCCAATAAACTGGGAGATGAGGTGTTGAGGCAAGGAATAGCGACTTTATTCAGAAAGATTGGCATCTGAGAAGATGGCAGACTAATGGAAATATTCAATTTCTCAGATCTTCCTCTTGGTCTGGAATTTGACCAGTATTTGGGAGACATTTCATGACCAAATTTTGTCCCACAGCACTGGGAGGCTCATCCCAGATCAGGCAAAAATTCTTGTTGATATGCCACTCCAGGTGCTAATTTCTGGATTAGGCCCTGTTGATAATTAAAGATTCTCTGAATCCTCTGTCTTTCTAGTCTATTGTGATCCAAGAAATGTTTTCCCTTATTGCTTCTTCCCATACTTAGAATCATACTATTACAATTATTCTATAAGAGTCATAAATGTGATCTATTTCCTCAGGATGTTTAGCCATCATCGATTTTGTTGGAGGCCTGATTACACACTGTAAGAGACAGCAATCTTAAAAAATAGACAGGATATAAGTAATGCAGGTAGTAACATTGACAAAGTCATAGTGCAGCAGGAAGACACAAAGCATAAACAATTTGGAAACAAAGAATAAGCAAAAACAATGCTTAGTATAACTGGTTGTAATCCAGTTACAATAAACCATCAAGACCACAGGAGAGCCAGCTGGAGAAACCAAATTCAGGCAGGATCAGGTAGAGAGAAAAAGATAAATGTTTCATCTTTGTTTACAAGGGTATACTTCATCAACTTGTTGTAGGTCATAACATAAGAGAAAAGGTTTTTCTGGAAAACAAAGGTTAAGGCTAGTATATTTCCCAAAGTCATATAGTTATAAATTATATTCATCAGTTCATTCAGTCCCATGTAATTAATTCCTGTTGATCTGGATGAAGTAATCAGTTCATCCAGATTTGTCATTTGTTACTCAGTCTAGTGGTATTATCTAAAGGCTATCAGAAACATATTTGTTAAAAAATGTTCCTTTTTATGAGCCTTCTTGAAGATGTAGCAGTTTTGTAAATCATCACCTAAGCTGCCTATGAATGACAAAAGTCTTAAAATGGCAAGGATAAAGATGTGATTAGAATTCTTCTTGGCAAAGAAGCTTACCCAAGTTGTTGTGACATACAGCATTTTAAGATAACAACTAAAAGTATAGTATTATACCAGAACATATGCAAATTTCAGAAACTTTGTATAATTTTTAGAAAATCTATTTTAATAACATTTATTCATACCATATAATCTGAGGAGGCTTATTGCTCATTTGACAATGCTTTCCATGTAATTTAGCATACCAACCACTTCTAGTCAGTTTAATATATATATATATAATATTTATTTTCCTCTGAGGTGCCTTAGGGTCACAGTTCCCTAGCCCCCCAAAAAGGAAGAAAATCCCAATGAACGCTTCGCTGCAGGCAAAACCAATGCAGTAGGGAAGTATACCCTGGTGTTGTCACACACGAGTCCTGTTATCAAATCAGTCTCTCGGGGTCACAGTTCCTCAGCCACAAAAAAGGAAGATTCCGAACCAATACCCCATCAGTCCAAAAGGGAAGAACCCCAACCAATGCCCCATCGAAGATAAAGCTGAATGAATGACCAAGGCTAGTTCAAAAGGGAAAATCCCAATCAACGCTCCACTACAGGTGAAACCTATGCAATAAGGAAGGCTCTCTGGGGCCCTCTGAAGCATCCCAAAGCTAGCTGAAGTCAAAAGAACTTTAATTAAAATTTGATAGGAAATTCATCCAAAATATCAAAAAGCTTTTTCTTAAAAAGCATTTGGTCAGATAGAATATTTAAGAACAAATACAGCTCAATTAAGGGCAAGATAGTTCGCACAATACGTTATCAAAAGCAGCATTCTAAGTAAACTTGTTCTCTTAGCAGAGAGGAGCCAAGTCTGGTCCTGCACCAGTCTACTTTTTTTTTTTTTTTTTTTAACATCTTTATTGGGGTATAATTGCTTTACAATGGTGTGTTAGTTTCTGCTTTATAACAAAGTGAATCAGTTATATATATACATATGTTCCCACATGTCTTCCCTCTTGCGTCTCCCTCCCTCCCATCCTCCCTATCCCACCCCTCCAGGCTGTCACAAAGCACCGAGCCAACATCCCTGTGCCATGCGGCTGCTTCCCACTAGCTATCTACCTTACTACGTTTGTTAGTGTGTATATATCCATGACTCTCTCTCGCCCTGTCACAGCTCACCCTTCCCCCTCCCCATAACATCAAGTCCGTTCTCCAGTAGGTCTGCGTCTTTATTCCTGCCTTACCCCTAGGTTCTTCATGACAATTTTTTCCCTTATATTCCATATATATGTGTTAGCATACGGTATTTGTCTTTTTCTTTCTGACTTATTTCACTCTGTATGACAGAGTCTAGGTCTATCCACCTCATTACAAATAGCTCAATTTCGTTTCTTTTTATGGCTGAGTAATATTCCATTGTATATATGTGCCACATCTTCTTTATCCATTCATCCAGTGATGGGCACTTAGGTTGTTTCCATCTCCGGGCTATTGTAAGTAGAGCTGCAATGAACATTTTGGTACATGACTCTTTTTGAATTTTGGTTTTCTCAGGGTATATGCCTAGTAGTGGGATTGCTGGGTCATATGGTAGTTCTATTTGTAGTTTTTTAAGGAACCTCCATACTGTTCTCCATAGTGGCTGAACCAATTCACATTCCCACCAACAGTGCAAGAGTGTTCCCTTTTCTCCACACACTCTCCAGCATTTATTGTTTCTAGATTTTTTGATGATGGCCATTCTGACTGGTGTGAGATGATATCTCATTGTAGTTTTGATTTGCATATTTCTAATGATTAATGATGTTGAGCATTCTTTCATGTGTTTGTTGGCAGTCTGTATATCTTCTTTGGAGAAATGTCTATTTAGGTCTTCTGCCCATTTTTGGATTGGGTTGTTTGTTTTTTTGTTATTGAGCTGCATGAGCTGCTTGTAAATTTTGGAGATTAATCCTTTGTCAGTTGCTTCATTTGCAAATATTTTCTCCCATTCTGAGGGTTCTCTTTTGGTCTTGTTTATGGTTTCCTTTGCTGTGCAAAAGCTTTGAAGTTTCATTAGGTCCCATTTGTTTATTTATGTTTTTGTTTCCATTACTCTAGGAGGTGGGCCAGAAAGGATCTTGCTGCGATTTATGTCATAGAGTGTTCTGCCTATGTTTTCCTCTAAGAGTTTGATAGTTTCTGACCTTACATTTAGGTCTTTAATCCATTTTGAGCTTATTTTTGTGTATGGTGTTAGGGAGTGATCTAATCTCATACTTTTACATGTACCTGTCCAGTTTTCCCAGCACCACTTATTGAAGAGGCTGTCCTTTCTCCACTGTACATTCCTGCCACCTTTATCAAAGATAAGGTGTCCATATGTGCGTGGGTTTATCTCTGGGCTTTCTATCCTGTTCCATTGATCTATCTTTCTGTTTTTGTGCCAGTACCATACTGTCTTGATTACTGTAGCTTTGTAGTATAGTCTGAAGTCATGGAGCCTGATTTCTCCAGCTCCTTTTTTCGTTCTCAAGATTGCTTTGGCTATTCGGGGTCTTTTGTGTTTCCATACAAATTGTGAAATTTTTTGTTCTAGTTCTGTGAAAAATGCCAGTGGTAGTTTGATAAGAATTGCATTGAATCTATAGATTGCTTTGGGTAGTAGAGTCATTTTCACAATGTTGATTCTTCCAATCCAAGAACATGGTATATCTCTCCATCTATTTGTATCATCTTTAATTTCTTTCATCAGTGTCTTATAATTTTCTGCATACAGGTCTTTTGTCTCCTTAGGTAGGTTTATTCCTAGAAATTTTATTCTTTTTGTTGCAATGGTAAATGAGAGTGTTTTCTTGATTTCACTTTCAGATTTTTCATCATTAGTATATAGGAATGCCAGAGATTTCTGTACATTAATTTTGTATCCTTCCACTTTACCAAATTCATTGATTAGCTCTAGTAGTTTTCTGGTAGCATCTTTAGGATTCTCTATGTATAGTATCATGTCATCTGCAAAGAGTGACAGCTTTACTCCTTCTTTTCCGATTTGGATTCCTTTTATTTCCTTTTCTCCTCTGATTGCTGTGGCTAAAACTTCCAAAACTATGTTGAATAAGAGTGGTGAGAGTGGGCAACCTTGTCATGTTCCTGATCTTAGTGGAAATGCTTTCAGTTTTTCACCATTGAGGATGATGTTTGCTGTGGGCTTGTCATATATGGCCTTTATTATGTTGAGGAAAGTTCCCTCTATGTCTACTTTCTGCAGGGTTTTTATCATAAATTGGTGTTGAATTTTGTCCAAAGCTTTCTCTGCATCTATTGAGATGATCATATGGTTTTTCTCCTTCAATTTGTTAATATGGTTTATCACATTGATAGATTTGCATATATTGAAGAATCCTTGCATTCCTGGAGTAAACCCCACTTGATCATGGTGTATGCTCCTTTTAATGTGCTGTTGGATTCTGTTTGCTAGTATTTTGTTCAGGATTTTTGCATCTATGTTCATCAGTGATATTGGCCTGTAGTTTTCTTTCTTTGTGACATCCTTGTCTGGTTTTGGTATCAAGGTGATGGTGGCCTCGTAGAAGGCATTTGGGAGTGTTCCTCCCTCTGCTATATTTTGGAAGAGTTTGAGAAGGATAGGTGTTAGCTCTTCTCTAAATCTTTGATAGAATTCGCCTGTGAAGCCATCTGGTCCTGGGCTTTTGTTTGTTGGAAGATTTTTAATCACAGTTTCAATTTCAGTGCTTGTGATTGGTCTGTTCATATTTTCTATTTCTTCCTGATTCAGTCTTGGCAGGTTGTGCATTTCTAAGAATTTGTCCATTTCTTCCAGATTGTCCATTTTATTGGCATAGAGTTGCTTGTAGTAATCTCTCATGATCTTTTTATTTCTGCGGTGTCAGTTTTAACCTCTCCTTTTTCATTCCTAATTCTATTGATTTGAGTCTTCTCCCTTTTTTTCTTGATGAGTCTGGCTAGTGGTTTATCTATTTTGTTTATCTTCTCAAAGAACCAGCTTTTAGTTTTATTGACCTTTGCTATTGTTTCCTCCATTTCTTTTTCATTTATTTCTGATCTGATTTTTATGATTTCTTTCCTTCTGCTAGCTTTGGTGTTTTTTTTTTTTTTTGTTCTTCTTTCTCTAATTGCTTGAGGTGTAAGGTTAGGTTGTTTATTCGAGATGCTTCCTGCTTCTTAAAGTGGGCTTGTATTGCTATAAACTTCCCCCTTAGAACTGCTTTTGCTGCATCCCATAGGTTTTGGGTCGTTGTGTCTCCATTGTCATTTGTTTCTAGGTATTTTTTTATTTCCTCTTTGATTTCTTCAGTGATCACTTCATTATTAAGTAGTGTATTGTTTAGCCTCCATGTGTTTGTATTTTTTACAGAGCTTTTCCTGTAATTGATATCTAGTCTCATGGCGTTGTGGTCAGAAAAGATACTTGATACAATTTCAATTTTCTTAAATTTACTAAGGCTTGATATGTGACCCAAGATATGATCTATCCTGGAGAATGTTCCATGACCACTTGAGAAAAATGTGTATTCTGTTGTTTTTGGATGGAGTGTCCTATAAATATCAATTAAGTCCATCTTGTTTAATGTATCATTTAAAGCTTGTGTTTCCTTATTTATTTTCATTTTGGATGATCTGTCCATGGGTGAAAGTGGGGTGTTTAAGTCCCCTACTATGAATGGGTTACTGTCAATTTCCCCTTTTATGGCTGTTAGTATTTGCCTTATGTATTGAGGTGCTCCTATGTTGGGTGCATAAATATTTACAATTGTTATATCTTCTTCTTGGATCAATCCCTTGATCATTATGTAGTGTCCTTCTTTGTCTCTTTTAATAGTCCTTATTTTAAAGTCTATTTTGTCTGATATGAGAATTGCTACTCCAGCTTTCTTTTGGTTTACATTTGCATGGAATATCTTTTTCCATCCCCTTACTTTCAGTCTGTATGTGTCTCTAGGTCTGAAGTGGGTCTCTTGTAGACAGCATATTTAAGGGTCTTGTTTTTGTATCTATTCAGCCAATCTGTGTCTTTTGGTGGGAGCATTTAGTCCATTTACATTTAAGGTAATTATCGATATGTATGTTCCTATTCCCATTTTCTAAATTGTTTTGGGTTCGTTATTATAGATCTTTTCCTTCTCTTGTGTTTCTTGTCTAGAGAAGTTCCTTTAGCATTTGTTGTAAAGCTGGTTTGGTGGTGCTGAACTCTCTCAGCTTTTGCTTGTCCGTAAAGGTTTTAATTTCTCCATCAAATCTGAATGAGATCCTTGCTGGGTAGAGTAGCCTTGGCTGAGGTTTTACTCCTTCATCACTTTCAGTATGTCCTGCCACTCCCTTCTGGCTTGTAGGGTTTCTGCTGAGAGATCAGCTGTTAACCTTATGGGGATTCCCTTGTGTGTTATTTGTTGTTTTTCTCTTGCTGCTTTTAATACGCTTTCTTTGTATTTAATTTTTGACAGTTTGATTAATATGTGTCTTGGCGTATTTCTCCATGTATTTATCCTGTATGGGACTCTCTGTGCTTCCTGGACTTGATTAACTATTTCCTTTCCCATATTAGGGAAGTTTTCAACTATAATCTCTTCAAATATTTTCTCAGTCCCTTTCTTTTTCTCTTCTTCTTCTGGAACCCCTATAATTCGAATGTTGGTGCATTTAATGTTGTCCCAGAGGTCTCTGAGACTGTCCTCAGTTCTTTTCATTCTTTTTTTTTTATTCTGCTCTGCAGTAGTTATTTCCACTACTTTATCTTCCAGGTCACTTATCCGTTCTTCTGCCTCAGTTATTCTGCTATTGATCCCATCTAGAGTACTTTTAATTTCATTTATTGTGTTGTTCATCATTGCTTGTTTCATCTTTATTTCTTCTAGGTCCTTGTTAACTGTTTCTTGCATTTTTTCCATTCTATTTTCAAGATTTCGGATCATCCTTACTATCACTATTCTGAATTCTTTTTCAGGTAGACTGCCTATTTCCTCTTCATTTGTTAGGTCTGGTGCATTTTTATCTTGCTCCTTTATCTGCTGTGTGTTTTTCTGTCTTCTCATTTTGCTTACCTTACTGTGTTTGGGGTCTCCTTTGTGCATACTGCAGGTTCGGAGTTCCCGCTGTTTTTGATGTCTGTCTCCAGTGGCTAAGGTTGGTTCAGTGGGTTGTGTAGGCTTCCTGGTGGAGGGGACTAGTGCCTGTGTTGTGGTGGATGAGCCTGGATCTGGTCTCTCTAGTGGGCAGGTTCACGTCTGGTGGTGTGTTTTGGGGTGTCTGTGGCCTTATTATGATTTTAGGCAGCCTCTCTGCTAATAGGTGGGGTTGTGTTCCTGTTTTGCTAGTTGTTTGGCATAGGTTGTCCAGCACTGTGGCTTGCTGGTCGTTGAGTGAAGCTGGGTGCTGGTGTTAAGATGGAGGTCTCTGGGAGATTTCCGCCGTTTAATATTATGTGGAGCTGGGAGGTCTCTTGTTGACCAGTGACCTGAAGTTGGCTCTCCTACCTCAGAGGCAGAGCCCTGATTCCTGGCTGGAGCACCAAGAGCCTTTCATCCACACGGCTCAGAATAAAAGGGAGATAAAGTAGAGAGAATTAGTAGAAGTATGAGGAAAGAAAGAAGGAAAGGAGGGAAGGAAGGAAGGAAGGAAGGAAGGAAGAAAGGAAGAAAGAAAGAAGAAGAAAGAAAGAAAGAAAGAAAGAAAGAAAGAAGCAAAGAAGGAAAGAAGGCAAGAAGGAAAGAAAGGAGGGAGGGAGGGAGGGAGGAAGGAAGGAAGGAGGGAAGGAAGGAAAAAAGACAGAAAGAAAGAAGATACAGTAAAATAAAATAAAGTATAATAAAGTTATTGAATTAAAAAATTCTTATTTAGAAAAAAAAAAGGGATGGATAGAACCTTAGGACAAATGTTCGAAGCAAAGCTATACAGACAAAATCTTACACAGAAGCATACACATACACCCTCACTAAAAGAGGTAAAGGGGGAAAAATCATAAATCTTGCTCTCAGAGACCACCTCTTCAATTTGGGATGATTCGTTGTCTAAAGGAGGGAAGGAAGGAAGGAAAGAAAGAAAGAAAGAAAGAACGAAGGTAAAGTATAATAACGTTATTAAAATTAAAATTAATTATTAAGAAAAAAAATTTAAAAAAAAACATGGACGGATAGAACCCTAGGACAAATGGTGGAAGCAAGACTATACAGACAAGATCTCACACAGAAGCATACACATACACATTCACAAAAAGAGGAAAAGGGAAAAAAATCATAGATCTTGCTCCTAAAGTCCACCTCCTTAATTTGGGATGATTGGTTGTCTATTCAGGTATTCCACAGATGCAGGGTATATCAAGTTGATTGTGGAGCTTTAATCCACTGCTTCTGAGGCTGCTGGGAGATATTTCCCTTTCTCTTCTTTGTTCTCACAGCTCACCGGGGCTCAGCTTTGGATTTGGCCCTGCCTCTGCGTGTAGGTCGCTGGAGGGCGTCTGTTTTTTGCTCAGGCAGGACGGGGTTAAAGGACCCGCTGATTCGGGGGCTCTGGCTCACTCAGGCCGGGGGGGCGGGAGGGGCACTGCGTGCGGTGCGGGCCTGCGGCGGCAAAGGCCGGCGTAACTTTGCACCAGCCTGAGGCCCGCCGTGCGTTCTCCCGGGGAAGTTGTCCCTGGATCCCGGGAACCTGGCAGTGGCGGGCTGCACAGGCTCCGCGGAAGAGGGGTGTGGAGAGTGACCTGTGCTCGCACACAGGCCCCTTCGTGGCGGCAGCAGCAGCCTTAGCGTCTCCCGCCCGTCTCTGGGGTCCGTGCTTTTAGCCGCGGCTCGCGCCCGTCTCTGGGGTCCGCGCTTTCAGCCGCAGCTCGCGCCCGTCTCTGGGGTTCGCGCTTTTAGCCGCGGCTCGCGCCAGTCTCTGGAGTTCCTTTAAGCAGCGTTCTTAAACCCCTCTCCTCACGCACCATGAAACAAAGAGGGAAGAAAAAGTCTCTTGCCTCTTCGGCAGGTGCAGACTTTTCCCCGGACTCCCTCCCGGCTAGTCGTGGTGCACTAACCCCTTCAGGCTATGTTCAAGCCGCCAATCCCAGTCCTCTCCCTGCGCTCCGTCCGAAACCGAAACCCGAGCCTCAGCTCGCAGCCCCGCCCGCCCCGGCGGGTGAGCAGGCAAGCCTCTCGGGCTGGTGAGTGCCGGTCGGCACCGATCCTCTGTGCGGGAATCTCTCCGCTTTGCCCTCCGCACCCGTTGCTGTGCACTCCTCTGCGGCGCCGAAGCTCCCCCCTCCGCCTCCCGCAGTCTCCGCCTGCGAAGGGGCTTCCTAGTGTGTGGAAACTTTTCCTCCTTCACAGCTCCCTCCCACTGGTGCAGGTGCCGTCCCTATTCTTTTGTCTCTGTTTTTTCTTTTTTTTCTTTTGCCCTACCCAGGCACGTGGGGAGTTTCTTGCCTTTTGGGAGGTCTGAGGTCTTCTGCCAGCCTTCAGTAGGTGTTCTGTAGGAGTTGTTCCACGTGTAGATGTATTTCTGGTGTATCTGTGGGGAGGAAGGTGATCTCCGCGTCTTACTCTTCCGCCATCTTCAAGGTCCCCCCACCAGTCTACTTTTAATAACAAAATCCATTTACCCAATTAAGTTTAATATAATCTCAGTCTGACCATGCATAAAACTCCTTTTTACTCAAAACATATGTCCCACTTTCCTATTATATAGTGAAAGATTTTATTTTTAGTAGCTTTAATTACATATTTAAATTAGAGTCCCCAACTCTTAAAAACCTTAATTTTTAGTGAAAACCAAGTGTCAAGTAATAGTTACCAAAATCTGGAGACACTATTTTAGATAATTTTCAGAACATAATTATTCCTATAGCACTTACCTGAAAGCTCTTATATCATTTACATTTAAAGTTTCATCCTATCAAGTTATCTTCCTTGCAACAGATGTAATAAGGTCTTATTCCATTCCTAGGTACAATAAAGTATTATGCCTAATATTAGTGACTCTAAAGACATGTCTATATTAATTAGATCAACAAGCTTAAGCCACCTTCAATACCAGATATCAGTTTAATGTTGAATATTTTCTAGATCACATGAACCCCAAATTCCTTCTGGCCAGTTTTATATTCCTGAGTATTCATATAAGTGCTTAATTTTTTTTAAAGAGCAAAACTAAACAGACAAATCACACAGAGAAACATACACACACACACACTCACAAAAGAGAAGAAAATGAAAAAGGAAGAGAGCAACCAAACCAATAAACAAACTCATAAATGAAAAGAAACACTAAAAACTAAATTGAGATAAACATAAAACCAAAAATAAGTCAAACACAGAAATTAAACCCCAAGTCCACAGTTGCCCCCAAAGTCCACAGTCTCAATTTTGGGAACACTTGTTGTCTATTCAGGAATTCCATAGATGCAGGGTTTACCAAGCCAATTGTGGGGATGTAATCTGCTGCTCCTGAGGCTGCACAGAGAGAGTTCCCTTTCTCTTCTTTTGTCGCGCAGCTCCTGCAGTTCACCTTTGGTTTTGGCCCTGCCTCTGCATGTAGGCTGCCCTCAGGTGTCTCTTCCCCACCCAGACAAGACAAGGTTAAAGCAGAGGCTGATTAGGGCTCTCTTGCTCACTCAGGCCGAGGAGAGGGAGGGGTACGCTAGTCACAATTGTGATGTGGGGAATGCCTGCAGTGGCAGAGGCCGGTGTAAAGTAGCAACAGCCTGAGGTGTGCTGTGTGTTCTCCCAGGGAAGTTGGCCCTGGATCATGGTGCCCTGGCAGTGGTGTGCTGACAGGCTCCCAGGAAGGTGTGGGTAGTGACCTGCACTTGCACACAGGACTCTTGGTGGCAGCGGCGGCAGCAGTAACAGTCCGTGCCTGCCTTTGGGTCTGAGATGATAGCTGCGGCTTGCGCCCATCTCTCGAGCTCACTTAGGCGGTGCTCTGACGTCTGTGGGCGCACAGAGCAGGAAGACCCTCTCCTTGCGCACCCCAAAACAATGGTCTCTTGCCTCTCCAGTAGGTCCAGACTTTTTCCCAGACTCGCTCCTGGCTAGCCGTGGTGTACTAGCCCCTTTCAGGCTGTCTTCACGCAGCCAACACCAATCCTCTCCCTGGGGTCTGACCTGCAAAGCCCAAGCCTCAGCCCCAGCCCCCACCCACTGGTTGGCACCGATCCTCTGTGTGGGAATCTCTCCACTTTGCCCTCCACACCCTGTTGAGCTCTCCTCTGACACCCTGAAGCTCCCCCTCCCCGGCCAGTGAAGGGAATTTCTAGTGTGTGGAAACTTTTCCTGCTTCACAGCTTCCTCCCAGAGGTGCAGGTCCCATCCTGGTTCCTTTGTCTCTCTTTTTTTTTTTTCTTTTGCCCTACCCAGGTAAGTGAGGATATTCTTGCCTTTTTGGAAGTTTGAGGTCTTCTGCCAGCGTTCAGTAGGTGTTCTATAGGAGTTGTTCCACATGTAGATGTATTTTTGATGTATTTGTGGGGAGGAAGGTGATCTCCACATCTTAATCCTCCACCATCTTTGAAAGTCCTCCTCATGCCATTGTCTTTTGATATGAAGTGCACCTTAGCGGTTGGTGTCATTTTCTTTCCACATAAACATGGATGTACTGAGTCACACGGGTATCTGAATGAATCCTTTAATCTGCCTTCTGACAACTAGCTCTCTCCAGTCTAGTGGAGTTACAGGCATAATATTTTGTTATTTAAAAATTATTATCATGTAAAATCACCAGTTACCCCTAAATAATCAGTTTAGTGACAGTTTTGCGTACTATAACTTCTTTTATGGACATTCTTTAGTTCTCTAATAACTTTTTTCCCACAGAAGGACTTTTCCCCCTTTATATGCTGGGGAGTGCTGTAGATGAGCTCCACTAAATACGGAAGGAACTTGTATCAAGCTTCTTTCATTTAGTTTAATGGTTTTGAGTTTCATCCATGCTGTTGCATGTATCAATAGTCTGTTCTTTTTTATTGTTGAGTAGTATTCTATTGTATGGATGTCCCAAAACTTATCTATTCACCAATTAGTGGACAATTCAGTTATTTACAGTTTTTGGTATTTATGAATAAAACTGCTATAAATATTTACATGTAAGTATTTTCATAAGTGTATGTTTTCCTTTCTCTTAGGTATTTCTGGGTCATACATAACTCCATAAGAAGCTGCCAAACTGGTTTTGAAGTGGCTGTACCATATTGAATTACCACTAGTAGTGTCTGAGAACTCTAGTTGCTCTGAGTCCTTGCCAGCCCTTGCTATTGATTATTTGTTTATATATTTATTTTTAGCCACTCTAATAGGCTTTATTTCCTTTGATTTTTCCATAAAGATATTTTAGGTATCGTTTTGGTCCTGTGAAAGCCCTCTTTCCTCTTCTTAGGCTGACAGTTTGGCTAAATGTTTCTATTAAGACATGAGCATTTGCTTATGTGAAATTTGTTCTCCATTAAGTGGAGCATAGCTAGGAGTGAGCTGTTTTGAATTACCTTTTGTCAGCAAGTTGAGTTGGTTAGAACACAATACTAATGACTTTTCAGGATTAATAAAATTAAGTCTGTTTCGCTGCAGAGACTGCTTCCTTAATCCCATATAACTGTTTCATATTAACAAAGGACTCCAACGAAGAGAGTAAAGGCTTCTGTGGAAATTTGTCATCAGCACAGAAAAACCCTAAGCTGCATATTGTTATTACCCAAACAACTAGGAAACAACTAGGAGAAGGGGGGCCAGACTGAACAACTATAGGCTAAAGGACTTTTAGCTGAAATGTCATTTTCACTATTAAACAAACAAACAAAAAAGCCATGCTGTGATGTGTGATAAAAGTTGATGGTGTCCTATTTCTTTGTTTAGAATTGCTTTTTTTGTCATTGCTGACTTAATTTGATTGCACCAGTTTGTCAGCTGTCACATTTGGGTTCCTTCAGCTACAAAATATAGATGACAGTCTATTTAATTTAACAATCACGTGCCAACATTTTGTTTCTTCTTATCAAGAAGAACAAAGAATTATCTTTTTCCCCCTATAACTTTGGAATAATAAGAAAGTTCAAGCTTTCTTTTTTGTCTGTCTTGTATTTTACAGGTGGCTTGTCTAATATCTTGCATTTTCATCCTGATAGTCATCTATGCAATAGGACCCTTGCTTTACTGGCTGCCCATGGTAAGTAGTGCTTTTTATTATTTACTTTTTAACTTTACTTTTAATGAGAATCATTGTATTTTAAAAATTTCTTTGAAGAACAACCTCAATGATCCTAAATCTGAAAACTTACGTGACATAAGTAATGGCTGAATGGAGGAAAGGTAGAAAGAGTCCACATTTGATGGGGAAGGTATGGGAGGGTACTATGGCTGTTTTCTAATTCTTAGGCTTTTGTATAAAAATGACATCGTGGAATTAGATTTATTCTGTATTCATTTGGAAGGTGGAACTAGGCAATCTCTGTTATAAGAAGTACATGACACTCTTTTATTCTTTTTTTTTTTTTTGGCTGTGCCATGTGGCATGCTGGACCTTAGTTTACTGACCAGGGATTGAACCTGCACCCCCTGCAGTGGAAGCACAGAGTCTTAACCACTGGACCACCAGGGAAGTCTGTTATAAGAAGTAGACTTTGGAAGAATTTTATAAAATTTGTACTATTAGAAAATACATACTGGGCAAGAGAGTAGGCAACAAAATGCAACTTGCCACCCTTGATGCATGGTTATACAAAGTGACTCAGAGTATTAGTACACGTATTTACCTTGCTTTTCAGAAGCCTGGGGCACTAAAGTGATGTGAGTAAGATCCTGGTCTTCAGAGATCCAGAGACAGTGTCAGCCCTTTCTTGTTCTAATTCTCCTTTCATGTAATAAGAATAAATCACTTTCACGAGAGGATCTCCCAATAACCAAGTTCACTTTTCAAGAGAGTTATAAATATTTTCAGGTGAAACCAGAAAATTGATACTCAAGACAATTCTAAAGAAATACATTATATAAATATTTAATTTTTGCAACAAACACATTTCAAACAAATGGCAGTGAATAATTATTATAAAGTTAAGAGGACATTCAGCCTTATAACATTCACCCTTATAATTCATTACTTTTCTTTTCCTTTCTTCCTTTTTTTTAGAATGCCATAACATGTACCCTGTGGTTTTCTAGAATTGCTATTATATTCCTAAAGTACAATAATAGGTTAGTTCTAAACAAAATGAATATTACTTCAGTCTTCTAAATGGTTATTGCTTTTCTTTAGTAAGTACTTCAAAGACAAAGACATAAAAATACCATGATTCTTTTAAATTTAGATTAAAATCTTTATCTTACATCTTCATCAACTTATTTTTTATTTGTAGTGTGTTCTTGCAAGTATTATTGTCGTGGGACTGAAGGGAATGCTAATACAGTTTCGGGATTTAAAAAAATATTGGAATGTGGATAAAATTGATTGGGTAAGTAGAAATTTGATCTAAAATTACTATCTTTGGCTTAAACACATGTTACAAAATAAGCTTTAATAGTTCCATTTGCAAAAAATAGTTTTAGCCATTTGAGACTTACATTTTACAAGCTATCTTTTTTCAAACTCAATAAAAATATTAAAATGTAAAATGTCTTTATAAGAAACAGAAATGGAATTCTGTCAAATTTTGATTGATGTGTTTAAGAACTTTTAAAGAAATGCTAGCTAACTTGAGTGGTTTGGGGATTCCCAGTTTCCATTATGAATTGATTCTGGAAGTGAAGTTCATCAAAGAATAGCTAGTAGAAATATGACTATTTATAACATATATGAAAAGCCAGCATTAATTATTGCTAAGAAATGTATGCTGCATTAATATAGGGTAAACATATTAATAGTGACCATATTCATTCTAAATACAAAGAGTCTCATGAATTGTTTTTTAAATGGGTTACATTGAGAGGAGCATTATGTTAATAGGATATTGCTAGGAACAGATTAAATTATATTGAACAATGATAAAATATGAATTTTACTAACATAAATGTTTAATATACTTGTTCTAGAGAAATGTATCTATGCAAGAACATCCAAAATTCTCTCCCTCTCCTATATGGGTGAATTATTTCATGAGTAGCCTCTGTTTAGCTTTATTATGGCATTCACCATATTGAAATGCAATTATTTATGTATTCTCCCTCCTTCAGGGCCTTTGATCTGAGACACTTTGGGGGATTACTTATGCTGGCACGTACTTTAATAATACTCCTCTTAAAAAGAGTCATGTACCACAATGTTCATTGCAGCACTATTTACAATAGCCAGGACATGGAAGCAACCTAAGTGCCCATCAACAGATGAATGGATAAAGAAGATGTGGCACATATATACAATGGAATATTACTCAGCCATAAAAAGAAATGAAATTGAGTTATTTGTAGTGAGGTGGATGGACCTAGAGTCTGTCATACAGAGTGAAGTAAGTCAGAAAGAGAAAAACTAATACTGTATGATAACACATATATATGGAATCTAAAAAAAAAAAAAGAAAAAAAGGTTTTGATGAACCTAGGGAGAGGACAGGAATAAAGATGCAGACATAGAGAATGGACTTGAGGACACGGGGAGGGGGAAGCATAAGCTGGAATGAAGTGAGAGAGTAACATTGACATATATACACTACCAAATGTAAAATAGATAGTGGGAAGCAGCTGCATAACACAGAGAGATCATCTCTGTGCTTTGTGACCACCTAGAGGGGTAGGATAGGGAGGGTGGGAGGGAGACGCAAGAGGGAGGGGATATGGGGAGATATATGTATACATATAGCTGATTCACTTTGTTATACAGCAGAAACTAACACAACATTGTAAAGCAATTATACTCCAATAAAGATGTTAAAAAACGATAATATTCCTCTTAAGTCTCAATATTACTGAGCTTCTACCAAGGTACAATAGTGGGTGCCATGTGGAATTCAGAGATGAATAAAGAAATACTTACATTCTTTAGACACTAATATTTGTGCAGGATGCAGGCACAGAAAGAGTAACTATTATATGACGCAAGATACAATATGACCTGGAAGCAAAAGAAAAAACTTAGTACTGGAGAAAAACAGAGGCTGGAACATTTAATTTGTACTGGGTTAATACAGAAGACTTAGAGCAGAGCTGAAATATGAACTGAGACTTGAAGGAACAGTATTTTGTAGGCAGTCCAAGAGACCAAAATTAACTAGGCTGTTGGAGGATAATGACTTTTTTAAGGTGATATATGTGAGATGACACATGGAAACAGAAAAATGAGAAGATATAAACTTATTTAACAAGCTACTGAAAACCCCGTGATAAAGGTATTTCTAAGGAACTCATTAATCACGTAAGGGGGAGCACATTACCATAATGGAAGGGGAGAGGTGTCAGGGAAGGCTTTTTCCAGGAAATGATGGATAGAACATATAGCATGAAGGTGAGAGTAGTAACAGATGGGGTTGGAAAAGTTAAGAAAGGGTTGGACTGAGAGAGCTGCTTACATCCTGCAAAGATTAGACTTCATCATGAAGGCAGTGAGGCATCACTGAAAGGAGAAATAGGAATAAGATTTATGTATTAGAAAGGTCATATGAGTAATTTGAGGAAGATGGATCGATCTGATGAAGTATGCAACAATTGGAAGCACTTCTTTAATAATTCAGGCAAATAAATGAGGAGGCCTGGACCACAACTAACACTTGAGATTCAAGAGGAAGGAATAGAGTTGAAAAATACTAACGCGGTTTCATTAGTTATCCCTCATCACCAATTCATCACATGAAGTGCATCAGTCTGGAGTGGCTCCTAAGTTTTCAGTTAGGAACAGCACTGGAGGAAAATGATGTCATTCATTGAATTATAGAACATGGAACCTTATTTAAATGCATTTGGTTGTTACCTTTAGTCTTTAAAAAAATAGTTTCGCATTCCTGAGTTATTTCTTTCAGTTCCTCTAGCTGTATTTTGTATGTTATCACAAAGCAGTTTTCCAAGAAGGACTCATGTGTTTTATATTCCCAGAACTACTTCATGGTGCAAACATGTTTTCTTTTTATACTAGAAGGAAGTTTTTGGCTGAGTGTAAAATGCTTTCCCCCAGGCTTTTTAACCTTGAATTATCTTCAGACATTGAGGGATAAGGCAGAGAAATCACAGGTCAACATAATTTTTTACTATTTAATGTGAGCTTATTTTTCTAAATGGATGCTCAGTGAGTTTCTTTCTTGCTCATAAAGTTTGGTAATATTGTCAGAATATTTCTTGTGGTTGAACAGTTAGTATCAAATTTCTAAGAGAGTGACATATCCTTGTGATCTCGGAATCAGGAATTACATACAAAATTTTTCTTCTAATATGTCTTTGAATATTTTTTCAAATATATATGTTCTGTTCTCTTAATGAATTATGTATTTTTAATTTACTTTTTTTCTTAAAATCTGTACATTTTCCCGTGATTATTTTGGGGTGTGCGTGTGTGTGTGTGTGTGTGCATATGGTTTCTCTGGACTATTCACTGTATCTCTGATTATGTATTTCTTATTGTGATTATCCTATTTAGTAAATTTTAAATATGGCTTTTATCTCTGTAATATTTTTGTTTCCATCCAATTTCTTTCCCAGTTTTTCTTCTTTGACTCTTCATATCTATTTTTGAGGGATTTTTCCTGAGATTTTATTGCCTAAACCTATCCTCTGTCTCTATTTTGTTACTTTATTTCTTTTTCCCATTTATATATATAGCTTCCTTGATTATTCCTTTATGATTATGATGCATCTTTAGTGGACATAGCTATTTGCTGAAAAATAATGTGGGGAGGGCAGAAGGTAGGAAGTGAAGTGGAGCATCTCAAGACTCTGATTTAACTATGTCATCTGAAGATTTGTCCCTAGTTGAAATAAAGCCTCACAAATCACAGGCTCTCTGATGATCTTTTACTAGCTGTCTCCTCTACCTTCTTCACCTTGTTTCATCTCTGTCAGTCTCCTTTGGTTAGGAAGCTAGGTTGTAAGTGATACAAATGGCATTTTATCTTACTGCTCTTCTTTATATAGTATCAAATAGATACCATACGGGTACCTTTCCTTCTTCTCTGGTGGTCCACTATTGCCCCTAGAACTTAAAGCTCTTATCAGAAGATTATTGTATAGAATTTTTAAAATTGTGACATTCATGGAGAAATCTATGATTGATTAAACTTTGAGGATAAATTTGTTGGCTTCCAATGTCCTTGATATCTTACAAATTTTGCAAGTCTACATTGTATTTTATAGTTAGGAGTTGTGACTATGTCCTTGTTTCATCAAAGCTGGATTTTCCTCTGTATATGTTCATTTTTATATCACTTTGGGTGGAGTTTAATAGAGGGGAGTAAAGTAAAAATGATTTTAATACACTATCTAAATCTGATATCCAAATCTATACTTAGAAAGGTTATTCTGGCAGCAGTATGGCAAATGGTTTACAATGCTGATAACAAAAGCAGATAGTTAAGTAGGAGGTTGTTAGAACAGTTTAAGGGAACAATAGCAAATTATGAACTAGGACATTATCAGTGAATTGAGAAGAGGGTATAATTTGAGATATTTTTTATTAATAATTGATAGGACTTGGAAATGATTGGACAAGTAGATGAAAAAGGAGAAATAGGAAAATATTATTCCAAGGTTTCTGATTGTAGTGTCTTGAAGAATATTAGTGTTATAACTGAAAGAGGACAGTAGAAGAAGACTTGGGGGATGAAGTTAATGAGTTTGCATTTGGACACACTGAGTTTGAAGGTATTTGGTAGACTGTTTGAAACTGCTTTAATGGCTCATAATTTGTAATCTCCTACATAGAGGTAGGAGTTGAAAACCTGGAGTAAGTAGGGAGTATGGTTTGGGAAGAAAATAATGTTGAGAAAGGTGACACGGATATAGCAGGTACATGATAATTAAATGCGATGTTGGGTTTAGCTTGACAATGGCCTCCTGTGGTTGAAGTTGACAGGTATCTCTAGTTGTTAAGGAATTCAACAGTGAGAGTCCATGGGTTATTGGAATATGATCTGGGCAAAGCATTTTTAGTGATAATATTGCACAGACTTTTGTGGATATATGCTAGATCACCCAGTAGACAGAATATGTCCAGAAAACTCAATAGTTAGAATATACCTAAATATGAAGCAAACTTACCAAAGATGTATGTATGTGTAAAGCAATTTGAACACTGAAAGTTTAAGAAAACATGTAAGTAGTCATCACAGATGAATGGAGAAAGAAAATGTGGCACATATATACAATGGACTATTACTCAGCCATAAAAAGAAACAAAATTGAGCTTTTTATAATGAGGTGGATGGACCTAGAGTTTGTCATGCAGAATGAAGTTAGTCAGAAAGAGAAAAACAAATACCGCATGCTAACGCATATATATGGAATAAAAAAAAAGGTTCTGAAGAACCAGGGGCAGGATAGGAATAAAGACGCAGATGTAGAGAATGGGCTCTAGGACACAGGGTAGGGGGAAGGGTAAGCTGGGACGAAGTGAGAGAGTGCCATGGGCATATATACACTACCAAATGTAGAATAGGTAGCTAGTGGGAAGCAGCCGCATAGCACAGGGAGATCAGCTCGGTGCTTTGTGACCACCTAGAGGGGTGGAATAGGGAGGGTGGGAGGGAGAGGCAAGAGGGAGGAGATATGGGGATATATGTATATGTATAGCTGATTCACTTTGTTATAAAACAGAAACTAACACAACATTGTAAAGCAATTATACTCCAATAAAGATGTTAAAATAAAAGAAAAATTAGAAATTTTTATTTCTTTAAACTTTTTACAGTTTAATAATAATTCTACTTTGAGTTGTAGATCAAAACCCTCTTTGAGATAATGAGGAAATAGAGATCCAAAATGGAAGCCTTACTGATGGACTTAGAACTGAGTTTGAGTAACTGAACAGTAGAGATAGAATTAAGACCTACAGAAATTTAATAATATGGATCAATCACCAAAACAGCATAACAGATGGAGCAGAGAAGTGAAGTGACTGAGTATCTGCTGAACTGTGTTTTACACCGATACATTTTCTATAAAAGGAAGAGTTTATGTGTTCCCTACTTGAGGCCAACTTTGGGGTTATCTTATGTTTAGGGGCTGTGAGTGCCAAATAGGGAGGAGATAAAGTAAGAATGCATAATGCAAAAAAATAGGGTTTCAAAAAAAAAAAAGGGTTTCAAGAACCCAATTCCTTATAGCTATGACATCTAGGATTTGGATTTTAATAGGAATTGTTACAGAATAGTGTTGGGACTTATTCTAACCAGTAGAACTATTTACTTGTCTATGTTACTAATTTCTATTTGATATTTTTTTCAAAGTTATAAATGTAGCCCTGGAAAATAACTAAGCATTATAAGTCCAGCTTACAATAGATGATATTGTGGGAGAGTAAATTCACTTTAAAAATAGAACCAGATGGTACCAACATTTTTGGTCACTCTGATGAATCACGGCATCCAGGCTCTGTGTTTTTTTAAACGGCAGGGACCAGGATCCTCAGTTCCCCATGCTATATTGAATCATGGAGGTTGGCCAGGAGGAACAGGACTTATAAAGCTTTTGGTGAGTTCTTATTCTGCCATACCCAGGCAGGTTCAGTAAGCATTAGGGGATGAGTGAGAAACAGAGCAATCATGGCCAGTTGAAGTAACGATCAAAAATTTGCAGCCTTATTTTGTACACAATCAAGTTTGGTGCAATAAGTTGGGAAGGAAAAGACACACTGTGTACAAATAGAAGATTCAAATGACTCTCCATTCACCTGAATAGAGGAAAAACATCTCAATGTCTAACCTATTAGATGACAGGATGGTGTAATAATAAGTGCTAACAGCATTACATTTGTAGGTGATGGATCTTAACATGAGAACACTTAAAATATAGTTTCTCATTTATTCCCAAATGTTTGTTTCTTCTCTATCAAAAAGGAATTTTACAGATAAAAATCTGTCCATTTGCTTCCAAGAGCTTAACTTTTGAAAATAGCTCAACATTAAGAACCACTCAAGCTCAGTGTAGATAAATAATACAGATAAAGGAGAAGTAAAAAATTTCAAGTTAAAAAATACCTTTTAGAAACATTTGTTTCAAACTTGTCTGGAAAAAAGAAACCTATACCCCTCCAAGAATCTGTGCTGTTTTCAGATTATAGAGAAAGTTATCTTTCATTAGCATATGGAATTGAATTATGTTGTTTAAAATGGTAATACAGCTATTGGGACAGAAAGAAATCAACTTAGAATTACTTGCATAAAGTAATGCAGGTAATTTGGGAGAAAAGAGAGAGTTTGAAAATTTTGTTGGTCTACTATTTGCCAAATGCAGAATTTTGTGTTTAGAAAATATAACTTTCTGGATTTCACAAATTATTTTCCTTTTAAAGCTATTTTTGTCAGAAATAAACTTAGAATTGCCAATATAATACAGTATCCTGTTGCAAATTGTAATTTCAGGTGGTAGACAAAACTGCAATATTGTTGGAATCCCAGTTGAAGGAGAAATAGAATTTTCTTGCAATCTTTTGAAATATTCCCAAGAACTAAGTTGGCCTTGAGTTTTTAGCTTTCACAATTTCACAAGAAGTGACCCCTTGCAAATAAAAGTATAACTATTTTTATAGTGGTTGGTCTAAAAGTGGCTTTGGTTGTGCTGTTAGAGTCAGTCATTTTAACAATAGGCTTTGAGAGTCCTATGTATCAATAGTAATAAGCTATCTTAGTTCTCTTTATAGCAATCCCAGAAAACAGAATATTACTGAGAATGACCAAAAATCTACAAACACTTGTTTGTAATATTATTACACCAAATGAGAAAACAGTAGGTAATTATGGAATGCTTTTGAAGCAAGCACATCAGTCAACTATTTACAGATCTTAAACAGAAAGTTTTTTGGGGATTGAAATAAGGGTTGGCAGCATCTATATAAAAAGAATGTGCCTTTTCCCTTTGCCTTTCCCTTAACCTCTGTCACTGGAGTCTGCTGGGGCCTGGGTTTGTTTCTGTGTTTCTGGGCTTCTGTTTACCACTCCTTGAGTAATATATTCTTGCTGAGAGATTTCATCACAGGAATGGTAGAGAACAAGGTTGTGAGGAATTTAGCAATAACGAGAAAGATGAGAATATAAAGGACCCATAGCTTGTTTCCTGTTTGTCTTTCAGGGCATATGGGTCAGTACATATATATTTACAATATGCTTTGCTGCCAATGTGGGGCTGCTGTTTGGTGTTGTGTGTACCATAGCTATTGTGATTGGTCGTTTCCCAAGGTAAGATCTTATTTAAATACTGTTTATTCTGACACAGCAGCAAATATACTGTTGCCAGTTACTTTTATTTCTGTGGAATAGATAGTATTACTCTCATGTTTTATTTATATAGAAGTTTTTATCTACATGTGATATATGACAGCACTGGTCTTAATGAAGAGAAATATTTTGTCAGAACTATAAAATAGAATATATAAAATCTATTAAAGTAAACAAATTAACTCCACAGCTATACAGTGCATCACAGAGCTATTTTTTTAAGTGAATGGATATAGTATTTAATGAGACACAAACCATATAACAATGTAATCATTTGAAAAGTTAAATAACCTCAAAAAATTTAATTTTTCAGAAGCTTTATTAATCTAGCTACTTTTTTCTAGATAATTTATTAATGAACACATTCTTTTTGTTTTTTACTGTACATCTGTAAACCGTTCCATATTTTGATCAATTCTTTTTCTGTTTCCCAATGTTCATCATCCGATAATGCTTCTACTCACTTCTCATCCTTCCCTTGAAATTCTTTGTGAAATAATATATTCTTAAAAATTTAAGTTTTACCTCTATAGATTCTATCTTTATGAAGTTTCTATATATAGGTTCATTGTTATGTGGTCCGATCTTGCCATTGATTCCCTCTTTACTTCCTTTACCCTAAAACAAAATTTTCTTAAATACCATATACTTTCTAGCCTTCTCCCTTATTGCTCTTCTTTATCAATCCACCTCTTTAGCTTGAAGATATGGTAGCTGGGAGCCCAGGTGAGATAAATTACATTTTAAAATCTCTATTTAGATGTCTCTGTTTCTGAGGATCCCAGAGAGATACACATTTACCAGTGTCTTATGAACAAATGGGATATAGCATCTAAACCCTTCTAAATATGTTCTAATTGTTAAAATAAAGTGGCTTATCCTTTTTATTTCTTCATGGTTAATGTAGTAATTTGGAAATGACATTGTATTTTATATCTGCCTTAATTCTAGAGCGAAGACTCTGAGTATAAAAAATATGAAAGAAATGGAATTTAAAGTGAAGACAGAAATGGATGATGTAAGTTTAGTTTCCTTTTCCTTCGTGCAACTAATAATTTTTGTAGGTCAGATAGTTTCAAGGTATCATAAGCAGATAAATTACTACTTTAAAAATGATAATTCTATTGTTGATTAGTTTGAACTTTCAGTGGCATGTGTAACCACCATATATATAGCAATCAACAGGCAACAAATCAATAGAATAACAACAGAAAGCTTGTATCAGCATGCAGATAAGAGGGTAGCATGGTTCATAGATGTAAAGTTCACAGAATAATCATGGTCCAGACTAGTTCAGTTATTTGGAAACCTCTTTTCCATTATTAAGTTGACATAAAACAGTCAAACTAAACTAATAGTCTATTCCAAATAAAATGATGGAGGAAGATAGGGAATAGGGAAGGGAATAAAGCAAAGTGGGGTCATGGTATTTGTTAACACAATCAGTGACCCTCTGTTTTATTAGCAGAGGGTAATTGATGCCACTAGGATTTGTTTCTTGCACAGTGGACACCTTTTTAAGGAAACAACATATAAATTGTCTCACTCAATCCATGTTTAGGCAGGCCAATTATGTTTGAGTTCTAGCTTCTTGCTCTGAAGGATGACCCAAACAAGTTTAAAGTGAAGAAAGAAACTGTCAACTTGAATTTTTGTCAATTAAAAAAATTGGCCTTACTTTGAACCTGCTTTGTAATGTTTCACTAACCTTTTTTTTCTTTATTTTTCATTTTTGCTTGTTTTAGTACCTCATGATTGCCCTCAGAACAGAGAGAACTGGCCTCCTATCAGAAGGATCAGTGTCAGGGTATTTCTGAGTAGACTGGAAGTAGAAAGTAGCAGCAGGAGTCCTTCTGTGACACCTAGGGAAATGGCTTGTGTTTTTTAACAAGTATGGAAAGATTTGCTTCATAGAAAGCTATTGGAGTTCAAAGACTTTGAAGTTGTCCCAGGCTCAAGTTTTCCACCAATGCTACCTTCCTTTCCTATCCCTTTCTTTTCCTCCTTTAAATTTTCCATGGGAATTTAATGCTCATACAAAGTCCCAGACTGACTCAGGCCTCTAAAGTCCTCAGTGTAGCCACCCCACAAGTACAGCCGTATTCCAATAGCCTTGACATTCTTAGCTTTGAAACAGAATTCAAGTTTGGTATTTTTCAGTTTAAAGATCACTGGTTAATAAATTCTACCTAATTCATACCTTCTTGTCAAGCTAATTATGTGAGGAAGTGAATGAGGGGATTTGCAGGAAGATGAAAGTGCTGAAATTTCTCCATGTCTTTAAAACTTGATTTGTTCCAGTCTAGCTACCTACCTGAATAATAACTGTGTCACATGGAAATCTTATTAGAATATTACACCTCACTAGTTATTTAATGTTTTGTATCAAAACTAAGAGGGAAAACAGTAAGATAGAGAAAAATTTGAATATGAACTCTTAGGTGGAATTTTTAGCTAACTTCAAGAGTAGTGGTGATCTGTCACTCCTCCCTTCTGTTTATGCACGCTCCCACCCCTTCTTCACATGAAACACTCATTCTCAATTTGGAAGACCCCTCCCCACTCAGTGAATTCAACTCTATTGAGAATTTCTTTTCTTGCCCCATTTGAGTCTCTGTTACTTAATAAATACCTATTTTTAAAAAGTATATTATCTTAAACCATATTGGCACAAACATGTGGTGTGATTAGTGAGTCAATTTAAGATGTGGGTCTTTGTCATAACTAAACCGGACAGGCCAAATAATTGTTTTATTTTTGGCTTATAAGAGATTTCCTCTTGATTAAAAGTTAATTTGGTAGAGCTTCCCTGGTGGCGCAGTGGTTGAGAGTCCGCCTGCCGATGCAGGGGACCCGGGTTCGTGCCCTGGTCTGGGAAGATCCCACATGCCGCGGAGCGACTGAGCCCGTGAGCCATGGCCGCTGAGCCTGCGCATCCGGAGCCTGTGCTCCGCAACGGGTGAGGCCACAACAGTGAGAGGCCCGCGTACCGCAAAAAAAAAAAAAAAAAGTTAATTTGGTAACTTAAGCGTTTTTGTTTTCTTGAATTGTTTATTTTCAGCAAATCTTCTAACTTTCTAGAGTTTAAACAGTTGTGTAGCCATAGAAACTTTTTGACATTATCTAGCTTAAAAATTTACCTACGTTAGCTCTCGTGGTTCCAGTGGGGAGAGAAGGAGGAAACAGGGATCCCCTGCCACCGCTGCCACCACCATGTCTGTGCTGGTGGTGTGGGAAAGGAGGCGTGAATCCCAAGGCGCTAGCCGTAGTTGTTGCCGCTACGGGAAGGTCAGCGGTGGGAATGTAATGGAAGATATAAACTGAACATCGACAGCATCATCCAATGGCTGCTGGAAGTGAGAGGGTCCAAACCTGGTAAGAATGTCCAGCTACAGGAGAACGAAATCAGAGGACTTTGCTTAAAGTTCGGAGAAATCTTCCAAAGTCAGCCTATCCTACTGGAACTTGAAGCACCACTCACAATATGTGGTGATATCCATGGGCAATACTATGATTTGCTTCGACTTTTTGAGTATGGTGTTTTCCCTCCAGAAAGCAATTACCTGTTTTTTGGGGACTATGTGGACAGGGGATAGCAGTCATTGGAGACTATCTGCCTCTTATTGCCTTACAAAACCAAATATCCCGAGAATTTTTTTCTTCTCAGAGGAAATCACGAATGTGCCAGCATCAATAGAATTTATGGATTTTATGATGAATGTAAAAGAAGATACAACATTAAACTATGGAAAACTTTCACAGATTGCTTTAACTGTTTACCGATAGCAGCCATCATGGATGAGAAAATAGTCTGCTGTCATGGAGGTTTATCACCAGGATCTTCAGTCTATGGAGCAGATTCAGTGAATTATTCGACCAATTGATGTACCAGATCAAAGTCTTCTTTGTGATCTTTTGTGGTCTGACCCTGATAAAGATGTCTTAGGCTGGGTGGAAAATGACAGAGGCGTGTCCTTCACATTTGGCGCAGAAGTGGTTGCAAAATTTCTCCATAAGTATGATTTGGATTTTATATGTAGAGCCTATCAGGTGGTTGAAGACGGATATAAATTTTTTGCAAAGAGACAATTGGTCACTCTGTTTTCTGCACCCAATTGTTGTGGAGGGTTTGACAATGCAGGTGCCATGATGAGTGTGGATGAAACACTAATGTGTTCTTTTCAGATTTTAAATCCTGCATAGAAAAAGAAACCAAATACCATGAGACCCATAACACCTCCAAGGGGTATGATCACAAAGCAAGCAAAGAAATAGATGTCATTTTGACACTGCCTACTTGAGACTTGTAACATATACTATTATCCTTCATTTTTAAAACTGAAATGTATATTGGTCAGCTTTTACAAACAACTTTAGTGATGGTGCTAAAGCTATACAGCCCAGGACAGTTTATCCTGTGTAAGGGGTGAGTGTATAGTTGATCTTTTTTTTAAAATTCAGTACAGCCCATGAATAATGTAAATGCTCATTTTCTTTAGGATATAGAGACCTAGTGTGCTCAATCTGTACGTTATTGTCATAAAATGCATACTGTTGGATACAAAACACTGTGAACTTTTTTGTTTGTTTGTTTCAAAGGAATTGCTTGTTTTTCTCTCATTGTCTTGTCATGTACAAACTAGTTTTTATAGCTATCAAAATTAGGAGTAACTTTCAACCTTACCAGCATCACTGGTATATATATTTAATTAAAGCACACTTTCCCCTGTGGTATACTTAAAATGACAATTAAAGCCATTATTTGACATTATAAAGCCATTATGACTCTTTCCTAAAGCCAAAGTTTCTGTTGAAATATATATTGACACTCCCCTAAGTACAAGGTGGCATGTTTGTGTACCCCTGCTGCCTTCATGGGGGTTCAAAAACAGGTTTTTGAGTTTGAATAGCAATTAGTAACATAGTGCTGTTTAAGTTATTGATTAAAGTTAATAACATTTTGTATGATTTCCATATAGTCTTTTCACTAAGTAATCTTTTTACAGTTATATCAGGCTTGAACCCATCCATTCAGAAAGCTTCAAATTATAGAAATAATACTGTTCTATATGAGTGACCAATTATGCTTTCTTTGGCCTACATTCTTTATTCTGCGGTGAAATTGAGGCTTATAAGTCAAAACAAAGGAACTAACTTACTATCCACCAGTTTATACAGAACTCACAGTATCTATGACTTTTTTAAAACTAAGATCTGTTTAAAAGAAATCTGTTTCAACAGCTGACCATGTACAATACCATGTGGTAAAAATGAATTCGGACTTATTAAATGATGGAATTGTTTAAAAAAAATTACCTACTTTAAAAAGCAAGGAATCTAAGAGAGGTTAAACTAATTGTCCAGATTCATATATCTGATATTTTCCTTTATCTTTCTATCTCTGCCTGTATGTGTCTCCTCCTCAATGTGAGTACTAAAGTCTGAAGGGATATTGCTTTATTTAGTTGGTAAGGAGTTATCATTTCATAGGACTTACCATCCTCTCAGTTTCTAAGACAGACCCCTTCCCCAAAGGTCATGGAGAAGACGGTATTGCCAGGAAGACCTGGGCAAATGGCCAAAGCAGACACCTTTTGTTTTGAAATTTTTTCTTCCCCATTTCCTCATGTCTTGCCTATATCCTAAATCCAATGTAATCTAGGCCTGCCCAAAGTGAAATTACCTTCCTGATAATACCTCTTGGTTTCTTTCCCTCAGTTAGAACTATCAGTCACTTGTAAGATTATATTCCTGCCTAAGGACGACTATGTCATTTTGAGGTAAATGACTGACAGTGACCCTTTAGGACATATTTTCATTTTTAAAAATACTGATGGCTAGGTAAAGGAATTTTAAATTTCTAGACTGAGTGGAAGAGGTACTTTTAGGAGGATAAGTCTTCATGATACTCTTTGGATAGTCTAGGCTGTTGCCTCCCCAAAACCCAATTAGTAGGAATAAGGACCATTTTTCTGAAAAGCTGCAGACTTATCTCATGGTTACTAATGTTTCTTAATAAAGAGGAAGTACATATTTTCCCTGAGAAGTATGATAGTATACTAAATTCTCCAAAGAAATTTTAATGAAAACATCAGCCAGGAGATTGCTCCCATAAATGAGTGGCATTTGGACTTGTAGGATTTCGATTCATTGTAGGATTTATTTCATTCAGAACTCTGAATCTATTCCTTTTTTTTTTTCTTGTAAAAGGAAACCCTGCAGCAGGTGAAAATTATCTCAATAAACAACCCACTTGTTTTTCTGAATGTAAAGAAGTTTCATACTGATCTAATGAATATAATCCAAAAAGAAAATGCCAGCAACCAGCCACTTGATGAAATCAGCAAGGTAGGGTCAACTCTTTCATGATTACAATATCATGCTACAGATAACCTTATAACATGATGCCCCAAAAACGTTATCATGTAAATATAATATGTTATAAAAGTGTTTAGAGACCTCTTCCTGAGCAAAACCTTATATTGTATTATACTTTTTATTTGGCTCTTGTAGTTAGCCTTTAGGTAATTGCTTTTGTTCATTCATTTGTTCAGTTGTTCACTTACTCATTAATTCAGCATATATCTAATGGACATGTGTACTAAGTGCTATAACCCTGAGGAGAATACATAAGACAAATCACTTAAATCAAAGGATCTTTTTACCAAGAGAAAGAAGAGTTAGATCTACCTCTAAAAGAGAATATGGTAAATGACTCAGAGAAGGATAAACTGTTGCCATCATTATAACGTTATTTTAAAATGCCATCATTCTTTATCTCCATAAATTATCTCAATTAACACAGATAGCAAATCAAATGTGCATCAGGATGAGTTCATGTGAATGAGCTATCTGTAATCATTTGAATCCTTAAGCTCTCTGCAATGTTAAGAGCATGGACTTTGGAGCTAAGCTGCCTGGGTGAGCCACTCAGGAATGGTGGGACCCTAATCAAGTTATTTAATCTTTTCTGTTTCAGTTTCCTAATCAGTACTAGAGATGATTAAATGAGTTAATATACACAAAGAAATTAGAATAGTGCCTAGCCTACTCAATACTATAAAATCTTAGCTAGAATTATTAGTTTGATTGAGTGCAAATAATGCCCTCTCAATGAAGCATTTCTTGACTTTTAGATAACAAAGATCTCTTTTTTCTCTTGTATCCTTGAGCATATACTATCTCCCAGTCAGTCAGATGCATAGGAGACCTTGGCCCTTCCACTTCTGGTGTCTCAGGAGCTAATTCCACATTCCTGTCTCTGCAGCTTCATGCTTCTGCCTCTGGGCCTCATAGTGATCCACACAACAGAGGTCCTAAATACAAGATCAGATATGAAATTTGCTGGGCACAGTTCGAAATGAAAATGTGAAGTTCCTTGTTCAACAGTTGTTGGAATTTCAAAATGGTGACAGCAGAACATTAAGCCAAATGAGAGACCCTTCTAAGCATGGGGTCCTGTGTGACTGCACAGGGCTCAAGCCCATGAAGCTGGCCCTGTCTATATATCTCCAGACCTTCTTTACCCCTCACTGTGATCTTTAGGATGTCACTTTCATTGGAATATTAGGAACTAGCACCTTTGATTTTGGGGTGAGAAGAACTTGCTCTTATGCCAAAGGGGGAGATATATTCCTAATTGTTCAAGTTGTATATTAGGCCTATTTTTAATCACAAAGCCATTCTATACCTTACAGAGTGTTAAACTGTATTATGAGAGAGGTAGGCTCTTGTGGCTGACATTAAGCTCATAACACCATGCATAACAATATTGTGGGAAAATCTGTCTAGAGTGTCAAATAACCTAATTAACCCACAAGAAGTTGTGGTCTTATTTTACCAAAATCTAAATTTACTTATTGAAATAATATACTAGTTTGTGGGCTTCATCATTTCTAGTAGAGTACCTGACATGAGGATTCTTATAACAAATTATTTACCGATAGTCGATAGTGTTTTCCTTAGAATATTTTCCTGCAAGATTAAGGTTGCTCCAACTTGTTTTCAGAAATTGCAAATTGGCATGTGTTTACCTTGTAGTGTACCTTAGAAACAAATTTCATTAACACAGTCTTCTGTGAGAAGGTTCTACATATATGATTTTACCTACTTGGGACTTCAGAAAATTGAGTCTAAAAATCAAATAGAGTTTATTGAATCTAGGTTATTGGTACGTAATGGCACCCAAAAGGATTCTTTAATTCAGAACTTTATGATGGTGAGAAAGAATTTGTTGAAACTGAGCTCTACTCTAATGATAATAAAGCAAATATTGTATGTATATTTGTATGTTATGAATTTTAAAGGACATAACAAGGACTCAGATGGCACTCTGGAATTCCTCCTCTCAGAGGAACCTGGGGTAAACCTTTATTCAGAATGCTTAAAAGGATAGTCTTGAGCATGGATGCTCTTTTGGGCAACTCATATTGTCCTTGTCACACACTGTCTGCCTAGGATATCTACTTATTTTAAGGACTATGCACTTATTGTAAGTTCAGTTTTGGAGTAACAAGTCTGCATCAATTAATCTCTGCGGCAGCTTTGCCTTCCTTTATCAGGCTGAACACAGCAGTCTATGGTTGTTCCTTGAACTGGAGTGCTCTGCCAGGGACTTGATCTTCTCTTCTCTGGCAGCTGAATTTTCAACAGATAGTAGTGATGGAAGGGCATTTTAAACATTCCAGAGCAGGAAGATTTACATCCTGTTCAAAACATAAACTGAAAAAGGATCTCCTGTTAGGTTATGTAACAATATACTTCTATATCGTTATACTGCTATACTTCCTGTATATCACTATTAAATATCTCCCTGAATGCAGAAGCTTAGAAGGATCTCAGGCTGCTAGTGTTTGATGGATTCATGCTCATTATTATATAGGCTACAGATATTCACTATAATATTATCACCATTTTGTGGTCTCACTTTGCAAGAGAAGTTTCAATCTGCTGTTTACCTAAAATTTTCTTTTGCTCAGACAAGGTTTTTTTTTTAAAGTAGATTTTAGTTTTTGGAACAGTTTTAGATTTACAGAGAAAAATTGAGAAGTTAGTATAGAGAGTTCCTATATACCCCACACCACACAGTTTCCTCTATTATTAACTTCTTGTATTAGTGTGACATATTTATTATAATCGATCAACCAATATGGGTACATTATCATTAATTATAGTCCATGCTTTATTCAGATTTACTTAGTTTTACCTAATGTCCTTTTACTGCTCCAGAATTCCAGCCAGGATATTACATTACAGTTAGTTGTCCTGTCTCCTTAGATTCTCTTGGCTGTGATAGTTTCTTAGACTTTCCCTTTTTTGATGGCCTTGACAGTTTTGAGTAGTACTGGTCAGGTATTTTGTAGAATGCCCCTCTGGTGGAATTATCTCTTATTTTTCTCATGGTAGGACTGGATATATGGGTTTTCAGGAGGAAAACTATAGAGGTGAAGTGCCATTTTCATCACATTGTTTCAAGGGTACATAATATAAGCATGATTTATCACTGTTGATGTTGACCTTGATCACTTGGATGAGATAGTATTTGTCAGGTTTCTTCACTGTAAAGTTACTCTTTTTTCCCCTTTCCATGCTGTAGTCCTTGAAAGCAAGTCACTCTGTGCAGCCTGTACTTAAGGAGTATGGAGTCATTCTCCACCTTCTCGAGGGGGGAGTATCTGATTTAAACTTCTTCTGCAGGAGAGATTTCAGACAAGGTATTTTAAGAGGAGGGAAAGGAATCACATTTGTTGACTGTCTCTCAAGGGCAAGTCCCTTTAAGTGGGCTATCTAACTTAATTGTTATCAGCCCCATGATGTAACTGACTTTACCTGAATGTTACAAAAAAGGAAGATTGAGACTTAGAAATGTAAAATAACCTGGTGAAAATTATTTGATAACTGTCAGAATCAGACTTAAAATATATACGCTGAACCACTGGGATTAAGAAGGGAAAATAGATGTTTTGTGGTCACCCTCTAAGATGAAATCTGATTTCATGAGAAAAGCAATATAATGTAGAAGTTTGAAGCATGAGGTGCAGAGTGGAAAGACATGAGCTCAGGTTCTAACTCAGTTCTTACTAGCTTTGTGACTTTGGTCAGATTATTTAACCATTTCAATCTTTAGAAGTCTTCCAAATTCAGAAATTTTCCAACTTTCGGATGAAAAATGAGATCAGTAAATTCATAGGATTATTCTGAGGATTAAATGATTAATGTAAAGTTCTTGGTATATAATAAGTACTCAAGAAATAACAATTGTTATCATCATTAACAGTAATAACAATAACACATTTTTGAGAAGTACAGGGCATGTTATAATGTTAGAGGAATCAATTATTTTTAATTTCAAAGAAGTTTAATTGTAGGATATAGAGTCGTTTTCATTCTCCAGCATTTCCATAAGTCAGGAATGTTTTTTCTTGGACATTTTCATGGAGCTTCAGATGAACAGCTAACTTTAAAAATATTTATTTTTATTGGAGTATGGTTGATTTACAATATTGTGTTAGTTTCAGGTTACAACAAAATGATTCAGTTATACAAACATATGTATCTTTTTTTTTCAGATTCTTTTCACTTACAGGTTATTACAAAATATTGAGTACAGTTCCCTGTGCTACACAGTAGGTCCTTGTTGGTTATATGCTTCATGTATAGTAGTGTGTATATGTTAATCCCCAAATCCTAATTTATCCTTCCCTCACACTTTCCCCATTGGTAACCATACACTTGTTTTCTATGTCTATGAGTCTGTTTTTGTTTTGTAAATAAGTTCATTTGTATCATTAATTTTTTAGCTTCCACATATACGCGATATCATATGATATTTATCTCTGTCTGGCTTACTTCACATTACTCAGCCATAAAAAAGAATAAAATAATGCCATTTGCAGCAACATGGATGGACCTAGAGTTTATCATATTAAGCGAACAGCTAACTTTTGTATAATATGAAATATATGGTTGGCGGTCTCTCTTTGAGAGTGCTGTGTTAATGAAGTTAATTTCTGACTGGGTACGCTACAATGAAAAACACGTACAAATGTTCAATTCCTGATCAAATATTAAAACAAACTTAATCTTGCAGAAAACGTTCTAAAGAAGATAGTCTGACTTGATAATTTAAATTATCTACTGAGCTAACATAAGCTTAGAACTAATTATTTTATTATTTTAGTTTGTTGTATTTATCATTCTGAAAAAAAGCTAGGAAAAATAATTATTGGATACTAGTTTTCTTTGTTATTTATGGAGAAAAGAATGATGTTCTTTTTCAGGGACAGAAATGAATTTTTATAATGTTATTCTTCTTTATATTTGTTTTCATTTCAGTGTGAACAAAACACATTGCTCAATTCTCTATCCAATGGCATTTGCAATGGTGAGTTAGCTTAAAAAACAACTAAGTGTTCTGACTTGAATATAGACCAGAGAATGAAATCTTCTTCCCCTTCTTCTCCCTCTCTGCCTCCTACTTCTGTCTTCCCTCTCTCCTCCTGATCTACATCCTCCCTCCCCTCTCCACCTTCTCTTCCTCCCTCCTCCTATTCTCTCCTCCTCCATCTCCCTCCTCTTTGTCTACTCCATCCTCCTCTTTTTTCTCTCTTCCTCCTTCTTTCTCTTATCTCTCTCCTATTCTGTCCTCCCCCTTCCTCCTTCTTTTCTTCTTCTTCCCTCTCATCCTCCTAATCTTTTAGAAGTGAATTTAAGATGTATAAACCTACAAAGGATGAAGGTGTAAAACTTTATTATGAGGCATTAAGAATACCTGAAACACAAATTAATGGTACTATTTTTGTAAAAATGGAAGGAAATACAATGTCCACTGATCAGAATGTACAATATTGAAAAGATGTCAGTTCTTGAGTTTATTTATAGATATAAATTGAGTCACAATTAAAATTCCAATAGGACATTTTAATGGCAATTGACAAGCTCATTCTCAATTTTGTACAAAATCAAATGGCCAAGAATAGGCACAACTGTTGAAATACATGAACAAGTGGGAGAGCATGTTTTCTTATGTATGTATAGATGTATTATAAAGCCCTAATAATCAGTGGAGTGTGGTACTGGTTCAAAGATAAGTGAACAGATCAATAGGACAGAGTAGAGAGCACAGAAGTAAGGAAAAAATCTCACATATATTGGTGTTTTATTTGTGACAAATGTGGCACTGGAGAGCAGTGAGTAAAAGACAGTCTTGTTAATATACAATGATGAGACAATCATGTATCCATAATGAATGAAATTAGACCTTTATCTCATACCATACCCCAAATCAGTACCAGCTGGATCAAAGTCCTAGGAGTGGTAGACAAATTATAAATTTAGAAGAGAACATAGGAGAATATATATAAGAAATGTTAAACATTATCATTAAAATTCACTAGATTATTATCAAGAGCTTTTGTTTACCAAAAGGCATCATATAAAGCATAAAGAGATAAGCCAGAGTAAAAGGAGATAGGTGTAACAAATAGAATGGAGAAAGAATTGCACTCCCCAGGATATCAAGGAGTAAAAATGGCAGATGGCCTGTTAGGAAAATGGGCACGAGACATGAACAGACATTTCACAAAATGAGACATTTTCAAATATACCAATAAACATATGAGAATATGCTTAAATTCACTATTGTTATTTATAATAGTTATTGAGGAAATGTATATTAAATTCATAATAACTAACACTACATATATATGTATATATATGTATATATATACATAATTGATATTTTTAAAAGTCTGACAATACCAAGTATTGGTGAGGATGTACAGCAACAAAAAGTTTCTTGCAGTGCTAGTGGGAGTGTAAACTGTTACAACCACCTTGGAAAACAGTTTCACAATATCATATAAAGTTGAAGATACCATACCTTATGACAAGCAATTCCACTCCCAGTTATACATTCTAGCAATTTACATAAACAAGAATGTTCACACAGTATTGTTTGTAACTACACAAACCTGTAAACAGCTCATATTTCAAAAAAAAATTATCAGGTATATATAACTATGGAATATTTGTACATTTGAATTTTTATTTGATATATTTATTATACTATATACATATATAATAATGAAAACTAGATGAGTCTTATAAACTTAATTGGGCAAAAATAAAAAGATGAAAGAAAACATTAAATTCAAATTCCATTATATAAACTTAAAAAAAAAAACAGGAAAAGCTGACATACTGATTTTTGTTCTTCTAAAGACAATAAAAAAGGAATCTCTTAATATCTGTACCTGGAAACATATACAAGATTGTTCATAGTAGCTTTGTTTATAATTCTCCCAAATGCAGAAACAACTAAAATATTTATTAACAGTACAGTGGATAAAGAACATATGGAATGTTTATATAAATACATATTATAATAAATACATATTATAATATCTATTATATTACTTTATGTAAAGTATTCTAAATAAATGTATAACATATAGAATAGAATAAAATAAATATCATATAAATATATGAATTAATTGCATGACCCACATCAACATGGATGCAGCTCAGATGTTAGCTTCTCTGGTCTCTTCTGACTTCTTGTAGCGAATTTACTTTCTCCTACATTGTGCTTTCAAAGGACGCTTGTATAATACTGGTATTGTACTTATTTAATGATCATTTCTTAAAGGTCTCACTTTTCTGCTAATCTGGAAACTTTTTAAGGGCATTCTCACCTCTGCATCACTAGATCAGGCTCACTTTGCACAGAGCAGTAGCTGATGGGCATGGTCACCTTTGCTCTGTCCTTGTGAAATTTTGGCACCCAGTGGCCCTTTTATAGTAGCTAGGACTGGTTGACCAGAATATTTTTCTGGTATTTTCCTTCTCTCCCCTCTTCTGACACTCCAAAGTATCTAGGTTCTCGCATCTCTCACCCTTGTTCAGGGGCAACCTCCTGTTCTCACTTCCCTGTGCCTTAAATCCTCAGGTTTCATTTACTGCTCATGTTCTTGGTTTCCTCTCTCAATTTAACTAGTAAAACTTATAACTCTTGGTTTTATTGCCTTTACATTTTCACTTCTGTGACTCTAATTCTGTCCTTAACCATATTCAAAATGAATTAGTATGACTTTCATATTTTTTTTCTGCTATGAGACAGTCTTTGTCTTACTCCATGGATAGAAAATACCCAGTTTCCCATGCTTACATCAGACAGAATTAATTAATCAAGGCACTTCCTCCTATGAGCCAAAGTAACCTGAGAATCTTCTAAACAGGCAGTTGTAAGAAGCTGCTACAAATGGTTGGTGTTGACACACAAGCTGAGATGTAGTTGCCATCCCAGCTTTATTCTATTCTGTGATGTAATGATACATTAATCTTAAACCACCTTTTTAAAAAAGCCTTCTTATGCATTAGAGATTATAAAGATTCCTTCTGAGGATCAAGTGCCCACTCCTCATCTTGACACCTAAAACCCTTCCTTATTTTCTCAAACTGATTTCCCTTTTACTACACATTACACAAGTTCTCTATCCCAATCAGATGAATCAGTTCATGACCCCTACATCTAATTTTATTGTCCCTGGATCTGATCCTTTATTTATCTTCTCCCTTCTAGAACAATCTACTTTTTTGCCAATCCAAATACTATATTTTCTTCAAGGTTTAATAGAGAAGTAAAGTAAATTGAAGGGACACACTCTTTGGCAATCTCAGGTAGACAAAGAAGTCAGCCAGATCCATAGAGGGGAATATACAGTCAAGTGCAGCCTGGAATTCAGTGTCTTCAGCTGTAAGATGGAAATCATAGTGACATGGAGAGACTACCGCATGCCTCACTCGGTCACATATCACCTTACATGGTTATAAAGTTGTTTCATTCATCCATATTTTCCTCCTAACTAGATTTTTAAGGGAAGAAATGTATTTTAAATTCCATTGCATTATCCTTTATTGTCCAATGAACACTAGGTCAGTGAATGAAAATTACAGTGCTAATACTTGTATAGCACTTCCAAGTTTTCAAAGGACATTCTTCTGAATAACTGAAATAGATAATTGGCAACTATACTTCCATTTTCAAATAGGTAATAGGATACTATTCATTTTACTGATGAAAATGTTGAGGACATAGATAACTAACTTGCTCAGAATTGTGCAGTTGGTTAGGGACAGAGGAGGAACTCAAGTCCCTGTCTAAGACAGACATGTGTACAGGAAAGGGTGCTTAAAGCTGGGATTTGGGAGTTCTGAGCCAGATGCAGTCTGCAGGAACACAACCAAGAAGGGTTGGTTGGTGCTAATACAGGGAAAAGGAGGTAACAGACAGCACCATCTTCCTCTGCTTTGGTTGAAAGCTTGTGAAAATGGAGATAGAGGATGAACTTAAAAGAGATTTCAGTATGTACTTAACATAACCAGCACAGTTTGGGTGTTGGGGGAAGAGAGAGGGCAATACAAATGATGATTTGAAACTTTGAACCGCTCAAACTGGGATAAATAACAGGAAATCCAGGAGGGTAGCTAAAAGGAAAGGGAAGTTTATTTTAGGAGATGGTGAATTTAAGATACTGGGAGATCATCAGGAGACATCCATGAGTTTTGGGGACCACTGAAGAGATCTGGAAGTAACTAAAGCAAAGGGAGTTATCAGCTGGGAAAGGGAGTAGGAAAGAGGAAAGAATAAAAAATACCCCCTCCAAACAATCTTTATAGAAGAGGAAGATTGGATTGAAAAATCAAAATATGTAAATACATATAAACTACATAAATAATAAGATGGAAATCATCATATTTCTCTGAATGAAAACAAAAATTGCACAAATGTGAACAAATCTTCCATTAACATGTTTAGTATGTTGTGTTCCAAAACATTTTAGTCACATTGTGCCATTACCAAGAGGCACTCTGTCAACGTCTCTCTTAGCATTGTGATTTTTCAGGTTCATCTCCACCATCTTCTTTTAACATCTTTATTGGTGTATAATTGCTTTACAATGGTGTGTTAGTTTCTGCTTTACAAGAAATTGAATCACCTATACATATATGTATATCCCAATATGTAGTCCCTCTTGCGTCTACCTCCGACCTTCCACATGCCACCCCTCTAGGTGGTCACAAAGCACCCAGCTAATCTCCCTGTGGTATAAGGATGCTTCCCACTAGCTATCTATTTTATATTTGGTAGTATATATAAGTCCATGCCACTGTCTCACTTTATCCCAGCTTACCTTTCCCCCTCCCCATGTCCTCAAGTCCATTCTCTATGTCTACGTCTTTATTTCTGTCTTGCCCCTAGGTTCATCAGAACATTTTTTTTTTTTAGATTCCATATATATGTGTTAGCATGCTGTATTTATTTTTATCTTTCTAACTTACTTCACTCGATATGACAGTCTCTATGTCCATCGACCTCACTACAAATAACTCAATGTAGTTTCTTTTTATGGCTGAGTAATATTCCATTGTATATATGTGCCACATGTTTATGCATTCATCAGTTGATGGACTCTTAGGTTGCTTCCATGTCCTGGCTATTGTAAATAGTGCTGCAATGAATATTGTGGTACATGACTCTTTTTGAATTACGGTTTTCTCAGGGTATATGCACAGTACTGGGAATGCTGGGTCGCATGGTAGTTCTAGTTTTAGTTTTTTTAAGGAACCTCCATACTGTTTTCCATAGTGGCTGTATCAATTTACATGCCCACCAGCAGTGCAAGAGGGTTCCCTTTTCCCCGCACCCACTCCAGCATTTACTGTTTGCAGATTTTTTGTTGATGGCCATTCTGACTGGTGTGAGGTGATACCTCATTGTCGTTTTGATTTGCATATCTCTAATGATTAGTGATGTCGAGCATCCTTTCATGTGTTTGTTGGCAATCTGTATATCTTCTTTGGAGAAATGTCTATTTAGGTCTTCTGCCCAATTTTGGATTGGGATGTTTGTTTTTTTGTAATTGAGCTGCATCAGATGCTTGTAAATTTTGGAGATTAATCCTTTGTTAGTTGCTTCACTTGCAGATATTTCCTCCCATTCTGAGGGTTGTCTTTTCATCTTGTTTATGGTTTCATTTGCTGTGCAAAAGCATTTAAGTTTCATTAGACCCCATTTGTTTATTTTTGTTCTTATTTCCATTTCTCTAGGAGGTGGGTCAAAGAGGATCTTGCTGTGATTTATGTCATAGAGTGTTCTGCCTATGTTTTCCTCTAAGAGTTTGATGGTGTGTGGACTTACATTTAAGTCTTTAATACATTTTTAGTTTATTTTTGTGTATGGTGTTAGGGAGTCTTCTAATATCATTCATTTACATATAGCTGTCCAGTTTTCCCAGCACCACTTATTGAAGAGGCTGTCTTTTCTCCATTGGATATTCTTGCCAAATTTATCAAAGATAAGGGGGCCATATGTGTGTGAGTTCATCTCTAGGCTTTCTATCCTGTTCCATTGATCTATATTTCTGTTTTTGTGCCAGTACCAAACTGTCTTGATTACTGTAGCTTTGCAGTATAGTCTGCAGCCTGTGAGCCTGATTCCTCCAGCTCTGTTTTTCTTTCTTAAGATTGCTTTGGCTATTTGGGGTCTCTTGTGTTTGCATACAAATTTGGAAAGTTTTTGTTCTAGTTCTGTGAAAAATGCCATTGGTAGTTTGATAGGGATGGAATTGAATCTGTAGATTGCTTTGGGTAGTGTAGTCATTTTCACAATATTGATTCTTCCAACCCAAAAGCATGGTATATCTCTCCATCTGTTTGTATCATATTTAATTTTTTCATCAATGTCTTATAGTTTTCTGCATACAGGTCTTTTGTCTCCTTAAGTAGGTTTATTCCTAGGTATTTTATTCTTTTTCTTGCAATGGTAAATGGAATTGTCTCCTTAATCTCCTTTTCTGATCTTTCATTGTTAGTGTATAGAAATGCAAGAGATTTCTGTGCATTAATTTTGTATCCTGCTACTTTACCAAATTCATTGATTAGCTCTAGTAGTTTTCTGGTAGCATCTTTAGGATTCTCTATGTATAGTATCATGTCATCTGCAAACAGTGACAGCTTTATTTCTTCTTTTCCGATTTGGATTCCTTTTATTTCTTTTACTTCTCTGATTGCTCTGGCTAAAACTTCCAAAACTATGTTGAATAACACTGGTGAGAGTGGGCAAACTTGTTTTCTTACTGATCTTAGTGGAAATGGTTTTATTTTTCACCATTAAAAACCATGTTGGGTGTGGGTTTGTCACATATGGCCTTTATTATGTTGAGGTAAGTTCCCACTATACCTACATTCTGGCTGTTTTTTTTTTTTATCATAAATGGGTGTTGAATTTTGTCGAAAGCTTTTTCTGCATCTATTGAGATGATCATATGTTTTTCTCCTTCAATTTGTTAATATGGTGTATCACATTGATTGAATTGCGTTTATTGAAGAATCCTTACATTCCTGGGATAAACCCCACGTGGTCATGGTGTATGATCTTATTAATGAGCTGTTGGATTCTGTTTGCTACTATGTTTTTTGAGGATTTTTGCATCTATATTCACCACTGATATTGGCCTATAGTACTCTTTTTTTGTGACATCTTTTTCTGGTTTTGTTAAGAGGGTGGCCTCATAGGATAAGTTTGTGAGTGTTCCTCCCTCTGCTTTACTTTAGAAGAGTTTGAGAAGGGCAGGTGATAACTCTTCCCTAAATGTTTGATAGAATTCACCTGTGAAGCCTTCTGGTCCTTGGCTTATGATTGTTGGAAGATTGTAAATCACAGTCCCAATTTCAGTGCTTGTGTTTCGTCTGTATATTTTTTTAATTTTTTCCTGGTTAAGTCTCAGAAAGTTGTGCTTTTCTAAGAATTTGTCCATTTCTTCCAGGTTGTCCATTTTATTGGCATAGAGTTGCTTGTAGTAATCTCTCATGGTGCTTTGTATTTCTTCAGTGTCAGTTGTTACTTCTCCTTTTTCATTTCTAATTCTATTGTTTTGAGTCTTCTCCCTTTTTTTTTCTTTTTTAACATAGTTATTGGAGTATAATTGGTTTACAATGGTGTGTTAGTTTCCGTTTTATAACAAAGTGAATCAGCTATACATATATCCTCATATCTCTTTCCTCTTGCATCTTCCTCCCTCCCACCTTCCCTATCCCGCCATCTATCTGGTCACAAAGCACTGAGCTGATCTCCCTGTGCTATGTGACTACTTCCCACTAGCTATCTATTTTACATTTGGTAGTGTATATATGTCCATATATACACTACCACTCTCTCAGTTTGTCCCAGCTTACCCTTCCCACTCCCCGTGTCCTCAAGTCCATTCTCTAGTAGGTCTGCGTCTTTATTCCCGTCTGGTCCCTAGGTTCTTCAAGACCATTTTTTCTTTTACTTTTAGATTCCATATATATGTGTTAGCATACAGTATTTGTTTTTCTCTTTCTGACTTACTTCACTCTGTATGACAGACTCTAGGTCCATCCACCTCACTACAAATAACTCAATTTCGTTTCTTTTTATGGCTGAGTAATATTCTATTGTATATATGTGCCACATCTTCTTTATCCATTCATCTGTCAATGGACACTTAGGGTGCTTCCATGTCCTCGCTATTGTAAGTAGAGCTGCAATGAACATTGTGATACATGACTCTTTTTGAATTATGGCTTTTTCAGGGTATATGCCTAGTAGTGGAATTGCTGGGTCATATGGGAGGTCTATTTTTAGTTTTTTAAGGAACCTCCATACTGTTCTCCATAGTGGCTGAACCAATTCACATTCCCACCAACAGTGCAAGAGTGTTCCCTTTTCTCCACACCCTCTACAGCATTTATTGTTTCTAGATTTTTTGATGATGGCCATTCTGCCCAGTGTGAGAGGATATCGCAACGTAGTTTTGATTTGCATTTCTCTAATGATTAATGATGTTGAGGATTCTTTCATATGCTTGTTGGCAATCTGTGTATCTTCTTTGGAGAAATGTCTATTTAGGCCTTCTGCCCATTTTTGTATTGGGTTTTTTGTTTTTTTGATATTGAGCTACATGAGCTGCTTGTAAATTTTGGAGATTAATCCTTTGTCAGTTGCTTCATTTGCAAATATTTTCTCCCATTTGGAGGGTTGTATTCTCATCTTGTTCATGTTTTCCATTGCTGTGCAAAAGCTTTTAAGTTTCATTAGGTCCCATTTGTTTATTTTTATTTCCATTCCTCTAGGAGGTGGGTCAAAAGGGATCTTGCTGTCATTTATGTCATAGAGTGTTCTGCCTATGTTTTCCTCTAAGAGTTTGATAGTGTCTGGCCTTACAGTTAGGTTCTTAATGCATTTTGAGTTTATTTTTGTGTATGGTTTTAGGGAGTGTTCTAATTTCATTCTTTTACACGTAGCTGTCCAGTGTTCCCAGCACCACTTATTGAAGAGGCTGTCTTTTCTCTGTTGGATATTCTTGCCTCCTTTATCAAAGATAAGGTGACCACATGTGCATGGGTTTATCTCTGGGCTTTCTATCCTGTTCCATTGAGCTATATTTCTGTTTTTGTGCCAATACCATACTGTCTTGATTACCATAGCTTTGTAGTGTAGTCTGAAGTCAGGGTGCTGATTCCTCCAGCTGCATTTTTCTTTCTCAAGATTGCTTTGGCTCTTCGGGGTGTTTTGTATTCCATAAAAATTGTGAAATTTTTCCTCCCAGTTCTGCAAAAAATGCTAGTGGTAGTTTGATGGGGATTGCATTGAATCTGTACGTTACTTTGGGTAATATAGTCATTTTCACAATGTTGATGCTTCCAATCCAAGAACATGGTATATTTCTCCATCTATTTGTATCACCTTTAATTTCTTTCTTCAGTGTCTTATAGTTTTCTGCATATAGGTCCTTTGTCTCCTTAGGTAGGTTTATTCCTAGATATTTTATACTTTTTGTTGCAGTGGTGAATGGGAGCGTATTCTTAATTTCAGCTTCATATTTTTCATCATTAGTGTATAGGAATGAAAGAGATTTCTGTGCATTAATTTTGTATCCTGCTACTTTACCAAATTCATTGATTAGCTCTAGTAGTTTTCTGGTAGCATCTTTAGGATTCTCTATGTATAGTATCATGTCATCTGCAAACAGTGACAACTTTACTTCTTCTTTTCCACTTTGGATTCCTTTTATTTCTTTTTCTTCTCTAATTGCTGTGGCTAAGACTTCCAAAACTATGTTGAATAATACTGGTGAGAGTGGGCAACCTTATCTTGTTCCTGATCTTAGTGGAAATGGTTTCAGTTTTTCACCGTTGAGAACGATGTTAGCTATGGGTTTGTCATATATGGCCTTTATTATGTTGAGATAAGTTCCCGCTATGCCTACTTTCTGAATGGTTTTTATTATACATGGGTGTTGAATTTTTTCGAATGTTTTCTCTGCATCTATTGAAATAATCATTTGGTTTTTCTCCTTCAATTTGTTAATATGGTGTATCACATTGATTGATTTGCATATAATGTAGAATCCTAGCATTCCTGGGATAAATCCCACTTGATCATGGAGTTTGATCTTTTTAATGTGTTGTTGGATTCTGTTTGCTAGCATTTTGCTGAGGATTTTTGCATATATGTTCATCCGTGATATTGGTCGGTAGTTTCCTGTTTTTGTGACATCTTTGTCTGCTTTTGGTGTCATGGTGATTGTGGCCTCATAGAATATGTTTGGGAGTGTTCCTCCATCTGCCATATTTTGGAAGAGTTTTAGAAGGATAGGTGTTACCTCTTCTCTAAATGTTTGTTAGAATTCGCCTGTGAAGCCATTTGGTCCTGGGCCTTTGTTTGTTGGAAGATTTTTAATCACAGTTTCAATTTCATTGCTTGTGATTGGTCTGTTCATATTTTCTATTTCTTCCTGGTTCAGTCTAGGAAGGTTGTGCATTTCTAAGAATTTGTCCATTTCTTCCAGGTTGTCCTTTTTATTGGCATATAGTTGCTTGTAGTAATCTCTCATGATCCTTGGTATTTCTGCAGTGTCAGTTGTTATTTCTCCTTTTTCATTGCTAGTTCTATTGATTTGAGTCTTACCCCATTTTTTCTTTCTGAGTCTGGCTAACGGTTTCTCAATTTTGTTTATCTTCTCAGAGAAACAGCTTTTTATTTATTTATTTATTTATTTTTTGTGGTACACGGGTCTCTCACTGTTGTGGCTTCTCCCATTGCAGAGCACAGGCTCCGGACACGCAGGCTCAGTGGCCATGGCTCACGGGCCCAGCCTCTCCGCAGCATGTGGGCTCTTCCCAGACTGGGACACAAACCCATGTCCCCTGCATTGGCAGGTGGACTCTCAACCACTGCGCCACCAGGGAAGCCCTCAGAAAACAGCTTTTAGTTTTATTGATCTTTGCTCTCATTTCCTTCATTTATTTTTTATTTATTTCTGGTCTTATCTTTATGGTTTCTTTCCTTCTGGTAACTTTGCGGTTTTTTTGTTCTTCTTTCTCTAATTCCTTCAGGTGTAAGGTTAGTTGGTTTATTTGAGGTGTTTCTTGTTTCTTAAGGTTGGATAGTATTGCTATATTCTTCCCTCTTAATACTGCTTTTGCTGCATCCCTTAAGTTTTGGCTCATCTTGTTTTCATTTTCCTTTGTTTCTAGATATTTTGTGATTTCCTCTTTGATTTCTTCAGTGATCTCTTGGTTATTAAGTAGTGTATTGTTTATCCTCCATGTGTTTGTATTTTTTACATATGTTTTCCTGTAATTGATATCTAGTCTCATATTGTTGTGGTCAGAAAAGCTACCTCGTACGATTTCAATTTTCTTAAATGTACCAAGGCTTGATTTGTGACCCAAGATATGATGTATCCTGGAGAATGTTTCATGAGCTCTTGAGAAAAAGTGTATTGTGTTGTTTCTGGATGGAATGTCCTATAAATATCAATTAAGTTCATCTTGTTTAATGTATCATTTATAGGTAGTGTTTTCTTATTTATTTTCATTTTTGATGATCAGTCCATTGGTGAAATTGGGGTGTTACATTCCCCTAGTGTGATTGTGTTACTGTCGATTTCTCCTTTTATGGCTGTTAGTATTTGCCTTATCTATTGAGATGCTCCTATGTTGGGTTCATAAATATTTACAATTGTTATATCTTCTTCTTGGATTGATCCCTTGATCATTATGTAGTGTCCTTCTTTTCTCTTGTAATAGTCTGTGTTTTAGAGTCCATTTTGTCTGATATGAGAATTGCTACTCCAGATTTATTTTGATTTCCATTTGCATGGAATATCTTTTTCCATCCCCTCACTTTCAGGATGCATGTGTCGCTAGGTCTGAAGTGGGTCTCTTGTAGACAGCATATTTACATTCTTCTTTTTGTATACTTATACTTTTTTTGTATACTTATACTTCTTTTTGTATACATTCAGCCAGTCTATGTCTTTTGGTTGGAGCATTTAGTCCATTTACACTTAAAGTAGTTACTGATATGTATGTTCCTATTACCATTTTCTTACTTTTTGGAGGTTGTTATTGTAAGTCTTTTCCTTCTGTTGTGTCTCCTGCCCAGAGAAGTTCCTTTAACATTTGTTGTAAAGTTGGTTTGGTGGTGCTGACTTCTCTTAGCTTTTGCTTTTCTTTAAAGGTTTTAATTTCTCCATCGAATGTGAATGAGATCCTTGCTGCATAGAGTAATCTTGGTTGTAGGTTTTTCCCTTCCATCACTTTAAATATGTCCTGCCACTCCCTTCTGGCTTGTATAGTTTCTGCTGAAAATGAGCTGTTAACCATATGGGATTCCCTTGTATGTTATTTGTTTTTTCCCTTGTTGCTTTTAACAGATTTTCTGTGTATTTAATTTTTGACAGTTTGATTAATATGTGTCTTTGTGCATTTCTCCTTGGATTTATCCTGTATGGGACTCTCTGTGCTTCCTGGACTTGATTAACTATTTGCTTTACCATATTAGGGAAGTTTTCAACCATAATCTCTTCAAGTATTTTCTCCTTCTCTTTCTTTTTCTCTTCTTCTGGGACCCCTATAATTCGAATGTTGGTGTGTTTAATATTGCCCCAGAAGTCTCTGAGACTGTCCTCAATTCTCTTCATTCTTTTTTCTTTATTCTGCTCTGCAGTAGTGTTTTCCACTATTTATCTTCCAGGTCACTTATCCATTCTTCTCCCTCAGCTATTCTTCTATTGATCCCTTGTAGAGAATTTTTAATTTCATTTATTGTGCTGTTCATGATTGTTTGTTTGCACTTTAGTTCTTCTAGGTCCTTGTTAAACATTTCTTGCATTTTTTCCATTCTATTTCCAATATTTTGGATCACCTTTACTATCATTATTCTGAATTCTTTTTCAGGTAGACTGCCTATTTCTTCTTCATTATTTAGGCCTGGTGGTTTTTTACCTTGCTCCTTCATCTGCTGTGTGTTCCTTTGTCTTCTCATTTTGCTTAACTTACTGTGTTTGGGGTCTCCTTTTCACAGCCTGAAGGTTCGCAGTTCCTGTTGTTTTTGGTGTCTGCCCCCAGTGGCTAAGGTTGGTTCAGCGGTCATGTAGGCTTCCTGGTGGAGGGGACTGTTGCCTGTGTTTTGGTGGATGAGCCTGTATCTTGTCTTTCTATTGGGCAGGTCCACGTTTGGTGGTGTGTATTTGGGGTGTCTATGACCTTATTATGGTTTTAGGCAGCCTCTCTGCTAATGGGTGGGGTTGTGTCCCTGTCTTGCTATTTGTTTGGCATAGGGTGTCCAGCACTGTAGCTTGCTGGTCGTTAAGTGGAGCTGGGTCTTGGCATTGAGATGGAGATCTCTGGGAGATTTTCACCATTTGATATTACATGGAGCTGAGAGATCTCTGGTGGACTAATGTCCTGAACTTGGCTCTCCCACCTCAGAGGCATATCCCTGATGCCTGGCTGGAGCACCAAGAGTCTGTCATCCACACGGCTCAAAATAAAAGGGAGAAAAAAAGAAAGAAAGAAAGAAAGAAAAAATTAAATTAAATAAAAAAGTTATTAAAAGAAAAACCCAAAAATAATTATTTAAAAATTGTTTTAATTAATTTTAAAAAAAGAACGAAAGAAAGAACTACCAAACTAAAAAACAAATCCACCAATGATAACAAGTGGTGAAAACTATACTAAAAAAAAAAAAAAGAAAACGGAGAGACAGAACCCTAGGTCAAATGGTAAAAGCAATGCTATACAGACAAAATCACACACAGAAGCATACGCATGGACACTCACAAAAAGAGAAAAAGGGAAAAAAAAAATATATATCCTTGCTTCCAAAGTCCACCTCCTCAATTTAGGATGATTCGTTGTCTATTCAGGTGTTCCACAGATGCAGGGTACATCAGGTTGGCTGTGGAGATTTAATCCATTGCTCCTTAGGCTCCTGGGAGAGATTTCCCTTTCTCTTCTTTGTTTGCACAGCTCCTGGGATTCAGCTTTGGATTCAGCCCTGCCTCTGCATGTAGGTCGCCTGAGGACTTCTGTTCTTCGCTCAGACAGGACGGGGTTAAAGGAAGAGCTGCTTAGGGAATCTGGTTCACTTAGGCTGGGGTGAGGGAGGGGTACGGAGTGCGGGGCGAGCCTGCTGCAGCAGAGGCCAACATGATGTTGCAATAGCCTGAGGCGTGCTGTGTGTTCTTCCAAGGAAGTTGTCCCTGGATCATGGGACCCTGGCAGTGGCGGGCTGCACAGTCTCCCAGGAGGGGAGGTATGGATAATGACCTGTGCTTGCACACAGACTTCTTGGTGGCTGCAGCAGCAGTCTTAGCATCTCATGCCTGTCTCTGGGGTCTATGCTGATAGCCGCCGCTGGCGCCCGCCTCTGGAGCTCCTTTAAGTAGCACTCTTAATCCCCTCTCCTCGTGCACCAGGAAACAAAGAGGCAATAAAAAGTCTCTTGCCTCTTCGACAGTTCCAGACCTTTTCCCGGACTCCCTCCTGGTTAGCCACGGCTCACTAGCCCCCTGCAGTCTGTGTTCACGCAGCCAACTCCAGTCCTCTCCCTGGGATCTGACCTCTTAAGCCTGAGCATCAGGTCCCAGCCCCCACCCATCCCAGCGGGTGACCAGTCAAGCCTCTCGGGCTGGTGAGTGCTGGTCGGCACCGATTCTCTGTGTGGGAATCTCTCTGCTTTGCCCTCTGCACCCCTGTTGCTGTGCTCTGCTCCATGGCTCCGAAGCTTCCCCACTCCGCCCCCGCAGTCTCTGCCCGCAAAGGGTTTCCTACTGTGTGGAAACCTTTCCTCCTTCACAGCTCCCTCCCCCCAGCGCAGGTCCCATCCCTATTCTATTGTCTCTGTTTTTTGTTTTTTCTTTTGCCTTACCCAGGTACGAGGGGAGTTTCTCGCTTTTTTGGAGGTCTGAGGTCTTCTGCCAGCATTCAGTTGATGTTCTGAAGGAGTTGTTCCATATGTAGATGTATTTCTGATGTATTTGTGGGGAGGAAGGTGATCTCCACATCTTACTCTTCTGCCTTCTTGAAGGTCTCCCTCCACCACCTTCTTACCTGCTTAACTTCAAACTATCCTCCAAATCTCAGGTTACATGTCCCATTCTTCCTTTCATTCCTGTATTATCATGTCCTTGTTCACTCAGCAAATATTTTTGTATTTAATGGACATCTTCTGAGTCCTAGGCACAATGACAGATGCTGTATATTCAAGGATGAAGAAAGCAGGCATGATTTCTGTCATCATGGGTGCTGAAACCTAAATTAGCTCCCCTCTCTCAACCGCGCCCCCCCACTTCTAGTTACCCAAACCAGCTGTATTTTGTCTGGAGACTCTAGGGGAGAACACTTTTACTTCCTTGTCCTTTTCAATTTCTTGAGGCCATTCACTTTCCTTGGCTCATGGCCCCTTTCTCCATCTTCAAACCAGCAGTGTTGGCATTTTCATATCTCTCTGACCTCTTCTTCCATCACCACATCTCCCTCTCTGACTCTGACCCTCCTGCCTCCCTCTCATAAGAACACTTGTAATTACATTGGACCTCCCTCACCGCAGTAATCCAGGGTAATCTGCTCATCTCAGGATCCTTAATTTAATCAAGTCTGCAAAATTCCTTTTGCCATGTAAGGCAACATATTCCACAGGTTCTAGGGATTAAGATATGGACATAATTGGGGGTCATTATTCTGTCTATAATATGAGGTGTATCCTGTACCTCCTTAGCACTTTCTGCATAACTTTCCCAGCCTTTGTAACACTTCAGATTACTAGTTCAACTGACTGGTTTCCTAGCTTGGTTGTGAGTCTATTGAGGGTAAGGACCATCATCTCTCTTGTCCATCATTCTGCTTGTATTTTTAGGACAATGCTTAGACTAAGCACTCAATACTTCTATATTGATTGACTGCTTGAATGAATGAATGAATGAATGAATTAGAGAGATGCTCAATAATATGTGCACATGTTTTCCAAAGATAGTATTTTGGTTTGTCCTAAATATTTCTGAGATCCTTGTTTTCTTGAGAAGTTTGAGATGTAAATCTGTTTCTCAATAGTTACTTGATATCAACAGAAAATGCCTTCTTTTAAAAAATTATGAATGACTCACAGACTGTCAAGAACATTTTGAAGTATAAAAGAAGCACTCCTAAATTATGCAACTATGAATACTTTTTAATAAAAGGAGTTAATGAATATTCCACAGGAAAGAGCTGGCTTGCACAGTCTGGAGTTAATTGCTCATCCACACCTGGTTGTTAATTTCTTTCTGAAATGTTGTTTTTTGTAGATAAAGCCCATCATTTACCACATCCCACATGGGTACAGATTTGTTGTCTCCTTTGTACATGCTCCAAGCTTACCTCATTTTGCATAAGGCAGGATATTAGCTGTGCATTCACTTTACTCTTTTCTATAACAATGTGATTTTTATTGCACTGGTTGATTTACTTAGAAGCTTAGAACACAAGGATATAGCCATAAAATCATTACAATGGCAAAACTGAGAGTGTAAAAGAAAATTTCACTTATTTTTGGAAAGATTTCAGAAATGTCCATTGTATTTAAATTTCCATTTGAGTGAAATGGTAACTTTGCCATTAAGAATGTCTTTTTATTTACAAAAAAATCATGAATTGCTTCTCTTAATATAACTTACTTAAATGATTATCCACAAATACATGGCACAATTCTTTTATTTTCTTTTATTTATTTTTTTTGGATGATGTGAAAATGTGCATGCATTTTGAATAAAGGAGCAGAAAAGAGGAACGTTGAATGTAAAAATGAAAGACAGAGCAAGCACACTGAAGCAATGGAAGGAAAATTTTTGTTTCTCTATTGATTAAACCCAAACATTTTCATAGTTAACAATCTATCATCACTTAAATAATGAAATAATTGCAAGAAAATACAGAGAATGGCAAGTATAATTTACAAGTGAAATAAATGTGCTAGGATAGAAAAGAGAAAGAAACTTAGTTCTTAAATAATTTTCTGTACCTTTTAACCACCATTTCCAAATCATTTAGATCTAGTGATCAATCTCTCCAAATAATATATACAGAGTTTTTTCACTGGAATGTTATTTTCAGATCAACAAGTAAATTTCTTATGAACTAGTAGTGACTTCCTGCAGCACTGAATTGATAAAAATTCTGAGGTCTTCTTTGACCTAAGTGGAAAAATTGCCATGATTGATTAGCCATGTTTGGCTTGCTAAGGAATGGGGATGATAGAACGCATGTCATAAAGTTAGTTATGGGTAATAATTTATTTACCTCCTTTAGGAAAAGCAATGCATTGACATTTTCCAAATAAAATAGTTGTTAATATTTTTCAGATTATATTGAATATATATATTTAATTATATTAAATATTGCCAATAACAATTATGCTTTCTAGTAAATAAATAATAAGGCTTAAAAATCTCAAAAATTCATAATTTATATAATTTGGGGGATTAGATATTAATGATAACTTTTTCTACATAAATTTTTGGACTAAGGAGTTTAGATTTAGCTTATTTTGAAATACGTAATATATTATAAAAAACATATGCCATTTGTTAAGAACAATGCTGTGTAAGGAGATGTAAAAAAAGACTTCATTAATTTTGTTATCAAATTGTATCATCACTGTCTTTTTTTTAACATCTTTATTGGAGTATAATTGCTTTACAATGGTGTGTTAGTTTCTGCTTTATAACAAAGTGAATCAGCTATACATATACATATATCCACATATCTCGTCCCTCTTGCATCCCCCTCCCACCCTCCCTATCCCACCCCTCTAGGTGGCCACAAAGAACTGAGCTGATCTCCCTGTGCTATGTGGCTGTTTCCTACTAGCTATCTACTTTATATTTGGTAGTATATATAAGTCCAAGCCACTCTCTCACTTCATCCCAGCTTGCAATTCCCCCTCCCAGTTTCCTCAAGTTCAATCTCTATGTCTGTGTCTTTATTCCTACTCTGACCCTAGGTTCTTCAGAATCATTTTGTTGTTGTTGTTAGATTCCATATATGTGTGTGTTAGCACACGGTTTTTATTTTTCTCTTTCTGACTTACTTCACTCGGTATGACAGTCTCTAGGTCCATCCACCTCAATACAAATAACTCAATTTCATTTCGTTTTATGGCTGAGTAATATTCCATTGTATATATGTGCCACATCTTCTTTATCCATTCATCAGTCGATGGACACTTAGGTTGCTTCCATGTCCTGGCTATTGTAAATAGAGCTGCAATGAACATTTTGGTACATGACTCTTTTTGAATTATGGTTTTCTCAGGGTATATGCCCAGTAGTAGGATTGCTGGGTCTTATGGTAGTTCTATTTTTAGTTTTTTAAGGAACTTCCATACTGTTTTCCATAGTGGCTGTATCAATTTACCTGCCCACCAGCAGTGCAAGAGGGTTCCCTTTTCTCCACACCCTCTACAGCATTTATTGTTTGTAGATAGTTTGATGATGGCTATTCTGACTGCTGTGAGGTGATACCTCACTGTAGTTTTGATTTGCATTTCTCTGATGATTAATGATGTTGAGCATCCTTTCATGTGTTTGTTGGAAATCTGTATACCTTCTTTGGAGAAATGTCTATTTAGGTCTTCTACCAGTTTTTGGATTGGTTATATGTTTTTTTGATATTGAGCTGCATGAGCTGCTTGTAAATCTTGAAGATTAATCCTTTGTCAGTTACTTCATTTGCAGAAATGTTCTCCCATTCTGAGGATTGTCTTTTCATCTTGTTTTTGGATTCCTTTGCTGTGCAAAAGCTTTTAGGTTCATTAGGTCCCATTTGTTTATTTTTGTTTTTATATCCATTTCTCTAGGAGGTGGGTCAAAAAGGATCTTGCTGTGATTTATGTCATACAGTGTTCTGCCTATGTTTTCCTCTAAGAGTTTTATAGTGTCTGACCTTTCATTTAGGTCTTTAATCCATTTTGAGTTTATTTTTGTGTATGGTGTTAGGGAGTGTTTTAATTGCATTCTTTTACATGTAGCTGTCCAGTTTGCCCTGCACCACTTAGTGAAGAGGCTGTCCTTTCTCCACTGTATATACTTGCTTCCTTTATCAAAAATAAGGTGACCATATGTGCATGGGTTTATCTCTGGAATTTATATCCTGTTCCATTGATCTATATTTCTGTTTTTGTGCCAGTACCATACTGTCTTGATTACTGTAGCCTTGTAGTATAGTGTGAACTCTGGGAGCCTGATTTCTCCAGCTTCGTTTTTTTTTTTTCTCTTCTCAAGATTGCTTTGACTATTCAGGTTCTTTTGTGTTTCCATACAAATTGTGAAATTTTTTGTTCTAGTTCTGTGAAAAATGCCATTGGTACTTTGATAGGGATTGCACTGAATCTGTAGATTTCTTTGGGTAGTATAGTCATTTTTGCAATGTTGATTCTTCCAATGCAAGACATAATATATCTCTCCATCTGCTTGTATCATCCTTAACTTCTTTCATCAGTGTCTTTTCTGCATACAGGTCTTTTGTCTCCATATATAGGTTTATTACTAGGTATTTTATTCTGTTTGTTGCAATGGCAAATGGGAGCGTTTCTTTAATTTATCTTTCAGATTTTTCATCATTAATGTATAAGAATGCAAGAGATTTCTGTACATTAACATTGTATCCTGCTACTTTACCAAATTCATTGATTAGGTCTAGAAGTTTTCTGGCATCATCTTTAGGATTGTCTATGTATAGTATCACGTCATCTGCAAACAGTGACAACTTTACTTCTTCTTTTCCGCTTTGGATTTCCTTTATTTCTCTGATGGCTGTGGCTAAAACTTCCAAAACTATGTTGAATAATAATGGTGAGAATGGACAAACTTGTCGTATTCCTGATCTTGGAGGAAGTGGTTTCAATTTTTAACCATTGAGAACAAGGTTGGCTGTGGGTTTGGCATATATGGCCTTTATTATGTTGGGGTAAGTTCCATCTTTGCCTATTTTCCAGAGGTTTTTATTATAAACGGGTGTTGAATTTTGTTGAAAGTTTTTTCTCCATCTATTGAGACAATCATATGGGTTTTCTCCTCCAGTTTGTTAATATGATGTATCACATTGATCAATTTGCGTATAGTGAAGAATCCTTGCATTTCTGGGATAAACCCCAGTTGATCATGGTTTATCATCCTTTTAATGTGCTGTTAGATTCTGTTTGCTAGTATCTTCTTGAGGATTTTTGCATCTATGTTCATCAGTGATATTGGCCTGTAGTTTTCTTTCTTTGTGACATCTTTGTCCAGTTTTGGTATCAGGGTGATGGTGGCATTGTAGAATGAGTTTGGGGGTGTTCCTCCCTCTGCTATATTTAGAAAGACTTTGAGAAGGATAAGTGTTAGCACTTCTCTAAATGTTTGAGAGTAGTCACATGTGAAGCCATCTGGTCCTAGACTTCCTTTTGTTGGAAAATTTTTAATCACAGTTTAATTTTCAGTGCTTGTGATTGGTCTGTTCATATTTTCTATTTCTTCCTAGTACACTCTCAGAAGTTGTGCTTTTCTAAGCAATTGTCCATTTCTTCTAGGTTGTCCATTTTATTGGCATATAGTTGTTTGTAGTAGTCTCTCATGATCATTGGCATTTCTGCAGTGTCAGTTGTTACTTCATTTTCATTTAAAATTCTATTGGTTTGAGTCTTCTCCCGTTTTTTTTCTTGATGAGTCTGGCTAATGGTTTATCAATTTTATTTATCTTCTCAAAGAACCAGCTTTTAGTTTTATTGATCTTTGTTATGGTTTCCTTCATTTCTTTTTCATTTATATCTGATCTGTTCTTTATGATTTCCTTCCTTCTGCTAACTTTGGGTTTTTTTTTTTTCATCTTCCTCTAATTGCTCTAGGTGTAATGTTAGGTTTTTTATTTGAGATGTTTCTTGTTTCTTGAGGTAGGATTGTAATGCTATAAATTTCCCTCTGTATCCCATAGGTTTTGGGTCTGTGTGTTTTCATTGTCATTTGTTTCTAGGTAATTTTTGATTTCCTCTTTGTTTTCTTCAGTGACCTCTTGGTTATTAAGTAGTGTATTGTTTAGCCTCCATGTGTTTGTATTATTTACAGATATTTTCCTGTAATTGGTATCTAGTCTTATAGCATTGCAGTCAGAAAAGATTCTTGATAGAATTTCAATTTTCTTAAATTTACCAAGGCTTGATTTGTGACCCAAGATATGATCTATCCTGGAGAATGTTCCATGAGCACTTGAGAAGAAAGCGTATTCTGTTGTTTTTGTGTGGAATATCCTATAAATATCAATTAAGTGTACTGTGTTTAATGTATCATTTAAAGCTTGTGTTTCCATATTTATTTGCATTTTGGATGATCTGTCCATTGGTGAAAGTGGGGTGTTAAAGTCCCCTACTATGATTGTGTTACTGTTGATTTCCCCTTTTATGGCTGTTAGCATTTGCCTTATGTATTGAGGTGCTCCTATGTTGGGTGCATAAATATTTACAATTGTTATATCTTCTTCCTGAATTGATCCCTTGATCATTATGTAGTGTCCTGCTTTGTCTCTCGTAATTGTCTTTATTTTAAAGTCTATTTTGTCTGATATGTGTATTGCTACTCCAGTTTTCTTTTGATTTTCCATTTACATGGAATATCTTTTTCCATCCCCTCACTTTCAGGATGTATGTGTCCCTAGTCTGACGTGGGCGTCTTGTAGACAGCATATATATGGGTCTTGTTTTTGTATCCATTCAGCCAGCCTCTGTCTTTCGGTGAGAGCATTTTATCCATTTACATTTAAGGTAATTATCAATATGTATATTCCTATTACCATTTTCTTAATTGTTTTTGGTTTGTTATTGTAGGTCTTTTTCCCTCTCTTGTGTTTCCTGCCTAGAGAAGTTCTTTTAGCAATTGTTTTAAAGCTGTTTTGGTGGTGCTGAATTCTCTTAGCTTTTGCTTGTCTGTAAAGCTTTTAATTTCTCCATCAAACCTGAATGAGATTCTTGACGCGTAGAGTAATCTTGATTGTATATTTTTCCCTTTCATCACTTTAAATATGTCCTGGCACTCCCTCTGGCTTGCAGAGTTTCTGCTGTAAGGTCTGCTGTTAACCTTATGGGGATTCCCCTGTATGTTATTTGGTTTTTTCCCTTGCTGCTTTTAATATTTTTTCTTTGTATTTAACTTTTGGTAGTATGGTTAATATGTGTCTTGGTGTGTTTCCCCTTGCATTTATCCTGTATGGGACTCTCTGAGCCTCCTTGATTGACTATCTCCTTTCCCATGTTAGGGAAATTTTCAACTATAATCTCTTCAAATATTTTCTCAGACTCTTTCTTTTTCTCTTTTACTTCTGGAAACCCTATAATTCAAATGTCCGTGCATTTAATGTTGTCCCAGTAGTCTCTAAGACTGTCCTCAATTCTTTTCATTTTTGTCTCTTTATTCTTCTCTGCAATAGTTATTTCCATTTTTTTGTCTTCCAGGTCACTTATCTGTTCTTCTGCCTCAGTTATTCTGCTGTTGATTACTTCTAGAGAATTTTTAATTTCATTTATTGTGTAGTTCATCATTTTTTGTTTTCTCTTAGTTTTACAAGTCCTTGTTAAATGTTTCTTGTGTTTTCTCCATTCTATTTACAAGATTTTGGATCATCTTTACTATCATTACTCTGAATTCTTTTTCAGGAATACTGCCTATTTCCTCTTTTTTTTTTTTTTTTTTTTTTTTCTGGTGTGTTTTTATGTTGCTCCTTCATCTGCTGTGTGTTTCTGTCTTCACATTTTGATTAACTTAATGTGTTTGGTGTCTCCTTTCCGCAGGCTGCACATTCATAGTTTCCATTGTTTTTGGTCTTTACCTCCAGTGGCTATGGTTTGTTCAGTGGGTTGTGTAGGCTTCCTGGTGGAGGGTACTAGTGCTTATGTTCTGGTGGATGCGGCTGGATCTTGTCTTTCTGGTGGGCAGGACTGCATCTGTTGGCTTTTTTGGGAGTGTCTGTGACCTTATTATGATTTTAGGCATCCTCTCTGCTAATGGGTGGAGTTGTGTTTCTGTCTTGCTAGTGGTTTGGCATAGGTTGTCCAGCACTGTAGCTTACTGCTTGCTGAGTGGAGCTGGGTTTTAGGGTTGAGATGGAGATTTCTGTGAGAGCTTTCGCTGGTTGATATTACATGGAGCTGGGAGGTCTCAGTGGACCAATGTCCTGAACTCAGCTCTCCCACCTCAGAGGCACAGAGATGACACCCAGCCAGAGCACCAAGACCCTGCCAGCCACACGGCTCCAAGTCTGATGAGAGGAAAGAGAAATACTGGCTCGTGTGCAGAATCATCCCACAGATCACAGTAATGACACCTTCAGCTTGATCATGGTGATGTTTTCATGAGTTTTTGCATATGTCCAAACTCATCAAATTGTATACAGGAGGACATTGAAAATATTGCTGGTACAGTTCCAGGCCACTTTTTTTCTTTTGTTTTGCATTTAGTCTAGTTTCACTGGCTCATAGGGTGCAGCATGCAGAGATCTCAAACCCAGCACCTTCAGAGCAGAGTTTCTAGCTCAAAGTGGTTGCACAGCATCCCAACTCAAGATGGAGGTGGAGACAGCAGGCTGTGTGTAGAGCATCACTGTCATTTTAAGATCTATTGCTAAATATGTCAGAGGTTTCAGTTATTTATTTAATCCAAGCCATTGAATTTTTAAACATTACTGATTATTTTCTTTGTTTAACAAGAGTACCCAGATTTACGTAGTGATGTGATGGTAAGTCTTTGACAAACAACTCTTGGCGTGGGGGTTATGGCATGGGATGTTGGAAAAGCACAGATTTGTTGCACTTGCCGATTTCCATGGTATAAATATGTTTTCATTAAACATAGAGCTTGAAAAGATATGTACACTATTGACATTCTGAAAAGATGTAAACAGAGCTGGTCTGAGATGTCTTTTAAAAAATCATATACAGTTTATTTTCTAAAACAGATATATTCAGGAGAATTGCATACAAGCCCTTCAAATTTTGAACTCCATGGTACATTGCAAACGATTAGCCTTACTAAAGTTTTTTTTATATCTAACTTTGTAAGGAAATATCTACTCCATTATATATATTTTATGTATGTTTATCTTGTTAATTGTTGAACTTTTGCAGGAAAGCTTATGTGATATTTAATTGTTATAGATTCTTATACTCTTAAAATTCAATAAAATATTTCCAAATTGGATAAAAATATATTTATGAATCATAAAAAATTTGCAAGGAAATACATATCACAAACAAATAATTGGCCAAATGTCTTAGCAAATATTTTAATATTGATCTAGTAATTCTGCCTCTGTAATTCTAAATAAGGTGGAATAAATGTATCTCTAAACTAATTAATGTAGTGCCAACCTATATGTGTGCATATGTGTGTGCATGTGTGTGTGTGTTTGTGAGACTAGGAGATAAAAGGAATAAATACCAATCAACATTCCACTGTTTATCTTTGCTTAGGATACATATTTTTATTTTTCCTGTATTCTTAAACCCTCTCTCCAATCTCTGATAATGAGCAGGGACACATTATACCTGAATCTATAAATAAGAGCCCTGATATAGTAGGGCTAGGTCCTATTTTAGTTAGGCAAATATTGAATTATAATGGTTACTACCAAGTGGTCAGTGGAAGAGCTAAGTTGTGGTCACTTTTCATTTTGTTTGAGTTTCTAATTTACCATTTGGAGTCAGTATCATAGCCTGAATCTATACTTACCCTCAGCCCTCCTTCTCATGGGAGAAAAAGGGAAACAGAAGGCACTACTAGAGTGCCTGGCATGAGGTAGGCCCCCAATAAATATTGATTGACTGGGAGCAGGAAAAGTTTGAGATCTCAGACTATCATTAGTGTTTAATTAAAGCTGTCCACATGATTAGAATGCTTAAAATTCCATCCTGTTTCTACTTTTTGGAATTAAACATACCCTTCAAGCTTACTTTTGTGTGAAGCCTTCCCTGATTGCTCCAAAGAGACTTCTTCCTCTTTTAATTTTCCATTCTCTTTCATTTTTAATCATGTGTTATTTACCAATATTATCCTTGGCACTCAAGGATAAACTCCTAGAAGAAAGGGATAGGATCTTGCACATTTGTATGGTTCACTTCATTTCAAAAAATTTCTTGAACAAACTCATGCTCTATTGTTATTATTTCAATTAATAAATATGAATATACATCTAAAGATGAAACTTGGAAACAAATCCTATACCTGAATACTACTCTTAAAATACATTAAAAATGACTTTGTAGCATTTCTTAGTTTTTAAAAATACCGATTTTCCCTCATACTTCCCTTCAATGCTAATTGAGAAACAACCATATTCCAATTTTTCTGTAGCCGCTATAGAGGAAAACCATGGACATTTTAAATAGCAAAACTATTCCAATTAAAAATGTATATTTTCAGAGAATTTCATAATAATGAATGAATTGGAGTTTATTTGAATTCCCCCTACTAATGGTGGGGGAATCTTGGCCTACATGATTTGGTCTCAGAACCTTATCACTCTTTAGAGGGACCTCAGATGTGGTGGCCTGTCACTGTTTAGAAATATGTCATTTCACATGAGAAAACTGTGGTCCTGAGGACATTAGTGAGAAAGAGGTCATGAACTCCTAATTAAAAACAAAATTCCCAGCAGGTGCATTCAGAGTCAGATTTACTATGAACCAAATGAAGCTTAATTTTCAGGCCCCTCACACAGAACGCTTCTAAGTCTGAGGGACACGCTCCAAGATAGAATCTTTTCCTTAGTGTGACACGAAAATTGTATAAACTTCAGACACCACAAAATAGGGCTCTACCTCTGGGCATACGTATGAAAGAAAATGTGGGATATTGTGCAAAGAGAACTTTGAGGATGTCTAGCGGCCTCAATTCTGGGCTGTGTTTGGCACTAACTTGCCAGGTCTCCTTTCAGAATTGTCTAAACTTGCTGAGCTTCAGTTTGTTTATCTGTGAAATGATACTGGTAATTAAGTTAGCCCATCTTCCTATCTGAGTTATGTAATAATTACCTGAGACAACATTTGAATATTCAAAAATCAAAGAGTTCAAAAATAATTAGTAATTAACTGAAAAATGTAAAAATTAAAAGTGTTTGGAATTGACCTTGTTAAACACGAGGCCACCATTAATCTTCCCAATGTTCAACAATATCAACAGTAAAAATCTCTAAGAATTCTCCCTAACTCAACTCTGTTCCTCCTACAGAAGAAACAACACAGCCCTGCCTGAATCAGAAGTGTTCTTTAATCCTAGATTGCAGTGGATTGACCTTTTATGACTATTCTGGAGTCTCCATGCTTGTTGAGGTATTTACACAGCTTGTGTTTGGACTGATTCTTTCCCTTCCCTTTAGTAACATGGTTTCACCAGCCTCTCTCTCAGCTCTGGGGTTTTGATCCTGCTTGTTTCAATACTCATCTCACCCATTCTCTCCAAAAGGCATAGACTTTATTACTCCCACTACTGTAGATTTCTTTTCAGGAGATGCCGTGAAGTTTCTAGCTGTGTGTGAATCTGGAGAGCGCGGGAGGAGTAGAGGTGGGTATTCATGTGGGGTGTTAGAACAGAACATAGACTTGGGATGTAATGGGTATAGGAGATGCTGGGCAGTCAAATCCTAGGTTTCTAGAAAGAAGGAGAAAAGTCCCCTCCATGAGCAAGTGGCCTGATGATGGCAGGATGTTGTATCTCACATCATGGATGGGTACAGTCTGACCTGAAACCATTCCTGGTCTCTGAAATAATACTCAGTGCAGGGTTTTTTCTCCATTCTCTCAGACAATGGTGTCCTCTACCCCATGATATCCATGGGGTCTCCATGATCCCGGTTGCAAAAAATAAAAGTTTTATTTCTTTAAAACTGAAGCCTCCATTTAGTTAGATGGAACACCTAATTTTGCTAATTCAAGGAAAACTCAGACACTTCCGGAATTGTTTCCTCCTTTTTTTTTGAGTAAATACTAAGTCAACAAGGAATGTACTCCCTTTCTTATTTCCATTTATTCTCTCCTCAATACCCTAAATATGAGGGAGGATCTTGAGGATCAAGCAATGTCTATTTCTCAGCTGTCCTCAGTCCTCCATTAGCTTCTGCTGTGTGGAACTTGGTTCATCTCGCCTTTGGCGGTTTGTTTCCCAGCGGTTCTCTTACCCTGGCTTCATACAGTCTCCTGCTGTGTGAGGCTTTGTATTCAGCCAAAAACTTAATCATAACCTATGGCAATTTCTGGAGCTCTTTCCCTGCATATTTCCCTTCTTTCCATTACTCTCTCCCATAAATTTCACCCACTCAATCCTTCCTAAATGCCAGTCCTGTCTTCTCAGCTCAGTAAAGTGGCTGCATTTTGCTTGGGTCCCCCCCGCTCATCATGTCACGGTCCACAAACTGCTTTGAAGCAGAAAGCTGAGATGATCTGAGAGCTCACGTCGTTTGTTTTTTTTTTCTTTCAGAAAACTCCGTCCTTTTCTGCCTGTTCCCATTGCCGGAAAACAATTTATATATTTTCTCCATTTGTCTACTTATTTACGAAGGATAGGATAGTCTTTATATTAATTACTCTTCATGGCCAGAAGTCAAAATTGGACATTGACTTTTAAAGAGTTAAAACCAGTAGTCCTAGAAGGTCTCACATTGTAGATTTTGATTGCTTTCTCATGGTGTTGCATAACTGTCTCTATTCATTCATATTTTAAATTTGAAATGTCCAACCTTTCAAACTCAAGATAGTCCAAAGTCAGCTTCAGTCTGGCTTTCCTATGAAGATGGGGTGGGACTATGTGAAGAGAAGCAGCTTACTATGTGACAGAGCGTAGTCTCAGATCTATCACACCTGCTGGGAGGTGTTAGGAAAATTGTCTAACCTGTCTGGATCTCAGTTTATTCATTTTGTAAAAATGGGGGGGGCGATTTTGTTTCAGATTTAGTAGATATTAAAAAAAGAAATAAATTATGCAAAAGAATTGAATTTTAAATATCCTAGGCCTTAAATCTAGTGGCTGTTTTTGGTAAATTTTCCACGTGTAATATGCTTTTAATTTCTTGTTGCTCACCATAAAAACTTTGCACAATTTGGCATAGGGTTGAACCTCAATACTTTTCTTGCATCTAAATCCTGACTGTAAACAGAGAGTCTCTCATCATTGGAGGGCTTCTTGTGTTCAGCACTTTTATTTACTGTGTTGCCAAGGTCTAGAAGAGCACTGTTAAACCTATGTGTATAAGGATCACCTGGGGAGCTTATTTAAGATGCAGTCTTTTGATGGAGTGATCATTTTGAAATGTACAGAAATTTTGAAACATTATGTTATGTAACAGGAGCTAACACAGTGTTGTTGGTCAATTATACTCCAAAAGCAAGCAAACAAACAAACCAATAGAAAAAGAGATCAGATTTGTGGTTACCAGAGGCAAGGGGTGAGGGGAGGGGGAATTGGATGAAGGCAGTTAAAAGGTACAAACTTCTGGTTATAAGATAAAAAGTACTAGGGATGTAGGTACAACATGATAAATAGAATGAGCACTGCTGTATGTTATATATGAAAGTTGTTGAGAGAGTAAATCCTGAGAGTTCTCATCAGAGGAAAAATATCTTTTTTCTATTTCTTTAATTTTGTATCTATATATGATGGATGTTCACCAAACTTATTGTGGTCATCATTCCATGATGTATGTATGTCAAATCGTTATGCTGTATACCTTAAACTTATACAGTGATGTATGTCAATTATAATTCAATAAAATTGGAAGGAAAAAATGCAGTTTTCTGAGTCCTGGTTCTGGCCCAGGAATATTCATTGAAAACAATGTAGTTTGTCCAAGGATTATGTTTTGAGCAACACTAGACTAGGATTGTCCTTTTACTGGGAAAAGTCAGTATGTATATTTTTTGTTTAATTGTATTTAAAATTTGTTTTGAATATACTCCAGTATTTATTAGCTGTCCTCTCTAGATATTGCAAATCAGGACTTGGAGTTAGTAAAGAGGAGGAAATGGTTACTTATTGTCAGTGAGTTTAAGATCTAAGGTTGAAAATTCAGAGGAATTCAAATAATCTAGGTTTTGGGCATGGTGAGAAAGAAACTTTTAAGAATTCATCTTAATGGTTTTAAAATACTGCACAACATAATAAAGGAATAAATCAACTGATGCATTTTATTTTTAAATGGGCAGAAAGACATTTGCCCTTCTGTATATACAAAACCAGCAGTTTTGTATCAATTTGCTTTCTTTCTTTTTTTTTTTTTTTTTTGTGTTACGAGGTCCTCTCACTGCTGTGGCCTCTCCCATTGCGGAGCACAGGCTCCGGACGCGCAAGCTCAGCGGCCATGGCTCACGGGCCCAGCCGCTCCGCGGCATGTGGGATCTTTCCGGACCGGGGCACGAACCCATGTCCCCTGCATCGGCAGACGGGCTCTCAACCACTGCGCCACCAGGGAAGCCCTTCAATTTGCTATTTTTAGTTTCCTTATTACTATTTAGTTTATTTCATCATGGTTACAGTAAATTATGATGTATGTTACAACCATAAACTTTAAATATAGACAAATTCTAGGTCCAAATATTAGCTACATAACTAGTTCTAGGATCTGGGTTCAAGTATTTGTTTGCTTTTCTGTAAACTGGAAGTAGAAATACTTCGAGTTGTTGTGAAGCTTAGAAATGACATATTGTATATAAAGCATATAAAAAGGTTTCTAGAAGTTAGTTAAGTACTCAATAATGCTAGCTTCTATTTGTTCTCATTTTGCAAAAGTCATTTCTTAAAATAATATCACTGCAACTAATACTATTTCTTAGTTCCTGCCACCCTGAAATAGGGTCCAGACTAAAGAGCCACAGAATCTCTTCAGCCATGCATGTCTTCCTGCTTCCCAAAAACACTCCCTGGATTATTTTCTCAGTCACTTTGGTATAAGGAAGATTCTCCTAAGAGGTATAGGTTGAAGAAAATGGAGTGAATGCTATTTGTTCTTCTACTTAGGACACTTCTACTTAGTGAACTAGAGAATATGTTTATCAGCATCAATAAACCACCCATAGCAATGTGTTTGTGCTTCACTGAGCTTAAGAAAAAGTAAAACACTGACAGATCACTTTGAATTGTCATTTTAACTTAGGAAAACAGAAGCCATTTATTCAATGGCAAGTCTCAGACCATGTATTATTTATTTGTTTATTTGCTTGTTTATTTATGCCCAGAGTGATGTCTCCTATTATTCCACAATTCTTCTACCATAGAGATAACTGCTTATTGCTGGAAGAATATAAGGGAAATCTTTGGGTGTATCATGCATACTCTTAAAAAGTTTTGTAAACGCAGCATTCTACATTTTATATGTATGACACTTTACTATTACGTAACCAAATCCATCCTACTGTTACTAAAACTTCTGGATTTACTGAGTTTTGTTGGCTGACTTTGGTCTGGGTGAATTTAAGATCAGGCCCTGGTCTGGGTGAATTTAAGATCAGGGCCTTCAGTAAGGTTGTTACTACTTGAGATTTTCTAGGACTTAAAAGAAGGCAAGACCCTGCAGTATGCCAAGAAAATTAGTCAGGATCTCTCATCTTGGTGGACCATAAAAATGGAAGTTGGGCAATCAAACTTGGCTTTGATTATAGTGAGGTTCTCAATTTACTGTCCATGGATGGGGTTTAGAGAATCCATGAATATGTGCAAATTGTTGTAAAATATTAAAGTAAGCAGTAGGTAAGCAGTTTCATCATATTCACAGATGGGTCCTTGACTTCCAATAAAAGATGGTTGAAAACAATTTTATATCATTCTTATAGGGAAGGAAAGGTGGTGTTTTTATTTTTATTAAATAAAATGGAAAATGTAAGCAGCAAAACTTAGTTACATAAAAGGTAAATGCCAGGACATGGAAGCAACCTAAATGTCCATTGACAGATGAACGGATAAAGAAGATGTGACACATATACACAATGGAATATTACTCAGCAATAAAAAGAAATGAAATTGAGTTATTTGTAGTGAGGTGGATGGACCTAGAGTCTGGCATACAAAGTGAAGTAAGTCAGAAATAGAAAAACAAACACTGTATACTAATGCATATATATGGAATCTAAAAAAAAAGAAAAATGGCACTGATGAACGTAGTGGCAGGGCAGGAATAAAGACATAAACATAGAGAATTGACTTGAGGACACAGAGCAGGAGGGGGAAGCTGGGGCAAAGTGAGGGTAGCATTGACATATATATACTACCAAATGTAAAATAGATAGCTAGTGGGAAGCAGCAGCATAGCACAAGGAGATCAGCTCAGTGCTTTGTGAACACCTAGAGGGGTGAGATAGAGAGGGTGGGAGGGACATGAAAGAGGGAGGGGATATGGGGATATACGTATACATATAGCTGATTCACTTTGTTATACAACAGAAACTAACACAGTATTGTGAAGAAATTATACTCCAATAAAGATCTATTTAAAAAAAAAGAAAGAAAGAAAAAATGGTAAATGCCTTGCTGGCGTTCATCTTCCTTTGCTAAGACCATCTCTTTTAGAAGTGGGTCAGAGTATGCCTGAATGTGTTACAATGCCACCCCCTGGTGGTGTGGTATCATAAACATTGGCTTTTTTTTTTTTTACTAGAAATTCTGCCTTCTGAAGTTCATCTTATTCCTTCCTGCCAGCTATCCTGAATTAATTGTGGGTGTACTATTTTAATTCTTCCAGGTTTCCACGGACTGCAAGAACAAGAGTGTGGATGTATCATTAGTCCACTGCACAGGTAAGGGAGTATCCTTGGCTAACATTGGACATGATCCTTCTGCTGCTACATGTAACCTTATATCATTTGTGTTTTCTTATAGCTTCTTTGATAAAAGCAATGAAATACTGGGGAAACCTAGATTCAGAGAAACCAATTTTTTTTGAATCAGTATCTGCTGCAATAAGTAACATCCACTTAAATAAGGTGAGTTGAGCAAGTTTGCATGCCAGAATTATAAGAAAATTGGAATGTAGAATACATGGGCTTTGCATTTTTTATATTAGCCTATTATCCCACTGACATCTAAAAACCTATTAAAATGTGCCCCCTCCTCAGAGTCCTCTGCTACAAGTAAAGGAATTTTTTCATTCCTTTTTTGGACAAGTTATGAATTGTTTAATAATTTGGATCTTCCAACAATATCACTGCTTAGAGGATTTGGTGATCACCTATTAAGTGCAAACTGCTTGCTTATAAAAATAAATGCATCTTCCAGGATCCACTATCCTGGGAATTGGAATCCACCTCTGTCAAATGCAAAAACTGTAAATATAGCCTTACAGCTTTTTGCTGCTCTCATACCCTTTACTCTAAGCTCATACTGCCACCTTTGGAAATACTATTTGCAGAGCCCAACACTCACATGGTTTGAAGTGTCAAAGTTATCTTCCAATACTGGGCTGTATGGTTAGTTTAAGAACTGTTCCTAGAACTTTGATTTCCCATAATTTTTCTTTGATTTTGAATTGTTTGGCCTTTCCTTATCCCTAGAACAGCATCTGTTATCTCTCTGAGTCATCCCTATTATGTGCAGTTAGAAGAGTATGTATTTACAGAATAATAATAATAACATTATTGTTATTATTGTCATTTCTACTACTACTATTACTGCTGCTGCTGCTGCTGCTACTACTGTTATATACCTAACATTCACTTTGTGCTCATTATGTTCCAGGAATGTGCTAAGAGCTTTACCTATGTTACTTCACTAAATTTGCCACAACCTCATGAAGTAGATACTATTATTGAACCTATTTTTAGAAATAAGGAAACTGAGGTCCAGGGAAGTTATACCATTTGTAAGTGATAGAGCCAGTTTCAAAGTCAGCAGTCTGACCTAGGACCTGGAGCTTTAAACTTCTATGCTCTGATGCCTCAGAGAATATCCATTTTCTTAGCTTGGCTGGACAGCTTGCTTCAGTTACTACTGTTCTTTGACTATGATATCAACTTAAGGGTTAAGTAAGTAGCAATTGCTAATTTCTTCCCCTTCTATTTCAGAATTTGAGCAAGCTCAGTGACCACAGTGAAATCTGAGACTCTTTTACTGCAGTACAGCTCTTTTCTTTAGCAACTGCCCCGAAGAGGCCATACTCAAGTATTTTCACAACATTTTTTGTTGTGTAGATCCTACAAATGACCTCTACTAAAATAAGTGTGATGTGACTTACTAACCACATAACCGCTGCTCAAGGTTTGCCAACAATTTTATCTAATCTTTGTTAGTAAGCAAATTCACTTTGTAGGTTATTGTATAGTTATTTTATAAAAATCAATATGCATTTAGTTTTAGTGTACTGAAAGGTAAACATGAATTTATTTCCTTTTTTCATACCAAAGTATTTTGTGTTAATTCAGTTTGTTGTAGTTCATTTGTAAAAGTGAGAAATACTTTGTCATATGATAAGAGATTTAGAACATTTGCAAGCCATTTGTAAAAATGCAGGATCATCTGTAACTAATACATAAAAACAACTTAGCAAGTGTGCCATTTTCCCTAACCAAAGAAGCCATTAAATATCAATAAGCTTAAATGTTACTTCATGCAATATGATTATGAAATTCACAGAAAGTAAGTCAAACAAAAACAAATGGCAAACTAGAAACCATTCTTCTCCATACCTTTCCATGTGTGGATGTCTTCAGGAATGTTTTCAACATAAGTAGTATCCCAGTGAAACCATGTCCTCGACATTAGTCTGTTTTGCTGTAAATATTGGAAATGCTTAGGATCTTCAGAACTTATAGCCCTAATTTCCACATTCCCACCCCATAAAAGTTTCCATTTTCAGCTTTAGTTTTTTTGGAACCAGAGAATGTGGAAGTTGAACCCCTTATGATTTTTTCACAAATATGATTTTTAGAAAAGAAAATATCACCAGTAGAATAGCTTTGTACTTTTCCAATATAGGATTAACTGTAGTAGTTTGGGACTTTCCTATTTCAGAGAGATAGTCAATATAATATAATACATTTATCTATCTATACCCCTATAGATAGATAGATCTCCTTAGAATGCTTTTTCTTTTCTTTTGTTAGAAGGGAGCTTAGGTAAGTGATTATCTTTTAACCCACTAAACCACCAGGGTATTGACAAATAAATACCATAGGCCAGGCTGACTTGTATAAGTCATTATTTTCATGTTTCTACATATATTTTCAATCACATACAATTATATAGTTTCATATTTTTATCTAACAATTTGATTTACCTATGAAGAAATCTCACTTTCAAAGATAGATGTAGATGCACGCTTTAGTCTTAAGACATTTTAACTGTTCTAGAAATTACCAGTTAACAAAAAGCCAAGTAATTTAAAGTGAGTTTGAAAAGTAGTTTGAAAACAAATTTAAAGGCTCGTAATTTAGGTGTTTTTGAGAACATCTGTAAGAGTAAATTCTAATATCTGCCGTGTGATGTAATGGTTCCTAGCAAATGTGTAGTAAACATTCACATGGCCCTTATTTTTACCATTGAGTCCTAGGCAGACAATGTAATGAAATGAAAGGGGAATAATAAACATTTCAAATTCTCGTAACTTATTTAGCCATGTCAATTCTGATTGACATGAACTACAAATGGTAGTTTTTGTCCCACAGGAAGCTTCAATCCTTTCATCACTAATTTGGATTGAAATGAGTGAAGCCAACTTTTCTTCCCATCAAATACTGTTCCAAGAAATTGTGGAAGTAATAATTAGAAGTAAAATTTCCTTAAAGAAAGGAATTTCACTCTCCTTTTCTGATTAAATTATTCCAATGGTGGACGGTGGCAACATTCACCATCACTAATCCATTGGTCATTGGCACATAAACATGAGTCAAGGGAAGTTAAGAAAGAAATATATTTTGCTATGTATAAATTGATGTATTTCTATGCAAATTTAGTCTATTATTAAATGCATGCACTGTAGACATTTTCTAATTTGTTAGAGATTATGGACTGTAGATGGCGTTAAAATCTTTACAGGTAATCAATGGATGGTTTCTTCTATTTTATTAACAAAGCTGACAACTAGTTGTATGAGAAGATGTATTTGAATGCATTTCAGTGTTTATAATAGGCATCTAATGGATAAAACTTAAAAGTTAATAACTTTGGTGTCAAATGTTATTATATTCAAAGTAAAGGAAGACCAAAACATGTACCATAAATAACCCTTTGTTCTAAGGCTTATCCTGCATACTAAGATCCCAGTGACTAGACCTGTAGGAATCCCTGAAATTGAGTTTTGAAAGCTCAACAACTGAATATGAGTTTCAGACACACAAGATTCTAAAACATAAACGTTTATTTCAAAGCAGACATTAATAACAGGAGAACTATAATATGGCACTGATGCTAGACTGTTTCTAGTCATGATTAATTAGTTTTATGAGATTACCTTATTTTTGTATATGATAAATTACTTTCATATTACTTATTATGGTAAAATAAAATTGGGAAAAATTAAAACTGACCTATAAGACCAGTTAAGGACCTAATAGAGTGACATATATAAATTAACCATAAAGTGTGTAACCAGGAAAAAGACTGTTAAATTATATTTATGCAAATTAAATGCCCTTAAATTTTACCATTTGTCTTTCATTTTAAAGGTTATTTTCCCCTGATTATATGATTCAAGTGTTATAAAGTCTAACTTGAATTACTTTGCAGTAATTTATGTGACAGATCTCTACTGTATAAATGTGTAATGTAATGAGGAAAGAAATCTCTCTTTTTTAATGAAAACATTAATGTGTTAATACCCTGTATGGATAATGTTTTACATTTAGCGGTTACCAAAATATATTAGTATGTTTTTGAACATACATATGCTTAGAAATGCATGTTCTGCATACTGTGGGATGATCGTCTAATTCAATGTAAAATATGCTTTTTGGCAGTGATTTTGTTGCCAGATTTTCAATAGGGAGTTAAGTGAGGCTTGCACAATCTTAAGATTTTTAGTTAAAAATCGTATCATCTAATATGTCACACATATTTTTATATTTTTCAATGCATTTAATTATCTTTTAAATAATCCTTTGCCTGACTCAGCATATAACAACCAATTTACATGGAAATAAACTGAAATATGGTAACTATTATGCTTAAATGGATTTGTGTCCATTATTTCAAATTATTCACCCTCCTGTAAAGCAAATAATACATTTTGCTGTCTTAGACTGACCACAGTCTAATGTGTTGACAATTCCTGGATTAAATATTCTTTGTAATTTGTTCTTACAAAATTTAAACCTAAAATTGTAAGGTATAGTATGTCAATTTATGGAAGGCTAATAAAGTTACTTTTTGCTGCAACACTACATTTACACAATCCTTTTACACCAGGCTTAAATCCTTTGTGTTCTAATTTTAATTAATATATAATTTAATTTTTTAATTTGTTTGGGTTCTTCATTTATATACTGTTGTTTGTCTTTCCTGAGTTTCTAGGCTGAGTTCAATATTCTCCAGAATTTTAAAGGTTACTGCTCAAAGAAAAAGAAGATAAGTCAGTCTTCTAGGTGTTGGAGGTATGGCAGTGAATAAAGCAGAAAAAACATCCCTTCCCTCATGGAACTTACATTCTAACAAGGGAAGACAAAATAAATGGGATAAACTTTAAATACCTTTATTATAAGTTAAATGATAATATGTGCTAAGAATAAGAATAAATTAAGGAAAGAAGATAGAAAGTATGGCAGAAAAGTGGGTGTTGTGTCCTGAGATAGGGTGGCAGGAATGGTGATAACAGGAATGTCTTAGCAGACTACTATGATAAAATACCACAGACTGGTGAGCTTAAACAATAGACATTTATTTCTCAAAGTTTGGTAAGTTGGGAAGTCAAAGATCAAGGTGGCAACTGATTCAATTTTCTGGTGAGAACTTCTTTTCTGGCTTGTAGCTAGTAGTAGACAGCTACTTTCTTGGTGTGTCCTTCACATGGTGGAAAGAGAGTGCTCTCTGGTCTCTTCTAAAGGATCCTATAAACCTATAAGCTTAGGACTTCACCCTTATGGCCTTATTTAACCTTCATTACTTACCTATATGCTCAATCTCCACATACAGTCACATTGGGGGTTAGGGCTTCAATATACAAATTTTAGGGAGACACAAGTCCATAGCAAGGAGTTATAAATTTCTTATATATTAAAAAATTCCTTTTTATGTCTGAAAATTAGGCTTACTAGAATTGTATTTATATTTAATATGATATGATGTTTTTGCATCAAAAACATGAGAAATAATTGTGAACTCTCTGGTTAAAGCATTTCAATGCTAGAAAGTGTAGGTTAGCATAGATATTACTAGCCATACCTGGCTACTGAGATGAGATTCTGGCCATGAAACATGTGAAGTGGTCAGAATGGGTTTGCAGTATACCAATGGTTGTTCAGAAGCTGAGACATTGTATTCTGGTGATAGTTTCTAATGATTAGCCATCCTGTTTTGAAGATAGAATTGAATTAGTTAGCTTTCCCTTAACTATCATATTGTTAAAGAAAATAACAAGAGACATGCTTAATTCTACCAGTTGTCACAGGGACAGGTGCAGAACAGAGTCCTGATGCTAACTGCAGTGAGAGCTTTCCACTTTTTTGTTTGTTTCTTTGTGTTTTTTTTTGTTTGTTTTTTTATTAAGAAGGAAAGAATACTAGGTTACTACAAATTAGCTAAGTGCTCTGAAATTATGGCTTTCAGAGTGCTCATTATGAAAAATCCTCACTCATTTTCTATTGATCCAGCAACAGGAAGGTTATCTTGGTCAAACATATTTCCTTTCTGTCCTAAATAATAAAGACCAGTCTCTCTACTAAGTATAGAAAGTATTTAGTATTTTTGCCTATTTGGAGCCTCTTGTTTTTATGGCCACATTTAGAAATTGGCTAATGAATAAGTCCAGTAAGAATTTATACTTAACAAGAACAATTGTTGCATTAAAAAAATAAAATGCTTCAATTTAAAAAAATAGAATTGTATCTTTATTTCCTTTGCTTCTAAAGCTGCCTTTTGTCCCTTCTTTGTTTTAAAGCAATTTCTGGCCTTGTGAGGGTAGAAAAGTAAAGGAAGACAGACTCTATTAGACTGCAATATGTTTTCCAAATCAACTTCCATATTTAACAGCCCTATTTCTACACTTCTTTACACCTTGATTTATATGCTACAGAGTTCTCAAGCTTCCATGCTCCCTATTTTCTTAATTTGTAACAAGGGATCTATTGTTTAAATAAAGTTGCCTTTCCTTCGGCTAATGAAGCCTGAGAGAGTATTGGGAAGGGAGGGCAGTGAATGCAATGCCTAGGCATTAGATGGTTTGGGGGGAGGAGGAAAGGCTGAGGATAAAGGCGGGTAGTGAGTAGATGAGGAGGAGGTTGGTTGGCATGGCAAACCCTATGATTTTAGGAATATCTAGCTGTCTCCTGAGTCCAAATATATACTTCATCAGTCTTCCAAGGGGCCTGAGATTCTCAGCATTAACCACTTATTTAGGATGGAGTAAATATTATAAGAAAGGAAGAACGCATGTAAGTCCTGCCATGCATTGTGTTAGCGTTAGGAAGAACTGGTTCATCTGATAAGCTTATGACACTGTCATCAAGGGCTGAGAAAAACAAAGCACAGAATGAATTTTGATGAGGGAAGGCTGGTTAAAAAATCTCTTTTGGAGTTCAGGGTGCTGCTGTGGGCAGGGATGAGAATGGCGATATGGCTTTGGGAGACAGGCTGAACAGTGTGCCTCAGGCATAACTGGGTGGCCAGGCCCTCACCCCTTCACCTTACTCCAAAGACACAGACATGGTGGAACTGGTGTTTATGAAGCCAAACACAGTTCTTCCCACATATCAGCTTTTCCTGGAGTTTGGACCCATGCCTTTGGCTCTGGAATTAAAATTTGAGAATAGCAGTGTAACTGCCAAAAATGGAATTGACATACAATTCTTGCCTTGTGTAAACCTTTTTTTTTTTCAACTGCTCCTCTTCACTCTGCCGATGAAAAGATTGAAGTAGTGAGGGTCTCACTTAACAGATTAGTGGCTTAATCAATTAAAACCAAGAAAATGATGGTGCCAGCTCTCTCCTAAATCTTGGTTAAAATGTCATCCTTATAATATCTGCACAAGAACCACCATGGATATTTTCTACATATGTAGATTTAAGCACCCTACCCAAAACCTAGTGGATCAGAATTTCTTTGGAGTGACTTTGTGGATAAGAGTTTTAAAAAAATCATCCACTTTCATTTTATACTCTAAAGTTTGGAATCACTGTCACAAAGGCTTTCTTTAGTCTGGTATTAGAAAGAAGCCCTGTACTCTAAGTCTTAGGCACATATGTGTTCACCACTTGTTTTATTTGGGCTTGTGCTTCAGTCACAGTGTATTGTGGATATATAGTGGATCTACAGTGCTATGCTTCAGTTACCAGAACTGGGCATAACATGGCAAAGGACTGTGTCAAATTCACTATACCTTTTGATCAATATGAGTTTGTCAGAGTCAGAAAGTATCTGAAACATACTATCCCTATTCATATACTCTTGGGTGAATTTCCTAAGACAGGAAGTTTGTATTTAATATCTTTCATCATGGAAAATTTCAGTCTCCTCCTTGTTTCACAAATTTATACTGTTTCTGAAAGATACTAATATAGTCATATAAGAAAATGGTCTCATCCTCCAAGCTGCTCCTCACACATATCTATTAGAAACACTTCATAACGAGAGAGAGAGATTTCCCTTCCAGCCTAAGGCTCCATGGGTGATAATTTTCTTTCAGCATTTTCATTGAAATTTCCTGTGTAATGCTACCAGAGTGAATTGTAATTAAAATCTTTTATTCTGCACTTATGGAGCTAGGATAAAGAGATGGTGTCAGTAATATTACTCAGCTACTTTTAGTTTGGGAATGGGGTTGATGTAAACCATCATAACTACAGAGAAAATAATATTCAATTATGAATCACTGCCAGATGTGTGAATGTATGTCTTCAGGTTTCATTTTTGTGGAATATTCTTACTTCAGTGTATTCCTTATCCACTTTTTAAAGTGATTCTCTTTCTATGGGTAATTGATTTAATTACATTAAATGTTCAGAAGATCCAAAAATTAATAAAAATATGTATTTGGACTCCATCTCAATCTTTTTAAAATTTCTTTCTTTTTAAAGAAATCAGAAATTGTTCTAAAGTGAATGTTATATAGCAATGTTCTGCAACCCAAGTCCAAGAGGAGCTGTGAGGGGGACCTCTCTGCACATCTTCCCATGCCTCACTCGCCCAGGGCAAACCATCTAGGTTAACAGCAATGTGAGGGAGAGAGAGGATAAAGCAAAACAGGACATAATAAATGTTAGAAAAATTAGTTGCAGTCTGAGTGAGAATGGAGGGGAATCTAATATGTATAGTCTTGAGATCCTGTATCCCAATTCTTGTGGTATATACAGACTGGGAAAATGTCACATTTCTGAAGATTAGTGTCCCTGAAAAGTCCTAGCCTCTACCACGAGGTGGGCCTTGTGTGCTGTCTGTCAATGCTTTCACTTCTCTGTGCTTAGTGATTCTGCCATTCCTACTTTCCAGTGTTCTAAATCATCATCACATCCTTAATTCCCCTTCTAAATCCCATTCCTCAGGGCCTTCCACAGATAACCTTGCTTCCACCACTTTAGGAAGCCATTATGCATTTTCTCCCTCAATGTCCTACTGATCCTAGCCACGTAAAAATACACACATCCATATCCATAAGTACTTACATTGTTTGAGTATATTTGGTTGTGGTGTACTTTCTTCTAATCAAGATCAGATCTGCCACATGCAATTTTCTCCTCCCTACCTTTCTTTGTTAGTTTAGCTTCATTTTTTAAAATCCAAAACTTCCATCTTGCCTTTCCCGGCAAGATCTATCAATTAACTCTTCTTTCTAGTGTCTTATCTTAATCTCTTTTGCTTGACTGGATGTAACCATAGTTTATTAAAAAAAAAAAACTTTGTTATCTTACTCCCCTCCTCAAAAAAAAAAAAAAATTCCTCACCTGGCCATGCTTTCTTTTCTGGCTCTTCTCTATGCTTATCTTCAGTCTTGCCTGAATAATCTTTATTCCAATTTGCTAAAACAGTAGTCAACATTTACTGTCTCAACTTGCCCATCTCTGGCCTTCACAGTCTGACTTTTGCCCTCATCACTTTAAAGGATTCTGAAAAAACATGATCATTTACTTCTAAATTCCCAAACTAAGTAGCTACTTTTTAATACACTTCTTACTTATCCTCTTTGCTTTTCATATTCTCAACTCCCCTCTCTTCCTTAAAATCGTGCTCTCTCTTGGCATCTGAAAACCATTCATGTGTTCAAAAAGTATTTGAACATCTATTACATTCCATGTACCATGCTGGTTGATATGGATACAAGAATGAGTGATTTCTTTCCTTTAAGGATATTAGTTACTTCCGGGCAAGCCATAAATAGGTAAAAAGAGAATTATAATCCTACATGCTAAGTATACACAGTTTAAGATGCTGTTCAAATATCATCCAGGCTACCTTTCATGATCACCTCTTTTGTGGTCACTCTTTAGAGACAAGATGGCTACGCTTTCTCAAAATTTGTCTTGAGAATGATGGTGCCACACAGGCACAAAGACGATTTGAAAATGTTTGTTACTTAGATAATCAGCTTTCTGGGGATAGTGGGCAGGCCTCCTACCCTCATAAAAAATGATTTGAGAGACCAAGGGAAGGAGACTAGCTTAAGATTTTTATGGTGGTTAGGTGTGGCGAGGGAAAGTGTTCTTGAACCTCCCATAACAAAGAAGGAAGCACTCAAGCCTTCCTATAAGTTTGCTCAGATGTGGGGCAGAGGGGAAAAGAAGGGTGTTTGGTTTAAAAGCTGTCAGCAGTAGTCAAATAATGGAGTTAGAGTCTTTATTACAATTCACCCAATTTACATTAGATGCCTACCCATTCCCTCCTCAAAGGTTACACTGACAGTATTTCAGGATAAATTTTCATTTGTATCCTTTTAAAGGCATCAGCTATGTGGTAATCATTGTTGTGTTCCTGGTTCATTCAATGTTATGTTTAATATGTGTTTGTTCAAGAGATGAACGAAATGATGTCAATCCAAATTAACACTATGTAAAGATATTAAAAACCTAGGAATCACCTAAGGAAAAGAGGCTGGCATCTATCTTCAACGGACTCAGAAGGCCAGTGTGTTTAGGACAGAATAAACAAGGTCAGTAACTTGAAGTAAATCTGGAGAGATAAATAGAACTTTCTTCATGAAAATGTTGCTGTCTCTACTGAACAATATAAGCCTGCCAGCTTCCAGTCACAATTACACTGCAGTGTCCTAACCTTGACTCCCAGAGAACTAATCTCTAGTTTCAGGTGGAGTAAGTAGGTATCTCTATGATGACATCTGAGGGGGAATCAGAAGTTTCAATTCTCCAAATACCTTGCCAGTTTGTTACAATTCTCAAATTTTTTACTGATAAAACTCTTTTCCAGTAAAACATTAATTCCATATGTCATCAGTAAAAATACTATAAAATGAAAAGAGAAAATTAAGATATTAACTTGCTATTACAGTTGACTATATTTTATTGCCTACCAAAACCCTGACTTGGGTAAATAGAACCTACATATTGGATCAATAGAAATATGATCTTTTTTTGGTAGTCAGTTGTACTGTGTTAATTATCCATTTCTTCTTAACAAACTACTCCAAAACATAGTGAATTATCATTTCTCATGATTCTATTTGTCAGCTGGATTCTGCTGGGCTCCCCTGGGTTCACTCATGTTGCTGCATTCAGCTGGTGAGTTAGCTGAGGGCGGGGCTCACCTGGGATCTCATGGATGGCTGGGCTTCTTCACAAACCCAGAGAAGTCATAGGATTCCAAGAGAATGAAGGCAGCAGTTGCAAGGTTCTTAAGGCCTATGCTCAGGAACTCAAAAAATGTCACTTCCACCACATTTCTTCCGCCACAAGGCCAGTTCAATTTTAAGGGAATGGAGAAATAGACTCTATCTCTGCATGGGAGGAGTGGCAGAGCCACTTTGCAAAGAGATGTGCATAATGTTTTAACCATCAAACAATATATCAGAGTGTACCTCTGGTCACACAAATTATTCACATTCCTTCAACATGCAAAATATGCTCACTCACATCCAAGGACTCCAAATTCTCACCCCAATTATAGCATCAGGTTTTGAGTCCAGTATCTCATAACCAGTGTCTGGTTCAGTGTGGGTGAAGCTCCTCAGGTCCAGTTCCTCAGGTGCAGCTTCTTTTGATTCTAAGAGCTGGGAACTAGAAACACAAATGATCTTCCAGTCACACACCGCAGTATACAATGGTAAGAGAGGGGCAGAATAACCATAATAGACACTTCTGTTCAAAAAAAGTAAGAATGGAACAATGGGAATATTCAACACCCACATCTTGCTTTCTAATTCTATTAAGCAATAGAAGGAACCAGAGCTCCTTGGAGAGATGGCTGGTTCTAGTCCATTAAAAAAAAACTGAAAAACTTAATTAGAGGGTCAAAGACCCCCAGTTCATCTTCAAAATACCTGACCAGTACACCTGAAAACTGTCAAGGTCATCAAATGCAAAGACTAAGATACTATCACAGAGGAAACTGAAGAGTCATGATGACTGAATGCACTGTGGTATCTTGCAGAATATTCTGAAATAGAACATTAGGACAGTGGGGGAAATAGTGACAATTTTCACTATTTAATAATGAAATGCTGTGGAGTTTCATTATTAGTAGTGTAATTACTATATTACTATATTGTAATTACAGTATTCGTTCCTTAGTTGTGACAAATGCTTCATGGTTGTGTATAATGTTAATAGTTTGGAAAAGTAGATGAAGAGTATATGGGAATTCTCTATTATCTTTGCAGCCTTTCAGTAAATATAAAAGTAATCTAAAATTTTTAAAAACTTTAAGAAAAAAAAAAGAGACTAAGAGTGGGAAGCACATAGCAGTCATGATTTTCTTGTAATTTTGAAAAACAATTGGGTACATGTCACCAGCTTTCCCTCCTCTGGGAGCAAGGCAGGTTCCTTAATTAGGGTCAAGTTCTGCAGCCTGGGAGTGATTCACAAATCCATTGTTCTTGGATCTTGACTTCAGCTTCAGACTTTTTGGTTCTGCTGTCTAAGAAGTCTTCTCTTTTTGATAGAAATAGCTGCTTTTGCAGTTGATTAGCTGTCTTAGCCTGCTCTATTTTTCATAGAAAGTTAAAGTTCCAGAGGCCTTTCTTTTCCTGTTTCTGTTCCTGTTGGTCCAAGGAGGCAGGGTTTGCATCAATATCATTCTCTTCAAATTGTCATGAATCTTATTGGTGTTGATGCTATGCCCCAAAAGTGATATACATAATTCTTTTTGGAACAGATCTCTATCTACTTTGAGCATATAAAACTGCTGTGGGACAACACACTTGATTTTTAGAAAACCTTTGACTGATTAGGGGTCAACTAGCCACCACCCTTAGTCTTTCTGAGATCTTAGCAAGGGGTTTTATAACTTCATATTTAAATAGATATTTACTTTATATTTATTTATAGATCATCTCTTACATGAGAATCTTCTACAGGATGGAAATGCGAATTTGTTTTATATTTTAACCAAGCAATTCTTAGCTTTTCTATATTTCCTTTACATTCTGCTTTCAAACTGAAAATTCCTCTCTTAACTCATCTCTCCTTTCCCTCACCTTACAAGAAACACCTATAAACAAAAACCAAAACCAAATGGCACTTTCAATGCTACCTGACACTCTCCTTAGCCAGATCCATAAATTCATTTTCTATATTCAAATTCCTGCAGGCAATATTCTCTGTTGTTCTGCCACTATGTAACTCAGTTGCATTCTTACTAGGCTCCAACAGCACTTCCTCACTGCTCTTCCAGCCCCCACTAATAAGCCTCCTTCCAGCCTCTATTTTCTCCTCTCCCCGACCTGACAAATCCCACTTCCCAATCTGTGACCTAAACAACTAGTTGCATCACCCTGTTGGAAGACAGAGGGAACAAAAAGTGCCCACTGAACTGAGCATCATAGCCATATAATCAATGGGTCAGTTGGGTAACTTACAGAGTGAGATCAAGATCAGGCAGACAGCGATCCAGAAGCATTCACAGCTGCACTCCACACTACCGAGGGGCCATTGGGATAATTTCATAGTTAACCTAGAGTATGGAGGTGGGTGCTTGGAAACAGAATGTGCATTCCTAAGTCAAAGTTTATGAATTGATAACTAGTCTTGTGGGCACTGGGAATATGTCAGTGAAGTTTTTTATCATTGTTTGGGGACTAATAGACCGTAGAGGCTACTTGATCCTAATGATTAACAAACAATATATATTAACTACAATGCCCTTGATGACAGAGAGTGATTTACTCACAATACAGTCCTGAGTAGAGTCAGTGAAACGACAGGAGAAACTGTAAGGGCCCAAGATGGCATCAGTTATGCTAACAGCCATACATGCCCCATCTCATGAATTTCATAGCAAAATTCTTTGGTCAGGATATCCACATAGCATCCTATTTCTTTCCATGATTAGGAGTGGGAAGGCACATCAAGGAGAAACAAATTAAAAAAAAAAACTAATTCAAGCCACTGTTGATAAAACAATATAACATGCCCAGAGATTATTCTCTTCTTCACCTTGACCAATGCCAAGAGGAGGCAAAATCAATATTGAAAATGACAAAGTAATTGAAGATATAAAGAGCTGGTTATATTTCTAGGTTATAAGGTACACCTGATTGATTCATTTTATAAGAGTGTTGGAAGGTGAAGATATTGAATAATACCCTCCCAAATGAGAAGAAAATTTGATACCAAAAAATGAGGCAGGCAACTCCATAAAATGCAATTATGAAGATTATTGTGGATAACTTACATATAGGGAGGATTGGGCTGACGATGGTCCAGAGGCATTTGCAGCTGCACTCTGTGCTGAAAAGGGTACAGGTGGATCTAAAGGGGTCAAGGCTAAAAGTAGAATCTGACTATTAGGGAGAGGCACATCTGCACCCCCCCACCAGGGGTCTCATGGCCACTATCTGCATCAGCAAAAGGCATTCTTCAGTTTTCATATCAGATAAAGGCAGAGTAAATGTTGATAGGGAACTTATCTGGCTTGGGTACATTCCTTATGAGTAGGCTGAAGCTCAGTCATGTGGAAGGGGGTGGAGCTAGGACTGGGACCTAAGATGGAGCTGACAAATTGGAGTCAGTGTGGTTGAGACACAGAGGAGAGTGTCTAAGATGTTAAAGGGTGAAATATAAATGATCATTTATTGATTACCTCCTGTGTCAGCACTGTTTTAAATACTTTAAAGTATTATAATAATTTAATACTTAAAGCAACTCTATGATGTAGAAAGTTTTCCCCAAAGTTCATCTTTTTAAACTCTGGTTAAGATGACCAAGAATCTGAATATTCTTCTTTGAAAATTCCATGAATATCCATATTTTCTTCTCTGTTTTAATCTTCATGTGTATCTATTTATTCTAAGGGCAAAATTAGCTGGATTTATACACAATTTTGCTTTAGTTTATGCTTTTTCCCCTTCTGTATAATTGGTTTATACCTGGAGTTACTTTCTGAAAGTTATGGAGCTATAGAGCTTTAAATCATTAGTTTTCAAAGCATAATGACAAATTCAGAGATAAAAATCTTAGGCTACCTAGGAGAAAAGATATAGTTAAGAATCTCTTCTGCTCATTTTTCCTATATATATAAAATAAAGATGGGATTGGGAAGAAATATGAGATAATATTACAATGCTGTGGTGTATTAATGGTTTTGTGAAAACTTTTTATGTAATTTTTTTCCTAGCATAGAAATATGCTCAGTTCCAAAAATATGGGAAATGCTATGTCACCAAACAAATATTTAGAAGGCAGTATGCAAGTAGTCTCTATTTCTTTAAATTTCCCCAATATCCCAAAAGTCAATGACTATGAGAAAGATAGTAGCATAAGGACATGACCTAAAGTCACGAATAAATGATGTATGGGAAACAATATCAAGTAGTCACACTATGTGGGGTTTTGCTTTTGGCAGAGGAAACTGTCCCAGTCAGCTTGGACTGCCATAACAAAATACCACAGTCTGGTGGCTTAAACAGTAGGAATTTGTTTCTCAGAGTTCTGGAGCCTGAAAGTTCCAGGTCAAGGTGACAGAAGGGTCGGTATCTGGTGAGAGCTCTCTCCTTGGTTTTTTTTTTTTTTTTTTTAATAGATCTTTATTGGAGTATAATTGCTTCACAATACTGTGTTAGTTTCTGGGTTTTTGATGTCTGCTTTCTCACTGTGTCCTCACACGGCCTTTCTTTGGTGCCTGCCAAAGAGAGAGAAAGAAGAAGCAAGCTCTGTAATGTCTCTTTTTATAAAGGCACAAATCCCATCATGAGGGCTCCACTCTAAAGACCTCATCTAAACTCATCTAGACCTCATCTAAACCTTCTAAAGGCCCCACCTTCAAATACCATCACATCCGGAAGTTAAAGCTTCAACATGTGAATGGGGGATGGGGGAAACAATTCAGTCCATAGAAACTTCATTGCTTTCTCTTTAAAAATAAACAAACATATATCATAGTAGCTTAAAGTTAGAAGCCTCAGTAAAATAGAATTATGATTCCTTTCAGGTTCTAACTAAAGCCCCATGTAACAAAGCCCCCTTATCTTTCATGTGGCTTTAACCCATACTGTGGTATTAAAACAGGGTGAGATTTTTATTCCTTGGGCTTGTATACAGTGAGAGCTATATATATTGCGGAAGCTCTATGTCCTGCCTTTTCTTGATCTACTTTACTCCAAGTTGCTGATGAGCTACTAAGCTGAATGTAGCTGATGAACACTTGAGAGCAGTAGTGTTAAAGCAACACTGAAAATGATTTGTGTATTGGTCAAAATTGTGAAAGATTGTTTTTTAAAAAAACACAAAACAATCTTAAACATCTATACCAAATTGATGTTATGAATCTGTGAGATTGTCAAATAGGCATATAATGGATAAGGTCATGGTCTGAAGTCCTACAGAATTGACTTTGGATTTTACCATAGGCATTTATTAGTTGTGTGGGCAAGGGCACATTGTCCTCAGTAAGTTCACAGGAAGATCATTCATTAAAATGAGATAATTAATGCAAGGCATTTAGCACATTCTTTCATCTAATGAATGTTTATTGAGTACCAACCATGCACCACATTCCTTGTTATGTGCTGTGTATTGACTGGTGACTGAAAAGGAGCTGGAACCTGACCTTAAGATACTTCACTGCAGTAAGACAAAAATAAGGCAAATAAATACTTACAAATTGAGAAAGTGTCCTGAGGAACTAAGCAAGTCACCACCATGATAGAGAATAACACAGCTGGAAGGAAGAGGGGAGAGGAGGGATTGGGAAGGAGGAGGGGAGAGGAGGGATTGAGTGAGACAGTTGGGAACCTAACGCTTATTAGAGGAGATGATTTTTAAGTGAGAAGTCATGGAGAAGAGGGAGATACCCCCAAAAAAGCAAGTTTAGGGTAGGTGAAGCTGACACAAGAGGACTCCAAAGAGGAAAACTCAGCTGCAAGAAAAATCTCAAGTGTTAAAACGTTGAAAGGACAACAGTATGGCTTGGGGGTGATGGTGTGGGTGTTGACAACAGAGCCTGGCATGAAGGAAGCATTTACAAATGCTTTTAGCTTTTATTCTTGACATTTTTTATGAGAAAGAAATAATGAAAACCGTCTAGTATAGTGCTTGAAACATATTGGGTGCTCAATCAACAAAATTGATTGCTGTTTTTATTATTTTTAGCAGTACTAGTAGATTTGCTATTTTCTGAAAAACAGATCTCACTTTGAGTGTCCCCTTTTGATAATGCTCTTATCTGTCTGTCTTTCTGTCAGTCTCTGTGACTCTCCCTGTTGTTTTTATACTTACCTTCAGAGCATTTATATTAAGCTATTGTATCCTCTAGATATTCCACACATAGTTGGTAGTCTCTGTGGAATATGTGTTTCTCTAATATACTTACATTATTTATTCCAACCAAAGGTTTTTTGCTTTATTTGCTAAAACATATTTTAGAGAGAAATGACTAAACAAAAATTTAAAAATCAAGTTAGTTTGATAAGATACCCTATATTTGGTATTGAGAGCAGTGACCATTACTGTGATTATCTGGAAAAAAATTAGAAGCCTTGCTCTAGTGAGTGGGATTTGGGAACCCCCAAAAGCATTTGCCCCTCTCCAGCCACAGGGAGGCCTGCTATTCTCCGCAAGCTATCATGAATGAGTGATTTGAGATTCTGGATTCTTCAGAGCTTCTTCCAAATGAACAAAAGACAGTCATGCTTGGAGTCTTGGTGGCATTTAGTCAGCCCTTTAATGTGATTCTAATGGTGTGTGTGTGTGTGTGTGTGTGTGTGTGTGTGTGTGTGTGAAAATTAACAGTAAATTCATTATGAAAACCCATTTACCACAGGGTTGACACCAGCAAAAGCCTGAGGCAGCTCAGGGAATTCTGGGACATGCCATCTGTTTCGGTGAACATAACTCAAATCTTCCACATCCGTGCTCACTCACTGAGGCTTAATAGCTTCTTGCACAGCTCCTTTTCTCCTCAGGACATACACATTCAGACACAGAAAACCATAAAGGCCAAATGTCTGCTTTAATCCTCTGAGGCTTAGCTAGCTAAAAGGAAACTGTCAAGAGACATAGCAGCTGGCTATGTGAAAATAAAATAATAATAATAAGAAGAAGAAGAAGAAAGAAAAGAAGTTAATTTGCTGATTTAATTCATTTAAGATTCTCTTTTTCTCTGTATTGTTCTTTTTGTGTCTGATTTTTATGCATATTTAAAATAGAAGGTATAATTTGATTATACCTACATTGTTATGATTTACTCTTCAGAACTTTGCTGAAGTGTAAATGGCCTCACATACTATTTGGGTGTGCTTTCTGTGGCATGCGCAAACTGACTTAGAAACTAACATATGCTGTTATTACTCATAATGGATCAGCTTTGTTTGAAATATTTGTGCCCAAAATTACCATTTGGCATGTTCCCAAATTCAAATCCACCTTCTGCCCTGAGATGAAATTCAAGGATTTGTTTTCTGTTTTATATATTTTGGAGAGGCTGCTTTCACTGCTGCAATAAGGCGTGTTCAGTGTTTACATTATAATGACTATTTATGGAGGTTTAATATGTTGTTGCAAATTGCATCCGACGGAAACTTGGCAAGTGGTGCAGAGATGTGGGACCACATTCAACTATATTTAACATCATATAAGGCAGTTGATCTTTTGAAAATCTATGGTGTTAAATGATATTTAGCATAATCTTACATACTTTTTTCATCTTTTGCTTTGTAGAAGTTAAAAATTGTTCTGAGACTTACAGTAACTTTGCCAACAATTTACTAAGGTGAAGGGGCAATGAGAGAATCTAAAATCAACCTACTTGTTTTTTAACTGCTAATGTTTTGTGGATTGTTATTGGACTTTTGTATTTTTGTATCATCATTTACCACATCCTCCTGTGGCTGAGTAGAAGATGGAAGCAAAAACCGACCTGGAAAAAAACATGTGTAGATGAGAAAGAGTAACACAATAGCCAAAATGAAATGGTCAGTCTGTATTACAAGAGCAGTTTATATTATACTATACCAGTTAAATTCTAAAGTCTAAACTTCTAGACAGGTAGGAAGAGGAGAAGAAAGTTCTTCATCATTTCATAACCTTTAATTTGTAAAAAGGTCTAATCAGAATTAGATTATGTAAACAATAGCATCTCCAGTTAGTGTTTAACTTCAAAGGAAGATTGTTATTTCTTGAAAATAACATTGTCAAGGAAAGCGATTGGCCACGGGCCCTGAGTGTCCCTGAATATTCTTGCCATGTGCATAAACTGCAAGGTTTATCCATCTCCTGATCCTGAGCAGTCTTCATAGTTAGCCACATGGGCCACTAAGCAGGTTCGGATGACCAGAAAATGGCCTCATTCCCTCATGGAGTGGGACTGGCTTGTTTGCTGCTTGCTCAAGGATTGCTTGTCCCTTGGCTCTAAGCATCCATCTGGGCCCATGGTGTTGCCCGTAGGACTTGGGGACCCGGGATCCGGCACCACTCTACTGATGTCCCTGCTGTGTGCTCTGCTGTGAGTGATAAACTGTCTCATCTACATTCGGCGTCTATGGAATAGTAACAAGTTTGTTCCCTCCCTTCCTATAAGGTTGAGATTCCTCCCTGACAAATATATTTTGAAAGATCCTCCCTGCCATCCAAATTTTTCTCCTAATTATTTAAAAATTGTACATTGGTAAACGAAGTATAATAAACAATGGAAGTTATTTTACATAGATAATATAGACACCACTCTTATTTTTAAAAATCATTGTATAACTTTTATTAGAACAGGGTTAAAGATATCTCCCTTTTATTGGTGTCTATTATGTACATTTTTCTCAATATCCTTATAAGGTCAGTATTATTATTATTAATACCAGGGAAGTTAGGTGTAGCTAACTCAATAACTTGGCCGTGTCAGATAGCTTTTAAACCCAGTTCTGACTGACTCCTAATCCAGTGTTCACAAAGTCTAAATTCAGCTGCCTTAAGACCAAAGACTGCTTTAAATAGTTTATATTAGTTTTATTTCCTGATATAAATTTCATGTGCTAAAACATTTATTCTTAGGGATTCAGTCTGTCACCTCCAGGTGTGGCTCTTGTACCCTTTTTATTCTATTGCTCTGTTGTTCTGAAATCATAAGTTATACATAAGTTATACATTTGGAATAAGTCATAATTTGAACAAACTTCACTGTCATAGGACCTAGGCTGTTTCTAATAAATAAGGTAGATGTTTCAAATAAACTTGATTGTTCATATTAGTAAATAACTAGATAGTCCCCAAAAAGTTGAAATTATTTTAAGTAAACTGATTTATGGTGCATTTAATTCACCTCAATTTTTTATACAATAGGATTTAGTTTTGCCAGACTCCTTGATGCTATAGAGAAATGAGTAGAATCTAGGTTAAGTGAAGGACCAGACAGTCGGAGGTGGATAGGGTGGAGTATATTTGGGTATATTTGATATCTCATGTTTAAGATTTTTCCAGTTGTAAAGCTACTGCAGTAACATAATGACAATAAATAAAGCAAAACCAGCTGATTCTACTATCAGACTGATTAAATTTATAAAACTTTACTTACTGTCAAATCTTCTAACTGCATGCAAATAATTAATACATGATTGAACATCTATTGGGGCTCTGTAGTATTTAAGCCAAAACTTCAGAAACAGACTCTAAAATGTACTGGGGGAAATAGCAGTGGTGGACACTTTTGTATCGTAATAAGTATACTTCCAAAACGTCGCTTTGGAGAATCACTATCTTCTGTTCTTAAAATGGGAAAGTTTTGAGTAGTTTCAATTCTCAGGCTAGTGCCTGAAGAAAGAAGTGGAAGTTCTAGTTACGTAAGATGGAGTCTGACTCTGCATACAGAAATAGCCCAGGCCGGCCTGGTTGATTGAATCTACAGCCCTCAGGCATTGCAAGTAAGAAGAAAGCAGGTCTAGGCTCTGTGGGATCTGGAGCTTAAACTATGGGAAGTGACGTCTCAAATCCAGAAAAAAGATTATGAAATTAGTATAAAAATAAGTATTTATTTATACTGAGAAAAAAGTTAAATAACATTTTAAAATGTAACAAAACTGACAAATATCACAAACACCACCAAACCTAGAAAAATAATTTTTAGTTAATTAACTTCTGGATTCACTTCCATGATGGGTTTTTTTTTTTTTTTTTGGCCGCACCCCGAGGCACACAGGATCTTAGTTCCCTGAAAGGGATCAAACCTGTGCCCCCTGCATTGGAAGCACAGAGTATTAAGCAATGGACCACCAGGGAAATCCCACTTCTATAATGTTTTTAAAACATTTTTTCCCTGCATACTCTTTAATCACCACTTCAAATGACAGCAATTATGTAATTTTTTTTCCTTTAAAAATATTTTATTAACTGCAGTATATATTAGGAGTAATAGTGACAGATGAATAAAACATAAGCTTACAAATTACAAAAAATAATACCTTTGGTATCATAATTGTATATAATACAATACTTGACAATATTTTATTAATGTGACATTCTAATCACAAGATTATTCTGGCTCACTTTTCTACAAGTCCATTAATTAGCTTGGCACAATTTTTACTTTCAGCAACTTCATTTTTGAACAATATAATTGAAAGCAACATCAGTTGCTCTTTTCCAATGCAAGATTGCAAATAGTTTTTGATAATTTGGGATCTCTTAAGAGTATTTTATAGGTTATGACAGCATTGAGATAAATTTCTGACAAATTATTTTGAAATATAAATTTTAGTACATCTAGAGCTGATGATTCTTGTGGAACAATTTTTCTAAAAATATTTAACTTTTCATACTATCAGTTCTGTGTTAAGTCTGAATTTAATTTTAAATGTAAATTTATACCATGGCAATTTAATGGACATTTGCTTGGCAGTGTTGCAGTTTTCAAACCCAGAAATTCTGAACTCTTTGAAATATTCTAATAACTTCCTGATATGCTTTAATGCATATCAGTTGGCTGCCTGTTGACTGTTGTGTCTGTGGGCTTGAACTTGAGTGTGTGCGCACAGCCGCCAGGCGTACCTTTTCTGTTCATGTGCGTGCTTCATGGTCCCATTGGACTCCACATATGACATGCAAGTTCAAAGAGAACATTATTAAGAATTTGAAAGTGGGCAAACATAGGCTCCTTGTGGGGGTGAGCCCCTGCCACCTCACAGTCGCAGGCCCCTGAAGCTGGCCCTGCTCACACCTCCAGGTTTACTGTCTCTGGTCCAACCTTCCTCCCTGTCTCTAATCCCAGCAGAAGCAACATTGCTTTCTGTTCAACTCTTCTTCCTTTTGGTGCCTCCTGTCACATCACCAAAAGGACCTTGCTCCATTAGGCATCTCTTTTCTCTCCAGCATTTTTAAATTATAACGTTCTTTATCAAGAACTTCTAGATGACTGTGAGTGTAAATTTTTAAATATAGAAAATGTATTATTTCTTTTAGCATGGTTGAGTAATAATTGTATTTTTGTGTTGGTAATTTTGAAACTATTTTAGATTTGTGATTTGGTATTAATAATGTTATGTGGACATTTAGGATAGTTTTCAAAGTTGTGAAAATCTCTATCAAAATTTCTTTTATGTATTAGCTGTCTCATTTCAGGGCATTTCAAGTTTTCTTGTGCAATGACCACTTTCAAGTGGCCATTGAATCGACAATTGGCATTAACCAGTTTGTCACTAGTGTTCTTGTTATACTGTAGTATTCTGAGTATTTTATTATCTTTCTCATTGCTCACATTGGTTAAATCAGCAGGCAATTTAAATATTTTCTTCAAATGTGTTAATATGATTTACTTCTCTTCGTTAATTGGATTCTCAAATAAACCAGTGCCTATTCATTATTTCTATTTGGAAATGATCCCCTCATACAAAGAATTACTGATTTTGGTATTATGTGAGTTTTTGTTGTGCTGCAATTCATTTCTCATTGTAGAATCATTGTCTTAATTTCCTTGTACATACTTTTGATTCTGTTTCCTACTCCCTTAATTTTTAATCTGAGTTTTAAAAAGCATATTTAATAGGTAAATTTTAAAACAAAGTATAAGGTCAAATCAATTATCTGTAATTTCCATTTGTTTTACTGAAACTTTCTAAAACATCCTTCTAAAGTTCATTTAATACAACATATTCCCAGCTTACCTTTTCCTTAGCCAGATCCTAAAATATAGTCACAGCTATGCAAAAGTCACCCATCAAAGGTACAATATATGCAGGAGTCATAGGTATGGAAAGAGACACTTGTCTTAATAAATTGAGGTTAAAATGTCTTACTTTTGAAAAATATTATTTAAAAAAAGTTCCATCATGTGAATACGTTACTGAAGTCTTTCTTAGGGACTCTGAAAAGACTCATGCAGGTGCAGGACCTTGAAGCTTAAGTTTCAATAACTTCATGGTAAATGGGCCTCTGCTGCCCACCTGAGGAGGAATCCAACCATGAGCCATCCCAAGAGTATGGGGGCTCTGAAGCTGTAGATGGCTCCCATGGTAAAAACATTCCAGAAACCTAGCCTTGTATGGGACAGAGAATGGGGCTAGGGAAGGTAATTAAGGCCATTTCACCAAAGACAGGTTCAGATTTTAAGACTGCCAAGAGTGACAACTTCGGGTCAGCTGAAGATTGTTGTCTCTTCTATTTACTACTGAGAAAAAAACCAATAGTACAAAGTAAAAAATATGTGAGTTAAGGACATTGCTTCCCAATGATCCCCTAGTTCCTTACCAACACAACTCAAAACAGTCTCAAAATTGGGAAACTCTCGAGGTCAGAGTGCTAGAAGCCTCTAATCTTTCCTAAGTTAAACAAGGAAGGAGTTACTTTGACCTTCACGTGTCTACTGCTACATTGGGTCTACTGCAGGCCTGATCATGTAGTACCACAAAAAGAGGAAGAGCCAAAGTTAAGGCTTCTAACACAGGCTAGGGGCCAATAGTACTGGCTTTTCCAAGACTGAGGGGTTTCCTCGGAGAAAAGAGGCACTTCTCAGTTAAAACCAGGACAGTCGCCGGAGAATCAGGCTGATGGGTCATCCTAAATCAGAGAGATTGATCCTCTAAATGGAGCCCTATATCATAATATTTCCTAAGGGTCAGAATATGGATTTTGGAGTACTACAGTGAGTTTCAATCCAGTTTCTAGTCACAGAACTTGAGCAAATGGCTTAACCTTTCTGGGCCTCATTCATAAATCAGAGATGACAATGTCCATATCATAGAATTTTTGTGATCAATAAATTACCTACTAAATGCAAAGGTCCTAGTATAGAGTCTGATACTTTGAAAACTAGTGGTTTCCCATGTCACTCATATGGTCATAATCATCCAAGGAGTTAGACCTGGTGGGTGAAGTCAGCAGCAGTCAGATGATGGAGATATTTTCAGCCAGGTAAACTGCAGCATCAGGACCCATAGAGTCTGTCCAAATAAAAGCTACCAAATATAAGGGTCTTTGAGAATGTCTTGGGGTATTAGGGAAGAGGTTTCTGTCTCTTCTGTCTCTTCTTTCTCTTCTCTGAAGAGAAAGGAATTGGTAAGAACCAGGCAGATTACACAAGTACCAGCCGAATGGGCTAGTTTCAAGGTAGCACATCAATCCCATCAGGGAATTAGTACCACAACCAGAAAGCTGAAGAGGTTGGAATTTTGGCTTTGTGTCCTTGGGTGACAAAAGCTTCTTTGTACCTATGTTGTAGAAGAATTTATTAGTGGAGATTAGTACTAATGAATGCTAAATTCCTGGGACTAAGCCTGAGTCCTGGTAGGTACTGAATAAGTGGAAAAAAAGAGTGATACAGGTGACCCATCCTCAGCCTAGTAAGGCTTAGGGGTTATGTGCCACTCCTAGAGCCCATGACAAGTGTGCCAGTTACCCAGATACCTTAGTGGCAGGCATGCAGGGATCTCTCTTGGCCGATTGCTCATGGGTCCATCTATTCTGTATGGCCAATCTGGGTGCCAAAGTGTCTGAGATCATATCTGCTACCCAAAGAGAACTTTGTGATAAAGTGTTCAAATTCCAGTGATCAGCTGAGCTAAAAAGACTCAAGTGGGAGTACCAATCAGAGCATCAGGAAGCTCTAGACCTAGATATGTGAGAGGGTATAAAGCAAGGGCAGTGGTAAGTAACACAGCAGTGACTGAGCTAAGCTATGAACCCCTCAAGGGCAGAAGTTTTACTTTCTGTGTTTGTATCTCAACAGTGGCAGCTCCATCCCAGGAGGGCAATAGCTGTTTGCTGGTATTGCTTCTGGTGTAAGCTGGAGTGTTAGCCAAGTGTCTTTTTGAACCTGGGGAAGGGAGAGGGTCTAACTTTTGTTGGACACATTGTTGGCTTCATGGGATAATTGGGCACAGTGAATACACAAGACTTCACAGATTTCTTTAGATAAGGGGAATGCCTTTTGGTTCAGTTGTGGGTGCTATTCTGGGATCTGGAAGGGCAATTGGGTGAGCAATATATTAATAGTGATAATAGAATCCATTGCCACTGGAGAGCAGCAACTATCCATGTATCCTTGGGCTTACTGGTGTTGAGAATGCCAGAGAAGCATGATTTGGGCAAAACTGAGGGAATCACTTGTGTCAGAGGAAGATGAGACCTCCCAGGAATAGCACCTGGGGCCTTTGGGAAAAGATAGGTTCACTAGTACAGTAATTAACTTGAAGATGGGTCCAATAAATATTTGTTCAATGGTTGAACAAATAAAATAATGAACAAATGAGTACTGTGGTTTTCAAATGCTCCGGGTGACCTTAGGCAGAGTTGCCACATTCAATGAACTGTCAAATACCCAGAATATCAGAAAACTGGGCAAAAACGTAAAGTTATAGAAATTAGAAGAGAATCACATTCCAGTATTTCTTAGCTGTCGCACAACTATTTGAGTGAAATAGGTTTTCTAAAGCTATTGTACAGATTTGGAGCTGAGGAGTATTTTCACATGAAATTCTTTTGGCTGATGTTATGAAGCCTTATAGTCACCACAGTGAAGAAGAAATCACTGGCGTTTTGATGTATTTAAGAGAGCAAGATGGGTTTGTGGTATATAGGGGTTGGGGTAATAGAAATTTAAAATGCAAAACCTCAATCAATGTTTTGTGATTTTTTTCAAAATTGTTACATTCTAAAACTTTAAGAGTGAAGAACTTTGCTTTATGTAATTTCCCAACTGCTATCTTTTATAAGGGCTTCTAAAGTAATATAATATTTTCTCTCTTAGAGAAAAACACAAACTTTCTAAAGTAATTTAAGCTATCTGCTTTATTGCCCATTACCTTTGGCACATCAAGTAGTAAATCTCATACTAAAAATCAGCATGTGGAGCATTATTGCAATCCACAAAATCTTCTTGGAGGGGGAAAAAAAGTAAAGAAATATCCTAAGGCATAATATGCAAAACCACTTTTCACTATTCAAAGAACCATTGTGGACTCGGCTGACAATCCTATAATGACCTTCGTTGTTGCTCAGAAAGTATATGCTCTGTGAATACAACACATTCCACATTATCTAAAACTCGGTATTAAGGACTGATTCTGTTTTTAGTCCAGCAAGGGAGTGAAAGATGACTTTTCACTTAATTCCCATGACTTAGAACATGCCCTTAGCAAAACTGTTGAACTTTCTGTGCTTACATTCATAGAACAGAAATCCTAGCCTGATTAGTAAGGATGCAAAAAACATTAGCTTGAGCTTTTGATTAATTCAGCTGCATAAACTTACTTTGCATACACTAACTAAACCAGAGAAATTTAGGTAGCCTGATCTATAAATTTCATTTAATCCAAATTGACCAAGATTTCTGAAATGTACACTTGGTTTTTTTTTTCTAAAGTTGGAAAATCCATTCATAATTCTAGTTAATACTGGTTTTGTATCGAAGATTATGGATATTAAGTTGATTATATCACCAAGAAACCACTGTTTTCTATTACTATTTTTAGAAGTTAAATAAGAAATTTTCTTGTCTGTGGTCATGATACCTAAAGAAACTCACTTAGTGAGTGGGTTGTATTATCTACTCAAAGATATTACTGATATTACTTTGAAATGTATTGAAGAGCCAGGATGAGGACATATTTTGGACAACTAATTGACAACCAATATTATTTGTGTAGGACAGAAATGGGGAAAAAATGAACTTTTTAAAAATAGAAGTCATTCAACACCCACATGAAAACTTAGGGGAACATCTACACCAAGGTGGACCTAACTTCTAAGTCCATGACTCTACAGAACAACCCACAGGAGATCAGAGCTCACAGAACTTTGAGAGGGTGCCATCACACCCTACAACAGCTAAAGCCATATTCTGGTTCAGCGCCTCTTTCTGAGAATAATGTATCAGGGCAACCGTATAATCAAATGCTGAACAATTTTTGTGAGAATTGTCTTCATAAAGAAAGCAAGATGTTAGAAAAATGTTTCTAAGACAATAAAGAGATTAATATTATTTATGCTGTGTTTCATTACACTCCCTTGGTTTCAAATGATTCTTCTTTCAAAAACACTCAAAATCCTCCAGATATGATCCATATTGTTGAGTTGGACTATAGAACAATCATTTAAAGATTCTGGCTTGCCATTTACTCATTCACTTATTTAACAAATATTGACTGAGCAGTAACTAGGTCAGCTAAAAGGAAGGAAGATACTCTCAAGGAGCTCACGGCTTGCTGTTAAGAGAGGGCCTCCTAGGGAAATAAACTGATTAGGAAAGTATGGTCTTGCTATTGGGTTTGTAAGTCCAGGAATTTCATTTTTCAGTGTACCCATCGGTAATTTGACTCAGGAGAATAAATGCACGAGACACACAATTAAAGACAAAGAATCTTGAAAGCATCAAAATAAAAGTGACTTGTTACATATAAGGGTCCTCTCATAAATTATTAGAGGATTTCTCAGCAGAAACATTACAAGCCAGAAGGGAGTGGGATGATATTGTCGAAGTACTGAAAGAAAAAACCTGCTGACCAAGAATACTATATGGGGCAAAACTGACCTTCAAAAATGAAGGAAAAATAAAGAACTTCCAAGATAAAGGCTGAGGGAGTTCATCACCACTAGGCATGCATTACAAGAGTTGCTAAAGGAAGTTCTTCAAGTTAAAATAAAAGACCCTAGCCTGGAACGTAAAAGGATGTGAAAATATAAATCACCCTGGTAAAGGTAAATATATAGACAAATACAGAATCCTGTAATATTGTAGTGGTGGTACATAAATTATTTTCAGTTCACCTATAGAATTTAAATTATAAAAACATAAAAATATACTCATAAATATATGTTAATGGATAAAAAATATAAAAAAGATGTAATTTGTGACATTGATAATGTAGTGGGGAAAATTTAAAGGAGTAGAGTTGTCATGTCACTGTAGTTAAGCTGTTATCAGTTTAAAATAGATTGTTTTAGCTATAATATGCTTTATGTAATCCATATGGTAACAACAAAGAAAATACCTATAGAAGATGCCCAAAAGAAAACAAGAAAGGAATCAAAGTCTGTCTTTACAAAAAATCAGTTAAACACAAGAAAGGCAGCAATAGAGGAAAAGAGGGACAAAATAGCTCTACAACATACAGAAAACAATAAACAAAATGACAATATAAGGCTTTCTTTCCTATCACCAGTTACTTCAAATATAAAGGGCTTAAACTCTCCAATAAAAAGACATAGAGTGTATGAATGGGTGAAAAAATAAGGTCTATTGATATATGCTGTTTAAAAGAGACTCACTCTAGATATAAGGGCATACATAGGCTGAAAGTAAAAGGACGGGAAAAGATATACTAAGCAAATGGTAAACAAATAAGAGTAGGAGTGGATATACTTATAGCAGACAAAATAAACTTTAAGTCAAAAACCATTACAAGATACAAACAAGGACATTATATAATCACAATATAATCAATTCAGCAGGAAGACATAATGCTTATAAACACTTATGTACAAAATAGCAAAGCATCCAACGATATGAAGCAAACATTGACAGAATTGAAAAGGGAAATAGTAAAAATAATAGTAGATTTCAATACTCTACTTTTAATAATGGGTAGGTCAATCAGACAGAAGATCAATAAGCAGAGGACTTGAACAACACTATAGACAATTGAACCTAATAGACATATATAGAAGATTCCACCCAACAAGAGCAGAATAGATATTCTTCTCAAGAGCATATTGAATATTCTCCACATATCTGACCACAGAACAAAATAGCTGTCACCTCCATTCTGCTCCTTTATCTCTAGTAAGAGAATCACCAGTCCACTTCAACTGGAAATGTACCAAAAAAAGAGAATTCTAAGAAATATAGTTCAGTGAAGTGGACACTTTACAAAGTCATCACAGTCATTCATTAATTCAATAGTGTTCTGTGCAGTATGCCCTTTGTATTCTCAGTTGCCACATCTACAGATTCAACCAAACACAAATCAAAAAAAAAAAATTTCTAGAAAGTTTCAGAAATCAAAACTTGAATTTGCCCTGCACCAGAAACCATTTACTCAAAATTTACCTTGGGTTTACAACCATTTACATAGCATCTACATTGTATTAGGCATTATAAGTAATCTAGAGATAATTTAAAATATATGGGAGGATATGTGTAGGTTATATGCAAATACTACACCATTTTGTATAAAGAGCTTGAGCATCTTCAGATTTTGGTATCTGCATGGGGTCCTAGAATGAGTCCCCAATGAATATAAAGGGACAATTGTATTTTGTTCTTTTCTCACCTTACATATTCTCTTGCCTGCCTCAGCCTCCTCTATGACTTCAACTACCAGTTCTATGTGAATATCTCCCAACTTTATATTCCCAGCTTAGCTGACTTGTCTCCTGAGCTCTAGACATAGATAATCAAGATGTTGCTGGACATCACCTCGATATCTCACATAATCCTCAACTTATTCAGAATGAACCTCTTTCCTCTTTCCATAGTTCTCATTCTAGCTAACAGTGCCATTATTTACCTAGCACGCAAACCAGAAATCTTCTTGTCATTCCATACAACTTTCCTTCTCAAACACCTATGACTAGTGAATACTAGCTCCTATTTACTCCATTTCTCCTAGACTACTACTGCTATTATTCTAAATCAAGCCATTATCATCTCACATATAGATCAAGGCAACCACCTCCTGTCATCCTGTTCTCTTTCTTTTGTTTTTTTTTTTTTTGCGGTACGCGGACCTCTCACTGTTGTGGGCTCTCCCATTGCGGAGCACAGGCTCCGGACGCGCAGACTCAAGAGCCATGGCTCACGGACACAGCCGCCCTGCGGCATGTGGGATTCTTCCCGGACCAGGGCACAAACCCGCGGCCCCTGCATTGGCAGGCGGACTCTCAACCACTGCGCCACCAGGGAAGCCCCTGCCCTCTCTTTTTACCCTATCATACTTTGTGATTTAAGTATAGAAACCTGATCTATTACCCCACTATGTAAAACCCTTCACTGCTGCCCTTTAAGATAAAGGATGAAAACCAAACTTTGCATAGCATAAAGAATTCTCAATGATCTATGACCTATCTTATCTGTAATAAGGTTGTAGCTATTATATTTGCTCCCTTTTATAAGACTCACACTGACCTATTTTATTATTACTCCTTCCCTGGAAATTCTCATTCTGTAGCTGGAAGAAAGAAAAAAGCTTTCTTCTCTCTTGATGTTAGGTTAGAATGTGAATCTCGAGCTCCCAGTGCTTGTTTTCTTTGCACTGTAGAGAAAGCCCTGCATAGTGAAAAGGAACAAACCATAAGATAACAAACAAAGAAGAGATAAGAGACAAAGATGGAGAAACTGAGTCCTAATAGAAGTTGTGTCTCTGGATCCCACTGCCTTAAAGACTATCTTTGTCTTTTTGTAGTTTAGTTATTTAAATCAACAAATTTTCCTTATATGTTTAAGTTCATTTGAGCTGTATTTCTTTCTCTTGCAATCAAAAGAGTACTGATTCATATAATCCTCACACATACATTTAATGTGTAGCCATACTGCACCACATTCACACACTCCCATCTCATGTCACTGTGTCTTTGCACACAGAATTCCTCCTCATTTTTTGTGGATGAGCTTGAAGAATCATCCTTCAAGACTCTATTTAAACATCAAATCTTACCAAGTTACTTCTTGATACCTTCAGATTAGACTGACAATTATGATTTGAAGTGAGGGCCTCACCATAGATACAGAATTTACCACTTTATATTTATTTATTTCCCTTATTAGGTGGTAAAATTTTTGAGAAAAGGGACACTGTCTTCTTCATTTTTATGTCATTGATCACAGTGTCTGAGATAGAGAAATTGCACAATTAATATTTGTTAAATCATGGGTGATTTTACAATTTATGCTTACTATTTTGAAGGAGGATTATTTTTGTGCCCAGGGAGAAGTCTTATCAATTTTTTGGAAGTACTTATAGAAACTCTCCATATTATCACTTTATATATATGCTATGCGAACAAAGAAAAGGACAAATGCTATTGTTTCCATTTTATAGAAGGTATAGTAAGTCAATTTATAGTATTTGTCAAAAATGTAAGTTAACAAAATAAATGGGAATAAAACCAAAAGGAGATCTCCTTTAGGACATGGGTTTCTAGGCATTGTGAAATGAGATTGATATTAACAAGAAGCAATCCAGTGGAGACTCATCCAAGTCTTGAGGCAAAGTTTTCATAGTAAATACCCTTATGATTATCAACTTCAAATTTGGTATGTATAATCACCTGAGTTAAGCTTTATATTCATTTTTCAAAGATCAACAATAATAAATTGATGTACCTATACACAATTGTTCATAGAAAGCTCTGTAGCTTCCCAATTTAGGTCAGTTTCCTAATATTCAAAACAAAACTCTAAGTCAGTTTGCATGAAATTGCACCAGACAGCCTCTGCACTTCATTTTCAAATTATCTTGTATTGTTCACTTCAACCAACACAAAGCAATAATTTTAGTAATTTAATGTTACTTTATTTTACTTGAGATTAATCTCCAAATTGATAAATAGATGTATATAATTCTAGCCAACTAGATTGATATCAAATAATTGCAAAGAGCATTTTAATTCTAATAGAAACATTCATGTATATATATATATATATATATATTAGCATGTCTAAAGATAATTTTAGCCTAGTAATACAATACAGAGCTGAGTTCAGGGAGTAATAATAGAAAATTTTCTTCATTGAACTACAGAAAAGCTGTGAATCAAACCAATTCTTTTTCTCATCTGTAGTCAACCACCATTGTATCCCTTCTCCTTTCTTTTGAGGTTTTTAGCCAAGAAAAAGATCTAGGTTCATCTGATTTTAATCCCATAGGCAGAGATGACCATTTGAATCAATGAACTCTGATTCTTTCCTATAGGAAAGCTGAAAAACCTTTGGTAAATACATTTACAAAACATAACATTGAATGGAGACTTTTTCCTTTTTGACCTTCCTTTTCTCAATTTCTCAAAGAAAAACTGTGACAGAGCTGACTGTTCTCAAACTTTTTTAACTGGGCTACCACAGTGGTTTTTCTTTTCCTTTCTTTCTCTTATCATTTTTCTTTTCTTTATGTCTCTCTTTTTTTAATGTATGTGAAATACCAGTGAGCTAAAAAGAGTTGAAAGAGCACAACTTCTTCCTAACTTTATATTCTTGCCTTTGGCCAACAACTTCAAGTTTTCTCTTCTAGGAAGTGCTGGAGGAGTAAATGAAGAATAGTGAGCCAAATTTCAGAATTCTCAAGAAGAATTCAGGGACAGATCTCTTTAACATTTTCCAGCAATGATGGAACCATATGAGAAAGAAATAAATATTAGTAGTAATTTTGCATTAGGGGTGGTCATGGAGTACTGAAGGAAAAAATAATCCCACTCAAAGTATTATGCTATAAATCATGCAAATTGAATTTATGTTGTATGTGGGCAAATAGGGTTCCAAAAAATCTGTAAACAGAGGAAAAGAGCCTTCTTTTTGTGTTAACTATATCTATAGTTTTTGTTTGATGCACTATTTATTCTCAGAGATTATTGCTGAGAGTTGCACATAGTAGGCACTCAATAATTGTATGTTGAGTGATTTCTGATTAAATACAGGAATTGTATCCACTTTTATATGGAAAATCATGTTTTCCTTGAATCTTAATCATTATTTTTATTATAATTATTACTACCTATCAAATTTCTTCAATTTGCCCACCATTGTAATATGCATGCCTTGTTAGGTATTTCTCTGTGATAATAGGACATTCCAGAAGTATCACATAATTTCTTAGGAATCAAGTGAATAAACTATTTGATCAGCAAGCATCTGTTATCAATACTCTAAAATTTAATAAAAGAACAATGTTTTATTAGTGGTAATGTTGGTTTTGTTACAAAGTAAAAGTTATCTTATATAAGATAAACACATTAAAAAAATTAAAAATTTTTCCCCAAAAAACTTAATCATCCAGAAAGAAATATTTTTAGTTTGCTGCAATAGTGAGAAGTCAATTGTGAAAAGTATAATTTTCTGTATTTATTCCTTTCAATAAGTAAATTTTAGAAATTTAACTATATTAATATAAATAACTGGCTAACTTCAACTGTCAAATCCAGAGTTTCATAATGGATATGATGAATAATATCTTTAGTATTTTTAAAGATTTGGGTTGGGCAAAAAATACTAAATAGGTCCTAAGTGACAAGAGTGAGTCAGTGTCTATGAACCTCAGGTCAATGTGACTCCGATGAAGCACAATATGTAACAATGATTCACTACCAACAGGATAGCAACCTACCATTTTTTGAAAGCTAGACATAAACAACTGGCAAAGACTGAAAATAAGCTTGAAGTATACAATCTATGGATCTGAAGAAGCATCTGTTTTGTCTATCTAATTAATCAATTGTTCTTAAACTTTAATTAACAGAGAATATTAGAGGGATAGGATGTGGATCAAATAAAATGTTATTGCATTGTAAGATGGAATCACAGCAGAAGCCAAGACATTTATTGAAATGAAGTATTTAGTTTCAAAGCAGTCTACATTGATGTCTTGTTATAACAATTTTATTTTGACAGACCAAACGATGCATGAATATGCAGTTATCTGGTCTGATGGATGTGTTACTGTGCAAAGGTATAACAATCTGTGCTTTCTTATTGAATGATTGAATTTGCATTTTTTCCTCAGAGAACAACTATAAACTGTATTTTCAACTAATTTACTATCTTGAAAATTTCTTGTTAGTTAGCAACATAATCATGGTTACTTTATTACCAGATAAGAAGTAATTTTGTAAGGTTGATAGCATAAGAATTGTTCGATAGAATTTGGTCAACAATTCGGGAAGATGGTGCCATGGGGTCGTTTGTGAAGGTAAGCAAGAGTCTGTTATGAACTGAATGGTGTCCTCTCAAAATTCATGTGTGGAAGTCATAACACCCAATGTGACTGTACTTGGAGATAGGGTCGTTAATAAAATAATTAAGGATAATTAAGGTCATATGGATGGGGCCCTAATCCAATAGGACTGTGGTCTTAAAAGAAGAGACACCAAGAGTGTGCATATACAAAGGAAAACTATGTGAGGACACATTAAGCGATGATGCACTACCATCAGCTTTTGAAATTTGCTATGCTAGTCTTCCATTGCATTATTCATCTTGTGATCACTGTTCAGTACTGATGTATAAGTGTTCCAAGTTTCTGGTGGAAATCTTGGAGCTTCTTGTTTTCTCTCTCCGCCATACCTTCCATGGACTTACACTCTCTCAACATAATCCATCAGTTCATCTAAATTTTCTTCTGCATTCTCCACAATATACTCAAAAGTTTCATTTACATCTTCCAAAGACATAAGTGGAAGTCTAAACAATGTGTATGCACATGTACAATGTTACTTTCCATTGTCATACACTCATGTGTTAGACTCAAAGAAGATATTTTTTGTCAAAATGATTGTGAAAAGTGAAACAAGCATTTTTAGTTGTGCATTTGGTAGGAATAGTCAAATTGCATTTGAGATTGCATTCATATTTGCAATCTTGAAATTCATCACACACAGTGAAGAGATAATATCAAGATTTCTTTCCCATGCAAATTCAAGAACTTTCATATATATATATATGAAATATATATATATATATGAAATATATATGTATATATATATATATATATCTGTAAGTGTCATCTCACATTTCCATTGTTAATGCATAAATCAATGGCATAGTATAACCCAACACTACAGCATGTGTAGTAAATAACTGAGTGAACTCTGTTGGTGCCATCTTGAAGTTGCCATCACTGAATAATGAGGTACTGGCATTTAATGTTGTATATTGTCATGAGTTGTGTAAATAAGAATTCTTTTGTCATCTCAAGCACTGGAATAATGCATAAGAAATTGTTCTCTGTGTCTGGAATTATACTCCTCTGGAATTTCAGTTCAATACAATTAAGTTGGGTTTTGAGGTTGATGTTTATTTTGAGTTCTATTTACTTGCTTCTTTAATCAGTTTCTTTCCTATAGCATCTCAATATCATAAAGAGTTCTTCAAAGTACCTGTGATGGTGTTGCATTTGGTTCTTCCAAATGTTGTCTTAAGCTTTTCATGGTTTTCCTTACTTCTTCTTTAACCTCAGTGTTGTGCTCATATTTTCCTGTCCCATTTTGAATGGCTATAATGTTATCCAAATCTTGACTAATTGTACATTGGACGTTGCAGATTCTCATCTTTTTACAGCACCAGTACCTTTCACTTCTATCTTTGTTAAAGGAATGGAAATAGTAACAAAACCCACTATAACATAGCACTGGCTTTTCTTTTTGTGAGTATACTGTTTCTGCCACATTCTGCTGAGAATTTTCAAATCAAGATGTCATATTGCCAAGCAACAGGAGAAGGGTCATTTTTTTTCTTTTGTAGCTGTCTGACCAATGGTCACTGATTTAAAGGTAGGAAAAACATTACTTATATCTTATGAAATTGACACCTCATTCAGCTGGGCTGGATCAGCCAGTAGGTAAGCACCAGCCAAGGACAGGTAAGTGTGGGAGTCATACCTACAAAAACCTCTCCAAATAGCAGCCCATACTTCTTGTGGTCTAGAGCTCTCATACCTCTATATAACAAAATTCAAGGGAAACATCACCTATTAACTCTGGGAGATGGGATAGCTGTAGGGGGGTTAATTAGATACTCAGTGTCCCCATTATGGTGCTACTACACCCAACCACTAAGTGGTAGAGAGCCACACTGTTACCGAACCAAACTTGAGTCCACTTGCCCACACACAGTAAAGCCAATCTACTGACACTGGGTGTGGTGAAGGAAAGTGCAGGGTTTATTGCAGGGTACCAAGCAAGGAGTCTAGGCAGCTAGTGCTTAAAAGGCCTGAACTCCCCAAAGACTTTCAGAGAAAGGTTTTTAAAGAGAGGGTGAGGGAGGAGGGGTTGTGGGGTGCAAGATCAGATTGTGTACATTCTTCTGTCTGGTTGGTGGTGAGATAATTGGGAATCAACACCATCAACTTTCTGGTTCCAACTGGTCTGGGGTCTACATGCTTGTGGGCAGCATAGAGTTAACTTCTTCCACATGGTGGGGGTTTCACTATCTGTAAAACAGCTCAAAGGATATGGCTCAGAATATTATCTATAGCCCTTGAGGAGGAACTACAGGTCCTTCTTTGTTTATTGGCAAAACAATTATTATTTTGTCTTGCTTGACTGTTTTCCTTTCCTTATGCATTTTCTCACTTCTCTGAATAAATTTACTCATTGGAACTCGGGTAAGGCCTAGGAGGCTAAAGTTTTTCTACAGACAATGTGGAGGACATGGCAGGGTGGGGATGATGTGTCCTGCTTGGTTACAACACTTGATCTCATTGCTTCCAAACAAGCAAGACGCTTTGTAAAGAGCCTACATTAACATGTTCCCCACCTGTTTTTTATAGTGTTTCGCCAAGCTTCTCTTTTCAAACTCCTCCCTCATGGAACAACCCTGCCACATCCAACCAAATGCCCAGTGACATATAGGCATAACTTATTTTACTGCACTTCCCAGATAATTGTGTTTTTTACAAATTGAAATTTTGTGGCAAACCTGCTTTGAGCAAGTCTATTGGCACCATATTTCCAAAAGCATTTGCTCACTTTGTGTCCCTGTGTCTTATTTTGGTAATTCTCGCAATATTTCAAACTTTTTCATTATATTTGTTATGGTGATCTGTGATCAGTGATCTTTGATGTTATTTTGTAATTGTTCTGGGGTGCCTTGAACTGTGCCACATAAAATGACACACTTAATCAATAGATGCATTTGTTCTGACTGCTCCACTGACCAACCCTTCCCCATCTCTTTCCCTCTCCTTGGGCCTCCCTACTTTCTGAGACACAACAACATTGAAATTAGGTCAGTTAATAAGCCTACAATGACCTCTAAGTGTTCAAGTGAAAGGAAGAGGCACACATCACTAACTTTAAATCAAAAGCTAGAAATCATGCCTTAGGAAGTCATATTGAAAGCTGAGATAGGCTGAAAGCTAAGCCTCTTGCACCAAATAGCCAAGGAAAAGTTCTTGAAGTAAATTAAAAGTGCTACTCCAGTGAACACATGAATGATATGAAAGCGAAACAGCCTTGTTGCTGATTTGGAGAGAGTTTAATAGTCTAGATAGAAGAATCAAACCAACCACATTTCCTTAAGCCAAAACCTAATCCAGAGAAAGGCCCTAACTCTTCAATTTTCCGAAGGCTGAGAGAGGTGAGGAACCTGTAGCAGAAAAGTTTGAAGCTAGCAGAAGTTGGTTCATGTAGTTTAAGGAAAGAGGCCATCTCCATAACATAAAAGTGCAAGGGTGGCTTCCCTGGTGGCACAGTGGTTGAGAGTCCGCCTGCCGATGCAGGGAACACGGGTTTGTGCCCCGATCTGGGAAGATCCCACATGCCGTGGAGCGGCTGGGCCCGTGAGCCATGGCCGCTGGGCCTGCGTGTCTGGAGCCTGTGCTCCGCAACGGGAGAGGCCACAACAGTGAGAGGCCCGCGTACAGCAAAAAATAAATAAATAAATAAATAAATAAAAGTGCAAGGAGAAGCAGCAAATGCTGATGTAGAATCTCTACCAAGTTATACAGAAGACCTAGTTAAGATAATTAATGAATGTGGCTACACTAATTAATAGATTTTCAATGTAGACAAAACAGCTTTATACTGGAAGAAGATACCATCTAGGACTTTCATAGGTAGGGGAGAGAAGTCAATTCTTGGCTTCAGAGCATCAAAGGATAGGTTGACTCTCTTGGTAGTGCATAATGCAGCTAGTGACTTTTAAGTTGAAGCCAAGGCTCATTTACCATTCTGAAAATCCTAGAGCCCTTAAGAATTCTGCTGAATCCACTCTGCTCTAAAACTAGAACAAACAAAGCACATTTGTTTACAACATGGTTTACTGAATATTTTAAGCCTACTGTTGAGAGCTACTGCTCAGAAACAAAGATTCCTTTCAAAATATTACTGCTTATTGACAGTACACCAGGTCACCCAGAGCTCTTGTTGAGATGGACAATGTGATTCATGTTGTTTTCATACATGATAATACAATATCCATTCTGAAGCCCATGGATTAAGGGGTAATTTTGACTTTAAAGTCTTATTACTTAAGGTAAGTATTTTGTAAAGCTATAGCTTCCATAGATAGTGATTCCTCTGATGGATATGTACAAAGTAAGTTGAAAACATCTGGAAAGTATTCACCATTCTAGATGCCATTAAGAACATTTGCGATTCATAGGAAGGGATCAAAATATCAACATTAACAGGAGTTTGAAAGAGGTTGATTCCAACCCTCATGGATAACTTTGAGGGGTTCAACACTTCAGTGGATGAAGTAACTGCAGATGTGGTGGAGATAGCAAGAGAACTAGTATTAGAAATGGAGCCTGAAGATGGGACTGAACTGTTGCAATCTCATGGTAAAACTTTAATGGACGAAGAGTTGCTTCTTATGGATGAGCAAAGAAAGTGGTTTCTTTTTTTTTTTTTTTTTTTGCGGTACGCGGGCCTCTCACTGCTGTGGCCTCTCCCGTTGCGGAGCACAGGCTCCAGACGCGCAGGCTCAGCGGCCATGGCTCACAGGTCCAGCTGCTCCGCGGCATGTGGGATCTTCCTAGATCGGGACACGAACCCGTGTCCCCTGTATCGTCAGGCGGACTCTCAACCACTGCGCCACCAGGGAAGCTCAAAAGTGGTTTCTTGAGATGTTATTTTCTCCTGGTGAAGATGGCTGTGAAGATTGTTGGAATGACAACAAAAGATTTAAAATATTACATGAACTTAGTTGATAAAGCATCAGCAGGGTTTGAGATGATTGACTCCAATTTTGAAAGAAACTTTACTGTGGGTAAAATGCTATCAAGTGTCATTGCATGCTACAGAGTTCTTGTTTGTGAAAGGAAGAATCAATTGATGTGACAAACTTCCTTGTTGCCTCATTTTAAGGAATTGCTACAGCTACCTTAACCTTCAGCAACCACAACCCTGATGAGTCATAGCCATCAGCATGGAGGCAAGACCTTCCACCAGGAAAACCACTGTGACTTGCTAATGACTCAGATGATGGCTAGCATTTTAAAATATACATTTATTTATTTATTTATTTTTGGCTACGTTTGGTCTTCATTGCTGTGCGCGGGCTTTCTCTAGTTGCGGCGAGCATGGGCTACTCTTCGTTGCGGTGCACAGGCTTTCATTGTAGTGGCTTCTCTTGTTGCGGAGCACGGGCTCTAGGTGTGCAGGCTTCAGTAGTTGTGGCTCACAGGCTTCAGTAGTTGTGGCTCTATAGCACAGGCTCAGTCATTGTGGCGCACAGGCTTAGTTGCTCCGCGGCCTGTGGGATCTTCCCGGACCAGGGCTCGAATCTGTGTCCCCTGCATTGGCAGGCAGATCCTTAACCACTGTGCCACCAGGGAAGTCCCGGTTAGCATTTTTTTAGTAATAAAATGTTTTAAAATTAAGGTATCACATTGTTTTCTAGAAATAATGTTATTGCACACTTAATAAACTACACCATAATGTAAAATATTACTTTCATATGCACTAGGAAACTGAAAAAAACCTGACTTACTTTATTGCAATATTCACTTTATTGCAGTGGTCTGGAACCAAACCTACAATATCTCCAAGGTATGCCTGTATTAACACAACATGCATCATGAGATCCCCTTCTCAACTTGTCCTCTGTCTTGTTCTCTAACTATAGAACTCTTCCTTGGTACACATAGTTAATATAAATCCTACTCTTCTGCAAGATTTGAACCCTGACTCATCTACCTGACCCTGTATACCATTACCAGCTAGGCTACTGAGACAAGAAAGGTTATTATTGGCAATATAGCCACAACACAGTTATTGGACCAATAAAACATGAATGTATTTTTATGTATTAATCCTGTAAACCAAAAGTATAAATAAATGTTATGGACTATTTTAACCCAGGGATATTTTCTAAGAAGCTTCTAAGAAGTTTTAACAGAAGCAGATAAATGTGAGGGTTTATTTCTGAGCTCTCCATTCTATTCCATTGGTCTGTATGTCTGTCTTTATGCCTGTAACACACTCTTTTGATTACTGTAGCTTTGTAGTAAGTTTTGAAATCCAGCTTTGCTCTTTTTCTAGTTGGTTTGGTGATTGAAGATCCCTTAATATTCCATATGAATTTTAGGATGGATTTTTCAATTCTGCAAAAAAAACATCATTGGGTTTTGATAAGGGTTTCAGTGGATCTGTAGATCATTTTGGGTAGCATTGGTTTCTTAACAATATTGTCTTCCAATCCATAAACCCAGGATGCTTTTCTTTTTATTTGTCTTCTTTAATTTCCTTCAGTAATGCTTTATAGTTTTCAATGTACAAGTCTTCATCATTGTGGTTAATTCTTAAGTATCTTATTCTTTTCAATATCATTGTTTTCTTAATTTCCTTTTCAGATTATTCATTGTTAGTGTACAGAAGCACAACTGATTTTTTGTGTTGATTTTTTAATTATCTAATATTTTTTATTGGAGTATAGTTAATTTACAATGTTTCTGCTGTACAACAAAGTGAGTCAGTTATACATATACATATATCCACTCTTTTTTTTAGATTCTATTCCCATATAGGCCATTACAGAGTATTGAATGGAGTTCCCTGTGCTATACAGTAGGTTCTTATTAGTTATCTATTTTATATATAGTAGTGGGTATATGTCAATCCCAATCTCCCAATTTATCCCTCCACCCCTTATTCCCTGGTAACCATAAGTTTGTTTACTATAGCCGTGACTCTAGTTCTGTTTTGTAAATAAGTTCATTTGTACCCATGTTTTTAAGATTCCACATGTAAGCGATATCATATGATATTTGTCTTTCTGTGTCTGACTTACTTCACTCAGTATGACAATCTCTAGTCCACCCACGTTGCTGTAAATGGCATTATTTCATTCTTTTATGGCTGAGTAATATTCCATTGTGTATATGTAACACATCTTATTTATCCATTTTTCTGTTGATGGACATTTAGGTTGCTTCCATGTCCTGGCTATTGTAAATAGTGCTGCAATGAACATTGGGGCGCATGTATCCTTTCAAATTATGGTTTTCTCTGGATATATGCCCAGGAGTAGGATTGCTGGATCATATGGTAGCTCTATTTTTAGTTTTTTAAGGAATCTCCATACTGTTCTCCATAGTGACTGTCCCAATTTACATTCCCACCAACAGTGTAGGAGGGTTACCTTTTCTCCACACCTTCTCCAGCATTTATTGTTTGTAGATTTTTTGATGATAGCCATTCTAATTGGTGTGAGGTGGCACCTCATTGTAGTTTTGATTTTCTCTAATAATTAGTGATGCTGAGCACAGTTTCATGTGCATCTTGGCCATCTGTATGTCTTCTTTGGAGAAATATCTATTTAGATCTTCTGCCCAGTTTTTGATTGGGTTCTTTGTTTTTTTTGATATTGAGCTGCATAAGCTGTTTGTATATTTTGGAGATTAATCCCTTATCAGTTGCTTAATTTGCAAATATTTTCTCCCATTCCGTGGGTTGTCTTTTTGTTTCATTTATGGTTTCCTTTGTTGTGCCAAAGATTTTGAGTTTAATTAGGTCCCATTTTTTAATTTTTGTTTTTATTTCCATTACTCCGGGAGATGGATTGAAAAAGATATTACTGCAATTTATGTCAGAGAGTGTTCTGCCTATGTTTTCCTCTAAGAGTTTTATAGTGTCCGGTCTTACATTTAGGTCTTTAATCCATTTTGAATTTATTTTTGTGTGTGGTGTTAAATGGAGGAAAGACAGTCTCTTCAATAAATGGTGCTGGGAAAACTGGACAACTACATGTAAAAATATGAAATTATATTGATGTTGATTTTTGTATGTTCATAAGTGAATGATGAATTTTTAAATTAGTTCTAACAGCTTTTTATAAAAATGTGGAGTCATTAGTATTGGTGCAGATGAGATCATTCCATCTACAAACAGAGATAATTTTATAAATATTTTCCTTTCCAATTTGGATTACTTTTATTTATTTATTTTTCTTACCTGATTGCTCTGATTAGGGCTTTCAGTACTGTGTTGAATAGAGGTAGCAAACATGGGCATCCTTATCTTGTTCCTGTTTTTAAAAGAAAAGTTTTAGCTGCATCATAGAATTTGATGTTAACTGTGGGTTTTTCATAGATGGCCTTTATTATGTATTATGAGGTAATTTTCTTCCTAGTTTGCTGAATGTCATGACTGAAACTGTTGAATTTTGTCAACAGTGTTGAATTGAGATGATCTTGTTTTTAATTGTGTTAATGTGATGTATGACATTGATTGATTTTCATTTGTTGAAACAACTTTGCATTACATGAATCACTATGTTGTACACCTGAAACTAATATAATATTGTAAATCGACTATGCTTTAATTTAAAAAAATGTGTGGAAGCAATTTATAAGCTATAAATGCTATGCTTTGATTAGCTGTTGCTTTTGCCAGATTATTATTTCTAATCAGGTGTTATATTCTGACTATTTACAACTGCATTGTATGGACACCAGATTTTCAGTCCTATACTTGCTTTATACAGAGATCTGAGGCTGGAATCTAGGGTACGGTTCAGGTCAACTGGAAGGCAGGGAGGCACTAAGAGGCTAGTAGAGGTCGAGGCTATTTACAAGAAAGTACAGACTATTTCACTATTTTAACCACTAGTATGGTCATACCAGTGGTACCAGCTGAATATCAGTCCTCTTCTTGTGCACCATGTCCTATTCTAAAGAGTCACAGATAGTATTATTTGGGTCTTTTTAAAATAGATTTACCTGTGAGAGTAAAAATAACAACATCTTCTTATAAAAGACAGAATATATTTATATTAGCTTAACTTTTGGATTGAGTGGGTTTCTCTTCATTTACCATGAAAGAATGGTCTTGTTTACTAAAGATAATAAATAATATTTTTAAATTGCTTACTAAAGTGACTCTCAAATTTTAAGCTAGATTGGCAATTATTTGCCTATGAAAGCTCATTTGGTCACATATTTTCTTTTTTTTTTAAATAAATTTATTTATTCATTTATTTAATTTTTGGCTGCATTGGGACTTCGCTGCTACAAGCGGGCTTTCTCTAGTTGCAGTGAGTGGGGGCCACTTCCCACTGCGGTGCACAGGCTTCTCATTGCGGTGGCCTCTCCCGTTGCGGAGCACGGGCCCCAGGTGCGCGGGCTTTGGTAGTTGTGGCTCGGGGGCTCTAAAGCGCAGGCTCAGCAGCCGTGGCGCACCAGCCCAGTTGCTCCGCGGCATGTGGGATCCTCCCAGACCAGGGCTCGAACCCGCGTCCCCTGCATTGACAGGCGGATTCTCAACCACTGCACCACCAGGGAAGCCCCACATATTCTCTTTTTTGATAATCAGTTATCTACCCTTAAAATTAATAACATCTAGACTGGAACTGCATCAAAATTGTCCTAATTTTATATGTCACATGACTCTAGCAATGATTTTCTCTTGATGTATGTTGCTTTCATGAATTGACAAATTTATATTATTCTAAATGTGATCATAATTATATTTTTATAAATTAATTGAGATATAATTCACTTATCATAAAACTTGCCTTTTTACAGTATTTAATTCAGAGGTTATTTTTTTAGTATATTCACAGACTTATGCAACCATTACCACTATCTATTTTTATAATATTTTATCACCCCATACCCATTAGTAGTCACTCCCTATTCCTTACTACATGGAATCACTAAGCTACTTTCTGTCTCCATAGATTTGTTTATTCTAGACATTTCATATAAATGGAAATATACATCATGCTTTTATATGACTATGATTCTTTCACTTATCTTAATGTTTCTAAGGTTCATGTAGCATGTATCAATACTTCATTATATTTTATTGCTGAATAATATTCTCTTGTATGAGCATACTATATTTCATTTATCCATTATCAGTTGATAAACATTTGAGTTGTTTCCATTTTTGCTACTACGAATAATGCTGCTATGAACATATATGCACAAGTTTACAAATTTGCCCAACTTTTTGAATGGTTAATATAAATGTCAGTTATTTTCAGAGTAGATGTATATGTATATTTACATATATATGATTGTGTATTTATATATGAAATCTCTGGCATTTACAAGAATGTGAAAATATTTCTCGAAAAAAATTACTGAAATAAACATTTAGATATTCCTTCAGGACACAATAATGCCATCTACAGAATATGCCAGAATCCTGAATCCTAAAGCACTGACTTGAACATTTATAGTACTAGTCTACTTTTATGCTTTTAAGTTGTAATTTCCTGTTGCCCATTGGCTACTATAGTTGGAGTCCTCTTCTCTAAAGGGCCATTAATAGTGCAGTGTCAATCAAATGAATACCGAATGTAAAAATATTTAGGATGTGCCTAGCAAATTTAAGCTTTGAATACATGACTTCTACTCTTTTTCTTTCAGTTTATTTCCATCCCACTTCCTAGTTTCTTCCTTTGCTGTGAAATTTTGTATAAACTAGGGAACCAGCAGTTAGTATTAATTTAATGGAATAATCATCAGTGGTATTCTATTGAATTAGCTATTAAAACACTGAATTCTAGTCCATATTATGTCTGATGTGTAAAGAAGTGATAAAGACAAAAATAGCTTCATGACTATTGTAAACTTTATTCACAGACTCAATTGCTATCAATGTCAGTAATACATCTCTGTATGTAAATTTGATACTTTACATTTTTTTAGAATATCAGAATGTCCTTCCTCAATCATAAATTAGGCTCAAGATACAGTTTTAACAGTAATCTTCAAAGTTAGAATAATCTCTTAACCATATTTTAGAGCAAATTTACAAGGCACCCATCCTACTTAAAATATCAAAGTCATATGCAAATCTTAACCGACTTTTGAATCCTTCTCAGAATTTACATATAAAATCTGGCTTCCTCGCAGATGGATTTTTCCTGTTACTGTTCCTCTTCTGAGAATCATGGTAAAACAAACAAAAACCTTCAAATATTCATCTAATTTTTCACTGGTTGTGCTGTGGTTTAACCAAATATTACCATTTTGTAGTTAAGGTATCCTTTTCCATTCGTGCTTGTGTGAGGGTTATTTCTGAGGAAGTTTAAGCCCACTTGCAAATCTCCCATGATTCATAGTTGACCTTTTGGAGCCTGCAAGTGAAGCCAACACAGTGAGCTTGAAATGTTAAATACCAGGATGGTGCTGCTGGTCAACACTTGTAACTCCTGAAGTAAAGGAGGATAGACTTTGTGAGTATAACACAGAAATTATCCTTAACACTTTTAAGAAGTCAATACAATGGGATAAAACTTTTTTAGACAGAGCTCAAATAGAAAGTTATTATAGGCATACCTCAGAAATATTGCAGGTTCTGTTCCAGACCACTGCAATAAAGTGAGATGAATTTTGGGACTTCCTAGTGCATATAAAAGTTATGTTTACACTATACTGTAGTCTACTGTATGCGCAATAGCATTATGCCTAAACAAAACAATGTGCATACCTTAATTAAAAAATACTTTATTGCTAAAGAATGCTAACCATCATCTGAGCCTTCAGTGAGTAGTAGTAATAACGTCAAAGATCACTGATTACACATCACCATAACAAATATAATAATAATAAAGTGTGAAATAAAGTATGAAATAAATAATAAATGTGAAATATTGTGAGAATTATCAAAATGAGACCTAAAGACATAAGTGAGCAAATGCTGTTGGAAAAATGGTGCCAATAGACTTGCTGAAGCAAGGTTGGCACAAACCTTTAATTTGTAAAAAAATGCAGTATCTGTGAAATACAATGAAGTGAAGTGCAATAAAATGAGGTATGCTTGTATTGCCAAATTTATCCTGTTACTTCTCTCCCTAACTCCTCAGTGACATTACCAAGAGAGAAAAAATGCTATACAAGGCTCTTTGCAAGCAACTAGAGGTGACAACTTCTTAGAATGAGCATAGGAGTTCTAACATTGCAGAAATGAGACAGAGAGCTGGAGGTGTTTAAATCTCCCTGCGGCGCGCTTTGTCTTTAAAAGTTCTGAATTGTGCGGGCTTCCCTGGTGGCGCAGTGGTTGAGAGTTCGGCTGCCGATGCAGGGGACGTGGGTTCGTGCCCTGGTCCGGGAAGATCCCACATGACGCTGAGCGGCTGGGCCCGTGAGCCATGGCCGCTGAGCCTGCGCGTCCGGAGCCTGTGCTCCGCAATGGGAAAGACCACAACAGTGAGAAGCCCGCGTACCGCAAAAAACAAAAAAAAATGTTCTGAATTGTGAACAGTTTCAAATAGATACTGAAGCATATCATTAGTTTCTAAATTTATACAATGAGTAATGGGTGTTGACTGAAAAAAAATGCACAACCTAAAAGCTGAGAATTATGTTTTATTCGGTGGACAAAACTGAGGAGTTAAGCCCTGGACACAGCATCTCAGATAACTCTTAGAGACTGCTCTGTAGAGGCAAGGGAGAAGCCGGGATATATAAGAGCTTTTGCAACAAAAACCAGGTAGTCAGAACATCAAAAGAGTCACTGTTAATTAAAGAAAACCAGATATCTCAGGTTAAGGAATTTATTTCTTTTTCTATGTATGGGAAGATGCAAGAGTCTGGACTCACTGAAATCATTCCTTTGACATGCACCTCAGCTCTCTGGGGCCAGTATCCTGTTCTTTCTCTTCCTGAGTCTCCTCAGGGCTAACTTCCTCGGGCAGCTGTAATGTTATGGCTTGATGGCTGCAACATGATTTGTTTATTGATATGGTAAGCAATATTTTTCATTCACATGGGGGAACAGAAAAAGAGGGAGAGAGGTTGAGAAGCTGGCTCAAGAGGAACTCAACGGACAATACAGAACCACTATGAGGTTAGATTTGTATAAGATTTTAAAGCAGCAGAGTTCAAATTCTGGCCCAGCAACACATAGATGGCCCTTATTCAACCAACCGTGGATCAAAAATATTTGGAAAAAAAAAATTTCTAGAAAGCTCCAAAAAAAACCTTGAGTTTGCCCTGTGCTGACAACTATTTACATAGCATTTACATTGTATTTACAACTGTTTACACAGAGTTTACATGGCATTAGTAATTATAAATAATCTACAGATGATTTAAAGTATATGGGAGGATTTGCATAGGTTATGTGCAAATACTAGGCAGTTTTATGTAAGGGACTTACATTCACAGATTTTGGTATCTGTGGGGTTGGGGAAGACAGGTCTTGAATACTAAGGGACCACTGCACTAAAGTGCAAGCTACTAAATTTCATGGTTCCTTGGCTTTCTTATCTGTAAAATGGGGATGATCACTTCACTGGTAATGTTACAACATCAGGCACATTTAGTCTCATCAGTTTCTACATGTAAATTTGCAATGCTAGAAACCCATACTTATTCTAAAGAATCCTCTGCTCCAATGATTGCAAAGGACAGGGCATGGATTTTTCTCTCTGAGCAATGTCATTGAAGGGTTAGGAAGAGGAGTTATAAGACAACCAGGCACTTAGCCTAAAGGAAACAGGTAAATCATAACAGTATTTCATGATGTCAGAATGACCTTAGACTTTATATAAAGCACATAGAACTGGGTTGGCTTATAGAGTAAGCATTTAGTAAATGTTAGTGATCATGTATGTTTGCTTCTGCTTTTGCTTGTTATTTAAGAATCAATAAGTTTACTGAATGATGTGAGTTCATTCTCAACAAGTGTTAACAAATCGAGTTGCAGTCTTAATATAGTTCTGATCTAAAAGTCCACTTTAGGTATTATCAAGGGGCATTATTCAAATTGCTGGCTCCAAAACTCAACATTATTGTCCTTCTAAGGCTGGCCAGGTGAGCAGTGTCCCTTACAGACTGTGGCAGAGTTAACCTCGTTCCTTCCCAACTGAGCTGCACGTTATGCTAGCAGAACCAATGGGATTGGGATTCATGTTCATTGCCTCAAAAGGCAGTTTTTCCACGCACGTTTCTTTTTATGGCCCTCAATTTAACTTTCAATCTCCATATTACATTGGTGGTGAAAAATTCTTTTTATGGTTTCTAGAATATTGTAAGACTACAGGCTCTGCATTCTCCAGCAAGCAACATTTCACTCATCCATGCTAGGCTTTCATTTCTTTCAGGACTGACTATTTTAATTTGTTCCTGGTGGCACTCCAGATTGTTTGCTAAACTGGCTGCAGATGGTTTTGAATGCTGCTGCTGCCAACGTTGTTACTAGGACATGATCTACAGATCATATTTCTCCCATCTTACAATCTCTATCTTGGCTGCCTCCTAGACAGCATATGGCTTTCAAAATCCTTTTAATGACCTATAAAGTTCTTAATGGATCTGATTCTGTTTACCTTTCTGACCTTTTAACTTTTTTACACTCCAACAGACTCTCTTGTCATCCAATATTATTGTTGTCTCATTGTGCATAACTGATACTAGTGGACTGGTAATTGAGTTACAGTGTAGGCTGATCTTAGCCTGTCCCAGGCACCAGAAACCAGAATGATTTGGAGAGTGCATAGAAAGCAGAGATTTTGTGGCTCATTATTTTAGGTGTATTTAAGAACTAAGCAATTTTCTTTAATTCTTACCTTAACCTCATTGAGATGCCTTTAATTATTTCATACATGTTTTCTTATTTTCTGGCCAAAGAAGTTAAAGGAATGCAGAGGTCCCTCAAATGAATATTTAACACGTGAGGTTTAGAGCAGTCATTGAGTAAAAGTGCTAGAAGGAAACACTGCTGTGTGTAATGACTTTAGTTGTCCTGAGAAATAAAACAATGTAACATACTTATCTTGAGGACCCACAAACTGTAAAACCACATACTGAAGCTAGGCATCTTTGGGGCACCATTTGACTTAGTAGTAGGGATCATCAAGTTATTCTCTGGGTAGCAGAGGAGAAACAGGAAATAACTAGTCCTGTTTCCCATCTCAGTGACCATGACTAGCACAAAGGATTTGTTTCTCTTTTCTTGCATCATTCTTTTTCATCTATCTTTTCATAATTCCCCATACAAATTTAGCTAGGAATTAAAAGGAAAAATATCTTTTAATATATGCTGTTGTGTTTTTCTTTTTTGGGGGAAGGGTTTGGATAGAATGGGTAACTATTCTTCTTTTCCAAGTTTGGGAAGCAATTGAGAAATAAGACATAGGAAACAGAGAACTGGAGGTCAAACATAAGCTTTATTATATGGATAAACCTGATTGAAGAATATGGCTAGAGGTGGTCAAAAGATACAGACTTCCAGTTATAAGATGAAAAAAGAATATGGTTATAGATCTACAATCAAATGGAGCTGAGAATACTATCTATCCCTCTAAGCCTGTACTCTAGAACAGCCCACATGGGAAGAGTGGTCTTCAGAGCAGTCACACTTACCCAAAATCACTACCTCACCTTGCACTGAGGCTGAGAAGGAAGAAGAGAACAATTTCTTCCCTTCATGATTTCAGCTTTTAAGTAATTGGTTCGAAAGAATTCTATTTCTGGGAATGATGAATTAGTTTATTTAGATTACTTTCTCTTGCTGAAAACAGTAAGATATAGTGGAATTATATGCTCTTTCCAAATATATATCATATATATCACATATATTGTAGTACATATTTAATATATATTATAGTACATATTATATATTATATTAATATATAGTATATGCATTAGTATATACTATATATTAATATATAATTATATTAATATATATGGAATAATATGTTATATTATGATTTATTTTTTACAAGTTAGTTATATATTATTTATGTATTTTTAATATATACTAGTAGGAAACTGCATATCAAAGATTAAACATTTGAAAAAGTCTAAACCTAGAAAATCAGGCAAAGTAAACAGAATATCAGAACACTAAAGCCATTTATTTGTCATTTGTTTTATGTTGAGGATATGTGAAAGTGACACTATTGGGCCTCTTGTGGCAAGGAAAACAGAAGCTTAAACTCAAGTTTTTGTTTTTCATAAAAGATCCTATCCACAGTTTATAAGAGATTCTCTCCCACATTAAGCTAGGACTGGTCTCACTGAGGAAATAAGGGCAACCCATAATTAAAACTATCTTTGTCTTTCTCCCCAAACACTGAAAAATATGACTTAAGCAATGAACTAGGAGAAATGGGAAAAAAAAATATCTAAAAATTTATGACAGTAGACTAATATTCCCCTTTATTTTCTTTTTGCCCCAGGTTTGAGGAGATTCCCATCCAAATGCCTCTGGTAGAAGACACATACATCCTAGGCCTTAGGGAATCTCCATGTAATTAAAAAAAAAATGCAGTGACGATCATTCTGCCAAAGATAAATAGACATCAAGGCTACAAGGTAGTAAAAGTGAGAAACAAAGAAGAAAATAGAGAGCAGAAACAGATTTCAGATATTAGAATTATCCAAAGATTATAAAACATCTATAGTTTCTATGTTAAAAGAAAATAATTATCAGACTTCTTTCGATTATGAGAGATTAATTTCTACAGGACTTAAACCTTATCATTATATATCACTATAAAACTGGAAAAAATGTATGAAACAACTGTTTTCAGACACTGAACAATGGTGAGTTCAGAACTGTGTGATCTGAGAGAAGGGAAACAAAAATAGTGAGCCCTACAATTACAACAACTGTAGGTCTGGTGGCAATTTCTGAATTGATACAGAGGTAGGGAACCCAAACAGAGTGCAGCAATTTTACCGAGTTGAGGAGACAGAATTTATAGGTAGAGTATCCTAGAGGAAGGAGCTATGCAGAGAAAGAGCTACAGAAATCTGCATAGGGATTTCCCTGAGTCTTTGTTTTAATACCCATCTGTGTATACGTAAGGTGAAGCTCCAAAGAATATGCAAAAGAAAAGCTTAAAAATAATAATTATTAAGGAACAGTAAACTGAACACAAAGATTTGGAATCATTTGTGTTTGCACTAGCCAGAGTGGAGAGACCTTGTTGAATATACAGCCTCTAAGTAGAGATATAAAAGGGGCACATATTAGCAGTGGGACTAAACAAAGGCCAGAGCAAAGCTTCTCTGACCTGGCCTTACAAAAGCTTAAAAAGAGTCCTAGAAAAGATCAAGCTGATTCACAAGTACCCTAAGTCCCTGCCAGAACAAAGCCCATATATCTAAAGAGAAAGAACAAAACCCAATATTCAAAAATAAGATTTATGATGTCTGGTATCTAATATAAGTTACTAGAAATGTGAAGAAGCAGGAAAAAAAAAAAGACCCATAAGTGGTAGAAAAAGCGGTCAATGAAAACAGGCCCAGAAATTACAGAAATGATTAAAGTAGCTAATAAAGATTTTAAAAGACCTCTTATAAATATGCTCAATGATTTAATGGAAAAAACAAAAAAAGCACCAGAGTAAAAGATATTATAAAACAGTAGGAAATTTAACTCTGGATACTTGGTGACAGTAAAGACTTTTCACATTTAATTTGTGATAATATTACTGTGATTATTTTGAAAACAATTATTTCTGTTGGAAAACACATTGAAATATTTACAGATGAAGTGAAATGCTACCTGGGAATAGCTTCAAAATGTTATGGGTATAAAAAAATGTTATGGGTATGAGAGAAGTGAGAAAAGGTATAAATGAAGCAAGATTGGCTGCGAGCTAATAATTGTTGAAGCTGTGTGAGTATTATGTTTGTTGTATTACTGTATCTACTTCTGAATTAATAGTTAAACAAAGAAAACTTAATGGAAGTGTTTAGCAGCAGATAGAATAAAGAAATAGGGAATGTGTAAACTGAAAAATTGATCAGAGAAATTTACTCAATATATACACCAAGAGGGAAAAAGATGGAAATAAGGGGCAAGAAATGTGGGGGGAACTCTAAGGAGGTTAACAAACATTTGATGAGTCACAGAAGGAGGAGCAGATATAATAATGAGAAATAAGAAATTCTTCCATGTACAGGGTGAAGTGTCCCAGAGGATTCCAACTACAATAAAATTAAAAACTCCACACCTAGTCATACCGTAATAAAATTACATAAAACTAAAAAGAGAAAAAAATCTTTAAAAATTTGAAGAGACCAAACCTAACCCAAATTCTGTTTAAGCTACTGACATCTGACTGAACCATAAAAATGGAAGGTGGAAGTAAGTGTAATGATATTTTCTATTTGCTGTGGAAAGGAATTGACCACTTAGAATTCCAAAACCATCAAAAATATTTTTCAAAATAAAGATATTTTCAAAGAAATGAAACTAAAAGAATTTATTAATAGCGTTATTTCAATAGGATATTCAAAAGATGCTTAAGGAAGAATTAAAGTGATCCCAGATGGAAGGTGTGAGATGCAAAAGCAAATTAAGAGGGAAAAAGTATAAATATGTGGGCAAATGTAAATGAACAATGATATACAAAACAGTTAGAATAATCTCTAAGAGAGTTAAAAATTATTGATTCAAAATAAGTGGAAAACTGTGAAATATCAGTCAAGAGTAAGAGTAAATTGCAGGTGAAATATTCTCAGGCCCTTGTGTTATCTGAGAGGAAGGTAAATGTTGATTATACATGTTTTAATGTTGATATTTTTAGTATGCATATTTTAATTCCTAGGATAAACATTAAAATATTGAAACCAGAAAGGAAAATGCTACAAATATTCAGCAATATAAAAGTAAGCAATATAGAAGAGAAAAAAGAATATTTATTAAGCAGGACAAATAGATAATAGATTTAAACCCAAATATACCAGTATTTATACATATGCAAGTAGAATAAAAGGAAGGTAAAGATTTTCTGAATGAATTTTTAAAAATACAATTACACTATTTAAAAGAGAAACACCCCAAACCTAAGAATATGGAAAGGTTGAAAATCTGAGGAAGGGAAAAGATACACTAGGCAAATACAGAGAAAGCTTTTATAGCTGCACTAATAATAGACAAATTAGATTTTAGACAAAACATTAAGGGAGGTAAAGAGATCCTCTTCATACTGATAAAAGGATTAAATTCATCAGAAAAATATATTAATTTAAAATTTGTATGAACCTAATAATATCACCTCAAGAAATAGAAAATAAGAATTTCCTATATATTGAGACATAAAAGTGTCAACAATTTCAAAGAACTGACATCATATAGGGACTGTTAACTGATAAAAAGGGAAATGAAATCTAAAAGTTAATACCAAAAAGAGAACTAGAATATTCCCAAATGTTTGAAAATTAAATCTTCCATGAGTTAAAAATAAATTAAAATGGGAATAACATATTTTAGACTGAATGATAGCAAAATCTTAGAAACATGCATGTTGGAACTATAGTAGTACTTAGAAAGCAGTATATAGCTTTAAATACCTATACTAGAAAATAAGATTAAAACAAATAAAATGAGCATCCATCTCAGACATTAGTAAAGGAAAGTAAAGTAGAAGAAAAGATAAAGATAAGATCAGAAGATAAAGATCAGAAATTAGTGATATAGAACAGGAATATACAAAGATGAAGATCACCAAAACCAAGAGTTCGTTCTTTGAAAAAAAATTAATACAATTAAGAAATATTTGCATGTATGAAATATATCAGTCAGAGTCCAGGCAGGAGACAGAAACCATATCACTAATTTCAAAATCTAATAAAAGAGATAATTAATAGCAGAGGATAAACTACTAAGAGAGGGAAAGAGAATTCTAACCAATATAGAAAAAGCAGATACAGGGATAGCCTAGAGCTGAGAGAAAGTACCCAAGGAAGGAAGAAGCTTGAAGAAGGGTCCCTACAAGGATGAGGTTCACACCTCAAGGGGAGGGTGAGGCTGTGTCCTACTGCATGTCAGAGAAATTTGCTGAGGTGCAACAGGCCAGGGTTGGTATACAGGAAACCATGAACTGGGATGCCAGTGCAACTCACTAGGAACCTGCCTGCAGGGGTGCTGTGAAACTCCCTGAACAGTCATCCACTGAGGTGTCACTGAAATGCATGACATGAGTGTCACCAGGTGTCCCCGATGAAGCTGGCAGCTATGAACCACAAAAACAAGAAGAAAACACACTAGGACCAGGAAGATAAAGCCTCTTCTTCCTATAGATCCTCTCCAGCGTGCTCTACTAACAAATCTCAATATTGTGTGAGTTGGCAGAAAAGAAATATGTGCAAGATTTAGCTCCAGTATCACAAAGCTAAGGCAAGGAAGGGTAAGAGAAAAAAATAAATCAATAATTGGCACACATGGAATATTATATGATAATGAAAGTGAACAAATTGCAGCTGGCTGCAACAAATATAATGTTACTTTAAAGGAGCAAATCACAAAGAAATGTATATACTATGATTCTGTTTCACATAGAGTTGAAAAACAATGATGGTAAAAATATAATGTATAGCAAGAACATTCTTGCCATAAAGTTACTGTTGTATCTCAAGGAGGGAAGGAAAGCATTGTGCTTAGTAAGACACGCACAGTGGTTTCAGGTGGGGGCCAGTCCTGTCAATAATCCTCCCTTTCTTGATCTGTGTGGTGGGTACAAGGTGTGCACTTTATAACAATTTGTTAAATTATGATATGTTTAATAATGTTCTTAATGTACCTATACAAGCTTATTGTTATTGTTTGCCTAACATATCTTTCCATTCTTTATTTTCAACCATCTTGAATATTTAGATGTGTTATATCTCTGTCTAGAGAGCTCAGGGGATTCACTAAAGTGGTGACATGGGCTGAGTAACTGAAGAAACAATAGTCTTAAGGGACAACTCTAATTCCTTATTCTGAGGTGTTATATTTTGAATAATGAATCTCTGACTTTTAGTGCTAGAGCCTTTGAAGTTTAAATTGCTTGTTGAATAGATGAATAAACTAGAACTCAGTTAAATGATAAGCCTAAGTTACGTGACAACTTGGGGCTAACAACTCATCTACAGGAGGTCTCCTGGCTCTCAGTTCAGTGTTATTTCTATTACCTCATATATTACATATTACGTACCTTCATAGAATGCATCCTAGCATCAGCTGGAGTCTAACTGGGGAAAATGTGTTGATCCTATGTAGTCCTATACATAACATATATTCTAAAAAGTCCTAGTAGAACAGGCTATAGAAGTGAGCTACTTTGATCACTTTTCTTTTAGGTTTTAGTTAAGCAACAGGAAATATGCATGTATCAATTTTGTCAAACTAGGTTAGTAACTCTTTGAAACAAGGGCCATGTTTTCTACTCATTGTATTCTTCCCTCTTCAGTGACTATCATGACATGGGATATGAGTTGGAGCTTTCTTATTTCATATTTATAGGAAAAAAAGCACATAGTGTGTAAGAATTAATGAATAGGGGCTTCTCTGGTCGTCCAGTGGTAAAGAATCCACCTTACAATGCAGGGACGCGGATTCGATCCCTGGTCAGGGAATTAAGATCCCACATGCTGCAGGGCAAGTAAGCCCACGTGCCACAACTGCTGAGCTTTCATGCCTCAACTAGAGAGGCTGTGTGCCGCAAACTACAGAGCCAACACACTGTGGAATCCGTGTGCCACAACTACAGAGCCCACATATCCTGGAGCCTGCACGCCACAACTAAAGAGAAAACCCGTACACCACAACTAGAGAGAAGCCCGTACGCCACAAGGAAAGATCCCGCATGCCTCAGTGAAGATCCTGCATGATGCAACTAAGATGTGAGGCAGCCAAAATTAATTAAATAAATAAATTAATAAATAAATCTTTTTTAAGAAAAGAACTAATGAATACATTTCTTTCTTTCTTTTTTTTTTTTTTGCTGTACGCGGGCCTCTCACTGTTGTGGCCTCTCCCGTTGTGCAGCACAGGCTCCGGACGCGCAGGCTCAGCGGCCATGGCTCACAGGCCCAGCCGCTCCACGGCATGTGGGGTCTTCCCAGACCGGGGCACGAACCCATGTCCCCCGCATTGGCAGGCGGGCTCTCAACCACTGTGCCACCAGGGAAGCCCCATGAATACATTTCTAAATGCCCTTTCAATTTATTTAACCTGAGAATTGGTTCCATTCTTTAGATATGTAGTTCTGATCAAACTGATAAATTCTTCCACCAGTCCTCCGAACCTCATTCTAGTCAATGTGGCTCAGACTTGGCCTTAGATTTTGTATATCCTATAGCTCTGTGGGATAGTTTGGAGTTGTATGTTCAAATAGGTTTTGTTTTTTCAGTGTTTTTGGTTTGAAAGTATCAAAAAAATCTACAGCCAGTTTGAGCTAAATAGTAATTACTGTCTCATGAAACTTAGAATTCTAGGAACAAAGCCAACTTCAGATATAGCTACAACCTGGAAATCAGAGATTATCATTAGGGTTCTCTTTTACTGTTTTGCTTGTCTCTCTACTTGATTTCATTCTGCAGGCAGGGGCTCTCCTTGTGGCCGTCAGAATGGCTTCTTGTACATCTTCCTAGACTCCTTGTTAGTTCAAGTAAAAAGCCTTAGGAAATACTATGGCTGGCTCTAGGAGAATCATGTGACCATATTGGAATGGCCAGCCTTGGGTCATATCCCCTATGACCTTGTCACTAGCTATGCTACAATGACAATATAACTAACTCCATCCCACAGAGCTCAGTGCGACAGAGAACAGCTAAGAACCACTCAGACATCAAGGGGTACACGTGTGTTGGTAAACAAGCAGGGAGAAAGCCACTTGGACTCCTAAATGGTGCCAAAGGATGTCAGCTTCCTGAAGGCAGGGTCAGTGTCCACTGTCCCCAGCACAGTGGCTGACACATACTAGATGCTCACGAAATGCTCATCAAACACATCATTTTCTCACCCATGTAAAATGACAACTCAACTAACTATACCTGTTAGCTATGAAAACAACTCACTGGTCACCTCTGTCTTTGAAATCTTTAAATGCTGGCACATATGAAGAGAGGCTTGTCAGTGAGCATTTATGGAGAAAAGGATTATACAATATGAGGTCTGGAGGTTCTCCTGGTGATTCCCACCTTTTCTGTTGCTGTGAAATGATTGTTATTCAAACGGCACTGGAACAATAACTGAACCATGCTAACATCAAACAAAAGCAGCCCCTGGATTTCCTGACAAACCAGAAATAATTTGCCAGGTGCAGGCAGCATACTTATGCTGGCATTTGTAAGTTCTTACCTGTGGCAATAAATATTGGGAGGGAGACATGTCAGTGGTCTTGGGGGTGGTTGAACCATAGTTAGTTGATTTATGGTGTTCCAAACCCAAGCAGAAACTACCTCCTTGCCTCAAGTACATGCAGGGATTCTTGGCAATATGTATGGACAGAATGGAGCTTACCTAAACCTGCTTTCCATTGACTTTTACTCTCATATTTGCTTCTGCTAAGAAATTGAAAATGACTAAAGGCAACAAATAAAACCTGTGGCCAGATCATAGCTCTGCAGTTGTTTGGCAAAGGTTAGGCGCAGTGAGTGAATAGCCAAAGGAAAACAACTTAGGAATCCACAGTCGAAAAGATTTAAACGCATTTGTTTCAGCATGTACCCTCATATGCCTCCTAGTAGACAGTTGCTGTTCAAGGGTGCATGCCATAGGGATATTTGGTATATATGACAATTAAGGGAAATGTCACCAAACCCTTCTTGGACTAAAGCCCAATACTCATTCTCTGTATTTAACAGATTCTCAGTGGGCATAGCAGAGCTGAGACGTCTCAACCATCGTGTGCCAGGGAAGCATTATCTAGAGGTTTGGAACAAAATTGAGAATGGGATCATTAGAAATAAACAGGGTATAAGGAAAGCAGAGCAGCCTAGAGCCCAGTGGTGCACTATGCGTTGCATGACCTATATTTAAACCACAGCATCCTGCTGGTCAGGCCATAAAGGGGATGCCTGGAGGAATCCTGAACAGGAAGGGGAGGGGAGGTGTGAATGACATGAATGCAAATGTCCAAAGTCAACAAAATTAATTTTCTCACAAGGCTCATGATCATGAGGTAGGGCAAAGAAGACAGAAGGCAAAGGTGGAAGTTACTTTGGCAGGTAATGGATCATGGGGAGAAAAGCATCATGCCTCTTCTATAGGAATGCTGCTTCCTAAAGGAAACCCCTAAGCACAACTGATGGACACTGTGGTCCCTGTGGCTTTTGCCACACAGGGGATGCTAATTCAATGACAGCCAAGCAGGCAGGGGAAAAAGTGAGTATACTCAGCCTAGAGTTTTCCATGAGCTGTCCTTGCCTTGCTCAGAATCACTCTATCATCTCTTTTGAGAGGTTCCCACCTTGGAAAATTTGAGTGGTTCCTTTATACCAGTGGTTCTCAAACTGAAGTGCTTCAGAGTGACCTGTGTGACTTGTTAAAACACCCATTCCTGGGCCCTCCCCTTAAAGTTTTTGATTAAATAGCCCTGGAGTGGGACTTGAGAATTTGCTTTTTTTTTTTTTTTTTGCGGTACGCGGGCCTCTCACTGTTGTGGCCTCTCCCATTGCAGAGCACAAGCTCCGGACGCACAGGCCCAGCAGCCATGGCTCACGGGCCCAGCTGCTCCATGGCATGTGGGATCCTCCCGGACCGGGGCACGAACCCGTGTCCCCTGCATCGGCAGGCGGACTCTCAACCACTGCGCCACCAGGAAAGCCCAAGAATTTGCATTTCTAAATTGCCAGCTGATACTGGTCCTGCTTGTCCCTGCAGCAAACTTTAAGACCCACTGCCTTACAGTACACAGCCATATATATGTGGCTTTGATTCAGTAGAGATTTGTTTTTTGCCTCAGCTTCCCTGATTTCATGAAAAGGCTAGTAGGAAAAAGTAAGTAAAAAGTAAACATGTTAATGTTCACTAATTCCCTGGAGTATGACTACTGGCAGCTTTGCCTGTGATATATTTTTTTTTTCTGTTTCATTTGTCCATAGGGAATATGAACTTAGGTATTCTGCATGTCTCCCCTCTCTATCATGACAGTTTTCCTTGCCTCCCAACTCAAATGGCAGAACCAGGTTACAAGCCTTTGGTTGTCATGTCAAGCCTCCAATCTTCCCTGTAGTGCTACTGTTATACCACCAGGGCAACAAGGCAAATTCATAGTGAATGACTGGCAAAGATTATACATTTCTCAAGAGACTCTGATGCCTTTTTTGTACAACCAGCTTAATTAAGAATCCTTGACAGTATATTAACCACAAGCTTATGGATCTCAATATGCCAGTCAAACATAATGAGATAAATGCAAATGTCAAAGTACAGACTCTTTGCCTAGGAACATCTAAAGGCTTAAAGCTGTACCTTCAGTCAGTTGTCAGAAAGCGATGGGAATAGCTGGGCCTGGGGAGGCCAGGGTTTGCACGTTAAAATGTAAATATCTATGGCAAGACCTCCAGGACTGAGCTATGCTATATCCACGTGGGATTTCAGGGTATGAAAATGAAGATAAAAATCTTTGGCTTACAAACTCACATTAAGATAACAACAGCAACAACAGCAATAATAATATATTCCAAGACACTTCTAAAGAATAGGGCTTGAAGTCAGGAGCCAAAATCAAAACTTGTATTCAGGGCTTCCCTGGTGGCGCAGTGGTTGAGAGTCCGCCTGCCGATGCAGGGTACACGGGTTCATGCCCGGGTTCAGGAAGATCCCACATGCTGCGGAGCGGCTGGGCCCGTGAGCCATGGCCGCTGAGACTGCGCGTCTGGAGCCTGTGCTCTGCAACGGGAGAGGACACAGCAGTGAGAGGCCCGCGTACCGCAAAAGAAAAAAAACTTGTATCCAGGTCTGTCACTATAACAGACAAGCCAAATGACGGCTCAGTGTCTGAATAGCTAATGAAGTAGGAATGATAGTAGCTGCTTGTATTTGTTTCATAATAATTTGTATCAGAATAAAGAGTAATACATTTAATTATATTAATTTATCTTTTTAATGACTGGGATAATAAAATGGCTAAAATATAGGACTGTTACCTACTTGGTCTATCTGGCTCTGGGCCAGATTCGATGATATTGTAACAGTTGAACAAGTTGTAACTTAAAGCTGACTAACAGATGGTTGGGAACCTGAAACACGTGTTGCAGTGGCTGAAGGGCTCTGTCTTGCTAGGTTTGGTGGTGTTTGCCATTTTTACTCAAGACCTGAATTGAAAGTACAGCTATCACATATATGTGACACAAATTTGGAAGAGATAGCTAATATCGTCTATGAATAGATCAAGAGCCAAATATATTTTCTTTTCAGTTTGACGATAAGGTGACTTTAATAAGTCACACATTAACAGAGGTAAATATAAGGCTCTCTACCAAGACAAAAAAAAGAAAGATCTACACAGCAAATTCTACCCGTAGGATAGGTGACTTAAAAATAATATGTGCAGAAGAGACTTTAAGATTTCACTATGAAGCATTAATGTGTTTTGGATTCTAAGATAGTTAATGTGATCTTTGTTGCCTTTAATGGATTATAATGTACAGAATGAAAGAAGTGATAATGTTGCTGTAAATTAGCCAGACTTATCTCCAGAGTGTCTTCCTCAGCTCCAGATACCTCTCCATTGAGTACAGAGAAAAGCAATCAAGTCAGGGAAGCAAATGGTTTCACATAAAGTGCGGTTGAATGAAACAGGAGATTTTAGCCCTTATAAATGCAAACTGAAGGAAGAATAAGAGCTCTGGTTTAAAGTACTTGAAGGATAGTCATGGTGAAGAGAAAGTCTTAATTTTTTTATATGTTGAGTCACAGAGAGTGTAATTAGGACCAGAAGGTAGAGAGACAGATATTAGGTCAGAACAAGAAAGAAATTTTATTTTAAATGTTTATTTTTTTAAAAATGTTTATCAAAGTAATTCATACACACACAGTTTACAGAGACAAATAACACTGCAAAGCATGTAATTTAAAACAACAGTTATCTTCTCTCTTCCCACCATAATCTATGCTCCCAGAGCAACCTTTAGGGACTATTTTCACTTATGTTTCCAGTATTTCCTTCTCTTTTCTAAATATCATGCATATTCTGCTTTAAAAACATTAAATCTAATGACTTCTACTATAGAAAATGGGAATTTATTTCTCTATCACCTTGTCCCTCTTCTCCCCTTCTCTCAGCTAGTTAAATAACTGTTTCTGGTTAAATCAATATTCAGAATGTACTTTATATAAATAGCTCATGATTGAGTCACATAAAGTATTAAGATGATATTTTCTGTCTTATACAATGTTTTGTTTTCCTTAGAATTAATGATTATCCTATTTTTGCTATTTCTCCTGGGTGCTTTTATTAATTCATCCTCAAACTCTCCATCAGAGATGCAAGGCTTCAATCAATGCAGTAAAATATGTTGGTCAATCTTTCAGTGCCCTTTTCTCTTAGCAAAATTCTCTTTGGGGTCTTCAGCTCACTGGCTCCTATCTTGATGCACCTGTGGTCCTTTCAATACCCTTTACCTATTTCCCGAATTTTACAGTTTCCTCTTTCTTGTTCTATTTCCCTATTTTAATGGAACATTTTTTCCAGTAAGCTTCCTCATGTATAATAAATAAAATTTTTGAAACTTGACCAGCTGAAAATGTCCCTATTCTTTCCTAAATTTGATCCAGGGTATTCCTGGGCCTAGAATTCTGGATTGGAAATTACACTCCCTCAAATTTTAAAGACATGGGTTTCATCATTGTTTTCTAACTTTCAGGATTGTTGGTAAGAAGCCGAAGACTATCCTTTGCATATATGTTGCATTTATTTGTTTATTCTCCTTCTGGAAAGTTTTCAGTAAATTCTCTTTATACTTTCTAGTCTGAAATTTCTCAGCGATTTGCATTAATGTGGAATTTTTTATTGATTGTGTGGATACTTTAGAAACTCTTGGCCTTCAGTTCTGAGAGATTTTCTCATGTTCTCTATTAGTTTTTTAAAGAACTTTTCTATTTTTAAAATTACTTTTCTAGTAAAATGTTGTGCCTCCCAGATCGAAGTTTCTCATGCTGTCTTTCTTATTCTCCATCTCTCTGTATTTTGTTCTATATTCTGAAGAGTTCCACGATTCTATCTTTCAGTCTATCAAAAATTTTATTTCTGTTACTGTATTTTTAATTCTCAAGAGCTTGTCTTTGTTCTCTGAAAGTTCTGTTCTTAGGGCAACCTGCTTTTCATTTTATGAATGAAGTATTATCTCTTTGAGAATAATTTAGTATTAATATTCTCTGTATTGCCTTTCTCCTTCAAGTTCCTTTTTTTCCTCCTCACTGTGCATTGATTTGTACTCAGTGTTTCATGTTAGAGTCTCTCCTAAAAACTAAAGGCTGGGACATCCTTTCATATTCTAGAGTGAGTCTGTTAGATTAGGTTCCCTGGAAAATAGATTGTGCAGCAGGTTTACTCAGGATTTTCTTGGGATCAACACCTGAAGGGGAGAGAGAGAAATTGGGTGGGAATATGGTTTCAATCAGTTATCAGGCAAACACAAGGAAAGCTCTGGTATTGGGATAACACATGAGAGATGGACTGAATTGAGGCAAGAGGGCCAGACCTCTTTGCCTCACATCTACAAATTGTTGGATTTGGGATGTGCTCCGGGAAAGACTGTAATCATCTACAAATCAATGGATTTGGGCTAGTCCTCTGGGCAAGGCAACTCTCTTCATTTGGGGTGATTTCCTAAGAGGAAATCAGCTATGATCCATAAGCCACTGATACAGCCAGCAACTAGGAGCATCACCTCAGTCCTAAAGAGAGAATCTAGATAATACACTACAGAATCCACAACAGCAAGGCAATTAAATTCTGTGATGTGCGTGAGGTTAGGCAAATGGTAGACCTTACCACAAGGTGATTATTTGGGGAGAGTGATCACTTAGGGAGATCCTTAAGTATCAGTATCAGAGATATTTCTCTTGGGCTGGTAACTTTCCACAGATGAAATTGGGGAAGGAGTTGGGTGGTGACTACTGTGCTGGAAGGCCCTTTGAGAGGCTCAGTGTTCAATATACAGAACCACACTTAATCCCCTTGTTTTCAGAAGGTGCTTCACCTCCACCATCCCCTCTGCCTGGTGTCCAGGTGTTGACAATCTTTATGGTTCAACATCTTCAGAAAGGAATTCAATATGCCTGGGTGAGAGGGAGGGCAGTTCTCTGGCTTTATGAGGTGAGGGAGAGAATCTGGGTGTCTGACTCTTTTTAAACAGCCTTTCAATAAGTTCTCATTTTCAGCCCCACATCACACTTCAGATGTACCTGAGCCTTTCCATGGTTTGTCTTCCGCCTTGCAGACTTGAGTTTCTCATTTCTCTATTCTGCCAAATCAGCTTCCAAAGTTTAATTAACATCCCTGGCTCTTTGCTCTTGTGGAATTTTAAAAAAAGCAATTCTTTACTTGTTTTACTTGGATTTTGGAGATGAAGAAGGGAGATAAATGGGTTGCTCAATATTTCATGTTTGACTTTAGTTACAGTAATTACTTTCTAAAAGGCGTAATGTGATATCTCAAGAGGTGATGGTTCTCAGTCACAGGAGGTGTTCAAGCAGAGAACGGACAATCACTCAAGAGGAATGTTGACAGGATTCCTGCCTCAGATTGGAATTAGGAGCTCGTTTCACCCAATCCTGAGCTTCTACTTTTCCACGTGATATAGGAGAAAGGGCTTTATGTCCATTACAGGAAACGCTACATGAAAGACACAGAACAAGTTTCCCATTTGATAGATAAGCTTAATACTCAAGGCCATTTTTGATTTGGCTTCTATTTACCATCTAGGTCCAACTCACAATACTACCCCAATGCAATTTCTTCCTGTCAGCCAGAGATATCCAGTGATGTCTGAATCCCAACAGTGAGCATAATTTAGGCACAAGGTGAGATCATATATACATAAGAAGGAAAAATCAATTACACATTTCAGTTGAGTACATATACTCATCAATGGGTAAGCAAGCTGAAGTGATCAGTGGCAGTGGCCACGGAATTCTCTTCTGGGCTATTTGTACTTTAGGAGTCAAATTTAGATCAACTTCTCCACTCACATCCACTGAAATTATTTGGAATAGTAGACCAAGTGTTCTCTTTGTTTCCTGTGTTATTACATTTTAGATAATGCAATACTAAGAGGTAATATTTATAAAGCTCTTACCTTCTGCCAGGCAGCGCTCTAAAGCTTCACATGCATAAACACATTTAATCCTCACAATAAGTTCTCATAATAAAACTGTATGAGGTAAGATAAAGTTTTATCCTCATTTTATAACTGATGAAACTGGGTCACTGAAAAATTAAGTAACTTTCCCAAGACCACACAGTAAATGACAGAGCCAACATTTGAACCACATTCTGATTTTGCTCTAGACTCCAAGCTCTCAAGTGCTGTGTAGCTCTGACCTTTGTACTTAAGGTCAGAAATTTTTACACAAAAATAAATATGTGACACAACATACTGTGTTACACCATGTGTTATACAACGTGTGACATAGAAAGGGAGTAATAAGAGTAATCATAACTGTTACAAATAAGCATTATTTTCCAGTCACTCTGCTAAAGTGTTTTACATATATTTTTCCATTCATACTTACAACAACTCAGTTGCACTTTTGTCCCCATTTCACTAATGGGGATACATAGAAATTAAATGACTTAACCAATTTGAAACCAGGATTCTAACCCAGTTCTGTGGGAATCCAAGTCTAAGATCTAAACTACCTCTTAAGAACCATGTAACCTAGACGAGATCTTTGGCTTTATTTGACTTAGAATTTGCAATACACAGTAGCTACAAATGACTCACATTCCAGGACATGTAGTACAATTAGTAATCATGGAAACAGTTACCCTTTGTGGCTGCTATGTGGGCACCAGGCTAGACCATCATTCAGTACTATAATTTATGACTACTTCATGGCTCAATATTCATACTCAATTATAAATTAATTTAAAAATTATATGCTACACAGGCATTTGAATATTTGCAAGTTCATTATGGTCTGGGTTAAGCCCTCTTGAGCATTATAAAAGCATGTTTCACTTTTCTCCAGGTTACCTGACCTCACAAATTATGTTTTTATATTGTATATATAATTATATTAAATATATAAAGTGTAAATATATAATTAATATTAATATATAATCAATATATGTGTATGTACATATAATTATACATAATTATATATGTGTATGCACATATTAGATACACATATACTATATAATTAATATAATGTAATAATATAACATATATAATTAATATATACATAAGCATATAATATATACATACACATATATGCACATGTACATATACAAGTATGTTTACATATCTCTGTACATACCATATTGCTTGTGACTTTCAGATTGTATTGCTAAAATGGCTAGAATGATAGAAGACTCAAATCCTTGTAATCAGTTTTTGGTTTTTTTTTAAGATTTATTGCTGTGGACATTAACTGAAGAATCTCCATGTTTTTTATTTTAAGAAGGGAATTAGTTACTGGTATTGGAACCATAATGTAACATCATGATATATAGCAGATGCCAGTTCCATTACAAAGGCACATTTGTTCTCCAGGGAAAGAATGTATATTTTAAACATTTATTTTGAGGGAGTAGAAATGTTAATGACTAGGCTTTTAGATAAAAATATTCCACCAGATGTCACTATTTCCTTTTCAGTGAAAATGGTTTGCCATCAAATGGTTTCTAAGATATTTTAAATAAATTAAAATGAAGTAAATAATTCCCTTGTGTATAGGTGATTCAACCGGCACAACATGTCTACAAAGAAACACATTTTGATATTCAACCCAGTCTTGCATCTCAACTTTGATACTAGCACAGTGCAGCTTTCTTAGCAAAAAAAGCATGGTATTGCTACATATTAAAGAGAGGGATTCAAGTATAGTTCAAGGGTCTGTTTAGCTCTAAAGAAAAATGTGGGTAAAAGTAATTTTCCTGTTAAAAAGTAAGGATTTCAATTATAGTCCACAAAGCCCCACAACCACCTTATTACTTTCTCCTTTATTCTTGGCAGTTGTTGACCCTTCCCAACTTTGTTGACCCAAATGTAGAAGATTAAGTTCTAAAAATACCAGAAAAAAGATTGAGAGAAATATACAAATTCTTCCTACCTTGTCATTGGGAGCCCAAAATTTATTTATTAGTATCATCTTTCTGTGGGATTATCTGCCATCCATTTCAATAACCCGATCAGATATGGAGGGCTTAATTTGTTTGTTTGTTTGTTTGTTTTTTTAACATCTTTATTGGGGTATAATTGCTTTACAGTGGTGTGTTAGTTTCTGCTTTATAATAAAGTGAATCAGTTATACATATACATATGTTCCCATATCTCTTCCCTCTTGAGTCTCCCTCCCTCCCACCCTCCCTATCCCACCCCTCCAGGCGGTCACAAAGCACCGAGCCAATATCCCTGTGCCATGCGGCTGCTTCCCACTAGCTATCTACCTTACGTTTGTTAGTGTATATATGTGTGGAGGACTTAATTTGATTTTGCATGGGCTAAGTGTGAGGGTCAGTTTTATCTCAAACTATCTTCATTTTCATGGTATGTTCTATTTTCCTGTCTAAAATGCCTTAGCCATGAGTCCTTGAGAACAGATAAACAGAGTGGTGATAAAATAGAACATTTCAAATAGTGTTACATTTTTTCAGGGGTTGGTATTCTTTCTAACAGACATGTTTGAAGACATATACTCACTAAGTCAACAAAAAAAGTAGTTTGATGACCTGGTGTGAATGAATGACATATATTAATTCATTTAGCAAATATTTGTTCAACTTTGCTACACTTCCATTGTTTTGATAGGAAGTGAAGATGACATGAAGGCATGAAAGATAAGATCCCAATCCTCAGGGAGCTTCCAATCTAATGAGGAAGAAGGATAGGCATAGGGGGTGTGATATGCTCTTAGGGCAATGGCAGATATACTCACATATGTTAGCACTGTAGGCTGACATATTAAAGTGAGAGGGATTGAGTTCATATTCCAGAAGTCCTGGTTGCCCACTGACTTTCACTTATGACAGTTCACTAACATTTAGACCATGAAGGTAACACCCCGTTCAGGATATACTTGAAGTAAGTAAATAAATAAATAGGTAAAATAAAGTTTAAGACATGTACATAATATAATTGCACATCTAAGAGATTTATTTCACAATAATGTTTTATTCAAGCAGAAATGAGAATAAGCTTATTTTTAAAGGTTTCCTAATAAGCTCCTAGGCTTAATACTACCCAATCAGATTGAATTTGGAAACACAAGACAAATTCTCCACTGTAAGTAATCTGTTTATTTTAATAACATAAACCTGAATGTGGAAAAAAAAGAGGATGTTGAGTCTTCTTTTCCTCTGTAATGCCTAATGGGTATTAATATAAAGTAGAGAGAGCATTATTGGTCATCTTACTGAATTTTTATTCTTACTAGATAATTGCATATATTGTTTAGTATTTCAGTCAAAAGAAATGACTATTTTTCTTCCCGTAGGAGTATTAAGTGTTTTAATTCTTTGCCAAGATGAGGACAGTCTTTGTTTTAGTTTTGCATTGTCTATGTATACAGATTAGTGTTTTCCCTTGCTACCCTTTGCAGCTTTGATAAATTAAAAAATTGAGAGAAAATATCTGAAACCAGCTCTATTGATTATGAAAGAAATAAATGAAAGGGGGGAGTAAAAGGAAGCCAAGTATCTGACTCTTTACTCTTGATGATATATAAGTATAAATGAAAAAGCAGATTAAAAAGCTAGGTATGATGTGATTCAAAGTTTTTTTTTAAACTGTGTACAGTTTTCCTAACCTGTACTTCCTTAATTTTGTAAAAGGAATTTATAATCTATTTGTAATAAAAAAATGTAGTAGAGTTTGTGTATCTTCCCTTTTTTATTTTTAAGAAATAACTGCTCTTGGGCTTCCCTGGTGGCACAGTGGTTGAGAGTCCTCCTGCCGATGCAGGGGACACGGGTTCGTGCCCTGGTCCGGGAAGATCCCACATGCCGCGGAGCGGCTGGGCCCATGAGACATGGCTGCTGAGCCTGCGCATCCGGAGCCTGTGCTCCGCAACGGGAGAGGCCACAACAGTGAGAGGCCCGCGTACAAAGAAATAACTGCTCTTTATTCTGCTTTTTAAAAATTCTGTTATTTCAAAGAGAAACATTCTATCCTAGAGCCATTATATATAGATAACTAGTGAATACTTTAAAAATATTTGTTAGTTATATTTCAGTAATAATAATGTTAATTATGTCCCTGAGGGAAAGAGGAATGACTGAAACCTCAAGTCACAGAATCCTCAACCACTTGGATTTTCAGGGAATATATGCCTCTGCATAAAATTAAATTAAATTATAGATAAATGCCCATTTTTTTTTCATACTAATGTTTGTCCCCAAACTTCTAGCCCAGTAAAATCCATTGCCCATATGTGCTTCTCAAAGGTTTCCAGTTCTCTTTAAACCCTAACTTGCTTCCTCCTGACCTTCTTTACTTTAGGCCTCAACCTTTTCCTCTTAGTAAAAGCTGTACTCCCTACAACTGTGACTTTGATATTAAAGTCAATTGTGTTTCCTTCTGGAGGGCGGAGGAGCTCCCATAAGATGTTTGAGAATATTTTGTCAAAAATGATGGCTGACTTGCTTCCTGAATAATTTTCTCTCATCTCATGGATATAAAACAAAAGCACAGTACACAGGCTGCCAAAATATATGGAATATGATTAATAAGAAAAAGCATGAGCAGCAATAAAACCTCTATGTGAAAACACACAGCTTGTACACCACTAGAGTAAGAAACACAGTTCTTTTGATGCAGTCCTGGTATGGATCAGAAAATGTCCTGAATCAATCCTGTTTTGTTTCTTAACTCTCATTGTTCAGATTTCAAAGGCAGTTATTGTCTTCAAATGAGTGTTATTTTGACCAGAATTTAAGCGATCTACTCTATTTTAGTGAAACCCACTTCAGGTCTCTTTTTATTGGCCTGGCTACCTTGATATGTGCTGTGATTGTGAAAAGGCCATTTACTTCCTGACTTGGTCCTGGGACACATTCTTCCCAATAAGTATCACCTGAAGCCACAGCACATGCACCCTGTGGGTCACTAATCCTACCTTGTTAAATATGAACATCCAACATCCATGACTTTCATAGTGAGAAAATAGTTCATAAATGCTCTTAATGTGACTTCGGTCTTGCAAATCTATAGCTAATTCTTCAACATGTTTGAACACTATAGGAACTATCTTTACTCAGTGTGATCCCATTTGCTTTCCAACATTTTTCTTGCTTTGTGGATTTTTTATGTAAAGTTTTATTTCTCCATTCACATTTTTTTGTTCTCTTTTCTCATTTTTTAAAAAAAACATTGGAACATCCAAATTCCCTATGTTTGGACATGGATTCAGAACTGTTTCATGTTGAATAGCTCAGGTTTGAGGAGTCCATTCCTCCAGCAAGGATTTTCTGAACTGCTCTCTTTCTTTTTGGTGTATTTTTCTCACATGAATTGAGATCTTTCACAATGTAGTCACACAGAACACTTTATCAGAATGTGAAATGGTCTCCTCACTTCTTGACAAAGCTATTCCCTCAGCCTGGAAAATTTTCCCTACTGCTCACTTTGACTTGACTAACTCCTACTCCAAATTGAAATGTTGATTCCTTTATTAAAAGTGTCTCTCCTCATCCCTCCTTGATGAATTCCTTCCCACAATGTGAGCATAGACGGAAATTTGCAGAAAATGTTACTCTAGACCCAGGCCATTTTGGCCGATTCTGTTTCAGAATCTAGTCTCTTTCTCCTCTAGGCGGTAGGGCCAGGGTGAAGTGTGAAGATGGCAGGGGTAGAGAAGGAAAGCTCTTTAGCATCCCTCCTCCTTCATTCTGAATCACCCACAAGAAAGTTCCTTTCCAACAGCAAAAGTGATTAGAAAAAAAGTACCTTGGGAGTGGCCTAATCGGAAATAGAAAATAAATTTCTACCACGGTCATCTTAGAAGCACAAGATAAAATTCTCTCAACTGGTAATAACTTCTGCTTCAAAATAACTTTTTCTTACTTCTGCCCATTCTTGATTCTTTCTTTTTTTTTAACTTTAAATTTTATTTTATTTATTTTTTATACAGCAGGTTCTTATTAGTTCTTATTACTTACCTATTTTATACATATTAGTGTATATAGGTCAATCCCAATTTCCCAATTCATGCCCCCCAAATCCCCCCTTGGTGTCCATACATTTGTTCTGTACATCTGTGTCTCTATTTCTGCCTTGCAAATCGGTTCATCTGTACCATTTTTCTAGATTCCACATATATGCATTAATATACTATATTCGTTTTTCTCTTTCTGACTTAACTTCACTCTGTATGACAGTCTGTCCATTCATGTCTCTACAAATGACCAAATTTCATTCCTTTTTATGGCTGAGTAATATTCCATTGTACATATGTACCACATCTTCTTTATCCATTCATCTGTCGATGGACATTTAGGTTGTTTCCATGACCTGGCTATTGTAAATAGTGTTGCATGAACATCGGGGAGCATGTGTCTTTTTGAATTATGGTTTTCTTTGGGTATATGCCCAGTAGTGGGATTGTTGGGTCACATGTTAATTCTATTTTTAGTTTTTTAAGGAACCTCCATACTGTCCTCCATAGCGGCTGTATCAATTTACATTCTCACCAACAGTGCAAGAGGGTTCCCTTTTCTCCACACCCTCTCCAGCATTTGTCATTTATAGATTTTCTGATGATGACCATTCTAAATGATGCGAGGTGATACTATATTGTAGTTTTGATTTGCATTTCTCTATTAGTGATGTTAGCTTTTCATGTGCCTCTTGGCCATCTGTACATCTTCTTTGGAAAGATGTTTGTTTAGATCTTTTGCCCATTTTTTGATTGGGTTGCTTGTTTTTCTTAATATTGAACTGCATGAGCTGTTTATATATTTTGGAGATTAATCCTTTGTCTGTTGATTCATTTGCAAATATTTTCTCCCATTCTGAGGTTTGTCTTTTCGTTTTGTTTATAGTTTCCTTTGCTGTGCAAAATCTTTTAAGTTTCATTAGGTCCCATTTGTTTATTTGTGTTTTTATTTCCATTACTCTAGGAGGTGGATCAAAAAAGATCTTGCTGTAATTTATGTCAAAGAGTGTTCTTCCTAAGTTTTCCTCTAGCAGTTTTATAGTGTCTGGTCTTACATTTAGGTCTTTAATCCATTTTGAGTTTATTTTTGTGTATGGTGCTAGAGAGTGTTCTAATTTCATTCTTTTACATGTAGTTGTCTAGTTTTCCCAGCACCACTTATTGAAAAGACTGTCTTCTTCCATTGTATATCCTTACCTCTTTTGTCATAAATTAGTTGACCATAGGTGTGTGGGTTTATATCTGGGCTTTCTATCCTGTTTCATTGATTTATATTTCTGTTTTTGTGCCAGTATTATATTGTCTTTATTACTGTAGCTTTGTACTATAGTCTGAAGTCAGGGAGTCTGATTCCTCCAGCTCTGTTTTTTTCCCTCAAGACTGCTTTGGCAATTCAGGGTCTTTTGTGTCTCCATACAAATTGTAAGATTTTTTGTTCAGGTTCTGTGAAAAATGTCACTGGTAATTTGATAGGTATTGCATTGGATCTCTAGATTGCTTTGTGTAGTATAATCATTTGCACAATATTGATTCTTCTAATCCTAGAACATGGTATATCTCTTGATCTGTTTATGTCATCTTTGATTTCTTTCATCAAAGTCTTATAGTTTTCTGAGTACAGGTATTTAACCTCCTTAGGTAGGTTTATTCCTAGGTATTTTATTCTTTTTGTTGCAATGGTGAATGGGATTGTTTCCCTAATTTCTCTTTCTGATCTTTCGTTGTTAGTGTATAGGATTGCAAGAGATTTCTGTGCATTATCTTTGTATCCTGCAAATTTACCCATTTCATTGATTAGCTCTAGTAGTTTTCTGGTGGCATCTTTAGGATTATCTACGTGTAGTATTATGTCATCTGCAGACAGTGACAGTTCTACTTCTTCTTTTCCAATTTGTATTCCATTTATTTCTTTTTCTTCTCTGATTGCCATGGCTAGGACTTCCAAAAATATGTTGAATAATAGTGGTGAGAGTGGACATCTTTGTCCTTTTCCTGATCTTAGAGGAAATGATTACAGTTTTTCGCCATTGAGAATAATGTTTGCTGTGGGTTTGTTGTATATGGCCTTTACTATGCTGAGGTAGTTTCCCTCTATGCCCACCTTCTGGAGTGATTTTATCATAAATCGGTGTTGAATTTTGTCAAAGGCATTTTCTGCATCTAATGAGATATTTATATGGTTTTTATTCTTCAATTTGTGATGGTTTTTCATGTTGATTGATTTGCATATAGTGAAGAAACATGCATCCCTGGGATAACTACCAATTGATCATGGTTTATGATCCTTTTAATGTGTTGTTTTCTAGTATTTTTTGAGGATTTTTTGCATCTATATTCATCAGTGATATTTGTCTGTAATTTTCTTTTTTTTGTAGTATCTCTGTCTGGTTTTGTTATCAAAGTGATGGTGGCCTCGTAGAATGAGTTTGGGAGTGTTCCTTCCTCTGCAGTTTTTTAGAAGAGTTTGAGAAAAATGGGTGTTAGCTCTTTTCTAAATGTCTGTTGAAATTCACCTGTGAAGCCATCTGGTTTTGGATTTTTGTTTGTTGGAAGACTGTTAATCACAGTTTCAATTTCATTACTTGTGATTGGTCTGTTCATATTTTCCATTTCTTCCTGGTTCAGTCTTGGAAAGTTATACCTTTCTAAGAATTTGTCCACTTCTTCCATTTTCCTGGCATAGAGTTTCTTGTAGTAGTCTCTTATGATGCTTTGTACTTCTGTGGTGTCAATTGTAACTTCTTTTTCATTTCTAATTTTATTGATTTGATTCCTCTCCCTTTTTCTCTTGATGAGTCTGGCTAAAGGTTTATCAATTTTGTGTATCTTCTCAAAACACCAGCTTTTAGTTTTATTGATCTTTGCTATTGTTTCCTTTGTTTTTATTTCTTCTCTGATCTTTATGATTTCTTTCCTTCTACTAACTTTGAGTTTTGTTTTTATTTCTTTCTTCAGTTCCTTTAAGTATAAATGTAGATTGTTTGATATTTTTCTTGTTTCTTGAGGTAGGATTGTATTGCTATAAACTTCCCTCTTAGAACTGCTTTTGCTGCATCCCATAGGTTTAGGATCATTAAGTTTTGTCATTTTTCTCTAGGTATTTTTTGATTTCCTCTTTGATTTCTTCAGTGGTCTCTTGGTTATTTAGTAACGTAGTGTTTAGCTTCCATGTGTTTGTGTTTTTTACATTTTTACCCCTGTAATTGATTTCTACTCTCATAGTGTTGTGGTTGGAAAAGATGCTTGATATGATTTCAATTTTCTTAAATTTACTGAGGCTTGATCTGTGACCCAAGATGTGATCTATCCTGGAGAATGTTCCATGTGCACTTGAGAAGAAAGTGTAATCAGCTGTTTTTGGATGGAATGTCTTATAAATATCAATTAAATCTATCTGGCCTATTGTGTCATTTAAAGCTTACATTTCCACATTAATTTTCTGTCTGGATGATCTGTCGATTCGTGTAAGTGAGGTGTTAAATTCCCCCACGATTATTGTGTTACTGTCAATTTCCTCTTTTATAGTGGTTAGCAGTTGCCTTATGTATTGGGGTGCTCCTAGGTAGGGTACATATATATTTATAATTGTTATATCTTCTTTTTGGATTAATCCCTTGATCATTGTGTAGAGTCCTTCCTTGTGTCTTATAACATTCTTTATTTTAAAGTCCATTTTGTCCCATATGAGTATTGCTACTCCAGCTTTCTTTTGATTTCCATTTGCATGGAATATCTTTTTCCATCCCCTCACTTTCAGTCTGTATGTGTCCCTAAGTCTGAAGTGGGTCTCTTGTAGACAGCATATATATGGGTCTCTCTCTTTTTTTTTTTTTTTTTGCGGTACGTGGGCCTCTCACTGTTGTGGCCTCTCCTGTTGCGGAGCACAGACTCTGGACATGCAGGCTCAGCAGCCATGGCTCACGGGCCCAGCCTCTCCGTGGCATGTGGTGTCTTCTCAGACCGGGGCATGAACCTGTGTCCCCTGTATCGGCAGGCGGACTCTCAACCACTGCACCACCAGGGAAGCCCTATGGGTCTCTTTTTTGTATCCATTCAGTGAGCCTTTTTCTTTTGGTTGGAGCATTTAATCCATTCACATTTAGGGTAATTATTAATATGTATGCTCCTATTACCATTTTCATAATTGTTATGGGTTTGTTTTTGTAGTTCCTTTTCTTCTCTTGTGTTTCCCACTTAGAGAAGTTCCTTTAGCATTTGTTGTAAAGCTGGTTTGGTGGTGCTGAATTCTCTTAGCTTATGCTTTTCTGTAAAGGTTTTGATTTCTCCATCAAATCTGAATGACATCCTTGCCAGGTAGAGTAATCTTGGTTGTAGGTTCTTCCCTGTCATCACTTTAAATATATCATGCCCCTCCTTTCTAGCTTGTAGAGTTTTTGTTGAGAAATCGGCTGTTAACCTTATGGGAGTTTACTTGTATGTTATTTGTCATTTTTCCCTTCTTGCTTTTAATAATTTTTCTTTGTCTTTAATCTTGTCAATTTTAATACTATGTATCTTGGCATGTTTCTCCTTGGGTTTATCCTACTTAGAACTCTCTGTGCTTCCTGGACTTCAGTGGCTATTTCCCTTCCCATGTTAAGGAATTTTTCGACTATAATCTCTTTAAATATTTTCTTGGACCCCTTTTCTCTCTCTTCTTCTTCTGGTAACCCTATAATGCAAATGTTGTTGCATTTAATGCTGTCCCAGAGGTCTCTTAGGCTGTCTTCTTTTCTTTTCATTTTTTTTTTTTTTTTTTAATTCTGTTCCATGGCAGTGATTTACATAATTCTGTCTTCCAGGTCACTTATCCGTTCTTCTGCCTCAGTTATTCTGCTATTGATTCCTCCTAGTGTATTTTTTATTTCAGTTATTGTATTGTTCATCTCTGTTTTTTTTGTTCTTTAATTCTTCTAAGTCTTTGTTAAACATTTCTTGCACCTTCTCAATCTTTGTCTCCATTCTTTTTCTGAGGTCCTTGATCATCTTCACCATCATTATTCTGAATTCTTTTTCTGGAAGTTTGCTTATCTCTACTTCATTTAGTTGTTTTTCTGGGGCTTTATTTTGTTCTTTCATCTGGTACATAGCCCTCTGCCTTTTCATTTTGTCTATCTTTCTGTGAATGTGGTTTTCATTCCACACGCTGCAGAATAAAAGGTCTTCTTGCTTCTGCTGCCTGCCTTCTTGTGGATGAGGCTGTCTAAGTGGCTTTTGCAAGCTTCCTAATGAGAGGGACTGCTGATGGGTAGAGCTGGGTGCTGCTCTGGTGGGCAGAGCTCAGTAAAACTTTAATCTGCTTCTCTGCTGATGGGTGGGGCTGAGTTCCCTTCCTGCTGTTTTTTTGGCCTGAGGTGACCCAGCGCTGGAGCTTACCTGGCTCTTTAGTTGGGCTAATGATGGACTCTGGGAGGGCTCATGCCAAGGAGCACTTTCCAGAACTTCTGCTGCCAGTGTCCTTGTGCCCATGGTGAGCCACAGCCACCCTCTGCCTGCAGAAGACCCCCCAACACTAGCAGGTAGGTCTGGTCACTGCTCCTTTCCCTGGGTCCTGATGTGCACACTACTTTGTGTGTGCCCTCTAAGAGTGGAGTCTCTGTTTTCCCCAATCCTGTTGAAGTCCTGTAATCAAATCCTGCTAGACTTCTAAGTCTGATTCTCTAAGAATTCTTCCTCCCATTGCCAGACCCCCATGTTGGGAAGCCTTATGTGGGGCTTAGTACCTTTACTCCAGTGGGTGGACTCTTGTGGTATGTGTTCTCCAGTTTGTGAGTCACCACCCCTGCCCAGCAGTTATAGGATTTGATTTTTGTGATTGTGCCCCTCCTACCATCTCACTGTGGCTTGTCCTTTGTCTTTGGATGTGGGGTATCTTTTTTGGGGAGTTCCAGTGTCTTCCTGTTGTTGATTGTTCAGCAGTTAGTTGTGATTACGGTGCTCTTGCAAGAGGGAGTGAGTGCATGTCCTTCTACTCCACCAACTTGAACCAATCTCCTCCCCAATATACTCTAACCAAACCATTAATTTCCCTTTCTGAAATATCCATTCTCTCCCATTCCCCAAGAAAATGACTTAAAGTAATCCTCTTTCCTTCTTTTTTTTCTTTACAAACATGCCATCATTTCTTACATTTTAATGAGTAAGCTTTTTCCTTAGTGAATTTTATGCAGTTCTTCCTCAATGTTCTCAGGGCCTGGGGCACAGACATCTTCCTGGGATGGCCTATTACTGCTCTCTTGGGTTTCAGTTGTGGTTTCCTGAAACCTGTTTCTTCCTCTCTACTTACTCATTTGTTTTTGCTGTAGTACACTCTCAAGGAACTCCCTAAGAAAGGCGACATATCAGATAAAGTTTCAGAGGCCATAGTTGGTCTGTAAATGTCTTCATTCTACTGTCTATTGGTTAAGAGTTTGGCTGGGTATAAATTTTTTAGCATTGACACTTGCTGTTAAAATACCTTATGTCAGATAATTCTCCATCCCTTTGTAGGTGATATTTATTCTTTCTAAAATCTCTGGTTACTATTCCTCACTCCTATTGTGAGATTTCAAAAAGATGAGCTTTGGTGAGATATTTTTTTCATCTGTTGTACTGGGCACTTGATGAGCTCTTTTAATCAGTAGAATAATGTATATTCACTCTGGGAAATTTTCTTCTACAAGTGATTTATGAGGTTTATGAGGAATTATATTTAATGGTTAAGAGTGAGAGTTCTGGAGTTCTGATGCATGCTATTTGATATTCAGCAATTTAAAAATATTTTCTATTCAGCCATAAAAAAATGGAATAATGCCATTTGTAACAACATGAATGGACTTAGACATTATCATACTAAATGAAGTAAGTCTGACAGAAAAAGACAAATATTATATCACTTATATGTGGAATCTAAAAAATAGTACAAATGAACTTATTTACAGAACTGAAACAGACTCACAGACATAGAAAACAAACTGATGGTTACCAACGGGGAAAAGAGTAAGGGATAAATTGGGAGTATAGGATTAACAGATGCATACTACCATATATAAAATAGATAAACAACAAGGATTTACTGTATAGCACAGGGAACTACATTCACTCTCTTGTAAATAGACTATGATGGAAAAGAATTATATATATATATATATATATATATGTATATAAAACCAAATCATTTTGTAGTACACCTGAAACTAACACAATATTGTAAATCAACTATACTTCAGTTTTAAAAAAGCAGCCACAGACAATATGTAAACAAAACAAAAAATATATTTATTTCTCAGTTTTCTTGTCTAAAAGTGGGACAATAATATAACCTATCTCATTGATGTCTTATAGAATTAAATAATTTTAATTTTATTTAAAATTAATTTAAAATGGATGACTACTATTGTTCTAGAGAACTCTACAATGGTTGTCATCCATTTTTATCTTAGAGTTGAGTTTACACAAAATGGATTGTGTCTTGTATGGAAGATATTATAGTTCATCAAAAAGAGATTAAGCATTACAAATTAATGCAAAATATTATGTATAATAGGAAATATTGTTAAGGAAATGAGGAAACTTGTGGTTTTTAATTTCCTTGTCATTGTTGCAAAACACAGTGATTGAGCTAAACAACATCAACCAAGTGAAGGAGCCTTAGACTTCCAAATCTAGCCTCTTTCATTCAATGATTTCATAGGGACTAGTAAGGAAACAAGAGGTTCTTTTTATCTGAGGCCATATTTACCCATCTGCCATTTATTTCCTTGCTTTTTATAATCTTTGCAGCTGAACAAAGACATTTCCTGATAGTCTCATGAAACTTTTCTATGAAAGATTCTTTCAGTGCTTCAATGATTTGCCAAAGGGGAACCCTCATTCTGCATAAGGATCTCACACATTTTTTAACCATGTCTGAGAAGAGAACATAAAATCCATCACTCAGTGACATTATTTGGATTTGTGACTCTCTATGGAGGCCACTCTGCTCATAAAACAATGAGTGGATTAAATCCATTCAAAAGTGGAGTTTTTCATTTATGACAGATGTAATATTGATCATATCCTTCATTTAATAAGTCATCCAAGTACAATTCAATGCAAGTTACCAGTATAAATTACCAGCCATATTCATCTTGCTTGACTGTTTTATAATACCAAAGAGGAGCAAGCAAAACAGCATAAAAATTCCATGTTGAAATCTAAAAGGAGGGCTGCTTCTGCAGCAGGACTGGATACTTTTCTTTGAGAAGTGAGAGAAGTCTGGCCTTTGCCAGAAAATCAGATCATGCAAATCTAGTTCCATCTGGCTGTGAGTGATTTGTGATCAGACAGGTAACAGTAGGGAAAAGACAAAATTCCTTTAAAAAGCTCTACCAAGTCTGTCCTCTTTCCTTTATCACTACACTGATCTTTCCCACTGTTTCCCCATTAAGGGATTTCTGCATGTTCTAAGTCACTGGGATTTAGAACATAGAGAGCAACGTCTCTTCTTTTTGGAGCATGGAGATGCTTATGAGCTGACAGATGACCTGAGAATAATTGAGAGAACCAGTGAGCAAAGGACCAAAGTCTAAATGAAGTGAATATTCTGATTAGAGTTTCAAATATAGAAATATAAATTATATGCAGTTATGATTATATGATACAGAAGCAGATGAAGAAAAAAATCCATGTGAAGGTTTCTATTTCTGTACCTTTATCTTTCTATTTCACCACCACAGGCTTGCTCCACATTGCTAAGTAACTGCACTCACTAAGGTGCCCATGGTATCATAATGGCCAAATCTATTTTTTCACAATTGTACCTTGATTTTTTGTTGCCTTAGACCTGAGTAATTAAATCCATCTTCTTTACACCTCTTCTTCCTGGCTTTCTAAGATACTATATACTTTAAAACATGCCATTTCTAAGTCTTCCAATTTCTCTGAGTTTCCTTTTTCTACCCTGTTATTAGTTCTTTTTTTCTGTGCAGGACCTCATTGTGGGTATAGATACTTAAGATCTTGTCTTTGTTCTATATTCCTCACTTCATTACCACAGCGTGAGAACTGCCCCATGCCCTTCTCAAAGGATACACAATCATCTCTGTACCAATGATTTAAAAATACATATGTACACCCTTACTTTGGAAGTAATGACTGTTTCACCTCCTTCAGGGCCTATATGTCACTGAGTCATGTTTGTCACTGAGTCATGTTGGTTACTCCTCCAAAGTATCTTCAGGAAGACAGGACAATGGGAGATGTCATTATTGAGAGGATGAGCCTGGAAGACAGCTGAGTCTTGACTTCACTACCAGCCCTGACCCTTGGTAGTTCTGGGACTTTAGGTAAAGCCATTAAACCTTCTCGTTGAGCATCCAAACAAGTGTTGTGAGAATCAAATTTGATAGTATCTGTAAATAAATCACTTATCGTAGTTCTTAGCCCTTACTATATGCTCTATAACTAGTTCATTTTTATTTTCTGGCCACGCCACACAGCATGTGGGATCTTAGTTGCCCCACACTTCCTGCAGTGGAAGTGCAGAGTCTTAACCACTGGACCACCAGGGAAGTCCCCTATAACTAGTTCTACTGGACAATTTTCCTGTGTGATTTGCTATACTCAGAAACTCAACATTCTCTGGGTGTATACTTTTAAAACAGAACTGATGGTATTTCTCCAAAACTGGCATTCTTATTTAACTTTTCTGTTTTAGTCAGTGGTACCATATCTCCATTTTTTCACCTGAAATCTAAGTGCATATGACTTTTCCTTACTTTGGAACTCTATATGGAATGCTTTTAATTACTATAATTCTTATACAGGGCCAGTTTCCTAGCCCAAGCCCACTCTGATAACACCCTGCATGATTCCATTTTTTATTTTCCCACAAAGATGCTGATTTATCTTCTAATTACCCAATTTTCAGTTCTGCATCAGAATTTAAATATAGAGAAAAAAAATTTGATAAAATGATCTCTATATATTCCTAACTCTAAAGTTTCACAAATTCTTACTTGTTTTATGATTCAATATTTCTACTTTTTTTCAAAAATCTTAATGTTCACCTACTGTCCACAGAAGAAATCTCACACTAATTTTTCCAACTTTAAAAATATTTTCTGATATGGCCACACCTTACTGAGCAACAACATCTTCCTTTAAGCCTCTGCCCTCTCTGCTGCCAACCAGGCCAGCATCTTCTGCACACGCTCCCCTCCATTGTTTATATACTTGTCCTCATTATTAATTATCTCTTTTCTCTTCTTGCTGCTCATTCTTTAGGAAACACACCAGAGAGAGTACAAGTAAGAAGGACATGTGATAAATGAAGATGAGAAAATAAAATAACTTTGGGCTAGGTCTTCTCCAATGGTCTCTGAGGCTTTCTAATGAATACTCTTATGAAGGGCATGATAGCGCTGGCAGCCCTATATTTACATCCTTTAAGCTACTAAATCCTGTGGAGAACCCAGATTGGTTCATGAGCCAATTACAGCTACCAGAGGAATGGTCAAGTCCACTCTGAATCACAAGGCCTGATCAATGTGTTCCTGAATTGGCAGTGGGTTTTGTGGCTCTAGCCAAACCATAAAAAATGTGTTACCAGTAGGAAGGAATATCCCACAAACTAAAACAACTGATGTTCACTGTAGTCTCTATAGGTTCAATTAACACATATATCCTCAAATATGTAAACATGCACATAAATACACTCATTCATTCATTCAATAACTGTCATATGATTTTGTCTATCTGAGGCCAAATGTCCAGCTATTGGAAACTGTGACAGACACATTCAGCTGTCTAGTAAATATCCATGCTCCCATTCCATAAAGGAGAATATTTTCTAGGAAGCTGCTGTCCAAATGACTACATTTTCTGCTCTGCATATTAGTAGGTGGGGGAGGGACATAAAATTACCTCTTGTAAATGGAATATGAGTAGAGATGTACCACTTCTTAACCAAATTGATAAAGAAGTAGATGTGCTTTCTCTACTTTCACTTCCCCTTTCTCCCAAGCTGTAAACAAAACACCATGAGACCCTTAGGGGATGTGGTAGACAGAACATGGAAAGATTCTTTGTCCTGAATCATTACATGGAAAGTTATGTGCCAAATGTTCTCATTGAATTGTTATGTGAGAAAAAACACACTTTTATTATGTTAAACCATTGAAATTTGGAGATTTATATGTTGTAACAGCTATTGATGACCTTAAGGAAACAAGAAATGCCAAAATAACTGACATCACTCAGAGAAAAAAGAAAAAAGGATTGATTGTATTAAGTTAAACAAAGCATTGATTCCCTTCTTTCATGCATAATAGAATCTTTCTTTTAACCAATGCATACTTCTTTTATTTATTGAAATATAGTTGGTGTACAATATTCAGTTAGTTTCAGGTGTACTACATGATGATTTGACATTTGCATACATTATGAAATGATCGCCATGATAATTCTAGTAACCATCTGTTTCCATACAAGGTTATTGCAATATTATTAACCATGCTTCTTATGCTGTAAAATACATCCCTGTGACTTATTTATTATATAACTGGAGGTTTGTACCTCTTAATTCCCTTCACCTATTTAGCACATCCCACCACTCCCTTCCTTCTGGCAACCATCTGATTGTTCTCTGTATCTATGAGTCTGTTTTCATTTTGTTTTGTTTCTTTGTTGCCTTTGTTTTTTTGGATTCCACATCTAAGTGAAAGCATTTGGTATTTGTGTTTCTCTGATTTATTTCACTTAGCATAATACCCTCTAGATACAACCATGTTTTGCAAAAGACAAGATTTCATTCTCTTTTATGGTTGAATAATATTCCACTGTATTCCAGATCTTCTTTATCCATTCATCTATTGATGGACAGTTATGTTGCTTCCATATCTTGGCTATTGTAAATAATGTGGAAATGAACATTGGCATGTATATATCTTTTCAAATTAGTAGGATTTTTTTGAGTAAATACCCAAGTGAAATTGCTGGATCACATGACATTTTTATTTTTAATTTTTTGAGGAAACTCCATAACTGTTTCCATAGTGACCAAACAGATTTACAATCCCACCAATAGTGCATGAGGATTTCCTTCTCTCCTCATCCTAGCCAACACTTGTTATTTGTTGTCTTTTTGATGATAGCTATTCTGACAGATGTGAGGTGATATCTCATTGTGGTTTTATTTTGCATTTCCCTGATGATTAGTGATGCTGAGTATCTTTTCATGTGTCTGCTGGCCATCTGTATATATTCTTTGGAAAAATTTCTATTCAGGTTCTATACTCATTTTATAATCAGATTGTTTGGCTTTTTGACTTTGAGTTATATGTGTTCTTTATATATTTTAGATATTAACCCCTTATGAGATATATCATTTGCAAATATCATCTCCCATTTAGTATGTGGCCTTTTTCTCTTGTTGATAGTTTCCTTCATTGTGTAAAACCTTTTTAGTTTGATGAATCCTATTTGCTTATTTTTGTTTTTATTTCCCTTGCCTGAAGAGACATGTCCAAAAAAATATTGCTAGAACCAATGTCAAAGAGCATATTGCCTATGTTTTCTACTAGGAGTTTTATGGTTTCAGGTCTCATATTTAAGTCTTTAATCCATTTTGAGTTTATTTTTGTACATGGTATAAGAAAGTAGCTTATTCTGAATCTTTTACATGTAGATATCCAGTTTTCCCAACACCATTTATTGAAGAGGCTGCCTTTTCCCCATTGTATAGTCTTGCCTCCTTTGTCATAGGTTAATTGACCATGTGTGCAGGATTATTTCTGGGCTGTCTGTTCTGTTCCATTGATCTATGTGTCTCTTGTTTGTGTCAGTACCAAAATGTTTTGATGACTATAGCTTTGTAGTACAGTTCAAAATCAGGGAGCATGAGACAGCCAGCTTTGTTCTTCTTTCTCAAGATTGTTTTGGCTATTTGTGTTTCCATATGAATTTTACAATTATTTGTTCTAGTTCTAGGAAAAATACCATTGGTGTTTTGATGAAGATTGCATTGAATCTGTAGGTTGCCTTGGCTAGTAGAGTCTTTTTTTTTTTAATGTATTTATTAGTTATTTATTTTTTGGCTGTGTTGGGTCTTTGTTGCTGTGCACGGACTTTCTCTAGTTGTGGTGAGTGGGGGCCACACTTCATTGCAGTGCACAGGTTTCTCATTGTGGTGGCTTCTCTTTCTTGCAGTGCACAGGCTCTAGGCTCATGGGCTCTAGAGTGCAGGCTCAGTAGTTGTGGCACACAGGTTTATTTGCTTCATGGCATGTAGGATCTTCCTGGCCCAGGGACCGAACCCATGTCCCCTGAATTGGCAGGCAGATTCTTAACCACTGCACCATGAAGGAAGTCCCTAGAGTCATTTTAACAATACTATTTCTTCTAATCCATGAGCATGGTATATCTTTCCTTTCATTTGTATTATCTTCAATTTCTTTCACCAATGTCTTATAGTTTTCTGAGTATAGGTCTTTTAGGTCATTTAGATTTATTCCTAGGTATTTTTAAATTCTTTTTGATGCAATTGTAAATAAGATTATTTTTTTAATTTCTCTTTCTGATAGATTGAGTTGTTCATAGAAACACAGCAGCTTTCTTTATATTAATTTTATATCTGACTTTACTGAATTTATTAGTTCTAATAGTTTTTTGGTAGGTTCTTTAGGACTGTCTATGCATGTTATCATGTCAATGCAAATAGTGACAGTTTTACTTATTCCTTTCCTTTTCTTTCTTTTTCTTGTCTGATTGTTGTGGCTTGGAATTCCAATACTACATTGAGTAAAAGTGGTGAGGGTGGGCATCCTTCTCGTTACTGATCTTAGAAGATATGCTTTAGCTTTTAACCATTGAGTATGACATAGGTTTGTCACAGCCTTTATTACTTTGAGATATATTCCCTCTATACTTATTGTTGAAACCTTTTATCATAAATGGATGTTGAATTTTATCAAAAATTTTTCTGCATCTATTGAGGTGATCATATGATTTTTATTATTCAATTTTTAAACATGGTATATCACATTGATTGATTTGCAGCTATCTTTACATCCCTGAGATAAAGCCCACTTAATCATGATGTATGATACTTTTAATGTATTGTTGAATTAGATTTGCTAATATTTTGTTGACTATTTTTTCATCATTGTTCATCAGTAATATTGGTCTGTAATTTTCTTTTCTGTGTGTGTTTTTGGTTTGGATATCAGAGTGATGATAACCTGAATGAATGAATTTGGATGTGTTCTTTCCTTTAATATTTTTGGAAGACTTTGAGAAGGATGAGTGTGAACTCCTCTTTAAATGTTTGATAAAATTTATCTGTGAAGCCATCTGGTCCTGGACTTTTGTTGAGTTTTTAAATTACTGATTTAATTTCATTATTGGTAATCAATCTGTTTACATTATGTAGTTCTTCCTGATTAAGTCTTGGGAGATTGTACATTTCTAGGAATTTGTCTATTTCTTCTAGGTTGGAGATTTATCATTTGTAGTAATCTCTTATGGTCTTTTATATGTCTATGGTGTTTTTTGTAACTCCTCCTTTCTTATTTCTGATTTTCTTTATGTGGGCCCCTCTTTTTTTTTTTTTTTTTGATGAATCTGGGTAAAAGTTTATCAATTTTGTATATCTTTTCAAAGAACCAGCTCTTATTTTATTGATTTTTTTCTATTTTTTAGTCTCTATTTATTTTTGCTCTGATCTTTATTTTTCTTTCATTCTACTAACTTTGGTTTTTACTTGTGGTTCTTTCTTTAGTTCCTTTAGGTATAAGTTTAGATTGTTTATTGAGATTTTTCTTGTTTCCTGAGGTAGGCTTGTATCACTATAAACATCTCTCTTACAACTGTTTTGCTGAATCCCATAGGTTTTGGATCATTTTGTTTCCATTTTCATTTCTCTCCAGGTCATTTTGATATGATTTTGGTTTCTTCAGTGACCCCTAGGTGGTTTAGTATCATATAGCTTACCCTCCACATGTTTATGTTTGTAATGGTTTTTTCTTTTTTTTAATTTTTTTTTTTTTTTTTTTTTTTGCGGTACATGGACCTCTCACTGTTGTGGCCTCTCCCATTGCAGAGCACAGGCTCTGGACGTGCAGGCTCAGTGGCCATGGCTCATGGGCCTAGCCGCTCCACGGCATGTGGGATCTTCCTGAACCAGGACACAAACCCGTGTCCCCTGCATCGGCAGGCAGACTCTCAACCACTGCGCCACCAGGGAAGTCCCCCAACAGATTTTTTCTTGTCATTGATTTCTAGTTTCATACCATTGTGGTCAGAAGAAATTCCTGACATGATTTCAGTATTCTTAAATTTATTGAGACTTGTGGCCTAGAATATGATGTATCCTTGAGAATATTCTATGTATACTTGAAAAGAATGTGTATTCTGCTGCTATTGGTTGGAATGTTCTATACTTATCTATTAATTCCATCTGGTAATGTGTTGTATAAGGCCAAGTTTCCTTATTGATTTTCTGTCTGGATGAGCTGTCCATTGAGGTAAATGGGATGTTCAAATCCCCTACTATAAGTGTATTACTGTGAATTTCTCCCAGTATGTTTGTTAATATTTGTTTTTTTTTTTTGTATTTAAGTCCTTCTATGTTTGGTGTACATATATTTAAAATTTTTTTTAATTTGTTTTATCTTCCTGCTGGATTGATTCTGTTTTCATCATGCAATGACCTTCTTTGTCTCTTATTAGAATCTTTGTTTTAAAGTCTATTTTGTCTGGTATAAGTATTGCTACCCAGCTTTCTTTTTGTTTCCTTTTGCATGGAATGATTTTTCCATACCCTCACATTCAGTCTGTGAGTGTCTTGAGGTCTGAAGTGAGTCTCATGTAGGCAGCATGTATATGGATCTTGCTTTTTATCCATTCGGCCATTCTAGCTCTTTTTAAAAAAATGGAGTATAGTTGATTTACAATGATATATTAGTTTCAGATGTACAGCACAGTTATTCTATGTTTTTCTAGATTATATTCCATTAAGATTATAAAATATTCATTATATTCCCTGTTGTACATTACTTCCTTGTATCTTATTTATTTTATACCTATTATTTTGTATTTCTTAATCCCCTTCCCTATCTTGCCCCTCCCCACATCCCCTTTATCACTAGTAACCTCAAGTTTGTTCTCTATCTATGAGTCTGTTCCTGTTTTTGTTATATATAATTGTTTGATAATTTAGACTCCACAAAGAAGTGAAAACCCATACTATTTGTCTTTCTCTGTGTGACTTACTTCACTAAGCCTAATACTATCTAGGTCCATCCGTGTTAATGCAAATGGCAAGATTATATTCTTCTTAATGGGTGAATAATATTCTCTCTCCATGTCTCTTTATATCTATATCTATATGTATGTATCTATCTATCATCTATCTATCTATCTATCACAATTTCTTTATCCATTGATCAGTTGATGGACACTTAGTTACTTCCATATCTTGGCTATTATAAATAATGCTTTTATGAACATTGGGGTGAATATATATATTTTCTAATCAGTGTTTTTGTTTTTTGGGGCATAATCCAGGAATGAGATTGCTGGATCATATAGTTGTTCTATTTTTAATGTTCTGAGAAACCTCAATAATGTTTTCCATAGTGGCTGTACCAGTTTACATTCCCACCAACAATGAACTGGGGTTTCCTCTTCTCCTCATTGTCACCAGCATTTTTTATTTGTTCTCTTGATGATAGCCATTCTGACAAGTATGAGGTGATATTTCATTGTGGTTTTGATTTGCATTTTCCTAATGTTTAGTGATATTAAGCATCTTTTCATGTTTCCCATCTGTATGTTTTCTTTGGAAAAATGCCTATTCAGATCTTTAGCCATTTCATAATCTGGTTATTTGTATTTGTTATATGAGTTTTAAATTTTTTTGTATGAACCTTTTTTCAGACATATCATTTGCAAATATCTTCTCTCATTTAGTAGGTTGCCTTTTCATCTTGTTGATGGTTTCCTTCACTGTGAAAAAGCTACTAAGTTTAATTAGGCTCCATTTTTTGTTTTTGCTTTTGTTTCCCTTGCCTGAGGTGACAGATCCAAAAATATTGCTAAGACTTATGTCAGAGTGCAGTCTTTATTTTCTTGTAAGAATTTTATGCTTTAAGGTCTTACATTTAGGTCTTTAATCCATTTTGAGTTTATTTTTGTATGTGGTATGAGGAAATGCTCTAATTTCATTCTTTAATATGTAGCTCCTTGGTTTTCCCACCAACACTTATTAAAGAGACTATCTTTTCCCAATTGTATATTTTTGCCCCCTTTATCATAGGTGAAAAGACATATATGCATGGGTTTATTTCTGGTCTCTCTATTCTGTTCAATGTATCTACATGTCTGTTTTTGTGCAAGTACCATACTTTGTTGAGTACTGTAGCTTTGCAGTAGAGTCCGAAGTCAGGGATCCTCATTCCTCTTGCTCCATTTTTCTTTCTCAAGATTGCTTTGGCTATTCCAGGTCTTTTGTGGTTCCACACAAATTTTGGGATTGTTTGTTCTAGTTATGTGAAAAATGTCATGGATATTTTGATGGGGATTGCATTAAATCTATAGATTTCTTTGGGCAGTAAGGACACTTTAACAATACTAATTCTTCCAATCCATAAACATGGTATATCTTTCCATTTATTAGCATCATCTTCAATTTTCTTCATAATGTCTTATAGTTTTCAAAGTACAGATCTTTCACCTCCTTAGTTAAGATTATTCCTAAGTATTTTATTATTTTTGGTGTGATTTTGAAAGGTACTGCTTTCTTGATTTATCTTTCTGTTAGTTCATTATTAGTGTATATAAAAGCAACAGACTGTACAATTAATATACAACTGTATATTAATCTTGTATCCTGCAACTTTACCAAATTCATTTGTTAGTTCTAATAGTTTGTTGGTGGAGACTTCAGAGTTTCGCCATATAGTATCATGTTATCTACAAATAGTGATAATTTTACTTCTTCCCTTCCAATTTGGATGGACTTTGTTTTTTTTTCTTGTCTGATTGCTATGGCTAGGAATTCCAAAACAATATTAAATAGAAATGTTGAGAGTGGACATGCTTGTCTTGTTCCTGATTTTCAAAGTTGAGTATGATGTTAGATGTGGATTTGTCATAAATGGCCTTTATTATATTGAGGTATGTTCCCTCTTTACCCACTTTGTTGAGAGTTTTTATCATGAATGGATGTTGAATTTTGTCAAGTGCTTTTTCTGCATCTATTAGATGATCATGTGGTTTTTATTCTTTGTTTTTTAAATGTTATGTATCACAAAAATTGATTTATGGCTATTGAACAACTATGCAGCCCTGGAATAAATCCCATTTCATCATGTTTTATGTTATTTTATGTGTTGTTGAATTCGATTTGCTAATTTTGTTGAGAATTTTTGAATCTATGTTCACCAGTAATATTGGCCTGTAATTTGCTTTTCTTTTTTTCTGTTTTTTTGTTGTCTGGTTTTGGTATCAGGGTAATGGTGGCTGCATAGAATGAATTTGAAAGTATTCCTTCCTATTCCAGTTTGTAGAATAGTTTGAGAAGTATAGGCAAGAAAGCTGCCCTCTTAGCATACCCAGCAGCATGCCAGTTTCATAATATCTCTTCTTTATATGTTTGATAGAATTTCCATGTGAAGCCTTTTGATCTTGGACTTTTGTTTGTTGGGAGTTGTTTTCTTTTATTATTACTGATTCAGTTTCAATACTAGTAATTTAATTTATCTGCCCAAATTATCTATTTCTTCCTGATTTGGTGGTCTTGGAGTATTGTATGTTTCTTTGAGTTTATCCATTTCTTCTAAGTTGTCCAATTTGTTGGCATATAATATCATAGTATTCCCTTATGATGGTTTGTGTTTCTGTGCTATCAGTTTTAATTTCTCATTTTGCATGTCATATTTTATTGTTTCAGTTCTCTCTCTTTGCTTGTTAATGAACCTGGTTAAAGGCTTATCAATTTTGTTTAACTTTTCAAAAAAACACCTCTTGGTTTCACTGATTTTTTTCTTTCAGTCTATATTTTATTTATTTTCTCTCTGATCTTTATTATTTTCTTCATTCTGCTGACTTTGCAAGTTTTTTTTCTGATTCCTTTAGATGGTAGGCTAGATTATTTATTTGAGATTTTTCTTGTTTCTTGAAGTAAACTAGTATCGTTATAAACTTCTGTCTTAGAACTGCTTTTGCTGTGTCCCATAGATTTTGAAAAGTAATGTTTTTTTTCATTTGTCCCAAGGTATTTTCCAAAGTCTTCTTTGATTTCTTCACAGACCCATTGTTTTTATTTAGTAGAATGTTGTTTAATCTCCATGTGTTTGTGTTTTTCCAATTTTTCTTGTTGTAATTGATTTCTAGCTTCATACCATTGTGGTTGGAAAAGATGCTTGATGTAATTTTTATCCTCTTAAATTTGTTGAGATTGTTTTGTATGATCTATACTAGAGAAATTCCATGTGCACTTGAAAAGAATGTGTATTCTGCTGTTTTTGGATGGAGTTTCCTGTAGATATCTATTAAGTTCAACTGGCTATTCTGTCATTTAAGGTCACTATTTTCTTATTGATTTCTGTCTCTATTAGGTGTCTATTGGTGTAAGTATGGTGTTAAAATGCCCTAGTATTATTGTTTTATTGTCAGTTTCTCCCTTTATTTCTTTTGTTTTATATATTTAGGTGCTCCTATATTAGTTGTATATATGTTTACAAATCTTATATCTTCTTTTTAAATTGATCCTCTTATTATTATATGAAACCCTTCTTTGTCTTTTATTATAGACTTTGTTTTAAAGTATACTTTGAAACAAAGACAGTTTAAGATACCTCTGGGACAACGTAAAACACAACAACATTCACATCATAGGGGTCCCAGAAGGAGAAGAGAAAGTGAAAGTGTCCGAGAAAAACATTTGAAGAGATAATAGCTAAAAAACGTCCCTAACATGGGAAAGAAAACAGTCACCCAAGTCCAGGAAGCACAGAGAGGTCCATACAGGATTAACCCCAGGAGATACACAAAAAGACACATAGTAATCAGACTGAAAAAATTAAAGAAAAAAGAAACTATTAAAAGCAACAAGGAAAATCAACAAATAACATACAAAGGAATCTCCATAAGGTTATCGCAAATTTTTCAGCAGAAACTCTGCAGGCCAGAAGGGAGTGGCACAATATATTAAAAGTGATAAAATGGAAAAACCTACAATTAAGAATACTCTACCCAGCAAGGTTCTCATACAGATTTGATGGAGAAATAAAAGGCTTTACAGACAAGCAAAAGTTAAAAGAATTCAGCACCACCAAACTAGCTTTACAAAACATACTAAAGGGTCTTCTCTAGGCAGAAAAGAAGAGGCCACAACTAGTAACAAGAAAAATACAAAATGGGAAAGCTCACTAGTAGAAGCAAACATACACTAAAGATAGGAAAGCATCAACACAGAAAATGATATCAAAAACAGTAAGCATGAGGAGAGGAGAGGATATTTGCAGGATATTTAAAATACATTTGAAATTAAGAGATCAGCAACTTGAAACAATCAGGTTTACATATAGTTTGCTATACCAAAACATTAAGGTAACTGCAAACCAAAAATCTATGATACACACATACAAAAAAGAGAAAAGAATCCAAACATAATGCTAAAGATGGTCATCAAGTCACAGGAAAAGAAAAAAAAAAAAAAAGGAAAGGATGAAAAAATACCTTAAAAAATTCCAAAACAATGAACAAAATGACAATAAGAACATACATATGGATAATTACCTTAAATTTAAATGGATTAAATGCTCCTACCAAAAGATGAAGACTGGTTGAATGGATAAAAAACAAGACCCGTATATAAGCTGTCTTCAGGAGACCCGATTCAAACATAGAGACACACACAAACTGAAAGCGAAGGAATAGAAAAAGTATTCAGTGAAACTGGAAATCAAAAGACAGCTGAAGTAACAATACTCATGTGAGACAGAAAAGATTTTGAAATAAAGTCTGTTACAAGAGACAAAGAAGAACAGTACGTAATGATCAAAATATCAATACAGGAAGAAGATATAACAATTATACATATATATGCACCCAACAGGGGAGAATCTCAATACATTAGGCAAATGCTAACAGCCTTAAAAGGAGAAACCGACAGTAACACAATAGTAGGGGACTTTAAAAACCCATTTACATCAATGGACAGCTCATCCACAGAGAAAATCAATAAGGAAACACAGGCTTTAAATGACATATTAGACCTAACGAACTTAATTGTTACTTATAGAGCTTTCTATCCAAAAGCAGCAAAATTCACATCCTTTTCAAGTGTACATGGAACATTCTCTAGGATAGATCACATGCTGGGTCACAAAGCAAGCCTTGGTAAATTTAAGGAAATTGAAATCATATCAAACATCATTTGCAACCACAACACTATGAGGTTAGGAGTCAACTACAAGGAAAAAATTGTACAAAACACAAACACGTGGAGGCTAAACAATATGTTATTAAGCAAAAAATGGACCACTGAAGAAATCAAAGAGGAAATAAAAAAATACCTAGAAACAAACGACAAAGAAAACACGATGATCCAAAACTATGTGATGCAGAAAAAGCAGTTCTAAGACGGAAGTTTAAAGCAATAAAATCTTACCTCAGAAAAACCTCAAACAACCTAACCTTACCCCTAAAGCAACTAGAGAAAGAACAAACAAAACCCAAAGTTACTAGAAGGAAAGAAATCATACAGATCAGAGCAGAAATAAATGAAATAGAGACAAGAAAATAATAGAAAAGAACAATTAAACTAAAAGCTTGTTCTTTGAAAACACAAAACAATTGTTAAACCTTTAGCCAGATTTATCAAGAAAAAAAAGGGAGAGAGCTCAAATCAATAAAATTAGAAATGAAAAAGGAGAAGTTGCAATGGACACCACAGAAATACAAAGGATCATAAGAGATTATGACAAATAACTATAATCCAATAAAATGGACAACTTAGAAGGAATGGAAAAATTCTTAGAAAGGGAAAATCTCTGAACCAGGAATAAACAGGAAATATGAATATACCAATCACAAGTGATGAAATTGAAACTGTGATTAAAGAAACCCAACAAACAAAAGTTCAGAACTAGATGGCTTCACAGGCAAATTCTATCAAACATTTAGATAAGAGTTAATACCTATCCTTCTGAAACTAGTCTAAAAAATTTCAGAGGAAGGAACAATCCCAAACTCATTCTATGAGGCCACCATAATGCTGATACCAAAACCAGATACAACAAAAAAAGAAAATTGAAGGTCAATATCACTGATAAACATATATTCAAAATCCTCAATAAAATACTAGCAAACTGAATCCAATAATACTTTAAAAGAATCATACACCATGATTAAGTTGGACTTATCCCAGGAATGCAAGGAATTTTCAATACCCTCAAATCAATCAGAGTAGTACACCACATTAACAAGTTGAAAAATAAAAACCACATGATCATCTCAATAGATGTGGAAAAAGCTTTTGACAATATTTAACATCTTTTTTTTTTTTTTTTGGCAGTATGCGGGCCTCTCACTGTTGTGGCCTCTCCCGTTGTGGAGCACAGGCTCCGGTAGCGCAGGCTTAGCGGCCATGGCTTACGGGCCAAGCCGCTCCGCGGCATGTGGGATCTTCCTGGACCGGGGCATGAACCCGTGTCCCCTGCATCAGCAGGCAGACTCTCAACCACTGCACCACCAGGGAAGCCCTAACATCCATTTTTAATAAAAACTCTCCAGAATGTGGGCATAGAGGGACCTACCTCAACATAATAAAGGCCATATATGAAAAATCCACAGCTAACATCATACTCAATGGTGAAAAGCTGAAAGCATTTCCTCTAAGATCAGGAACCAAGCGAACGATGTCCATTCTCACCAGTTTTATTCAACATAGTACTTGAAGTCCTAGCCAAAGCAATCAGAGAAGAAAAAGAAATTAAAGGAGTCTAAATTGGAAAAGAAGACGTAAAACTGTCACTCTTTGCAGATGACATGATATTGGCTTCGTCAAAAAGTTAATTCAAGTTTTCTGTAAGAATTTATGAAAAAACCCAAATGAAACTTTGGCAAATTCAGTACTATACATAAAAAATCTTAAAGATGAAGCTTTGGCCAATCCAATTCTATACATAAAAAATCTTAAAGATGCTACCAGAAAACTACTAGAACTCATTAATGAATTTGGTAAAGTTGCAGTATATAAAATTAATACACAGAAATCTGTTGCATTTCTATACACTAACAATGAAAGGTCAGAAAGAGAAATTAACGAAACAACCCCATTTACCATAACATCAAAAATAATAAAATACCTAGGAATAAATCTAAGGAGGCAAAAGACCTGTACTCTGAAAGCCATAATACCCTGATGAAACAAAGAGAAGATAACACAAACAAATGGAAAGTTATATCATGTCCTTGGATTGGAAAAATCAATATTGTCGTAATGACTATAGTAACCAAGGCAATGTACATATTCAATGTAATTCCTATCAAATAGCCAATGGTACTTTTCACAGAGCTAGAACAAAAAAAATTAAAAATTGTATGGAAACACAAAAGACCCCAAATAGACAAAGCAATTTTGAGAAAGTAAAACGGAGCTGGAGGAATCATGCTCCTTGATCTCAGACTATACTACAAAACTACCATCATCAAAACAATATGGTACTGGCACAAAAACAGAAATATACATCAATGGAACAGGATAGAAAGCCCAGAAAGAAACCCATACTCCTATGATCAATTAATCTACAACAAAGGAGGCAAGAATATACAATTAAAAGAGTCTCTTCAATAAGTGGTGCTGGGAAAACTGTACAGCTAAAAATATTTGCAAAAGATGCAACCGACAAGGGATTATTAATCTCCAAAATATACAAACAGCTCAGGAGCTCAATATAAAGAAAAAAAGCAAAAAAAAAAGAACTAAAAGAAAACAAAACAAAAAACACAGTCAAAAAATGGGCAGAAGATCTAAATAGACATTTCTCCAAGGAAAGCATGCAGATGGCCAAAAAACACATGAAAAGGTGCTCAACATTTCTAATTATTAGAGAAATGCAAACCAAAACTTCACTGAGGTATCATCTCTCACCATTCAGAATGGCCATCATCAAAAAATCTACAAACAATAAATGTTAGAGAGGGTGTGGAGAAAAGGGAATCCTCTTACACTGTTGGTGGGAATGTAAATTGGTAAAACCATTATGGAGAACAGTATGGAGCTTCCTTAAGAAACTAAAAATGGAGCTGCTGTATGATCCAGCAATCCCACTCCTGAGCATATATCTAGAGAAAACCAGAATTTGAAAGATGCATGCACCCCAATGTTCATTGCAGCACTATTTATAATAGCCAGCACATGGGAGCAACCTAAATGTCCATTGACAGAGGAACGGATAAAGCAGATGTGGTACATATATACAATGTAATATTACTTAGCCATAAATAGGAACAAAATAGTGCCACTTGCAGAGACGTGGATGGACCTAGGGATTGTCATACAGAGTGAAGTAAGTCAGAAAGAGAAAAACAAATATTGTGTAGTATCACTTATATGTGAAATCTAGAAAAATTGTACAGATGAACTTATTTGCAAAGAAGAAATAGAGTCACAGATGTAGAGAACAAACATATAGTTACCAAGGGGGGAAGGGTGGTAGGATTAAACGGTAGATTGGGATTGACATATATACACTACTATGTATAAAACAGATAACTAATGAGAACATAGTGCATAGCATAGGGAACTATACTCAATGCTATGTGGTGACCGAAATGGGAAGGAAATCTAAAAAAGAATGGATATATGTATATGTACAACTGATTCACTTTGCTGCACAGCAGAAACTAACACAACATTGTAAAGCAACTATACTCCAATAAAACTTTATTTAAAAAAAAGAATGAAATAATGCCATTTGCAGCAACATGGATGGACCTAGAGATTATCATCCTAAGTGAAGTAAGTCAGACAGAGAAAGACAAATATCATATGATATCACTTAAATGTGAAATCTACAAACATGATACAAATGAACTTATTACAAACATACTCACCAATGTAGAAAACAAACTTATGGTTGCCAAAGGGAAAAGGTGGGGAGGAGGAATAAATTAGGAGTTTGGGATTAACATATATACACTATATACATAGAAAATAGATAATCAATGAAGACCTAGTATTGTACAGGGAGCCCTACTTATTATTCAGTAATAACTTATATGGGAAAAAAATCTGAAAGAGAATATATATATATATATATAACTGAATCACTTTGCTGTACACCTGTAACTAACACAACATAGTGAACTGCCTATACTCCAATGTAAAATAAAAAAAATTTTTAAGTTATTAAAACAACCTTTCACTCTTCACAAAAATTAACTCAAAATGGATCATACACCTGAATGGAAAACACAAAACTACTGAACTATAAATCTCCTAGTAGAGAACACAGGAGAAAACCAAAATAATCTTGGGAATGGTGATGCACTTTTAGATGCATCGCTATGAAAGAAATAATGGATAAGCTAAACTTCATTAAAATTAAAAAAATTTCTGGAGAATGGGGATCAAGATGGTAGAGGAGTAGGAAACATGGATAAAGAAGATGTGGTACATATATACAATGGAATATTACTCAGCCACAAAATAGAACAAAATAATTCCCTTTGCAGCAACATGGATGGACCTAGAGATTGTCATATTGAGTGAAGTTAAGTCAGACACAGAAAGGCAAATATCATATGATATTGCTTATATGTGGAATCTAAAAAAAGGGGTATAAATGAACTTAGTTACAAAAGAGAAGTAGAATCACAGATGTAACAAAAAAACTTAAGGTTACAGGGGATAACAGGGGGGGCAGGGGGGGGAGAGATATATTGAGAGATTGGGATTGACATATACACACTACTATATATAAAATAGTAACTAACAAGAGCCTACTGTATGGCACAGGGAACTCTACTCAATACTCTGTAATGGCCTATATGGGAAAAGAATCTATAAAGAGAGTCAATATATGTATATGTATAACTGATTCACTTTGTTGTATACCTGAAACTAACACAACATTGTAAAGCAACTATACCTCAATAAAATTTTTTTTAAAAGAATTAAAAATTTTCCTCTGTGAAAGAAATGCCAACAGTTCAAGAAGACAAGTCAGAGTGGAAGAAACTATTTACAAAAGACACATCTGATGAATATTATCCAAAATATACAAAGAACTTTTAAAGCTCAACAATAAACAAACGTACAATCCAATTAAAGAATGGGCCAAAGATCTCAACAGACACCTGACCAAGGAAGAAATACAGATGGGAAATAAGTATAGGTAAAGATGCTCCACATCATATGTGACCAGGGAAATGCAAATCAAAACAACAATGAAATACCACTACACACCCTTTAGATTGGCCATAATCCATAACACTGACAATACCATATGCTGACAAGGATGTGGAGCAACAGGAACTCTCATTCATTGCTGGTGGGAATGCAAAATCATATAGCCATTTTGGAAGACAGTTTGATGGTTTCTCACAAAACGAAGCATATTTTTATGATATAATTCTGCAATTATCTTCCTTGGTATCAACCCAAAAGAGTTGAAAACTTAGGTCCACAACAAAAACCTGCACACAGATATTTATAGCTGCTTCATCCATAATTACCAAAACTCAGAAGCAACCAAGATATCCTTAAATAGATGAATAGATAAATAAACTGTGGAACATTCAGACAATGGAACTAAAAAAGAAATGAGCTGTCAAGCAATGAAAATACATGGAAAGCATTTTACAAAGTGAAAGAAGCCAGTGTGAAAAGTAGTACTTTTCACACTGTATGATTCCAACTATATGACATTCTGGAAAAGGCAAAAATAAGGAGACTATATATATCAGTGGTTGTGAGGGATTGGGGGAAGGGGAGAGATTAATAAGCAGTGTATAGAAGTTTTTTAGGGCAGTGAAAAAATTCTGTATAATACTGCAATGAGGGATATATGTCATTATACATTTGTCCAAGCCCATAGAATGGACAACATCAAGAATGAACCCTAATGTAAATAAAGGATTTTGGGTGATTATGTTATGTCAGTGTAGGTTTATCAATTCTAACAAATGTACCACCCACTCTGGTGGGTGATGCTGGTAATAGGGGAAGCTATGTGAGTGTCAGGGCAGGGAGTATACGGAAAATCTCTGTCTTTTCCTCTTGATTTTGTTGTGAACCTAGAACTGTTCTAAAATGCTGACTTTTAAAAAGTTACTAGAACTTAATTTCTGTGTTTTAGGATGGAGATTTTTTTTCTTTTCCACTTGTGAAAGATTTTTTTCTTTATCCTGGGAAGGTTTATCTTTTGAGGATTTTTAAAGTTATTCAGACATACAGAAAGTTACCTATGTTTTCTTCTTGAGAATATCTTGATATCAGAAAAGTAATCTACATGCAGACACTTAAGACTAAGTTAGCAAATGTTCTCTTTGGTAATGTGGCTCTGATTTAGATTGCCCTTGGTTAGCACTATTATTTCTTCATTTGTTTGTATGCTTCCCATGCAAGCATTTGCTCACAAAATGCTGGAAACAGAAACTAAAGTGTTACTACTTAGCCCCAACCTTGTTGATTTCATTTATGTTTTTCAATGTACAGTATTCTACACTTTGGGAAATACACAGGGAATTCTGTATTGTGGAATTGTCCTTAAGGGTGCCTGGGTAGACCAACACCTGTGGGAAGGGGGTGAATTTCTCCCTGAAGAGAATGCATGTGCACCATGAATCAGGCTGGGACAGGTCAATCAAGGGCAGAAATTGAGATCTCCTGGGGGTGTCAACAGGAAAGCTATTTCTTTTCTTTTTAGCCTCAGGGAGTTGGCATCTAGCCTACAGAAGAAGAGGTGTAGTTAGGAAATTCTCCTTGCCCATTTACCAGGAATTAAGCTGAACTCTATGAGACAGGAAAGACAAGAGATGGCACAGAAGTTGATTTTTACCACAGTGAGGGAGGCCAAAATCTAATGGAAAAAATGGTCCCAGGAGACCTTTGACCTGTGGCTTGAGATTATAGATTCTATAAACAACCACATCCAAATATATGTTTTCTGTATTACAGTTCCCTTCTCTTGTTTCTTTTTGGAACAGCCTTGTTAAACACATTGCATACGCCTGCTGTGCTTCAGAGAATTGAGACATGAGCTTGCCACTATGCTTGAGGTGAAGTCAAAGAAGAAGGGGAACACTTCCAGAGATATATATGAATTGAAGCTCAGCATGGAACTGGGGAACAAGGTCTAGAATCAGGGTCCTGGGTCCAAGTGACTAGTGAGTACCAGAAAAGATTTTGAAAGCCTATGTTTTGAGAGCATAACAAATGCTCTCAGGATTTCCAGAGGCACCTGGGAGAAGGAAACTTAATAAAAGACAAGCATCTCTAAGTCAAACAGGATAAGTGTCTGTACCAAGATAAATCAGTAAAACAAAGGAAGTACTACTTTATTTTGAAGTCACAGACTTCTGAGGACTGGAGAATATGACTTAAAATGTATTTTCAATTTTTCTCTTTTCAATTTTTCTTGTGCTTTACCCAGTTCCTGATAAAACAAATGTTTTAAAATATCCACCTGTAGGTAGAAATACATAGTTTTATCTTTCTGGTGAAGTACTTGATTACATCTGAGAAAAAGGCAAAAGACAGAGGAAGAACAGAGATGTTTAGAACACCCGAAGAATAGCATAACTTAATACTGAAAATATTGGGTTGGTCAAACTTTTGTTTGGGTTTTTCCGTAAGATGTTATGGAAAAATCCAAACGAACCTTTTGGCCAACTTAATATTGTTTTTATAAATTAATCTCTGAACCTGAAACTAATATGCTATATATGCATTAATTTTATGTATAAAACAAACCCAACTATACTTGTCACAACCTTAAAAAACAGAATTATTTTTAACATCTTTATTAGAGTATAATTGCTTTACAATGGTGTGTTAGTTGCTTCTTTATAACAAAGTGAATCAGGTATACATATACATATGTCCCCATCTCTCTTCCCTCTTGCATCTCCCTCCCTCCCACACTCCCTATGCCACCCCTCTACGTGGTCACAAAGCACTGAGCTGATCTCCCTGTGCTATGCGGCTGCTTCCCACTAGCTATCTATTTTACATTTGATAGTGTATATATATCCATGCCACTCTCTCACTTTGTCCCAGCCTACCAATCCCCCTCCCCGTATCCTCAAGTCCATTCTCTACTAGGTCTGAATCTTTATTCCCCTGCATTCTTGCCCCTAGGTTATTCTGATCTTTTTTTTTTCTTTTTTTAGATTCCATATACATGTGTTAGCATATGGTATTTGTTTTCTTCTTTCTGACTTACTTCACTCTGTATGACAGTCTCTAGGTCTATGCACCTCACTACAAATAACTCAGTTTCATTCCTTTTTATGGCTGAGTAATATTCCATTGTATATATGTCTGACATCAACTTTTTCCTTTCATCTCTGCTGATGGACACTTCAGTTGCTTCCATGTCCTGGCTATTTTAAATAGAGCTGCAATGAACATTTTGGTACATGACTCTTTTTGAATTATGGTTTTCTCCAGGTATATGCCCAGTAGTGGAATTGCTGGGTCATATGGTAGTTCTATTTTTAGTTTTTTAAGGAACATCCAAACTGTTCTCCATACTGGCTGTATCAATTTACATTCCCACCAACAGTGCAAGAGGGTTCCCTTTTCTCCACACCCTCTTCAGCATTTGTTGTTTGTTGATTTTTTAATGATGGCTATTCTGACCAGTGTGAGGTGATATCTCATTGTAATTTTGATTTGTATTTTTCTAATGATTAATGATGTTGAACATTCCTTCATGTGTTTGTTGGCAATCTGTATATCTTCTTTGGAGAAATGTCTATTTAGGTCTTCTGCCCATTTTTAGATTGGGTTGTTTGTTTTTTTTGATATTGAGTGGCATGAGTTGCTTGGATGTTTTGGGGATTAATCCTTTGTCAGTAGCTTCATTTGCAAATATTTTCTCCCATTCTGAGGGTTGTCTTTTGGTCTTGTTTATGGTTTCCTTTGCTGTGCAAAAGCTTTGAAGTTTCATTAGTTCCCATTTGTTTATTTATGTTTTTGTTTCTATTTCTCTAGGAGGTGGGTCAAAAAGGATCTTGCGGTGATTTATGTCATAGAGTGTTCTGCCTATGTTTTCCTCTAAGAGTTTGATGGTGTCTGGCCTTACATTTAGGTCTTTAATCCATTTTGAGTTTATTTTTGTGTATGGTGTTAGGAAGTGTTCTAATTTCATTCTTTTACATGTAGCTGTCTACTTTTCCCAGCACTGGTTATTGAAGAGGCTGTCTTTTCTCCATTGTATATTCTTGTCTCCTTTATCAAAGATAAGGTGACCATATGTGCGTGGGTTTATCTCTGGGCTTTCTATCCTGTTCCACTGATCTATATTTCTGTTTCTGTGCCAGTACCATACTGTCTTGATTACTGTAACTCTGTAGTATAGTCTGAAGTCAGGGTGCCTGATTCCTCCAGCTCTGTTTTTATTTCTCAAGACTGCTTTGGCTATTTGGGGTCTTTGTGTTTCTATACAAATTGTGAAATATTTTGTTCTAGTTCTGTGAAAAATGTCAGTGGTAGTTTGATAGGGATTGCATTGAATCTGTAGATTGCTTTGGGTAGTAGAGTCATTTTTCACAATGTTGATTCTTCCAATCCAAGAACATGGTATATCTCTGCATCTATTTGTATCATCTTTAAATTCTTTCATCAGTGTCTTAGAGTTGTCTGCATACAGGTCTTTTGTCTCCTTAGGTAGGTTTATTCCTAGATATTTTATACTTTTTGTTGCAATTGTAAATGGGACTGTTTTCTAAATTTCACTTTCAGATTTTTTCATCATTAATGTATAGGAATGCAAAAGATTTCTGTGCATTAATTTTGTATCCTGCTAATTTACCAAATTCGTTGATTAGCTCTAGTAGTTTTCTGGTAGCATTTTTAGGATACTCTATGTATAGTATCATGTCATCTGCAAACAGTGACAGCTTTACTTCGTCTTTTCCAATTTGGATTACTTTTATTTCTTTTTCTTCTCTGATTGCTGTGGCTGAAACTTCCAAAATTATGTTGAATAATAGTGGTGAGAGTGCACAACCTTTTCTTGTCCCTGATCTTAGTGGAAATGGTTTCAGTTTTTCACCATTGAGGACGATGTTGGCTGTGGGTTTGTCATATATGGCCTTTATTATGTTGAGGAATTTTCCCTCTATGCCTACTCTCTGGAGGGTTTTTATAATCAATGGGTGTTGAGTTTTGTTGAAAGCTTTCTCTGCATCTATTGAGGTGATCATATGGGTTTTCTCCTTCAAGTTGTTAATATGGTGTATCACGTTGATTGATTTGCGTATATTGAAGAAGTCTTGCATTCCTGGGAAAAACCCGACTTGATCATAGAGGATGATCCTTTTAATGTGCTGTTGGATTCTGTTTCCTAGTATTTTCTTCAGGATTTTGGCATCTAGGTTCATCAGTGTTATTGGCCTTTAGTATTCCTTCTTTCTGATATCTTTGTCTGGTTTTGGTATCAGAGTGATGGTGGCCTCCTAGAATGAGTTTGGGAGTGTTCCTCACTCTGATATATTTTGGAAGTGTTTGAGAAGGATAGGTGTTAGCTCTTCTCTAAATGTTTGATGGAATTCGCCTGTGAAGCCGTCTGGTCCCAGACTTTTGTTTGTTGGAAGATTTTTAATCACAGTTTCAATTTCAGTGCTTGTGTTTGGTCTGTTCATATTTTCTATTTCTTCCTGGTTTATTCTCCGAAGGTTGTGCATTTCTAAGAATTTGTCCATCTTTTCCAGGTTGTCCATTTTATTGGCATAGCATTGCTTGTAGTAATCTCTCATGAGCCTTTGTATTTCTGCAGTGTCAGTTGTTGCTTCTCCTTTTTCATTTCTAATTCTATTGATTTGAGTCTTCTCCTTTATTTTCTTGATAAGTCTGGCTAATGGTTTATTGATTCTGTTTATCTTCTCAAAGAACCAGCTTTTAGTTTTATTGATCTTTGCTACCATTTCCTTCATTTCTTTTTCATTTAATCCTGATCTGATATTTATGATTTCTTTCCTTCTGCTAACTTTGGGGTTTTTTGGTTCTTCTTTCTCTAATTGCTTTATATGTAAGGTTATGTTGTTTATTTGAGATGTTTATTGTTTCTTAAGGTAGGCTTGTATAGCTATAAACTTCCCTCTTAGAACTGCTTTTGCTGCATCCCAAAGGTTTTGGGTCATTGTGTTTTCATTGTCATTTATTTCTAGGTACATTTTGATTTTCTATTTGATTTCTTCAGTGATCTCTTGGTTATTAAGTAGTGTGTTGTTTAGCCACTATGTGTTTGTATTTCTTACAGATTTTTTTCCTGTAATTAATATCTAGTCTCATACAGTTGTGGTAGGAAAAGATACTTGATACGATTTCAATTTTCATAAATTTACCAAGGCTTGATTTGTGACCCAAGATATGATCTATCCTGGAGAATGTTCCATGAGCACTTGAGAAGAATGTGTATTCTGTTGTTTTTGAATGAAATGTCCTATAAATATCAATTAAGTCCATCTTGTTTAATATATCATTTAAAGCTTGTGTTTCCTTATTTATTTTCATTTTGGATGATCTGTCCATTGGTGAAAGTGAGGTGTTAAAGTCCCACTTGATTCTGTTACTGTCAATTTCCCTTTTAAAGGCTGTTAGTATTTGCCTTATGTATTGAGGCACTCCTATGTTGGGTGCATAAATAATTACAATTGTTATATCTGCTACTTGGATTTATCCCTTGATCATTTTTAGTGTTCTTCTTTGTCTCTTGTAATAGTCTTTGTTTTAAAGTCTATTTTGTCTGATATGAGAATTGCTACTCCAGCTTTCTTTTGATTTCCATTTTCATGGGATATATTTTTCCATCCCCTCACTTTCAGTCTGTATGTGTCCCTAGGTCTGAAGTAGGTCTCTTATAGACAGCATATATATGGGTCTTGTTGTATCCATTCAGCCAGTCTATGTCTTTTGGTTGGAGCATTTAATCCATTTACATTTAAGGTAATTATCGATATGTATGTTCCTATTACCATTTTCTTAGTTGTTTTGGGTTTATTATTGTAGGTCTTTTCCTTCTCTTGTGTTTCCTGCCTAGAGCATTTCCTTTAGCATTTGTTGTACAGCTGGTTTGGTGGTGCTGAATTCTCTTAGTTTTTACTTGTCTGTAAATCTTTTAATTTCTCTGTCAAATCTGAATGAGATCCTTGCTGGGTAGAGTAATTTTGGTTGTGGATTTTTCCCTTTCATTACTTTAATTATGTCCTGCCACTCCCTTCTGGCTTGCAGAGTTTCTGCTAAAAGATCAGCTGTTCACCTTATGGGGATTCCCTTATATGTTATTTGTTGTTTTACCCTTGCTGCTTTTAATATTTGTTCTTTGTATTTAATTTTTGCGAGTTTGATTAATATGTGTCTTGGTGTGTTTCTCCTTGGATTTATTCTGTATAGGACTCTGTGCTTCCTGGACTTGATTAGCTATACCTTCCCATATTAGGGAAGTTTTCAACTATAAGCTCTTCAAATATTTTCTCAGTTCCTTTCTTTTTCTCTTCTTCTTCTGGGACCCCTATAATTCGAATGTTGCTGTGTTTAATGTTGTCCCAGAGGTCTCTGAGACTGTCCTCAAGCCTTTTCATTCTTTTTTTTTTTTTTTAAACATCTTTATTGGGGTATAATTGCTTTACAATGGTGTGTTAGTTTTTGCTTTATAACAAAGTGAATCAGTTATACATATACATATGTTCCCATATATCTTCCCTCTTGCGTCTCCCTCCCTCCCACTCTCTCTATCCCACCCCTCCAGGCTGTCACAAAGCACCGAGCTAATATCCCTGTGCCTTGCGGCTGCTTCCCCCTAGCTATCTACCTTACTACGTTTGTTAGTGTGTATATGTCTATGACTCTCTCTCGCCCTGTCAAAGCTCACCCCGCCCCCTCCCCATATCCTCAAGTCCGTTCTCCAGTAGGTCTGCGTCTTTATTCCTGTCTTACCCCTAGGTTCTTCATGACAATTTTTTTCCCCTTAAATTCCATATATATGTGTTAGCATACGGTATTTGTCTTTTTCTTTCTGACTTACTTCACTCTGTATGACAGACTCTAGGTCTATCTATCTCATTACAAATAGCTCAATTTCATTTCTTTTTAAGGCTGAGTAATATTCCATTGTATATATGTGCCACATTTTCTTTATCCATTCATCCGATGATGGGCGCTTAGGTTGTTTCCATCTCCGGGCTATTGTAAATAGAGCTGCAATGAACATTTTGGTACATGACTCTTTTTGAATTTTGGTTTTCTCAGGGTATATGCCCAGTAGTGGGATTGCTGGGTCATATGGTAATTCTATTTGTAGTTTTTTAAGGAACCTCCATACTGTTCTCCATAGTGGCTGAACCAATTCACATTCCCACCAGCAGTGCAAGAGTGTTCCCTTTTCTCCACACCCTCTCCAGCATTTATTGTTTCTAGATTTTTTGATGATGGCCATTCTGACTGGTGTGAGATGATATCTCATTGTAGTTTTGATTTGCATTTCTCTAATGATTAATGATGTTGAGCATTCTTTCATGTGTTTGTTGGCATTCTGTATATCTTCTTTGGAGAAATGTCTATTTAGGTCTTCTGCCCATTTTTGGATTGGGTTGTTTGTTTTTTTGTTATTGAGCTGCATGAGCTGCTTGTAAATTTTGGAGATTAATCCTTTGTCATTTGCTTCATTTGCAAATATTTTCTCCCATTCTGAGGGTTGTCTTTTGGTCTTGATTATGGTTTCCTTTGCTGTGCAAAAGCTTTGAAGTTTCATTAGGTCCCATTTGTTTATTTTTGTTTTTATTTCCATTGCTCTAGGAGGTGGGTCAGAAAGGATCTTGCTGTGATTTATGTCATAGAGTGTTCTGCCTATGTTTTCCTCTAAGAGTTTTATAGTTTCTGGCCTTACATTTAGGTCTTTAATCCATTTTGAGCTTATTTTTGTGTATGGTGTTAGGGAGTGATCTAATCTCATACTTTTACATGTACCTGTCCAGTTTTCCCAGCACCATTTATTGAAGAGGCTGTCCTTTCTCCACTGTACTTTCCTGCCACCTTTATCAAAGATAAGGTGTCCATATGTGCGTGGGTTTATCTCTGGGCTTTCTATCCTGTTCCATTGATCTATCTTTCTGTTTTTGTGCCAGTACCATACTGTCTTGATTACTGTAGCTTTGTAGTATAGTCTGAAGTCAGGGAGCCTGATTCCTCCAGCTCCTTTTCTTGTTCTCAAGATTGCTTTGGCTATTCGGGGTCTTTTGTGTTTCCATACAAATTGCGAAATTTTTTGTTCTAGTTCTGTGAAAAATGCCAGTGGTAGTTTGATAGGGATTCCATTGAATCTGTAGATTGCTTTGGGTAGTAGAGTCATTTTCACAATGTTGATTCTTCCCATCCAAGAACATGGTATATCTCTCCATCTATTTGTATCATCTTTAATTTCTTTCATCAGTGTCTTATAATTTTCTGCATACAGGTCTTTCGTCTCCTTAGGTAGGTTTATTCCTAGATATTTTATTCTTTTTGTTGCAATGGTAAATGGGAGTGTTTTCTTGATTTCACTTTCAGATTTTTCATCATTAGTATATAGGAATGCCAGAGATTTCTGTGCATTAACTTTGTATCCTGCTACTTTACCAAATTCATTGATTAGCTCTAGTAGTTTTCTGGTAGTATCTTTAGGATTCTCTATGTATAGTATCATGTCATCTGCAAACAGTGACAGCTTTACTTCTTCTTTTCCGATTTGGATTCCTTTTATTTCCTTTTCTTCTCTGATTGCTGTAGCTAAAACTTCCAAAACTATGTTGAATAAGAGTGGTGAGAGTGGGCAACCTTGTCTTGTTCCTGATCTTAGTGGAAATGCTTTCAGTTTTTCACCATTGAGGATGATGTTTGCTGTGGGCTTGTCATATATGGCCTTTATTATGTTGAGGAAAGTTCCCTCTATGCCTACTTTCTGCAGGGTTTTTATCATAAATGGGTGTTGAATTTTGTCGAAAGCTTTCTCTGCATCTATTGAGATGATCATATGGTTTTTCTCCTTCAATTTGTTAATATGGTTTATCACATTGATAGATTTGCGTATATTGAAGAATCCTTGCATTCCTGGAATAAACCCCACTTGATCATTCTGTATGATCCTTTTAATGTGCTGTTGGATTCTGTTTGCTAGTATTTTGTTGAGGATTTTTGCATCTATGTTCATCAGTGATATTGGCCTGTAGTTTTCTTTCTTTGTGACATCCTTGTCTGGTTTTGGTATCAAGGTGATGGTGGCCTCGTAGAAGGAATTTGGGAGTGTTCCTCCCTCTGCTATATTTTGGAAGAGTTTGAGAAGGATAGGTGTTAGCTCTTCTCTAAACGTTTGATAGAATTCACCTGTGAAGCCATCTGGTCCTGGGCTTTTGTTTGTTGGAAGATTTTTAATCACAGTTTCAATTTCAGTGCTTGTGACTGGTCTGTTCATATTTTCTATTTCTTCCTGATTCAGTCTTGGCAGTTTGTGCATTTCTAAGAATTTGTCCATTTCTTCCAGATTGTCCATTTTATTGGCATAGAGTTGCTTGTAGTAATCTCTCATGATTTTTTTTATTTCTGCAGTGTCAGTTGTTACTTCTCCTTTTTCATTTCTAATTCTATTGATTTGAGTCTTCTCCCTTTTTTTCTTGATGAGTCTGGCTAGTGGTTTATCTATTTTGTTTATCTTCTCAAAGAACCAGCTTTTAGTTTTATTGATCTTTGCTATCGTTTCCTTCATTTCTTTTTCATTTATTTCTGATCTGATTTTTATGATTTCTTTCCTTCTGCTAGCTTTGGGGTTTTTTTGTTCTTCTTTCTCTAATTGCTTGAGGTGCAAGGTTAGGTTGTTTATTCGAGATGTTTCCTGCTTCTTAAGGTTGGCTTGTATTGCTATAAACTTCCCCCTTAGAACTGCTTTTGCTGCATCCCATAGGTTTTGGGTCGTCGTGTCTCCATTGTCATATGTTTCTAGGTATTTTTTTATTTCCTCTTTGATTTCTTCAGTGATCACTTTGTTATTAAGTAGTGTATTGTTTAGCCTCCATGTGTTTGTATTTTTTACATAGCTTGTCCTGTAATTGATATCTAGTCTCATGGCATTGTGGTCAGAAAAGATACTTGATACAATTTCAATTTTCTTAAATTTACCAAGGCTTGATTTGTGACCCAAGATATGATCTATCCTGGAGAATGTTCCATGAGCACTTGAGAAAAATGTGTATTCTGTTGTTTTTGGATGGAGTGTCCTATAAATATCAGTTAAGTCCATCTTGTTTAATGTATCATTTAAAGCTTGTTTTTCCTTATTTATTTTCATTTTGGATGATCTGTCCATGGGTGAAAGTGGGGTGTTAAAGTCCCCTACTATGAATGTGTTACTGTCGATCTCCCCTTTTATGGCTGTTAGTATTTGCCTTATGTATTGAGGTGCTCCTATGTTGGGTGCATAAATATTTACAATTGTTATATCTTATTCTTGGATCGATCCCTTGATCATTATGTAGTGTCCTTCTTTGTCTCTTGTAATAGTCCTTATTTTAAAGTCTATTTTGTCTGATATGAGAATTGCTACTCCAGCTTTCTTTTGGTTTCCATTTGCATGGAATATCTTTTTCCATCCCTTTATTTTCAGTCTGTATGTGTCTCTAGGTCTGAAGTGGGTCTCTTGTAGACAGCATATTTAAGGGTCTTGTTTTTGTATCCATTCAGCCAATCTGTGTCTTTTGGTGGGAGCATTTAGTCCATTTACATTTAAGGTAATTATCGATATGTATGTTCCTATTCCCATTTTCTATATTGTTTTGGGTTCGTTATTATAGGTCTTTTCCTTCTCTTGTGTTCCTTGTCTAGAGAAGTTCCTTTAGCATTTGTTGTAAAGCTGGTTTGGTGGTGCTGAACTCTCTCAGCTTTTGCTTGTCTGTAAAGGTTTTAATTTCTCCATCAAATCTGAATGAGATCCTTGCTGGGTAGAATAGTCTTGGTTGCAGGTTTTTCTCCTTCATCACTTTCAGTATGTCCTGCCACTCCCTTCTGGCTTGTAGGGTTTCTGCTGAGAGATCAGCTGTTAACCTTATGGGGATTCCCTTGTGTGTTATTTGTTGTTTTTCCCTTGCTGCTTTTAATATGCTTTCTTTGTATTTAATTTTTGACAGTTTGATTAATATGTGTCTTGGCGTATTTCTCCTTGTATTTATCCTGTATGGAACTCTCTGTGCTTCCTGGACTTGATTAACTATTTCCTTTCCCATATTAGGGAAGTTTTCAACTATAATCTCTTCAAATATTTTCTCAGTCCCTTTCTTTTTCTCTTCTTCTTCTGGAACCCCTATAATTCGAATGTTGGTGCGTTTAATGTTGTCCCAGAGGTCTCTGAGACTGTCCTCAGTTCTTTTCATTCTTTTTTCTTTATTCTGCTCTGCAGTAGTTATTTCCACTATTTTATCTTCCAGGTCACTTATCCGTTCTTCTGCCTCAGTTATTCTGTTATTGATCCCATCTAGAGTACTTTTAATTTCATTTATTGTGTTGTTCATCATTGCTTGTTTCATCTTTATTTCTTCTAGGTCCTTGTTAACTGTTTCTTGCATTTTGTCCATTCTACTTCCAAGATTTCGGATCATCCTTACTATCATTATTCTGAATTCTTTTTCAGGTAGACTGCCTATTTCCTCTTCATTTGTTAGGTCTGGTGCATTTTTATCTTGCTCCTTCATCTGCTGTGTGATTTTCTGTCTTCTCATTTTGCTTATCTTACTGTGTTTGGGGTCTCCTTCTTGCAGGCTGCACGTTCGTAGTTCCCGTTGTTTTTGATGTCTGTCTCCAGTGGCTAAGGTTGTTTCAGTGGGTTGTGTAGGCTTCCTGGTGGAGGGGACTAGTGCCTGTGTTGTGGTGGATGAGGCTGGATCTTGTCTCTCTAGTGGGCAGGTTCACGTCTGGTGGTGTGTTTTGGGGTGTCTGTGGCCTTATTATGATTTTAGGCAGCCTCTCTGCTAATGGGTGGGTTTGTGTTCCTGTTTTGCTAGTTGTTTGGCATCGGTTGTCTAGCACTGTGGCTTGCTGGTCGTTGAGTGAAGCTGGGTGCTGGTGTTAAGATGGAGGTCTCTGGGAGATTTCCGCCGTTTAATATTATGTGGAGCTGGGAGGTCTCTTGTTGACCAGTGTCCTGAAGTTGGCTCTCCTACCTCAGAGGCAGAGCCCTGACTCCTGGCTGGAGCACCAAGAGCCTTTCATCCACACGGCTCAGAATAAAAGGGAGAAAAAGTAGAGAGAATTAGTAGAAGTATGAGGAAAGAAAGAAGGAAAGGAGGAAAGGAAGGAAGGAAGAAAGAAGCAAAGAAGGAAAGACAGGAGGGAGGGAGGGAGGGAGGAAGGAAGGAAGGAGGGAAAGAAGGAAAAAAGACAGAAAGAAAGAAGATACAGTAAAAATAAATTAAAGTATAATATAGTTATTGAATTAAAAATATTTAGAAAAAAAAAAAAGGACGGATAGAACCTTAGGACAAATGTTGGAAGCAAAGCTATACAGAGAAAATCTTACACAGAAGCATACACATACACCTTCACAAAAAGAGGTAAAGGGGGAAAAATCATAAATCTTGCTCTCAGAGACCACCTCCTCAATTTGGGGTGATTCGTTGTCTAAAGGAGGGAAGGAAGGAAAGAAATAAAGAAAGAACGAAGGTAAAGTATAATAAAGTTATTACAAATAAAATTAATTATTGAGAAAAAAAATTTTTTTTAAAAAACCATGGACGGATAGAGCCCTAGGACAAATGGTGGAAGCAAGAGTATACAGACAAGATCTCACACAGAAGCATACACGTACACATTCACAAAAAGAGGAAAAGGGAAAAAAATCATAGATCTCGCTCCTAAATTCCACCTCTTCAATTTGGGATCATTCCTTGTCTATTCAGGTATTCCATAGATGCAGGGTATATCAAGTTGGTTGTGGAGCTTTAATCCGCTGCTTCTGAGGCTGCTGGGAGAGATTTCCCTTTCTCTTCTTTGTTCTCACAGCTCACAGGAGCTCAGCTTTGGATTTGGCCCTGCCTCTGCGTGTAGGTCGCTGGAGGGCGCCTGTTTTTTGCTCAGACAGGACAGGGTTAAAGGAGCCGCTGATTCGGGGGCTCTGGCTCACTCAGGCCGGGGGTGGGGGGCGGAAGGAGGGGCACTGCGTGCGGGGCGGGCCTGCGGCGTCAGAGGCGGCGTGACGTTGCGGCAGAGGCCGGCGTGACGTTGCACCAGCCTGAGGTCCGCCGTGCGTTCTCCTGGGGAAGTTGTCCCTGGTTCCCGGGAACCTGGCAGTGGCGGGCTGCACAGGCTCCGCGGAAGGGGGGTGTGGAGAGTGACCTGTGCTCGCACACAGGCCCCTTGGTGGCGGCAGCAGCAGCCCCAGCGTCTCCCGCCCGTCTCTGTGGTCCGCGCTTTCAGCCGCGGCTCGCGCCCGTCTCTGGGTCCGCGCTTTCAGCCGCGGCTCGCGCCCGTCTCTGGGGTTCGCGCTTTTAGTCGCGGCTCGCGCCCGTCTCTGGAGTTCCTTTAAGCAGCGCTCTTAAACCCCTCTCCTCGCGCACCAGGAAACAAAGAGGGAAGAAAAAGTCTCTTGCCTCTTCGGCAGGTGCAGGCTTTTCCCCGAACTCCCTCCCGGCTAGTCGTGGTGCACTAACCCCTTCAGGCTATGTTCAAGCCGCCAACCCCAGTCCTCTCCCTACGCTCCGTCCGAAACCGAAACCCAAGCCTCAGCTCGCAGCCCCGCCCGCCCCGGCGGGTGAGCAGACAAGCCTCTCGGGCTGGTGAGTGCCGGTCGGCACCGATCCTCTGTGCGGGAATCTCCCCGCCTTGCCCTCCGCACCCTGTTGCTGTGCTCTCCTCCGCGGTACCGAAGCTCCCCCCTCCGCCTCCCGCAGTCTCCGCCCGCGGAGGGGCTTCCTAGTGTGTGGAAACTTTTCCTCCTTCACAGCTCCCTCCCACTGGTGCAGGTTCCGTCCTTATTCTTTTGTCTCTGTTTTTTCTTTTTTTCTTTTGCCCTACCCAGGTACGTGGGGAGTTTCTTGCCTTTTGGGAGGTCTGAGGTCTTCTGCCAGCCTTCAGTAGGTGTTCTGTAGGAGTTGTTCCACGTGTAGATGTATTTCTGGTGTATCCGTGGGGAGGAAGGCGATCTCCGCGTCTTACTCTTCCGCCATCTTCCCAACTCCCTCCTCATTCTTTTTTCTTTCTTCTGCTCTGCAGTAGTTATTTCCACCGTTTTATCATCCAGGTCACTTATCCGTTCTTTTGCCTCAGTTATTCTGCTATTGACCACTTCTAGAGAATTTTTAATTTCATTTTTTGTGTTGTTCATCCCTATTTGTTTCCTCTTTAGTTCTTCTAGGTCCTTGTTAAAACTTTCTTGTATTTTCTCCATTCTATTTCCAAGATTTTGGATCATCTGTACTATCATTATTCTTAATTTTTTTCAGGTAGACTGCCTATTTCCTCTTCATTTGTTAGGTCTGGTGGGTTTTTACCTTGCTCCTTCACATCTGCTGTGTGTTTCTCTGTCTTCTCATTTTGCTTAACTTACTTTGTTTGGGGTCTCCTTTTTGCAGGATGCAAGTTCGTATTTTCCGTTTTTTTTTTATGTCCGTCCCCAGTGGCTAAGGTTGTTTCAGTGGGTTGTGTAGGCTTCCCGGTGGAGGGGACTGCTGCCTGTGTTCTGGTGGATCAGGTTGCATCTTGTCTGTCTGGTGTGGAGGTCCACGTCTGGTGGTGTGTTTTGAGGTGTCTGTGGCCTTATTATGATTTCAGGCAGCCTCTGTGCTAATGGATGGGGTTGTGTTCCTGTCTTGCTATTTGTTTGGCGTAGGGTGTCCTGCACTGTAGCTTGCTGGTCAGTGAGTGGAGCTGGGTTTTGGTGTTGAGATGGAGATCTCTGGGAGATTTTTGCCATTTGATATTACGTGCAGTTGGGAGGTCTCTTGTGGACCAGTGTCCTGAAGCTGGCTCTCCCACCTCAGTGGCACAGCCCTGACGCCTGGCTGGAGTACCAAGAGCCTGTCCTCCACATGGCTCAGAATAAAAAAGAAAGAAAGAAGATAAAATAAAGTAAAATGAAATAAAATAAGTTATTAAAATAAAAAATAATTACAAAGAAAAAAACACTTTTTAATTAAAAAAAAAAACAAAACAAAACTTACAGACAGAACCCTAGGACAAATCGTACAAGCAAAGCTCTACAGACAAAATCACACAGAGAAGCATACACATACACACTCACAAAAAGAAAAAAAGGGTAAAAAAATATATATATCGTTGCTCCCAAGTCCACCTCCTCAATTTGGGATGATTCTTTGTCTATTCAAGTATTCCACAGATGCAGGGTACATCAAGTTGATTTTAGAGATTTAATCCGCTGCTCTTGAGGCTGCTGGGAGAGATTTCCCTTTCTCTTATTTTTTTACACAGCTCCCGGGGTTCAGCTTTGGATTTGGATCCGGCTTTGTGTGAAGGTCACCTGAGGGTGTCTGTTCTTCGCTCAGACAGGACGGGTTTAAAGGAGCAGCTGAGGGCTTTCCTGGTGGCGCAGTGGTTGTGAGTCCACCTGCCAATGCAGGGGACACGGGTTTGTGCCCCGGTCTGGGAAGATCCCACATGCCGTGGAGCAGCTGGGCCCATAAGCCATGGCCACTGAGCCTGCGCATCTGGAGCTTGTACTCCGCAACGGGAGAGGACACAGCAGTGAGAGGCCCCAGCAGTGAGAGGCCCACGTACCGCAAAAACAAAAACAAAAACAATAAAGGAGCAGCTGATTTGGGAGGTCTAGCTCACTCAGGCTGATGGGAAGGAGGGGTACAGATGCAGGGGGAGCCTGCGGCGGCAGAGGCCAGCATGTCATTGCACCAGCTGAGGTGCACTGTGCGTGTTCCTGGGGAAGGTGTCCCTGGATCACAGGACTCTGGCAGTGACGGACTGCACAGACGCCCATGAGGGGAGGTGTGGATAATAACCTGTGCTTGCACACAGCCTTCTTGGTGGCTGCAGCAGCAGCCTTAGCATCTCATGACTGTCTCTGGGGTCCAAGCTGATAGCCGTAGCTCACGTCTGTCTCTGGAGCTCCTTTACGTGGCACTCTGAATCCCCTCTCCTCACGCACCAGGAAACAAAGTGGCAAGAAAAAGTCTCTTCAGTGGCAGGGACATATATACACTAACAAACGTAAAATAGGTAGCTAGTGGGAAGCAGCCGCATAGCACAGGGAGATCAGCTCAGTGCTTTGTGACCACGTAGAGGGGTGGGATAGGGAGGGTGGGAGGGAGGGAGATGCAAGAGGGAAGAGATATGGGGACATATTTATATGTATAACTGATTCACTTTGTTATAAAGCAGAAACTAACACACCATTTTAAAGCAATTATACTCCACTGAAGATGTTAATAAAAATAAAAAATAAATAAAATTTTAAAAATGAAATAGTCTCTTGCCTCTTTGGCAGTTTCAGACTTTCCTGGACCCCCCCCCGTGGCTAGCTGTTGAGCTCTAATCCCTTCACGCTCTGTTCACCCAGCCAACCCCAGTCCTCTCCCTGGGATCCGACCTCTGAAGCCCGAACCTCAGCCCCCAGCCCCCACCCGTCCCGGCAGGTGAGCAGACAAGCCTCTCGGGCTGGTGAGTGCTGGTCGGCAGTGATCCTCTGTGCCACCCTTTGTGATGTGGGCCCTTTGGTGTTAGGTGGTTCCTGCTGGGTTCCTCATCCCCTTTGAATCTCTCAGCTTTGCCCTTTGCACCTCTGTTGCTGAGCTCTCCTCCATGGCTCTGAAGCATACCCCCTCCGCCACCCACAGTCTCCACCCGCAAAGGGCCTTCCTAGTGTGTGGAAACCTTTCCTCATTCACAACTCCCTCCCCCTGGTGCAGGTCCTGTCCCTATTCTTTTGTCTCTGTTTTGTCTTTTTTCTGTTGCCCTACCCAGGTATGTGTGGCATTTCTTGCCTTTTGAGAGGTCTGAGGTCTTCTGCCAGCGTTCAGTAGGTGTTCTGTAGGAGTTGTTCCACATGTAGATGTATTTCTGATGTATTTGTGGGGAGGAAGGTGATCTCCGAGTCTTACTCTTCTGCCATCTTGAATCTCCTCTTAATAAACAGATTTGAAAATACCTAATAGAGTAAGACTATCAGAATATCTACTAAAAAAAAAAGCTTGTTTAATTAGAAAATTGTATAGATGCATAGAGATATTAACAAACAGAAATGAAATGTATTTTATTTAGGATTGTGTAAATATATGTTAGACTGAAATAAATTTCGAAACTATTCAGCACTTTAAAAGTCATCTTAATAGCAGGCAAAAGAGGTTATTTTCATTGCCACTCAGTCCTTCCACCCCTAAATGGTTCTCTGAGATCTTTCACCAAGAGCTGACATAATAATTTGTGATAACTTCCCAGAAAAAAATCAGGAGAAATCTAGACTATCTATTATTCCACTTGAGGAATGACTGTGAAACCAGGCAACACATAGCTGCAGAGTGGAGAAGAAAAACTTGACTGCTGGAATGTAATGAAAAGGATCTGGCTGGTTCTAAAATGGTAGAGAGGATTCTCTCATGAGGTAAAGAGGTAGAGAATTCAGCTTCTAAGCTCTCTTCCAGATCTTAAGATTCTATGAATTTGACAATCTTTTCCACCATTACATATTGAATGACACTGGAGCAGGTTTATTTGTTTAGTTATTAATATGATTGCCATCTTTGCAAGGCACCTTTTATTTTTTGTGAATTTTTCAGGCTTTTCTTTTGATTGACCAATTGCAAATACATATATATATAGATTCTGCCCTCACGGCACTAACATTCAAAAGAAAATAAATAATTAAATCAATCATGCAGGTGCTTTATCCAACTTGACACCAAATATTCACAAGAGGGTGGGACTTTAAACACCTGTATTTTTAAAGGGCAGTGATTGAGTTGTGGCTATGCTGGGTACATGAAAATGTGCGATAGCTCTAAGCCCATTTGCTTTCAGGTAATATGAATAACAATAACAAAGATGTCAGTGATGTGGGCTGCCAATTTTTATTTTATTTTATTGTTTTGGCATTTTGTGGTTTACAGAGAATATTTCTATCTCTTATGTCATTTAATCTCACCACAGAAGGGCAAAGCAGATATTAATATTTGTATTTTATAAATGAGAGAATTAGAGTCAGAAAACTAAAACAGCCCAAGGTGACATAACTAGTTAATGATAGAGCAGAACTGGTTAATGAGGTAGCAGAGACTTGAGTCCAAGTCTTCTGGCTCCAAGACTTATTTCCCTTTAGCATTAGATACTGGTTTTACCTTAGCAGTTTTTTGGAAAATGGGTGTTAGAGTTTATAATTTAATGTTTTCACACCTCAAAGGAAACTGTCAGAATCTGAATTATTATCAAACACAGAAAAAAATATGGTGTAATTAGAATATGGCAGGACATATTGATGACTGCTTAGTTTAGTACAATTTTCTGTGCTTTTTCACAAAGGAAAAATGTTAAACGGTGGCATTTCTGATCAAAAAGTGGTCTGTTTCCTCCTCTGAACCAATTCATCATGCTTTCAGTATCACAACAGTTTTCAGATGAGCTTTTATTTGTAAAGGTAGAAGCTCCTTGAGACAATTTCTGTTTGTGATCAATAAAGCATCTCCCCCTCTTCATCAGCAGATTTCAACTAGATCCGACAGTGGTAAAACATCTCTCCCTTAAGCCAGAAGTCCTCCATAGGTTTAATAGAGTGACAAGGGGCCTCCTTGCAGACACGAAATAATATTCATGTTTTTCCAGACTCAGTCTAAATTTGAGGGACTATGATATAAACTTTAAAAATATCAGTTAATATGGCTGTTTCCATTAAAAATGTCAAATACCGTCAAGTATAGGAAAGAAATCTTGTTGATTTTCACCCCGATGTGTCAGTTGACTGCTAAGGTAAGCATTTTGACATCATGTAGACATTACCATTGTCTACATGATGACAAACGTCTTGTTGACAAGGGAAAAATGCAAAAAAAATTAGTCATGATATTTTATAGCCACAACTTTAATTTTCCTGATGCTAGCTATTATGTATTTTTTTCTGAAGCAGAAAAATCATATCATGCTTTATAATTTCTTTCTTACAGATATAAAATTAGGGGTATTTTTCTTGATTCTTTAAGTAGTCAGAGCTTATTTGTTTAGGCATCTAATCTGAAAATAAGCTGCAGTATTAAAGAATTTGAGTTAAAATGACCAATTCTCTATAAAGTTGCATTGTACTGACCATAATCAATTAAAGAAAAATTAGTAAGAAGACAGTAGGTAAAATATACACATATATAAACTTTATATATGATCATATAATGAATAATAGTAGAAGTTGAGGTCACACTATTTTTATCTATGAGTAAAATAAGAAATGGATTTAAATAACAAGAAAAGCAATATAATTAGATGTTTCTTTAGGATTCACTAGAATATATAAACCCAATCAAAATGAATCACTGAGAAATATTTAACACAGTTACAGGGATAGTGGGGGACACCATTCTCTCTTCAGTTGAGGAAAAAATAATATTTATTAAACAATGTTGAAAAATATGTAACAGAATATAAGTGCTAAGCAGTACATTCTATAATTGCTTTAGGTGTTCCAAGGAATAAAAGATTGATGAAGACTCTGTTAGAGGTGTGGTGCTCCAGCTGAGCCTTAAAGCAAAGTTCAAGCTTGAATTGATAGAGGTGAGAAAGGAAGACGTTCCAGATGAGAAAGACATTGTGAGGGAAATCCTAAGGGTGAAAGTAAGCAAGGTGTACATTTTCCTTTTGTTCGTGAAAATATGGCACCGAGTGTCTTAACCTAAATGGCTTGGGTATGGTTTTAGTAAATGCCTTGAATTTCCATTTTTCTTCTGACTTTGGTGACTCTGTCATTGTTGACTTAAGAGCATTAGTAATAGTAATGTTCATTAGACAATAATAAAAATAATACTGATATCTCAGTAATCTACTTGCCATATTATTCGTGTAATCAGCATTTATATTCTTCAGTGTCAATATGTGTCAGTTAAGAACAATCCTTAAATGCAATTTTCCAAATCCATTACTTACCACTAATATAGTAGTAACATGATGAAGAGAACATGGACTTCTAGGATTCAGAATAATGATTTAGTGGCAGAGGTAAGGGGAAGAGAGGGTGCAGTGCTATTCTAAGTCATAGTGTGAAAGCTGAGTTTTCTGTGTTAGTGAATGTTGGACACTTTATTTTCCCTAGGTTTCTTGAGGCAAAATTTTTGTTCCCAGCAACTAATGGGCAACTGATAACCCTCTATGCTGGGTGTATGGAGTATACCAAGTGACATTCTATCTTTAGTCAGGTAACATAATAGGCATTCAGAATTTTAAAATCAAAGGAGAAAAACAGAGAAGAAGTAAGAATAATCAGATAGAGGATTATTCATCAGGAAAATCAAGTGAGATCTGCTAGACAATTCCTCCTAAAAAAGTGTGATAGGTGAGAAAATTTGTTGGTGGTTCATGAAACAAATTTTTGATTTTAATAATTATATATTGAATATCTATAACTGCATTAGAAAACGTGTGTGGATATATGTGTGTTTGCATAATTAACACAACAAAACCACAATGTTGAGGTTCTTAATATGTGGTTCCCAAACAAACAACATCAGTATCACCTGGGGCCTTATTAGAAATGCAAATTATCAAACCCTACCCTAGACCTCCTGAATCAGAAACTTTGGGGGTGAGGCCCAGCAGTCTGTTTTATTTGACAAGCCCTCTAGGTGATTCCAATGTGTGCTAAAGATTGAGAACCACTAATCTGATGAATATAATTGCTTAAGATAAGGCTAAGTAAAAAATCTACTTAAATTTAGTTAAAAAGTAAATTTTGGTATAAGTGGTATGTAAATAAGAAAAATATCATGAAGGTAATATTTAAATTCTTAAAGTTTAAATATAGTGCTTTCCTGTGGAGAAATGTAAAAACTATGTTTTGGCAAGAATTTACAATGGACAACAAATGAAAAAATGAAGGAAGGAGTAAACAGGGTTTAATGAAAACTAACATGTATCCAAAGGACCATTTTGGAAGATCCACTATAAAAAAGATTAGTAAATGATAGTTTGGGATAATCTTGCCTAATATTGACTATCTGAACCTCATCATTACAAATAATCTGGTTAAAAACCACAGAGCAGAAAGATCCCTGACTTTATGACCCAAACACAGAAGCACTTGCCAGATGGCCTAAATTAATGGACATTTTGTTTGTTAAACTCCAAAAACCCTGCCTTAGTTTTTTGGGTTTTTTTGTTTTGTTTTGTTTTGTTTTGTTTTTTGTATTTGGAAGCAATCCAGTTTGAACATTCCTGGTGCCACTGTCTATAATCAGGAAATTTGTGCAAATCTCAAGGGATCATTCTCTCCTTTACAGAAAATACCAAAAATAGTTATTTCAGCCCTCATATACAAAGAAGATGTGAAATTCTGCTTTTTTTCCCCCTAGACTTAAATTTAATAGTGCCTGAATTATCATTTTATCATGGAAGTTCCCACAGGTAAACTTAATAAATTAAAATATTTAACAGAGTAGTTTTTGGGGATAAAGCATATTAACATTAAGGAAATAAATGTCTATAAAAGCATTTGGGGCATATGTGGGACACTATAAAACTCTATGAAATACTTGGAATGGTATCCCAAAATGAAATAGGAGAGAAATGGGGGTACAGTAATATGTGTAAAGATACTGGCCAAGAATTTTCTCCAAGATTGATTGAAGCCAATGTAAGGGAGGAAAAATAATTATCCTTCTACCCTTCTGAGTTCTTAGAGGCTCCTGTAATAAAAGATAGATTAACAAGAGATAAACAAATAGAAATTTACTAACATTAATACCCCATGTATACATGGGTGATATCCAGGAAAAATGAGTAACTCAAAGAGGTGGCTTTAGAATGTAGGGTTAAATACCATCTTAATAGGGAAAGGGAAGAGGGGATATAAGCCTTGTAGGAAAGAGTAAGTAATTTTTAAGAAAGATGAATTGGTCCTTAGAGGAATAGACAGGAGGTATTTGTGACAAAATTTGTCTGGGTGTGGTGTCAACTTCTGATCTCCTCTCCTGTGATGAGTCAATTTCCCTAGTTTATGAAAATCCCAGGGAGGATATCTATGACAATGGAGTTCCTTTCAGTGGATCTGTCTTTAAGCAGATAAGGGGAATTCAGAGAAACCCTCTCCTTGAATTTTCTGTTTATCCAGTGTCTACAACTCAAAATTAATTAATATATCAAGCAGCATATTTTGAGGTAACATATTCTGCTGCCCTGTACCAATAAAAAATATTTCCAAGAGTCTCAAAGAATCCTAATCAGGCTAAATACACCTAGGAACATCACAGCCACAATGCTAAAGGCCAAAAGTAAAAAAAAAAAAAGAAAATCTTGATGCAATCAGAGAAAAAGAAACATATAGAGAAATAGAGAAGAACAAAGCTAATAATGACAGTAGACTTCTTATCATAAAGTAAGCCAAAAGTCAATGAAATTACATGTTGACTGGGTAAAGAAAAAAAACAACTTGTCAACTGAGACTGTTACAAGCAACAAAAGTCTCTTTAAAAAATAAAGGCAAAATAAATAATTTTCCAGATTAAAAACAAACACTGAGAAAATTTATCACCAGCGTACCTGCACTATAAGAAAGATTAAATTAAGTTTTACAGTCAGAAAGAATATAAACCAGTTGGAAATCTATCTCTACACAAAGAAATGAATTAGTACCAAAAATGGTAAAAATGTGAGTAAACAGAAAAAATTCTCTTTTATTTTTAATCTCTTTAAAAATCATTGATAGTCTAAAACAGAATAGTAAAATATTGTGGGGTTTATAACATATGTAAAAGTAAGATATATGACAATGATAGTATAAATTGTAGGAGACAAAAAATAGAAGCATACAGTTGTAAGGTTCTTAAAATATGCAAGAAATGGTATATTATTATTTGAAGGTAACTATGATAAGTTAAAGATGCATATTATAAAATGCAGGTCAACAATTGAGAAGTGAAACTATGATATATATTAACAGCTAATAAGAATATAGTGGAGACAAAATGCAATTATAAAAATAACTGAATTCAAAAATGGCAGGAAAAGAGAAAGAAAAAACAAAGAAGTGATGGGACACTAGACAGCAAATAGCAAGAGAACAGATTTAAGCCCAACTATATCAATAAATACATTTAATGTAAATGGTCTAAATACTCAATCCAAGGTAGAGATGGTCAAATTGGATTTAAAGAAGACCCAAATATATGCTATCTTCAAGAAATTTACTTTAAATATAAAGAAATAGGTTAAAAATAAAAGGATGAAAAATATATCCTTGCAACACTAAAGTAAAATAAGTATTAACAGAGATAAAGAAATTGCAAGGTGAAAAAAGTTTAATTAAATCAGAAAGATAAAACAATCCTAATAATCCTAAAGATAGGATCTGAAGTATCTCATGACAGTTCTTCAGAGTATATGAAGGAAAATGATAGAACAGCAAGGACAAACAGACAAATCCACAATTACAGTTGGAGATTTTCAACACTCCTTACTCAATTGTAGATAGAACACAAACAAAAAACAAACAAACAGAAAAACACTTACAGCAAAATTACGCTTTTACTTAATGGTGAAAAGTTGTCCTCATCACTTTTAGTCAACATATTTGGAGTTCATTGCCACTTCAATAAATGAAGATAAAGCAAGAAAAAAACATACCAATTGTAAAAATATATATAAAATTTTCTTCATTCACAGCTCACATGATTATCCATATAGAAAATCCTAAATATACATTTACTTTAAAAAACTGCTAAAATCAAGAAGTGGTAAGTGAGTGATGTCATAAGATATAAAATCAATGTAAAATATTAACTGAATTTCTATATACTGGAAATGAATAATTAGTAATGACAAGTTTAAAAAAGTACTATATGATATATGACAGCAACAAAATACATGACATTATCATCAGCTTAACAAAACATATGTAAGATGTGTACATTAAAAATGGCAAAACACTTCTGAATAATAAAGGTATTTCATTGTTTGAAAGACTCAATATTGTTAAGATATTGCTTTCTCCCAAACTGATCTACAGATCCAGTGCAACATCTCTCAAATTCAAACCAAAACACTTTCATAGGAATTAACAAGTTTATTCTAAAATTTATATGGAAACTCCAAGTATTTAGAATAGTCCATACAATGTGGAAAAAGAAGAAAAATCTGTACTCTTATATTCCCTGAGTTAAATACTTATAAAGATACATTATTAAAGACAATGTGGTACTGGCATAAGAACAATCATATAGATCAATGGAACAGATAAGAATCCAGAAATAGACTCACACATGACTTGTTAATTAACTTTAGACAACCTTGACAAGATAATTCAATAGGAAAAGGAAAGTCTATTCAACCAACAGTGTTGGTACAATTTGATACACATATGGAAAAACAATGAACTTTGACAATATTAAAAATTTGATATTATGAAACATGGACCTGAATGTAGGAATCAAAACTATAAAAATTCTAGAAGAAAACATAAGGGAAACTCTTTGTGACCCTGGGTTAGCCAATGATTCCTAGATAGAATATAAGTATCATGAACCATGAGAGAAAAAAATTGACAAATTCAATTTAAGAATAATTAAAAGATTCTGCTCTTCAAAAGATACAGTCAGAAAGAATATAAACCAGTTGGAAATCTATCTCTACACAAAAAATAAAAATCCACAAACTAGGAAAAATATTTTCAAAACACATTCTGATAAAGAACTTATCTACAGAGTTTATAAGGAAATTTTACAACTCAGTTATAAGACAATTAACCCAAAACATGGACACAAACTTTGAAACAAAATTTTATCAAATAAGATACATGAATAGGTATAAACACATAAAAAAAAGGTGCTCAACATCATTAGACATTAGGAAAATACAATTTAAAACCATAAGCAGATACCAATACAAATGCATTAGAATAATTAAAATTTAAAACAAAAAAGACCATATATACCTAGTGTTAGAAAAGTTGTGGGGCAACTGGAACTCTGAAATATTGCTGGTGAGAATGCAAAATGTAAAATGGCACAACAGTTTAGAAAATAGTTTCTTATTAAATTAAACACACACCAATAAAATCCAGCAGATCCACTTCTAGATATTGCCCAAAGATAAATTAATGTGGAAAAATGTTTTTAGTAACTTTATGCATAATAGTCAAATTTTTGAAACAGCTCAGCTCTCTGGCAACTGGTTAATGGTAATCAAGTTGTGATATAACCATACAATGGAATACCTCTCAAAAATAAAAATACATGTACATACTTATACATGAAACAACATGGGTGAATATTGAAATCATTATGTTAAGTAAAAGAAGCAAGTCACAAAATACTTCATATTTTATGGTTTCCTCTATATAAAACATTTTTAAAGGGAAAACTACAAGAAAAGAAGATTCATAAGTGATTGTTAAGGGCCAGTTGTAGTAGGAAAGGACTGACCAAAAAGCTACATTAGGAAAATTTGGAGGATGATGAAATGTTCTTTGGTGGTGTGTACATGACCATATACAGTAACCAACACTCACTGAATTGTACAGCTAAAAAGAATGAATTTAATTTTATGTAAACTATACCTCATAAAAATTAGAATAATTCACATAAAAAGTATTTTCAATTCATTTTAATTATCTATTAATATTTGGCCCACATTCTGGAATACTGAAAATTGGCAGAAGCTAAGTAGCAATTACCCTCTTTGGGCATGCTCTCCAGTTTACCACAGTCCCCAACAATTCCTATTGTTTCCCAAATTGAGGGCAAATGTCAGAGAATTATGTATCTTCACCCATGTATTTATCAAAAGTGAAATAAATGAAAGATAACCTGAGATGGTATTTTGTTTTCTTTATGGAAATGAACTCCATTCATATATATTTAATCTGTACCCTGTTTCATTCATTCATTTACACTTTCTGTTTAGCCCTTATAGGTATTTGAATGTGCTGACTCTGACATAGAGTAAATTATAGAGTAAAATATCTATCTTATTAATTTTATTTTTCTCTGAAAGACTCCATCAGCTCATCTTCAGACACATATTTAAGGTTGTTCATATCTGTTTTGCCAGAAGAAAAAGTTACTATTCACTTCTGAGTTGATCCTTACTATACATAAAAAACTGTCTGCAAGTCAAACTAATTCATTGTGATTTTTCAATCTTTAAGCTCTTTTAAGATATTTTGAGTCTCTACCAAGATTTTGCTCATTTCCATCCCAGTCCACAGGCAGAATAAATAACTCTTTGTTTATTAGACCCTATAGATTTTTACTTTCTATGTATTTGCCTCCCTTGTGGTATGATGAGGTTCTTGGAATCAGGGATCACTTATCATTTATCTATGCAAGGTAGGACCCAGTAGAGTGACTGGTACATTGAACAGAAACATACCCAGGAGATAAATATTATTTCAGGGATCTTAGAGAGCTGGTTCAAGTAGAAGTACTATCTCTCAATTATGCTGGGCTCTTGTCCATTAATTTTTTAATTTTGGAAGAATGGGCCCTTTTTTGATTCTGGACACTCAAGATTTCCACATTCATTTGGAAATGGGGACACAATTTACTACTCGATTTAAATGACATGTATTTATATGTTTCCTTGAGCCCAAGGATTTCCAGGACTGTTTTCAAGTCATCTTTGACTCTACAATAGGAAATATTGGCATGTCATGGTCATTTCATAGACGTGGACATGGGCTTGTGTATGAGAGTCATTGAGCATATGCCAGGCCTTCTGTTAGAATCATACGATTCACAATCTTGTTCTTCTTCCTTTTTTTCTCTCTTCTCTTTTTTTCCCATTCATTTACCTTCTTCTCCCCTGCTTTTTTTCACCTTCCTATTAAAAAGATAAGAAGAAAGTTAAGGGATGAAATAGAAGAAGGAATATGAAAGTGAAGAAAGAATAATTAAATGCAAGAAAATAATGTAGTGAGATAGAGTCTGGAAACAGAATGATACATCTTTCAAGGAAGAGTGAAATCCAAATAAAATTGTTAAAATCTCCATCTGTGAGCATACAAGTTATCCAGAGAGTGGGAGTGAAGTCAGAAGTATTTGGGTTTTTAGAGTCTTTCTATCCATGCAATAATGTACAAAGTAAATTAAAATATTTTATTAGACAGACATTGTTAAATGTCATCCAAAGTCATTTCCCTTGAAAATGGTTTTCCTACAAACAACATTATAAGTAATAAAATTTCAACCTAAAGTCTAGAAAAAACTTATAAGTTCTAAAGATATTCATAGAACCTCAACCATCTTCAGTTCTATTAAGGATTTTGCACATTTTTGGAATTGATTCAGATAACAGTTAGGCACCATCTGTGTGCCATTTACAGTAGAAAAAAAGTATCTTTAAACTATATTCTGAGTTTTTTCATTCTTGTTGGACAAAGTAGAATCTGTTCTGGTTTTAGGAAGCAACTTGGCCTTACTCAACTTATACTCAAAGAATGAATAACTGTGAGAAAAGCTTTGCTGAAGAAGATATCACAGTAAACACTGGTATTTGTCATAAGAATTTAATATATAAAATTTCAGGTTATCTGTTTCAGTCATATGAACCTAAACAATAGGCTAGAGTGATTATTAACCTACTAGTAATCAATAGAAACTAATTCAGAGACTTACTCTTCAGGAAATGAAGCATTTAATTGCTTTCAAATGGTTATAATGATTCAAAGACATGACAAGGTCAAGAAGAAATTACAGTCCATTCAACTGAGAGAAATTAAGAATAAAACAATAACCTGACTTATTAAACAAAATAATTCAAGAATGGAATATAGTCTCAACTGTGAATTGTTACTATTTTGAATGTTTTATATATATAATATATTTAGCATGAGCAGTAATGTTTCTTCTATTCTTTTAATCTTGTAAGCAGATGATGTTTTTAATGAGATACAAACCATGACAACTACATACACACAGATTAAGTCTTTAATCAAATAGTATATATTAAAGAGATAATTCTATATATTTAATAATATCTATATCACTATTACATTGTATAGTAAATAGGAATATAAACAATCACATAAATGGCTTTAATTTTATTTATACATAGTTCATATAGAATCTAAAATTCTTTCTTTCAGTATGCTAGTTCTCCAGCAACTTACATTGACTATCAACCAATGGCTATAGGTTTTCATATATTAGCAATATTCATCCTCACTATTACCATTATCATCAATAACTCAAGCACATATACACGTTATCACTCACTTACATTGAATTCCAGGAATTCATCAAGAGTTAGGATTCTTCATTACAAACACTGTCCCTACCACCTGTACAGGATGTTGGATACAAAACCTAACCTTAGGGGAACCTCAAGCTTATGTCATTCACTCCTTGAGGAGGAGTGCTGGCTGGATCATGGCTAAGAAGCCACCGACCTTGGTTCTGGGAGTGGATCTTTATGTGTTAAAAAGAAAGAGCATTTGTCTCCTTATTAAATGTTATCTTTGTGTCTTGCTCTCCTTGAATTTAATTTTCATTTTTGGAGCACTTGCTTTTAATATATTCAGTGTGTTATGATGGGTTTTGAGTGGGATGTTTTCAAAGTAGGAACCAGAAAAAGAATCAAAGGAAAGAAGAAATTGTCCTGGATAATGCAGGCTTTTTTTGTTTGGGGAAAATTTGTCTTACTGGATCATATCATATGATTAAGCCCAGCCTAATTTCTAAAGGCCAAATACACTATATATGATTTGGCAATACAATGTTGTAGTGATAAACATAGGGCATTTTCCTGGACTTTTCCTTTTTATCTATCTCTTCAGGAATTATTTTTCATGAATGGTCAAATATTGAGGTGTTTGAGATTTTGAATGTTATTCCATCTTGAAGACAGGTCTAATCCTGAGATTTATTTTGCTTTGTCTGTATGGTTCATTCCACTAACTTCAAGTTCCTTGAACAACTTCTTTATGTTTCCCATAGGTGAAGTGTAATAGATGTGGGCACACTTGAGACAGGAAAGCATAAACTAGTCCTAAAAATGTGAATTACATGTCTAAGGTAATGACTTTATGGTCATCTTATAATAATGAAACCAGTTTCACCAGTTGTGATGAAATGATAAGAAGAGGCAACATTTAGCATAGGATCTGAGTTCCTGTTATCTGTACTACTTAAACAAAGCCTAACAAAATCTTACTCTTTACACTGCTGCTCTCCCCACTTAGAAATTCTTCATTTATTCTTTTTGATTTATATGTTATTCTTGAAGATTGTAATCCATTGCTGACATTATACCTTCAAACAGATTTGCCTCATTTTTCTTTGAACATTTACAGCATTTGTTTATAATTATCTTTAAGTAATTATCATATCATCTTGAATTCTTGCTATTCATGTTCATAACTTATATTCTTTTAGTTTAGGAATCATTCTCAATAATTTGCTCAGTGCCTGACATTAGTAAGTGCTCAATAAATTTTGATGATTGGATTGATGAATAAATGAGGAAACAAATGACGACTGAACCTTAATACACCCATTGGTGTAAATGAGTTTAAGCCAAAATGTAAATGATGATATTTGATCACCTTGTGCATATCTCATTGTATTTTGGGAAGGTAGATAAAAACAAAGAAACCATTGAATGTCTGAAGAGCAAGTAGGATGACTAAACATGAAAACACACCCAAAGAGGGAATATTTAAGCAAATATATAACAGCCTGGTAGAGACAACATATATCAGTCCCTGCTTTAGAGTCAAGGACTGATTCTTATTTATCTTGTTATTTCCAGTACTTAACACAGTGCTTGTTATTGATAATCAGTGAATATTTTTTCTGTTGATTAACTACAGCTAACATGTATTGAGCCCTTACTATAAGCCCAAAGCTATGCCAAGTGCTTACACCAATAATATGAAGTCTTATTGTTGTCTTCACTTTATAGATGAGGAAACTGAGGCTTGAAGAAATTTAGAAATATGCTGAGGCTACACAGTAAGTTTTGGGACAAAATTCATTTGAAGAAGTCTATCTATACTGAGAACTTAAACTCATAACTTTGAGGATTAAATAAGATAGCTGCAAGTTTATCTTTATTTGAGTAAGAAACAGAAATTGTGTGAAAGAATACTTGGGTCCTGTAAGGTCTTATTCAGTCTTATCATAGCTAGAGATGGGCAATGAGTGATGAAGATATGCTAGAATATTTTAAAGAAATTGGGGGCCATTCATAAGGCTAGAAACCACATTTTACTCAATTATATATGATAGCCATACTACTCTGCATAATCTCTTTATCTCAGGAGGAAAAGGATTTAGGACACATTGAAAGCTTGTTTTTCAAATGGCTTCTGGGAATGTCCTACACTGAATACAAATATCTAAATTCATTCCCTATAGCAGTTCCCAGTGTTATTTGGAGACTCATGGACATTACTGAGATCATTTCTTAGGATTCAAAATTAAAAAAAAAAACAAAAAACAATTTTAGGGTGCCAAAACAATTCAATGGGGGAAAAGATGTTTTTTCAACAAATGGTGCTGGAGCAACTGAATATCCAGATGTGAAATAATGAAGTTGGACCCCCTACCTCATGTCATATAAAAAAATAATTCAAAACAGATTAAATACCTAAATGTAAGGGCTAAAATTATAAAATTCTTAGAAAAACACCCACAGAAGTAAATTTCCATGCCTTGTGATTAGCTAATGGGTTCTTAGATATGATGCCAAAGCCACACACACACAAAACTAAATAATAGATAAACTGGACTTCACTGAACATAAAAATTTTGTGCTCCAGAGCCACCATGAAGAAAGTGACAAAACAGCCCACAGCATGGGAGAAACTTTTTGAAAATCAACATTAGCCATCAAGGAAATGCAAATAAATACCACAGTGTGATATCACTTCACACCCACTACCATGGCTATAATTTAAAAAAAGAGAAATAATAGTCATAGTTTTAGAGAAGTTAGAATACTCATACATTGCTAGTAGGAATGTAAATTGGTATAACCACTATGGAAAATAGTCTGGTAGTTTCTAATATAGTTAAATATATAGCTACCATATAACTCAGCAATTCCATTCCCAGGTATATACCCAAGAGAAATGAAAATACATGTAAATGAAAAATTTGTATAAGAATGTTTATATCATCATTATTCATAATACAAATAAGTAAAAATAGCCCACGTGTCCATCAACAAATGAATAGATAAATAAAATGTGGTATAGTCATACAAATGTTGTATTCAGTCATAAATAGGAATGAGATATTGATACATGCTACAACATAGATGAACCTTAAAAACATAATGCTAAGTGAAAGAAGCCAGTCCCAAAGGATGACATATTATGTGATTACTTTTAATGAAATGTCAATAATATGCAAATCTATAGATGCAGGAAGTAAATTAGTGGTGGCCTAGGACTGTAGGGGATGGGGGACTTGGGGTCTGATAGTTAAGGGATGTGGGGTTTCTTTTTAGAGTAATTAAAGTAATCTGAGATTAATTGTGGTGATGGATACACTACTCTGTGAATATACTAAAAGCCATTTTATTGTACACTTTAAATGGGTAAATTGTATGGTATGTGAATTATAACTCAATAAAGCACAAAAATAACAATATTAGTACTTTATATGACTTTTCACCTTCATTGTTGCACAAATTTAGACTATAGACAACCAACAAAGTATACATATTGTAATAACCAGCATCCAATTAAGTATTACTATACATGTAAAGAAATAGAGTAATGAAACCCATAACCAGAAGATAAATCAGTTAGCAGAAATGGACTCAGAAATGATATAGATTAAGCATCAACAAAGTTTTTCTGCAAAGGGCCAGAAAGTAAATATTTTAGGCCTCATATTGTCTCTGTCACATTTTTCTTCATTTTATTGTGTTGTGTGTTTTTACAATTCTTTATAAAAATACATAAACCATTCTTTGCTCATGGACCATTCAAAAACAGTCCCATGGGCTATAGTTTTGGAGCCCTTAAATAGGGTGATGGGATGAGCAGAAAATGAATTTAAAGTAGGTATAAATATACTCAAGAATTTAAAAGAAAATATGAACATGATTAAGAGGAAAAAAGGCAACCTATTTTAAAAATGAGCAAATGCAACTTCTTGAGATGAAAAATAGAATATCAGAGGCAAAAATTCACTGGATGAGTTTAACTACATGTTAGATGCCATGGAAGAAAATGTTTAGTGCAATGAATCAGGGCAGTAGAATCTACCAAAATTGAAGTACAGAGAGGAAAAATGATAAGTAGAAAAGTGAACAGAGACTCAATGACCTGTTGAACATTAATAAACTTTCTAGCACAAACGTAATTGAAGTCCTTGATGGAGAGGAAGATAGGGCACACAATAATTTTGAATGAATAAGGTAGAAAATTTCCTAAATTTGGTAAAATACATAAATTTATAATTCAAGAAGCTCAATGAAACCAAAACAGGATACATATGAATAAAACCACACCAAGGCACATCATAGTCTAACTATTAAAAACAAATGATGAGCTCTCACACCTGTGGCCACCAGCTTCTTTGCTCACCTCATCACTGAAAGGACCAGATCTCTTGCAGCCACTCGCTCCCTGGTGCACCTGTTGCCACCGGGGCTCCTGTGACTCCAGCAGCCATGCCATCTCCGTGCCCTGTCCTCACCAGGGAAGACCCAAGTGCTCTGGGGCAGCCTCAGAAACAGGCTCCTGTGGGTGGCCCACTTGAAGAGGTGGGGATAAAATCACAACTCAGCCCCAGGGGCAGGGTGACTAAAGAAGAGGAATGAAAATCTTTCTGTGCACCTGCACAAGCTGCAGATTAAATCCCTGTGATAGGCTTGGGAAACCCTGTGTCTGTGGAATATCTGAATGAACAACTAGTGTTCCCTAGCAACTGTGGAATTTGGGGGCAGGTACACATGGTAATGGGGCCAGGTCAGAGTCTGAGCTGCCCCCCACAGTGTCCAGAGCAGGTCCAGAGATCTACCTACCTAGAGGAATTGGAGGACATCCTGGGGAAGAGGAGTTTGGCTGTGGCTCATGATGGGGGCAAGGACACTGACAGCTGAGACCTCAGGAAAATATTATTATTGCTATTATTTTTAAATGTTTTGTTCTGCTGTATTATTATTATTATTTTAATTTTTATATATTTTTTATTTTAATTTTTAAATTTTAAATTTTAAATTTTAAATTTTTTCTATTTTTACTTTATTTTTTGTTTTGTGATTTTTCTTGGTTTTTGTATTTTTCTTTGTTCTGTTTTTTTAAATTTTTTTCCTTTTGGTACGTGGGCCTCTCACTGTTGTGGCCTCTCCCATTGCAGAGCACAGGCTCCGGACGCACAGGCTCAGTGGCCATGGCTTATGGGCCTAGCCACTCCACGGCATGTGGGATCTTCCTGGACTGGGGCATGAACCCACATCCCCTGCATCGGCAGGCGGACTCTCAACCACTGCGCCACCAGGGAAGCCCTGTTCTGATTTTTTTTATCCTGTTTGTTAGATCATTTTTGTGTGTTTGTTTAATGTTTTTGTTGATTTTTCTTGTAGTTTACATTCTGCTTTCATCTTGATTTTTGTCTTTGTTAGTTTTGTTTTTAATTGTTTGATTTCATTTTTGAGTACTTTTGTCTGGTTGTTCTGTTGTTTTGTTTGCTTTTGCTTTTGTTTCTTTTTGTGTGCATGTGTTTCTTTGTTTTTGTTTGTTTGGTTTTGCTTTTACCATTTGTCTTGGGGTTTGTTGATCTGTTTGTTTTCTTCCCCCCTCCTTTCTTTTATTCTTTCTGCCACGCCATGCGGCTTGTGGGGTCTTCATTCCCTGGCTAAGGGTTGGGCCTGTTTCTCTGGTGGGGGAGCACCCAGCTGAGGATGTTGGACAACTAGGGAATTCTAGGCCCCCAGGGAATATTAAACAGTGAGAGCTCTCCCAGATGTCTCCATCTCAACTCCAAGACCTGGCTCCACCCAACTGCATGCAGGCTCCAGTGTTACACACCTTACACTAAACAACAAGCAAGACAGGAACACAAACCCATCCACCAGTAGACTGGCTGCCAAAAGTTGTACTAAGTTCACTGACACCTCTGAACACACCACCTGATGACTACAGCCCATCAGAGAGACAAGATCCAGCTCTACCTATGAGAGCTCAGGCAGCAGTCCCTCCCACCAGGAAACCTACACAAGACACTGGACTAAACTTACCCACTGGTGACAGACACCAGAAGCAGGAGGAGCTAGGACTCTGCAGCCTGCAGAAAGGAAACCTCAAACACAGTAAAGCAGGGCTTCCCTGGGGGCACAGTGGTTGAGAGTCCGCCTGCCAATGCAGGGGACACTGGTTTGTGTCCCAGTCCGGGAAGATCCCACATGCCGTGGAGCGGCTGGGCCCATGAGCCATGGTCGCTGAGCCTGCGTGTCCGGAGCCTGTGCTCCACAATGGGAGAGGCCACAACAGTGAGAGTCCTGTGTACCCCAAAAAAAAAAAAAAAAAAAACACAGTAAAGTAGTCTAAATGAGGAGACAGAGAAATAATGCTGCAGATGAAAGAGCAACGTAAAAACCCACAAGACCAAATAAATGAAGAGGAAATAGGAAATCTACCTGAAAAGAATTAAAAGTAATGGTAGTAAAGATGACACAAAAGTCTCAGAAATAGAATGGAGGCATGGATGAAGATATACAAGAAATGTTTAACAAGAACCTAGAGAAACTAAAGAAAAAACAGTGATGAACAACACAATAACTGAAATTAAAAATACACTAGAAGGACTCAATAGCAGAATAACTGAGGCAACAAAAAAAGAAAACAAAAAAAGACAAACAACAAAAAAGAAAATTACAGACCAATATCACTGATGAATATAGCTATGGAAATCCTCAAAAAAATAGTAGCAAACAGAATCCAACAACACATTAAAAGGATCATACAGCAGGATCAGTGAGATTTAACCCAGGGACGCAAAGATTCCTCAATATATACATATCAATCAATGTGATACACCATATTAAGAAATTGAAGAATAAAAACCATATGATCATCTCCATAGATGTAGAAAAACTTTTGACATAATTCAACACCCATTTATGATAAAAAACTCTCCAGAAAGTGGGCATAGAAGGAACCTACCTCAACATAATAAAGGCCATATAAGAAAAACCCATAACAAACATCATTCTCAATGGTGAAAGTCTGAAACCATTTCCTCTAAGATCCACTCTCACCACTATTATTCAACATAGTTTTGGAAGTCCTAGCCATGGCAATCAGAGAAGAAAAAGAAATAAAAGGAATACAAATTGACAAAGAAGAAGTAAAACTCTCACTGTTTGCAGATGACATGATACAGTACAGAGAAAATACTAAAGGTGCCACCAGGAAACTACTAGAGCTGATCAATGAATTTGGTAAATTTGCAGGATACAAAATTAATACACAGAAATCTCTTTCATTCCTATACACTAACAATGAAAAATCCGAAAGAGAGATTAAGGAAACAATCCCATTTACCATTGCAAAAAAAATAAATAAAAAGAATGAAACACCTAGGAATTGACCTACCTAAAGAGACAAAAGACCTGTACTCACAAAACTATAAGATACCAATGAAAGAAATCAAATACAACACAAACAGATGGAGGATAAAACATGTTCTTGGATTGGAAGAATCAATATTGTGAAAATGGCTATACTATCCAAAGCAATCTACAGATTCAATGCAATCTCTATGAAATTACCAATGGTATTTTTCACAGAATTAGAACAAAATTTTACAATTTCTGTGAAAACATAAAAGACCCCGAATAGCCAAAGCAACCTTGAGTAAGAAAAATGGAGCTGTAGGAAACAGGTTCCCTGACTTCTGATTATAACAAAACTACAGTAATCAAAACATCATGGTACTGGCACAAAAACAGAAATATAGATCAATGAAACAGGATAAAAAACCCAGAGATAAACCCATGCACCTATGGTCACCTAATCTATGAATTAGGAGGCAAGATGGAGAAAAGACAGTCTCTTCAATAAGTGGTGCTGGGAAAACTGGAAAGCTACATGTAAAAGACTGTTATTAGAACACTACCTAACACCATACACAAAAATAAACTCAAAATGGATTAAAGACCTAAATGTAAGGCTGGACACTATAAAGCTCTTATAAAAAAAACATAGAACACTCTTTTTTTTTTTAGCATCTTTATTGGAGTATAATTGCTTTACAATGTTGTGTTAGTTTCTGCTGTATAACAAAATGAATCAGCTATGTGTATACATATATCCCCATATCCCTCCTTCTTGTGCCTCCCTCCCACTGTCTCTATCCCACCCCTCTAGGTGGTCACAAGGTACCGAGCTGATCTCCCTGGTCTATGCAGCTGCTTCCCACTAGCTATCTGTTTTACATTTGATAGTGTATATATGTCAGTTCCACTCTCTGGCTTCGTCCCAGCTTACCCTTCCCTGAAAACTGGACAGCTGTGTGTAAAAGAATGAAATTAGAACACTTCCTAACACCATATACAAAAATAAACTCAAAATGGATTAAAGACCTAAATGTAATGCCAGAGACTATAAACCTCTTAGAGGAAAACCTAGGAAGAACACTCTATGACATAAATCACAGCAAGATCTTTTTTGACCCACCTCCTAGAGTAATGAAAATAAAAACAAACAAACAAAAAAAACAAATGAGACCTAATGAACCTTAAAATCTTTTACACAACAAAGGAAACCATAAACAAGAAGAAAAGACAACCCTCAGAATGGGCAAAAAAATTTGCAAATAAAGCAACTGACAAGCGATTAATCCCCAAAATATACAAACAGCTCATGCAGCTCAATAACAAGAAAACAAATAACCCAGTCAGAAAATGGGCAGAAGACCTAAATAGACATTTCTCCAAAGAAGACATACAGTTGGCCAACAAACACATGGAAAGATGCTCAACATTACTCATTATTAGAGAAATGCAAATTGAAACTACATGGAGGTATCACCTCACACCAGTCAGAATGGCCACCATCAAAATATCTGCAAACAATAAATGCTGGAGAGAGTGTGGAGAAAAGGGAACCCTCTTACACTGTTGGTGGGAGTGTAAATTGATACAACTATTATGGAGAACAACATGGAGTTTCCTTAAAGAAACTGAAAATAGAACTACCATATGACCCAACAATCCCACTTCTGGGCATATACCTATAGAAAACCATAATTCAAAAATATACATGCACCCTGATGTTCATTGCAGCACTATTTACAGTAGCCAGGATATGGAAGCCACCTAAATGTCCATCAACAGAGGAATGGATAAAGATGTGGTACATATATACAATGGGATATTACTCAGCCATTGAAAGGAACAAAATAGTGCCATTTGCAGAGACGTGGATGGACTTAGAGACTGTCATATAGAGTGAAGTAAGTCAGAAAGAGAAAAACAAATATTGTATATTAACGCATATATGTGGAATCTAGAAAAATGGTGTAGATGAACTGAATTGCAAAGCAGAAATAGAGACACAGAAGTAGAGAACAAGTGTATGCATACCAAGGGGGTGGGAGGTGGGATGGATTGGGAAACTGAGATTGGCATATATACACTAATATGTATAAAATTGATAGCTAATGAGAACAGACTGTATAGCACATGGAACTCTACTCAATGTTCTGTGGTGACCTAAATGGGAAGGAAATCCAAGGAAGAGGGGATATATGTATATGTGTGGCTGATTCACTTTGCTGTTCAAAAGAAACTAACATAACACTGTAAAGCAACTATACTCCAATTTTAAAAAAATGATGAAAAAAAAAGTCTTTAGAGGAAATGACTTGTTACATATGAGACCAAATATAAAGAAATTCTACCTAATTCCTGTTACATATAACGTAAGCCACAAGAAAATCAGATGATTTCACTAGAGTTGAAAGAAAAGAAAAGTTGATTTAGAATTCTATACCCAGCAAAAAATCCTTCAAAAATGAAAGTAAAATAAAACCTTTTCAGAATAACAAAATCTGATAGAATTTGTCCCTAGGAGGTCTGCATTAAAATAAATATAAAAGGTTCTTTAGGTTAAAGGAAAAAGCGTCCAGATAGAAACTCATATCTTCCTAAAAGAAGGAATAGTGCCTGAAACCATAAATTTGTGGGTAAATTTAAAGGATTACTTCTTGTTTCAAAATTTTATTAAAATACATTTGACTAATTAAAGCAGAAAGAGTAACAATGGACAAAGTGGTATATAACTTAAGTGGAAGTAAATTTATTGACCATAAATTTATTGTGTCCAGAATAGGACACAGGACTGGAAGGGAGAAAAGTGTATTGAAGGAAATTGTTCTAATGTTCATATATTATACATGAATCCATAGCATGCTGAAGAAATTATTCCATAAAAGTATAGTTAAGCGAGCATATCATAAAAGATATGATTATTGGTAAGAATTCTATATGAAGGTTTTCTTAGTTCCTCTGCAGCCAGAAGAACATGCTGTCAAAAATCTGGAACATAAACCACTGGTCATATGCCAAAAAACAAATTCAGTTTGATTCTGAAAGTATGTATGAGGAAAAACCCAAGAGAATTATTATTTTGTGATGGATAACACTAAGCAGATATTCTTGGTTTGAATGAAACACACCTGGGAACAAATTGGTGCTAAATCTGGATACTTGACAATAGTAATATAATATTTGAATACTGAAAAGGAAGCCAATGTTTGCTTTTTCCCACAATTAACCGAAGTGAGGAGAATATAATTCTACCAAAATGTGATGAACACCAGGAAGGCAGATGCAGGGGACAGAGAATTCTAGGAGAGTTAGCTTGAATTTTTTTAATAAGGAAATCCCAAATACTTTACACTTTTCTGTTTTGTTTTTTTTTAATAATGAAAAACTCTTTCATGTATTTTTATCCCTTTTACCTTCTGGATGAATTTGGGAAGTTCTTGCAAGTCAAAGTAGGATTTCACAGAATGTATATCTCATCAGGAGATATCTATGCATTTGCTTTGTTCAGTTGTAATAAGTGAGAAAATTGGTCTTAAGTGCATATATGCTGAGACCCTTAACCCAAGGATCATATATTGAATGAAAACTGATATCTGGCCACACAAATAAGATATTTCCTAAAAATTATAGGAGCAATATACTTATTTCATATACATAAGCCTGATACTTAATATTGCTGTTAAGTAGGCTGATTAGCTAGTGAAGATTTAAGATTTATTTACTAGCATTCAAGGGCAAACATTAAGAAGTATAGATAGCCACAATCATAGACCACAAAATTGAACAAATGTTTTAAGACTGAGAGGGATTCTATGTGAATAATTTTACAAGCAAAGGAGTTAATAGTTTGAAAAAAAGAAATTCAGAACTAGCAAATAAATGGCAAGAGATTCCATGGTTGTCTCTTTGCCAAAGTAGCAGGCTTGTTTTTAGAGTTTATGTAATCATTTATATTTTAAGCAGGTTTTTGAGAAATTGAAAGACAGCATGGGAAGCTGATACTTCTTTCTTTAAAACAGAAAAAACTTTAAAAGTTACGTGAACTCAGGACAGCATGTTCCCTAGTATAAGGTATAACAAATTCATTGACTCTCAGATGTTGTTGTTAAGACCTACTACATACTACCCTTGAAACTGAAGATTCTTCAGAGAATAAAACCAAATTTCTGCCGTTAAGGGATGTACATCGTGGTTGTGGGGAGAGGCACAATAAACAAATAAACCTATTCAATGTTAGTGCTCTGAAGTACTACTAGGTAAAATAAGCAAGGTAAATAGATATGAACATATAATAGATGGGTGTGCTGTTCTATTTAGAGTGGTCCTGGAAGGTTTCTCTTTTAAGGTAACATTTGAACAAAAACTTGTATAAAGTAATGCAGTGATATTTATCTATCTATAAATATGTAAATAAATAGACATATACATAGGCAGAGAGAATAGCAATTGCAAAGGCCATGTGATGGGATTGTGCTTGGCACATTCCAGGAGCAGTAAGAAAGACAACACAGCAATGTATCAGGACAGAGAGAGTAATCAGAGTGGTGTGAGATAAAGCTAGAGAAAGAAACAGGAGCCCGATCATGTAGCTTGTAAGCAATAATCAAAGCTTGGGAATTTATGCTGAATAAAATGAGCTGACTTTGGAAAGTTTAAGCTGAATAATGATAATCTGAGCTTGTTGTGAAAGGTATCAATTCTGGTTGCTTTGTAAGAAATAAATAGTAGCAGAGTAAGCAGGAATGATAATTACAGACTACTATGAAATCCAGGCAAAAAAAAAAAAAAAATAGTAGTCACTTGGACCAGGGGCCAATGGTGGTATTGGTGAGAATCGATTGGATTCTGGATATATTTTGAAGTAGAACCAGAGGGATTCGTTAATGGATCAGGTCTGCCCTGTGAAAAAAAAGAGAGGGAACAAGGAAGACTTCTAAATAGAAGAATGAGATGGCTATTAATTGACAAGGGACAGCTGAGGGAAAAACAAGTTTAAGAGAGAGGAATCAAGAAGTTAGTTTTAGAAAAGTTAATTTTGAGATGCCTTTTAGACATCAAGAATTAGTGTCAAAAAACAGAACTGGATATTAATAGACAGTTGGAGACATTTCAAGGAGAAGTCAGGCTGGTTCATGAACCTGAAGTCATTAGCATGAAGATGGTGTTTAAAACCATGGGAAAAGATGAGTCCACCAAGAGTTTATTGGTATATAATGGAAAGAAGTGATGCCAGGATGGAATCCTAAGACATTCCATTGTTTAGAGGTTGGAAATTAAAGATGGAGACAAGCAAGAATGCTAAGTGAACAATAAGGAAGGAGGAGAACCTAAAAGTGTCCAGTGAATGATGTAGTTCAAGAAGAATGGAGTAGTGAGCTATGCCAAATGCTGTTGCTATTAACTATTCATTGGTTGAATACATGGTGATATGTAAATTATCTAGAATTTTGCCTTTTCTTTGTTGGATCATCATTATAGCCTATTGCTATGTAATCATTACCTCCATCCTGAATGACAATACCGTATGATCAAAAGGGGCAGTTATCCAAGATTCAAAGGTCACAAGAGGTGAAATCAGATTACATGATGAGTAATATACCCATAACCAAAGCAATGTGTCTGGTGGTATTTCCTCTTTTGTTCCACCAAACTCCTATCACTTCAAAAGAATATATAAATCATTAGAGAAGGAAAAAAACAATATTATGTAATATGAAAGTATCTAAAAACAAGACAGAAGTCCCTCTTGGGAAAACATAGCTGCTTTACCACTAGTCCAAGCCCTTAAAATAATTAACCTAAAGGAGATTCAAATCATCCCATCCATGAACTTTAACATGGTTTAGATTTGATGGAGTTAAGTATTAAGCTACTGAATTAAAATTGTGCCTTTTAATATAAAGACTCTCCATATCTAAGATTTATATCTTTTTTCTCCATTAACATAAACAATCAAGAAATTAATGTGGGGCTTCCCTGGTGGCACAGTGGTTGAGAGTCCGCCTGCCAATGCAGGGGACACTGGTTCGTGCCCCGGTCCGGGAAGATCCCACATGCCGCGGAGCGGCTGGGCCCATGAGCCATGGCCGCTGAGCCTGCGCGTCCGGAGCCTGTGCTCTGCAACAGGAGAGGCCACAACAGTGAGAGGCCCGCTTACTGCAAAAAAAAAAAAAAAAAAGAGAGAAAAAGAAATTATTGTGTCTTTAAGTAAGCATAATCCATATTTGACCTACTCTAATAATCATTTTAATGTTTTGTGTCATCTTTTAAAGTAACATCAGGCTGAGATACTTTGATATCATGCATTTGAACATTATACTATGACCATTAAAATATGGCCTTCTTTAATGACAAAGAATCTGTTTTAACACAGTGTAGTTAAATTTCCATATCATTGTTAAAACCTCACAAAATCAAATGTAAATTTTTGATGACAGAATATACCTAATATTATACTAAAACTAAATATTTGAGAATCTTATTTTATAAAATTAAAATCAAATTTATAACAGAAATAGAAAATCAAGAAAGAGAGCTCAGCTAAAATGAAGTCCTTGCTCACTCGATATACTGTGAAACAAGGAAGGCTGATTCCACTGTGTCTTCTTTTTTTTGAGAAGGTGTCCAGATGGTAACTAGGAGAACTATGAGTTGGACATGGGACTCTGACAGCATGCATAAGACTCAGCCAGGAATGGCCTTTTTAAAACCTCGGGCAAAGAAAAATTACAGGTTACTGTTTTCCTAAGGCAAAGAAAAGTGGACTCTGTGTCCCACTAATGGATTCTCTACAGGGTCTTAGCAATGTGTGTATGGGAAGGCAGAGCATGGACTCGTTTCCCACGGTAATTTGATGCCACAAGCAATTCTCTTCTAATGGAGTTATAATAGACTCTTTACTTCAAACCAACATTGATGTTAGTAGACGTTAATTTTCATGGTGTTTTCCTGAAAATAAAAAGTGATTTTGGTCAGGACAATAAGACACTGTTTCAATTTATGAGATGAAAGTTTTCAGGGAAAGAGAAAAAAAGAGAAGTCTATGCTTTTATGCTTTATCTGGGATTCATCTCAACTCTTTTCTGCTTTGTGCTCTGAACATATCTATATTCACAATTTACTGTAGAGCAATTGATGGCATTACCAAATAGCTGTGTACTGTGGTTTTTTTTACAATGCATTGCAGCCTTTACAATGTTTGTAATAACCACATTGACGGTCAATCAGATACAGTCCCAAACAACTGTCTAAAACAAAGCAAAACAAAAAGTACCATGTTGATTGCATTTTGTAGTTATCTGCTAATTGTTTTGTTTTGCTTTTTTTTTTTTTAACTCTTCAAGTTTATTGGAAAATGTCCATTCAAATGTTACTTATTGGATTGTGTGTTGTTTTGGAATTGAGGAATCCATAGACACCACCGAAGGCAAGTACCTGGGACCTGATATATGAGGTTTAGTGTTCCTTGCCTTTTTGTTTTTCAAAAGATTGGGGATTTTATGATAGCAGTGGTCAATCCCAAACCCTGATCCTAGGCTTAATCTCTAACAGCTAGTTTGGTATCTATTCTTGTCTCAGAAAAGAATTTCTTTTGAAGGAACAGTACTTAGATTTACAACTGTCATTCTTCCTCAGTTTCTAAACCCATACCTGTATATGCCAAGAAGTCCTCTTAATTTTGTTAATTCATCATAGAGATATGTTATGAATTTCTGAACTTTTCATTATTATCCATAGAATATGTGTCATACAGACTATTCGTTCTAAAATTTTCTAGTATATTCCCTCAAATCCCATATTCTTTCAGAGGTGTACTGTGTAAAGTACAAATCAATCTGTACTTTGCTGCTTCTTAAAACTATTTAGTAGTTTTCCATTACCAACATGATAATAGCTAAACTTCTTAACATGGTATACAAAGCTTTTCTTGGTCTGACCCCTTCTAGAAACATTGCAAAGTATCTTGCAATTTACCTACACTCTATGTTATTTCTTACCTGTGTGTCTTTATGAATTATTATCCTGTGTCTAGAATTACTTTCCCTTTTCCTCTTTCTCTGGTTAACTATTTTACCCACAGAAACAGATTTTACTCTTCTTTGAAACCTTCCCTCATCATCCAGGTTATGCTACTTGCTTCTCTCTCGTGTTCTCACTCTGGCATATTTCTGTCATTGTACTTGCTACATTAAATTATTATTATTTCTATTTTTGTCTCTATATCATATCCCCAATGTACTGTGGTCTTCTTGAAAGTAGTGTTAAACTTTAACTCCTTATCAAGAGCAGTGTCTAGCTAAAAAAATGAACAACTGCTGAACAAGTGTTTGTCAAGTGAATGGATGGTGATAAAAAACAGTTATTATCAGATCCTATCAGTTTTAGTGTGGTTGTTTCATCAATGTTGTTTCATTCAGCCTCTGCTAAATACCTTGAAACAAATCCATCTTGAAGGATGCACCATGCATTTCATTACAATCTAGTTCAGAGGGAATTTGATATGCTGCAACGACTGAAGGCATTAGTGAGCCCTGAGGGAAAGCACATTCATGCTGAGGCAGAGCTGTAATCTTACTGAAGGAAGAGAATCCTAGCACATGGATTACTGTCTGAAAGTTTCCAGTGTAAGTACAATTAGTGCACTCTTAGAATGACTCCAAATGATGAAAGATTTAGTTACATCAAGGAGCCCTACCTCCAGTGCTGAAGATATAGAATAAATTTGTGTGTCTATTTAATTTACTTGAAAGAGTTTTGATTTTAGTCCCAAGTTTGAATTTAAATGAATATAACTGGAAGCTATAAAGTTCATTATTTCTGGGAATCCAATGATTTGAGATAAAAATGTTTACGTTTGTTTAATTCAAAGGAATACCCTAGTTCTCATACTAAACAGCAAAGTCTACTTTTCCTTTCTCTTCAGGCACTGCCTATGAGGGATTTTCTACTTCTTTACCTTTAATGAGAAAAAATCCTAGATGTTGCAAAATTAAGAATTATATCATTTACTTTATTCATGGAAATTTATATATGTTTATTATATGTATTTAACTTAATATAATATTTTAATTCTGATAATCAAGGGCAAAAGTAAATATTTGCCATATTTTCTCCAATAAACTTACAAAATTTTTAGTTAAAATTTACATAACATAAAATTCATCATTTTAACCATATTAAAGTGTACAGTTCAGTGGGGTTTTTTGTATACTTGCAATGCTGTTCAACCATCACTACTATATAATTCTAGAACATTTTTTCTCCCCCCCAAAAGAAATCCCATATCTATTAAGCAGTTAATCTCCATCCCCTTCTCTTTCCAGACCTTGGCAACCAATAATCTACTCTCTGGCTCTGTGGATTTGCCTAGTTTAGGGAGATATTTCATACAAAAAATATCATACAGTATGTGGTGCTTTGTGATTGACTTATTTCACTCAGCATGTTTTCAAGTTTCATCCATGTTGTAGTATAAGTACTTCATGTTTTTTATATCTGAACAATATTTCATTATATGCCCATACTAATTTTATTGGATATTCAAAAATTCTTTTCATTTATCTGTGTCTTTAATTTCTTTTAGCAATGTCTTGTAGTTTTCAATGTGGAAGTCTTTTGCCTCCTTGGTTAAGTTTATTCCTAGGTATTTTATCCTTTTTGATGCTATTGTGAATGTATTTTTTTAATTAATTTCACTTCTCAGATTGTTCATTGCAAGTGTATAGAAATACAACTGATTTTTGTATATCAATTTTGTATCCTGCAGTGTCATTGAATTTATTTATTACCTCTACTATTTTTTGTGGATTCTTTAGAGTTTTCTGAATATAAAGATCATGTTATCTGTGAATACAGTTTTACTTCTTCCTTTCCAATTCAAATGTATTTCATCTATTTATCCTGCTTAATTGCTTTTGCTAGAATTTCCAGTAAAATGTTGAAAGGAAGTAAAAAGAGCAGACTTTTGTTTTTTGATCCTGGGGGTGTAAGATTTTCAGTGTTTCATAGTAAGTATGTTGTTAGTGCTGGGTTCTTCATAGATGTCCTTTATCGGGTTGAGGAACTTTCTTTCTACTCCTGGATTGCTGAGTGTTCTTATCATGAAAAGTGTTGAATTTTTTTCCAACGCATCTTCTGCACCTATTGATATGATCATGTATCTTTAAAATCTTTATTCTATTAACATGGCTTATTGCATTGATTGATTTTCATACATTGAATAACTTGAATTCCTGGGATAAATCTCAATTATCATGTATAATCCTCTTAATATTCTGCTGGATTCTGTTTGCTACTATTCTATTGAAGATATTTGCATCTTTGTTCATAATTGATGTCAGTCTACAGTGTTCTTTTTTTCTTCTTCCTCTTCCTCCTCTTCCTCCTTCTCTTTCTCCTCCTTTTATTCCTATTCCTATTCTTCTGGTATGGCTTTATTATCAAAGTAATACTGGCTTCATAGAATGAGTTAGGAAATATTCTCTTTATTTTTTGGAAGAGTTTGAGACAGTGTTAATTAGTGCTAATCCTTAGTGTTAATTAGTGCTAATCCTTCTTTAATCATTTTGTAGAATCCAGCAGTTAGGCTATGTGGTCCTGGGCTTTTTGTTCTTGTGGAAAGTTTTTTGATTACTAACTCAATCTCTTTACTTGTTATAGGTCTATTCATATTTTCTATTTTCTTTTTTAGTCAGCTTTATTAGATTGTACATTTTTAGGAATTTGCCTAGTTCATTGAGGTTATCTACTTTGTTGATATACCAAAATCTGTAGTATTCTCTTTGAATACTTTATATTTCAGTCAGATCTTTGTAGTAATACCCCCACTTTCATTCTTGTTTTGAGTAATTTGATTCTTTTTCTTTTCTTCTTGGTCAAAATGTTTGCCAATTTTGTTGATATTTTCAAAGAATATACTTTTGTGTTTTAAAATTTTCTCTTTTTTCTATTCTCTATTTTGTTTATCTCTGCACTAATCTTTATTCTCTTCCTTCTGCTTACTTTGGGTTTAGTTTGCCCTTCTTTTTCTAATTTCTTATGGTAGATTTAGGTTATTCATTTGAGAGCTCTCTTCTCTTTAATACAGAAGATTACAGCTGTAAACTTCCCTCTGCGCACTAGTTTAATTGCATCCCATGATTTTGGTATTTTGTGTTTCTGTTTTCATTCATCTCAAAGTATTTTCTAATTTCCCCTTTTATTTTTTGACCTATTGCAATTTAGGAATGTATTGTTTAATTTCCACATAATTGTGAATTTTCCAAATTTCCTTCTGTCATTGATTTATAATTTCATTCCATTGTTGTGTAGAACATAATTTGTGTGATTTTAATTTATTGAGATGTTTTGTGGCATAACATAAGGTCTGTCTTGGAGAATGCTCCATATGCACTTGAAAAGAATGTGTATTCTGCTGTTTTAGAGTGACATACTCTATATATGTTTATTAGGTCTAGTTGGTATATAATGTTCAAGCCTTCTAGTCTAGTCTAATCTCTCTGATCTTCTGCCTACTCATTTATCCATTATTGAAAGTGAGGTACTGAAATCTCCAATTATTATTGTTGAACTGTCTATTCTTCCTTCAATTCTGTTAGTAATTGCATCATGTATTTTGGGGCTTTACTTTAGGTATATACATTTATAACTGTTATATTTCCTTCATGAATTGACATTACTATAGAATATTCTCTGTGTTTTATAACAATTTTTGTCTTAAAGTAGATTTTGTCTAATATTAAGTATAGCCATCTGGCTCTATTTTGGTTACTATTTTCATGAAATATCTTTTCCTATCCTTTTACTTTCAACCTGTATTTGCCTTTGAGTCTACAGTGAATCTCTTGCAGACAGTGCTTAGTGACATCATATCTTTTTAATACATTCTGCCAATCTCTGACTCTTATTTGGACAACTTAATCTATTTACATTTAATGTAATAACTTGTAAGGAATGACTTCTGGCATTTTGCTATTAGTTTCTATATGTCATATCTCTTTTGTTCCTCAAGTCCTCCATTATTGTCTTCTTTTGTGCTAAATATATATTTTCTACTGTACCATTTTAATACTTTTGTCTCTTCTTTTACTATATACTTTTAAATTATTCTCCTAGAAACTAAACTAGAAATTACAGTTAACATATTAATTTATAGCAATCTAGTTTGGGTTAATACCAACTAAGCTTTAATAGTATATAAAATCTTTGCTACTACATAACTCCATCTCCCCCTTTATGCTTTTATTTTCACAAATTACATCTTTAGTAATTGAGTGTCCATCAAAACTAGATTTATAATTATTATTTTATGAAGTTGTCTTTTAAATAAGATCTGAAAAAAGAGAAGTTACAAACAAGAAACTTGTGAATACTGGCTTTTATATTTGCCTTTGTAGTTACCTTTACAGTGTTCTTTATTTTGTGTGTGTGTTTGCATTACTGTCGAGTATGCTTTCATTTCACCTTGAAAGGTAGGACAAGTCTAATAGGACTTGTCTCTAGCTTTGTTTATCTGGGAATGGATTAATTTCTCCTTTATTTTTGAAGGATAGTTTCATCAGATATAGAATTATCAGCTGAAAATTTTTGTTTTCTCTCAACACTTTGAATATGTCATCCCACAGCCTTCTGGCTTCCATGGATTCTGATAAGCAATCAGCTATTATCATATGGAGGATCCCTTTTAAATGATGAGTCACTTTTCTGTTACTGTTTTCATGATACTCTCTGTCTATGTCTTTCAACACTTTGGTTATAATGTGTCTCAGGCTAGATCTCTTTTAGTTTATCCTACTTGAACTCATTGAGCTTCTCAGATGTGTATATTAATGCTTGTTTTTTTTTTTTTTAAAGTTTGGGAAGGTTTTTACCAGTACTTATTCAAATATTCTTTCCACTCCTTTCTTTCCTTTCCTTTTGGGACTCCCATTATGCATATGCAAGTATACTTGATAGTAGCCAAATGGGTTCCTAGGCTCTGTTCACCTTTTTTTATTCTTTTTCCTGTTTCTCAGATTGAGTAATCTCAATATATCTAACTTCTTGTCTCTTGATTCTTTCTTCTTCTTTCTCAAATCTGTTACTTAGTCCCTCTAGTCAATTTTTTATTTCAGTTATAATAATTTTCAGTGCCAGAATTTCTATTTGATACCTTTTCATAATGGCTATCTCCTTATTAACATTATATATTCAGTGACACAATATCCTTTAGTTTTAGTCATGGTTTCCTTTAGCTCTTTGAACATGTTTAAACATGTGATTTAAAATTATTTTTTAGTAAGTCCAGTGCCAGGCTTCCACAGAAACAGTTTCTATTACCTGCTTTGTTCCCTTTGTATGGGTCATGTTTTCTTATTTATTTGCATGCTTCATAATCTTTTATTGAATTCTGGAAATTTTGAATATTATAATGTGACAATTATGGGAAATAAATTTTACTTCATATCCAGGGTATGTTTTTGCCACTTTTTGTCACAACTACAAAAAGTCATTATATATTTATTTACTGACTTTTCTGAACTAGTTTTGCAAATCTATATTCTTTGTTGTGTGGGGTGACTGAAGTCTCTATTTTGTTAGCTTAGTGGTTATCCAGTGATTGGACAGAGACTACTTTAACTCCCGGAAACAAAATATATCTTCTAATCTTTCAGATGGGCTTTCTGTGTGTGTTAGTGCACACCTTCAACACTCATCTAGGCAATTTACAGCTCTGCCTTAGACTTCATTTCTTACTTGTGCAGAGTTTGAAGGTCATCCAGAGGTCAGAGCTTAGGGCCTTTTTTTCTGAACATGCATACAGCCCTGCACATGTGCAGGGACTTCAGAGTCCCAGGAATATGTCAGATTTTTCATATCCTTATTCCCCAAAACATCTCATTCCCCAGCCTTTCCTCCCAAGTTTTGGTTAGCTTGCTGTTTGCTCCAACTGTATTCCATTGCCACAGACAGAAACAACTAATGTAATTGCCTATAAATATTTTGACAAATGCACCCTGGGTAGCCACCTCAGCATTGGGAGAGATCTGAGTTAGGTAGGATGAAGGAAACTCCTTTGAACTGGTCCTCCATTTGACACAAGACAGGTCAAAACAACCACAATTCTTTGTAAATGTGGTCCATTCTGCTCCTTCTGGCATGAGTATGTGTACCAGAAATGCAGACTGTTTTCTTTAAGAACACCACTTACCAGGGGAGTTGGAGATGGGATCATGGTCGGTTAAAATGCCATGAATCTTGCTTTTTTTTATTTTAACAAGATTCTGTTTTTTTTATATAAATATAGTTTTACCCTGATTGTGAAAGGTTTTGATTAGTTTCTAGAGCTCTGAAAAAGATGATTCCAACCATTTCTGCTAAATTGTTCATTACTTTTATGGAGGGAAAAAGTTTTAGAGTTCTTAACTCCACTATTTTTACTGACATCACTCTTCAATAAATTTTTATACCTTTTATTGTTTGTTCATAATCTAAATACCAAAGGGATAGTCTCTCCTCTTAGAATAACTGAATAAATTCCAAAGAAAAGTACCTCTTAAAAGAATTCTAAGAGAAACACTGAAAAGTAGTAAACCAGATTTTTTTCCCAGTTTTTTTCCATTCCACAAATAAAAACAACAGAGACAGAAATAAAGAGTAAAATTTGGCCATAATAAAAATAGATGTACTCCCCAAATTTAAACAACTTGATTTACAAATGCAATAAAAATACAGAATCACTACATACTGTCCCCGATTTTCCTTTCTCTTATCATTCAAGTAATGACTTAAATATTAATGTATGACAAATAAAGGACTCATTGTCAATTCAAAATGCCATGCCATGCCTTTTAAAAATTTTAATTTTATTTTCTTTATACAGCAAGTTCTTATTAGTTATCTTATACATATTAATGTACATATGTCTATCCCAATCTCCCAGTTCATCCCACCATGACCACCCCTGCTTGCCCCACTTGGTGTCCATGCATTTGTTCTCTACATCTGTGTCTCTATTTCTGCCTTGCAAACTGGTTCAACTGTACCATTTTTCTAGATTCCACATATATGTGTTAATATATATTTGTTTTTCTCTTTCTGGCTTACTTCACTCTGTATGACAGTCTCTAGGTCCATCCATATCTCTACAAATGACCCAATTTCGTTCCTCTTTATGGCTGAGTAATATACCATTGTATATATGTACCACATCTTCTTTATCCATTCGTCTGTTGAAGGGCATTTATGTTGCCTCCATGCCCTGGCTATTGTAAATAGTGCTGCAATAAACATTGAGGTACATGTGTCTTTTTGAATTATGGTTTCCTACGGGAATATGCTTAATAGGGGGATTGCTCTGTCATATGGTAATTCTAGCTTTAGTTTGTTAAGGAAACTCCATACTGTTCTCCATAATGGCTGTATCAATTTACATTTCCACCAACAGTGCTAGAGGGTTCCCTTTACTCCACACCCTCTCCGGCATTTATTGTTTCTAGATTTTCTGATGATCCCATTCTAACTGGTGTGAGGTGATACCTCATTATAGTTTTGATTTGCATTTCTCTAAAATTTGGTGCTGTTCAGCAGCTTTTCATGTTCCTCTTATGTCTTCTTTGGATAAATGTCTATTTATGTCTTCTGTCCATTTTTTGATTGGGTTGTTTGTTTGTTTATGAGCTATTGATATATTTTGCATAGTTGTTGCATGAGCTATTTATATATTTTGCATTGAATCTGTAGATTGCTTTGGGTAGTACAGTCATTTTCACAATATTGATTCTTACAATCCAAGAACATGGTATATCTCTCCATCTGTTTGTGTCATCTCTGATTTCTTTCATCAGTGTCTTATAGTTTTCTGCATGCAGGTCTCTTACCTCCTTAGGTAAGTTTATTCCTAGGTATTTTATTCATTTTGTTTCAATGGTGAATGGGATTCTTTCCTTAATTTATCTTTCTGATCTTTCATTGTAAGTGCATAGGAATGCAAGAGATTTCTGTGCAATAATTTTGAATACTGCAACGTTACCAATTTCATTGATTAGCTCTAGTAGTTTACTGGTGGTATCTTTATGATTATCTATGTATAGAATCATGTCATCTGTGAACAGTGACAGTTTCACTTCTTTTCCAATTCGTATTCTTTTATTTATTTTCCTTCTCTGATTGCCATGGCTAAGACTTCCAAACATGTTGAATAATAGTGGTGAGAGGGACGTCCTTGTCTTGTTCCTGATCTTAGAGGAAATGCATTTAGTTTTTCAGCATTGACAATGATGTTTGCTGTGGGTTTGTCATATATGGCCTTTATTATGTTGAGGTAGGTTCCCTCTATGCACACTTTCTAGAGAGTTTTTATCATAAATATGTGTTGAATTTTGTCAAAAGCTTTTTCTACATCTATTTAGATGATTGTATGGTTTTTATTCTTCAATTTGTTAGCATGGTGTATCACATTGATTGATTTGCATATATTGAAGAGCCCTTACATCTCTGGGATAAAACCCACTTGATCATCGTGTATGATCCTTTTAATGTGTTGTTGGATTTTGTTTTCTAGTGTTATTTTGAGGATTTTTGCATCTATATTCATCAGTGATATTGGTCTGTAATTTTCTTCTTTTTTGTATTTCTTTGTCTGGTTTTGGTATCAGGGTGATGGTGGCCACACAGAATGAGTTTGGGAGTGTTCCATCCTCTGCTGTTTTCTGGAAGAGTTTGAGAAGGATGGGTATTAACTGTTCTCTAAATGTTTGATAGAAATCACCTGTGAAGCCATTTGGTTCTGGACTTTTGTTTGTTGGAAGATTTTTAATCAAGTTTCAATTTCAGTACTTGTGATTGGTCTGGTTCATGTTTTCTATTTCTTCCTGTTTCAGTCTTGGAAGGTTATACCTTTCTAAGGATTTGTCCATTTCTTCATGGTTGTCCATTTTATTGGCATATAGTTGCTTGTAGTAAGCATCTTATGATGCTTTGTATTTCTGCAGTGTCTGTTGTAACTTCTCCTTTTTCATTCTAATATTATTGATTTGAGTCCTCTTCCTCTTTTTCTTGATGAGTCTGACTAAAGGTTTATCAATTTTGTTTATATTCTAAAAGAACAAGCTTTTTCTAAAAAAAATTATTTATTTTATTTATTTATTTTTGGCTGTGTTGGGTCTTCATTGTTGTGCAAAGGCTTTCTCTAGTTGCAGCGAGCGGGGGCTACTCTTCGTTGCAGGGTGTGGACTTCTCATTGCAGTGGCTTCTCTTGTTATGGAGCATGGGCTCTAGGTGCACAGGCTTCAGTTGGGCTCTAGAGCGCAGGCTCAGTAGTTGTGGCACATGGGCTTAGTTGCTCCATGGCATGTGGGATCTACCCAGACGAGGGCTCAAACCCACATCCCCTGCATTGGCAGGCAGATTCTTAACCACTACTCCACCAGGGAAGCCCAGAGAACAAACTTTTAGTTTTATTGATATTTGCTACTGTTTTCTTTATTTCTATTTCACTTGTTTCTGCTCTGATCTTTATGATTTCTTTCCTTCTACTAACTTTGGGTTTTGTTTGTTCTTCTTTCTCTAGTTCCTTTAGGTATAAGGTTAGATTGTTTATTTCAGATTTTTCTTATTACTTGAGGTATGATTTTAATGTTATAAACTTCCCTCTTAGAACTGTTTTTGCTGTATCCCATAGCTTTTGTATCATCGTGTTTTCATTGTCATTTGTCTCTAGGTATTTTTTGATTTCCTTTTTGATTTCTCCAGTGATCTCTTGGTTATTTAGTAACATATTGTTTAGACTCCATGTGTTTGTGTTTTTACATTTTTCTCCCTCTAATTGATTTCTAATCTCATAACACTGTGGTTAGAAAGGATGCTTGATATCATTTTAATTTTCTTAAATTTACTGAGGCTTGATTTGTGACCCAAGATGTGATCTATCACAGAGAATGATCCATGTGCACTTGAGAAGAAAGTATAATCTGCTGTTTTCAGGTGAAATTTCCTATAAATATCAATTAAATCTATCTGGTCTATTGTGTCATTCAAAGTTTATGTTTCTTTATTAATTTTCTGTTAGGATGGTCTATCCATTGGTATAAGTGAGGTATTAAAGTACCCCACCATTACTGTGTTACTGTCAATTTCCTCTTTTATAGCGGTTAGCATTTGCCTTATGTATTGAGGTGCTCCTAGGTTGTGTGCATATACATTTATAATTGTTATTTCTTCTTCTTGGATTGATCTCATGATCATTATGTAATGTCCTTCCTTGTCTCTTGTAACATTCTTTATTTTAAAGTCTATTTTATCTGATATGAGTATTGCTACTCCAGGTTTCTTTTGATTTCCATTTGCATGGAATATTTTTTCCATCCCTCGCTTTCAGTCTATATATGTCCCTAGGTCTGAAGTCAGCCTCTTGTAGACAGCATATATATTGGTCTTGTTTTGTGTCCATTCCGTGTGCCTGTGTCTTTTGGTTAGACCATTTAATCCATTCACATTTAAGGTAATTACTGATATGTATGTTCCTATTACCATTTTCTTCTTTGTTTTGGGTTTGTTTTTTCTTTTTCTTCTCTTGTGTTTCCCACTTAGAGAAGTTTCTTTAGCATTTGTGGCAGAGCTGGTTTGGTGGTGCTGAATTCCCTTAGCTTTTGCTTGTCTGTAAGTCTTTTGATTTCCCCGTTGAATCTGAATGAGATCCTTGCTGGGTAGAGTAAACTTGGTTGTAGGTTTTTCCCTTTCATCACTTTAAATATAGTGTGCTACTCCCTTCTGCCTTTGTAGAGTTTCTGCTGAGAAATCAGCTGTTAACCTTATGGAAGTTCCCTCATTTGTTATATGTCATTTTTCCCTTGTTGCTTTCAATAATTTCTCTGTCTTTAATTTTTGTCAGTTTGATTACTATGTGTCTCGGCATGTCGCTCCTTGGGTTTATCCTCCTGAAACTCTGCACTTCCTTGAGTGGATATTTCCTTTCCCACCTTAAGGATTTTTTTTCACTGCAATCTCTTCCAATATTTTCTAGAGTCCTTTCTCTATCTCTTCTCCTTCTGGGACCCCTATAATGTGAATGTTGGTGTGTTAATGTTGTCCCAGATGTCTCTTAGGCTGTCTTCATTATTTTTCATTCATTTTTCTTTATTCTGTTCCATGGCAGTGAATTCCACCATTCCGTCTTCCAGGTCACTTATCCATTCTTCTGCCATAGTTATTCTGCTACTGTTTCCTTCTAGTATATTTTTCATTTCAGTTATTGTATCGTTCATCTCTGTTTGTTTGTTCTTTAATTCTTCTAGTTGTTTGTTCTCTAATTCCTCTAGGTCTTTGTTAAACATTTCTTGCATCTTCTCAATCTTTGCCTCCATTGTTTTTCTGAGGTGCTGGATTGTCTTCACTATCATTATTCTGAAATTGCCTTATCGCCACTTCATTTAGTTGTTTTTATGGGGTTTTATCTTGTTCCTTCATCTGGTACATAGTCCTCTGCCTTTTCATTTTGGATATCTTCTTGTGAATTTGGTTTTCATTCCACAGTCTGAAGAATTGTAGTTCTTGTTGCTTCTGCTGTCTGCCTCTTGTGGATGAGGCTATCTAAGAGGCTGTGGAAGCTTCCTGATGGGAGGTACTGGTGGTTGGTAGAGCTCGGTGTTGCTCTGGTGGGCAGACCTCAGTAAAACTTTAATCCACTTGGCTGCTGATGGGTGGGGCTGAGTTCCCCCCTTGTTGGTTGTTTGGCCTGAAGCAACCCAGCACTAGAGGCTACAGGCTGTTTGTTGGGGCTAATGGCAGACTCCAGGAGGGCTCATGTCAAGGAGTACTTCCCAGAACTTCTGCTGCCAGTGTCCTTGTCCCCATGGTGAGCCACAGCCACTCCCCGCCTCTGCAGGAGACCCTCAAACACTAGCAGGTAGTTCTGGTTCGGTCTCCTATGGAGTCACTGCTCCTTCCTCCTGGGTCCTGATGCACACATTACTTTGTGTGTGCCCTCCAAAAGTGGAGTCTCTGTTTCCCTCAGTCCTGTCAATGCCCTGCAATCAAATCCCACTAGTCTTCCAAGTCTTATTCTCTAAGAATTTCTCCTCCCATTGCCAGACCCCCAGGTGGGAAGCCTGACGTGGGGCTCAGAAACTTCACTCCACTGGATGGACTTCTGTGGTATAATTTTTCTCTAGTTTGTGAGTCACACACCCAGTGGTTATGGGATTTGATTTTATTGTGATTTTGCCCCTCCTACCATCTCATTGCAGCTTGTCTTTTGTATTTGGATGTGGGGCATCTTTTTTGGTGAGTTCCAATTTCTTCCTGTTGATGATTCTTCAACAGTTAATTGTGATTCCAGTGCTCTTGCAAGAGGGAGCGAACACACGCCCTTCTACTCCACCATCTTGAACCGATCTCACCATGCTGTTTTGAATGTGCCTTGCAGACCCAGACTCAAAGGTTATAGTCAAAATTGAAACAATATTAAAGCAATATGTGTAATGAAATGCTATGAGAAGAAGGGAAGCTGTGAAGCAGACAGATTATTTTTTTAAAAATTAGGAAACTTTCACCTTTGCCAATCCTCTCCCTTAATACTTCACTCTCATGATTTTCTTTTTCCTCTCCCACTTATCAGACTCATCTGATATCAGTCACTAATACTCTAATGAGAATGAATTTCAGATTTCAGCCTTATTTGGCTGAGACTGTTGGCAACTATCTCCCAAGAGCTATTAGATGTCAGTTAGCAAGTTTAGCTAAAACAATATGATATAGTTACAAGAGTAGTTTTGAACACAATTTTTCATTGGAAAAAGTTAATACTTTTATCTACATGCATTAAGTGGACCATTGTGGATTACTCAGGGAATTTCTTTAATTATGTCTATAGAAGGAGATTTAGACAGTTTGTGTAGGAATAGAATATTCATATAACAGACTTACAAGTGAATTTTTAGAACCCAGGTATTCATAAGTAATGGAGCCCTCATGAATCAGAAACCTCTTCAGTACCACCACAGATTTGTTCTTCTTGCAGCCATGGGAACAACCAGTTTTGCTTTAGCTCAAACTTGTTTCATGCATGTTTATGTCTTGACAGCATTTCAGACTCTTCATGAAGGCCCTTGTTGATACAGCTGCTGGAGTGGGGCAACTCACTCAAGTGTGATCTAGAAGTGCTCTGAAGGATAGCTCTTGGTAGAAAAGAGCACATGGATAGATTCTTCCTCCTTTCTTACTCTAACAACTGTCCTAAAATTTACTTTATAAAGTTCTTCAATAGGTCTTATAGTATTGAATAACCAGTTGCACCATAGCAACCACCATTTCAGGGAGACATCTTTGAATTGATTCTCCCTTCTTCTCTTCTTCACTCCCTCACCTCTCATTTCTACTTCTTAGAACACAGTTCCCAATAAAGCACTTCCACTTTGTTTCACGTCTTGATTTCTGAGCAACCCAGTCTAAGATACCTTGGCCTTAAAATTATCCATGAATAATAAAGAATTATATCAGTAAAAATTAGTTTTAAAATAAAATGTAAACAAACAAACAAGAAACATAGATACTACCTGCATTTGTTTAACTCAGTATATATGAAAAATATATTGGAAGACACACAACTATCCCTTTTATTTCATCTAATCAAATAATTTTATTCAAAATGTGAATTAAATTTTTGAATTTGCAACTCAAATATATAATTCTTGGTCCAGTGCTTTTGATTGGACAGCAAAAATAAATGTTCTCTATGCAAAGTATAATATTGGCTGGGGTATTCAACAGGTTAAACTCTTTAGGTTGAAGATGAAAATAATGAGTTCTCAACTCTAGAGCTACAGAGCACTGGTTAAGTGTGTGATACTACTTTTAAATCTTTCCTGATAAGAAGATAAAGAGTATTTGTTTTTCAAGTCCCAAAACAAGCTATCATGAAACAATTGTGAACAAAATTCCATCATCAATACACCCAGAGCTGAAAGCTTTACTTAATGTGTCAAGTAAAAATATGATGCAGGCTCATTTTGATAGGCACTATCACATTTTATTCACACAGCACCACATGTTCACACTGACATCCAAAACCCATGCACTTTAGCACTTTGGCCGGCTCCCCTGAAGATCACACATACTTCAGTCATAGACTGAGTGTTCCATATGCATCTTTTAGGAATCCAAAGCAAGAACTAGCTAAACTGTCTCCCATGCAATGAAAGCTCTGTCACTTTGTATCATCACTGGTCCTACTTTGGCTAAGCTTAGACACTTTGTTTTTTGTGACTGGAGGAGAATCTTGAGAAAGCTATTGAGTGACAGCTATGGTATCAGTAGATATCACTTGGCGTCCTTAATTCATCCAAATCATGCTTCAGTCTTGAATTTTAAATGCTGATTTCCTGTGGGGTGTTTTTTTTTTTTTTTTTCTCTCTGGTATAATGCATGCTGAATGACGAACAGTAGACTTAAGTTACTGGAGAAACAGAAAATTATCAGAAAGTTTATATGTCCCTGGTAATATAACTAGGGCTGGTCAAGCATGAAGGAAAAATAATTGACTATCTTTATAGTCTGCTGTCTTAAGAACTGGTAAACCTTCCAAATACCTCCCTCAGAACAAAATGGGTGCCTGAACTTTCATCATTACCTGTTTGTACAGCAATGATTTAGAGTCAGATCACTTGGTGTTTGAGCAGTGATGATGGCACTTGATCACGTGTGACTCTGATAAATGGCATAATCTCTTTTACCCTTATTTTCACCACCTGAAAACTTTGAATAATACCTGCATGACCACTGTGCAGAGCTGTTGATGGGAGCAAATTAAAAAGAGAAAGGCAAAATGGTATTTCAAACTATAAAATATATGCAAAAATAATGTTATTCTTATTATAATTAGTAATTTCTCTTAATTACTAATAGCATAAATTTACATAATATCAGTCATTCATATCTTCATGTGAATTTGAGGGACTTAACAGTAATTTTCAATAGGATATATTCCAGGGATTCTGAGGCAAGTTGGTGGAAATGAAGGTGTTAAATAAAAGTGGAAAAGATCCAGAAAGAACAGTCTACAATTCTGAAGATAAATTTGACTATTTTTTAGTCAGGCTAAGATTAAATTTTGATAAGAATAATTTCGGCTGTCCCTCCCTCATCTGTAAGGGTAGTGGTCGGTATACTAAGTGGACTGGCAATCAGTGGTGCTACACAAAGGCAGTGAATCTGCAGCAGCAGGGCAAGCCACCCTCAGCCATCTGTGCCTTACCTCAGGGACTTGAGAAGAATACAGGCATTCATGTTTATTCGTACATGGTTTTTTTCTTTTTTGTGGAGAAAGGTAACTTTCTTTTATTGTAAAACAGGCATGGATTACACCCAAAGAATACTTCTGCATCTTTAAGATATTTTGTTCACTATATTCATAAAGGATAGTGTTAATAATTTTAAATGAATGAAAAATAGAGACTTCCCTGGTCTATCCACTCCAATTAAGTGTGTTTATTCTCTCTTCTATGAGCCTGCATAGCACTGTCTCTTGTGACATTTATCAAATTATGATTGCATTATTTTATTTAATTTTACCACCCCTTTCACATCGTTAAAATTTCAAGATTTCTGAGAACAGAAAAAATGTTTATATTGTCATGAACTCATGTTTACTTGTCTATAGGCAATTTTAACACAATACCTTGTAACAGTTGATGATTAATGAAGAAAGAAAGGAATGAATAAAAAACACAGGCAACATTATCAGTGTACAATATTCTGAATGGCAAATCTTTTCTGGTAAATTGAGGCCATGTATAATGGTGATTTGAGTAAAAGTTTGAAAATAAGTTTGTAGACAAGCCAGTCTGTTAAAAGCTTTTTTAGAAAAGTGTTTCCTTTCTATAATTTAAGGATAAAAACACTGACAGACTTGATTCCAAACATGAATAAGTCTAAACATAAAGCCGTGTTGTACAAATTAGGAAAATCCTAGGAGACTTCCTGTTTTTTAAATAAAAAAAATTTAAAGGAGTAAAATGTGAAATTTTATGTCAAACTAAGAAAAATGTTCTGGAATTTCTGATACATAGAGGTTTAACTTATCTTAATTTTTTTCTTACAAAGAGAGGACATTGGTCTAGTAATGCAGTTGTTTTTTTCATGTTTTTTTTCAAAAATTTCATGGATTTTTTTCATAGATTACCTAAGGTTGTAACTTAGGTAAAGGAAAGAAGAAAAAATCTAATAGCAAAAATGTAGTATTTCTACTTGGGGAAGACAATCTGTAGTGATACCATTAGTCTATGGATGAAATTTCTATGAGAACGCTATTTCGCAGAAATGCAGAGGCCTCATACTGCGTTCAGCACAATGGTGCTACTAGTTGCAGAGTATGAGAGTGAAGTACACAATGGCCTGCTGTGTAATTAAAGAGAGATGTTAGAAACATTGAGAAACCCCATACTGTGTCCATAGAGAAGACAAATACTTTTAGGGAGATGTGATGGAGTTCTACAACTGGCCGCCAGGTTTTCAAAATAAATGAAAGGTAACTGTTAATTTTTAGAGGTAGATGACAGTTATTTTTCTTTTCAGACTAAAAGTTCGGATCCATTATTGACTGTTGCTTTATCTGTTTTTGATATTACCTTGTTCTCTTTTTCTATCCAAAAGCCATATGAGTTTGGGAATCATAGTGGTTTTCCAAGGGAGAGATATGGTTATGTTCTTGCAGAATAAAGTATCTTTAAAATAATTCAGTCAAAAGTATGTCATTAAAATATAAAAACTTTTGATCAAAGTGCATGCTAAAAGGAAACTTTGAGATACTAACCCAAACTGTGGTCACCTTGTAAAGTCAGTGTCATTTGGTTGAGTTTCCTTCTCTCCCTCTTCTCTATGAAAAGTCATTGGAATTCATTTTATGGGCTTCCTATAGGCTCTAATGAGAAGAAGCCATATACATTTTTTGGGTTCCTAGTGAATTTTAAAAAAGCTACTGAACATGGGTTTCTTTCCATCTTCATATGTTCTTTTAAAGCTGTGATTCTTAACTGTCATTGTACATCAAAATCATCTGGCAAACTTAAGAAACAAGGTGCCCATCCTCTATCACACTTATCTCCTCAGCCTCTGATTTCTCTGAGTAGTATCTAGGAATGCTATTTTCAAATCCTCCCACCCTCCAATATCAGATGATTCTGACACCCAACCAAATTTGAGAACCACTTCTTAAGAGCTCATGATTTTGTGGGCATTTAAGTTAAATTTAGGGTTCAGCTATGTTTGAGATTGAGTTATCTCTTGCATTGGTTACATATAGAAAATGCTGTTTTATTGCTCAGATTCATCTTAATTCTTATTTCTTGGAGTATAGGAGTAAATGTGTGTGAAATGGAATTCTCCCATTTTACTAGAGAACTGGAAATATCAAGCAATTATTCTTTGAAATGAAAAACATCCAAAGCAACCTGGAGCAGGGGGGAGTCAGAGAGCATTGTAAAGACCAAAGGTGCTGGAGGAATCTAAGAGTGAAACGATGAGGAGATCATATACAAATACCAGGCTCAAAGATCCACAGGCAGAATTGAGCTTGCAGAGCAGATCTCAAGCCAAGCAGATAAAGTCTGTGAAATACCAGGATGAGAGAAAATGAAGAGGTTCATGGAAATTCTTGAAATCATCTTGAACTGTCCCTGATCCCTTTTATCAGCCTGTGGGGAGAAAGGTGTGGTATGTTTTGGGGCTTCCTTAAAAGGCAGAGGACACGTTTCTGCTTGTTATTTTGCTGTTTGCTCATAACCTTAGTACCTGTGCTTGGCACAGAGTAGCCATTCAGTTAATGTTTGTTGAATGAATGAATATAACAAAGGATAATTTCCAATGAACAGTAACTATCCTTTCCTCATTTCATATTTTATACTTGAAAATTCAGTCAATGGCTTGTCTCAACTATCCCTAAAAGACTGAACTTGACTTCCAAGACTGATGGATTTAGGCTGGCTGTTCTCAATTTTGCCTGTGCATTTGCATCACCTAAAAAGCTTTTAAATGAATATTGATGCCTGAGACCAACCTCCAGATATTCTATTAACTTGGTTTGAGTGAAGCCCAGGCATTAGAATATTTTTAGAAAAAAACAAATCAAACCAAAACAAATAACAACAATAACAAAACCCCAGCTCTCCAGGTGAATCTAATGTACACCCAGAATATTAGATTTCATAGATATTCTTAAAACTCATCAATTTTTTGTATCTTGGCTTCATCCCAATCTAACCCATGTTAGATCATTCCAAGAATTCTTTTAGTTCTGACTTCTATCTTGGTTATGGAAAAAAAAATCTTAATTATTTGAGGGAAATAATAGTTACAGTTTAGACTGCTTAGAGATGCCAGGAGTATCAGTATATGTCCAAAAGTTATACTCACTCTGTCTTAACAATTTTTGCCTCTCTGGCCCACTCACCTCCTGATACCTAGAGGTAAATTATTAATGTTCACATGCATTAGAGTCAATTACTTAGGACCCTCTGTATTTATTCCTGTCCTACTCCTGATACGAGCCCACTTCACTCAGTATGAATTCTTGGTTCAGTAACACCAAACTGGAGTTTTTACTCTGATCCCTATGCTTGCTAGAATTTGGACTTTATCATGTTAACATTCAAATGTTGGCACTTTCCAGTGGATATCATCTTGGCAACTCATGTTGTCTAGAGTAGGAATCCTCCATTCCAACACAGACACATTGCTAGTAACCCTCCTCCCCACCCCATCCTCACACACTAGGAGAGAACTAGAATAACACGGGAGATGGAATAGGCCAATGGACATGAGAAAACAGTATAGAATAATAGATAATTATTACCTATTGAGCTTAATGTAAAGTCTTAAAATTCAAAATTTTTAGTCTACTGATATATATTAATAAAATAAAAACCAAGCAGAAATCTACATTCAGCTTTTAGAAAAATTTTCTGTGTAGACACTTTTTCTAAACCCCAAAAGTCTGCAGAAAATGAATGTCCACTGTAAATATTTACTTCTGTGACTAAGAACAGAAGATACCTGTGAAGAGCACTGACACTTGACTTGGGAAGTTGTGAGAAGATGGGAGAAGATGGAATTCCTATGGGATCAACTATCAACCCCTGTCTACTCTAGTTAGGGCAAAAAGGGATCTTTTACCTCTATGTATTTTCTTTCCTTTCACATGTACTCATGATGAGTTGTATTTCCCTGGGCAAACTTATTTTTTCAAGTGAAACAAATTGTGCACTTCCCTGTCCATTTAATTATAATACATCACATTGACTTGTGGAAATGCATACATTCATTTTAGTGTATTTAAAAGATTGCTACTGACTCTCATCAAACCTATTACTTTCCTCACCATTTATGGTATGTAGCTTCATTTATCCACAGAAAGCAGACTTTTTATTAACTTCTGAGAGAGCCTGTAATTTCTGTATGAGCTTTTCACCATTTGGTTATTTCCTCCAAAAGGTGAAATGTAACAATTCCTGCCCAGGTATTCAGATAATCACAAAGGAAGTGGTGTGGATGGAATGTTGCATCTCAGACTTGGGTTCAAATTTGGGTGTATTGAAGTAAGCTCCTCCTGGCACTGCTGGTAAAAAGATTAAAGGTTGTATAACCCTAGGCACCAAAAAAAAAAAAAATGGGTAGCAGATTGAGAATCAACAGACACTAGACCAATAAGTAGCTACATTTGTCAAGATTCATATATGAGATGAAAAATATTCTGCCTAACAGCAGTGCTGTTATTCTTGGCATGAGAGTGTCACTATCTCCCTATGACCCTGCCTCAGGCAGAGGCAGAAAGATGCCTTATAAAAGGACAATGCATGAAAGCTGGAAGGGTTGAAAGGAATTAATTCTCAGAAATTAATTTCCATAGCCTTGTAGATAGATACACACATGATATTTTATCAAAGGAACTAACATTCTGTCTCTACTATTTATTAATACTGTAGGGAAAAAAGGAATTCCATAAAATGAGTAAGTTTCCAAGATGTGTTTTAAGACAATAACATTCAGATGAATCATGATTAATCTCTTTCAACTAATCCATGCCCTTTCTTTAAGTAAGAAATGCGACTAACTTGGTAAAGATTGGACTTAAGTGGTGTTTCAACCCATATTTCTAACTTACAAGATGCCAAACAAGTTGATTATAATCACAATAAATTGCAGTAGCGTTTCATGCATAAGCGAAAGTAATTCTCCATAGTGTCCAAGCTCAAATACCTACCTAATCCTTTGTAGCTATAGTTCTGAGTACAATTTTTTTTTAATTTGCCCTTTATGATAAGCTTGTTTTACCCTATTTTCACTGCAGAGTATGATTACTATATACAAAAACATTAAAGGATAAAAACAGACTTTCACAACTTCAAATTTCTAGCCAATCCTTATTTTAAGGCAGCAATTTGCTGTGCATTCGATAATATGAAACATTAACTTGGCATTTCCTTGGAAGTATAAAAATTTAGAACTCACCTATAAACAGTTATTTATGGAAAGGAAGTGACATCTGAGATTCTTTTTCAGTGAGAGTTTTAGGAGGCCTCATATCTCTCCTGTTTCTTCTCTTTAACTCAATCTCACTTTCTATCAATACTCTTTCCCACTTATTCTCAAAGTTTTAGCTTACATTTTCTGTTTTCCCTTTACACCATATGTTGGGGTTATGACGGTGCAAGTCAGGCCACAGGCTCATTGGGCCAACTGTATGTAAAAGCAGCACCCTGTTTGACCCGGGTCATGTTAGTACCCCAAGCCCTAGCACACTGCCTGGAGCATAAAAGAAATTCATCGAACACATATGAATAAATGAAGCCATCAGTAAAACCAGAGAAAGAACTTAAACTATATTGGGGAATTTCTCAAAACCAGCCCCACGTCAAGAAATTTGGGGGGAGTAAGAAATTCTCATTGAACCCCAGAATAATGTTTTGTTTCCAATGAAAATTTTAAAATAAAATTAAACTATGCTTCATGATACTTTACTGTGATTCACAGACAAATTTGAAGAAAAGACATGATGTCAAAGGGTTGAGCAAGTAAAAAAATTGATGATCATGTTTAAGCTCTGTGCTAGCTATATTGATGAGTATATTTTATTTCATAACATTACATAACAAAGGTAACCTTCACAAATGAAGAGAAATAACTATTTTAGGCAGTCAAAGAAAATGTGTATTATTTCCTTTAGGCCACTCATAGGCCCTGAAATTTTTTTCTGAAGAATTTTGACGGTCTATTGAGGTTAAACTCAGCAAGTATTATCTATGTAGAATTTAAAATATTTCAGAAACTCCACCCACTCATTGTAAAACCTTCCTTTTACCCAGTTCCTAACATCTTCATTTCTATACTTTAACATTTCGTGTGCCACAGAGATAAGCTGGATAAATGTTGTAGCTAAAGAGATCTGCAGATATTTAAGTGTGATCTGCTCTTGAGGCTTTGTCTTCTCCTGTGGGATGCCCTAATGATGTTAATGTGGACCTCTTGCCTCAGGCATTTAGGAAAGAAAAAACAAATTTACTGCAGTGGACACTCAAACTTACTAATTAAACTTACTAATTAAGTAAAACCATAAACAAATTTAAATTGAATTGCTAACAGAGCAGTATCTTATTTTATACATCTCAGCTAAAGAGCATATAAAGTGCTTTAGAATTTGCTAAGCAGTCACCATTACATTATGCATGTGAGTCACACAACAGTTGTTTTATGTAAAAAGTATAGACCTCTCTTTTGTAGATTGGTGAGTGATAGAATCAGGATTTGCACCTGGGTGTTCACACAGCATACTTAGTGTTCTGAATGGAGTTAGAAAAAGTATCTGTTGAATGAAGAGTTTCACAAGTACAAGTTTCCTACCTTAATTCTAGGCCTTTCTTACATTTTCCTTTGGATAAGGATCTCTGCAAGCTAGTATGGCCTCCATTTGGGTTTAGCAGCTACAACTTCACCATGTTGCAATGCACCAACTGTCTTTGAGGACTGCCTCTAAGAATAGATCCTTTCCCCACTCTTAGAGGAATAATTTGGAAACTCTTTAATGTCCCTTAGGCATACTAAAGTTTGGATGTGAATGGAGAGTAGCCTATGCTTTCAGAGTTCAGGGATTAAACACAGAAAAACTGCTCTTCTTCGGTCTCCCTATTAATACTCAACTCTAGCACCACTACTATTTATCTACATAGGGTTATCCATTATCCATATACCTGACATTCTGGTGTGTTTTAATTTTTTTTTTTTTTTTTTTTTTTGCGGTACACGGGCCTCTCACTGTTGTGGCCTCTCCCGTTGGGGAGCACAGGCTCCAGATGCGCAGGCTCAGCGGCCATGGCTCACGGGCCCAGCCACTCTGCCGCATGTGGGATCTTCCCGGACCGGGGCACGAACCCGTGTCCCCTGCATCGGCAGGCGGACTCTCAATCAACTGCGACACCAGGGAAGCCCTTCTGGTGTGTTTTAATAATAATAATAAGAGGAAAAGTATATGCAGTGCCTGATATGCACCAGGCTTCTATACAATGGAATTTTACATACATTATCTCATTAATCCTTTGGAGTCAATGAGGTTAATATTTTTAAATCTTCATTTATTGATAAAGAACCTACATGTCAAATTAAGTCACTAGCACAAGCTTACAGAGTTACTAAGTAGCACAGCTGGGATTTAAATTCAGCACTGCCTGACCGCAAAGTCTCTCTTTTTTTTCATTTTGACTTTGTATTTGACCTGTCCTGAAGTTAATTTTGTAATTATTCTATTGCTCCTGAACTCTCTCCATTTAGAGACCGGAAGTTGCTGCTGTCAATCATGCTTAGTTTAGAGTAAGTATGGCATACTTAGCTTTATTTTATAAGATGGCACTAAATAGCGTTTAAGTAAATAAACTTTGAAAGACACATTGAAGCAGGAAGAATTAGGATGAATTAGGGTCAGGGAAAAAATTTTAAATCATTGGGGTTTCACAGCCATTGTACAGCAAAAAGGAGGAGAAAAATACTGGAAAAAAATGTTATGATTAAATTTTTCTGGTTGCTGAACACTCCATTTCAAATATTTATACTGAAACATAAACAAAATGAGTAGCAATATTATCTGTATAGCAACCATGGTGAGTGGAAGATGGGCACTCCATTTTTCTGTAATTCTGAAGCCACATATTCTGAACATTAGACAAACTGTGCAGTGCACGTAACTGGTTGTCTGCAAGAAAAACCGCATCAATTAAAACAAGCTCCCAGAGCTCAAAGTGCTGGAGATATCACAATCATTAAACAGTAATGCAAATACAAAAGCAATGTCTCACCTCATTATTACTAAATGTGTTGTTTATTCTTTCCCCAAGTAAAATGTTTAGAAACCTGCATAATAAAGGTCTCATTGACAGAGGTGTGGAATTATGAAACTGCTAAATCCAGCAAGAAGACAGAGTGATAAAATAGATTGGATTTTGCAATAACTGTGCTCAAAGCAAACTTGAGAGGCTGGATTCCACATTAGCACATTGTTTTGACATTCATGTACTCAGAAATTCTATTTCACTGTGATGGTGGATGTCACTTGTGGGAGAAGAAGAGAGTATGTGGACTGAAGTAAAAAGCTATAGGCTACAGGCAGAAGAGGAAACTGGATTAATTCTTGAAGTGATACCTCATTTTCTAATAAGGTAATTTGCATGAAAAATAGAACACAAATTGTCTAGAGACATAATTAAAGCTGATAGTCGGTGAGGGGACCAAATTAAACTTGGTTTAGCTGTCTATAATAGTCTCTATACAAATGTATGATAATGATAAAAGTCTGTCCTTTGAACTCTATTCCTCAAGCATACACCAGCATCTAGAAGGCAGTTTAATGTGTAGTGTGTGATTCTTGATATGTCAACGTGCTGGAGCTAGAATATTTATTCAGCATGAGTTTGCAAGTCCTCTGTGTCTTAACTTGGAATTGCCATGCTGCCCTTTCTTTCACAGAATTAGCTACTGTAGTTCATAATGCTGATCCCACCTTGGAGATGCCAGTTCAACCACTGGAATGTGGATAAGTAAAAGAGCATAAAAGACCACTAGGCTGTAAGCTCCTTAAGTACAGCAGCCTTTCCTGATTCTATTTGTATTCCCTGACTTGGCAGGGGCACAGCACCCAGTATAAATAAGTAACATATGTCTGAATGAAAATGGCATGTCTCCTGGTTTTTCTCCACCTCCTTTTACCTCTATAGTGAAAATATCAAGTTACTGATTGAGAATTAGATACATTATCTGAGAAGATTGCTAGAGAGGACTGTGTAAAAACAAGGTTGGGAAGATTTTGTTCTTCTCAGCCAGGTTCACCTGTGAGCCCTACCTTAGAGTCTTACATAATTCACATAGCTGTGCATATTACACTCAGGAAAAGAAGAAAGGAGAAGTAGCAGCATTACTAATGATCTATGTTTCAAAAGATAATTTTAAGTTACCACTATATTTTACTGATGGCTGCCCTTTTCACTCTACAGCTCTTTGTGGGAGTTCATAAGGGAATTGTTGAGGCAGACTATTTTTTATCTTTATGGACTACTGGGTCTTGAAATTTTTTCCAATGGAACATTCCCTTGGTCTGGACGATGAACTTCTAGTTCACAAGAATAACTACTCTCCTACTTATTTGAGTGGCTTTGATGTGCGATAGAGGTCAGTGATTCTTTGAATGTGCATAAGATCCCGAGGAAACCCTGTTGTGTAAAAGGTTTCATAACTTCCACTGAGCCTCAGTTTCTGCATCTTTAAAATGGCAATCCTTATATTAGTCATCAGGTTGTTATAAGGATTCAATGAACATCAAAATCCTTAGCATATTAACAGCTATTATAATTTAGTTCATTGTTATTACAACTTTCCCCTTAATACTTAAATTATTTGGTGTGCATATTTGAACACCCCATTTATTACTTGTTTTCAATTTATAAGGTGGTTTAGCTGTCAAGGCTCTGAACATGTGTCCATAACAAATAAATCATTCTAAAAATAGAAAAATTCATATATTTTAATATGTTGGTATTCAATGTTTCTTGCCTTATGAAGCAAATATGTGTGTGTTTGTGTGTGTGTGTGGGTATGTGGGTGAGTATGTAGAGAGGAAGAAAAAGTGAGAGCTCTATAACCATCCAGTATATATGTGTGTATCTTATTTGACATGTTACAAACACATTCCCTATTATTGACAGTGTTTCCATGCTTCCTTTTCCTTTCCTAGCTAGTATGCATTTCTTCATATTTCTTCCTTCTCCTTTCCTAGCTAGTATGCATTTCTCATTCTGTACAAAGAAGAATAACCTTACCAAATACTTTACCTTTCTGAGGCTCAGTTTCACTATCTGAGAAGTGCAGAGAATGCATGAGGCAATGCCTTCTGGTTCTAGAAGGAAGAGATATATCCCATTTTCATAAGGTCAACAATGTTTAAGTTACTGTTAATCATGCAGATATTTGAAAGATTCCTAATACTGATATTAAGTTAATTGCCTACCTCCAAGTGAATAGGAAGACATTCATTGACATAACAATGAGAAGAATCCAGTAGAATGCCCTTTTTGAGAGAACACTTTTCCTCATAAAGAGGAACATGGAAATGCAGGTACTCTTCTTCATTATCCAAAAATTTTCTATTTTAACTCAAAAATAAAATACAAGTATCTTTCACTATCTAAGCTCTGAATTCTCACTATCCTAACTGAACATTTGCCCTGAGTGATAGCAATCATACCTGCATTAGCCTATCCCTGAAACAGACAGAGTTGTCAGCATGTGGTTTCAGTCCCCTGTGCCCATTGCCAGGCTTTTTTATTTGGTTATTAAAATGCATGACAGGGAATGTCCATATATCTGAAACTCTTCAGTCTCTTCACATCTGAAGGGGCTTCTTCTATAATTTCAGGGATTTTTGGCTTCCCAAAAAGTGTAGGTTGGTTGCCAAATCACAATAGAAGAAATGCCTGTAAAAAAAAAAAAAACCTAGTATTTAAGAACATGGAGACTGGGTCAAGAGTTGCTGTTCCCCAAAATCTTAAAATTAAGATTGTCTTAATTTGATCATCCTCTGATATAAGTTTTATTTTTAAAAAATGCAATGGGCAAGAACACAGATAAACACACTCACTTTAAAAACTCAAATAACTCTCAACACTCAGCATTGAAGATAATCTGATTGCAAGGATGAACTGTCTAAAGAAATCATGTGTTTGTCAGAAGTGAGGATCAGTCAGGAAAGTACAGATGAAGGAAGGTCACCAAAGCAAATGTTGGCAAAACTCATCTAAGCACTCTCTAGGGAAAAGTAGAAAAATAAATTAATTTTTAGACTTTATGTACTACAGTTCTATGAGAAGTACCCCCTAATATTATGCAATGGTATGAATTATGAGGTAAGAAAATATTATCTTAATTCAAGTTTACCTTCTTTACCCAAACAACCCTAACTAGAAGCTATCCTCTCTAACTTCCATTCAGCTAGAAACATCCACTCCCTCAGAAGAATTATGGCAGTGAGAAAGCAAAGAGAATGTTTTCAGGCAGTACTCAACTTTATATTCCACAGTACATTTTTTTAACATCTTTATTGGAGTATAATTCCTTTACAATGGTGTGTTAGTTTCTGCTTTATAACAAAGTGAATCAGCTATACATATACATATATCCCCATATCTCCTCCCTCTTGCCTCTCCCTCCCACCCTCCCTATCCCACCCCTCTAGGTGGTCACAAAACACTGAGCTGATCTCCCTGTGCTATGTGGCTGCTTCCCACTAGCTATCTGTTTTACATTTGGTAGTATATATAAGTCCGTGCCACTCTTCCACTTCGTCCCAGCTTACCCTTCGCCCTCCCCACATCTGCATCTTTATTCCTGTCCTGCCCCTAGGTTCTTCAGAACCAATTATTTTTTTTAAGATTTCTTATAAAGAGTCATGTACCACAATGTTCATTGCAGCTCTATTTACAATAGCCAGCACATGGAAGCAACCTAAGTGTCCATCTACAGATGAATGGATAAAGAAGATGCGGCACATATATACAATGGAATATTACTCAGCCATAAAAAGAAACGAAATTGAGTTATTTCTAGTGAGGTGGATGGACCTAGAGTGAAGTAAGTCCACAAGTACTTTTGAAATTCAAGGAAAAGACTTTGACTTCTTCATAGAACAAGGCTGGCCTTACACTAAGTAATATTCATGAAAGAATACATATCACCCAGGAAAGATTTTTCTTGTGAATTCACACTAGATGAAGATTCCATGGACTAGGAATAGAGTTTATGAGAAAGGAAGCAAATTAGATGTCACTGAGCATACTATGAAATGGTCTGCCCTCCATTCCCAGACCTAGGTCTGGAGGACCACGGAATTTAGTATTTGCTAAAGTAATACTTGCTGCTATAACCAAATTTTGGAGGCTTAATACAATAGTATTTTATTTCTTATGCAATAGTCCAAGGAGGTTGGTCTGAATGGTGGGCAGCTTTTCTCCATGTGGTGACTCAAGTACCCAAGCTCCTTCCATTTTATGGTTCCTCAGTTCCATAGAACCTTGGCATCCAGTAGGGAAAAGGGAAAATAGAAAGTGAAAAAGTCACACCTGCTTCTTATAAACCCTCAGATAGAAATGACATACATCGTTTCTACTCTCATTCAATTGGCAAGAACTAGTTACATATTCACAACCGGATTTCACAAAGGGAACTTGGAAATACAGCCCCTGGATATACAGCCTCCTTCCAGCAATAATTCTGTACTATGGAAGGAGAAGTATGATATTTTTGTGGACAGATGGCCATCTCTGCCACTAATTACCATGCAGGTTTGAACCTTAAGGCAAAGTCAACATGTGTCTCATTTACTATCTGTGGTTCTGGAAATTGGCAAGGTTTGAGGAGATTCCAGTACTGGAATGTTGATGTAGCAGTCAAGGAGAAATGTAGCTTGTATAGTCAGAGAAGTTCAAAGACATCCCCTACCTACCATCACCTCATCAGCACTCTCCTCCAAGTTTCCTAGGCCTCCAGAGTGACATTGAAGAGCATGGGACATCTTCATGTGTATCTTTCAAACTTTTCCCAGAGCAACACAAAGGTAAAGGACAGAAAGAAGACAGATGTGAAGAAGCCCTTTTGGTAGGTTGAAGGGAAGAGAGGGAATGATACTATGAGCCATACAAGGTGGCAAGTGGGAATGTGGCACTCTCATCAGAGGCCAGCAATGTAGAAAATGATGACAAAAGACAGGATAGGACATTCCTTCAGTGCAGTGACACTAAATAAACTTCCCAAGACTTAGAAATAATCAAAGGGAGAAAAAGAAGGAGAGCAATTCTGAATTGACTGAATCTATGTTGAACTGAGTATGTTTACTCTGAATTGTCAGAAGAAACTAATGATCCTGCTACCAGACGGAATGGGACTCAAGCTGGAAATTAAGTGCAATTAAATATAATTACTTTTTTGAGGAGCATACAAAAAATTATAGTTTAAGATTTAGTCACTACTATAGGTATTTGGTTGGCCAAAAAGTTTGTTCGGAATGGAAAAACCCGAAAGAAATTTTGGCTAACCCAATATAATCAATTCTCTTAGTCTGGTTGCATACTCTCCAAGGAATTTAAAATTTTTAATTTGCTTACCAAGCTCCACTGTCTACTGTGAATAAATACAGTAGTCATGCTGTACATAATATTGCAATTGTATTTTGCATGTAACAAAGTATGTTTATCATGTAAAGTATCATGTAACATAAGTTATTACATTTACACTTTTACATAGTGTGATGGTTAATTTTATGTGTCCACTTGACTGATAAAATTATCATTGTAATTTTAAGGGTTAGTAACTGAGGGATGCACAAGATAACTGATAAAACATTATTCCTGAGTGGGTCTGTGAGGGTGTCTCTGGAAGAGATTAGCATTTGCATCAGTAGACTGAGTAAGGAAGAGGCCCTTACCATTGCAGGTGGGCATTGTCTAATCCCCTGAGGGCCTGAATAGAACAAAAAGGAGGGGGAAGGGCAAATTCACTCTCTGCTTGAGCGGGGATATCCATCCATCTTCTCCTGCCCTTGGACATCTGCTCTTCTGGTTCTCAGACTTTGAACTCAGACCTGGACTTACACCATCACCCTCCCCCAATTCTTAGGGCTTTGAACTCAGACTGAGTAATACCACCAGCTTTTCTTGTTCTCCAAATTTCGGGTGACAGATCATGGGACTGCTCGACTTCCATAATTGTGTGAGCCAATTTTTATAATAAACCTATTTGCCCCCTCTCTCTCCCTCTCTCTCTTTTTCTGCATAGAGATAGATAGATAGATACACACAGACACATATACACATATACATGAAATGTATATAGTTGATCATTGAAGAACATGGGTTTGAACTGTGTAGGTCTACTGATATGCAGATTATTTTTCAATAAATACATACGATATAGTACTACATTATCTGTGGTTGTTTTAATCTGGGGATGCAGGACTGCAGATAGAGAGGGCTGAGTGTAAAGTTATATGCAAATTTTCAACTGCTTGGGGTTGAAGCCTCAGCCTTGTTCAAGAGTATCTATCATCTATCTATCTATCTATCTATCTATCTATCTATCTATTTAGATAGATAGATATGTCCTGTTCTGTTTCTCTGGAGAACGCTGACTAATAGACATAGCTGTAGTTATATTTTTCTGTGTAAGTTAGTTAATTAACTGAATAAACACATTTTTCTCTATTTTGTTTTTATTCACACACAAAATTTTCCATACGAGGCTGTTAGTTCTAAAACAGAAGGCTCTAAACCTTGTCCCCATCCACAGGAGTTCTTCTAAGATCATCAATGCTTCTCTCTTCCCATCCTTACTGATAGGAACAAGGAGGGGACCTGTTTTGGGTGTGTATTTGTTGAGGGAGGATCCCCATTGCAGACTTTATTAAATATATTTTTAATTGAGTACCTACTATGTTCCAAGCAGTGTCCTAGATTCTGAGGATACATCAGTAAATAAAACAGACAAAAGTCCTTGATATCATAGAATTGACCTTTTAGTAAGTAAGCAGAATTTACATTCTAGTAAATAAAAAAAATAAACAAAATAAATAAGTAAAATATAAAATGCATCAGATGGTGATAAGGACTATGGGGAAAAAAGGAGAAGGGAATAAGCAGGAAGTGGGTGAGGGTGGGCAGATGTTGTATTTTAAACAGGGACATGAGTGAAAGCCTCACTGGGGTCATTTGCGAAATGACTGAAAGAGCTGGAGAAAAGCAAGACAAAAAGCAAGATAAGCTGACCAAAAGCAAGCTGGGAAGAAAAGTGAGGAAAAGGGCCCTGGGAGAAGGAAGCAGGTGTGTCTGACAAAGCTCACATGGTTTAGGGTGGCCCAAGCATAGCAAAGGGTAGGGTAGTAGGAGATTCACTCTGAAAAGTAATGTAGAGGAATGCAGATAGGCAGAAACTTGCTGACCATTAAAGAGAATAAAATGGCCTCCATATTGGCTTCATCAGGCTCATGAATTTAATTAATGTGAATCTGCCTCAAAAGACAATCCTTTCTTTTTTATAGCTGGGTAGTATTCCATTGTATATATGTACCACATCTTCTTTATCCATTCATCCATCCATGGACATTTAGGTTGTTTCCATGTCTTGGCTGTTGTAAATAGTGCTGCAATGAACACTGGGGTGCATGTATCTTTTCGAATTATGGTTTTCTGGTAAATTGGGAGATTAGGATTAATATATACACATTACTATATATAAAAGAACCTACTGTATAGCACAGGGAACTCTACTGAATACTCTGTAATGACCTATATGAGAAAATAATCTAAAAAAGGGTAGATATATGTATATGTATAACTAATTCACTGTGCTGTACTGTAGAAACTAACACAACATTGTAAATCAACTATACTCCAATAAAAATTAATTTAAAAAAGACAATTCTTGTCTAGATGAGGCCCAAGTCAGGTTTCTGAGTCTGCATACCTGTCAAAAGCTTTTGATTATGGTAATTTTCGCTCAGTTCTGGTAGCCAGTGATGTACCCAGGAGCACTTGGGCTGCATTCATCACTGGCTAGTCCTGCTGAACCTCTCTATTCACAGTACATGCCAGTCGGTGGCTTCCTCAGTGGCCAGCCCAGTCCTTCCTCTTGACAGGGAACAACCTCTGTTACCTTTTGATACTCCCCCTGATAACCTTTTTTGCTTATTTTTTCTTCAGTGTTTCACTTGTTTCTTACCTTGAACTGATATGACCTGCATAAAAATACTGGGGAGACAAAGGAAAAGTAAGTACATAAGGTGACTTGTGACCCCACCCAATAGCCTGGCTTAGCCTAAGCACCCTGCCAAGCATCCCAGAAATGTAGCCAGACCCACAATTCAGGGAAGCCCTAAGTCTCTGTTCTCAGTTCTTCCCAGCAGCCCCTCTGCTTCTTGCTCTCTCCACCCCACCCTCCACCCCTGCAGGAGGCACAGTTCCAGTTGGCTATCCAGGGCCACATCTAAGGAATGGACCAGCAGGTTGAGTTTCCTCCAGGCTTCAGACTGAGGAAACTGAGCATATTTTATTATTTGATTATATTGCTTCTCTCACAACTTTGCCTGTTCTATGGAATAAGTGTTTCCAGTTATAACTATGGTTACAGTTATTATTTTCCATCTTCAGTCTAGTATATTCCCACCCATAATTTCAGCACCAGTGGAAAATCAAGATGATTTAACATCATTCTTTGTATATCAAATCGTGGACCTGCTTATCCCTTATTTTATCTACCTGTTGTTCATATTGAATAAAGTTCTTAGTTAAGTATATTCGCTTTTAGCCTAGATATCTCCTAAAAAATGGGAGACATATATAATTTGGAACAAATTTTGTTTTCATTCTAGTAACCTCTAAATAATATTTCCCAAACAACAATAAGGAATAGGCAGCATACTAAACACTTTTCTTAATGTTGATCTTAAGGTATAAAGGTAACTGTTGAAGTTGAGGCTTTCAGAGCAATGGTCAGTGTATACTATACATTGGTGTACTTTAAACTTTCATATAACATTGAGCACAGACCTACATACAGACAGACTGAGAGTTAAATCTTGGTGTTATTTAGGAGAATCACAATTTCTATACACAATATTATATTTCTAAAATGAGTAGGAATTAGCCTTGATAAAAAGATTCAAATTTAGTTATTCAGTTTCATTTTCCAAAATTCACTCTTCTTCTTTATAATCTTCTAGTATAGAACACCATCTTTTTGTCTCATCAATATTAAAGTAATCCATTTCTTTATTTTTGGTAAAGCTGGGTATATTGGGATGAGTTCTTAAACTTCCATTTGCTTTCTAAGCTAAATCTTACCACAAAAAGAACTGCCTTCTTTGTGAACAAATGTGCCAAATCAACTTGGATCTGCTTGATGGTTCTCACACCTTTAGTGTTCATAAGACAACATTTTTATGTTGCCAGATGTAACCCAGATGGTACATATTATGGATATTGGAAAAATATATGGTTTCCAACTGAGGTCTTTTAAGTATGATTTTTGAATTGATGAGAACATTGTGGGGTTTTTTTCCATTTGCACCATAATGCAGTCAAAATATGGTCCCCAGGTGAATGAACATTTACCTGTTTCATTTGGCATCACTCTGTATTTCTGAGCCATGACTTCTGGATGTATTTGTGCCTTCTCAGATTTGGTTTCAACTGGCTGAAAAACAATGTGATAGTGTCAAGTAACTATCATTCTATTGAAAGACAGGGCTGATAAGATAAATTTAGAACATATTTCATCTCATTTTCAATATTAACAACTGTTCTATAGCCTTGCCAGCAGACAGAAACACATGATAAAGTTTAGACATTTTAATCCTTTAGTCTATCCTGTTTTGATAAATATTAGACATAAGGTGGTACTGAAACACTGTCCTGAAATCTCTAAGTTTTCAGAGAAAATAGTCCATCATAATAAGTTCATTCTAAAACTATTTACAGAAGGAATTGTTGGGCCAATTCAATAGACAAAGCTGATATGTCTGTCTCCTGCTGTCCTTACCTTCATTCCATGGAGAGTCTGAGTTGCTTTGTTCGAAAGAAACAAAATGTTATGAACATTTTGTAATGGTCCTTGCAGTATATCATTCAGAAAAGATCTAATAAGGATTATCAGAGGAAAAACACTTCTTCCACATTTCTCTTTCTCTGCTTCCACCTCTTCCTTTTCTATATTCTTTATCTTTAACTTATTGTTATTTGATGGACATCAACACTTACATCCTCTTTGTGTAATCTAGTATGTGCACGGATAAACAGAAATACTTTAAATTTTGCTCACAAAGTTTAGGATTAATATGTTTGGATATCCACTTACCCATCCAAAATAATGTAAGAACATCATAAGCATTGTTCAAAATATATCTCTGGCTATAGGTTAGAAGTCAGAGCAGCAGCTGGTCCTCCCTGCCAAGTCTTCTGCTTTGAAACTTAGATAATTAACTTATATTTGGCTTTCCTTATTATTTTTACATACAGATTAAGATGTTTAAAACCTCCAGAGAACTTGATCACTGAGTCAAAGGAAGAAAGGAGGGTAAGAAACAGAAGAACTGATAACAGTTACTTAGAATAATTTAGTGTTCAACTACATATCCAGTGTGCACAAAGCTGCTCAAAGAGACAAGAGTCATCCATTCGTGTAATGTTCAACATGCCCTTTTACAGTGGCATAAAAATCCAAGGATACAATCTCTCAGCACTCCTTATAATTCAAATTCTTGAAGCAGCGAAGCTCCACTATCTGAGCCCTTATTACAAATAACACAGGTTCTGTGAGGATAAAGCAATGCTGTGTTACATGTAGAAAAGAAGAGCATACGCTTTACTTCCACCCAGTGTCACGTACTGTCACATAGGAGAGAAAGCCACACCTCTCAAGTTTCCCTGAATCTTTCTGGGTGAAAACAACTCCTTCAATTTTAGCCTAAAGAGGGTCTCACCACAGAAACTGGGCCTATGTCCAGAAACCACTATTCAGGGCAGATACATAGCTCTCCTCCAATCCCAGTCTATCTGTCCTCAACCACCCTGAGGCAAGCAGATAAGACTGGCTCCAATAATGCCTGTGTCCTGGTATTCATGTCTAAGTGTAACAGTCTCCCATTGAGTGAGGGCTAGACATAATGTCTTCTGTCTAATCAACAGAATACAGTAATGATAATGAGTTGTCACTTCCATGATGAGGCTACAAAATGTGACTTCCATCTTGCTAGCAGATTCTATTGCTTTCTTGCCTTGCTGGCTTTGTTGAAGCAACTTGACACATGGAAAGGCCCACATAGCAAGAAATTAAGATGACCAGTGAGAAATTAAATGCTCAGTCTGACAGCATGAAAAGAACTAGATCCTCAGTCTGACAGCCCTTGAGGAACTGAATTCTGCCAATGCCCACTGATCTGGGAAACAGGTCTTTCTTCTGTCGAACCTTTAGATGAAACCTCAGCCCTGGCTGATACTTTGATTGAAGCCTGTGGAAAAACCTGATGCAGAAGACCCAGAGAAGTTGTGCCCAAATTTCTGACCTACAGAAACTGTGAGATAATAAATATGTATTGCTTTAAGCCACTCAATTTATGGTAGTTTGTTACACAGAAATAGATAACAAAACACTTCCCAATAGAGTACTTCCAAAAACTCTGTTCTGCAAGTGAATCAAGTCCAGGAAGCCTGACTCACCAATTAGCATAGTCAAGTTCAGGCTCAAGATAAAGACCTTACAACAATCCATCCATCGACTTCTTCCCCAGAGGCAGGAATGTGGGAAATACTTTTGGATTATGTGTGGGTTTTTTTTATCCATACTCTCCCATTCTCAAGAAAAACTGAGAATTAACTAAAGAAATCATCTTACATTAATTTGTCCCAGGGGTATAGTCACAGATTTGAAAGCATCAAGTCACAGAATCAAAAAACTGCATAAAACTCCAGATGCTATCATTCCTTTTTTTTAAAAACAGCTTTATTTGAGCATAATTGCTTTACAGTGGTGTGTCAGTTTCTGCTTTATAACAAAGTGAACAAGCTATACATATACATATATCCCCATAACACCTCCCTCTTGCATCTCCTTCCCATCTTCCCTATACCACCCATCTAGGTGGTCACAAAGCACCAAGCTGACCTCCCTGTGCTATGTGGCTGATTCCCATTAGCTATCTATTTTACATTTGGTAGTGTATATATGCCCATGCGACTCTCTCACCTCGGCCCAGCTTACCCTTCCTCCTCCCCGTGTCCTTAAGTGCATTCTCTACGTGTGTGTTTTTATTCTTGCCCTGCCCCTAGGTTCTTCAGAACCATTTTTTTTAGATTCCATATATATGTGTTAGCATACGGTATTTGGTTTTCTCTTTCTGACTTACTTCAGTCTGTAAGACAGACTCTAGTTCCATCCACCTCAATACAAATAATTTCATTTCTTTTTGTGGCTGAGTAATATTCCACTGTATATATGTGCCATATCTTCTTTATCCATTCATCTGTCGATGGACACTTAAGTTGTTTCCATGTCCTGGCTATTGTAAATAGAGCTGCAATGAACATTGTGGTACATGACTCTTTTTATGGTTTTCTCAGGGTACATACCCAATAGTGGGATTACTGGGTAGTATGGAAGTTCTATTTTTAGTTTTATAAGGAGCCTCCATAGTGCTCCCATAGTGGCTGTATCAATTTACATTCCGACCAACAGTGCAAGAGGATTCCCTTTTCTCCAGCATTTATTGTTTGTAGATTTCTTGATGATGGCCATTCTGATCAGTGTGAGATGATATCTCATTGTAGTTTTGATTTGCATTTCCCTAATGATTAGTGATCCTGTGCATCCTTTCATGTGTTTCTTGGCAATCTGTATATTCTCTTTAGAGAAATGTCTATTTAGGGCTTCTGCCCATTTTTGGATAAGGTGGTTTGTTTATTTGATATTGAGCTGCATGAGCTGCTTGTAAATTTTGGAGATTATTCCTTTATCAGTTGCTTCATTTGCAAATGTTTTCTCCCATTCTGAGGGTTGCCTTTTCATCTTGTTCATATTTTCCTTAGCTGTGCAAAAGCTTTTAAGTTTCATTAGGTCCCATTTGCTTATTTTTGTTTTTACTTCCATTCCTCTAGGAGATGGGTCAAAAGGGATCTTGCTGTGATTTATGTCATAGAGTGTTATGCCTATGTTTTCCTCTAAGACTTTGATAGTGTCTGACCTTACATATAACTCTTTAATCCATTTTGAGTTTATTTTTGTGTATGGTGTTAGGGAGCGTTCTAATTTCATTCTTTCACATGTAGCTGTCCAGTATTCCCAGCACCACTTATTGAAGAGGCTGTCTTTTCTCCATTGTATATTCCTGCCTCCTTTATCAAAGATAAGGTGACCATATGTGCATGGGTTTATCTCTGGGCTTTCTATCCTGTTCCATTGATCTATATTTTTGTTTTTGTGCCAGTACCATACTGTCTTGATTACTGTAGCTTTGTAGTGTAGTCTGAAGTCAGGGAGCCTGATTCCTCCAGCTCCGTTTTTTTTTTCTCAAGATTGCTTTGGCTATTCGGGGTCTTTTGTGTTTGCATACAAATTGTGAAATTTTTTTTTCCAGTTCTGTGAAAAATGCCAGTGGTAGTTTGATAGGGATTGCATTGAATCTGTAGATTGCTTTGGGTAGTATAGTCATTTTCACAATGTTGATTCTTCCAATCCAAGAACATGGTATATCTCTCCATCTGTTTGTATCGTCTTTAATTTATTTCATCAGTGTCCTATAGTTTTCTACATACAGGTCTTTTGTGTCCTTAAGTAGGTTTATTCCTGGGTATTTTATTATTTTGTTGCAATGGTAAATCAGAGTGTTTCCTTAATTTACCTTTCAGATTTTTCATCATTAGGGTATAGGAAGGCAAGAGATTTCTATGCATTAATTTAGTACCCTGTACTTTACCAAATTCATTGATTAGCTCTAGTAGTTTTCTGGTAGCATCTTCAGCTTTCTCTATGTATAGTATCATGTCATCTGCAAACAGTGACAGCTTTACTTCTTCTTTTCCAATTTGTATTCCTTTTATTTCTTTTTCTTCTCTGATTGCTATGGCTAAAACTCACAAAGCTATGTTGAATAATAGTGGTGAGAGTGGGCAACCTTGTCTTGTTCCTGATCTTAGAGGAAATGGTTTCAGTTTTGCACCACTGAGAATGATGTTGACTGCGGGTTTGTAATATATGACTTTTATTATGTTGAGGTAAGTTCACTCTATGCCTACTTTCTGCAGGGTTTTTATCATAAATTGTGTTGAATTTTGTTGAAAGCTTTTTCTGCATCTATTGAGCTGATCATATGTTTTTTCTCCTCAATTTGTTAATATGGTTTATCACATTGAATGATTTGTGCCTATTGAAGAATCCTTGCATTCCTGGGATAAACACCACTTGTTCATGGTGTATGATCCCCTTAATGTGATTGTGGATTCTGTTTGCTCGTATTTTGTTGACAATTTTTGCATCTGTGTTCATCAGCGATATTGGCCTGTAGTTTACTTTCTTTGTGACATCTGTCTGGTTTTAGTATCAGGGTGATCATGGCCTCATAGAATGAGTTTGGGAGTGTTCCTCCCTCTGCTATATTTTGGAAGAGTTTGAGAAGGATAGGTGTTAGCTCCTCTCTAGATGTTTGATAGAATTCACCTGTGAAGCCATCGCATCCTGGGCTTTGGCTTGTTGGAAGAATTTTAATCACAGTTTCAATTTCAGTGCTTGTGATTGGTCTGTTCATATTTTCTATTTCTTCCTGGTTCAGTCTCAGAAGGTTTTGCATTTCTAAGAATATGTCCATTTCTTCCAGGTTGTCCATTTTATTGGCATATAGTTGCTTGTTGTAATCTCTCATGATCATTTGTATTTCTGCAGTGTCAGTTGATACTTTTCCTTTTTCTTTTCTAATTCTATTGACTTGAGTCTTCTCTCTTTTTTGCTGTATGAGTCTGGCTAATTGTTTATCAATTTTTGTTATCTTATCAAAGAACCAGCTTTTAGTTTTACTGATCTTTGCTACTGTTTGCTTCATTTATTTTTAATTTATTTCTGATGTGAACTTTATGATTTCTTTCCTTCTGCTCACTTTGGGGGATTTTGTTCTTCTTTCTCTAATTGCTTTAGGTGTAAAAGTTAGATTGCTTATTTAAGATGTTTCTTGTTTCTTGAGGCAAGATTCCTTCTTAGAACGGCTTTTGTTGCATCCCATAGGTCTTGGGTTGTCATGTTTCATTGTAATTTGTTTCTAGGCATTTTTTGATTTCCTCTTTGTTTTCTTCAGTGATCTCTTGGTTATTTAGTAATGTATTGTTTAGCCTCCACGCGATTGTATTTTTTACAAATTTTTTCTTGTAATTGATATCTAGTCTCATAGCGTTGTGGTCAGAAAAGATACTTGATACGATTTCAATATTCTTAAATTTACCAAGGGTTGACTTGTGATCCAAGATATGATCTATCCTGGAGAATGTTCCATGAGCACTTGAGAAGAAAGTGTATTTTGGATGGAATGTCTTATAAATATCAATTAAGTCCATCTTCTTTAATGTATCATTTAAAGCTTGTGTTTCCTTAATTATTGTCATTTTGGATGATCTGTACAATACTGAAATTGGGATTTAAAGTCCCCTACTATGATTGTGTTACTGTCAGTTTCTCCTTTTATGGGTGTTAGCATTTGCCTTATGTATTGAGGTGCTCCTATGTGGCATGCATAAATATTTATAATTGCTATATTTTCTTCTTGGATTCATCCTTTGATCATTATGCAGTGTCCATCCTTGTCTCTTGTAATATTCTTTATTTTAAAGTCTATTTTGTTTGATATGAGAATTGCTACTCCAGCTTTCTTTAGAGTTCCATTAGCGTGGATTATCTTTTTGCATCCCCTCACTTTCAGTCTGTATGTGTCCCTAGGTCTGAAGTGTGTCTTTGTACACAGCATGTATATGGGTCTTGTTTTTGTATCCATTCAGCCAGTCTATGTCTTTTGGTTGGAACATTTAATCCATTTACATTTAAGGTAGTTATTGGTATGTATGTTCCTATTACTATTTTCTTAATTGTTTTGGTTTTGTTATTGTAGGTCTTTTCTCTCTCCTTTTTTTCCTGCCTAGAGAAGTTTCCTTTAGCATTTGTTGTAAAGCTGGTTTGGTGGTGCTGAATTCTCTTATCTTTTGCTTGTCTGTAAACATTTTAATTTCTCTGTCGAATCTGAATGAGACCCTTAATGGGTAGAGTAATGTTGGTTGTAGATTTTTCTCGTTCATCACTTTAATTATGTCCTGCCCCTCCCTTCTGGCTTGCAGAGTTTCTGTTGAAAGATCAGCTGTTAACGTTATTGGGATTCCCTTGTATGTTATTTGTTGTTTTTCCCTTGCTGCTTTTAATATTTTTTCTTTGTATTTAATTTTTGATAGTTTGATTGTTGTGTGTCTTGGCATGTTTTTCCTTGGATTTACCTTGTGTGGGACTCTCTGTGCTTCTTGGACTTGATTATTTCCTTTCCCATGTTAAGGAAGTTTTCAACTATAATCTCTTCAAATATTTTCTCTGTCTTCTTTCCTTTTCTCTTCTTCTTCTGGGACCCTTATAATTCGAATGTTGGTGCATGTAATGTTGTTCCAGAGGTCTCTGAGGCCGTCCTCAATTCTTTTCATTACTTTTTCTTTATTCTGCTTTGTGGTAGTTATTTCCACTCTTTTATCTTCCAGGTCACTTATCCTTTCTTCTGCCTCAGTTATTCTGCTATTGAATCCTTCTAGAGAATTTTAAATTTAATTTATATTTTTGTTCATCATTGTTTGTTTGCTCTTTAGTTCTTCCAGGTCCTCATTAAACGTTTCTTTTATTTTCTCCATTTTATTTCCAAGATTTTGGATCATCTCTACTATCATTACTCTGAATTCTTTTCCAGGTAGACTGCCTATTTCCTCTTCATTTGTTTGGTCTGTTGGGTTTTTACCTTGCTCCTTCATCTGTTGCATGTTTCTCTGTCTTCTCATTTTGCTTAACTTACTGTGTTTGTGGTCTCCTTTTTGCAGGCTACAGGTTCATAGTTCCCATTGTTTTTTGTGTCTGCTCCCAGTGGCTAAGGTTTGTTCAATGGGTTGTGTAGGCTTCCTGGTGGAGGGAACTGGTGCCTATTTTCTGGTGGATGAGGCTGCATTTTGTCTTTCTGTTGAGCCAGACCATGTCCGGTGGTTTGTTTTAGGGTGTCTGTGACTTTATTATGATTTTAGGCAGCCTTTCTGTTAATGGGTGGGGTTGTGTTCCTGTTTTGCTAGTTGTTTGGCATAGGGTGCCCATTATTGTAGCTTGGTGGTTGTTGAGTGGAGCTGGGTCTTAACATTGAGATGGATACCTCTGGGAGAGGTTTCACCATTTGATATTAAATGGAGTCAGAAGGTCTCTGGTGGACCAATGTCCTGAACTCAACTCTCTCACCTCAGAGGCACAGGCCTGACACCTGGCTTGAGCACCAAGACCCTGTCAGCTACACAGCTCAAAACAAAAGGGAGAAAAAATGAAATAAGAAAAAAAAAGTAAAATAAAATAATGTTATTAATAAATTAAAATATTATTAAAAATTTAAAGTAATTGGGTTTCCCTTGTGGCACAGTTGTTGAGAGTCTGCCTGCCAATGCAGGGGACATGGATTCATGTCCTGGTCTGGGAAGATCCCACATGCCATGGAGTGGCTGGGCCCGTGAGCCGTGGCTGCTGAGCTTGTGTGTCCGGAGCCTGTGCTTCACAATGGGAGAGGCCACAACAGTGAGAGGCCCGCATACCGCAAAAAGAAAAAAAATAAAATAAAAGTAATTAATAAAAAAGAAAGAAGATAGCAACCAAACCAAAAACCAAATACACCAATGATAGAAAGCAGTAAAATCTATACTAAAAAAACCAAAAAAGACAAAAAAACAAAAAAATACAGACAGAGAGAACCCTAGGCATATGGTAAAAGCAAATCTATACAGACAAAATCACACAAAGTCCATCACCTCAATTTTGGGATGATTCATTGTCTATTCAGGTATTCCAGAGATGCAGGGTAGATCAAGTTGATTGTGGAGATTTATTCCACTTCTCCTGAGGCTGCTGGGAGAGATTTCCCTTTCACTTCTTTGTTCACAGTGTTCCTGGTGTTCAGCTTTGGATTTTGCCTCGCCTCTGTGTGTAGGTCACCTAAGGGCATCTTTTGGGAAGTCTGAGGTCTTCTGCCAGCATTCAGAGGTGTTCTTTAGGAGTTGTTCCACATGTAGATGTATTTCTGATGTATTTCTGGGGAGGAAGGTGATCTCCACATCTTACTCCTCTGCCATCTTGAAGGTCTACACTCTTCCAATCTTAATCTGCTGAATGAGGAGGGTGAGCTTTTTTGAGAAGGTTCACCTGAGAGGTGCAAATGGTGGTCTGTGAATGTTTCTTCCAAGAGGTGATGGAGGGAGGCCTGGCTGGAGCGCTGAGAATGCCTCCAGTGGGATTGTGGGAACCAGGGCTGCAGCATCAAGACCTGATGCTATACTTCTTAAGGCTACTTTATTTTATGTCATTTTCTCTCCATATACAGGGTCTTTTAATTTAAGTGGCATTCTCAATCTACTGATTTAAGGTATTTATAAGGATTAATTTACTAAGTACCTGTTATCACTGGTGAAACAGTGGTTATATTTACACTGGCAAAATGTGTCCTGCTATTTAAACTGGACAACATACTCATAGGATATAACTGGCTTTTCTTTCCTCTACATTGTCTAAAATGCATTTTGTCAAAGCCAACTTTGATTTCTAGCATCCAACATAAACCTCCAGGGCTATTCCTGTTGACAACAACAGAAAATCCACCACTGATTTTATCACTGTAAAGATGGCTACTTGCAATCACAGTAACCAAATATAAGAGAGCAGGAAACACCTGGGGTGAAATATTGGCTGATAATGTGGATCCTCAGTGTCTACCCATCCTTCAATGAACTACATCCAGATAGTATGATTTGGCAACAATGAAAGCAACAGTTTAGTGGAAGTAATGAAAACTCTGTCAACTACATTATTTTTTTTTCCCCACAATGTAGAAAATATGCCTGGCAGTTTTGCTGACAGTTCAATAATGCACTTCATTTTGCTACTATTCTCAATGACTTTCTCAGTTTCTTGTTTAATAAATTAATGCCAAAGTAAAACTTGGAGGTAAACAGATTCAATTGAGTCTTTGTGATGTTAAATATCTGGGAATTTGGAAAATGTAAAATTATAAATAATTTGGTGGTCTTATTTTGTTTGACTACTTGGCACTGAATATTATAACAGCTTTCTGATGGGAAGAGAAACATTAAAGAATTCTCTTTGTGCATCCTCTACCATATTTGGGGAACATCTGAGGACATTTGGGGAAAGTGTCTGCCAAAGTTTTTTTATTTCTCCCAACTGGTCTTATATGTAATTCTCTAGATAAGAATTGAGGATATTGGGACTGAAAATTAATAATGTATCACTAATTTGCCAATCAGCAAACTTGGTTCTTTTGATTGTTGTGTGAGATTTAGTTTTTACTTGTTGAAAGACTTGCTCATTCAACCAGTGAGTAGAGGCTCTCATATACAACTGTCACATGTAATACCCACAGCCTTACTCAAGAGAGTAGGTACCCTAGCCCTTGCTTAATGCTCTTACTTCATAAAAAACAAAAAGGCATAAGAAGAAGAGGTGTTTAGCACATGGATATTAAATGTAAAGGATATTCATAAACATAGCCTTGATGAAAGTGCCACACTGTTTGTCCCACTAATAAAGATTACTCAGATTTTATTCTCACAATTCAAGGCAATGACAACAAAATCAGCTGCTTTACCTGTCATTCTCTTCTTGTATTACAATGCACTGAAGCTACCATGTGTATAAACCCAAGAAGCCATTATCTCAGAGACAAAGGTGTGATACTAGGAATTAAATTCAATGTTAAATTTTAATTTCCTTGTTATTTTGTGAAGTTGATAACAAATCTGTGAAAATATGTGGAAACACTTGTAAGGAGTTTTTTTGAAAGAAAAAGTGTAATAGCAATGTATGTTAAATGGTAGATTTTATTATTGTTGTAGGTCGTACATTCCAAAAATGGTCACAACAATATCTCCCCTGTGCTCTTCTTACCCAGTAACTGTGCCATTCCTCCCAATGAGAGTTAGGTCTGAGTTGCCTTCTTTTATATCTGAGTAGGCTCCTGATTGTGGCAGAAGTTACAATATATCACTTTCAAGGCTGGTCATAAAAGAATATACAGTTTCCACCTTCAACATTTTTTATGGGGGTCTTGGAACATAGGCTTTATGCCATGAGGAACTCAAGCACCACAGAATTGGCCCTTGTGGAGAAGAACCAAAGATCACACTTGGCATTCCTAGCAGAGGTTCCAGCCATCAACCAGCAATCACCAGATTGGTGGTGAGCCTCTAGAAAATTCCAGCCCTCGGCTGACAAATTACCTCCAGCCTTTCTTTCACCCCAGCTGATGTTGCATGGAGTGGATGGGTCTTAGTGGGACCTGTCTAAATTACAATTGGGGTGATTTGTTTCACAGTAATAGGTAACTGGCACAAGTATCTTCATTTTTCAGATGACACAATGGAAGTTCATAATGGATAGGGGATTTTCACACATGACACAGAGCTAGACCCCAAATTCTGTCCACTCTCTATAGTATTAAAAACAAATTGTTCTTGAATAACTATTTGATGGAATTAATGTTGGTCTTTAAGGGTAATTGTTTACTCTCAGATTCACCTACAGATCTTTAACACTTATATCTCTATTGGGAAATTGCAACTTCATGGTTAAGACATTTCCGTGGCTTTTAGAATAATCAAAAAATGCTTTCAGACCACCATTTTAATGAACCAATATCTTCTCAAGTTTCAAGTCATTCACACATTCATCTGGTCTAGATCTTCTTTTGCCCTCATTTCCTAGGATATCTGCTTGAATTATGGCATCATTGAGTTGAAAAAATAAATGCTGAAGACCTGATTAACTATACTGGTATTAGAAAGAAACAGTAGACATACAAATAGAACAGGAACTACTTAGCATCTCATTTGTACTTTCCTTATGCACTCTGATTCCACTTATATTTGATTTCCTTTCTAATACTGTTCAAATTGCAAAATGTAACCTTGCAGAACATTTACTGCTCTGCTTTGTTCTTTGTCTAATCATTCCAGATATTATTACAGGAGAACAGGGAGTGCTACCGAAGTGTTTCCCACAGGTCTTAAAGACTAAAGGTTAAATGTCATCCTAGAACTTACAAAGGCAAGAATTACACTCTGTGCACCTCCCCTCGCCCCTCTGTCAGACTGTTCATAGGCATTACACTCAGAAAGTAATTTCTTAGAAAGTCATTTATTGCAGATCTTCATTTTGTTCTTGTGTGTCAGCTAATAATTAGTACTAATTTGATGTATGCAACTGTAGTGAGTAAATCAAAGGCTCTTGTAACACTACAAGTAAGATAGAGGTGAAAGCATGTGAGGAAGACTTTTCAATTAACAAATTAAGGTATAAACACTAGATGAATTCTCTTACAGCTGCTACTTGTTTCACTACTGAGATATTGAGAAGCCCTCTTTGCAGTGCTCTAGACCTTTGCTTAAAGACACTTGTTCAGAAAGATGAGTTGAATAGCAAAGATCAATAAAACTAAAAGACGGTTCTTTGAGAAGATAAACAAAATTGATAAACCATTAGCCAGACTTATCAAGAAAAAAATGGAGAAGACTCAAATTAATAGAATTAGAAGTGAAAAAGGAGAAGTAACAACTGAAACTGCAGAAATACAAAGGGTCATGAAAGATTACTACAAGCAACTATATACCAATAAAATGGACAACCTGGAAGACGTGGACAAATGCTTAGAAAAGCACAAGTTTCTGAGACTGAACCAGGAAGACATAGAAAATATAAACAGACCAATCACAAGCACTGAAATTGAGACTGTGATTAAAAATCTTGCAACAAACAAATGCCCAGGACTAGATGGATCCACAGGTGAATTCTATCAAACATTTAGAGAAGAGGTAACATTTATCCCCCTCAAATTCTTCCAAAATATAGCAGAGGAACACTCTCAAACTCACTCTATGAGACCACCATCACCCTGATACCAAAACCAGACAAAGATGTCAGAAAGATGGAAAATTACAGGCCAATATCACTGATGAATATAGATGCAAAAATCCTCAACAAAATACTAGCAAACAGAATCCAACAGCACATTAAAAGGATCAAGTGGGTTATATCCCAGGAATGCGAGGATTCTTCAATACATGCAAATCAACCAGTGGGATACACCATATTAACAAATTGAAAGATGAAAACCATATGATCATCTCAGTAGATGCAGAAAAAGCTTTCAATAACATTCAACACACATATGATAAAAACCCTCCACAAAGTAGGCATAGGCGGAACATACCTCAACATAATAAAGCTGTATATGACAAACCCACAGTCAACATCATTCTCAATGGTGAAAAACTGAAACCATTTCCTCTAAGATCAAGAACAAGACAAGGTTGTCCACTCTCACCGCTATTATTCAACATAGTTTTGGAAGTTTTAGCCACAGCAATTAGAGAAGAAAAAGAAATAAAAGGAATACAAATTGGAAAAGACGAAGTAAAGCTGTCACTGTTTGCAGATGACATGATACTATACATAGAGAAAGCTGAAGATGCTACCAGAAAACTACTAGAGCTAATCAATGAATTTGGTAAAGTACAGGGTACTAAATTAATGCATAGAAATCTCTTGCCTTCCTATACCCTAATGATGAAAAATCTGAAAGGTAAATTAAGAAAACACTCTGATTTACCATTGCAACAAAAAGAAAAAAATACCTAGGAATAAACCTACCTAAGGAGACAAAAGACCTGTGTGCAGAAAACTATAAGACACTGATGAAAGAAGTTAAATATACTACAAACAGATGGAGAGATATACCATGTTCTTGGATTGGAAGAATCAACATTGTGAAAATGACTATACTACCCAAAGCAATCTACAGATTCAATACAATCCCTATCAAACTACCAATGGCATTTTTCACAGAAGTAGAACAAAAAATTTCACAATTTTTATGGAAACACAAAAGACCCTGAATAACCAAAACAATATTGAGAAAGAAAAGAAAAATGGAGCTGGAGGAATCAGGCTCCCAGACTTCAGACTATACTACAAAGCTACAGCAATCAGGACAGTATGGTACTGGCACAAAAACAGAAATAGAGATCAATGGAACAGGATAGAAGGCCCAGAGATAAACCCACACACATATGGTCACCTTATTTTTGATAAAGGAGGCAAGGATATACAATGGAGAAATGACAGCCTCTTCAATAAGTGGTGCTCGGAAAACTGGACTGCTACATTTAAAAGAATGAAATTAGAACACTCCCTAACACCATACACAAAAATAAACTCAAAATGGATTAAAGACCCAAATATAAGTCCAGACACTATAAAATTTTAGAGGAAAACATAGGCAGAACACTCTATGACATAAATCACAGCAAGATCCTTTTTGACCCACATCCTAGAGAAATGGAAATAAAAACAAAAATAAACAAATGGGACCTAATGAAACTTAAAACCTTTTGCACAGCAAAGGAAAACATGAACAAGATGAAAAGACCACCCTCAGAATGGGAGAAAATATTTGCAAATGAAGCAACTGACCAAGGAATAACCTCCAAAATTTACAAGCAGCTCATGCAGCTCAGTATCAAATAAACAAACAACCCAATCCAAAAATGGGAAGATCTAAATAGACATTTCTCCAAAGAAGATATACAGATTGCCAACAAACACATGAGAGGATGCTCAACATCGCTAATCATTAGAGAAATGCAAATCAAAACTACACATTCTGACCTCACACCAGTCAGAATGGCCATCATCAAAAAATCTACAAACAATAAATGCTGGAGAGGGTGTGGAGAAAAGGGAACCCTCTTGCACTGTTGGTAGGAATGTAAATTGATGCAGCCACTATGGAGAACAGTATGGAGATTCTTTAAAAAACTGAAAATAGAACTACTATATGACCCAGCTATCTCACTACTGGGCATATACCCTGAGAAAACCATAACTCAAAAAGAGTCATGTACCACAATGTTCATTACAGCTCTATTTACAATAGTGAGGACATGGAAGCAACCTAAGTGTCCACTGAGAGATGAATGGATAAAGAAGATATGGCACATATATACAATGGAATATTACTCAGCCATAAAAAGAAACAAAATTGAGTTATTTGTAGTGCGGTGGATGGACGTAGAGTCTGTCATACAGAGTGAAGTAAATCAGAAAAAGAAAAACATATACCATATGCTAACACATATATACGGAATGTAAAAAAAGAAAAAAGTTTCTGAAAAACCTAGGGGCAGGACAGGAATAAAGATGCACACGTGGAGAATGGACTTGAGGACACGGGGAGGGGGAAGGGTAAGCTGGGATGAAGTGAGAGAGTGGCATGGACATATATACACTACCAAATGTAAAATAGACAGCTAGTGGGAAACAGCTGTACAGCACAAGGAGGTCAGCTTGGTGCTTTGTGACCACCTAGAGGGGTGGGATAGGGAGGGTGGGAGGGAGGGAGACGCAAGAAGGAAGAGATATGGGAACATATGTATATGTATAACTGATTCACTTTGTTATAAAGCAGAAACTAACACAACACTGTAAAGCAATTATACTCCAATAAAGATGTTAAAAAAAAAAGAAAAAGTCCTCACAAGTGATTTTTATTCTAATTCCCTCATGCCACCCCTTTGAGGACCGTTCACTCAAATGCTGCCTTCAACCCCAGTATTCTAGTCTCTCTTTCCTTCCATGTATCAGATACTACCTGGATGATTCCATCAGTTTCTTCAGCTAGACATGTTAGTGATGCACTTATGAGCATCTCTGAGTGAGATGTGAATATGTAACTTCAAATTAGACATTACCTCTTTGAGAGACACACAGGTCCATCCAACTCAGCATGTTTAAAAGTGAAATTAAGACCCTCTTCTGGAAGGGGTCTAACCCTATGCATATTCAAGTAGAAAGGAATTTACAAAAAGGATACAACAAAAAACACATGGGCATCCAGGGACAAATGCTAAAGTGGAGTTAATAGACAGGGATCAGACTGGAAATTCAGGAATCAGGCTTCTCTCTCTGAGTGAGTATAATTCTACATTGTTATTCCTATCTGTCCAGTCTCTGATGCTCTTTTTCTATTCATACTAGCCTTCTCAGTGGCATTATTGCTTCATATTACTCTTGGTATTGGTTTTTCGCATATATATTTTAAGATGTTCTTAGCTATTTTAAAACATACTTACTCAGTTTGCCTTACAATCTATGGAAAATTTTGTTATTTTATGGTAAAGAAATAAGAAGGTAGGGTTGGTTAATTCAGCACTTCAATGACCTCATTAGAACTCAAGCTATTTCTGTATCTCTACTCAGTCATCTTGCTGGGTCTTCTTTTATCCTTAGACTAGCTCCCTCTTTGGTCACAAGATGGCTGCCGAAATTCCAGGCATCCGGTGGAAGAAGAGAGATTTATTTAGTTCTTTTCAAAAATGAGGGAAACTTCCAAAGAAGATTCCAGTCAGACTTCACCACTATTTTGATTAAATCTGGTTCCATGTGCATCCCTAAAGCAATTACTAGCAAGCAGGAGTAGATTTTCCAATATTTATCTATAATTAGAAGATAGTGAGGGAATTAGATGGAGTATCCATTGGGTGGGTAACCAAAAATGTATGTCTGTCAAGGCCCGAAGCCAAATTTAGCCCCAGTGCTGAATGATCATCCTCCAGTTGTCAGTTGGATCCCAACAATACACCTGCTCTTATTTTCTACCATTCTTAACCTCTTTCACTTTATCCCATCTTCTTTTCAAACGCATCAAGAGAATTTCCATCTCAGGGCCATCCTGTTTATTTCTTGCTTCCTTCAGATCTTTGCTAAAATGTTATCTCCTCAAATAGTTCCCTATTGTTAACCATCCAGTGTAAACTTAGCACCCTACACAGAGAACAGAGTAGTGGTTACCAGAGGGGAATGAGGGGGAAGGCAAGATGAATGAGGGGGAGGGCAAAATGGGTAAAAGTGGTCAACCGTACAGTGATGAATGGAAACTATATTTTTGGTGGTGAACATGCTGTAGGGTATATAGAAGTAGAAATATAATGTTGTACACATGAAACATGTAATGTTATAAGTCAGTGTTACCTCAATAAAACTAAACCTAAAAATTTTTAAAAATTAGCACACTAGCACTTTCCATCCCTTTACTTATCTTTATTTTTCTTCATAGTTCTTATCACTATTTGACATTATATATACATTTATAGTTTATCTGATTTTCCACTAGAATATGACTTCAATAAGGCAAAGTTTTTTCATTGTTGTTAATTGCTGTATGAGCAGTGCCTAGAATATTTTCTGGCACATAGTTAATAATGTTCAATAAGTATATTTCACGTCTAAAAGAGAGATTTCTCAGTTTCTTAATCCCAAATTCTAGGGAGGAAGAGTCTTACTGGCTAAAATGTGTTAGATCCATTCAACTGTGGACTTTGGGAAGGATCATGAGCTTCAAAGATACAGTGACCACTTTGCTCTAGAGAGTACCAGTTAATACCTGTTGTTCTGCAGTGATTATTAACAGGCTCCTGTATTCATTCTCTAATGTGCTCCAATTTAGATTATAAATTATATGATCACCCTAGCACAAGGAATGTTCCTTCCAGATACTATGAAAGAAAGGCTGTTTTCTAAAAAAGGAATGTGGGTGGGAAGCAATGATTAATATATCTAATATTTTCCCCCAACACTGCTTCTCCACTGCAATTCTCTATCCAAAAACCTCACCACCAATCACCCAGATGGACAAACCATAAAACTATCCTCTGCTGAGATTTTCAATTCTCTCTTAAGGACGTGCCATCCTCATTTAATTGATAATGAACTTTTTAAAGATGTACCTCTTTATCCTCTCTCATAGCTACCTCCCCTTTTGCCTCCCCAGCACTAATATTTGGGCTCAGGCACTGTCTCCTGAAATGCTGTAATATTTGTATTTCTTTTTATTTAACAAATGGTTATTTAGCACCTTACTATGTTACAGATCCTGTTCAAAGGGCTCTACAAACATTGAAATGTTTTAATCATCATAACCCCATGAGGTAGGCATTATTTTTATTATCATTATTTCCTGTAAAAGTGAAAGAACTGAGGCAGAAAGAGGTTGCAGTGCCACACTGCAGCGAGAGAGTAAGGGTTAGGCCCAGGCAGTCAACCTCAGGAATGGGGACTCAGGCCCTGTGCTGTGCTGCCGTAACAGAGATCTTTGCCAATGATTTCACTTCTTTCCACTCATACCAAAGGAACAAACGTCCTTAGTGTAGTATGCAAGGGCTTTTGAATCTAACTTTGCCTTCTACCACAGTCTTACCTCACCATGACAACATTGTTTCACCTTTTACTAAACCTATGCTGAAAAGCTACCTTTCCCCAAATGAGCCTTGCATGTTCATGTCTCTTTTCCTTTGCTCATAGCTCTCATTCTATCCAGAATGTTACAATGCCTGCAATGTCCAATCTAGCAAACACCGGTGCAACCTTTAAGCTTCAGTTTATATCAACTCCTCTGTGAAGCTTTCCTCTTATTCTAATTTGTCTCCTCTCTGTTTCCACAGTGCCTTATATCAATAACATTGTTTCACTTCTTGAATACAGGGTTCATACCTTTGATATTTCTGAATATATTTTTATTGAATAAAGAAAAGAAATCAAAGAACAGTAGGGAGGGGTTATAAAAGAGGAGTTCTAGTGGTGGAAGGAGTGTCCAGAGAGAGGTCAAAGTAAAATATATCTCACTGAGACACAGAGAGATAGCTAGGAATATACATTTACTTCCATTTTCTACAATGGGGTTTGGCAAACTATGACCAGTGGACCAACTCCAGCCTGCCACCTATTTTTGTTAATAAGGCTTTATTGGAATGCAGCCATGCCCATTCATTTCTGCATCGTCTGTGCTCCTTTCATGCTACAACCACAGATTTGAGTAGTTGCGACAGATACCATATGTCCTGCAAAGCTGAAAATATTGAATATCTGGTCTTTTATAGAAAAATAGTTTGCAACCCCAGTTCTATAATAGAATGTTCAGTGACTGTCATGCAAAGACTATATGATGATGTTCCATTTGTCAATCTAGACCTGCTGCTACAGGGTAAGTCTAGAGATGAGCATCCCTACAGGAAGAGGAAGATGGATACCAGCACAACTTGAAATCATCATTTCTAATTTCATCCAAACATGATTGAATTTATCTCTTACCCTCCTGCAGCATAGGACATACCCATGTCCCTTTGAGGGCTGTGGCCCAGACTAAACTAGGGCATTCATGAAGACATAGAGACACTTAACTATACATACCTAAGTTAGGTTTGGAGATGGCTTACTTTAATGAGGAAAACCTTTAGTCTTGTAAGTGCTTCACCCTGATACTGATTGAAATGTACAAGATGTGAAATGAGCTCCCCAACCCACCCACCAAGCTCCACTAAATGAGAATTTTGAAGGAAACAAATAACTGAGAACACTCTTCAAAACCCAGGAGAAAGAAGTGGGATTAATAAAGGAGAGGCAGAGTGGCTGGGAGTCTTAGGGAAGACAGTCATACTGGAAAAGAGAGGTGGGAACCAGGGAAGGACTTTCCTACATGCTGAAGTTAAGTTAATAAGGATCCCTACACTTCCTGAGGGGAAAAAACACATTTGCCTTGTTTTCTGGGGTTTTGATGTGCACTTAGTTTTCTAGCTGTAATGGATTGTCCCTTCCCATCCTTCCCAATATCAAGGGAACAACTAAGGGGCTTAATACGGCTTTGAATTTTTAACCTCAAAGCTGTGTCAGTAAAATGGTAATCAGTTTTACATGGGGGAAAGTATCTTCTGCAAATGGAATCAGAAAGAGACTAGATCTCTTGTTCCAGTCCCTGCTACCATTCCTTGGCCATTTTCCCAGGCCCTGGAACAAATTAGAAGAAAACAACACTGTATTTGGCATCCCAGGAGAGTGTGTTCACTTTCAGTTCTACAGGTATTTGTGTGTGTGAGATAACATTTGGACATACTTGGGCAATGCTGGCAGGTCTTTACAAAAGCAGATGTTGTGTGAACCATTTTGGACTACTCACCAGTAAAAGGGGCAGGCAAGCAGAACAGTGCCATTCTTTGCCTGGAATTTGGCAAAAAAGAGAAAACAAATGCAGTTTTGACATCTGTTCCTGTTCTTTTTTTTTATAGCTTAGCTCTGCCAGCTAAGCAGGCCTGATCAGGCATAATTGATAAATTATTAGAGGTAACTTGACAAGGAGGCCAATGAAAACTATTAAGAAGAAAAAGGATAAATGAAATGATTCATGTTTGTCAGGTCTTTTGATGAATAAAACTAAAGGGGCAAGACAATCTTAAAAAGTTAGTATTGTTTTAGGAAAACTCCTGTAACATCATGGTGACTAAAACATAAATAACTTTGTTTTTCTTTATTGCCTCCCACAAGTTACTGGGAGAAGACTGAAAAGTTAAATTCTTCATATCATGGAATAATAACAGATGCAATTTATTGAACACACTGAAAGGTACCATATAATCTCCAAATCCATAACAGAAATTATTACCATTTTAGAGAATGGAGAACAAATGCCCAGAGAGTGTCACACAACAGATCAAATGGCAGTGGCAGTGTATGAAAGATGCTTTAAAGGTGACTTTTCAGCTGACAAACTGCTCCCATGTACCTGTCTATTTTGACAGACATGGCTTGGTGGCAAGAGATTGGACCTTGACACTGGAGAGTTTAAATCCTGCCTTTGCTACATTGTAGCTGGTGGAATTGATTTAGTTATTTAACTTTGAAATTCAGTTTTCTTGGCTTCAAATGGACAAGAAAAATCTATATCACTGGGATTTATTGTGAATTAAGTGAGGAAATATTTATCAAATGCCTTAGAAATAGTAGACACCCTGTAACAACTGTCTTTTTTTTCCTTTCTCATTGAATAACACCTTTTGTACCCAGCTCAAACTAACATTCAGAGAAGACAAATAGTTGTACTTAGTGTTTTGTGGTATAGTTTTAAAAATTGTCTTAATCTGCTGTACTTAATAGAAGATCTTTAAAATAAAAATTTTTGTTTGTACAGGTTACATTAGCCAATCTTACTACTAGTTATGTTACCACCCTAGTATCCTAAAGTAGATCAGAATTTCCAAACCATCTTGCTTTCTTTTTTTTTTAACAAGACTATGTTTTGTTAACAGGCTTAACTTTTTTTTTCAGTTATGCTCATTTATTTATTTATTTTTTAACATCTTTATTGACGTATAATGGCTTTACAGTGGTGTGTTAGTTTCTGCTTTATAGCAAAGTGAATCAGCTATACATATACATATATCAGCATGTCCCCTCCCTCTTGCATCTCCCTCCCACCCTCCCTATCCCACCTCTCTAGGTGGTCACAAAGCATCGAGCTGATCTCCCTGCGCTATGCGGCTGTTTCCTACTAGCTATCTATTTTACATTTGGTAGTATATATAAGTCCATGCCACTCTCTCACTTCATCTCAGCTTACCCTTCCCCATCCCCATGTCCTCAAGTCCATTCTCTACGTCTGTGTCTTTATTCCTGTCCTGCCCCTAGGTTCTTCAGAACCTTTTTTTTTTTTTAATATTCCATATATATGTGTTAGCATATGGTATTTGTTTTTCTCTTTCTGAGTTACTTCACTCTGTATGACAGATTTTAGGTCCATCCACCTCCACTTGTGGGGACCTTTTTTCAAAAACACATGATGCAACCCACTGGGGAATTCTGGCCTACTCCTGGGCATCGTGGAGATAAACAAGAAACTGGTAGGCAGAGGGAGTAGATCAAGATACCGAGAAGAAAAAAAACAAAACGTAGAAGAAGCACTCTATCCCTCTTAATTCTTTCATCTGAAGCAGAGAAATTTTCATAGTTCATGAATTCTATTTATTTATTTATTTGAAGTATAGTTGATTTACAATATTATATTAGTTTCAGGTGTACAGCAGAGCCATTCAATATTTTTATAGATTATACTCCTTTTAAAGTTATTATAAAATATTGGCTATATTCCCTGTGCTGTACAATATATCCTTGTAGCTTATTTATTTTAAACATAGGGTTTGTACTTCTTAACTCCCTACTCCTATCTTGCTCCTCCCCACTTCCTTTCCCCACTGGTAACCACTATTTTTTCTTTATATCTGTGAGTTTATCTCAGTTTTGTCATATTCATTACTTTGTTTTATTTTTTAGATTCCACATATAAGTAATATCATACAGTATTTTTCTTTCTCTAATATATTTCACTAAGCATGATATACACCAGGTCCATCCATGTTGTTGCAAATTGAAATTTTTTATTCTTTTTATGGCTGAGTAATATTCCATTGCAAAATTATACCACATCGTCTTTATCCATTCATCTGTTGATAAATGCTGAGGTTGCTTCCATATCTTGGCTATTTTAAATAATGCTGCTATAAACATTGAGGTGTATCTAGTTTTTCAAATTAGTGTTTTCATTTCTTTGGATATATAGCCAGGAGTGGAATTGCTGAAGCATATGGTAGTTCTATTTTTAGCTTTTTTGAGGAAACTCCATACTATTTTCAATAGTGGCTGCACCAATTTACATTCCCACCAACAGTGTACTAAGGTTCCCTTTTTCCTACATCTTCACCAACATTTGTTATTTGTGGTCATTTTGAAGAGAGTTGTCTGACAGGTGTCAGATGACATCTCATTGAGGTTTTGATTTGTAGTCCTCTCTGATGATTCACAACTTTGAAAATCTTTTCATGTTCATGTTGCCAATCTGTATGGCTTCCTTGGAAAGATGTCTATACAGTTTTTAATTGGGGTTTTCATTTCTTTGATCATGAGTTGTATGAGTTGTATTGAGCTGTTTAGGTATTTTAGCTATTAAAATCTTATTAGTCATATAATTTACAAATATTTTCTCCCATTGGGTAGGTTGTCTCTTGTTTTTTGATTTCCTTTACTGTGTAAAACCTTTTAAGTTTAATTAGTCCCACTTGTTTAATTTTGCTTTTGATTTCTTTGCCTGAGGAGACAGATCCAAAATGCATTGCTATGATATGTCAAAGAGTGTTCTGTCTATGTTTTCTTCAAGGAGTTTTATGGTCTCCAGTTTTAAATTTAGGTCTTTAATCCATTTTGAATTTATTTTTGTAAATGGTGGAAGAAAATATTCTAATTTCAACCTTTTACATGTAGCTGTCCAGTCTTCCCAGAACCACTTACTGAAGTGACTATCTTTTCCCTATTGTATATTCTTGCTTTCTTTGTTGTAGATTAATCAACCATAAGTGTGTGAGTTTATTTTGGGACTCCTGATTCTATTCCATTGGTCTCTGTGTCTATTTTTGTACCAATACCATACTGTTTTTTTTTTTATTAGTTAGTTAATTTATTTATTTTTGGCTGCATTGGGTCTTCGTTGCTGTGCACAGGCTTTCTCTAATTACGGTGAGTGGGGGCTACCCTTCACTGCAGTGGCTTCTCTTGTTGCAGATCACGGGCTCTAGGTGTGTGGGCTTCAGTAGTAATGGCATGCAGGCTCAGTAGTTGTGGCTCATGGGCTCTAGAGCACAGGGTCAGTAGTTTTGGTGCACGGGCTTAGTTGCTCTGTGGCACATGGGATATTCTGGACCAGGGATTGAACCCATGTCCCCTGCATTGGCTGGTGGATTCTTAACCACTGTGCCATCAGGGAAGTCCCCATACTGTTTTGATTATGGTAGCATTGCAATATGGTCTGAATACAGGAAGCATGGTACCTCCAGCTTTGTTCTTTTTTCTCAAGATTGCTTTGGCTATTCAAGTTTTTTTTTTGTGGTTCCATATACATTTTAGGATTTTTTGCTCTAGTTCTATGAAAAATGCCATTGGCAATTTTGTAGGGATTGCATTAAATCTGTAGATTGCTTGGGGTACTATGGATATTTTAACAATATTAATTCTTCCAATTCAAGAACATGAATTACCTTTTCATTTCTTTGTGTCATCTTCAATTTCCCTCATCAATGGTTTATAGTTTTCAGTGATGGATCTTTTACCCCCTCAGTTAAGTTTATTCCTAGGTATTTTATTCTTTTGGATGTGATTTTAAATGGGACTATTTTCTTGCTTTGTCTTTTTTTTTTTTAAGTGTATAGAAAAGCAACAGACTTCTGTGTATTAATCTTGTATCCTGCAACTTTACTGAATTCATTTGTTAGTTCTAATAGTTTTTTGGTGGAGACTTCAGAGTTTTCGCCATATAGCATCATGTCATCTGCAAATAGTGACAGTTTTACTTCTTCCCTTCCAATTTGGATGGATTTTTTTTTCTTGTCTGATATCTATGGCTAGGAATTCCAAAACCATATTAAATAGAAATGTTGAGAGTTGGCATCTTTGTCTTTTTCCTAATTTTAGAGGAAAAGGTTTCAGCTTTTCACTATTGGGTATGATGTTAGCTGTGGGTCTTTCATAAATGGTCTTTTTTATGTTGAGATATGTTCACTCTTTATGCACTTTGTTGAGAGTTTTTATCATGAATGTATGTTCAATTTTATCAAATGCTTTTTCTGCACCTATTGAGAAAGTCTATTTTGCCTGATATGGATATTGCTACCCCAACCTCTTTTCATTTCCATTTGCATTAAATACCTTTTTCTATCCCCTCACTTTCAGCCTGGGGTATCTTTAGTTCTGAAGTCAGTCTCTGGGAAGCAGCGTATAGATGAGTGTCTTTTTTTTATTCAATCAGCCACCATATGTCTTTGAATTGGAGAATTTAGTCCATTAACATTTAAAGGGATTATTGATAAGTATGTAGTTATTGCCATTTTGTTACTTGTTTTCTGGTCATTTTTGTAGTTCTTCTCTGTTATTTTCTTCTTTTAGTTTCTTCCCTTGTGACTTGATTATTTTCTTTAGTGTTTCACTTGTGTTTTTTTCTTTCTCTCTAGGAAGAAAAAACAAGTACCTTCAGTCCCCGACAACTGTGTGCTGTCAGTAATGGCTGCCTTCATCCTTGTGGGGAGCTGCACCAGAGCTAGAGAGACCAGAGTGGGAGCTCAGCACAGGTCAGGGAGCATGAAGGGTTAGCCATGGGAAGCAGGCCAGAACCCCAGGCAGTTTCAACCTGCTTCCATTGCCTTGTTTCTGGGAGTAAGAAAGTGTGTGTGTGCTCTTCATGAGCAGAGTCTAGATTTCTTACAGTCCTCCTGTAAGTCCCACTGATTTTCAAACCAGCTAAGGATCCTTGTCTTCCTGGGTTTGGACACCAGGAGTGGTGTGCCCAATATGTGGTTCAAACCCTTCACTACCCAGGGAGGATCCCCATGTCCATAATATCTCCTTCTCTTCTATGTCCCCTCCTAGGGGCACAGTTTCTGATCTGATTGCTTCTCTTCCCTTCATACTCAACTCTATGTGAATCTTTCTTTACAGCCATAGTTGTAGAAGAGTCTTTTGCCACTCTCCAGTTTGTTTTCAGTGAGAACTGCTCCACATGAAGATGCATTTTTTTTTTCTTTGCAGTATGCGGGCCTCTCACTGCTGTGGCCTCTCCCATTGTGGAGCACAGGCTCTGGATGCACAGGCTCAGTGACCATGGCTCATGGGCCCAGCCGCTCCATGGCATGTGAGATCTTCCTGGACCGGGGCACAAACCCATGTCCCCTGCATCGGCAGGCAGACTCTCAACCACTGTGCCACCAGGGAAGCCCTGAAGATGCATTTTTGATGTGTTCATTGGGGAAGGTGAGCTCAACATCCTCCTTCTCTGCCATCTTGATCTCTTCCCTCTGAGTTTATGGATTCTTATAATAAATTGCCTTGGTAAGCTTTGGGGTAGGTGGGGTTTCATCCAGAATATTCCCTGTACAGACTCAGCTCTTCAGCACAGCCAGAGAGATCCACTTGTTAGTTGTGGGCTCCCTGCTCACACCACCCGTGTGCAGCTCAAATCTCTTATCTCAAGAGTTGGTGCTAGAACCATATAAGGAGGGGATGTATTTCTAAATCCCTTAGAAAATAACACTGGAAGTAATTGGGTCTTGGATTTCAGTAAAGCTTACTGGTTTGATCTGTAAAAGTATATTTTCTCCCCAGCCCCCAACCCATTGCCTTATTTTCTCTTCATGTTGGAAAATGATTTTTCATCTTATTTCCTACCTTGTCCCATTAAGGCTTGTGCTGATTTCACAAATAAGGAAGAAAAGAAAAATCTCTATATTTGTTTTCTTTCTGCTACGTAAATATTGATCTTCAGAAATTTATGAAGGATTGTCTGAGCCCTCCTAGGAAGTCTGAATCAATTGAATTTGTGGCTTTTCTTCTTGTTGCTTTGTTTGAGTCATCAGGAATAAGTATGTTTGTTATTTTTGATTGTTATTTTTAAAATAACAATAACACTTTTTCTTGAGGCTTGATTTACTGCTACAGAGGATGTCACAACAGCTTTAAAAGTTCCCAAGCAGCCATTGCTGTCTCTAAGTATTTTACAGAAGTTCTGTGAAATCCAGCTTTCTCAGTATGCTCAGCACACGTTCATTACTATGATTCACTCTCTATAACAAATTTATAAATACTCAAGTTAATGGAAAGCTCTTAAGTAAAAATAGTTCCATAGATGTTTTTAAAAGTTCTCTGAGATTCTAGAAAGCTTATATGAAAAGCTCCTTCCTACCTACATGCCCAGAAGGGACATTGACTCCTACAGGGAGAGTCAATGCTTCTCAGAAAAATTCTGAGAAAGATTAATAACTTCAGCTTGCTCTATGAAGCAAAATAACACCTTGCCGTGTCTCCCCAATTATTTTCTGCTTTGGTTTCTTTTATAGAAAATGCTAATATTGGTTCTCACTTCTTATGATATATACAAACTTGATGATGATTTAAAGCAGTATTATGGTTAAGTAATATTCCATTGTATGTATATAACACATCTACTTTATCCATTCATCTATTAATGGCACTTGGGTTGCTTCCATATCTTAGCTATTTTAAATAATGCTGTAATGAACATAGCGTTGCATATATCTTTTGGAATTAATATTTTTGTTTTCTTTAGATAAGTACGAAGTAGTGGAATTGCTGAATCATATGGTAGTTTTATTCTTAACTTTCTGAGAAATCTCCATACAATTTCCATAGTAGCTGAACTAATTTTTACATTCCTACCAACAATGTACAAGTGTTCCCTTTTCTACACATCCTCACCAATGTTTGTTATTTGTTATCATTTGGATAATAGCCATTCTGATTAGTGTAAGGTGATATCTCATTAAGGTTTTTATTTGCATTTACTTGATGATTAGTTATGTTGAGCATCTTTTTATGTGCTTGTTAGAAATCTGTATGTCTTCCTTGGAAAAATGTCTTCAGACACTCTGCACATTTTTAAATTGGGTTGTTTGCTTTATTGATGTTGAATTTTATGAGTTCTTTGTATATTTTGGATATTAAACCTTATCAGATATATCATTTGCAAATATCTTCTCCCATTCAGTAAGTGGCTTTTTCATTTTGTTGAGTTTCCTTTATTGTGCAAAAGCTTTATAGCTTAGGTTATTTGTTTATTTTGTTTTTATTTCCCTTGCCTGAGGGGATACATCCAAAAATTATTACAAACACTGATGTCAAAGAGTGTACTGCTGTAGATTTCTTCTGGAAGTCTTATGGTTTCAGGTCTTATATTTAGGTCTTTAAGTTATTTCAAATTTATTTTTGAGCATGGTGTGAGAGAGTAGTCCAGTATGATTCTTTTGCATGTAGCTGACCAGCATGTAGCACCATTTATTGAAAGGACTGTCTTTTACCCTTTGTATATTATTGTTTCCCTTGTCATATATTAATTGCCCCTATATGTGTGGGTATATATCTGAGCTCTCTATTCTGTTGCATTTATATATGTATCTGTTTTTGTTCCAATATCATACTTTTTTAAAGACTGTAGCTTTGTAGTATAGTTTGAAGTTTGGGAGTGTCATACCTCCAGCTTTGTTCTTCTTTCTCAAGACTGTATTGGGGTTTTTTGAGTTTCCATACAAATTTTAGAATTATTTTCTCTAGTTCTGTGACAAATACCATTGGTATTTTGATATGGATTGCATTGAATCTGTAGATTGTGTTGGGTAGTATGGTCATATTAACATAATTAATTCTTTCAGTTCTTAAACATGGTATACCTTTCCTTCTGTTTGTGTTATCTTCAACTTCTTTCATCAGTGTCTTACAGTTTTCTGAGTATAGGTCTTTTACCTCCTCAGATTTATCCCCAGGTATTTTATCCTTCTTGACATAATCGTAACTGGGATTGCTTTTTTGATTTCTCTTGCAATAGTTCATTATTAGTGTATAGAAATGCAACAGATTTCTGTATATTAATATTGTATCTTGCAAGTTAGATAAATTAGTTGATGAGCTCTAGTAGTTTTTTTGTAGTGTCTTTAGGAGTTTCTATATATAGTATCAAGTCATTTGCAAACAATGACAGTTTTACTTCTTCCTTTCCAATTTGGGTTCATTTCATTTCTTTTTTTTTTTTTTGTCTGATTGCTGGAGATAGGACTTCCAGTAATATGTTACATAAAAGTAGTGAGAGTGAGTATCCTTGTCTTGTTCCTGATTTTAGAGGAAATGCTTTCCTCTTTTTATCATTGAGTATGATCTTAGCTGTGGGCTTATCATATGTGGCCTTTATTATGTTTAAGTATGTTCCCTCCTTAAGTATGTGGAGAGTTTTTTAATATCATAAATGGATGTTGAATTTTGTCAAATGCTTTTTCTGCATCTATCAAGATTATCATATGATTTTTATTCTTCAATTTATTAAAACGTTTTATCAGATTGAATGATTTGTGGATATTGAATCATCTTTACATCTCTGGGATAAATCCTACTCAATCATGGTGTATGATCCTTTTAATGTATTGTTGTATTCAGTTTGCTAATAATTTGTTAAGGATTTCTGCACCTGTTTCATCAGTGATATTGGCTTGTAATTTTCTTTTTCTTTTGATATCCTTGATTGATTTTGCTATCATCGTGATGCTGGCCTTGTAGAATGAGTTCAGAAGTGTTTCTTTTGCAGTTTTGGGGGAATAGTTTGAGAAACTAGATGTTAACACTTCTCTAAATGTTTGGTAGAATCCACATGTGAAGCCATCTGGTCCTGGACTTTTGATTGTTGGGAGTTCTTTATTATTACTGATTCAATGTAATTGCTGGTAATTGGTCTCATATTTTCTGTTTTTCCTGGTTCAATTTGGCAGATTGTACATTACTAGGAATTTGTCAATTTCTTCTAGGTTGTCCATTTTACTGGAGTCTTATTCTTTGTACTAATCTCTTATGACCTTTTGTATTTCTGTGGTATTGGTTTTAACTTCTCCTATTTCATTCCTGATTTTATTGATTTAGACCTGCTTTCTTTATTCCTTGACTAGTCTGGCTAAATATTTATCAATTTTGTTTCTTGGTTAGTTAGGAACTAAACTAACTCTGGGTTTTATTTGTTCTTCTCTTTCTAGTTACATTAGCTATATGGTTAGATTGTTCACCTGACATTTTTCTTGTTTCCTGAGCTAGGCTTGTATTGCTATAAACTTCCCTCTTAGAACTGCTTTTGCTGGGTCCAATAGATTTTGAATTGTTGTATTTTCATTTTTTGTGTCTCTAGGAATTTTCTTATTTTATCAGAGATCCATTGGTTGTTTAGTAGCATATTTTTTAGCCTGTGTTTTCTTTTTTTTTTTTTTTCAGTTTTTTTTCCTGTAGTTGATTTCCATTCATATAGCATTGTGGTTAAAAAAGAAAAAAAGGATGTTTGACATGATTTTAATGTTTAAAAAATTTACTGAGACTTGTTTCGTGGCCTAGCATGTGATCTATCCTGGAGAACATTCCATGTGTACTTAAATATTCCATGTGTTTATTCTGCTCCTTTAGGATAGACTATTCTATATGTATATCTTAAGTTCAAATGATCTAATGTGTGGCTTAAGGTCAATATTTTCTTATTGATTTGTCTTGATGATCTCTCCATTGATAGAAGTGGGGTTTTAAATTCCCCTATTACTATTCTGTTATTGTCAATTTTTACCTTTATGTCTGTTAATATTTGTCTATGTATAGATGCTCCTGTGTTGGGTGCATATGTATTTACAATTGTTATATCTTCTTGGGTTGATCCCTTGATCATTATGTCTTTCTTTTTCTCTTTGGTTTAAAGTCTCTTGTGTCTGAAATAAGTATGGTTACTCCAGCTTTCTTTTGATTTCCATTTGCATGGAACACATTTCTTCATCATCTTACTTTTAGTCTGTATATGTATTTTGATCTGAAGTGAGTGACATCTCTATGTACTTTGGAGCATATAGTCCATTTACATCTAAAGTAATTATTAATAGATATGTAGTTATAGTCATTGTGCTACATGTTTTGGCGTTGTTTTCTAGGGTTTTTTGTTTCTTTCTTTTGTCTTCTTTCCTTGTGATTTGATGATTACTTTTAGTGCTAATTTTGGATTTCTTTCCTTTTTTGTTGTGTGTATCTATTACAGATTTTTGGTTTGTGTTTTATAAATATATAACACACACCTCATATATATGCGGTTATTTTAAGTTGCTGATCTCTTAGTTTCAAACACATTTTAAGAAACCTGCCCTCTTCATTTACTGTGTTTGATATTATGTATCTTTTTGTTTTGTGTATGTCTTAACTAGTTGTTGAATATATAGACGATATAACTCCTTTGGTCTTTTAATCTTCCTACTTGCTTTGTACCTGGTAGATTTCCTACTTTTACTATATATTTGCCTTTACCAGTAAGCTTTTTCCTTTTGTGATTTTCATGTGTCTAGCTGTGGCCTTTTCCTTTTTTGCTTAGAGAATTCCCTTTAACATTTCTTGTGAAGCTGGTTTGGTGGTGCTGAAGTCTTCTGGCTTTTGCTTGTCTGTAAAACTTTTGATATCTCCATCTAATCTGAATGAAATCCTTGCCTGGTAAAGTATTCTTGGTTGTAGTTTTTTAACTTTCATCACTTTAAATATATTGTGCCACTCCCTTCTGGTCTGTAGAGTTTCTGTTGAAAAGTCAGCTGATAGTCTTATGGGAGTCTCCCTGTATGTAACTTGTTGCTTTTCTCTTACTGCTTTTTTTATTCTTTGTTCATTTTAAATTTTTACCATTTTAATTACAATGTGTCTTGGTGTGGTCCTCTTTGGGTTGGTTCTCTTTTGGAATCTCTGTGCTTCCTGGATCTGGATGTCTGCTTCCTTTCCCAAATTAGGGAATTTTTTAGCTATTATGTCTTCAAATATGTTCTCTGCCTTTTTTTCTCTCTATTCTCCTTCTGGGACCCTTATAATGTGAATGTTAGTATGCTTGATGTTGTCTCAGAGGTCTCTTTAACAGTCTTCTTTTCTTTTTACTCTTTTTTCTGTTCAGCTTCAGTGATTTCCACTAATCCATCTTCTAGCTCTCTGATCTGTCCTCTGTATCACCTAATTTAATGTTGACTCCTTCTAGTGTATTTTTTATTTCAGTTATTGTATTCTTCAGTTCTTTTTTTATATTTTATAACTCTTTGTTAAAGTTCTCATGGTGTTCATCCATTCTTTTGCCCAATTCTTTGAGCATCTTTACAATTATTACTTTGAACTCTTTCTCAAGTAGGTTGCTTATCTTCACTTCAAGTACTTCTTCTCCTGGGGTTTTATCTTGTTCCTTACTTTGGAACATATTCCTCTGTTGCTTAATTTTGTCTAATACACCTTTTTTTCTCTATGTATTTGGTAGGTTGGCTATTTTTTCCAATCTTTGAGAATTGGCCTTTGTAGGATATGTCCTATGAGTCCCAGCAGCACACTTCCCTCCTGTCATGAATTATATGTTCTAGGAGTGCCTCTTATTTGGGCTTCTGTTTTGGCTGGCTGACTGCGGTGGGCAGTCTAATAGGCATGGTTGGTCTCTGATCTGGTGGGTTGTCAGGCCCCACCTTGTGCAGAGCCTACCAGCCACTAGTGGGCCAGGTCACAAAGTGGCTGTCTGCAGATCCCTGGGGGTCCTGCAGCTGCTGCTGGCCCACTGGTGGGCAGAGTTGGTTTCTGAGGTGGGTGGTGTGGGGCCAGTGTTCCTGGATGTAGTGTCAGCCTGCTGGTAGGTGGGGATAGTTGCTGACATGCTTGGCTATGTGGCCCAGGGTGTCCCAAAGCTGATACTGGTCCACTGATGAGTGGGGCTTGACCCCAAGGTTACTTGTTGAGAGGTCCACAGTGCTTTGGAGCTAATTTCACCTGCTGGTGGGCAGGGCTGTGGCCAAGAATGTGTGTAGGCTACTGCTGGTTCACTAGTGGGTGGAGCTAGGTCCCAGGGTCTCTGCCTGCAGAAATCTGGGGATCCCAAAGCTGGCGTTGGCTGACTAGTGGATGTAGCCAGATCCTAGAGCCACTGGCTGAAGTTCCAAAAATGTCCCAGAGTTGGTGTTGGCCTGCTGGTGGAGAGAGTCAGGGCCCAGGGATTCTTGGGTCTGTTGAAAATCTGCTAATTGGTGGGCTAGTTCCTGACATGGCAGGTTATGGGGCTGAGGTGGTCCAGGGGCTGGTGTCCACCCACTATGGCAGGCCAGGGTTGCTGCCTGCTCAGTGATGGGTGAAGCTGGGTCCTGGCATCTCTGGCTGCAGGACCCAGGGATGCTAGATATGATTCCTGCTGACTGGTGGGCATGGCTGAGGCTCAGGAGGCCCCAGCATTAGTACTAGCTCATTGGTAAGCGTAGCTGTGTCTCAGTGTTTCTGGCTGCAGAGGCCTGGGTGTCGTGGAGGTAGTGTGATGGCCTACTGGTGCGGGGGTCCAGGGATCAGGGATTCCAAGACTGGTGCCTACTCAGTAATGGCTGAGGCTGGTCTTGGGACTAATGCCAGTCCACTGGTGGGCAGAACTGGATCTCAAGGCCTCTCACTGTAGGGCCCTGGTGGATGGGGTGGGGTGTCTGGGACTAGTGCTTGTAAAATGGGGTATGGATTCATGTCCTGGACCCTCTGGTGGACAGGGCTGGGTCCTGGGGTGGCTGTGGTCTCAGAGGGTTTTAAGACAGCAGACCTGCTGGTGGGTGAGGCTGTGTCTCCTCCTGGCTAGTTGCTTGGTCTGAGATGTTCCAGTACTGGTGTTAACAGGCTGCTGGGTAAGACTGAGTCCTGGTGTTAATAGGCTAGAGGGAGGATTCCAAAATGGCCTTTGCTAGCACCAGTGTCCTCATTGTAGAACAAGATCCCCAAAATGGCTGCCAGCAGTGTCTATGTACCCAGGGTGAGCTCCAGTTGCCTCCTGTCTCTTCGGAGGCTCTTCAAGATTAGCAGGTGAGTCCAAATCAGCCTCCTTTCAAATTACTACTTCTTCCTTGTGTCCCAGAGCATGTGAGATCTTGTGTGAGACCTTTAGAAATGGAGTCCCTTAAACATGGCTTTTCAAAAAATTTTTAAATTTTTATTAGGCAAGAACACGAATTCAGGGAGGAACCAAGATGGTGGAGTAGAAGTACATGCTCTCACTCCCTCTTGTGAGAACACCAGAATCAAAACTAGCTGTTGGACAATCATCGACAGGGAAACGCTGGAACTCAACAAAAAATATACCCCACATCCAAAGACAAAGGAGAAGCCACAAAGAGAATGTAGGAGGGGTGCAATCACAGTAAATCAAATCCAATAACTGCTGGGTGGGTGACTCACAGACTGGAGAACACTTATACCACAGAAGTCCACCAACTGGACTGAAGGTTCTGAGCCCCATGTCAGGCTTCCCAACCTGGGGGTCTGGCAACAGGAGAAGGAAATCCTAGAGAATCAGACTTTGAAGGCTAGTGAGAATTGATTGCAGGACTTTGACAGGACTGGGGGAAACAAAGACTCACTGTTGGATGGCACACACAAAAGAGTGTGTGCATCAGGACACAGGGGAAGGATCAGTGACCCCAGGGGAGACTGAACCAGACCTACCTGCTAGTGTTGGAGGGTCTCCTGCAGAGGCGGGGTGGGGGGTGGGGGACCGTGGGGACAAGGACTCTGGCAGCAGAAGTTCTGGGAAGTAGTCCTTGGCGTGAGCCCTCCCAGAGTCTGTCATTAGCCCAACCAAAGAGCCCAGGTAGGCTCTAGCATTGGGTTGCATCAGGCAAAACAACCAACAGGGAGGGAACCCAGCCCCACCCATCAACAGTCAAGTGGATTAAAGTTTTACTGAGCTCTGCTCACAGAGCAACAGTCAGCTCAACCCACCACCAGTCCCTCCCATCAGGAAACATACACAAGCCTCTTAGACAGACTCATACACCAGGGGGCAGACAGCAGAAGCAAGAAGAACTACAATCCTGCAGCCTGTGGACAAAAACCACATTCACAGAAAGATAGACAAGATGAAAAGGCACAGGGCTATGTACCAGATGAAGGAACAAGATAAAATCCCAGAAAAACAACTAAATGAAGTGGAGATAGGCAACCTTCCAGAAAAAGACTTCAGAATAATGATAGTGAAGATGATCCAGGACCTCAGAAAAAGAATGGAGGCAAAGATCGAGAAGATGCAAGAAATGTTTAACAAAGACCTAGAAGAAGTAAAGAACAAACAAACAGAGATGAACAATACAATAACTGAAATGAAAATACACTAGAAGGAATCAATAGCAGAATAACTGAGGCAGAAGAATGGTAAGTGACCTGGAAGACAGAATGGTGGAATTCATGGCTGCAGAACAGAATAAAGATAAAAGAATGAAAAGAAATGAAGACAGCCTAAGATACCTCTGGGACAACATTAAAAAAATCAACATTCACATTATAGGGGTCCCAGAAGGAGAAGAGAGAGAGAAAGGACCAGAGAAAATATTTGAAGTGGTTATAGTCAAAAACTTCCCTAACATGAGAAAGGAAATAGCCACCCAAGTCCAGGAAGCGCAGTGAGTCCCATACAGGATAAACCCAAGGAGAAACATGCTGAGACACATAGTAATGAAATTGGCAAAAATTAAAGACAAAGAAAAATTATTGAAAGCAGCAAGAGAAAAACGAAAAACAACATACAAGGGAACTCCCATAGGTTAACAGCTGATTTCTCAGCAGAAACTCTACAAGCCAGAAGGGAGTGGCATGATATACTTAAAGTGATGGAAGGGATGAACTTAAAACCAAGATTACTCTACCTGGCAAGGACCTCATTCAGATTCAATGGAGAAGTCAAAAGCTTTACAGACAAGCAAAACCTAAGAGAATTCAGCACCACCAAACCAGCTCTACAACAAATACTAAAGGAACTTCTCTAAGTGGGAAACCCAAAAGAAGAAAAGGATCTACAAAAACAAACCCAAAACAATTAAGAAAATGGTCATAGGAACATACATATTGATAATTACCTTAAACATGAATGGATTAAATACTCCAACCAAAAGACACAGGCTCGCTGAATGGATACAAAAACAAGACCCATATATATCATGTCTACAAGAGACCCACTTCAGACCTAGGGTCACATACAGACTGAAAGTGAGGGGATAGAAAAAAATATTCCATGCAAATGGAAATCAAAAGAAAACTGGAGTAGCAATACTCATATCAGATAAAATAGACTTTAAAATAAAGAATGTTACAAGAGACAAGGAAGGACACTACATAATGATCAAGCAATCAATCCAAGAAGGTATAACAATTATAAATATATATGCACCCAACATAGGAGCACCTCAATACATAAGGCGACTGCTAACAGCTATAAAAGAGGAAATCGACAGTAACACAAAAATAGTGGGGGAATTTAACACCTCACTTACACCAATGGACAGATCATCCAAAATGAAAATAAATAAGGTAACAGAAGCTTTAAATGACACAATAGACCAGATAGATTTAATTGATATTTATAGGACATCCCATCCAAAAACAGCAGATTACACTTTCTTCTCAAGGGCTCATGGAACATTCTTCTTATTACATCTTGGGTCACAAATCAAGCCTCAGTAAATTTAAGAAAATTAAAATCATATCAAGCATCTTTTCTGACCACAATGTTATGAGATTAGAAATGAATTACAGGGAGAAAAACGTAAAAAACACAAGCACATAGAGGTTAAACAATACGTTACTAAACAACAAAAAGATCACTGAAGAAATCAAAGAGGAAATCACAAAATACCTAGAGACAAAAGACAATGAAAACACTATGATCCAAAACCTATGGGATGCAGCAAAAGCAGTTCTAAGAGGGGAGTTTATAGCTGTACAAGCCTACCTCAAGAAATAAGAAAAATCTGTAAACAATGTAAACAATGTAACCTTACACCTAAAGAAACTAGAGAAAGAAGAACAAACGAAACCCAAAGTTAGCAGAAGGAAAGAAATCATAAAGATCAGAGCAGAAATAAATGAAATAGAAACAAAGAAAACAATAGCAAAGATCAATAAAAGTAAAAGCTGGTTCTTTGAGAAGATAAACAAAATTAATAAACCATTAGCGCAACTCATCAAGAAAAAGAGGGAGAGGACGCAAATCAATTAAATTAGAAATGAAAAAGGAGAAGTTACAACAGACACTGCAGAAATACAAAGCATCCTAAAAGACTACGACAAGCAATTCTATGCCAATAAATTGGACAACCTGGAAGAAATGGACAACTTCTTAGAAAGTATAACCTTCCAAGACTGAACCAGGAAGAAATAGAAAATATGAACAGACCAATCACAAGTAACAAAATTGAAACTGTTATTAAAAATCTTCCAAAAAACCAAAAGTCCAGGACCAGATGGCTTCACAGGTGAATTATATCAAACATTTAGAGAAGAGCTAACACGCATCCTTCTCAAAATCTTCCAAAAAATTGCAGAGGAAGGAACACTCCCAAACTCATTCTATAAGGCCACTATCACCGTGATACGAAAACCAGACAAAGATACTACAAAAAAAGAAAATTGAAGACCAGTGTCACTGATGAATAAACCTACCTAAGGAGAGAAAAGACCTGTATGCAGAAAACTATAAGACACTGATGAAAGAAATTAAAAATGATACCAACAGATGGAGAGATATACCATGTTCTTGGATTGGAAGAATCAATATTGTGAAAATGACTCTACTATCCAAAGCAATCTACAGATTCAATGTGATCCCTATCAAGTTACCAATGGCTTTTTTTTAACGGACCTAGAACAAATCATCTCAAAATTTGTATGGAGACACAAAAGACCCCGAATACAAAAAGCAGTCTTGAGGGAAATAAACAGAGCTGGAGGAATCAGACTCCCTGACTTCAGACTATACTACAAAGCTACAGTAATCCAGACAACATGGTACTGGCACAAAAACAGAAACATAGATCAGTGTAACAAGATAGAAAGCCCAGAGATAAACTCACGCACTTATGGTCAACTAATCTATGACAAAGGAGGCAAAGATATACAATGGAGAAAAGACAGTCTCTTCAATAATTAGTGCCGAGAAAACTGGACAGCTACATGTAAAGGAATGAAATTAGAATACTCCCTAACACCATACACAGAAATAAACTCAAAATGGATTTGAGACCTAAATGTAAGACCGGACACTATAAAACTCTTAGAGGAAAACATAGGCAGAACACTCCTTGACATAAATCACAGCAAGATCTTTTTGTATCCACCTCCTAGAGTAATGGAAATAAAACAAAAATAAACAAATGGGACCTAATGAAACTTCAAAGCTTTTTCACAGCAAAGTAAACCATAAACAAGATGAAAAGACAACCCTCAGAATGGGGAAAATATTTGCAAACTAATCAATGAACAAAGGATTAATCTCCAAAATACATAAACAGCTCATGCAGCTCAATATTAAAGAAACAAACAGCCCAATCCAAAAATGGGCAGAAAACCTAAATAAACATTTCTCCAAAGAAGACATACAGATGGCCAAGAAGCACATGAAAGGCTGCTCAGCATCACTAAACATTAGAGAAATGCAAATCAAAACTACAATGAGGTATCACCTCACACCAGTTAGAATGGGCATCATCAGAAAATCTACAAACAACAAATACTGGAGAGGGTGTGGAGAAAAGGGAACCTTCTTGCACTGTTGGTGGGAATGTAAATTGATACAGCCACTATGGAGAACAGTATGGAGGTTCCTTAAAAAACTAAAAATAGAACTACCATATGATCCAGCAATCCCACTACTGGGCATATACCCAGAGAAAACCATAATTCAAAAAGACACATGCACCCCAATGTTCATTGCAGTACTATTTACAATAGCCAGGCAATGGAAGCAACCTAACTGCCCATTAACAGATGAATGGATAAAGAAGTTGTGGTACATGTATGCAATGGAATATTACTCAGCCCTACAAATGAATGAAATTGAGTCATTTGTTGAGATGTGGATGGATCTAGAGACTGTCATACAGAGTGAAGTAAGTCAGAAAAAGAAAAACAAATATCGTCTATTAATGCATGCATGTGGAACCTAGAAAAATGGTACAGATGAACCGGTTTGCAGGGCTGAAACTGAGACACAGATGTAGAGAGCAAACATATGGACACCAAAGGGGGAAAACTGCAGCGGGGTGGGGATGGTGGTGTGCTGAATTGGGTGATTGGGATTGACATGTATACACTGATGTGTATTAAATTGATGACTAATAAGAACCAGCAGTATAAACAAACAAACAAGCAAACAAACAAAAAACAACTAATACTAAACTTTCTTTGGGTTATTTGTATGGAAATATGTTAATATAAATGTTTCAGACATTACATGAAATTCCTAAAAATCTTATATGTTCTGGTATAATGTTATAAGTCATAATTCTAGTTATTACTTTAAAATGTATATCTCAGAAAGTACTAAATTTCCTTGTCAATTGCATTATTATGAACTTTCATCAAATATTTAACCATGGTCATTTTTAAGTCTTCTGTCATTTACAGACAGTTCTGGGTGTACTCTGATGCTTTTGCAAAAATGTTCCTATAAAAGGGTTTCATCTTCAAGGAATTCATGGAAAAGACTCTGACAAGTACAGGTTTCTTGTAACTGACTATACTGTGGAACTGAATAAATAAGCATTTTCAGAATTCTAATGGAAAGCTGATGAATTCATAAAAGTGCTAACAAAAGATCAAGATAAAAGAAAATAATTACATGGGACTGAGTGAACTGATGAGAATGATAATAATTTTTGTGACTTTCTGTTTGAATAAAAAAAAACCCACGAGGACTCAGAGGCAAAACATATACAAATCAATTTTCACTGCAAAGTAAAGGACCTGTTACAGTGGAGGATTACTGGCCTGAATGTCAATATTATGACATAGTATGGGTGTGTTTCGTGTTTGGTAATTACAATCATTGTTGCTTTTGTTGTGGTCATCCATTTACAAGGTTTGGTGTCAGTTTATTTATCTCTTGTAAAAATAAAATACAGTGTGTGTGTGTAAAAAGCAGGATTATGTCTGAACCTACTATCAGACATAATTAAATTAAGGGTAGAAAACAAAGAATTAAATGAAGCAAAAAATAGCTTGCTTTTTACCGAAGAATGACACCTAGTAAATGTATAAGGAATGATAGAGTTAGAAAATCACAATATTGTAGCCCCCAATTAAAAAATGATTTTGATAAAAAAATAAATAAACAAAAATTTAAAAAATAAAGGCCTTATCAAGGATGTGGAGAAATTGGAACACTTGTACACTATTGGTGGGAATATAAAATGGTTCAGCCACTATGGAACACAATATGAAGCTTCCTCAAAAGATTTTAAATAGAACTACCATATGATCCAGCAATTCCACTTCTGGGTATATATCTCAAAGAATTAAAAGCTGGATTTCAAAGAGATCTTTGCACACCTATGTTCATTGCACATGAACCAAGTGGTTGTTATCTTCACAATGACCAAGAGTTGGAAGCAACCCAAGTGTCCATCAGTGGATGAATGGATTAACAAAATGTGTTATACACGTACAATGGAATATTATTCAGCCTTTAAAAAAAAGAAGGAAATTCTGACATATGCTACAATGTGGATGAACCTTGAGGACAGTATGTTAAGTGAAATAAGTCAGCCACAGAAAGACAAATACTGTATGATTCCATTATATGAGGTATCTAAAGTAGTCAAAATTTAAAAACAGAAAGTAACAGTGGTTGTCAGGGGCTGGAGGAAAAAGGAATGTGGAGTTGTTGTTTAAGGGTACAGACTTTCAGTTTTGAAAAATGAAAAAGTTCTAGAGATCTGTGGCACAACAATGTGAATATACATAACACTGCTGAACTGCACCCTTAAGGTGATTAAGATGGTGAATCTTATGGGGTTTTTTTAACCACAATTTAATTTTTTTTAATTAATAAAAGCCTCATCATAAAAAAATTAAAAAAAAAATAAAAAAATAAAAGGAGGAAAACACAATTGATGAAAATTTCCTAAGTATGGTGTAAGAATTTCTTAAAAACTTTGAATAAACCTAGAAAGAAATATAAATGGATAGGAAAGCATACCCTATCTTGGATAGGGGTACTATATAATAAAGATACAAAAATTCCCTAAATTAATAAGGTAAATGCAACCCTCACAAAAATAACAAGAAAATTTTAGAATTATACAAATTTCTTTGAAAATTTATATGGAAAAATAAACACACAAAAGTAACCAGAAAATTCTTAATATGAGCTTCAGTTTCAAATTCCTCTTTACTATGAGAACTGTGTAAGATAAAGTGCTTAAAATTTCCAAATGATAGATTTTTTTCAGTAATTTGTTTACTTGTGTTTAGTTTAATTGCATTATAATCCAATAATGTAGCTTGTATCATTTCTGTCTGTTGGAATATATGAGATTTCCTTTTTGTTGTAATAAAGGTTACTTTTTAAGTGACTTCACCAAGAACACAGAAAACAAACTTATTGTTTTATAGCTATAGAGTTCAACATATCTCAGTTAAGTTTACCTTTTTTTCTTACTTATTTAGACTTTTTATATGCACATATTTTTGTTCTAGTTGATCTATTATGAGTTGTGAAAGGTGAATTAAAGTCTATTTTTAATGTGTTTCTAAAAAAAAAATAAAGAACAAGAATTCAGGAAAGAGCCTTATCAGATATAGGAAGTCTAGCTTTTTAATTTGGAGAAAGTAAGCAATGGTTCCTGACTTCTTGCACCTCAATTTATGTTTGGTTTCTTTTAAAAAAATACTATCATTATGCTTTCAAAAAAAATCTCTTTTTATCTCTGATTCTTAAAGTGAAATAGTCTCCAGCTGGAAATCAGAACACCTAACTTTTAATTTCATTTAGTCAGTCAGAAGCACATTTGTTTTCCATGTGCTTCTGTGTCTTTAGCTGGGAAACAGGGGCGGGAGTCACTCTGCTTTACAGGAAAGGAACATTGAGAGGATAAAATGAGATAACTTGTTAATTGCTAAAAAAGATTCTCTATAAACTCAAGCTATTATAGTTACTTAATATGAGCTTTTCTCTAGAGGCTCTCATCATAGATTATTTGCCAGCTTAGCCTTAAAAATGTCAGGCATTACAGAAAGGGACACCTATAAATGAGAAAGTTGGCCACAGTCAGTCCCAAGGTTTTTTCTGGCACTGGCACTGTGGGGACTCTTGATGTAATCAGTTGAACCTGCGTAGAGGAAATAGGCTCCCCTTCTACTGCATCCACCAGCATCACAGAGGTCTGGAGCATCAAGCCAACACCCCCTGCTGAGCAGCAAAATGTTTGCACCACCTGCCATCCTGGGGAAAACAGTCATGCTACTGGAAAGCATAATCAATGCAGAGGGAGCCTGGTCACTTCTCCATCTCACCCTCTTTCTGCCTGGGAATATAAGTGACAACTATCAAGTCATCAGAATGAAAATATTTAGTAGCCCTGTGGTGCTCCAGATACATAGAATGACCTGCAACAATAGAGTTTTAGGAAGGATGGCTGATTGTGTTATCTGTTCAGTAAGAAAATGTGAACCTAGTTTATATTTTATATTAACTCTATCTCTCATTTTTGTTTTCTCACACAAATTTAGGAAACATGCATTGTCTGTGATGTTTCAGGTACTGTTCTAGGTAACAGAAGGAATCAGAATTGAATCAGAAATAGTTACTTACTCTCCAGGAGTTTATTATCCAGTGAAGAGAGAGAAGACAGCTACAACATAAAGTCATTACAATACAAGGTAGATGGGACTATTTGCACATTTATATATACATGTGAAAATGAATAAAATCCTGGGGCTATTTTTATTTAAAAGCATCTTGGGGTACTATGAGAAGTAAAGAGAAGGGCCTATGAATTTAGGTTTACTAATGACTCAAGGCAAGGCAATTGCAATTCTCAGTTTTTAGATCTTTTGTCAAGTAATGATTTACAGGCACTCTGATAGAATCTAGGGATACCGCAGGGAGAAAAACTGACAAAATTCCACATTCTCATGAAGCTTACATGTGAGACAGGTACAGGGCAGAGAGAGAAGAATGGTGAGTGGATCTGGAGCAGCCAACAGAGAATATCGAGCACAGGCTAGTAATTCTTGTAAGAAGTTTGGCTTTGTCCTTGAGTGAGAAAGATATCATTGGTCTATCTTGTCTTTTTATGATAAAGAAGCAAATGTAGAGAGATTAGAGTGACAGGACTGGGATTCAGAGGATGTGATCCTGTAAAATTAATCTGAAGAATCCCAGATTTTCAAGCTTCTGTAAATTTTGATTGATCATAGGTGTTGACAGAGGCCATGGAGAAGGAACCCTAAATAAAACTCCTGATAGATTTGATCATCCCATTAATTACTTAGAGTTACAACCATGTATACAGCATTGTTTGGAAATTGTTGCAATAAAAATATACCTTTTATGATTTATGCAAACAATATACATCACAAAAATACACATGTGCATTCCTATAGTTTTTCAGCAAGTGGCAGTTATAGGTTTTACTCCCTATAACCTCCAAAGATAAAGTATTATACATATACATTAATACATATAAATACTTTAATAGATTAAGGATGATATATAATAGTGTTGAGAGAAGTACCATGATACCTCTCTCTGGATAAGAATGGGTGATTAATATTTCTCTGAAGCGCCCCTTGAGGACTTTGAAGTCACTTATGACATCTGGTCAACTGCACGCTGGTGAGCAAGAGATATGGAAAGGAAGGATGTCCTCCCCAGGAGAACCAAGGAATTAGAACATGTTGGGCTTTCTCCTGCCAGAGGAGTCTGACCATGTTGTTCCCTATATCTGGAACTCTCCTTCCTCCATCTCTTCATTTGGGCTATTCTGCCATGTCCTTTAGTTTTCAACCAATATATTCTTCCCTCTGGAAGCTCTTCCCGTCAAGGGCTCTGTCTTGGAACAATGTTCAGTCTTCCCGTCACAACTCCTGCAGCCTCTGTAGTCACTGAGTCAATGGCTATCTTCCTACCAGACTGTAAGTGGGAGGGATACTGGCTTCCTGTTGAACATCATGTCTGTCTGGTGCACAGTGGTGCTACTTATAAAACTTTGTGACTGGCCAGTAAACTTCCTGCTACAGGCACTTCTAAGAAAGGTAGGACCTGATATTCAAAAGGTTGTGTTTTGCTCTAGGGTGGATGTAAACATTTCAGTCTGAGGAAAGAGCTGGCATTCTGCTAGATGAATTTGCTCAAGAAAACTGGGAGAGTCGAGGGGCCACTGGAGGGAGGAGTAAAACCAGCCAACGTGAGTGCTATAATGAGGTAAGAATTGGGGACCAAGGACCCCTCTTTGAAGTATTGTAGAAGGATGATTTTAGGCAGTTTGCTGAGGTTCTTCCCATGTAAATCTTCTCTTCCATCTCTACAGTGAAATCATCAGTAAATTCTAAATTGCCCACTAATCCTTTTGATAGGCTCTATTATTTATGGTGACTCAAAAGGAAATAAATTATGTAACCAGTCAAGAATAAAGACTAATATGGGGATGTGAAGATGTGATGGTAATATTCCTTGAGAGGAAGATGAAAAATAGAGAGGTGGGAAAGAGGAGACCAAATAAAATCCTTAAGCCCTTGAGGGAGAGGATAATACCAAATATTTCCACTCATTTTCGCTCTTTTCTAACACCTAAAAGAGAAAAAGTTTCTTCAGGCAGTCAAAGGAAAATTGCTTGATTTTTAGTGTGTGAGAGAATTTCTATGCTGTCCTGTTCCCCCACAATTATTGAAGTGTTGGCTGACCAATCACCAATGTCTGATTCACTGTGGGTATTAGGAGGGAAACCATGTAAGGTGCTGAAAGCCTTGCCTTACTTAGCTGAACCCAGACCCCAACTTTCCCACCCCCAAGGGCTCACATTCAGTGCCCTCGCACAAGTTTTAGATACAACCAAGCTGAGGCCAAACCTTAGACTTGCAGTGTTTGTAGCCATGAGGCTCCCAGCCAGTCATTTAACGTGTGCGCCTTGGTTTTCCCACCTATAACATGGGGGTAACAGTGCAATTTTGCAGGGCTGTTAAGAAAATTAAAGATATTACTATTTGGTATCTGAGACAAAATCAGTGTTCAGCACATGCAATTTTCCTTGCCACTCTGGAAAAAGTTGATAATATGCTTTTTGAACTTTTCTCTCTCCTAGTGTCACAAGCAGCAATAAATAATGCTAATTCTGATTCTGCTCTTCTTTTCTTCTAAGTCTCAGGTTCTATACCTGTAAAATTAGTCATACCACATTCTTCTTTGATAGCGAGTCTAACATTTTTTGAGTGCTAGCATATGCCAGTCACTGTTATTTACTTGAGGTAACCCTCCCCACCCCAAAAAAACCCAACCTCTATGTGGTATATATTATCAACACTATTTTACAGTCGAGGAAATTGAGACATAGAGAAGGTAGAAAACTTGCCCAAAGTCACATAGGTGTAAATGACAAAACTGTGATTAAACCTAATAAAAGACTGTTGCAGAATCCAGCTTTTATCTCCAAATGTGAGAAGAATGAAGCATACTTCTGATTAATAATTTAAAAAGTAATCTGCTACTTGCTTATATTTGACAAGAGAATTAATTATTCCATTTAATGTAAAACTGCACACTTGGGAGATCAAGGCCCCACTTCTTCCATTAACTGAGATGGAGAAATCCTCTCGCTCTTCACTATTCTGAGTGTGGTCCATGGAGGAGCAACAACAACAACAACACCTGGGAATTTGTTAGAAATGCAAATTCCAGTCCCCTCCAGACCTACTGGATCAAAATGATCATTTTAACTAGATTTTAAGAAGATTTCTACAAATGTTAAAGTTTGGGGAGCATGACTTTTGCTTCTCTGAACATCAGCGTCCTTATCTGTAGAATGAAGAGTTTGGACTTGAGTTTCCCCAGTTCCATTCCGGGGCTTGCATGTAGTGCTCACTCCTGGTGTGACTCATGCTCTCCATGCTGGCTGGAGGAATTCATTCTCTCCCATCTGCATCAATCCCCAAAATACTTTTTTTGCAGAACTGTAAAAATGGAGCTATTCTCTACAGAAGTATAGAAAACAGTTGCAAAATCTTCATATTTTACTAAATTGAGCAGTTCAGGCAAACTCTTTAGCTGGTTTGTTGTTTGCATAAATTTTCTTTCAGTAGATTGATCAATTATTTTTTCATAATTTTTTACTGTGAGTACTTATTTTAGCTAAATATATATCAAGGTCAATGTGTCATTATTTAAGATCATTTAGCAGGTGTCCCCTTCCTTCAATAGAGGATACAAATGGCTTTTTTACCTTTACATTCTTCATGATACCCAAGAAGGATCCCTTTATTTTCTATTATTTAAATGTCATTTTGTTGTTTTTCCTTGATTTTCATTTGGCTTCTAAATGGACATTTTGTTTTAAAAATAGAGAAGAAATTTTTGATAATTTAATGTATGTGCTTCATTTAAACAAAATGAAGCGAACTAAGTCATTTTCTTCAATGTTTTCTTCCTGTGACAAACTGGAAGGGCTTTCACTGGCAACTGCTCAAAGTGAACTTCTGCTAAACTGTTGGACAGGAACACAATGACTGGTGAATGACCTGTGTCAAGGGGGCTGGTTTCACGTATTGTGATAAATAGACATAGATCAACAAATCAATGGGTCGATCTATCCACGAATAGATAGATGGATAGATAGGTAGAGATATGTAGATAGATAGATAAATGGTTGCATTTTCTGCAAGTATCCTCAGCAGCTACACTCAATGCCATCAACTTTGCAGACCCTGAGATACGAGGAGACATGCTTGTGATTCATCACTGCACTTTGATTGACCAAAACAGACCTGTGTCTCTGATGGCAGAGCCTGTCAGAGCTTCTGACCTCATTTTGTCTTCTTTTTGCAGAAGAAATGCATTTCTACAATTGGACACTTTTATTCTTTGTATATTTCAAATGTGATTTTTTTAAAAATCATTGTCACCATCTAATTTAATATATGCTGTAATTATCATAAATAAAGATATAAAGAGTAGAACCAACATTTTTGCACCAAATATTCAAGAGTCAGTAGTTGTGGCATTTTTATTAAAAACACAAATATTCTTTAGTATTTTCAAAGAGTTTTGAAGCTCTTTCACAGCTCTGATGTTGCCAGTGCATAGGAAGCATGTTAATAATCGATTTCTTAAAATTAGTGCTCCTCATCCCCAGCTCCCCATCTCAAGCAACTGATTCACAGGATCCATTTATCTTTTCCCTCTTTTCCAGCAAGTGGGAGGAGGAGGACATTTCTGTAAAATAGCCTACAAATCAGCTGTAGGTACTTGTGCAGTTGGAAAATGGCCTGTTTAACTCTGAAGTCTCCAAACTTCTACTCTAATGTAGGCTGGTTTATTTCTAGTCTTCTTCTCCTATCCCCACTTAAAGAATATATTGGATGTTGTTGGGGAAGATCTCTTATAATTTTAATTTTTTGACCTAAGTCACATAATTCATACTTCTAATTTCCTAATTGCCCTTCCCTTTCATAAATGTCATTGCATAGTGAAAGAATCAAAGGAATACAAAGGACCTCAAAACTACCCAGTGCTACAACTTCATGGAGACATTTGTACCTCCCATAGAAACTGACAAAAATTCGGCAGTTTAGGCCTTAATACCTCCAGAATGACAAATTCAATTAACTTTTTCCCAAGGTTGACTATTCATCTCTGAATGGGAGAAACTGATATTTTGTTTGCTCATTTGTTTGTTTTTCTCCAATGACCAAGTAGCAAAGGGTAAGAGAGTTAGTCTTCAGATTTCACCTAAATACTTTGCAGGCAATAAATGTCTACCATTATTTTAGAAGATAGAATTATGTTATGCATTATGTTCATTTAAAAAATATGCATAGGGGCTTCCCTGGTGGCGCAGTGGTTGGGAGTCCTCCTGCCGATGCGGGGAACACAGGTTCGTGCCCTGGTCCGGGGGGATCCCACATGCCACGGAGCGGCTAGGCCCGTGAGCCATGGCCCCTGAGCCTGCGCGTCCGGAGCCTGGGCCCCGCAACGGCAGAGGCCACAACAGTGAGAGGCCCGCATACCGCCAAAAAAAAAAAAAAAAGCATACTTTTTACATACAATTTCTAGACAAGTTGGAAAGGTCAAATATTACCTTGCTTATTTTGCAAATACCGTCTAGATATTCAATAGTAGATTCATGTTCACCCAGAGCCCCTGGCCAAGAACCTACTACTCTGGACCTGGGAATTGTTCTAGCCACTGAATTGTTCTGTCGTTCTGGGACTGCTTTTTATACTTATTGTGAACATTAAAAACTCCTTCCCTGAGTCATTGCTCTCCCACTGTGCGGTCAAGCTTGCTGCTTGTTCTATTCTTGGCAGAATAAGCACAATATGAGCAGAGACTTGGGAGGTGGAGCCTCTGTACCTCCTCCTCAGCAACACTTGATTTGGAATCTGGAGACTTCATTCCTGTTGGGGGTAACAGCAACTTTTCCCCCATAACTAGTTTCTGTAAGCTGCAGTTCATTAGAGAGAAGAATGACAGCCTCGAGACGCTTGTGCTGACTTGTGTGTGACTCCAAATTTCTATCACCTTATTTAAAGGTGGAGTCAGCCATTAATGGTAACAATAATTCAAATATCTTTTAACACTAACAGCAACTCAACCACCCTAAAATAATTCTGGTTGTGAGCAAACTAAGCGATTTAAAGGCAGCACATATTCTCTCTAAGTTTTCCATGGCTGCTACTGCGAATACTTGATAATTTATGAAGGCTTACACTATCAAATTAGTTACATTTTCCAGATGCCACATGTCTTTTTTTTTTTTTTAAATACCAGCCAGCTCTGAATTATGAGTAACAAAAACTGTAGCTATTTATTCCTCCAGTTTATGGAAAATAAAACTTGAACCATCTTAGTAATGCCATTATTTCAGGCAGTCAGTTTAAGATGTGTCAGCAATTTTTTATTCTTCATCCTATGTATTTTTGGTTAAAAATTAGAAGACAGTATCACAGCTGGGAAGCAATTTTTTCAACAAAGTGTGAAAAAACATTGTTAGTCTTTTGTAACTACATAATTTGAGAGAGAATAAGAGTTGGTTGATGGACTATTTGAATTTCTTCTAGCAATGGGACTGTGACTAGGTTTAGGATTTCACAGCCCTGGAAAGTCAAATGCATTCGTCCATAGTTAAAACCTGAAGGAAGTGAAAGTGAATTAAGGTGAGGTTCCTACAGATGAGAATCCAAATAATGGAAAATAGAGCCCATAGTCTAGGTCTGTTTCTCTTCTATTAACAACTGGTCTTTCCTATTAGATATAGACTTGATATACCACTAAAGCAGAATACAAAATGCTACTGATCCCATACTGATTAATTTTTCATTATATTTTAAATTCAGTTAGAATAGGGGTCAGAAACCCTGACTATGTGCTGACAACACAATTTTTTCTCTTGTATCATGAATACAATAATAGAAATTTTCATTTATTTCAACATATGTATAAGAAGCCCCTTTGACTAGTACAGTAGTTAGATGCACTACAGAATAGTAGTTAGGAAAAGGAGTTTGGGAATCAAACAAATCTGGGTATAAAATCCTGCTCTGCCTCTTGTGAGCTGTGAGAACTTAAGCAAATCACTTAATCACACTAAGCATTAGTGTATATCTAAAACAGTGGTTGACACCCTAAGACTCATGGACCAAATTCAGCCCAATTCCTGTTTTTGTAAATAAAGTTTTACTGGAATGCGGCCATGCCTATTCACTTACATATTGTCTCTGGCTGCTTTTACATAACAAGAGTAGAGGCAGTATCTCAACAGACACTGTATGCCCACAAAACCCAAAATATTTACTGTCTGTTCCATCACAGGAAAAAATTATCAACCCCTGATCTATAAAACTGAAGTGATAGTGCCTACCTCATAAGGTGATTGTGATCATTAAATGGGATAATGTGCACCTATTGCTTAGGACATTGTCTGGTACATGGTATAATACATTCTAATTAACTATTTGGTATCATGACTTGTACTTTGCCAGACATTGGGCTCAGTGCTGGAGGCAATATGACAAATATGACACAGCTCCATCCTCAATGACCTTAAACCAACAACATAGTATGATAGTGTGATTAGAGTAGAACAGGATGCTCAGTGGGGACATGCAGGAGCCATATGCAATACTTACCTCTTCCTTATGTTTATTATGGGATTTATGATGTATAAGATCATGCTTAGTGAGAAAGTCAGGATCTAGTTGGTGGAAGAGTAGGAAGCAGCAGTGTTCACCTCCCTCCACAGAAATACTGAAAATACATCTACAAGTGGAATGATTCACACAGAACAACTACTGAGCACTGACAGAAGACTTAAGATGTCTGAAAAGACAAGAAAACATCCACATAACCAAGTAGGACAAAAGGAAAAAGAAAAAGAAGGAATCAGGACAGGGCCTGTGCCCTGGAGTGGGACCTGTGAAGGAGGAAAGACTCCTCACTAGCAAAGAGATCAGACTGGTTGGAGGGGAAGTTTTGGAGCCTAGGAAGGGAGAGTAGCAACTGGTTTGTGAAAGGCAAATGGAGAGTAACCTGCACAGAGGGTCAGCACCACCACCCTATGCTCCCCAACCTGAGATACTCCTTTGTCAGTGAGGGTGGGGGTCAGATGCTGAAGCTCATTTAGACTCCGAAGCTCAGTTCCAAGGAGAGGACCAGGGTTAGGTGTGGAAACAGCCTGGAGAGGTCAGGCTGTGACAATTGAGGGCGTACTAGGAAGAAGCCTGGGCCCACCAGACAGGTAAGGCACTGCTATTGGAAGGTGGATGAGGAGAGGGGCAGAAACACCATAAGAACTTCTTTCACTGTGAGCACTCCCAGGCAAAAAGACACCACCTACAGGAACTCCAGGGGCAGGTGCAAGGTGCCACTGCCACCTTGGGCTAGAGAGGTGAGCTCTGGCAGCCTCTTCCAGACCCATGGGCAGACACCAGGCCCTGCCCCTGCTGACCCTGAAGGGTGTGGACAGCTCCCAATAATAGGAATTCTGCCAACAGATCACAGGAACCACCTCTGCTGACCTGGAAGGGCGCAGACAACTTCCCCGACTAGGAATTCTACCAGTGGGCTACAAGACCCACCCCCACTGACCCAGAAGGGCACGGAAACTCCAGCTAGTAACAATTCCTCCAGTGGGCCCCAGGACCCAACCCTGCTGACCTGGAAGAGTGCAGGCAGCTTCTCACATTAGGAATTATGTCAGCAGGCCCCAAGACCTGCCCACACTCTCCCAGAAGGGTGCAGATAGCTTCTCCAAGTAGGAAATTCATCAGTGGGTGCTGGGACCCATGCTGCTGTCCTAGGAGAGTGACAACAGATTTCCCCACTTGGAAGTACATCAGTGGGTTCCAGGACCTGCCCCACTATCCTGGGAGGGCACATAAAATTCCCCCCACTAGGAAATCCACCCAGAGGAGGGGGTGAAAACACAGCTGAGACCCAGAGGCTGTGTGACTAAGGAAGAAGAGTTGAAATCTCTCCTTGCAGCTGCAAGAACTGTGAAGTTACACCTCCACTGATGGCTTCCTAAATTCAACTCCTGTGAAATCTCTGAAAGGACAACAAGTGTTCTTGCAGCTGGGATGGTCTGGCTTTAGCAACTGGGGGCTCTGTGGGTACGTACATGTGGGGGTTGAGCCAGACCAGAGTCTGAGCTGCCTCCATAGCTCCCACATTGGGTCCAGGTGCATGACTACTACAGTTCTAGGACCTGACCTCCCTGCCTACCTCACACTGCAGGTAGGCTCCAACCCTGCCTATCTCACACTGCCTACCTCACACAGCTAAGAAACAGATCTGGGAGCCTCTACTCCAACAACTAATGAGAAGACCCTGCCCTGACAGAGCAGTGACAACCACAGAGCAAAGGGGAGACCCCACTCAATATCTAGGACAGGCTCGGATCACCACAACACCAATCAAACTTCCTATCAGTGGGATAATGGCACAAGATGCTGGACTAACCTCACCCACATAGGGGCAGACACCAAAAGCAGGAGGAAATAGAATCATTCAGCCTGTGGAAAGGAGAACACAAACACAGTAAGCTTGACAAAATAAGATGACAAAGAAATATGTTGCAGACTGAATGAGCAAGATAAAAATCTATAAGAACAATTAAATGAAGAGAAGACAGGAAATCTACCTAAAAATGAATTCAGAGCAATGATAGTAAAGATGATCCAAGACCTTGGAAAAGAATGGAGGCATGGATTGAGAAGATACAAGAAAAGTTTAACAAAGACCTAGAGGAACTAAAGAACAAACAGAGATGAATAAGACAATAACTAAAATAAAAATTAAACTAGGATGATCAACAAACAGAATAACTGAGGCAGAAGGATGCATAAATGACCTGGAAGACAGAATGGTGGAAATCTCTGCCATGGAAAAGAATAAGGAAAAAAAGAATGAAAAGTAATGAGGACAGTCTCAGAAACCACTGGGACAACATTAAATGCACCAATATTCAAATTATAGAGGTCTCAGACAAGAAGAAAAAGAGGAAGAGCCTGAGAAATTATTTGAAGAGGTTATAGTCAAAAACTTCCCTAACATGGGAAAGGAAATGTCAACTAAATCCAGGAAACACAGAGACTCCAATGCAGCATAAACTCAAGGAGGAACATGCCAAGACACATATTAATGAAACTAACAAAAATTAAAAACAAAGAAAAACTATTGAAAGCAACAAATAACATAAAAAGGAATACCCATAAAGTTATCAGCTGATGATTCAGCAGAAACTCTGCAGACCAGAAGGGAGTGCCATGATATATTTAAAGTGATAAAAGGGAAAACCCTACAACTAAGAATACTCTATGCAACAGGGCTTTCATTCAGATTTAAGAGAGAAATCAAAACTTTACAAACAGGCAGAAGCTAAGAGAATTCATCATCACCAAACCAGCATTACAACAAATGCTAAAGGAAATTCTCTAAGTGGGAAACACAATAGAAGAGAAGAGAAAGGGAAGAAAAAAGTACTACAAAACCACCCCAAAACAATTAAGAAAATGGCAATAGGAATATACATATTGACAATTACCTTAAATGTAAATGGATTAAATGCTCCAAACAAAAATCACAGACTGGATAAATGGATAAAAAACAAGACCATATATATGCTGTCTACAAGAGACCCTATTCAGATCTAAAGACATGTACAGACTGAAAGTGAAGGGAGAGGAAAAGATTTTCCATGCAAATGGAAATCAAAAGAAAGCTGGAGTAGCAATACTGAAATCAGACAAAATAGACATTAAAATAAAGACTGTTACAAGAGACAAAGAAGGATACTACATAATGATCAAGGAATCAATCCTAGAAGAAGATATAACAATTGTACATATTTATGCATCCAACACAGGTACCTCAATACAGAAGGAAAATGCTAACAGCCATAAAAGGAGAAATTGATAGTAACACAATAATAGTGGGGCATTTTAACACCTCACTTACACCAATGGAAAGATCATTAGGACAGAAAATTAATAAGAAAACACAACCTTTAAATGAAACATTAGACCAGATAGACTTAATTCATATTTATAGGACATTCCATCTGAAAGCAGTAGAACACATTTTGTTCTCAAGTGCACATGGAACATTCTCCAGGATAGATAACATCTTGGGCCACAAATCAAGCCTGCTAAATTTAAGAAAATTTAAATCATATCAAACATCTTTCCAACCACAACACTATGAGATTAGAAAACAATTACAGAAAATATTGTGAAAAACATAAACACATGTAAGCTAAAGAATATGTTACTAAATAACCAAGGCAGCAATGAATAAATGAATAAATCAAAGAAGAAACCAAAAAATACCTAGAGACAAATGACAATGAATATACAATGACCCAAACCCGATAGGATGCAGCAAAAGCAGTTCTAAGAAGGAAGTTTATAGCAATACAATCTTACCTCAAGAAAGAAGAAAAATATCAAATAAGCAAACTAACCTTACACGTAAAGCAACTATAGAAAGAAGAACAAACAAAACCCCAAAGTTAGCAAAAGGAAAGAAATCACAAAAAACAGAAGAGAAATAAATGAAATAGAGATGAAGAAAACAATAGCAAAGATCAATGAAACTAAGAGCTGGTTCCTGAGAAGATAACAAAATTGATAAACCTTTAGACAGTCTCATCAAGAAAAAGGAGAGGACTCAAATCAATAAAATTAGAAATGAAAAAGGAGAAGTTACAACTGAAACCACAGAAATACAAAGAAGTATAGTAGACTACTACAAGCAACTGTATGCCAATAAAATAGACAACCTGGAAGGAATGGACAAATTCTTAGAAAAGTACAACTTTTCAAGACTGAAGCAGGAAGAAATAGAAAATATGAACAGATCAATCACAACTAATGAAATTGAAACTGTGATAAAAGTATTCCAACAATAAAAGTCCATGACCAGATGGCTTCACATGTGATTACTATCAAAAATTTAGAGACGAGTTAACACTTATTCTTCTCAAATTCTTCCAAAAATTGCAGAGGAAGGAACACTCCCAAGCGCATTCTACAAGGCCACAATCACACTGATACCAAAACTATACAAAGACATCACAGAAAAAGAAAATTACAGGCCAATGTCACTGATGAACATAGATGCAAAAATGCTCAAGAAAATACTAGCAAATAGAATCCAACAGCACATTAAAAGGACCATACACCATGATCAATTGGTATATATCCAGGTGATGCAAGGATTCTTCAGTATACGGAAATCATTCAATGTGGTGTACCATATTAACAAATTAAAGAATAAAAACCATATGATCATCTCAATAGATGCAGAAAAAGCTTTTGACAAAATTCAATACAGATTTTGATAAAAACGCTCCAGGAAACAGACATAAAGGGAACGTACCTCAAAATAATAAAAGCCATGTACAACAAATCCACAGCAAACACCACTGTCAATGGTAAAAAACTGAAAGCTCTTCTTCTAAGATAAGGAAGAAGACAAGGATGTCCACTCTCACCACTATTATTCAACATAGTTTTGGAAGTCCTAGCCAAGGCAATCAGAGAAGAAAGAGAAATAAAAGGAATACAAATTGGAAAAGAAGAAGTAAAACTCTCACTGTTTGCAGATAACATGATACTATACATAGATAATCCTAAAGATGTCACCAGAAAACTACTAGAGCTAATCAGTGAAGTTGGTAAAGTAGCAAGATACAAAATTAATGCACAGAAATCTCTTGCATTCCTATATTTTTCAGTGAAGAAATATCTGAAAGACAAATTAAGGAAACACTCACATTTACCATTGCAACAAAAAGAATAAAACCTAGGAATAAACCTACCGAAGGAGACAAAAGACCTGTATGTAGAAAACTATAGGACACTGATGAAATAAATTAAAGACGATACAAACAGATGGAGAGATATACCATGTTCTTGGATTGGAAGAATCAACATTGTGAAAATGACTATACTACCCAAAGCAATCTACAGATTCAATTCAATCCCTATCAAACAACCACTGACATTTTTCACAAAACTAGAAAAAGAAATTCACAATTTCCATGGAAACACAAAGGACCCCAAATAGCCAAAGCAGTCTTGAGAAAGAAAAACAAAGCTGCAGGAATCAGGCTCCCTGACTTCAGACTATACTACAAAGCTACAGTAATCAGGAAAGTATGGTACTGGTGCAGAAACAGAAATATAGATCAATGGAACAGGATAGAAATCCCAGAGATAAACCCACACACATATGGTCACCTTATCTTTGATAAAGGAGGAAAGAATATACAGTGGAGAAAAAACAGCCCCTTCAGTAAGTGGTTCTGGGAAAACTGGACAGCTACATGTAAAAGAATGAAATTAGAACACTCCCTAACACCATACACAAAAATAAACTCAAGATGGATTAAAGACCTAAATGTAAGGCCAGACACCATCAAACTCTTAGAGGAAAACATAGGCAGAACACTCTATGACATAAATCACAGCAAGATCCTTTTTGACCCACCTCCTAGAGTAATGGAAATGAAAACAAAAATAAACAAATGGGACCTAATGAAACTTCAAAGCTTTTGCACAGCAAAGGAAACCATAAACAAGACCAAAAGACAATCCTCAGAATGGGAGAAAATATTTGCAAATGAAGCAACTGACAAAGGATTAATCTCCAAAATTTACAAGCAGCTCATGTAGCTCAATATTATAAAATACAAACAACTCAATCCAAAAATGGGCAGAATACCTAAATAGACGTTTCTCCAAAGAAGATATACAGACTGCCAACAGACACATGAAAGAATGCTCAACATCATTAATCATTAGAGAAATGCAAATCAAAACTACAATGAGATATCATCTCACACCGGTCGGAATGGCCATCATCAAAAGATCTACAAACAATAAATGCTGGAGAGGGTGTGGAGAAAAGGAAACCCTCTTGCACTGTTAGTGGGAATGTAAATTGATAGAACCACTATGGAGAACAGTATGAATGTTCCTTAAAAAACTACAAATAGAACTACCATATGACCCAGCAATCCCACTACTGGACATATACCCTGAGGAAACCATAATTCAAAAAGAGTCACATATCAAAATGTTCATTGAAGCTCTATTTACAATAGTAAGAACATGGAAGCAACCAAAGTGTCTGTGAACAGATGAATGTATAAAGAAGATGTGGTACATATATACAATGGAATATTAGCCATAAAAAGGAACAAAAGTGAATTATTTGTAGTGAGGTGGATGGACATAGAGACTGTCATACAGAGTGAAGTAAGTCAGAAAGAGAAAAACAAATACCATGCACTAACACATATGTGGAAACTAAAAAAAAAAAAAGATCATGAAGAACCTAGGGGCAGGATGGGAATAAAGATGCAGACCTACTACAGAATGGACTTGAGGATACGGGGAGGGAGAAGGGTAAGCTGAGTCAAAGAGTGAGATTGGCATAGACATATATACACTACCAAACATAAACTAGATAGCTAGTGGGAAGCAGCCACTTAGCACAGGGAGATCAGCTTGATGCTTTGTGACCACCTAGAGGGGTGGGATAGGGAGGGTTGGAGGGAGGGAGATGCAAGAGGGAAGAGATATGGGGACATATGTATTTGTATAACTGATACACTTTGTTATAAAGCAGAAACTAACACACCGTTGTAAAGCAATTATACTCCAATAAAGATGTTAGAAATAAAGAGAAAAAAATATTACAGTTTTTATGGAGACACAAAAGATCCTGAGTAGGCACAGCACTGTTGAGAAAGAAAAACGGAGCTGATGGAATCAGGCTCCCTGAATTCAAATTATACACAAAGCTACAGTAATCAAGACAGTATGGTACTGGCACAAAAACACAAATATAGATCAATGGAAGAGTATAGAAAGCCCAGAGATAAACCCATGCACCTAATCTATTACACAGGAGTCAAGAATATACAATGGAGAAAGGACAGTCTTCAATAAGTGGTTCTGGGAAAACTGGACACCTACATGTGAAAGAATGAAATTAGAAAACTCCCTAACACCATACTGAAAAATGAACTCAAAATGGATTAAAGACCTAAATGTAAGGCCAGACACTACAAAACTCTTAGAGGAAAACCTAGGCAGAACACTCTTTGACATAAATCTTTTTGATCCACCTCCTAGTGTAAAGAAAATACAAACAAAAATAAACAAATGGGATCTAATTAAACTTAAGAGCTTTTGCACAGCAATGGAAACTATAAGCGAAACAAAAAGACAATCCTTAGAATAGGAGAAAATATTTGCAAACAAAGCAACCAGCAAGGGGTTAATCTCCAAAATATACATGCAGCTCAATATCAAAAAAACAAATAACCCAATCAAAAAATGGGCAGAAGATTTAAATAGACATTTCTCCAAGGAAGACATACAGATGGTCAAAAAGCACCTGAAAAGATGCTCAACATCACTAATTTTTAGAGAAATGCAAATCAAAACTAAAATGAGGTATCACCTCACACCAGTTAGAATGTCCATCATCCAAAAATCTACAAATAGTAAATTCTGGAAAGGGTGTGAGAAAAAGCAAACACTCCTACACTCCTGGTGGGAATGTAAATTGGTACATCCACTCTGGAGAGCAGTATGGAGGTTCCTTAAAAAACTAAAAATAGAACTACTATATGACCCAGCAATCCTACCTCTGGGCATATTCCCAGAGAAAATCATAATTCAAAAATATACATGCACCCCAATGTTCATTGTAGCACTATTTAAAATAGCCAGGACATGGGAGCAACCTAAAAGTCCATCAACGGAGGAATGGATATAGAATATGTTATATATATATATATATATATATATATATATATATATATATATATATACACACACACACACACACACACACACACAATGGAATATTACTCAGCCATAAAAAAGAACATAGTAATGCCATTTGCAGCAACATGGATGGACCTAGAGATTGTCATACTGAGTGTAGTAAGTCAGACACAGAAAGATAAATATCATATCATATTGCTTATTTGTGGAATCTAAAAAAAGATAAGTGTACCAATGAACTTATTTACAGAGAAGATGTAGAGTCACGAATGTAGAAAACAAATTTATAGTTACCAGGGGATGAGTGGGGAGGGTTAAACTGGGAGATTGGGATTGACATATACACATTACTATATATAAAATAGATAACTAATAAATCCTGCTGTACAGCACAGGGAACTCTACTCAATACTCTGTAATGGCCTATATGGGAAAAGAATCTACAAAAAAAAAAAAAAAAAGAGTGGATATATGTATATGTATAACTGATTCACTTGGCCATACACCTGAAACTAACACAACATTGTAAATCAACTATATTCCAATACAAATTTTTAAAAATTATGCTTAGTGCTTTTCTTTCCAAGCATATAAATCACCTGATAGATGACATCTAGGTAATTAATTTTGTAGTGTTTTTGTCTCCAACTTATATAGTTGACAGATACTGTGACTAAAAGGAGGAGAAATAGAGAATTTGTAAAGGATGGTTGATTCACTTTTCTGGGTATATAATCATCAAAAATAAGGTGTTTCATGTATTTAACTTGAAGTGGTATAAGACCTAAAAAGGCTCAATATTATGTACTGCCTGGACAGTGGTAAAACCAGGAGGGCCTCAGATGACCTAACTATGAGTTACCCTTTCCAAACTGCTCCTGAAAATAAGGACCCCTAGCCAAACAATCCTCCTAATCAAATGGACCAAGTGTACTTCCTGCTTATGCCTGAGTAGCAGGTTTCAGTTCTCTCCTAGTCTATGGAATTACTCAAACAATCCAGCCACATGTTCCCATGGAGCTAAGGGACACCCCACAGTCTTGAAAATACAAAGCCTGCTTCCCACAGGCCCTGTTGTTCACTCTGTTCCCAAATGTAACCCGCACGGGGCCCTGCATGGCACGTGATGTCCTCCTCTCAAAGGCTGTGAGTATATGTGACTAACAAACTGCTGTCAATCTCATCTGTCCAGTGTGGAGTGTTGTGTACTCAGCCATCCCCCTAACACAAGGGTGAGACTCTCTCCCTCACCAACAAGATGAAAAGGAGTTGAATGAAACACTTGGCTCAATGTGAACCATGACAAGTGGAAAATCCTGGAGCCTTGTATAACCCACTACTCATAAAGAACCTTGGCACCTTTGCATTTTGTGGTTCTGTTTTTTAAAGAAAGGGCAGATCACTACCATATGACCCAGCAATCCCACTCCTGGGCATATACCCAGACAAAACCATAATTTAAAAAGATACATGCACCACAATGTTCATTGCAGCACTATTTACAATAGCCAGGACATGGAAACAACCTAAATGTCCGTCAACAGAAGAATGGATAAAGAAGATGTGGTACATATATATAATGGAATATTATTCAGCCATGAAAAGGAATTGAATATTGCCATTTGCAGAGATGTGGATGGACCTAGAGACTGTCATACAGAGTAAGTCAGAAAGAGAAAAACAAATATCATATAGTATCACTTATATGTGAATCTAGAAAAATGGTACAGATGAACTTATTTGCAAAGCAGAAACAGAGACACAGATGTCGAGAACAAACTTATTGATACCAAGGGGGGAAGGGGAGGTGGGATGAATTGGGAGATTGGGCTTGACATATACTCACTACTATGTATAAAATAGATAAATAACGACAACCTACTGTATAGCACAGGGAACTCTACTCAATGCTCTGTGTTGACCTAAACAGGAAGGAAATCTAAAAAAGAGGGGATATATGTATACCTATAACTGATTCACTTTGCTGTACAGCAGAAACTAACACAACATTGTAAAGCAGTTATACACCAAAAAAATTAACTTAAAAAAAAAAAAAGGGGAAAGGGCAGGGCCAGGAGTCACTTAACCATGATAAAAGTGCAGGATAAGAAGCTCTGCTGCTTCAGACTTTGTCCTAAAAATATTATGTGAAATGAGCACATATGGATCAGGCATTTAGCTGTTTCCCTCAGAACAAGCAAAACACTCAAACTGTTTGCCTGTTGCAACAACACATTTGTTTTGAAGAGGGTATGTTGTGACTAATATCTTGAACTGATTAGACAGCTAATGTCACCATTAATTAGTACATTAACCAAAAGTGGGGTGAGGTGCTGAAATAATAAAAGGAAAAAAATCTTATTTCTAATCTTTTTCTAATCTCATTTTTCCCTTAAAATATTTTTTTCAGGTAAGGATCTTTAGTAAATTTAGTTGTGTAAACGTCATCATAATCTAGTTTAAGAACGTGTCCAGCATCCCCCCAATTTTTCCTGTGCTCATTTGTAGTTTATCTACACTCCCACCCCCTAGCCCTAGGGACCTATTGTTCTGATATATTCTTTATGAATTTGTCTTTTCTAGATATTTCATATAAATGGAAGCATACGATATGTAGTTTTTTGTGTCATTTCTTTCACTTAAAATAATATTTTCATGGTGACTATAGTTAACAATACTGTATTGTATATTTAAAAGTTGCTAAGAGTCTAGATCTTAAAAGTTCTCATCACAAGAAAAAAATCTTGTAACTATATTGTAACTGTATTTGGTAATGGGTGTTAACTAAACTTATTGTGGTAATCATTTAACAATATATATGAAACTAATACAATGAGATATAATGTCAATTATATCTCAATAAAACAGAACAAAAAAAGAAATATTTGTTGAACGAGTTAATAAAACATAACGTTTTAGGGCTTCCCTGGTGGCGCAGTGGTTGAGAGTCCGCCTGCCGATGCAGGGGACATGGGTTCGTGCCCCAGTCTGGGAAGATCCCACATGCCACGGAGCGGCTGGGCCCGTGAGCCATGGCCGCTGAGCCTGCGCGTCCGGAGCCTGTGCTCCACAACGAGAGAGGCCACAAAAGTGAGAGGCCCGCATACTGCAAAAAAAAAAGTAAAATAAAATAAAAAATAAATAACGTTTTAAGGTTCATCTATATAGTAGCATATGTTAGTAGCATATTCCTTTATGTTGCTGAATTATATTTCATTTGTATGGCTTTTATTTATCTATTAATCAGTTGTCAGATATTTTTATTGTTTTCAGTTTGCTACTATTACAAATGATGCCTCTGTGAACATTCATGTACATGTCTTTATAGATATAAGTTTTCATTTATCTTGGGTAAATTCCCAGGAATAGAATCTGGGTTGTATTGTAGGTCTATGTTTAACTTTTGAAGACACTGACAAACTACTTTCCAAACTCGCTGTACCAATATAAAGTAATCTACTCCAGTACTTGCTTTTGACTTGTCTTTTTCATTATAGCCATTCTAATGGATGCATAGTGAAATATCTATTCACATCTTCTGCCTATTTTTAAATTGAGTTGTTTTACTTCATTGAGTTATGAGTTCTTTAAATATTGTTTATAAGTCCTTTATAAGATACTTGATTTTCAAATATTTTCTCTACTCTGTGGCTTACCTTTTTATTTTCTTAATTGTGTCACTGCAACTGCAAAAGTCTTTAATTTCAGTGAGGCCCAATTAATGAATTTTTTTCTTTTATGGGTTGTGTTTGTGATGTCATATCAAAAATTCTTTGTTAACCAAAGTTTAAAGTGTTGTTCTCCTATGGTTTGTTCTAAAGGTTTTATACTTTTAGCTATTACATTTAGGTCTATGATCAAATTTGAGTTAAATTTTTTTATAGTTTGAGATGAAGATCTATTTGTTTCTTTTGTATGTGGATATCCAATTGTCTCAGCACCACTTGTTGAAAAGACTATTGTTTCTGCCCTTAAACTGCCTTCATATCGTTGTTGAAAATCAACCATAAATGTAAGAGTTTATTTATGGACTCTCAGTTCTGTTCCATTGATCTATATGCCTTTCCCTGTGTGACTATCACATTGTCTTAATTACTGTGCCTTTATAGCAAGTTCTGAAATTAGTAAAGTCCTCCAATTTATTTTTCTTTTAAAAATTGTTTTGGCAGTTCTAGGTCTCTTGCATTTCTACATATATTTTAGGATCAGCTTATAATTTCTACTAAAAAGTCAGCTGGGAATTTGATAGTGTTTGCATTGAATTTATAGGTGAATTTGGGGAGAATTACCATTTTGACAATATTGAGATTTCCAATCCATGAGCATAAGATGTCACTTTGTTTATTTATATCTTTAAAATTTTCTCACAATATTTCCTAGTTTCAGCGTACAAGTCTCATACATTTTTGTTAACTTTTTAAGTTATTTTTATCCAATTATGCATAAAATTTCTTTCTTAGTTTTTTTTTGTTAACTTTTTAAGTTATTTTTATCCAATTATGCATAAAATTTCTTTCTTAGTTTCATTTTGGATTGTCCATTCCTAGCATACAATTGATTTTTTGTATTTTGATTTTATGCCCTGTGCGTTGCTAAGCTCAGTTGTAGTAATTTTTATGATTCTTTGGGATTATCTACAAACAGGAACATGTCACTGCTAATAAAGAGTTTTACTTATTTCTTTACTTATTTCTTTCCTACTTAAATGCCTTTTCAAAAATTTTTTCTCTCTTTCTTCTTTCCTTTATCTTTTTTAATAAATTTCTCTGGTTAGAACCCCCCATACAATACTAAATAGAAGTAATAAGATCAGACATCTTTGCCTCGTTCTCAATCTTAGGTGGAAAGCATTCACATTCAGTCTTTCACCATTAGTATATTACCTGGGTTTTTTTTGGTGTTTTTTTGCTTTTTTTTTAGATGTTCTTTATCAGATTGAGGAAGCTTCCCTTGTACTTCTGGTCTGTTGAGAGTTTTTGGATGTCAGATTTTGTAAAGTGATTTGTTTCCATCTATTGGAAAGTGTCTGTAGGTATGAGACTCTCCCCTGTTGTCATCTTGGATTTGTAGCTACTGCACCTGGGGTATTGAACACACAGTATTCATGGAGTGTTTTCATAAAGCTACATTATTTTGTACTCTCATTGTCCTTTTGTCTCTAATTACTGGGGTTAGTTTTCCATGACTGGATAAAAATCTGGCATTTCTGTGACTATCCGGTCAGGGTCTTTCTAGTCTATTCAAATCAGAAGATAGAGTCTCAATTTAAAAATTAGAACGTGCAGATCCTTCATTCAAGAGCATACATTCCTTCTCATCCCACAACTAGAAGGGGCTCTTATAGGGGCTCTTCTTTCCCTGGAAGAAGAGAGTGTGGTCAGTCTCTTCCCTCTTTTTGGATCACCTCCTACACCACTTGATAGGTACTGATTTTCACGGTGGGGAGATGGTTGGGGTGAAGGGATGAGAGGTAATACGGAAAGAGGGCAGGTAAGAAGTATAAGAAAGTTTTCCTTTCCCTGATACCATTTTAGACTGGTCTTGAGACTTCCTAGTTTGGCTAACTTTCAGTTACTCTGTGCTGAGGTCTGTTTGGGGCTTTAGGTATTCCTCTTAGACAGAACCTCCCTATCTCATGTGGTCTTGAGAACCTTGCCTCAACAAATCATAGGGATGCAAGCCATTTCTGGCCTTGTGACACTTCTCAATCTTGGAGCAGCCAGCCAGCCTGTCTACCATTATATTGAACTGGCAAAATATGACATGAGTCCATTGTAAATGTTCCAACTGCAGGAGACATAAATCAACTTCTATGAGAGGTCCTGGGAAGCCCCTCTAACTAGGCCTCAGAATGGTGGAATTCATAGCACACGGTATTTCATCCCAGGAGTTTATTTCTAAAATTCCTTCCAGATGTCCATGTAGTCTGGCCCAAACTGTAAGGTAGGTAAAGAGATAATAGTCATGAAACGAATTTTCAGGTATTTTCCTTTGTAAATTTATATCTCTGTCTGGTAATTATTTTAGGAATTTTGAATGTATTGAATCTTCATGCCCTATTGAAATATCCAATTTAAAAACTGAGGTGAGGTCTTCCCTGGTGGCGCAGTGGTTGAGAGTCCGCCTGCCGATGCAGGGGACAAGGGTTCATGCCCTGGTCCAGGACGATCCCACATGCTGTGGAGTGGTTAGGCCCGTGAGCCATGGCCGCTGAGCCTGCACATCCGGAGCCTGTGCTCCGCAACAGGAGAGGCCACAACAGTGAGAGGCCCACGTACCGCAAAAAAAAAAAAAAAAAAAATTGAGGTGAAACTGGCCTAACTTTTAAGAAAATCATAGTATGTATATAGCTTTGGTAAATACCTTGGCAAATCTGAAGTTCTGGTGAATGAGCCAAGGAAAGTCTACTGGTAGTAGTGTTGAGGGATCATTTGGCGCAAAGAAAGAACCAGGAATGATTAACTTGATGAATAAAAAGAGTAGATATTTGGAGGAGAGTGTGGATTTTTGAGTACAGTGTCTGCCACATAAATATATTTCTAGCTTCAATTTTCTGACACAGTTAAATCCTAGAGAATGCAGTAAATAAAGCTAAAAGAGAACTTTCACTAAAAGTCACACCCCACTGTGGCCCAAACAACTCTATTTTAGGAATGTTTCTAACAGTATGTGATCCACAGAAAAACATGCTGTCTCCCTGATTCTGCCACAGAAAAAGGCCCAGGAGAGACCCAGGCAAAATAATTATTCTGTGCTCAGGGGGAGGAGGGAGAGAGAGTGGGCAAAGGGGCTGGAAGAGTAGGTTCTTGCCTGTGGGTCCATGCAGAGAAGACAAGGACTCTCCTGTGTCCACAGGAGTGTGGGAAGACTTGTTTCTCAGGAAGCTGTGGTGACTGTCACAGAGCACCATGGCTGCCATGAGAGTGGACTTGTTATTGAACCCATAAGACCTCCCACGAACTGGAGGTGTGGTGGAACAGGGGAGAAGCTGGAGGAGCTGAAGTTCTCTTTAAGTAAATAGAGATTGTGAATTAATGAAATTTCAGTACAAATATCTGTGTGATCCCATTTGTTACTCAAAGGATTATAAGGCCTAAGAAAATTTGGCTTTGGAATTATAAGGTCAGTTTTGTCAGTAACTGGGTGGAGCTCTTGAATATTGCGAAGAAACTCACAAAAATAAGATTTGAAGTCATCAAGAATAGGTCAAGCTTGCTAAGGAATCATAAAAACTCATGAAAGAGCAAATGTACTCCCTTTTTTCTCTACAGTTTCTCTATTTCTGAGTGGAGGAAGCACTGCAACAATTATTTTAGTCGTAAACCATTGACATATGGTGAGCAGAACATATAGAAGCTAACCTTAACCTTTTCATACTCAGAAATGGTTACATCTTTTTCAATGGAGTTAGCATTAATGCATATGCACCTTTAAAATGTCTGTTAACATCAACCACTCTTACTATGACATTTCTTTCTGTATACATCAACACCATTTTTGAATCTTCATATTTTCTTCTGCCAATTTTCAAAAATTCTTAATCTCCTTCCATTATTTGCCTTTCCTTTCTCACCTTATTCACTTTTCAAAATGAAAAGGAAAGAATATTTATGGGGAAAAAAAGCACTCAACTTTCCTCAAATGTTTTTCAACTAACAAAAAGTGACTTTTGTTTTACTTTTTCCTTTGGACAAATATGTCATTTGAGTTAATTTCATGGAGACTCAGTCTCATGTTAATACTTTACTCTGTGTTCAGTTTAATGTTTCAGTGTCTGAATCTAAGTCTGGGAAGACAGGGAAAGTATCATCAGAGACATTTGGGCTTTACACCAAAGAATAGAATCAGACTGCCACATGAAACAAGACTTAAAACTGAGAACAGGACTCAGCTGTGAAACATATGTTTGGGGAAGAAAAGTACTTTTCTTCTTCATAGTAGCATTACCTTTGATATAGTCCCCATTTGGCAGTCTTAACTAATAAAGCATTTTTAACAAAAACAATCTTGTGAAATTCTTGGTTTTCATCCTTCCATGTTTTAAATTCATCAGATTCAGCAGTGCCCTTTTCTGAAAATTAAGATTAGTGGTCTTTAATAAAGGTTTGTAAGGCACATATGCACTGATGTTAAACCAGGTGAAACAGACTTAAGTGTTTCTGGAGGATGGAGAAGTTGAGGTTAGCTTCTGTCCATTTGACTAAACATATGTCAGTGGAGCATGACTAGAATAAATGGAGCACAAGAGTATGATCCTTAGTCAGATAACATGATTCAGTTTATTACTAAGGTGAAAGCAGAGACCAGTGACCAGTTACCATGCTGTGAAATTGCATTTTCTGCTACATTTGTGCTACCCCTCTGAACTAAGGAGCTAGGTCACTGTTGTATCATGTTAAACAGAATATGCAAGTCAGTGAAGACCTTTCAAGTAGCAACATCTGGGTGATACTTCCCAGTACAAAAAGGGCCTCAAGGAACTGAGCCTCGTGTAGTTGCACATCTGTTTCAGGTTTGAAAATGTTGTGTTCTCGTGAGCATGTCCTTGAAGACTTTTTAGCTGCTGAATGCAAATTTCATCATTTTTCAGAAGTATTGATATAATGGCTGCAAACACACTTTGTGAACAATGTTCTGAGGGCTGTGTGCTTCTCAGAGGGAGTACATTTTGGGAAGTGGTCAGGTAGGTCCTTGATATAAAGTGTATGCTTTTGAAATATAGTATATATGTTTCATAATCACTCAATGAACAAGATCATAGCATTTTCTACTTTCTGATGCGAGAATAACATGTCTTTCCCTGTTCTGTTCTGGTTTTGGAGTTTGTTTATCTCAAAAAAAAAAAAAAGGTAAATTAATTAAACAATTGCCTTGGTGACAGGTAAATGAAAAGCCACACCAAAATATTCTATTGATACATTCAAAAACTTGGTGCTCCACTAGGACTAAGTCAGATGTGGCACGGGAGGTTAAACACCTGTCTTGTTAATGGGTCTTTGGAAGAGCAGCTACTTAAAAATAATTCATCTGGTGAGTTAACTGAGCTTCAAGTTAGCCCCCAAGTGCTAGGTTTATGCTTGCTGTCCAAATTAATTACCTCCAAATTATAGCTTGGATGACTTGCTTCAATTCAGGCAAGAAGGACAGAAAAAAAGAATAGGACAGCCAAGTGAAGAAAGAGAAGAATGAATAATCTCAATATGATGACTGCAAATCAAAGCCAAAAGTGTCTAAGCACAATGACCGTGATGCACCTACCATTGCTCTATACATCCATTTATCTCTGCAGAGAGTACATGGTGCTGTTGTAAGAATTTAAAGGAGCTTGTGTGGTCTTAGCTCTACAAAATCACCCTTGGCTATAATGTCTGTATAATAGATATTTTCAGAGTTAGAGTGGAAATCACATGTTTATCTTTTCCTATTTGATCCTTAATACATGAGAGTTGTATTGAATAGAAACTTTAAGTGGTCAGAATATGGTGGCTACAAATGTTACAGGATAGAGCTTCAAAAGTTCCCAAATAAATGATTTGTCAGTAGCGAAAGAATTTTGGTGTCAGGACAGAAGCACCAAATACAGTTTCAGCCCAGGCAGAAGGATGGAGATAACAAAACTCAGCAGGAATCCCAGACTAAGAACTGGCTTTCAGGGTCAGGGAGGAACCAAGGGCAATGAGGCAGAGCTCTAGAGTCAGTCAGTTCTACCATTGAAAACTGACCTGCTGCTTCCCCAAACTTCAGATTCCTCATCAGCCACATCTGACTTCTTTCTCAGAATCAAGCTATGATATGAGCACTCCTATTATTGCTAGTTTACAGGTTAGAAAAGTAAGGCCCCAGAGAGGTTATGTAACTTACCCTGGGTAAGATGATGTGAATGAGTGAGGACCCATGGCAGTTTGACCACAGCACCCTGTTCTCAGCAGCCGTTCTTTACCTCCTTTCAATGATGTCAATAACTAATAGCATATTAAAAAATGTCAGTAATTCTAATGATGTTATTTTGAGATTCCAAGATGTATAGAATGGCATGTGTGATTAACATGCTTACCAATACAGGTTCGACTAAAACAACCCGGATTCCTAGTTGTGCAGAAGATTTGATTTTCAGAAGAAAAGATCCTTAACTAAAATTATAGTTTTAAATTTTAGTATCTTTTTTCTTGTATTTATTGACATTTTGTGATTGCTGAAGTAATAAATACTTGCTTTACAAATTTGAGTAAGGCAAGACATACATAGAAGAAATAAGAAAATTTCACATAGTCCTGGCAACTAGATAAAATTATTTTATACATTTTGTTGGATTGTCCTATTGCATGTATGTTATATGTATACTTAGGGTGTGAATATATGAGTGCAGATGCTAGGAAGATATTTGTCCAAGTTCACACAAAACTAAGTGGTAAAACTAAGATTTTAACACAGGTTTGCCTGAAATAGATTTTTGAATATATAAATATGTACATATCCAAAAACTCATATCTGTTTGTATAACACATAAATAAAATTTTACTTAAAAATTATTGATATCCATTACAGTATGCATCTAGACCATTTTAGCATTCACCTTAAGTTTTATACCCATACTAGAAGTTATATAGACATGGTTTAACCAATCTCAATGTTCACTTCAGTTTTTTAGACCAATATTTGCCTATTCTTGAGGGCTTTTTTAACCAGTTTATTGAGTTATGATTGACATACTAAAAGTATATTTCATATATATACAAATTGATGAATTGGGAAATAAGTATGCATCCATGAACCATCACCACAATCTACATCATAAACATATCCATCACCTCCAAAAGTTTCCTCCCAGCATCCTCTTTTGTTTCAGCTTTACTGGGGTATCATTGACAAAACTGTAAGATATTTAAAGTGTACAGCATGATGATTTGATATATGTATACATTGTGAAAGGATTCCCCCATCATCAAGTTAGCTAACACATCCGTCACCTCACAGATTTACCTTTTTTGTATGTGTGAGAATGTGTAAGTTCTACTCTCTTAGCAAATTTTGATTATAGAATAGTGTTATCAACTATAGTAACATTATTGCCCCAGACCTTATTTATTTTATAACTGAAAGTTTGTACCCTTTACCAAACTCTCCCTATTTGTCCCACTCCCCAACTCCAGTAACCACTTTTTTACTATTTGCTTCTATGTGTTCAACATTTTTTTTCTTGATTCCACATAGATGATACCATGTGGTATTATTCTTTCTAGCTGGCTTATTTCACTTAGCATAATGCCCTCCAGGCTCATCCATGTTGTCACAAATGACAGAATTTCCTTCATATATAAGTATAAATAAACATATAAATATAAACATGAATTAACATACACACACACATATATATATATGACATGAGAGTATAGATATCTCTTTTTTAAATTAATTTTTATAGGAGTATAGTTGCTTTATAAAGTTGTGTTAGCTTCTATTGCACAGCAAAATGAATCAGGCATACATATACATATATCCCCTCCCTTTTGGATTTCCCTCCAGTTTAGAACACCAGAGTGCATTAAGAAGAGTTCCCTGTGCTATACACTATGCTCCCATCAGTTGTCTATTTTATGCATAGTATCAATAATGTATATGTGTCAATCCCAATCTCCCAATTCCTCCCACCCCACCCCTTTCCCCCTTGGTATCTATACATTTTTCTCTATGTCTGTGTCCCTATTTCTGCTTGGCAAATAAGGTCATCTATGCCATTTTTCTAGATTCCATATATATGCATTAATATACGATATTTATTTTTCTCTTTCTGACATGCTTCACTCTGTATGACAGACTCTAGGTCCATCCACATCTCTACAAATGACATAATATTGTTAATTTTTATGGCTGAGTAATATTCCATTGTATATATGTACCACATCTTCTTTATCCATTCCTCTGTTGATGGACATTGAGGTTGTTTCCATGCTTGGTTATTGTAAATAGTGCTGCAAAGAACATTGGGGTGTATGTGTCTTTTTGAATCATTGTTTTCTCTGGCTATATGTCCAGTACCGGGATTGCTTGGTCATATGGTAGTTCTATTTTAAGTTTTTAAAGGAACCTCCATACTGTTCTCCATAGTGGTTTTATCAATTTACATTCCCACAAACAGTGCAAGAGGGTTCCTTTTTCTCCACACCCTCTCCAGCATTTACTTTTGTAGATTTTTTGATGATGGCCATTCTGACCTGTGTGAGGTGATACCTCATTATAGTTTTGATTTGCATTTTTCTAATAATTAGTGATGTTCAGCAGCTTTTCATGTGTTTGTTTGCCATCTGTATGTCTTCTTTGGAGAAATATCTATACAGGTCTTCCATTCATTTTTTGGTTGGGTTGTTTGTTTCATTCATATTGAGCTGCATGAGGTGTTTGTATATTTTGGAGATTAATCCTTTGTCAGTTGCTTCATTTGCAAATATTTTCTCCCATTATGAGGGTTGTCTTTCTGTCTTGTTTATGGTTTCCTTTGCTGTTCAAAAGCTTATAAGTTTTATTAGGTCCCACTTGTTTATTTTTGTTTTTATTTCCATTACTCTAGGAGGTGGGTCAAAAAAGAACTTGCTGTGATTTATGTCAAAGAGTGCTCTTCCTATGTTTTCCTCTACGAGTTTTATAGTGTCTGGTCTTACATTTAGCTCTTTAAACCTTTTGAGTTTATTTTTGTGTATGGTATTAGGGAGTAGTCTAATTTTATTCTTCTGCATGTAGCTGCCTACTTTTCCCAGCAGCATTTATTGAAGAGACTGTCTTATCTCCATTGTATATTTTTGCCTCCTTGTAATAGATTAGGTGACTATAAGTGCATGGGTTTATCTATGGACTTTCTATCCTGTTCCATTGATCTCTGCTTGTGTTTTTGTGCCAGTACCATACTGTTTCATTACTGTAGCTTTGTAATATAGTCTGAAGACAGGGAGCCTGACTCCTCCAGTTCCGTTTTTTTTCTCAAGATTGTTTTGACTGTTTGGTGTATTTTCTGTTTCCATACAAATTGTAATATTTTTTGTTCTAATTCTGTGAAACTAGCCATTGGTAATTTGATATGGATTGCATTGAATCTGTAGGTTGCTTTGAGTAGTACAGTCATTTTCACAATATTGATTCCTCTAATCCAAGAACATGGTATATCTCTCCATCTATTTCCATCTTTTTAAACTTCTTTCATCAGCATCTTATAATTTACTGCTTACAGGTCTTTTACCTCCTTAGGTAGGTTTATTCCTAGGTATTTTATTCTTTTTGTTGCAATAGAAAATGGGATTGTCTCCTTAATTTCTTTCTGATATTTCATTGTTAGTGTATAGGAATGCAAGACATTTCTGCGTATAAATTTTGTATCCTGCAACTTTACTAAACTCATTGATTAGCTCTAGTAGTTTTCTGGTGGCATATTTAGGATTTTCTATGTATAGGATCATGTAATTTGCAAACAGTGAGAGTTTTACTTCTTCTTTTACAATTTGAATCGCTTTTATTTCTTTTTTTCTCTAATTGGCATGGCTAGGACTTCCAAAACTATGTTGAATAATAGTGGTGAGAGTGGAGGAACTTCAAGATGGCTGAAGACTAAGACGTGGAGATCACCTTCCTCCCCACAAATACATCAGAAATACATCTACATGTGGAACAACTCCAACAAAACACCTACTGAATGCTGGCAGAAGAACTCAGACCTCCCAAAAGGCAAGAAACTACCCACATACCTGGGTAGGGTAAAAGAAAAAACAGAGACAAAGAATGGGGGTGGGACCTGCACCAGTGAGAGGGAGCTGTGAAGGAGGAAAGGTTTCCACACACTAGGAAGCCCCTTCATGGGCAGAGACTGCGGATGGTGGAGGGAGGAGTTTTGGATCCACGGAGGAGAGCGCAGCAACAGGGGTGTGGAGGGAAAAGCAGAGAGATTCCCACACAGAGGACTGGTGCTGACCAGCACTCACCAGCACGAGAGGCTTGTCTGCTCACCCGCTGGGACAGGTTGGGGCTGGGAGGTGAGTCTCGGGCTTCGGAGGTCAGATCCCAGGGAAAGAACTGGGGTAGGCTGTGTGAACACAGCCTGAAGGGGGCTAGTGCACCACAGCTAGCCGGGAGGGAGTCCGAGAAAAAGTCTGAAGCTGCCGAAGAGACAAAAGTCTTTTTCTTGCCTCTTTGTTTCCTGGTGCACTAGGAGAGGGCACTAAGAGCACCACTTAAAGGAGCTCCAGAGATGGGCACAATCTGTGGCTATCAGCGTGGACCCCAGAGATAGGCATGGGATGCTAAGGCTGCTGCTGCAGCCACCAAGAAGCCTGTGAGCAAGCACAGGTCACTATCCACACCGCCCCTCCCAGGCGCCTCGGCAGCTCGGTACTGCCAGGGTCCCATGATCCAGGGACAGCTTCCCCAGGAGAAGGCACAGTGTGCCTCAGTCTAGTGCAACATCATGCTGGCCTCTACTGCCACAGGCTCACCCAGCATCCGTATTCTTCCCTCCTGCCGGCTTGAGTGAGCCAGAGTCCCCGAATCAGATGCTCCTTTAACCCCGTCCTGTCTGAGTGAAGAACAGAAGCCCTCAGGCAACCTACATGCAGAGGCGGGTCTAAACCCGAAGCTGAACCCCAGGAGCTGTGTGACAAAAGAAGAGAAAGGGAAATTTCTCCCAACAGCCTCAGGAGCAGTGGATTAAACCTCCACAATCAACTTGATGTACACTGCATCTGTGAAATAACTGAATAGACAACAAATCATCCCAAATTGAGGAGGTGGACTTGGGAGAAATGATATATTTTTTTTTCCCGTTTTTCTTTTTGTGAGTGTGTATGTATATGCTTCAGTGTGTGTTTTTGTCTGTAGAGCTTTGCTTTTACCATTTGCCTTAGGGTTCTGTCTGTCCTTTTTTGTTTTTTTTTTACTTAAAATTTTTTTTCTTAATAATTATTTTCTATTTTAATAACTTTATTTTATTTTACATTATTTTATTTTATCTTCTTCTTTCTTTTTTTTTCTCCCTTTTATTCTAAGCCATGTGGAGGACAGGTTCTTGGTGCTCCAGCCAGGCATCAGGGCTGTGCCACTGAGGTGGGAGAGCCAACTTCAGGACACTGGTCCACAAGAGATCTCCCACCTCAACATAATATCAAATAGCAAATATCTCCCAGAGATTTCCATCTCAATGTCAAGACCCAGCTCCACTCAATGACCAGCAAGCTACAGTGCAGGACACCCTATGCCAAACAACTAGCAAGACAGGAACACAACCCCATCCATTAGCACAGAGGCTGCCTAAAATCATAATAAAGCCACAGACACCCCAAAACACACCACCAGACATGGACCTGCCCATCAGAAAGACAAGATCCAGCCTCATCTACCAGAACACAGGCACTAGTCCCCTCAATCAGGAAGCCTACACAGCCCACTGAACCAAACTTAGCCACTGCGGACAGACATCAAAAATAATGGAAATTATGGGCTTCCCTGGTGGCACAGTGGTTGAGAGTCTGCCTGCTGAGGCAGGGGACACGGGTTCGTGCCCAGGTCCAGGAAGATACCACATGCAGCGGAGCAGCTGTGCCATTGAGCCATGGCTGCTGAGCCTGCGCATCTGGAGCCTGTGCTCCACAATGAGAGAGGCCACAAGAGTGAGAGGCCTGCGTACCACAAATAATAATAATAATAATAATAATGGAAACCATGAACCTTCAGCCTGCAAAAGGGAGACCCCAAACACAGTAATTTAAGCATAATGGGAAGACAGAGAAAAGCACAGCAGATGAAGGAGCAAGGCAAAAACCCAGCAGACCTAATAAATGAAGAGGAAATAGGAAGTCTACCTGGAAAAGAATTCAGAATAATGATAGTAAAGATGATCCAAAATCTTGGAAATACAATGGAGAAAATACAAGAAATGTTTAAGAAGGACCTAGAAGAACTAAAGAGCAAACAAACAGAGATGAACAAAACAATAAATGAAATTAAAAATTCTCTAGAAGGGATCAATAGCAGAATAACTGAGGCAGAAGAATGGCTAAGTGACTTGGAAGATAAAAAAGTGGAAATAACTACTGCAGAGCAGAAGAAAGAAAAAATAATGAAAAGAATTGCGGACAGTCTCAGAGACCTATGGGACAACATTAAACGCAACAACATTAGAAGATAGGAGTCCCAGAAGGAGAAGAGAAAAAGAAAGGGACTGAGAAAATTCTAGAAGAGATTATGGTTGAAAACTTCCCTAATATGGTAAAGGAAATAGTTAATCAAGTCCAAGAAGCACAGAAAGTCCCATACAGGATAAATACAAGGAGAAACACACCAAGACACATATTAATCAAACTATTAAAAATTAAATACAAATAACAAATATTAAAAGCAGCAAGGGAAAAAAAAAACAAGTAACACATAAGGGAATCCCCATAAGGTTAACAGCTGATCTTTCAGCAGAAACTCTGCAAGCCAGAAGGGAGTGGCAGGACATATTTAAAGTGATGAAAGAGAAAAAGCTACAACCAAGATTGCTTTACCCAGCAAGGATCTAATTCAGATTTGACGGAGAAATTAAAAGCTTTACAGACAAGCAAAAGATAAGAGAATTCAGCACCACCAAACCAGCTTTACAACAAATGCTAAAGGAACTTACCTAGGCAGGACCCACAAGAGAAGGAAAAGACCTACAATACTAAAAACAAAATAATTAGGAAAATGGTAATAGGAATATACATATTGATAATTACCTTAAATGTAAATGGTTTAAATGCTCCAAACAAAAGACATAGACTGGCTGAATGGATACAAAAACAAGACTTGTGTACATGCTCTCTACAAGAGACCCACTTCAGACCTAGGGAAACATACAGACTGAAAGTGAGGAGATGGAAAAAGATATTCCATGCAAATGGAAATCAAAAGAAAGCTGGAATAGCAATTCTCATATCAGATAAAATAGACTTTAAAATAAAGAATCTTACAAAAGACAAGGAAGGACACTACATAATGATCAAGGGATCAATCCAATAAGAAGATATAACAATTGTAAATATTTATACGCCCAAAATAGGAGTGCCTCAATACATAAGGCAAATATTACAGCCATAAAAGGGGAAATCAACAGGAACACAATAATAGTAGGGGACTTTAACACCCCACTTTCACCAATGGACAGATCATCCAAAATGAAAATAAATAAGGAAACACAAGCTTTAAATGATACATTAAACAAGATAGATTTAATTGATATTTATAGGACATTTCATCCAAAAACAACAGAATACACATTCCACTCAAGTGCTCATGGAAAATTCTCCAGGATAGATCATACCTTAGGTCACAAATCAACCCTTGGTAAATTTAAGAAAGTTGAAATGGTATCAAGTATCTATTCTGACTGCAATGCTATGAGACTAGATATCATTACAGGAAAAAATCTGTAAGAAATACAAACACATGGAAGCTAAACAACACACTACTTAATAACCAAGAGGTCACTGAAGAAATCAAAGAGGAAATCAAAAAATACCTACAAAGAAATGACAATGGAAACCAAACGACCCAAAACCTATGGGATGCATCAAAAGCAGTTCTAAGAGGGAAGTTTATAGCTATACAAGCGTACCTTAAGAAACAAGACAAATCTTAAATAAACAACCTAAACATACACATACAGCGATTAGAGAAAGCAGAACAAAAAACCTCAAAGTTAGCAGAAGGAAAGAAATCATAAAGATCAGATCAGAAATAAATGAAGAAGAAATGAAGGAAACAATAGCAAACATCGATAAAACTAAAAGCTGGTTCTTTGATAAGATAAAAAAAATTGATAAACCAATTAGCTAGACTTATCAAGAAAGAAAGGGAGAAGACTGAAATCAATGGAATGAGAAATGAAAAAGAAGTAACAACTGACACTGCAGAAATAGCAAGAATCATGAGGGATTACTAAAAGCAACTATATGCCAATGAAATGGACAACCTAGAAGAAATGGACAAATTCTTAGAAAAACGGCAACATTTCAAGACTGAACCAGGAAGAAATAGAAAACATGAACAGACCAATCAGAAGCACTGAAATTGAGACTGTGATTAATAATCTTCCAACAAACAAAAGCCCAGGACCAGATGGCTTCACAGGTGAATTCTATCAAACATTTAGAGAAGAGCTAACACCTAACTTTCTCAAAATCTTCCAAAATATAGCACTGGGAGGATCACTCCCAAACTCATTCTACAAGGCCACCATCACACTGATACCAAAAGCATACAAAGACCTCACAAAAAAAGAAAACTACAGGCCAATATCACTGATGAACATAGATGCAAAAATCCTCAACAAAATACTAGCAAACAGAATCCAACAGCACATTAAAAGGATCATACACCATGATCAAGTGCGGTTTATTCCAGGAATGCAATATACACAAATCAATCAACGTGATACACCATATTAACAAATTGAAGGAGAAAAACCATATGATCATCCCAATAGATGCAGAGAAAGCTTTTGACACAATTCAACACCCATTTATGATAAAAACCCTGCAGAAAGTAGGCATAGAGGGAACTTGCCTCAACATAATAAAGGCCATATATGACAAACCCACAGCCAACATCATCCTCAATGGTGAAAAACTGAAACAATTTCCACTAAGATCAGGAACAAGACAAGGTTGTCCACTCTCACCACTATTATTCAACATAGTGTTGGAAGTTTTAGCCACAGCAATCAGAGAAGAAAAGGAAATGAAAGGAATCCAAATCAGAAAAGAAGAAGTAAAGGTGTCACTGTTTGCAGATGACATGATACTATACATAGAGAATCCTAAAGATGCTACCAGAAAACTACTAGAACTAATCAATGAATTTGGTAAAGTAGCAGGATAAAAAATTAATGCACAGAAATCTCTCGCATTCCTATACAATAATGATGTAAAATCCGAAAGTGAAATTAACGAAACACTATCATTTACCATTGCAACAAAAAGAATAAAATATCTATGAATAAACCTACCTAAGGAGACAAAATTACTGTATGCAGAAAATTATAAGACACTGATGAAAGAAGTTAAAAATGATGCAAATAGATGGAGAGATATACCATGTTTTTGGATTGGAAGAATCAACATTGTGAAAATGACTCTACTACCCAAAGCAATCTAAAGATTCAATGCAATCTCTATCAAACTATCACTGGCATTTTTTACAGAACTAGAACAAAAAATTTCACAATTTGTATGGAAACACAAAAGACCCCGAATAGCCAAAGCAATCTTGAGAACGAAAAATGGAGCTGGAGGAATCAGGCTCCCTGACTTCAGACTATACTACAAAGCTACAGTAATCAAGACAGTATGGTACTGGCACAAAAACAGAAAGATAGATCAATGGAACAGGATAGAAAGCCCAGAGATAAACCCACGCACATCTGGTCACCTTATCTTTGATAAAGGAGTCAGGAATGTAAAGTGGAGAAAGGACAGCCTCTTCAATATGTGGTGCTGGGAAAACTGGACAGAAACATGTAAAAGTATGAGATTAGATCACTCCCTAACACCATACACAAAAATAAGCTCAAAATGGATTAAAGACCTAAATGTAAGGCCAGAAACTATCAAACTCTTAGAGGAAAACTTAGGCAGAACACTCTATGACATAAATCACAGCAAGATCCTTTTTGACCCACCTCCTAGAGAAATGGAAATAAAAACAAAAATAAACAAATGGGACCTAATGAAACTTCAAAGCTTTTGCACAGCAAAGGAAACCATAAACAAGACCAAAAGACAACCCTCAGAATGGGATAAAATATTTGCAAATGAAGCAACTGATAAAGGATTAATCTCCAAAATTTACAAGCAGCTCATGCAGCTCAATAACAAAAAAACAAACAACCCAATCCAAAAATGGGCAGAAGACCTAAATAGACATTTCTCCAAAGAAGATATACAGACTGCCAACAAACACATGAAAGAATGCTCAACATCATTAATCATTAGAGAAATGCAAATCAAAACTACAATGAGATATCATCTCACACCGGTCAGAATGATCATCATCAAAATATCTAGAAACAATAAATGCTGGAGAGGGTGTGGAGGAAAGGGAACACTCTTGCACTGCTGGTGGGAATGTGAATTTGTACAGCCACTATGGAGAACAGTATGAATGTTCCTTAAAAACTACAGATAGAACTACCATATGACCCAGCAATCCCGCTACTGGACATATACCTTGAGAAAACCATAATTCAAAAAGAGTCATGTATCAAAATGTTCATTGCAGCTCTATTTACAGTAGCAAGGAGATGGAAGCAATCTAAGTGTCCATCAACAGATGAATGGATAAAGAACATGTGGCACATATATACAATGGAATATTACTCAGCCATAAAAAGAAATGAAATTGAGTTATTTTTAGTGAGGTGGATGGAACTAGAGTCTGTCATACAGAGTGAAGTAAGTCAGAAAGAGAAAGACAAATATCGTATGCTAACACATATATATGGAATCTAAGATAAAAAGAAATGTCATGAAGAACATAGGGGTAAGATGGGAATAAAGATGCAGACCTACTAGAGAATGGACTTGAGGATATGGGGAGGGGGTAAGCTGTGACAAAGTAAGAGAGTGACATGTACATATATACACTGCAAAACGTAAAATAGATAGGTAGTGGAAACAGCCACATAGCACAGGGATATCAGTTCGGTGTTTTGTGACCACCTAGAGGGGTGGGATAGGGAGGGTGGGAGGGAGGGAGATGCAAGAGGGAAGCGATATGGGGACATATGTATATATATATATATATATGATTCACTTTGTTATAAAGCAGAAACTGACACACCATTGTAAAGTGATTATACTCTAATAAAGATGTTAAAAAAGAAAAAAAAAAGGAATAAAAATGGGGAAAAAAATATTGGTGAGAGTGGACACCCTTGTCTTGTTCCTGATATTAGAATAAATGCTTTCAGGTTTTCACCACTGAGAATAATGTTTGCTGTGGGTTTCTCATATATGGCCTTTATTACTTTGAGGTATGTTCACTATGTTCCCAATTTCTGAAGTGTTTTTAGCATAATTGGGTGTTGATTTTTGTTGAAAGACTTTTTCTATTTTCTCAGTCATCTATTGAGATGATCATATGGTTTTTATTCTTCAGTTTGTTAATATGGTGTATCGCATTGACTGATTTGTGTATATCAAAGAATCCTTGCATCCCTGGGATAAATCCCACTTGATCATGGTGTATGATACTTTAAAGTGTTGTTGGATTCTGTTTGCTAGTATTTTTTAAGGATTTTTGCATCTATGTTCATCAATGATATTGGCTTGTAGTTTTCTTTTTTTGTAGTATCTTTGGCTGGTTTTGGTATCAGGGTAATGGTGGCCTCATAGAATGAGTTTGGGAGTTTTCCTTCCTCTGCTATTTTTGGAAGAGTTTGAGAAGGATGGTTGTTAGCTCTTCTCTAAATGTTTGGTAAAACTTAGAGAAGAGCTAATCCAGAGTTAAGCCATCTGGTCCTGGACTCTTGTTTTTTGGAAGATGTTTTAATCACAATTTCAATTTCATTACTTGTGATTGGTCTGTTCATATTTTCTATTTCTTCCTGGTTCAGTCTTGAAATGTTGTAGTTTTTCTAAGAATTTGTCCGTTTCTTCCAGGTTGTCCATTTTATTGGTATATAGTTCCTTGTAGTGCTCTCTTATGATACTTTGTATTTCTGTGAGGTCAGTTGTAACTTCTTTTTTCTTCCTAATTTTATTGATTTGAATCCTCTCCCTTTTTTTCTTGATGAGTGTGGCTAAAGGTTTATCAATTTTGTTTATCTTTTCAAAGAACCACCTTTTACTTTTATTGATCTTGCTATTGTTTTCTCGGTTTCTATTTCCTTTATTTCTGTTCATATCTTTATGATTTCTTTCCTTCTACTAACTTTGGGCTTTGTTCGTTCTTCTTTCTCTAGTTGCATTAGGTGTAACATTAGGTTGTTTAATTGAGATTTTTCTTGTTTCTTGACGTAGGATTTTATTGTTATAAACTTCCCTTTTGGAACTGCTTTTGCTGCCTCCCACAGGTTTTGGGGCATCGTGTTTTCATCATCATTTGTTTCTAGGTATTTTTGTATTTCTGCTTTGATTTCTTCAGTGATCTCTTGATTCTTTAATAGCGTGTTGTTTAGCCTTCATGTGTTTGTAACTTTTACCTTTTTTTCCTGTAATTGATTTCTAATTTCATAGCATTGTGGTCAAAATATGCTTCATATGATTTCAATTTTCTTAAATTTACCGAGGCTTGATTTGTGACTGAAGATGTGATCTACCCTGGAGAATGTTCCATGAGCATTTGAGAAGAAAGTGTATTCTGCTGCTTTCAGGTGGAATATCCTGTAAATATCAATTAGGTCTATTTGGCCTATTGTGTCATTTAAAGCTTATGTTTCCTTATTTATTTTCTGTCTGGATGATCTGTCCATTGGTGTAAGTGGGGTGTTAAAATCCCCCACTCTTTTTGTGTTACTGAAAATTTCCCCTTTATGGCTCTTAGCATTTGCCTCATGCATTGAAGTGCTCCTATGTTGAGGGCATAGATATTTACAATTGTTATATCTTCTTCTTGAGCTGATCCCTTGATCATTATGTAGTGTCCCTCCTTGTCTCTTGTGATAGTCTTTATTTTAAAGTGTATCTTGTCTGATATGAGTATTACTACTCCAGCTTTCCTTTGATTCCCATTTGCAGGGAATATCTTTTTCCATCCCCTCACTTTCAGTTTGTGTGTGTCCCTAGTTCTGAAATGGGTCTCTTGTAGACAGCATATATACGGGTTTGTTTTGTATCCATTCAGCTAGTCTGTATCTTTTGGTTGGAGCATTTAATCCATTTACATTTAAGGTAATAATAGATATGTATATTCATATTACCATTTTCTTAATTTTGGGAGGTTTGTTCTTGTAGGTCTTTTTTTCTTTTCTTGTGTTTCTTGCCTAGAGAATTCCTTTAGCATTTGTTGTAGAGCTGGCTTTGTGGTGTTGAATTCTCTTAGCTTTTGCTTGTCTTTGAAACTTTTGATTTCTCCGTCAAATCTGAACAGAGTCCTTTCTGGATAGAATAGTCTTCATTGTAGGTTTTTCCCTTTCATCCCTTTAAATATGTTCTGCCACTCGCTTCTGGCCTGCAGAGTTTCTGCTGAAAAATCAACTGGTGACCTTGTGGTGATTCCCTTGTAGGTTATTTTTTGCTTTCCCTTGTTGCTTTTAATATTTTTTCTTTGTATTGAATTTTTGTTAGCTTGATTAATATGTGTCTTGGCATGCTTCTCCTTGGGTTTATCCTGTATTGAACTCTCTGTGCTTCCTGAACTTGAATGCCTATTTCCTTTCCCATGTTAGGGTAGTCTTTGACTGTAATCTCTTCAAATATTTTCTCATGTCCTTCCATTCCTGTTCTTCTTCTGGGACCCCTATAATTCAAATGTTGGTGTATTTAATGTTGTCCCAGAGGTTTCTGATACTGCCCTCAATTCTTTTAATTCTTTTTTCTTTATTCTGCTCCTCAGCCTTTATTTTCACCATTCTATCTTCCAGCTCACCTATTCATTCTTCTGCCTCAGTTATTCTGCTGTTGATTCCTTCTAGTGTATTTTTCATTTCAGTTATTGTGTTGTTCATCACTGATTGTTTGTTCTTTAGTCTTTGTTAATCTTCTCGATCTGTGCCTCCATTCTATTTCCAAGATCTTAGGTCATCTTTACTAGCATTACTCTGAGTTATTTTTTATGTAGATTGCCTACTTCCTCTTAATTTATTTGAGCTTGTGAGATTTTACCTTGCTCCTTCATCTGCAATGTATTTCTCTGTCATCTCACTTTGTCTAACCTACTGAATTTCTGGTGTTCTTTCCACAGGCTGCAGGGTCATAGTTCCTCTTGCTTCTGTTGTCTGCCCCCTGGTGAGTGAGATTTGTCCAGGGTCTTGTGTAGACTTCTTGGTGGGAGGTCCTGGTGCCTTCTCTCTGGTGGGTGGTGCTGAGTCTTTTCCCTCTGAAGGGCAGGGTCTCATCAGTTGTTGTATTTTGGGGTGTCTGTGAGTTTAATACATTAGACAGCCGGCCTACTGATGGGTGGGGCTGTGTTCCTGTCTTGCTGTTTGTTTGGCATGAGGTGTCTAGCACTGGAGCCTGCAGGCTTGGTCTTTGTGCTGATATGGATACTTTTGGGAACATGCATGCTGATTAATATTCACTGGACCCAGGAATTCTCTGGTGGTACAGCATCCTGGACCCTACATTCCCAACCCAGAGGTCCGGGCCTGACCTCTGTCCAGGGAACCAAGCGTCCACAAGCAACACAGTGTGGCCCGGGAGAAAAGAGAGAAAAGGAAAGAAAAGAAAAGGAAAGGAAAGAAAACAAGCACATGAACAAGACCCGAGACAAATAGCAAAAATAGCAGCAAACAAACAGCAGCAAACAACAGCACAGCACACAGATACACACACATTCAGAAAAAAGAGAAAAATAAAATAAATCAAAGTAACAGACCAACAAAGAAAAGAATTCTAGTATGAGAACAGCCAATAAGGACTAAACTAACAAAAACAAAGAGTGAAAAATAAAAACAGAAAGAGAACAGACAACACAAAAGGGAAGGAAACAAAATATACACATAAAAACAATGAAAAAAATAAATAAAGAACAGATAACAAAGAACAAAAACAAGGGAATAAACCACAAAGCAACAAAAAAATAAAGTAAAAAAAGAAAAAGAAAACATTATAAGTATTTAAACAAGATAAAATAATAAGAATAAAAATCAAAAATAAAAGAAAAGGTAATAAAAGCAACAACACCAACAACTGAACAAAATGAAACAAACAAAAAATAATATTAGTACTAAGAATATTTTCCTGGGGCCTCCTCTATCAGTGTCCTTGCTCCCACCCTGAGTCAGAACCAATCCCCAGAAGGCCCTCCAATACCTCTAGGTAGGTCTTTGGACCTGCTGTGGGCACTGTGGAGCCAGCACAGACTCTTACCTGGCCTGATTCCTGAGTGTACTTGTTCCCAGAGTCCAGTGCTGTGAAGGCTAGACCAATCTCAAATGTTGAAACATTCATCTATTCAGGTATTACACAGATGCAGGATTTACCCCACAGATCTTGGGTATTTAATCCACAGCTATACAGCTGCACGGAAAGATTTCCATTCCTCTTCCTTAGTCACACCTCCCCTGCGGCTCAGCTTTGGTTTTGACCCCACCTCTGCATGTGCACCACCCTCAGGTGTCTGTTCCTTGCTCAGGCAGGAGGAAGCAAAAGCAGCAGCTGCTTAGGGCACACTTATTCACTCTTGCTGGGGCCTGGGTACTGCTGCCACAATTGAAGTGTCTGCCAGTTGCCTGCAGCAGAGGGTCCTGCAGGCATTTGGAACAGACTGGCGCTGGCAAATGGGAGCGGTGGCGGCCCCGCACCCTGTGCACCTCTCAACAATGGAGCCTCACTTTTCAGGCAGACCACACTTCCTCTAGGGACATTCCTGGCCACACATACACTCACTCCCATCCCCTCTACTGTATCCACACAGCCCACACAATTCCTCTCCCCTAATCTGTTCTCCCAGCCCCACACTTCAACACTCTTCTCCCACCAGCATCGGAAGACTCTTATCTCAGGCAGGGGCACCCAGGACTTAGTCCCAAGGAGGCCTTGGGATGGGTGGCCCTCAGGGCCCTGGAACCCACATGGGTGAAGGAGACCCTAGGCCAATGGGGGAGCAGGCCAGCTCATATGGGAGCTTCTCCTAGTGCCCACAGAGGCCAAAGAAGCCAGAGGTTAAGAAAAGGGGTTGTAATGGTGGCTCTGCCCCTTGTGTGCCCCTCAACAATGATGCCTTGCTTTTATGGTATCTCAGTCTTTTTCTGCAGACTTTCCTGGTTGTGGGACTTGTTACTCCTGTCCCTTCAGGCTGTCTTTTCACAGCCAACAGCTGTCCCTTCCCTGAGTCTGCACTCCATACCCCACTTTCCAGCACCCAGGCCCCTTTCACAACAGGGAACTCATGATTCAGGAATGCACAGAGCTGCAGTGTAGACCCTGAATGCAGTTCTTACTTTGTCCTGCCTTCCACAGACTGTCAGCTGTGTTCTCCTTTGATCCCCTGAAAGTCCTTTTCTATCCTAGCTGATTTTCCCACCATGAGGGAGTTTTTCTGAGTGTGGGGACTTCCGCTCACCTTCAGCTTCCCACTGGGGTTGCTGGTCCTTTTTTTGATTCCTTTTTTCTTCTCTTTTTCATTTTTTTTAGGTGTCTGAAGTCTTCTGCTAATGTTCAGCAGGTGCTCTATGGGAATTGTTCCATCTGTAGATGAATTCCCTATGTACCCATGGATTCTGTGTCCTCCTATTCCACCATCTTGACTCCCCAGATATCTCTTCAAGATAATGATTTCCTTTCCTTTGGATATATACCCAGAAGTGGGATTGCTGGATCATATGGTAGTTCTTTTTTTAATTTCTTGAGGAAACTCCATACTGCTTTCCATCGTGGTTGCACCAATTTATATTCCCACCAACAGTACACAAGGGTTTATTTTTCCCCACATCCTCAACAGCATTTGTTATTTTTGTCTTTTTGATAATAGACATCCTAACAGGGGTGAATTGCCCTCTTCATTTATTTTATTTTATTTTTTTTATAAGAATGCTAACCATAAGATCCACCCTCTTGGTAGAATTTTAAGTATACTATATGGTATTGTTAATTATAGGCATAATTTGAATTTCTTATTTTGATTAATATCTTAACTTCTTAGAGGACATGTTCAAATTTTCTTACAGAAAATAATTAAAGGTTATATTTTCTGACTCCCTTGGATGTCTGAAATATCAGGTGTCTGCACACAGCAATGAAAATCCTTAATAAGTGTCCAATATCAACCGGATCTGATCTTGTTTCTCATCAAAATATTGATCTCTTTACCTTGTTCCTTGGAACTCTATTTGGAGTTATTTAATCTGTCCTCTACTAAATTCATTCTCTGTTATATCTTCTATATCATGGAAAGACTACACTATAATTTTTAATTGCAAAATCTTGTCTTTCACATTATAAATTTTCTTATCCAAGATCTTTTTCTCTTTATGACTTAATACTGCATTTTATTTGATTCACTGTATACTTGTGTGTATAGAAAAGTGCAAATTAGAATTTTTAAAAGTATATTTTTCCTTGTAGTAAATATATTTCAAGGGAAGACACCTATGATGATCTCAGAACTCTTATTTTCTACTGAACTGTGATATAATTTCAAAAGCATGGTGATTCCTTTTTACTTATCTTTGCATAAGGAAGTCCATGTTTACCCAGGATTGACTTAAAGTCAGTCTGGAATTGAGAATGATGTGGGCCTCTAATTCTTTCATTTTCAAATTTAAAAAGTAAAAAAACTATCATAGCTTTACTTGACTAGCTTTGGTATTCTGCAGACTAGGAATGGTGGAAATGGAGTCTTGAGTCAGAACACTGGGCAATCATTTCAGGTAAATTTGCCTCTGATCCAAAGTATCTCCCATTGTGTGGTAGTTAGTCTATTCTCACTGTAGCCACCTCCTCTCTGAGTTGAGGGCTGTCAATCGTATTCTCCTGGGTCTCCTCCAACTGCTTTCTAGTACTCTTTCATTATAAGATAATTAAACAGCTATATTCAACTCACTGTCTTGCCCAGAAGTCCAGAACTGTGGTATGTATGTTAAAAATTAAGTTGTGAAATAGGACTTGGGAGTCAGATAACCTGTCTACCTTTTTTAGCTATGTGCCTTTTGGAAAATGATCTAACTTTTCTGAGTCTCAGTTTCCCAATCTGTAAATTGAGAGAAACTACTTTTTCTTCTGCAGGGCTGCTGTGAGGTTTCTGTGAGATATCAAAGCACTGCCAGTCCATGGCAAAGACCTTCAATCAACAATGGTGTGTGTGGTTTTCTACTGAACCAGATTCCTACTAGAAACCTTTTCAAAGCATGCCACAGGTCCACCACTCCCAAACAACATCCAGGACCTTCTTTAGTTACTAGCCTCTGTGATGCTTTTGTATTTTGCACAGCTCTTAGTCAACGCTTGCACTTAGTAGGTACTCAATAAATAGTTTAAAATTAGTATGATGGATCTAATTTGGGGTGCCTTTGGGGATTAGTGAATCATCTTCTGTGATAGTTTCTCATGTCTTGTTTTTATATAATTAGCTTTTTCCCATAGTTGTACTTTAATAGGGAAAGAATTAAAGAAATAAGGCCACTGGGAATGAGAGCCTAAGGAGCAACTAGACTAAAGAGAAGGAATAAGTGAACATTCTTCGTGTGAGCATAGTGTAAAGAACTAGAAGTCCTGGAAGTTGCCCACTACCTCTTTTGCACATGTGCCACATTCCCTGTGAGATCAGTAGCAATCTTGTCCTTTCCTGAGCACTGGCACTAATCCCTGTCCTAAACAGCCTTGGATATGGGAAGAAGGAGAAGGAAAAAGTGGATTTAATGAAAATGCTTCTGTTACCAAATACGTTTCTGCTGCCTTTGTGCTGTATCCTGTCAGTACCCAACCATATGTTGTTAGAAACACTCCCTAAAGTGTGTTTTTTTTAAACTACTTTGCAGTTATAATGGGTAATTGTGATCTGCTTCACAGCTAGAAATGCATGAAAGTGACTCCTATGATATCACCAAGCTTCAAAATGCATTAAAGGACCGAGATGGAGGAAGAAAGGAAGCTGATCTCTACTCCCTCCTCTCTATAAATCACAGTGGGTACCTCTAATAGTTTAAGTCAGAAGGGAGCACTAGGCCAGTTGCTTCTAGTCAATATTAGGCCATCAGACTCTTGAGCTGTGCTTTTATAACTGCCCCTCTCCATGGCCCCTTTTTCCACCTTTAAAGATGAGTCACTGTGTCTAGACTTCAGGGCATCTTAACTTCCCTCCAGCCACAAAGTTCATCTACAACTACAACTGAGGCCTGCAGAGGCTCCCTCCAGTGGGCACTCCAGCTCTGTCAATCAGGTAAGAAACAGCCGGCACTAGCTGCAGCAGTTTGATTAACTGATCCTCTACATTAAGCAGAAAACTTTAGGAGAAACTGCCCTAATAGACTGGGTTATCTACATGCTTAAACATCCTGGGAGAGCTTTCTCCATCTTTGCAGTAGATCATTCCCATTGGCTTCATGGCCTAAGAAGACCCACTAACATTTACAGACTGCAGACAGAATCCCAGCTACAGTCGCCTACTCCTCTGCCCTAGAATCAGAGATACGAGGATGCCAAAGGGTGGTATTTCTGAAACACGCTCGCTCTGATCCCAAGTCACACAGCTAGTTGACCTCAGGTTCCTCATCTTTAAAATGAAGGGAATGGACTAGATGCCATTCTAAGGCTCTCTAGCTTTGACATTTTATGAGTTTATGACACACAAATTTGTTCAAACATTACTTTGCATATTACTTGCTATCTTTCTAGTGAGCAATACAAAGTTAGTACAAGTCACAGATATAAAATTACAGAATCCCTTCACCCTGTTAAAAGCTAAACTGAGGCATATTAAAATTTTATCTGTTGGAATCAAGCACTACTAAACTGTAAGTGGCAGCAGTGCTGTGCCAACTGGAGCTGGGGAGAGACTTTATAGAGAAGAGGCTGAAGCAAAGTAATGAAATTATTGATTGGCTGTAGCATAAAGTCTGGTTAGTTCTTTGTGATTGGTTATCCTTAGTTTTCAATTTCCCAACTTGAAGCACTTACATGCTTGGATTTTGGTTTGCTTATGCAGCCTCCCCAGCACTAGAGCCCCCCTGTCTAATGGCCTCCTTGTTTAATTAATGTAACACCACTAACACTTTAGAGGAAAACTTAGACTAAGCCCACACTCATCCTCCTGAGGCAGAGGAAGGTTTTACCCTGGGACCTGGGTTTGCCTGTAGCTGTTGCTCCAGGTTCTGCCTTTTATCAGCTAAATGACAAAGGGAAGTCTGCTTAAAACTCTTGAACTGGTTTCCATGTTTATAATGTGAGAGTCAGTTTGTTGTAAAGATATAATTCATATATGAAAAGTACCTGGGAACATAGTAGGTTCTCAATAATTAACAGGCACGCATCTGTTCTGTGATATTGGGTGATTCTCTCCCCCTCCACTCCCATTTCTTCACATTTCACAAGTGGAGCAAGAGTTGGATGAGCTCAGGACCTGCCTGGTCCCCGATTTCTCACGTTCTTGCAGAGCCCTAAAAGAGGACTCCAACAAAATATATTCTATTTATTTGACACATTTCAATCTCACTTCCTCAATTTGGGTTCTCCATACAGTTTTACTTTCGGAAACAGTTTGTTCTGTGACAAAAGGTTTGCAAAAATACAGGGATAATTGCTAAAGTTTCTCTCTTTTTGACAGTAATTCAATGCCTTTAACAAAATTTATAATCTTTTTGTACCTAAGTGTTTATATGTGTTGTTAGACCATAATGTAAAAGTATATAAACATTTTCATATGTTCTACCAGATCAAATATGGTACATATGATAATAATCAGAACCACCAACCTAACATATTGTGAAAATGCCACATATGCATTTAATTATAGTTTCTGTTTTTCAAGCATGCATTCAGGGAAAGGAGGAAGTGGCTTTCTATTTAACTTCTTTGCTGCTAACAGAGCATGCATGCATTTTGGCAAGTTTCCTGGGGAACATCTGTTTAAAAGGGAACATTGGGGAGTTAATCGACATCTACCAAGCCTGGGCAACTGCTCTATGGCACATGCTGTCTCTGTTAAACTTAACTGTGTATCCCTTTAAGCAGAGTCACAAAACATACTATTGATTCAGCTCTTTGAATAAAAAAGCAGATCACAAGCAAAACTTAAACTGGTTTATTTACAGAAGAGCTTTATGAAGTTGGTAAACAACTTAGACTCTTTTTCCAAAAGAATTATTTGTAGAAGACGCCAATGCTGGGGTGGGGATAGGGTTATGGGGTGGGGTTTGTAAATGGCTTGCGGATGTTTCCACTGGTTCATACCAAAGGAATGAATGGAAAAAGGCTCCTTAGAACTGTGTGGCAGGGGTGGAGAAGGGATGGGATGGAGAATGAAACAAACTAGCACTTTGACATTGCCTCAGTTCTGGTTGGAGGAAGCATGATGAAGGATTTGAAAAATAATAAAGAGCCCAACAACTTAGAGGAGTTGGCTGGACAGATATAAAGAGAATGGAATTAAATCTTCCATTTCTCAGATAGGTTTGACAAGGAATGTGCTAATGGTTTACAGATGAAGTAAGACTAAGTGACAGAATGAATAGTTCCATGCTACTTGGAAACTTAGTGGGAATGTTAGAATTTGAACTCAATGCCTTGCTCTAAATCCTGACATTCATTTTTTTAAACTGCAGATATAAGTTTTTCCCCACTTCATAACTAATTGTACCACAGTAAGGACACTTAAGACTCTGGTGACGGGTAAAGGACAAGACGCTGAGTTAAATTTGAGTTCTGGATAACAATATTGTTTTTTTGGCTAAATCTGGCAACTCTGGTCAGACAGTAATGTAAAATGACAGAAAGCCACAACTAGTCCAAATAAGGCAAGCAAGCCTAAAACAGGACCAATGCAAAAGGCAAAGCTAGAAAGAGAAATCATGTAGAAGGGTAAAAACAGGAAACCACAAACTCCAAGGGAAGAATAAAATGGTAGGAGACTGGGGATGGTTGGTAAAGAGGAATCAGGAACTGGAAGATTTGCAAACCCAGCAGAAAGAAGCCAAAGCAGAAAAAGAGATAGAAAGTAATTTAGCAGAACTTTGATAAGGCACATACTAGGGCCTCATGACCAAAGTGATTATATTAGTTCAGGCTGTGATAGCAAAGTACAGAAATGTACTTCCTCAGAGCTCTGGAAGTTAGAAGCCTGAGATCAAGGTGTCAGCAGGGTTGATTTCTTTTGACGTCTCTCTCATTGACTCGGAGTTGGCCATCATCTTTCAATGTCTTCTCATGGTCCTTTCTCTGAGCGTGTCTGTATTCTAATATCCTCCTCTTGTTAAGATGCCAGTCATATTGGTTTAAGGCCAACCCATATGACTTCATTCTACCTAATTACCTCTGGAAAGGCCCGGTCTCCAAATACAGTCACATTCTGAGGTACTGGGGGCTAGGACTTCAACATAGGACTTTTAAGAGGACATAATTCAGTACATCACATGTTATACTCCCAAAATTGCAATCAACTCAGTTCATTTTTGCAAGCATTTATCACCACTTAAAATAGGTAATCTTGTGCCAGGTGTTGGGGAAACCAAGATTAATAGGGCATGATTCCTGCTTTCAGTGTGCCATGTAGTGGGGAGTCAGGCACATACATAAGAAAATTGGTTTAGAGAAAACAGATCTAGGTCAAATCCTGGAGCAGCTCACTGGCTAAGTGAGCTTGGACAGTTTTCTGATCTGATAAAAGGTGTAATTACATCTAGTAGTAGTCTTGAGAATTAGCAATATTAATTTCAAGCCCAGTTCCTGGTGCATAACGGTAGCTCTTACTACTACAAAGGATTCGGAAAACACACAGGGAGATGATAACTGTTACAACTAGGAAAAATTAGACCACTTCCTCCCCAAAGTCATCATTAGAGCTGAGCCTTAAAACACCAGCAGGATTTTGCTAGGTGGAGAATGGGGCTAGACCATAATACAAATATGAAACAGCAAGAGGCACACACGTATTTTGATATGCCTAGAGCAGAGCAGGGCTGATGTGGGTGGCAGAAAATAAGGCCAGAAAAGAAAGTTGGTGCTACATTGTGAAAGGTCTTCAGTATCATGATAAAATATCTGAAGGTTTTGCTACAGGCAAAGGAAAACATTGATGCTTCTGTGTAGTTTTGTTTATTGATTTTGTTGTTATTGGCAGTTTATTTGTTTTTATTATTTTCATAGAGAATTAACTGCTTTTCAAAGGTGATATATGGGAATGCCTGACTATAATGGAAATGAAAGGAAAGTTAATAAAAAGAATAGCTCTTGTCTAAGGCAAATTCTGGCAAGCTGCGTATACTAGGACTAGATCTGTCCCTTCCATAGTATCAATGGATAAAACAATTCTTTCAATTTCTGCAATGACAAAACAAAATGAAAATCTCTCTGCCCTTGCCTCTGCCTAACTCTCCCCACTCAGTACATAAGTACACTCAGATCTCTCATGTCTTCTAAAAACAAATCCCTCTTTTGATTTTCCATCTTCTCTTTGCCTACTATTCACTTTAATTTTTGTCATTGTTCTTGTTATAAATGGAAAAAATGTTTCTTATCAAGTGATATGTCTTTATTTCAAATAAATTAGAAAATATAAGGGAATTAAAAACAAATTTTTAGTAATTCCCTCCAAACACCCAAAGATAATTTACTCTTCTGCATAGGTACGCACATATTTATTCTCACAGTATGTGGTGTGGTCAAACTATACATTCTATTGGGTGATGCTTTTTATTGAAGAAACATATAGAAAATTATTCAGCTAAATGTTACTAACTTCCAGCAAAAAATAAAATATCTTTGTCTCCCCATGAGCCTTCCTCTCCCACCAAGGTCACCATGCCTGATTTTGAACACGAGGTAAGGTATTTGCTGTTCATATAGTGTGTACTGTTTCCTAACTGGCTTCTTTAATTCCACATTATATTTGTGAGGTTCATCCACGCTATTTATTGCATATAGCAGTGGTTATTCATTTTGCATTTCTGCAGAATAATTTACTGTATGAATCCACCACTATTTATCTATTCTTCTGTTCATGAGTATTTGCATTGTTTTCTTTCTTGGGTTATGAATAGTGTTGCTATGAAGGTTACTGTACACATATTTTGGAGCACATTTGCATACATTTCTTTAGGTATATATTTAGCAAAGGAATTGCTGGGTTAAGAGAGTATGCAAACGGTTTTCAAAACTGATTATACTAATTGGCTTTCCCTACAACTTTATATAAGTTTCTAATTGCTCCATATCCTACGCACCCTTGGTATCATCTGTCTTCTTAATTTTAGCCATTCTGGTGGGTGTGCAGTGGTAGTTCATGTTTCTTTTTTTACTTGCATTTCCTTGACTATGTATGAGATTGAGCATCTTTTCATATGTTTATTGGCTAATTGGATATCTCCTTTTTCGCAATATTATGAAGACTTAAGTCTTGTCCATTTTTTCTAGTAAATTCTCTGCCTTTTTGTTATGATTTGTTCTTTATATATTCTGGATTCGAGTGCTTCATCAGATGTATTTGTTGCAAATATCTTCTTACACACTGTGGTTTGCTTTTTAAAATCTCATAAAGTTATATAGATGAATGAAATTTCTTAATTTTAATAAACTTGACTATATCAATCTTTTCCTTAATGTCCAGTAATTTGTAAGTCCTGTTTACAAAATATTTATCTATGCCAAGTGGTAAAGATATACTTCTATGTTGTCTTCTAGAAGTTTCCTTGTCCTACTTTTAATATTTAGATGTACAATCCCTAGAATTGATTTATTTATATGATGTGAGGTAGGGGCTAAATTTAATTTTGTATGTTTATTTCTATATCCAAATAACCCAGTATCATTTATTGAAAAGTCCATTCATTCCTCATTCTGCAGTGTCCTCTCAGTAGAATTTTTTTGTAATTCTATTGTTCATGTGTTTGGGCCTATTTCAGGATTCTCACTCATCTTTCTATAGATCCAAATTTACATGTAGCTCTTTTGATTTTCATTTTAAATTTAATAAAATTAGAAATTTACTTATTTATTTATGTCCCACTAGCCATACTTCAAGTGCTCAGTAGCTACATATGGCTAGTAGTTACCAGGACAGTGCAGATATGGAACATTTCCATCATATAGAGAGTTCTATTGAACAACATCACTACAGATCAGTACTGTCTGTTTCCATAGCTCTTATCACTATCTGAGGAAATCTTATTTTCATTTGCTTATTGTCTTTGTCCACTCTTAGACTATAAGCTCTATAAATGCAAAAACATGGCCAATTCACTGTTATATGTACAAATTCCAGAACAGTTCCTAGTACATGATATTTGTTGAATGAATGACTAATATTCTGATGTGTCCTGTGAAGCCTAGACTGCTTTCTGAACCCATTATATCCAATCTCAGTGATACTCCCCAAGATTCAGAGCAGAGAAAGGCACCTTGTCATTTTGAAAAGTTTGGAGTGTCCCACATCTGGTACTTATAATGGTTGTTGATTAAGACAATGTTATTCCTGCAGACATGTATAATACTGATAAAAGCTATCTTTCTTTTGAGTACTTATTTGTATTACAGGCTGTTCCAAAATTTACATTAATTAACTCATTTAATGCTTATAACAACCATATGAATAGGTACTGTTATTATCTCCATTTTATGGATGAGAAAACTAAGAAACAAAGTAGTTCAGTGACTTGTCCAAGGTCACCGCACCAGAGAACAGAGGCACCCAGATTTGAACCCAAATGTCTGCTGCAGAACCTGAGCTCATAATGACTGACATTAGTGCCTCTCAATATAACCGTAGCAGTCTTCGACTTATTTTTGTTTGTTTATTCATCTACTTAAAAAATAATACAATTGTTGAACAGTGCCAGGTAGTGTCTTCAGCTCTGTGTTTTTCGCTCTTTGCCACCTCTGTTCTCTCTTCAGAGTACAGGCCATATTTTGATTGATTTATAACCTCAATCCTAATGGTTATTTAGATATTCCCACTTATAGGTTGCATTCCCAAGAAACAGAGTAGGAATTTTACTGCACCAAGGAGTGCTTTTAAGAGAAATACTGTGAGAGAGGCAGGATAGGGAAGGATGGGGCAAGTCTATTTAAGAATGTGGTCCCAGCTGGTGTCCAGCTTCAGGCTGATCCCTTGGGAAGCTCTGGGGTATGAATTACACTGTGATCAATGGGACAGGTCCTATATACAACTTTAGTCAGTTATTGGCAGCAGGCTGCCCTGGAGTGCATGTGTGTCTGTGTGTGTGTGTTTGTGTGTGTGCACGCACGCGTGCATGTGTGCATCAGAATAACCTTCAGGGAGAATACTCCTATTTAGATCAGCTTAGGGAAATTATCTGGAGAAGGCAACTATAAGCCGTTAGCCATCAAAAGCTGGGGGCTAGGTATACTGACCAGGAAAATAGGATCTTGACCAGGGTCACTGACAGCATCCACTGTCCTCACTCCACCCCCATTAAAATGTTCCTATTTTATTTATTACTTAAGACTAGTATGAAATAGTGTTCAGCATGTTCATGCAGTTGACTGGTTTTGTGTGGATTTCACAAAACACTTTCACAGCCCTGATTATTGCTGCTGTGTCTTTGCTTTAGGAATACATATGTTTCATGCTTTTAAAGATTTCCAAATGGAATGAGATCAGAATGAAATAAGAACACCCTACAAGCTATTTTAAATAACAGCTAGTAAATAAAAACATCTGGTAGATGATTAAGAGCCACATCTTGAACCTCAGCAAAGACTGTGTGATGAACCTTTATGGAGGAGCATACACATTAGCAGCTTTTTCAGTGATTTTGGTGTCTAGCAGGGAGCTCAGGAAATGTAGGCAGGAGGATGTGGAGTCATTTGGAGAGCTCAGTGGGATGAGAGGGCACAGAGCATGGCTCCCCCTGTTTCATTGATCTTTATACTGTGTTCTATTTATATTCTTTAGAAGAGTAGTTATGAAAAACCAGATATTACATTCATTGGCTGTGAATGTGACACCAGCATCTGCTTGCTTTGACTTGACGTCTCTGGTTGGAACCATCGGGAATGCTTTATCCCATATCTTCTCTTTGGAAACATGAACAACAACAAAAAAAACATCAAAGGCCTGAAACACCTGTGTAACCTCTTCTACGCCATGGAACAGCCACATAAACTGATTCTAAAAATGAAGCCCTCTGTTCCTTGCCTCCCTTTGAAGATGCTGGAAAGGAGTGATCACACAGGGCTCTGATAGCCTGTGAAGTTCTTATCTCCTGCCTAGCTATCCTGAGATGTCAGGAGAAAAATCCTTAGTGCCTCTAAAAGCAAGAGCTAAGAGCAGGAATGTTGAGTGTCAAGAAGTATCATTTTCCCATCCACACTACAGCCTCACTTGAAAGGTCAAAGCAAATAAAATCTTTTGGTACCGTTTTGGTAATGAATATTTAGAGCAAACCCCACTGTGCCTGTATGACTTTATTCTCAGTTTTCCAAAATGAGATATAACTTGTTTCAATTGCTTAAAACAGAGGGGCAAACCACTTATGATGAATGCATTCTGTTCGAAATCCATTTCCTTCATCATTTTATTACATTGAATGCTCTGAGCTAGGCAGTATTATTTTCCCATTCTGCTTTTGCAAAACTGCCCACTCTTGGAGTTCTTGTGGCTGTGAGCTCTAGATTAGCGTCATTGTTTTTCTTTTCTTCTACTTTCCTGGCTACAAGGACTTAACACTTTCCTCACCTTTGAGTAGCAGGATGGCACCACAAGGAAGGTAGAATAAAATGGATGATTAAACAATCCTGTGCAGCAAGGGGGCAATATTTCAATATCAAATATTGCTACCCATATACCTCAACAGAATGTGCTAAAGTAAACAAAATGATAGCATAGTTACAGTAGTTCCAATTATGTTAATTAGACTGCATACATGCTTCACTGATAAGCAACTGTACTGCAAAGAAACTCCATAAGCCTAGTACTTGAGCCTTTAGTGCTACTATTTTCTTGGGTAACATTTACCCTCTCACAATTTTTTTCTTTCTTTTGTAATACTTCTGTTGGAAAAAAATTCAGGGATGTGCTACCTCACATTTGTAGAGAAGCCAGACAATCTATACCTGCTATGTTCCTCTGTGTTTTGTTTCCTTTCTCCTCAAACCTCAAATGAAAAACATTAACATGTTCCATCTGCCAAATTAAAATCCATCTTAAGAAAATGGATTTGCTTTTCAGTTCACTCCAAAACACATTCTCTGCTTTGATATCACCCATAAAAAGAATCCCTGAGGGAAGAGGTTACCAAAAGCTATTATTCACATAGCAGGCTGCATTTGGGGGGAACTAAAGATAGGGGAATCTGGTACTGCTCCCAAGTATTTTATCTTGGTGGGTTTATGGGAAACCTGATCGTTTTAACAAAGAAGGTCACGGATTGCTAAGATATGGAAGATATAAAAAGAAAAATCATAACAAAAAATTAAATGCTCAGAAAGGGAAAATTTTATTTGCAAGCTAATTAGAACCATTTAGATTTTAAAATTTAGTGCTAATGCAATTAAACAATGATTTAAGTATGAAGCAATCAAAAAACTCATCAATAAAATAAAAAGTAGTCTAACGCCTAAGTCAACCAAGGGATTTGAAGAGTAAAAAGAGCTCGTGTCTAGTTCAGATATTGTCTATGAGACATTGTCATAATAGTGTAGTAAATAATTACTTCAAAAAGAAAAACTAAGGAGTTGTTTTCATCCCCAAAAGATTGCCAAGAAGTTAACAATCTAAATGAATGCTTATAAAATCAGAGGATAAAATGAGTATATTAGTATACAATCAAAGCAACACAGTAGAATATTGCTTATTTAAAAAGAAGTCTAAGTCACTTAAATTCCACCTTTGCACTTCACTCCACTCTGTCCTGTGTCTTTTATGAGCTCATTTCAACAGTTACTCACATTCTCACTTTCTCTCTATTTCTTATTTTCTACCCGTTCTTTTCCTATAAACTCTGCTTGAGTTTCTTCAATCTAAAATGATTTTCTCTTACCCTTACTTCTCTCTCTTTTTCAGAGCTCACTTCTTTCTCTTCTTGCCAAATCTCTTGAAAGGATGGATGATAATCATCTTCTTCAACTTCCTTACTTTCACTATCAGTGCTAAGTAAAAATTGCACGGGATTAGATTTTTAAATAAATCAGCATTCACTTGTCAAAACAAGGCTAAATTCTCTTTGGTTCTGCCTAGTTATCAATGCAATTAGGTTGACTTTTAGTACCAGTAACCCTAAAATAAGCTCTTTATATGCCATTGCATGAGTTTTTTTTTTTTTCCCATAACATTGCCTATTGAACAAAAAGAAACACTAAGGAAAGCACAAGTGTACTAAGAATATAAATAAGAGACAAGTGTGGCCTATAAAAATATCATAGAACAAAAATATATGCCCTGGAGGGAAAGATTTTTTTTTAAATGCTGAACTGATTTTGTGTAGACAAGAAAAGCTAAGAGTTGGTGACTAAACACCTGTAATTATGTGAAAGATTATTAGGAAGGATATGTTGCCAGCTGCTCTCTGCTCTGCTGAGGGTAGAAGGATGAGATTAAATTATAACCAGAAAGATTATGTTAGACATAAGGAAGAACACCATAGCTTTGGGAGGGGGTGATATTCTCTAAATTGAATTATCAAGGGATAGTGTAAAATCCTCACTATAGAATTGTAAAATGTTTGAAAATGGGACAGACTATTCTCTGTCTCAGATAGTTTAGTTAATTCTTTTGTAAACCTAATGAATATTTGCTTAAGAGTTGTTACTAGATGATTCTCTGCTTATGAAATACATCTGAAGATTTAGTAATGTGGATAAAATGAAAAGATAGTATTTTAATTTTGCATAAATATTTTCTTTGCCTAGAGCACAGGGTTTTTTTACTCTTTCTTACCTCAGTGCCCTATGGGTTTTTTAGCTATTGGTTTATGTACAAATGCCTCAAGTTCCTTCTAAGCTTTATTATTCTAATTTTTTCAGTTTCCACAGTAAGATGAGAGCATAACAGAAAACGTGTGCTCTTTGTCTTTCTAATTATCAAGGGTCTACGAAGACACATAGTTTGACTCCGTCATCTGCTACAGAAACACTCATAACACCATGAAGGTTAATATATTGGCTTGGAAATGCATGCCTTGGGAAGTACGCTTATGGGTGGGCTTCTCTCTTTCAGATATAGTATGAAAAGACATGAGAAACCTCTTCGTTTGCTTTTGGATTAGGGAGGCGAAAGTGATTGTGGCATAATATTAAAGTAGCAATTGATTTATCTGGATATTTATTTCCAAAATACTCAGCAATAGAGAAATCACTGGGAACCTGCAAATAAAAATGTTCTATGAGTAACTTTCAAAGAAGGCACAAATAAACTTCAAAATGTTCATGGATTTTACTCTCAGAAGTTCCTCCCAGGTAATTATTAGCCCTCCCTATGTATTCTTCTTTTAGATACTGATATATCAAATTTAAATCCCAGGCCTCAGCAAGAAAGAAGACACAATCTATGGAAAGAAGTCAGGCAAATTAAAAGAACCTGCCACAAGGGGTAAAGGCACCAAAGAAACTGCAGAGGGCACTGCTTAAAGCTGAAATCAGTCAGCAGGTATTTATCAGGCACTACTAGGTGCCAGGTGCTGGAAATAAACTGAGAAAGCCTTGGTCCTTGCCATTCTGAAGTTTATAGGCTAGGGCAGTGGGCATACTCTAATGTAAATATTATGCACAATTTTTCCACATTGTGATAAATACTAAGGAGGAAAATTACGGAGTGTCTGAAAGTTTACAACATAAAAAAACCTCCCTGAGAAAATAGAAATTTATCTGATAGTTCAAAGATGTATAGAAGGTAACTAATGTTTTGGAATATAAAGGCATAGATGAGGGATGCAAAAATGTTTCATACAGAGTATACAGCTTATGCAAAAGCCCTGAGGTAGGAAGAAGCTGAGGAAATGAAAGATCACTGTGAGGAGAGTAATAAGATGAGATGATCTAAAAAGGCTGGGATTATATTGTGCAGAAAAATATGTAACTAATAGATGTAGTGTTATGGATACTGTTTTAATACTAATGAACTTAGGGAAGCTATTGAAGGGTTTTCAGTGTGAGAGTGAGATAATGAAACCTGTATTTTAAAACCATCACTCTGAGTAAGTCAGAAAAAGAAAAATATCATATATTAATACATATATATGGAACCTAGAAAAATGGTACAGATGAACTGGTTTGCAGGGCAGAAATTGAGACACAGATGTAGAGAACGAATGTATGGACACCAAGCAGGGAAAGTGGCCGGGTGTTGTGGTGGTGGTGTGATGAATTGGGAAATTGGGATTAACATATATACACTAATATGTATAAAATGGATAACTAATAACCTGCTGTATAAAAAAATAAATAAAATAAAATTTAAAAATTAGAAAAAATAAAACCATCACTCTGGCCACAGTATAAAGAATAGATTTACTTGGGGCAACATTGGCAGCAGGAAATCAGTGAGAAGGTTATTATAGTAGTAGAGTTGAAGATGACGGTGAATTGACTAGGATGCTAACAATAAAAATGGAGAAAAGTGGAAAATTCAAAAGGCATTTAGAAGGTAAATATTTTAAAAGTAAACAAGAGATAATTAAAAGCACTTTTTTGGACTATAAATGGGGCTGTGGGAAAGGAAATTACCACAAATGACTTCCAGTATTACAGGAAACATTAAAAAAGAACTGTTTTCCGTCAGAGCTTGCAAACTTTTTTTAAGTAAAGGTCCAGATAGTAAATATTTGGGGATTTAGGGCACATGCAGGCTCTGTCACAACTATTTGACTTTGCTGGAATAGAGTGCAAGCAGTCATAGACAACGTGTAAATGAATGGGCTTGGCTGTGTTCCAATAAAACTTTATTTATGAAAACAGACAGGGGAGGAGGTTTGGCCCTGAGGCATAGTTTACCTACCCATTTTAGATGATGAACATTCTGTTTACACAGACTGTTGTTTACATTGATGGCCCTGGATCATGAAAAATAAATTTAAATTTTGTTCAGTGTTTTCTGGTGAATGAAAGCCATGCATATTTGAAATACTTTAAGAGAATCTAGTGAAAATTTCTGAAGGCAATTTAGGTGCTTAAATCCTTACCTGAATTTTTCAGATCACTAAAGCAAATATGGAATATATTTCATCCTGATAACACAGGATGAAATTGAGGTTTCAACATGTATATTGTTAACTTAGCTTCAGAAAGATCAGTTTTAAGGAGGCCTGAGTTATATTCATCTCAATTCAAAGAACTGAGACAGCAACAAATATTTGCTGATGATATCTCTCTATATCTCACTATTATATCACCTTGCTAGTGAATGATATTTCTTCTGAGTCGTAATAACTATAGAAAGAAAAAGGATTTCTTCCCAGAATTTGTGATAACCTCTCTAAAGCTTGTATTCTTGGCAACAAGTGTTTGGGTAGATAAACATAAACAAGAGCAAGTACAATTATGCAAACTCGTAGAAGACTCTGACACAAATATTTTCTCATTCAAAACAATTTTCTTAGCAATTCTACAGAATACATGTGGAAAACTTAAGTAGAAGAAGTTTTTTGGAAAATGCCTATTTGTATAGCAGTTTTTTCTTAAAACCTTCATTTTATTACAAGCATTATTAAGCACCTTCAGAATCTGTGTCCATATTCCAAACCAGATATACAACCAGATGCTTCTGTTGCCTGGACTGTATAATCTTAGAAAGCTTGAAAAATTATGGAGTTCGGTTCAATGACAACATAATTTTATTTTTACAAAGATAGTTTCTAGAAATTATATGAATATTCCCTCATTTAATATCTAACCTGATAATATATAAACACAATTTTAATACTTTTAAATTACAGAAAGATGTTAGAAAAATTGATGTCAGATCAATCAGAAAGCTATTTTGCAAAGAGTTCTTTGTTTTATGAGTTGAGAAAGCAGAATTTTTAAAGTTTTTTAATTAATTTTTATTGGCGTATAGTTGATTTACAATGTTGTGTTAGTTTCTGCTGTACAGCAAAGTGAATCAGTTATACATATATCCACTCTTTCTTAGATTTTCTTCCCATATAGGTTATTACAGAGTATTGAGTAGAGTTCTCTGTGCTATACAGTAAGTTCTTTTTAGTTATCTATTTTATAAAAGAAGTTTTAAAATTCTTGATTATTTTAAACATAATACTCATAATCAATGAGTTCTCATAGCAAATTATTTCCTGGAGAGCAGGAAACATTCTTTTTTTTAATTGGAGTATAATTGACTTACAGTATAATATTAGTTTCAGGTGTACAGCCTAGTGATTCAATATTTTTACAGATTATAATCTAAGAGAGATGACCTAACAGGAGTTTTCCTTTTCATACGATTTTATGAAGCTATGAAATCCTCAATAAGTTGTGGGTCATAGGCGTCTCTCTTGGAGCCAGCTGTGCCAGAGAAGCAGAAAAGGTTTTCTGATACTCCAATGCAACATAGTAAAGTGAGAACCTAAAACAACAACAACAACAAAAACCCACCCAGGTGCTAACTATTTAAAACCCAGTTAACTAGGCTAACGTGCTTTTTCTACTAGGTCGTTATAAAAAAAACTGTTAAAACACTTTTCACCAGAAGCTATTCAAAGGCAGACCTAATCCTAACTCTAATATTTTCACTTCTTTTTTCCTGGCCAAAAAACAATTAGTGATAATTATAGATCAATTGATTTCTTGTTTATTATTTCAATGTCAATGTTAGTGCTTTCTGTGTACATATTACAAGATTATGTGTGGGGGAAGAAAAGTTTTTAAATGTAAGACAAACTCTGCTCCTGAAGAAATTAACCAAGGAAGTGGAATATACGTTTAGAGTTAATTAATAATAAATGAGAGTTTATGGTAAATAAAAAATGAATATTCAGCTAGAGAAGCTAAAAGAATTCAAAGAAAAAAATTGCTTTTGAAATTTCCAGGAAACACCTCATAGAAGACAGAGAATTGGCCTCAAAAAGTTTGAAGGATGGATAAGATTAGGAAAACTAGTCAAGGTGGCAGGTATGTCATGTGGGATGCATAATATAAGCTATGCTGAGTATGGAATACACACGACAGGCTTGGAGCACTTTGCAAAGACTACCCTGGGCAGGGCAGGGTTTATTTGCAAATCAGTGAAGAGAGTCGAATAGATTCAGTGACTCATCAGCAGAGGGATTAGGATATGTTCCATCGTAGCATCAAAGAATTAAGTAATGGGCAGGAAGAGTCAGTAAAATACAAATAGAAAGGCTATGAAAAAATTAGAAAATAGTGCCACAAAATCTTTGAGAGAGAAGGGATTTTTAAAAGTAGGGAGGGTGTTCCAATTGAACACCAATTGGAGAATAGAAAATCAACCTAGAGTTTGATGATTAGTTGGTCAATGGGGATGGTAGGAAGAGCAGTCTCAATAGACTGCTGGGGACAGAAAATGCACTGAAATAAATTTAGGACAGATGAAGCCTGAGTAAGCTGAAAATATTAGTGAAGGTCTGGAAGCTGTAGTGTCTAAATATAGTTATTTTTTTTACCCCCTCTCCCTCCCAACATCCCATTTCAGTGGCTGAAAAAGTGTTTAAAAGAGTACATTTATAGCAGTGCTGCAAAATATTAAAACATATTCTTGTCTTATATAGGAGAGAAGTTATAGGGGTTAATAAAATTGATCATGTTGGCAGAAAAAACATGAGTTCAAATGTTTGTTAAAATTTTAACAGTCATCTTACTTGGTGTCTATATTTGAATCTATATATCTATATCTGTTGATATAGAACATTGAGTATCATTCTCAGACAAATGGAATTTAAAGTATATGTGGGAAAGTAGATGGAATTGGGGGACAGAGTAACACAACTTTGGAGGAAACATAACCCAATTAATTAAACTAATCAACATATTCCTTCACCTACCGAGTCACGGAAGGATTTTTGGAAATTAAGCATATCTTCTAAAATTGTTAAAAATTAATAAAAGGGCTGAATAAGTGAATGGACATTGTTAAAGAATGTAAATTAATAAAGTATTTTAGTTATAAAATAAATAAGCCATGGGGATAAAATACACAGCAAAAGGAATATGGTGAATAATACTGTAATAACTTTGTATGGGGACAGATGGTTACTAGACTTACGTGGTCATTTCATAATGTATGCAAATGCCAAATCACTAATGTGATTTGATACTTGAAACTAACATATTATTTTACATCAACTTTATTTCAATAAAAAAAGAATTCCTCTTGAGTAAATAAACGAATAAATACAGGAAAATATTTCAGTGCATATGTAAGGGTAAAAGAAATGAAAAATATGAAGAAAATCTTTTAGGAGATATGGAGGAGAATTCCAGTGTATCTAATATTTCTGTTCTAGGAGAGAAGAGGAATGAGAAATTTAAACTGTCAAAAGATAAATAGTTTTTTAAAAAAGGATGAGGTAAAAAAGATTCAAGTCTTCATATTGAAAAGTTTACTGGGTATCTAGTAGTAAAATGAAATAAAGCAAATACATCCACTCATTTTTTATCAAATATTTTATTCAATATTTACTATATGCTAGATACATTAGAGATACAGCCATAAACAGGAAAGGCCAAATTCTACCTTTTTGGATTTTATATGCTAAAGAAAAGAAACAAATTAATGAATTAACAAATATAGCAAAAATTAAAAACCAATAAATTCTTTGAAGAAAGTCATATGGGTAATGAGATAATAACTGTATGAAGCTACTTTATACAAGGATGTCAATGAAGGACGAAGGTATCTCTGAGGGAGTAACATTTGATATAAGATCTGAATAGCAAGAAAGTGCTAGCCATGGAAAGATCTGGGAGAAGAGCATGCCAAGCAGAAGGAAAATATTTACATGTCCTGGTGAATTTTCCAAGAGCCAAGGCTTAACAAAAACAAAAGGAAACATATCAATTACCCTGGAGTAGGAATAACATTGGAATCAGAACTCTCATCTATCAAACTGTATGCTAGTAAAAGAAGAGAGAAAATAATTCTGAGTCTAGAATGTAATAAAAGGTCAAACTACCATTCCAAGTATTTTTCAGACATGCCAGGACAAAGAATTCATTCGGGGAGGAAAAAAACTCTAGTATGTATTCCAGCAGAATGAAAAAAGAATACAAAGAAAAGTATAACATGGGGTATATGATTAATCAAATAAATTAATAAAACATAAGTTATGTGTAAATAATTATTGATAGTGTAGCTGTGAAGTTTAGTTCAATCATTTATTGTTCTGGTTATAACTACAGAGAAAACACCCCAAACTTTAGTGGTATAAAACAACAATAATCATTTATTATTATTTTCTATAACAGTCATGTGATTGACTCAGCTCAACTAGATGCTTTTCATTTAGGGTCACTAATGTGGTTGCATTCAGGAGACTTATGGAGGTAGAGTCATCTAAATGGCTTCCTCACTCGTATTAGGGAGTTGACACTGGCTGACAGCTGGGGCCTTAGCTGAGGCTGTCAGCTGGATCACCTTGATGTACCCTTTGTGTGTGGCCTGAGTTTAAAGCATGGCAGCTAGGTTTTAAGAACAATCATCCCAAGAAAGAAAGCAAATCAGGTGGAAGCTGTATCTCCTACAGCCTGGCCTCAGAATTCATACAATACCTTATATTTATTAGTAGCGAGTCATTAACACCAGGTCAAATTCAAAGGGAGAGGTATTAGACTCGTACATGTTTTAAAACCACTACATTGAGGAAGGATACTTTAAAAATTGTCATAATATATGAAAAAATTAATAATAATCTGGTGACGAGCAACAAAAAATAAGTAAAAACATTACTCGAACCCTGGTCTTATTTGGGATGAATAAATTATCAATATTGACACTGAAAAAATGTTTAAATATGTTTATTAAATTTGCAGTGGTCCTCACATTATATACCTAAATCTATTTACACATAGTTTTCTCCAATGAAGTGTTTAATTCATTAAACAATTTATCTTGAACATTCTCCTCTCTATCCACAGGTATATCTGTTCATCTACCTTCAAGGCTCATGCCATCAGGCTATATCCTCATTCTTGACCTCCCTGCCCTTGTCAGTTCTCTGACTCAGAATCTTCCTCCTTTATAGCGGTAATCTGGGGAACTTCACAGTTTCTTTTAATGACCCATCGTTCAAAGAAGCCTCCAATGCCTGAACCTTTCTTATTCAATGACATTCATGTTTACTGAGATTCATCTTTGGCTGTTACCAAACTCTGAATCCTGTCAGCACTGGGAATTATTCCACCTCACATTTTGGCTGTAACCCTCATCTTCAACTCTTACTATACCACTCTTCCATTTCGGAGATGTCAAATTCCTTGATATTTTTATTTCCTTCCAGATTATTAGCCCTGTTTTTCATCTTTTCCCTTATGTAACATGAACTAAATTGTTAATTATCTTATTATGTTGCAGATACTCAACCAGAATCTGCCTAGCTAGCTCAGGCCTATGTTGCAATATCTACTGAACTGTGTGGTCTTGGTAAAGTTACTTAGTCTTTCACTCCCTCAGCTTCCTCACTTCCAAACTGAAGACAGTTACCTTATGTAGCTGGTGTGAGAACTGTCATAACGCCTGGGAAATGTTTCCACCATACCTGGTAGATAATGAGGACTGTGGTGAGCGAGCGCTGTGGTGTCAGGAGTGGTGGCAGTGGTGGCTATTTTCAGAGGAGGTTTCTCTGAAAACTTAAAATAGAGAAGAGGAAATAGATTGACAGGTCAGATTGACAGGTCTATTTGTCAGATTGACAAATAGATTGACAGGTCCTTGCCTCATATTATTCCACCTGCCTGAAGTTTTATCCTTTCCTTACCTGAAAATTCCAAAACTACCATTTTTGGAACTTCACATCAGTGGGGAAAAGAGAGATCAGATATTCCAGAATTGGTGTTAAGTCCAGTGGCTAACTGGGTTAAATGGAAGTGATACACCAAAATGAATTCCAGATGGAGGAGAGGTTTATTGGAAAAAAAATCAAAACGGTAAAAGCATTTGAAGAACACGCAAGAAGATTGATTGATTGATTGAAGGTTGATTGATTGATTGATTTTTGAGAATGCTTTACAAAAACAAACAAAATGTCCCAAATAGAAGTCATCTAAAAATTGATAAATTTGATCCAATAAACTATTTTAAATTCTGCATGGTAAAAATACCTAAACAAAGTCAAGAGACAGATGACAAACTGGGAAAATATTTGCAGCACATATGACAAAAAGACATTTCCCTGTACTAAAATTACACTAATTAAATATACTTAAAGTTTTAAAATATATTAAATTTTTAAAAAGCAAGGGCAAAGCAGTGTATATGTGATGCTTCTATTTATGTAAAAAGAAAAAGAGGAAATATGTACAAACGTTTGCCCATACATTGAGTATCTGAAGAGATACACAAAAATAACTGGCAAAAAATGAGGTGCTTCTAGGGAAAGAAACTTTTTTTAAATAGCTTTTTTACTCTGAATTTTAAAATACATATATAACATTATCTTACCATCACAAAACTGAAACTCTTTCTAGTAAAACTTCCCCAAAACCCTGAAGAGGAAAATGGGAGAAAGGAAGGAAGGAAGGAAAGAAGGGAGGGAGGGAGGAATAAAAAAGGGAAGGAAGGAAGATCTAACATCTCAATTCTCATAGTAACTAATTCATGTTTTTTTATTAATTTATCATCAAAAAATATTCCATCTTCTCTACAAGAACACAAACTGTTTAGGGCAAAAATATTTCCTGATCATCCTCAGTGTTTTGTACTGTACTAAACATTTAATAGATGATTTATATACACTTTTAAAATAAATAAACACGTGAAGCTTATCTCACAGTGTATTTTATGTATGATCATGGTCGTTTTGCTTTGCGAAATTTGCCTCCTGTTACCTCCTGTGTTTCTAGTATATTGCACAGATTTTCCAGAATTTTGGAAAGTGCAAAATAAATATTGCATGGTAGCTAACATTTTCTCTCCAAAAGAGAGTTTTATACCACTGGCATTTGAGTCAGAAAAGTCCCAGAGCCCTGTCATCTTATATAAATCCTCCTCATTCAGACAGACAATATCACTAAAAAGCATGGCATATATAAATCTGTGTATTCTTCAAGAGGGTCCCAACCATATGAAAGTGAGTAACCTTCCATCAAAGTCATTAATATTTTACATTTGTAGTAAGCTTACTGGAAATGATTGGTATGTATTGTGTATAAATTTGGAGCTTTATACTGCACACAATTTGGACAAAATTGATTGAATTATTCTAGTGTACTTTATAATCAAATTTCTTCAGCTCAGTGCTACATGTTAAATCACATCTCCAAAATGTGGTTCTAGTAATGAGAGTCCATTAACATTCTTGAGCGATATTACATACAACAAAATTACAAGCATATAAGAATGAAGACAGTCTTCAGAAAAGAACGGTGTATAACTAAAATTGGGTCCAGTTTGTTAACAGCAGGGCCAACATCCACTTAACTCCCTTCACAGGATGGTGTCTGATTATTATGCAACTAAGAAATCCGATTCATTAGTTTCTTGACTCCACATCTGAGCCTTACGTGTTTACCCACTAGTCTCTGTAATTTCTCCAGATGTTTTTTGGTCAAAGATTCATCTTCAAGCTAATTCTATCCTCTTTGTCAGGAAATTGTACACAGATTTCAACCAAGAAGGGGAAGCTGGGACAAAGTGAGAGAGTAGCATTGACATATATACACTGCCAAATGTAATGTAAAATAGCTAGCTAGTGAGAAGAAGCTGCATAGCCAGGGAGATCAGTTCGGTGTTTTGTGACCACCTAGAGGGGTGGGATAGGGAGAGTGGGAGGGAGGCGCAAGAGGGCAGGGATATGGAGATATATGTATACATATAGCGGATTCACTTTGTTATACAACAGAAACTAACACAATATTGTAAAGCAGTTATACCCCAATAAAGATGTAAAAAAAAAAAAGATTTCATTCATGAAGACAAAGGCTTTGCCACTAAATCATTTAACTGGCAATAAGCAACATGTTTAGTCAGCAGATTTGGCCCAGAGCTCAGGGCTAATTTAGTAATGTACTTTAAATATCACATTTGTGCCATAATGCATTTATTTTGTACCTATAATGTAAAAATGCACTTTAGGTAAAGTGTCAAATGTGCCTGCACACACACAAAAGTATATCTTCGGTTCTTCAATGTGTTCCTGAGTGTACTTCCCATGAGTGGAAAATGTGGTTCAGATCAGACCATTTTCCTACCTGTATTGTGAATCTGCAAGAGTCTGCTTTTCTAAAATTCCAAATAAGTCCCTTTCTTCCATCACGCTATCAAAGTTCACAACCACAAACACTCCTGTGTGTACTGGGTTGGCCAAAACTTTCCTTTGGTTTCTTCTGTAAGGTGGCTCTGGTAGCACTTTAGTTGTCTTTAACCTCATTCAAAACAATTTTGTTAGAGTGTATTGTGACAGCTGTCATATTAGCATGCATTTAAAAAAAACATCAAAATTGGTGAATTTTTGTGTAGTCATTTTCATATTGAAAGTGGAAAAAAGCAACATTTTCAGCATGTTATGCTTTATTATTTCAAGAAAGGTAAAAACACAACTGAAAGGCAAAAAAAAATTTGTGCAGTGTATGGAGAAGGTGCGGCGACTGATCAAAGGTGTCAAAAGTGGTTTGCGAAGTTTTGTACTGGAGATTTCTCACTGGATGATGCTCCATGGTTGGGTAGACCAGTTCAAGCTGATAGCGATCAAATTGAGACATTAATTGAGAACAATCAACGTTATACCACACGGGAGATAGCCAACATACTCAATATATCCAAATCAAGTGATGAAAATCATTTGTACCAGCTTGGTTATGTTAATTGCTTTGATGTTTGGTTTCTACATAAGTTAAGTGAAAATACCCTTCTTGACTGTATGTGATTCTCTACTTAAACGTAACAAAAACGTTCCATTTTTTAAAACAAATTGTGACAGGTGATGAAAAGTGGACTGTACAATAATGTGGAATGGAAGAGATCGTGGTGCAAGCGAAATGAACCACTCCCAAACACACCAAAGGCTGGTCTTCATCCAAAGAAGGTCATGTTGTGTATATGGTGAGATTGGAAGGGAGACCTGTATTATGAGCTCCTTCCAGAAAACCAAATGATAATTCCACCAAGTACTGCTCCCAATTAGACCAACTGAAAGAAGCACTCGATGAAAAGCATCTGGAATTAGTCAAAAGAAAACGCATATCTTCCATCAGGATAATGCAAGACCGCATGTTTCTTTGATGACCAGGCAAAAACTGTTACAGCTTGGCTGGGAAGTTCTGATTCATCGGCCATATTCACCAGACATTGCACCTTCGGATTTCCATTTATTTTAGTCTTTACAAAATTCTCTTAATGGAAAAACTATCAATTCCCTGGAAGACTGTAAAAGGCAACTGGAACAGTTCTTTGCTCAAAAAAGATAAAACGTTTGGGGAAGATGGAATTATGAAGTTGCCTGAAAAATGGCAGAAGGTTGTGGAACAAAACAGCAAATACATTGTTCAATAAAGATCTTGGTGACAATGAAAAATGTGTCTTTTATTTTTACTTAAAAACCGAAGGAACTTTTTGGCCAACCCAATATATATCTGCCCTAATCTATGTTGCATGTGAAAGTTTCAGTCAAGAGCAAACATGATTGGAAAGAGGTAGGCCCAATATTCTGTGGTCATGTTGAAAGGCAGGTCTAGGTAGAAACGTGGAGGGCAGTGACTGTTCTAGTTTGATTTGGAAATGAGGGGTTCCACGGATGTAGAACTTTCAGTACTAAAACCAAGATGGTTCTGGGTAAACTGAGATGGATGGTCACCCCAAGTAGTTTACTTCTCTTTAAAATAATGTTGTTTTCACAATGTGGCCATGCCTGTCTTATGTAGCTATTGTTGGAGATTCTGATACTGTGCTTTATTCATCATCCTTGGAAGTCTTCTCAACAACTGGGCCTATTGTGGGGAATTCCCTGGTGGTCCAGTGGTTAGGACTCAGCGCTTTCACTGTGTTGGCCTGGGTTTAATTCCTGGTCAGGGAACCAAGATCCTGCAAGCCATGCAAAAAAAAAAAACCAAAAAACAAAAACTGTGGCTATTGCGGCCTCATATGTCTCACAGAGGAAATTCCTGGCAAGGTCTAATGTGGGGGAAACTGGGGAGAGAATGGCAGTATCTTCAGCATCTTTTGCAGAACCAATTCTTCTACCTAATTTTTCCCTAGAATATTACTGTCCTACAATTCTTCCCCTGTTCCATTCCAGAATTTACCATATACTCAGAGGCAGAGAACAGCTAGTATTGGATCAAGAGCTGAGCAGACTTGTCACATGATTGCATAGTGCATTCTAGATTTGTGAGTTTGTTTACATATTTTGATACATACTGTGTTCGATATATCTTTGGAAATATTTATTGGCTTGAATGAGTTAAGTGTTGCAAATGATCCTCATATCTTAGGAAAACTTGAAAGCTTGTGGAATTAGGAGTATCTAGTATTTAACTAACATCATTATATTATTAGATATGCATCGACAGCAGAGTTTTGAAAATGAAAAGAGAATTATATCCATTCAAAAATGAAAGGAGAAAATTTCTATTGATATATCTGGGAGAGTGAGACTAATTCATTTTTGAAATTTTATGATACAAAATATACTAGGAAATAAGAAAACATAAAAATTCTTGGAAACATCATTACTTGGAAAGCCTTCTGGGAATGGTGAGAACTACCATTTATGAAATATTTGTTACTTGCCAGGCACTTGCTAACATTTTTGCTGTGTTTATTTCTTTAATTCTCACAATGATTATCTGAATAGGCATTATCATCCTCATTTTACAAATGAGTAATCTGAACTCAGAAAAGTTAAGTCATTTAGTTAAAGTCACAGAGCTGATACTGGTACAGTGAGAATGTCTACAGTGCTCCTCTGTCTTTCAAATTCATGCCCTTCGCCACTCTGCTGCCATGCCACTCTGCTCAGTCAGTTCTACCTATTCATTCAGCAAGCATGAATGAATGTGTCTTAAGAATTAGGTCTGTGCAAAAGAGAGGAAATTTAGTAGGGATCATGACAGACTTCATTTCTGTCTCTTTGAAACAAATCCTTAATGCAAGTAGTCCCTACATTTGTACATAATGCATTTTTAAATATTTAAAAATATTTAAAATATTTTTTTAAAAAATATTTTAAAAAGCCAAACTTAAATCTTGGAAGAGAACTTTCCTTCCAAAGAAATACAAATTAAAATTCTTAATCTTTACCTTCTAAACATAATATGGAGAAGTTCTTTATAATATACACTGTAACTAGCTTAATCTTAATGAGTATCTGATTGAAACTAAATTTGATTTCCTTGGCCTTTGAACCAGAATTATTACCTTTTAGGTCAGTGGAGGATTTTGGTTGCTTAAATGTAAACCTAAGCAATGGAAAAAATGCATATTGCTTTTAAATTGGGGAACTCGATACCCCTCACACATTTCACTTTATTGAACATAGGCCAGTGCATAATACAATTCATCTTGTTTCATTCTGTATCAACTACTTTTAAAGGGCCATGATGTGCCCTATTAAGTGTAAAAATTAATTGTGTTTTTCTCATATAATTTATATAGCCTTTATCCAAGGTCATAATTAAATGTTAACTTGTATACTAACATACCTTCTTCAATCTTCCAAAATTTTACAAGGATAAGCAACAATACAATACTTAAATAAATACTTCATAGAAGACAAATAAATCATAGTGATCTTAAAAGGCTAATTCAATAAACTAATCTGATCAAACAATTGGCCTTATAAAATCAATCACATTTGTCTTCAAACAAAAAGACATAGAAAAAAATCATAAATGCAATATGTTTTCTATAGGGACTCAACCAGAGATTGATTTATGAAAATAGTCCCTAAGAGAAACACTAACTTCATTCTTAAAGAATTTCCACTAAAAAACAATGACAATTCTGTTTTCTTTTGTACTAGTTAAGCAACTGGCTGGGTACATGTAAATCATTCTAAAACAGAGTTTATAGTTACAGTTCTATACTCTTTGTTTTTCATGTGTACATGGAAACGACAGTAATCCATATCACCCAGAAAGCCTGGGCCAGAGCATTCTTTAAAATAAATCCTACTCTGAAACTCAGACTGGGGTTTCCATAGAGCAGTGATGACTGTCATCACCAGGTTATTATTATTTTTGAATAATGCAGGAAGGAACATATGCAATCTTTAATTACCTCAGATTTCTAATTGGGAAAGTGTTGCTGCATTAATTGTCATGTTACATATATTCTTTGTGACTAAATAGCTAAACAGCCATCCAAAGTGATCCAAGGGAGCGTTTCTTTTACATCTGTGAGAGATGCTAACGATGCTGACTTTCAAATGCAGAGTACACCGAGACATCTAGCACAACAAGGGAATGGTAAGGAACATTTGTATTTGTTTTTATTCGGTTGAACTTAAGAAAACCAGTTATTTGGAAATATAAACTCAATGGATCCTCTGAGATCATTAGCTCTGTGGCATTCAAAATGCTTTAGTAGTGTAATGAATCCTTTATTTCAGATACCACTTAATGGGAATCCCCACTAATTGAAATGGACACCAGGTAAATCAATTTTACAAGTTCAAAAAAGAACATTTACACAATATTAGGTTCCATCAACATGATAAAATATGGATATATATCCCACATACATATTCATGTGTCTCTATTTCAGTTTAAAAATTTTTTTTGAAAGATAAACCTGAGTCATATCCTCTGAGGCATTTTTGTGGATTATAACAGTTCCTTAAAACAGTTTGAAAAACTCTAATGTAGTTTTGCCATCTCATTTTGAAGATGACGAAAATGAAACCTAGAGGCTGAACTGCTATTGTTCGAGAGTACATAATGGCAAAACCAAAACTCAAACCCAGGTACCCTGACTCTTATTAAAGGAAGAATGGTTTTGTTTGTATACATTGAGTACTCACCTTGTGTTAGGCACTTAACTCATTTAGTGTTTGTAACAACTGTATGAAGAATTAGTGCTATAATCTCCATTTTTACAGAAGCTGAAATTTACAGATGTTAAGTAATTGAGCACTTGAACAGGGCAAAAATGGTCAGAGTTTCATTGAATCCTATTTGTCTTGACACACATGCCTAGGCTTATGTCACATCTCTGATATTTGAATATACGATCTAAAGGGCCAGATTTAGGGTAGGGTGAATCTCTGGCTAGAAGGTCCTGGTCTCTATCTGTGAACCCTCTTTAACATGCTTTCAGCTAGGTAGATTCAGGAAGAAGATCCATAGACTGGCCCTGGCTTTCAAATTCTATTTAGCCCAGAATTGGACCTCCTTAAATGCTGAAATCTCCTATATAGGAGCCAGTCCTACTTCTGACTGTGCCAGAATTGTTGGCAAGCTGGAGAAGATATATATATATACACATATATATACATATATATGTATATATATATATTTTTATATATATTTAACAAAGAAGAAAAACTGCAGATTTGGAAAGAATTGGGTCAACTTCTACAGTGGTATCATTGACAGTAATAAGTAGAAAATGTTTCTGAGCTGAAATGAATATGACTATTGAAAAAAGGGTCTTTGCAGTTTTCTTTTTGTGACAAAACCTTCTGAGTATGTTTAAATCTTTTAAATCTACTGGGTTTAGTTCTTGCTCTTACTTAATATACATCATAAATCAAAATGCTCTCAATTTTATCAGAGCATTGACTACATGCAGTAATTAGCATTTAAAATCATCATCTGGAAGCCCTCAGGGAAATTTCATAGGTGAGATGATCCAACTCCAGTCTCCAGCTGACTGTAGGTCAGAAGCATCAAATCACCCTCTATAATTGTTCTCTGGTAATCTCATCTCAGCTGATGAGAGGCTCAAGCCAAATTAGGTCGAATTACCTTACTTCTTAGGAATACATTTCAGTCATGCACAGGTCAAATTGTACTGCCTGACCCCCGATTACCCAGAGGCTGGCTTTGCTAGAAATACAGCACAGATCTGAGTTGTGGCAGTGAGAAGGGAGGCTAGTCCTGAGGGAACTGCCACTTGACTATGAATTTTCTTAAAAGAGCTTTTAAAGATAGCCCTGTGATTTGTATTTAACATTTAGAATGCTAGACAGAGGAAGAAAACCAACAGTCTCAATGTCATATGTAAGCAAATGATGAAATAGGAAAGTCTCCACTTTTCAAAGTTTAAATGAAATAAATGATGATAAAAAATTTAAGTCTATTTTTAAAACTTAATAGCTCATAAGGAATTTTATACAAAAATAGTCATTTGAAGAAGAAAAACAAGACAAAATCCTTATAATCCTCAAACAAACCAATAACAGATACTATTGTTATCTTCATTTTTCAGATGAGGTTACTGAAACATAGAAAATTTCAGTAACTGCTCAAGACCATACAACTATTTTTAATATGTAGTAGTTGGGCCAGGAACTCTGCATGTTTAATAAAAACACTCCCATGATTCTAATGCATGCACTTAGTAGGTAACTGGTTCAACATCTTATAGAGAGATTGGGACTGGTTTGAACAGGAAGGATGCTCATGCCTTCCCAGATCTCATCCTGCCCTCGGACTCAGGTGTCTTTTCTGTGCTCATAAAGCTGTATAGCACAAGGTCACGTGTTCTTTTTCTCCAAACAAGTGTACTTTCAGTATAAGGGGGTGGTATTGAGAAACAGGCTTCTCATTTTACCTTACCCTCAAATGTAAAGGAGAACTGATCTAGTAATACTGTAGGGAGTCCTCTACTCTATGTAATTTTTATCAAAATATAGTTGATGTGGGGACTTCCCTGGCGGTGCAGTGGTTAAGAGTCCACCTGCCAATGCAGGGGACATGGGTTCAATCCCAGGTCCAGGAAGATCCTACATGCCATGGAGCAAATAAGCCCATGCACCACAACTACTGAGCCTGCGTGCCACAACTACTAAATCTCATGCTGCTAGAGCCCGTGCTCCGCAACAAGAGAAGCCACTACAATGAGAAGCCTACTCACTGCAACGAAGAGTAGCCCCTGCTTGCCACAGCTAGAGAAAGCCTGTGCATGGCAATGAAGACCCAATGCAGCCAAAAATAAATAAATAAATAGATAAATTAATAAATATAGTTGATGTACAATGTTAAGTTAATTTTAAATGCACTACATAGTGATTTGACATTTGCATACTGTTCATTATGAAATTAACAATATGATAGGTCTAATAAACACCTGTCTCCATACAAAGTTATTATAATATTATTGACCATACACTGTATGCTGTATACTTCATCTGCATAACTCATTATGTAACTGGAGGTTTGTATGTGTTAATTCCCTTCACCTGTTTTGCCCATCCCCTCATCCTCCTCCCTTCAGTTCTGTGAAAAATGCCATTGGTATTTTGATAAGGATTGCATAAATCTGTAGATTGCCTTGGGGAGTATGGTCATTTTAACAATATTACTTCTTCCAATCCATGAACACAGTATATCTTTCCATCTCTTTGTGTCATATTCAGTTTCTTTCATCACATCTTACAGTTTTCTGAGTACAGGTCTTTTACCTCCTTTTTAGATTTATTCCTAGGTATTTTATTCTTTTTGATTCTCTTGTAAATACGATTGTTTTCTTAATTTCTCTTTCCAATTGTCCATTCTTAGTGTAAAGAAACACAACAGATTTATGTATATTACTTTTCTATCTTGCAACTTGTTGCAAGATGTTGATTCACACTTGCATCCCTGAGATAAATCCCACTTGATCATCGTGTATGCTCCTTTTAATGTATGTTGAGTTTGGTTTACTAATGTTTTGTTGAAAACTTTTGCATCTACTTTCATCAGTGATGTTGGCCTGAATTTTCCTTTTGGTGGTGTCTTTGTCTGGCTTTGGTATCAGGTTGATGGTGGCCTCATAGAAAGAGTTTGGAAGTGGTCCTTCCTCTGCAATTTTTGGGAATAGTTTCAGAAAAATAGGTTTTAACTCTTCTCTAAATGTTTGGTAGAATTCAGTTTTGAAGCCATCTGGCACTGGGCTTTTGTTTGGTGGGCATTTTTTATTACTGATTCAATTTCATTACTGTTAATTGGTCTGTTCATATTTTATTTTTCTTGGTTTAGTTGGGAAATTGTACATTTCTAGGAATTTGTCTATTTCTTCTATGTTGCCCATTTTATTGGCAAGTAAGTGTTTGTAGTAATCTTTTATGATACTTTGCATTCATGTGGTGTCAGTTGCAACTTCTTTTTCATTTCTGATTTTATTGATTTGGTCCCTCTCTCTTCTTTTTTTCTTAATGAGTCTGGCTAAAGGTTTACTAATTTTGTCTATCTTTTCAGATAACCAGCTTAGTTTCATTGATCTTTTCTATATTTTAGTCTCTATTTCATTTATTTCTTCTCTGGTTGTTTTCATTTCTTTCTTTCCACTAACTTTGGGTTTTGTTCTCTTTTTCTAGTTTCTTTAGGTGTAAGGTTAGGTTATTTGAGATTTTTTCTTGTTTCCTGAGGTAGGCTTGTATCACTATATACTTCCCCCTTAGAACTGCTTTTGTTGTGTCCCATAGATTTTGGATTATTGTGTTTTTATTTTCATTTGTCTCCAGGTATTTTTTTTACTTCTTCTTTGTTTTCAGTCTTTTAATATGTTCTCTTCCCCTTTCTCTCTCTCTTCTTCTGGACCCCTATAATGGAAATGTTAGTACATTTGATGTTGCCCTAGAGGTCTCTTAAACAGTTCTCACTTCTTTTTATTCTTTATTCTTTTTTCTGTTCAGCTTCAGTGATTACTACTACTCTGTCTTCCAGCTTGTTGATCTGTTTCTCTATATTATCTAATCTACTGTTGATTCCTTCTAGTGTATTTTTTTTTAATTTCAGTTATTATATTCTTCATCTCTGTTTGGTTCTTCTTTTATGTTCTAAATCTTTGTTAAAAACTTCTAACTACTTCCTCTGTTCATTCCATTTTCTCCTGAGTCTTTGAACATCTTTATAATCATCATCTTGGACACTTTGGCAGGTAGATTTCTTATCCCCATTTCACTTAAATCTTCTTCTGGGGTTTTATCATATTCCTTCATTTGGAACACTTTCCTCTGTCACCTCATTTTGCCTAAGTTTGCTGTTTGTATTTCTATGTATTTTGTAGGTTGGTTACATTTCATGACCTTGGAAAAGTGACCATTTGTAGGAGATGTTCTATGCATTTGAACAGCACACTTTCCCCCAGTCAACAGAGCTATATGCTCTAGGGGTGCCCTCTACATATGTTGCATGGGTCCTTCTGTTATGGGCTGACTACTGTGGGCTGTCTTATAGATGTGGTTCATCCCTGTTCTGATTGGCTGCAAGGCCCTGTCCTGTGAGAAGACTTCTAGGTGCTGGTAGGTGGGGCTGGATCATGAGGTGGATGGTTGTGGAGCCCTGGGGAGGAGGTCCCTATTCTAATTATTACCCACTGGTCCAGGGTATCCCAAAGCTTGTGTCATTCTCACAGTGAGTGTGGCAAGATCCCAGGGTGGCTGGCTGAGGGGCCCAAGGTGTCTTGAAGTTGGTGTCAGCCTGGTGGTGGGAAAGCTGAGTCTTGACATGGCAGGCTACAAAGCTGAGGTAGTCCTGGGGCTGGTGTCAACCTGCTGGTTGTGGGACCAGGACCAGTGGATTCTGGAGCTGGTGCCTACCCACTGATGTGCAGAGCTGGATATGAGGGTCTCTGGCTACAGGACCTGGGGTCCCAGATCTGTCATCAGTCCACTGGTGGGCAGTGTTAGGGTCCAGGTGTCCTGGGGTTAGTGTCAGCCACTACTGGGTGGAGCCAGATCTCAGAGTTCCTGCCTGCATGACCTTGAGGATCCCAGAGTTGGTTTTGGCCTGTTGATATGTGGGACCAGTGTCCAGGGCATCCCGTGTCTAGTGTTGGCTCACTGGTGGAAAAAGCCAGGTCCAGGGTCTCTGGTGCCAGGATCCTGGTGGTCTTAGAGCTGGTATTAGTCAGCTGGTGGACACAGTGGGATCCAGGGTGTCCTGGGTCTGGTGCCTGCCCACTGGTGGGTGAGGCTGGTCCCAGGGCTAGTGCCAGCTCATTAGTGTGCAGGGTTGTGTCCCACAGTCTCTGATTGCAGGAGTCCTGGGGCTAGTTCAGGTGCACTTGGTGACCAGAGCCAGGTCCACTCTGGTGGATGCTCTCAGGTCCTGGAAAAGCTGGAAGTTTAGGGGTCTTAAGGGGTCTTAAGGCATCCAGCCTGCTGGTGGGTGAAGCCGTGTCCCTGCCCAGCTAGCTGTTTGGCCTGGGGTGTTGGAGCATGTGAGATTTTGTTTGCATCCTTTAAGAATGGAGCCTTTATTTCCTACAACCTTCTGGCTCTCCAAACATAAGCCCCAATAGCCTTCAAAACCAAATCTTCTGGGTGCTCATCTTTCTGCTGCAGGGCCCTCAGTCTGGAGAGCCCTGTGTGGGGCTCAGATCCCTCACTCCTTGAGGAGAACCTCTACAATTTTAATTATCCTCCTGTTTGCAGGTCACCCACCCTGGAGTATGGGCCTTAACTATACTGTGTCTCCACAACTCCTACACATCTTGTTGTGGTTCCTTCTTTATATCTTTAGTTGTAGACGATGTTTTCTACTAGTTTTCAGGTCTTTCTCATCAATAATTTCTCTGTGGGACTTCCTTGGTGGCACGGTGGTTAAGAAACTGCCTGCCAATGCAGGGGACATGGGTTTGAGCCCTGGTCCAGGAAGATTCCACATGCCGCGGAGCAACTAAGCCTGTGTGCCACAACTACTAAGCCTGCACTCTAGAGCCAGTGCTCCAAACAAGAGAAGCCACTGCAGTGAGAAGTGTCCACACTGCAACAAAGAGTAATCCCCACTCACCGCAACTAGAGAAAAGCCGGCCAGCAGCAACAAAGACCCAATGCAGCCAAAAATAATAAATAAGAAAATAAATAAATTTTAAAAATAATTTCTCTGTAAATATTAGTAATTTTTGTGTACCTGTCAGAGGAGTGAGCTCAGGGTCTTCCAATTAAACTATCTAGGCCACTCCCTGTCCTCATTTTTTTAATCCTTTTTTGTTTTCTTTTTTTTCTGTTCAGCTTGGGAGATTTTCACTACTCTGTCTTCCAGTTCACTGATTCATTCCTCTGTATCATCTAATCTATTGTTGATTCCTTCTAGTGTACTTTTTATTTCAGTTATATTCTTCAGCTCTGTTTGGTTCTTCTTTATATTTTCTAACTCTTTGTTAAACTTTTAACTATGTTTATCCTTTCTTCTCCAGAGTTCATTGAGCATTTTACCATCATTATCTTGAACTCTTTATTGGGTAGCTTAATTGCCTCCACTCACTTAGTTCTTTGAGGTTTTATCTTTTTCCTTTGTATGGAACTTATTCCTTTGTCACCTCATTTTGCCTGCTTCTCTGTGTTTAGTTGTATGTAGTAAGTAGGTCTGTTATGTTTCTTATCTCGGAGAAATGGCCTTATGTTAAGTGATGTCTTATAGGGCCCAACAGCACACTCCCTCTGGTCCCTAGAGTTATATGATCTAGGAGTGCCCCCTATGTGGGCTGAGTCAGCCCATCTGTTGTGGTGGGGCCAACTACTGCAGGTGAGCTGGTAGAAGGAGCTGGGTGCTGGCCCAGTTAGATGTCAGGCCCTGCTTTGTGTGAAGGCTGTCAGCTGCTGTTAAGCAAGGATGGATCCTGGTACAGCTGACTACAAGATATGGAGTCCTGGGACTGGTGTCAGGCTGTTGGTGATTGGGGCCAGTTCCTGTCATAGTTGGCTGTAGGGCCCAGGGGTTCCGCGGCTGTTGCTGGCCTGCTGGTGGGTGAGGCCACGTCCAGGTATCGCTGGCTGTGGGCCCAGGGGGTCTTGGGGCAACTGGTTGCTGGACTCAGGGGATCTGAGGGCTGGGACTGTCTTGCTGCTGGGAGGCACAGGTTCCAGCACAGCTGGCTGTGTAGCCTGGTGGTCCCAGGTCCTGTCTGGGTTCCAGGTTCTGGCTGGCTAGTAGGTGGTGCTGGGTGTTGGGATAGATTGTTGGAGGCCTTGTGGGAGGCTGGGGTTGGTGCCAGCCCACTGGTGAGTGGGGTTGTGTCCCCATGAGACTGGATGCGTGGACTTTGGGGTACCTGGTCCGGGTACTAACTGGTTGGTGGGTGGGGCTGGGTCCCAGCATTAAAAGGCTAAAGGGAGGACTAGTACAAAATGAGACTTGCCAGCACCAGTGTCCTTGTGGTAGAACAAGCTCCCCCAAGTGGATGCTACCAGTGTTTATGTCTCCAGGGAGAGTCCCAGTGTCTTCCTGCCTTTCTGGGAAGCTTCTTCAAGATTAGAAAGTGGGTCTGACCCAGGCTTCTTTCAAATTACTGCCTCTGTGCTGAGATTCAGATCATGTGAGATTTTGCATGTGCCATTTAAGAACAGAGTTTCTGTTTCCTACAGCCATTCAGCTGTCCCATATGCAATCACAGGTGACCTTCCAAGCCAGATATCTGGCCTTTATCTTCCCGAGGCGAGACCCCTGGTCTAGGGACCATGATGTGGGGTTCTGATCCCTCACTCCTTGGGGAGAACTTCTGCAATTGTGATTATCCTCCTCTTTGTGCGTTGCCTACCAGGGTTGTAGGTCTTGACTATACAGTGTTTCCTCCCCTCTTACTTGTCTCATTGTTGTTCCTTCATTATATATTTTGTTGTAGAAAATCTTTTCTCCTAGAATTCAGGTCATTCTCATTGATAGTCGCTCTGTAAATAGTTGTAATTATGGGGTGCCCATGGGAAGAGGTGAGCTCAGGGTCTTCCTAATCTGCCATTTTGACCAGTAATTTTTATAATTTTTTTGTTGTTGTTGTTAGCTGGATATGAGGTACTGGTAAAAGGAACTTCTATAAATAGGCGTTCAGTAACATGGTGGTGAGATGGAGGGGAGTATTCTGTAGCTCTATAATTTGGTCTCAGTCTTTGAGTGAGCCTATGACTCTAGAAAAGTGTTTCTCAGTATTTTCTTCTCTACCCTTAGATGGGACAGGACGGTTAGAATGGGTTGGAGTTGGGTATTTCTTTTGCCTTGGTCAATTAGGCTTTGATTTTACAGTTGACCTTTGAACAACACGAGGGGTTAGGGGTGTTAAACCCCTGCAGAGTCAAAAATCCACATTAGGACTTCCCTGGTGGCACAGTGGTTGAGAGTCCGCCTGCCGATGCAGGGGACACGGGTTCGTGCCCCTGTCCAGGAAGATCCCACATGCCGCGGAGCGGCTGGGCCCGTGAGCCGTGGCCGCTGAGCCTGCGCGTCCGGAGCCTGTGCTCCGCAACGGGAGAGGCCACAACAGTGAGAGGTCCGCGTACAGCAAAAAAAAAAAAAAAAAAAAAAAAAAAAATCCACATTAAACTTTTGACTCCCTAAAACTTTACTAATAGCCTACCATTGACCAGAAACCTTACCAATAATATAAACAATACTTATTTTGTATGTTATATGTATATCTACATATAATCTATGCATTCATGACATACCTTTTTTCTTTTTTTTTTTTTGATATTTCTAGGCTATGTGGGTTTTTGGGGGGTTTCTTCAAATTGCCACAAATCTACAAAAATTTTTTTCAATGTATTTATTGAAACAATCTGCATATAAGTGGACCCACACAGTTCAAACCTGTGTTGTTCAAGGGTCAACTGTACCTCAGGCATGTTACACTCTGGTTCATTGATTTCCCCGAGGGCAGAATTTGTTAAGATGAACACAGTGCTCTGGTATATTCCTAAAAGTTCATTTACCCTCCCCCAATCAGAAGCCCAAGGGGATTTTCTGATATTTACTTTGCCAACCTGGTCAAGCTCCTGGAGGTAAACTTCACAATATTGTGGGGCTCCCCTATGACTGTGTGCCCTAGAGTTTTTAACTCAATATCCACACTGAACCTCCAGCAATTCGTCAATTACAGTCCAGCTTTTCTACCCCACAGTAGTTTCCGTGGCAGTTTCCACTCATGAATCTCTGTTCTGGGAAGCTACAACTCCGTGCATTTGCCTTTCAGTCTCTCCAATCTTGGGACAACATTTTGCCCTGTGTCCCTGTGTCTTCCCCCCTCTTATGGATTGAAAAAAATAAAAGAAAAAATCTGTTCAGCTTTTTACTTGTTAGGACAATGTGGCGATTTCCATGTTCCTTACAGACAGAATTGGACTGAACTACTATTTTAACCCATAAACTTTGACATCATTTATATTTTGATAATGCATTTTCTTTACATATTTTTTTCTCAGATTCTGATGCTAATTTTACCAGATTGGAATACATTTTCTATTTTCAGTTTATTAGTGAATATATTTATAATTAAAAAAATTTAAGCTATTTTTATAAGCATAATAAATTAGGTTTCCATCTGGTGTGAGATGAGAAATTTTATCCCCACTCTTTAAAAACTGCTAATTCTTCATTTTTTTATTTATAGAATATAGAATTTAGACATAGATCATAATTACAAAATTAATGATTTGATGCAATCTATTATTGTCTTTTCTAGGATAATGTCTGATATTTGCATTAAACTTTAATACCATATTAGAAATAATCATTTAGGCTTAACTATGTTTATCCAGTTTCACTGCTCACTTTTAATCTCATATAATAACTTTTCTATTTTTTTAATTATTTTATTTTTTCTTCTGTTAGCTGCAAAATATTTTCAACTAGCAGTATGTGGGGAGTATACTTTCTGAGTCCTTGCATGTCTGAGAATGTCTTTCTGCTTCCTTATTACAGGAAAAACTGGGGACAGTATTCTTGCATTAAAACCCTTTCTGCTCAAATCTATATGGATGATTACTACCTCAAAATGTGCTTTAGAGGAAAGTAAGAACATCTTAGTTTTCGGTGTTTAATTAGCAACTAATTTTTTTGTGTGTGAATACATATAACACTTTATGTTTTATTCTTGAAAAAGAAACCAGCAATGCCAAGGCTCTTTTTAGTTCCTTGAAACCTTCCCTTCATTAGATCTGGGACTGAATACTTTTTTTCATCTCAGGAAAGTTTTCTACTTTTCCCTTGTCTGTTACTTTGCACCATATGATCTGGTGTTTCTTTATGAGGTTATTATTTTGCAAAAATTGGATGTCTTAAATCTATACTTCAAGTCTTGTAGTTTTCTTCTCTTTGCCTGTAAGTTTTGAAAATATTTCTTTTATTTTTATTTATTCACTATTTTTATTTTTGGCTGTGTTGGGTCTTTGTTGCTGCACATGAGCTTTCTCTATTTGTGGCAACCAGGGGCTACTCTTCATTGCGTTGCACGGGCTACTCATTATGGTGCCTTCTCTTGTTGTGGAGTGTGGGCTTTAGGCGTGCAGGCTTCAGTAGTTGCAGCATGCGGGCTCAGTAGTTGTGGCTCGTGGGCTCTAGAGTGCAGGCTCAGTAGTTGTGGTGCACAGGCTTAGTTGCTCCGTGGCATGTGAGATCTTCCCAGACCAGGGATCGATCCAGTGTCCTCTGCATTCATAGGCGGATTCTTAACCACTGTGCCACCAGGTAAGTCCTGAAAATATTTTTTAAGTTTATCTTCTGCTTCACTAATTTGAATATTTTTAGTATTATTTCTGCTATTAACTGATCCCATTATGGAATTCAGTAATTATTCAAAATGGATTTTGTGTTTTAGTTTTTTTTATTTATTTTTTTGCTCATTCTTATAGGAGGAGGTCCATGGTTACACAGTATTGACTCATGGTAAAGTAAACATTGAGAGATTCTGTCTGAAATTGGTTCAGCCTGAAACCTTTATAACAAGATGAAGGGAGATTATATTTACTGTAAAATTACAAGAACTCTTTGGAGAACCTTCAGTCTTTGGAGAAAGGAGATGGAGCCAAGGTAACAGGTAGCTTCAGCAGGGAGCCCCTCCTCTATGCAGAAACTTTGCTTCTTTGTTCTTTTCTGTTCCGACATGGCCCCTTGCTCAGTAACAAGCTGAATTAGTGTCTATCCTCTGTCTATCTTAGGTGTCGGGGCAAGAGTGCTGCCCCAAGCTTTGTTTGTGGTTTCACAATGAGTAGAGCTGCATGATTTAGCAAATAAAAATACAGCAGCTCAGATAAATTTGACTTTCAGATAAACAATTACTTTTTTGCATATGTCACAGATATTGCATGAGACATAACTATACAAAGAAAAAAATCTTTTGTTTAGCTGAAAGTCAAATTTAATGTGGCATCCTATATTTTATCTGGCAACCATACCCATGAGACACTGTCTGCTTCTGCCCTTTTTGAGGTAAGGAGGTGTTAGAAGGGAGCTCTTCAAGGAATCCATCTAATCCTAAGGATGCTGTTCTTTCATAGGATTGCATGATATTCCCCTTCAGGTCTTTCTTCACTCAGGCCTAACCTGCATTCTACCTGGTGGAAATCCCTTGATATTTCATGTCAGTGTCAGATGTGACATATTATAGGTTCCAGAACTGAACTAATACAGCTTTCCCACTACTTTTATATTTCAATGGTAATCAGGATTCTGGAGGGGTGTGTGTGTGTGTGTGTGTGTGTGTGTGTGTGTGTGTGTACCTGAGGTGAGGAGAAGATGACTGATAAAAGGAAAGTTAAATGCCTGTACTTACATTGTCATTGTACTAAAACTTTTTGTCATGTCTAATTCAACTTTCTAGAGCTCTCATGCCTCACTATACAGCACCACATTAAAAAATTTTTGTTAAATCAAATTGGACAGAATGAGTTATGTGGTTGGTTAAACTATGCCATCTTAGGCTGTATCTGATTTAGACTGAGACAAATGGCTTTTCCCAAACTATCCTCTTAGAGATTTATTTTCCCCTCCCCTCATTCTCTTCTCTGTTTACTACTTTACCACTTAAGATTATCTACCCCTCTGGGAAGTTAATAAACCAAAAGAAGATAAAAGCTCTATGTGAAATTGCCTATCAAGAGAAAGCAATCATACCAACTTTATTGAATATTTAATATATGCCAGCCTAAGAGTTTAATATACACTACCTCATTTAGTCTTCTCTACACTCTATTAACCCTCTTTTTCCCGGTGAGTAAACACATAACCAGAGAGGATAACAGACTTGTCATAGGCCACACAGCGAGGTTTGATTACACTTTTTCTACTCTACTATATCACTCCAGAGGGCTTTATTTTCAATTGCCTCTTTTAGAGACAGTTGGAATTTTGTTTTGGCCAGCTCATCAATTCTTTTCTACTTCAATTTCTCAGAGAGACAACTCTGGGCTTAGGGATTAGTATATGCTGCTGATTTCCATTAGCCATATCTACAACCAGGTGCAGATAGCCATAAAATACAACTTTCTCCATCCTGTAGTTGCTAAAGCATTACCACCTGCAGAAGTTCTTTTATCCATTCACCAACCCACATAGCATCAAATGATAACTTTATGACCTAAAAAAAGTACTAAAATATAGAATTCAGAAGGGAATTCAGAGATAAAGCATGGCAAGGAGCCAGTTCCCAAAGCAAAGTGGCTCAAAGGAAAATCCCTAGTACCTGCTAAAGGCTGGAATAACTTTGTGCCCTGGTGGCTCATGTTAATTTCAGGAAATCCCCTGCAATTTCCCATAAAAGTGTATCAATGGCCCACAATGTCTTCAGTTATTTCCACTGAAAGTAAAAAGTTTCCAATGCAGTAACTGTGTGCAGTGTGTGATATTACTGCCACATTAGCTTGTAATGAGACCGAGTCCTTAACTCATGCTACCATAGTGCATTTCCAGTGCATCCTCCCCATCATGAAAATTTCTGACTGTATATTCTGCTCATTATTAAAATAGAGGGTCATGAGTAGTACCACCTAGACCCAATAAATGCCACATAAACATTCCCATATAATTTCACCAAATCATTTCACTTTTGACACTTCCCATCAAGCCACTTCATAACTGCAACCTTGTATGGACAGATATAGACACATAATGTAATTGTTTTGTGAAGAAGACAAAGTTTCAGAGGAGAGGGTTCAAGAATGAGAAATAAACAATTACTAACTGAGTGCCTAATGTGTCCAAATTCCATAATACCCAAACAACCCTATGAATCATGTTCTGTTGCTCCCTTTTTTCCAAATCCAGGGATGGAAGATCAGAGAAGGTACATTATGTCCTAAAGGTAACATAGCACATCACAACATTATCTAACTCAAAGTTAATCTACCTCTAAAGTTCTAAGTTTTTCCACTTGAACCACAAACAGCCTCCATTTCATTATCTATAAAACTTCTCTCTTCTAAAGTAAACTGCCATTCTTGCATTCATTTTAATCACTTTAAATTTTAATTTAAAAATATATATTGGATTAGCAGAGTCTGACATGGATGCATTTATGCAAAGAACCACTTTCTGCAATTTACTGCTTGCATAGTCAAAAATCAAACAGAAAGATATCTAACAAGTACAATTTGTTTCACTGCTTTTTTATAAATGCTGAGTTACTTAAACCCAAATTTTGATTAGCAGTTATAGAGATCTGATTTAGGTCTATATCATCAATCAACCACACACAAATGAAGAGACCAAGAAGAGTGTAAATAAAAGAGAGAGGAAAAGCTCAGATTATTTTTCTGTTCTATATCTGTAGTCAGAATTATTTCCCCTGTGGCCAAAAGAAGAAATCCAATGTTTATCTTATTTTCTGTAAAAAAGGGAGACCACAAGAGGCTGAGAGGAGCAGGTGTCCATTACTAAAACTCAAATGAAACATCTCAAAAATTAGACTCCTTGTCTTCAGTGGGAGTTTGATAGCAGTTAGCCAAACCTCATATTTGATGTAATAGAAATGTTACATACAAATATATATTTGGGAAGACATTAAAAGCAAAACAAATGCAATTTTAGGAGTAATGATTAAACTATAAACTAAGGTGAGACAAGTGCATAAACTCATCAGTTTTGTTCTCTAATTCACATTTTATGTTTTTCTTTGTTCATTTTTACTTCTTAGAATCAGGCTCTTTCCAAGAGATAAAAGTTGTACATGAGATCTTAAACCAACAGACATGAAACATTTGTGATTTAAATTGAAAGTAGTATCGGTCAGTAATAAAACTTAATGGTATCTTTCACCTAAAGAAGTCTGTAAACACTCAAATAATAATAGCTAATGTTTATTAAGCACTTATGATGGGCCTTGCCTAGGGTCAAATGCTTTACATGCATTTCACGGCACTCCTACTGCCTAGCCACCATTTCAGGATTAATAGGGAGAAAAAATCCTTCTCTTTAAGAGGAGCTGATTGAAAAAAGGCAGCCAGCACAGCTGGACCCAGGAACATCTCTCTTCATGTGAGGTAGCAAAGAGTGTCAGCACCTTCCATAGCAACCCAGTGCTTATGCAACTGAGCTTAATAATAGTGAATTGTCCTATTCAAAATATGAGTGATAGTATATGAAAGAGAGCCAAGCAGAACTTAGATTCCATTTCATGATTAGGGGCTCTGTTCATGTGTTAACATGCTCACCCATTCATTCACACATTCAACAGGCATTCATTGAGCACCTTCTATGTACCAAGTGCTGAGCTAGCTGATGAGAATACAAAGACAAAATGACACAATTCCTGTTCCCCAGGAGCTCCCAGACTAGTTAGTGAAAAAGACAAATACTAGATCAAGTCCCAATAAAGTGTAGGTGTAAAATGTTGCAGAGGTACAGGTAGGAAGAAGGGGCTCACATTGGCAGGATATGCTAAGGGAAGGCAGAACTGGCTTGACTAGGTAGACAGGGGAGAAAATAATATTTCAGGCCACTGAAATAACTTTCACAAAGCATTTGGGCATGAACCAGCATAGTGTGTTTGGGGATCTATAAATAATTTAGATGCAGAGGGCAGCATGGACTGATTGTGAAGTGACTTATATGTATTTAAAGGGCTTAGATTTTTCCTGTAGTTGATTGGGAGTTAATGTAAAATTGAGTGAAATAGAACTATGATCCAATTTATTCCCTGGGAAAGTTAATTCTGGTGAAAATGTGGATAGGAGATTATAAAGGGTACATGCAATATACTTTATGATAATTGTATATGAATGAGTTGTGCATTGGAAGAAAAATTTGCAGTGTTGCCAGTAAATGAATTATGTTATGAGACATTTTGGTCTACTTTGGAGATCTTAACTATGTTGTATGTACATGTGTGTTTATGTGTGTGTGGGTAGACTTTTTATAATAAGTTCTTTTCCCTAGCGTTATTGCCCTAAGCAGCAATCAGAAAACTGGAGCTAATGAATTCTTCTCCCACTTGATCTTTTAAGCAAAGCACCTAAATTTTAACTGAGACTAAAATAATTCTGACTTCTTCATTCCTATTACATAAAGGAAGATTGAAGTCATATGAAGCACCTTTCTGACCACAACACTATGATACTAGAAATCAACTACAAGGAAAACACACTGCAGAAAACAGAAAACACATGGAGGCTAAACACTATGCTATTAAGCAACAAGTGTGTCACTGAAGAAATCAAAGAAGAAATTTAAAAATACCTGGAGACAAATGAATATGAAAACACAATCATCCAGAATCTATGGGACACAACAAAAACTGTTCTAAGAGGGCAGTTTATAGTGATACAAGCCTACCTCAGTAAACCAGAAATCTCAAAAAAACAACCTAACTTTACACCTAAAACAATTAGAAAAAGAACAAAACACAAAATTAGTAGCAGGAAAAATATTCATAAATATCAAAGCGAAAAAATGAAGTAGAGACTGAAAAGAACAATGGAAAAGATCAATAAACCAAGAGCTGTTTGCTTAAAAATGTAAAGAAAATTGATAAAAATTTTAGCCAAACTCATCAGGAAAAAAGAGAGAGGGCCCAAATCAATAAATTCAGAAATGAAAGAGAAGTTGTAACTGACACCACATAAATACAAAAGATCATAAAATATTACTACGAACAATTATTTACCAATAAAATGGACAACTTAGAAGAGAGGAACAAATTCCTAGAAACGTGCAATCTCCTAAGACTGAACCAGAAAGAAAGAGAAAATATGAACAAATCAATTAACAGTAATGAAGTTGAATCAGTAATAAAAAAAAAAAAAAAGTCCAGGGCCAGATGTCTTTACAGGTGAATTCTACCAAACATTTACAGAAGAGTTAACACCTATCCTTCTCAAACTATTCTAAAAAATTGCAGAGGAAGGACTGCTTCCAAACTAATTCAATGAGGCCACCATTACCCTGATACCAGAACCAAACAAAGACACCACAAAAAAAGAAAATACAGGCCAATATCACTGATGTACAAAGATGCAAAAATCCTCAACAAAACATTAGCAAACCAAATTCAACATTCATTAAAAGAGTCATACACCATGATCAAGTGGGATTTGTCCCAGGGATGCAAGGATGGTTCAATATCCACAACTCAACCTGAAACCATAAAAATTATAGGAGAAAACATAGCACTACACTCTTTGACATTGGTTTCAGTATTTCTGGAGGGATATATATCTTCAGGCAATGGAAACAAATGCAAAAATCAGCAAATGGGACTACATCAAACTGAAAAGCTTTTGTACAGCAAAAGAAACTATCATCAAAACAAAAAGCTGCCTACTGAATGGGAGAAGGTATTTGCAAGCAATATATCTGATAATGGGTTAATATCCAAAAATATATAATGAACTCATACCACTCAACATCAAAAAAACAAACAACATGATTAAAAAATGGGCAGAGGATCTGAATAAATGGTTTCCCAAAGATGACATACAGATGTTCAAGCAAGCGAAAAGGTGTTCAACATCATTAATCTTCAGGGAAATGTTAATCAAAACTACCATGAGATATCACCTCACACATGTCGGGATGGCTATTATCAAAAAGACAACAAATATCAAGTGTTGGCAACGATGTGTAGGAAAGAGACCCTAGTGCATTATTAGTGGGTACATAAATCTGTACAACCACTATAGAAAACAGTATGGAGAGTCCTGAAGAAATTTAAAATAGAACTACCATATGATGCAGCAAATCCCCTCCTGGGTATTTATCTGAAGAAAAGAAAAACTCTAATTTGAAAAGATATACACACCTCTACATTCACTGAAGCATTATTTACAATAGCCAAGACAAGGAAGCAACCTAAGTGCTTTCAATAAATGAATGGATAAAGAATATGTGGTATATATGTAACTCAGTCATAAAAAAGAATGAAATCTTGCCATTTGTGACATGAATGGGCCTACAGGGTATTGTGCTAAGTGAAATAAGTCAGACAGAGAAAGACAAATATCATACGATTTCTCTTGTATGTGGAATCTAAAAAGAAACAAAGCAAATGAACACACATGACAAAAAAGAAACAGAATCATAGATACAGAGAATAGCTGGGTGGTTGTCTGAAAGAAGGGGACTGGAGGGTTGAATGAAATAGGTGAGGGAAATTAAAAGGTAAAAACTTCCAGTTACAAAGTAAATGAGTCTCAGGGATGAAATGTGCAGCATGAATAAGGTAGTCAATAGTAATATAATATCTTTGTAAGGTGACAGATGGTAACTAGACTAGTCATGGTGTTCATTTTGTAATGTATAGAAATAACAAATTCTATGTTGTGAACTAGGAACTAATATAATGTTGTAGGTCAATTATACTTCAACAAAGAAACAAACAAACTTATAGAAAACTAGATCAGATTTGTGGTTACCAGAGGCAGGGAATGGGGGTAGGGAGAATTGAATGAAAGTCATCGAAAGCTACAAACTTCCAGCTATAAGACAAGTAAGTACTAGTAATATAATGTACAATATGATTAATATAATTAACACTTGTGTATGTTATATATGAAAGTTGTTAAGAGAGTAAATCCTAAGGAAATTTTTTTTCTTTTGCCTTTATTTTGTATCTATATGAGATGATGGATGTTCACTCAACTTATTGTGGTAATCATTTCGTGATGTGTTTAAGTCAAATCATTATGCAGTACACCTTTAACTTATACAATGCTGTGTGTCAATTATATTTCAATAAAACTGGAAGGAAAATAGAAAATTACAAGGCTTACCAAGAGGCAAAAAACATAAGTTGAAGACACAAAACAAGCATCAGAATCAGACTTGGCAGGGATGTTGGAATTATCAGACCATTCATTTAAAATAACTATGATTAATACACTAAGGGGTCTAATAGATAAACTATACAATATGCAAGACAGATGAACAAAGAAAGCAGAGTGATAGAAATCCTAATTAGGAGCCAAAAATAAGTGCTAGAGATAAAACTGTAATACAAATGAAGAATGCCTTTGATGGGTTTATTAGTAGACTGGACATGTCTGAGGAAAGAATCTCTGACCTAGAGCTTATATCAATAGAATCCCTGAAAACAGAAAAACAAACAGAACAAAGAATGAAGAACAGAACCAAATATCTGAGGAATGTGGGACAACTATAAAAGGTGTAACATATACATGATGGGAGTACTAGAAGGAGAAGAAAAAGAGAAAGGAACAGAAGAAATATTTTAAGCCATAACGACTGAGAATGTCCTCCAAATTAATGTCAGACACTAAACCACAGACCCAAAAAACTACACATCAGTATATCATTTACAAAATATGAAAATCAAGATAAAGAAAACAATTCTAGAAGAATCCAGAGGGGGGGGAAACTTTACTTACAGAGAAACAGAGATAAGAATTACATCTGACTTCTCAGAATAGTGAAATATATAATGTGTTGACAGAGAAAAAACCCCACCAACCTAGAATTCTCTACCCTGTGAAATTTTTCTTCAAAAGTGAAGCAGATATAAAGGCTTTCCCAGACAAACCAAAAGTTAGGGAATTTGTTACCAGTAGACCTCTTGCAAGAAATGTTAACAGACATTCTTTAGAGAGAAGGAAAATAATATAGGTCAGAATCTCAGGTCTACATTAGAAAAGTGAAGCATCAATGAAGGAATAAGTAAAAATAAAGAATTTTAACCTAACAGATAACAGTTTGTTCAAAATAATAATAGCAAAATGTACTTGATTATGTATGTTTATATTTCATAGTACCTAAAGGAGTTGAAAACATGTTCAAGGATGTTTATAGCAGCTTTATTTGTAATTGCCAAAACTTGGAAGAAATCGAGATTTCCTTCAGTAGATAAGTGAATACATAAACTGTAGTATTTACAGACAATGGAAAATTATTTAATGGTAAAAATAAATGAGCTATCAAGCCATGAAAAGACATCGAGGAAACTTAAATGCATACTATTAAGTGGAAGAAGCCAATCTGAGAAGGCTATATACTATATGATTCCAACTATGTGACATTCTGAAAAAGGTAAATCTATGGAGACAATAAAAAGATTAGTGATTGCTAGGGATTGTGCAGGGAGGGATGAATAGGCAGAGCAGAGAGGACCTTTAGGGTAGTAAAAATATAATGAGAGGCTTATGTTATTATACATTTGTACAAATGCATAGAATGTACAACATCAAGTATGAATCCATAGGTGAACTATGGACTTTGGGTGATAATAATGTGTCAATGTAGGTTCATACTTGATTTAAAAAGTGGACCATTCTGGTGAGTGATATGGATAATGAAGGTAGCTAGGGGGTATATGGGAAATCTCTATATTTTCCTCTCAATTTTGTTGTAAACCTAATACTACTCTAAAAAATAAAGTCTTTAAAAATATTAATGATATTTATCACTAGGTATTACATTTGTAATCTGAAAAAAAACATTGTTTCAGAAAAACTACTATCCTGTATGCTAGAAACAGAGATGGGTAAGCCCCAAACAGCCTCTGTGGCCCTTAGATTATGTTGTGAATGCCCAGACTCTTGCTGAAGAGATTGTAGATACAACTGGATAGACACTGGCATGGTTAACATTCTTCTCTGACATCACACTAGTACATGTATCAATGATTGCAAACCTAATTGATGCTGTCTGTTTAGGAGACATAAGTTTCCTGGTACTGCTGTTTCCATTTTTCCAGCTTAAAACAACTACAGTGCCTTCTTGCACAGTAGTAGGAAATTTTTGAAAAGATCCTGCTATTCTAGCACACAATCCATCAGTTTTGAAGGTAAGACACAGTGATGAGCATTCCAGGGTGTGTTGTGTTAAGGTCCCTTCAAAAATGACCACTCAGTAAAACCTATATTAGGTAAAGTGTCCTTCACTTTCCCCTTGACAGCAGACTTGTAGCCTGTGAGAGCAGTCATGGCTGATCACAAATAATTCATTTTATATTAAGTGCTAAATTCCATAGTAGTTCTTAACAACAAGGGACTCTCAAAGGGAAAAAGACTGAATAAACTTAAACTTCAGGGAATAGTGAGCACTTACTTTCAGCAATCAATAGCTTTTTACTATGGAGAGCAAAAAAACCTTTTGGCTTCCTGACTGCAAGTCAAGTCTCTGATCCCCATTCTAACCATCATTCATTTTCAGGGCACTTTGATTCTGTGCCTCTCATGTGGAGGCAACAAGGTGCTGGCCTCTGTTTGAACTCAAGTCCCACGGAGAAAAAGATTCCCCAACAGAGAAAATAAATACTTCCTAACTTCTTTGTTTGTCTTCCAGGCTCCCAGTGGGCACAGAACTCCTGCTCCCTCTGGGTAGCACTCTTCAACTCTCCCTGCTAATTAACCTCTCCTACAGGGTTGCCAAATGAGCTGCTGACAACCAGCCCTGAGCAACTAGAAAACACCAGGACAGCAGACTGAATTGTTAAATTCGTCCATTAAGTCTAGGAGCAGAGAGCGCCTTTGGAGTTTTACTTGAATGCAATAGTGGTAGGTTTACATCATGGTCAGAAGAGGGAAAGAATTTGTGCCATACTTGCTCTCTAACTACCAACAGGATACAGTTTTTGAATATTTTTTCATGCGGTGAGGAGGTGAAAAATAGTAGTAATTGAACTTGAGATCTTTTTACAACAATAAATGAAAAAGATTCTGAGAAATATTAGGGATGCTATAGAATTTTCAACATTTCTTCTTCCCCTTCATTAATATAAATGGATCCTAAACCAAAAGCCAAATGGCCTTTTTTTGCTTTAGCTGAGTTAGGTGTGAGGGTAAATATGCACGCCTGACAAGTTATGGGGGCCTAATAAATATTTAAGAAGAACAAACATTTGTTAAAACACATAGTTGCACATTTATGTGGTATGAGAATACCACAATTTTCAGAATCTCCCCCTCCAATGATACAAAAACAAATCAACTGTGAATCATTTACTTAAAAGTAAACTTTAGTAAAGCCAATTAAGGAACAGTTTTACTTTAAAATAAATGAAAATCAATTTCCAGTCTTAGGTATGGCCAGATGGATAAATATATTTTTGTGACCTTCAAAATTAATGTTTCTTTAAGTCAAGGTCACCTAAGCATTTTCAATGGGCCGAGTATCTGAAGGGTCAGTACATGGCCATAAACATTTTATGAAACTCAGAAATGTTGATGTCTGCTTCATTTAGAGCCAAAAATTCTGCTTTCTGCTTCTTTTCTACCTGCCTCACTTCTATCACTTACATACACACTGATTTTTCCATTTTTCCCTTAATTTCTTTCTCTTTCTGACCTCAGTATTCCTTAACTTTCTACACCCAAACCTCTTTTCATAGATTGCGTTTAAACATGACTGTTGGCCAAACTGATGTTTAACAATTTCTCCTTCCACCCTCAGCTTAAGCCTTACACTACAAGGTAGTTATTCACCCACATCATCTGATTTGAAGGATAGCAGCTAATCAAATGCTTCCACAATTCCTGAAATTCTGATATTAACATATTCTTCTTTAGGATGAATGTCTCTGCTCACATTTTCTCTTAATTTTGTACATAAACCTTGATGGTTTAATAAGATCACAGATGCCTATTATCACCCCAACTAATCCCCACTGATTGGTTTTGAGGGCCTGGAATGCTACATTGTGAAGAATTCCAAGGGGAAGTTCAGCAAGAATATTGGCCATAATCAATTAATGATGTCTGCCATAGGAAAGTGCTTGTAAACTTGCTATGCCTTTTCCAACTACATCTGCTGGCTCCTCTGTATGAATGTATTGGTCAGTCTCATTTACTTGCTGAGTGTCAGGAGAGATCCTTAATTACATAAGGTGAAGTTCATGAAAAAGGAAACCCTAAATAGAAGGGATTCTAAATACAAAGTGTTAAAGTGCCATTATTTTGCTTTCTGTGCTCAGATCTAGCCCTGAATACCTATCTCAAAACACTTATTCAAATGCAATCTTCTCTTTCCAAAAGCAAAATTAAAAAGTGTCAAAATAGACATAGCAATACTTATTTCCAGGAGCATATCAGTCACAAGAAAAAAATATGTAGGGCACCAGTCTACAAGTAATTTTTTGTTCACAATTAGAGGGGGCCATACTGTAAAAAACAGAAAAAAAATATTGAAACCCAGAATGAGCATGTTGTACTTAAGTAGACAGACAACTGCACAAAAATTTTCTGAGCAGTTTCTTTTACAGGTTCCTCTTCCTTCCCAATTTCTCTAAATATTAGTAACATGTAAAGCTCTCTCCTTAAGCCATTTCTCTTCTCCTTTTTTTATTCTCTCCATAGGCAATCCCACCCCATGCTGAAAGTCTTTCCTCTCTTTAAATGACTTCCAATCCCAAACCTTCAAAATTACACTTGATTATTTACTTGAATAGTAAAATCTGGATTCTGGAATGTTCTACCTAAACTTTTAAAATATCCCAAGGTAAATTAATCATTTACAAATGAAAATTATTTTTTTCCTTCCTAAGTTTTTATGTTAATGGGACTACAGCAGTCCAATCACTAAGCTTGTTCATTTTGTCTCCAATTTTTTCTTCTTTATATCCCCAATGTACAGGGGCTGTTTTAGGAACTGAATTCCTATATTTGTTCTATCTCAATTACCTCTGAAATTGATCTTTTGATATTTTTCCTTTCAATTCATATTAAATGCCTTTACCAGATATTTAATTTTAAAGCATAATTATACTTTATTGTTCCCCTATTCAGAAACCTGCAGAGATTGCCTATTATCTATGGAATAAAGCACAGAACTCTCAAGCTGGCATTCAAGATCCTCTGCTAACACATATATATGGAATTTAAGAAAAAAAATGTCATGAAGAACCTAGGGGTAAGACAAGAATAAAGACACAGACCTACTAAGAAAATGGACTTGAGGATATGGGGAAGAGGAAGGGTAAGCTGTGACAAAGCGAGAGAGTGGCATGGACATATATACACTACCAAACATAAAACATAGCTAGTGGGAAGCAGCCGCATAGCACAGGGAGATCAGCTCCGTGCTTTGTGACCACCTAGAAGGGTGAGATAGGGAGGGTGGGAGGGAGGGAGACGCAAGAGGGAAGAGATAAGGGAACATATGTATATGTATAACTGATTCACTTTGTTATAAAGCAGAAACTAACACACCATTGTAAAGTAATTATACTCTAATAGAGATGTAAAAAAAAAAAAAAAAAGATCCTCTGCAAAGCATCACAAGGCTAACTATCTTATCCATCTATCTCACTCTCCCTCTTTGCTTCCTTCCATCCTTGATTATCCTTTCACTCTTCCACAAGTACTTACTGAGTGATTATTATGTGTTCAGCCTTGTGTTAGGCTTTGGGAATACTAAGCCAAATAACACAGGTACATACTGAATCAGTCTAATAAAATAGATATATTAAAAAATTACAATAAATTTTAAATAAATACAGAAAATTACAATACAATACAGTGAATGCTAATAAAGAGCTAAGGACAAAGTATGATAGGAACACAAAGGAAGAAGCAACTAACTGTTCTGGGGGAGAGAAAAGGACTGCTCAGATAAGAGTATATGTAAAATGTGATACTGGCTTTGAGTATTAAAGGATGAAAAAGAGCTCCTTTAGGCCATATCTCTCACTCTTTTCCCACATTTTGTGCACTTTCCAGGTAGACTAGATGACTTTTCTCTGTTAACACATCCCTAATGTACATTTGATCATGTTTTTTCTCCTTTCCCATCTGTACCAGGTTGATTAGTGTCTCCCCAAATATTCATGTTCATTCAAAACCTGAGAATGTGACCTAATAAGGGATCATATATAATTTGTTGAGGATCTTGAGATGAAGTCGTCCTGAATTTAGAGTGGGCCCTAAATCCAATGATTAATATCCTTATTAAAAGAAGGATAGAGCATCCAGAGATACACTGAGGAGAATGTCACATGAAGATGGAATTAGAAATTAGAGTGATACCACTATGAGCCAAGGAAAACCACGGATTGCTAACAGTCACCAGAACCTGGAAGGCATGAACAGATTCTTCCTGAAAGCCTCCAGAAGGAAACAAATCTGCTGGCACCTTGATTTCATACTTCTGTTCACCTGAACTGCGAGAGAATAAATTTCTGTTGTTTTAAGCCACCCATCCTATGATAATTTGCTTTGGCAGCCTGGAGAAATTAATGAACCATTTCAATTCCTTGAAATTCTATCCAGTTGTTAAGATCTTCTCAAATGCCACTTTTTCTATCAAGATTTTTCCTACTGCTTCTTCCCCACTAACAGATTAGATGTGATTTCTTTTTTCTTTGAGCTTCATTTGTGACTCTTCTGGAATTTCACATTTTACCCTACATCTGATATTTTTGTGTGTCCTTCCCTATTCAACCAGATTGCAAGCTTTTTGAATGATGTTAACATAATTTATTCATCTCATATTTTATACAGCACAGTTTCTAGCACTTTCTTAGCATAGGGTCCATCAAAAATGAAAACTGGTTTAAAAAAAAAAGTATATGTGTGAATAGTTTTAGTAACATGGTACATAGAAGTTGCACAATAAAGTATACAGAAAATGTTCAATAAATGTTTGTTGAAGGAATATATGAATAAATAAAACAAAGACTAACATGTTATAAATCCATGGAGGACAGGCATCTTATCTATTCAGTATAAGCCACTGCCTAGCATAATGTCTATTGTACACAGCATGTCCTTAATAAATAAATTGATGAATGATGAATGAGCTCAATTCAAGGGACTTCATCCAGTATGAGTCCTTTGTTTTACAATTGTCCTGTGTTCTACTGAACCATGCCTTCTCCCCTGGTCAGAGAGGGCTAATAATATAAAAACTCCGAATAGATTACAATAATCTCTAAATTACTCTTAAGTTTATGTGATCATAATTAACATGTAGCAGATTATCATATCTGATTGATTAATTCTGTGGATAAAATTAAAGGCTGCTTGTTCACTTATTATCTTTATTCAGAATTCTGACTTGAGTTTTAAAGATGAAATTGAGACCCCTAGTGATTTGTCAAAAGTCACAGAAAATAGCAGAGCTAGAATTTAAAATTAGATTTACTCTATTACAAAGCTCATACTATTTTCACTCTTCCAAGCTGACTTGGCTTCAAATCACTTGAATTTTTCTGACCTCAAAATCCTCCACTCACCAGCTCAAGTTGATTCCTTTATTTCCACCATCCTGCTAGCTCTGAATTGTTTCTAGGCTTCCAATCACCTTGTGATAGGAATGCCACCCACTTATGCTGTGCTGACCGCCATCTGGTCTTCGTCAATGTGATTTTACCCTCATCATCTCTTCAGGGCACTTGCCCTTTCTTTGCCACCTTCCAAGACCATATGGCACATTTTTATGTCACATGGCTTCCATACATCCCGCTTCCTTATGTTCACCATCCTCTTAATCCCCTTTATATACACTTTGACAATTTTTCCCTGCTCTTAGATTTCTGATCTCTACTTTCATCCCAGGTTTCACTGTGGTGCCCTGTTCTTTCTCATTTCATGGCATGCTATACAGTCATGACTGTAACATATGTCTATAATTCCTTCATAGTATTGGGAACATCCATCACACTGCTGACACCACATAAATTTTGTGCATACGTTACAGCTTTTAGAGAAAGGGAGGACACTTCCATCCAAAATGAGCTGACATTGCTTCACAGGTTGATTTGGGGGTCCATCAACCCCCAACAAAGTGACATCACATGAACATACAAAGAATTCAAAGACCAAATATTTTTATTGTATTTCTAGAGATTAAATTACATGTGTATACACAAATAAGATTGCACATACAAAACACATATGCCATTATTCTTTTGTTTCCAAATTTGTATTATACATTTTACAATGCTGAAATGTTTAAATGAACAATGAACATCCATATGCTCAACATCTAAATTCAATAATTGTTAACTTCTGCCACATTTGCTTAACATAGCTATAAATGTGTGTATATTTCTTTTTAAAAAATGAATTATGTGAAAGTAATGAAAGACATCAAGACGTTACAGCATGTATTTCCTAAGAATGAAGATGTTTTCATTTATAGCCATAATATGTCATTATTATACTTAAGAAATTAAAGATTCCATAGTATCATCTAAATTGTTGCCCATATTCAAATTTCTGCCAGTTGTTCCTAAAATGTATTTTATAGCTTTAATAAAAATCCAGGACTAATGAAGTTTCATACAATGCACTTGGATATTTTGTCTGTTTTCATTTACTACAGTAGTCCTGCTGTCTATTTCTTATGCCCATGCATGACCAAACCAGGCTCATTCTCTTGTACAATGGGTCAAATTCTGGATTTGTCTGTATAGTTTCTTGTGTTGTCACTTAATTTCTTTCCTTATTTCTTTATTTTCTGTAAATATTAGATGATGTTTAAAGTAGATTAGGTTCTGTTTAAACATGTTTGAGAGAATGTTTCATAGATAGTGATGTGTAAGTCAAATCTCTTCACATCAGGGAGCACACATTGTCCCACATTTGATCACTTGGTTAGGATGGAGAAAGCCAGATGCCTCCATTGTAGAGGTACATTTTTCTAATTGCAATTGGCAAGTAGTCGTGAACTGACACTTTGGCAGTGTGAGTTACCTATTCCCTTGACTGTCTTTCCTACGATGAATCTAGTGCCTGAAATAATTATTGTATTAGAAGTTGCAAATCTTTGATTTTTCTAATTCTATCATTCTTTCTAGATAGAATTATTACCTGGCATTCATCTATAAAGGAAAACTTCCTCTCATCAACTAAGATAAATTCTACTTCCTCTGAAAAAGGCAGGTTAAATACTTATTCTTTCCCTTTAATTACCAAGTTTTAAAATAAGTGATTGTTATAATCATCATCACTAATGAAGGCAAGTGAGTATTTCCCCCTTTTACTTCTTTTAGACTCATTGATTTTTAGTTGTTCTATTATTTATAATTATCAAAGTTGTTGTTCTTATTCATGCTCAAATTACCCCAAATTTGGTCAGTGGCAGTCCCTAGGAGCTAGCTTGCATTTTCTTTCATCACCATTGAAATTAAATATTTCCTTGTTTTCTAGCACACTCATATTCTCTTGTACTTTTCTTCCCAGGGCAATGTTAGCAAGAAAATTTACAAAATTTTTTGTTCAGATGAAAAGAACACTGTGCCTATAATTTGCAGTAGGTCATTCAAAAATATGCTTAATGTAATGCAAATACATTAATTCCATAAATTAGGTGTAACCACCAGAAGAAAGATGTTCAGACCCATGGCCTAACTTTTGTGTTTTACTCCACAGGTGAGAAATAAGCACACAAAGGAAACAGAAAGAGAAAACTAACATGACTCCCAGACCATACCCATGACCTACTGATATGTACAATAGATTGGAGCAAGAGTAGAGAAACATTAGCAACACTACAAATGAAAAAGCTTGTTACAAAAATATATTAAATGTCTATTAAATGTCATGCTGATGCATTTATAAAATGAGCTAGAAAATTTTAAAAATGGAAAAAAATATTATCAAAATGCTATAATTTAATATTCAAGGGAAATAGTAGTAGTGTTAGCTTAATATTAGTTTATGACTAGCCAAAATCATAAGGAAGCAATAAAATAAAAATCTAACATGCTGCATCAAGGTGAGAGGGAATTCTAAAATATCTAATATTATATATCATACCAGTGCACTGAAAATAAGTAGTCTCTGCAACTAAACACCAACAGTTAGATTTCAAGACTTTGTAATAAATGTCAGAAACTAGAATAATTCTCAGGCACTTTAGTAAGTCTAGAGCTTATGCAGGCACAGTCATTCAAAAAATATAATAGGATCAAGGAGAATCCTGATAACATTTGATGTCTGTTTATCATACTGGGGCTTTCATATAAAAAAGCCTTCAAAAGAGCACCAGCATCCTACAAAGGTTAAGTGAACGTCAGGAATTTATAACAAAAACATTTAGACATTCCCGGAACAAAATAAAGTTAATGGATCGCTCATGTAGCTGGAATTCAGAGAAGCAGAGCTCAGACAATTCTAAACAGATGCTGGTAAGAACAATGCAAAAGAGGCAGTGTGTCAGCTTGTTTTTCAGGGACAAATGCAGTGATATTTTGGCCAGCTAACACCATGGCTATGTTGTGAAATACATTAATAGATTAATTAAAACTGTGCCACCACAGTATCTACCACTTTTCCATACATATTTATTCTCTTATGCATATACATATTGTCCCACACCAATTTTTAAATGAATATCAGGAAAACACACTTGTCACTTGTTATCTTCTCTGAAACTGCAATCACTTCTGCCAGAGGTAGTCCTTGGGAGTTTTAAGAGCATCCATCTCACACCTAAAGGGAAAGAAGCTTACAGCTATTGAGCTGAGCACATGTTCCTTTCACAACATCTAGGTTTTTGGCATTAAGTTAAGGACCATTTTTCACAAAAGGCATTCAAGATGAATGGCTAGCTACTGTCCTGCTTTCCACTATGTTTGAGACAGGAAGGAACAAATCACAAGTACTCTTTCCTCTATGCTAATGGTTCTTAAATGCTTGGGGGAGGGGGGGGTCAAGATCCCTTTGAATACCTGATGAAAACTATAGACTTTATCCTTGGAAAAATGCACAATGCTTTGCTTGCAATTTGGGGGCATTTACTGATCTCCTGAAGCCCATCTTTGGACAGATATGTACTCCATGAACCTGGATAATAAAGCAAGCACCCACATAATCAAGGCTATGAATAAAAAAGTTTCTGAGCACTGCACTTCACTCAACATTTCAACAAGAGAGACATACTGATGTGTGACTGTCATAGGTGACCAATAACATTCTTATCTCAGCTCTTTGAAAATTTACATGAAGAGCCAAGAATAAGTCAATGAAGAAAATTGTGGCAATTCTAGACAGTTCCACAGAGCCTCCAAAGTAGTATGATTATGATCAAGTTAGAAAAAAACCTGATGATAAGAAATTTCAGTCTGGAAGAGAAAGTGACATAAACCAGATTTCTTAAAGGCCACCACATTTCCCACACCATTCTAATTAGTACTATGTTGGAAGTGTCTATTCATGCTAGTATATGATTTGGTTGCTTTGCTAGCAGTTGTTTATTTTCCTGGCAATCCACAAAAACATTATTCTGTGCAACTGCTGACAGTATTTGTTTTCAAATTAACAAAATTTCATTGGACATTTATGAAATTCCATGATTATTGTCCATGCTTAAAAGTAATCTCTCCTGTAGAGTTGAAATAATTGATATTTGTTTGGTTTCTGGTTTGGGGGCTCTTTTGTTTTTAAACCCAGTTGATTTTTTAAAAATTTTATTGGGGTATAATTAATTTACAATATTGTGTTAGTTTCAGGTGTACAACAAAGTGAATCTGTTATACAAATACATGTATCCACTCTGTTTTAGATTCTTTTCCCATATAGGCCATTAGAGATTACTGAGTAGAGTTCCCTGTGCTATACAATAGGTCCTTATTAGTTATCTATTTTATATATGGTAGTGCATATGTTTCAATCCCAATCTTGCAGTTTATCCCTCCTCTCTTCCTTACCCCATGAGGGCCATAAGTTTATTTTCTACTTCTGTAACTCTATTTTGGTTTTGTAGATAAATTTATTTGTAGCCTTTTATCAGATTCCACATATAAGAGGTATCATCTCACACCGGTCAGAATGGCCATCATCAAAAATCTACAAACAGGGCTTCCCTGGTGGAGCAGTGGTTGAGAGTCCGCCTGCCAATGCAGGGGACACGGGTTCGTGCCCCAGCCCGGGAAGATCCCACGTGCCGCACAGCGGCTGGGCCCGTGAGCCATGGCCGCTGAGCCTGTGCGTCCGGAGCCTGTGCTCTGCAATGGGAGAGGCCACAACAGTGAGAGGCCCGCGTAACAAAAAAAAAAAAAAAAAAAAAATCTACAAACAATAAATGCTGGAGAGGGTGTGCAGAAAAGGGAACCCTCTTACACTGTTGGTAGATATGTAAATTGATACAGCCACAATGGAAAACAGTATGGAGGTTCCTTAAAAACTAAAAATAGAACTACCATATGACCCACCAATACCACTACTGGACACATACCCAGAGAAAACCATAATTCAAAAAGACATGCACTCCAATGTTCATTGCAGCACTATTCACAATAGCCAGGACATGGAAGCAACCTAAATGTCCATCAAAAGATGAATGACTAAAGAAGATGTGGTACATATATACAATGGAATATTACTCAGCAATAAAAATGAACAAACATATGCTAACACATATATATGGAATTTTTTAAGAAAAAGGAAAAAATGGTCATGAAGAACCTAGGGGCAAGATGGGAATAAAGACACAGACCTACTAGAGAATGGACTTGAGGATATGGGGAGGGGGAAGGGTAAGCTGGGACGAAGTAAGAGAGTGTCATGGACATATATACACTACCAAATGTAAAATAAGTAGCTAGTGGGAAGCAGCTACATAGCACAGGGAGATCAGCTCAGAGCTTTGTGACCACCTAGAGGGGTGGGATAGGGAGGGTGGGAAGGAAGGAAGACGCAAGAGGGAAGAGATATGGTGACATATGTATATGTATAACTGATTCACTTTGTTATAAAGCAGAAGCTAACATACCATTGTCAAGCAATTATACTCCAATAAAGATGTTTTTTAAAAAATGAACAAAATAATGCCATTTGCAGCAACATGGATGGACCTAGAGATTGTCATACTGAATGAAGTAAGTCAGACAGAGTAAACCCAGTTGATTCTGATGATTTGTTTGTGTTGTGCCTGGAAACTTATGAGGAGTTAATAAAGAAAAATTGTTAGTCTTTTTCCCAAGACTCCTGGATAATAGAGTCCTTCATTATGCTCTTTGCCATGACCTTCAAAGCCTTTGCAATCAGACCTAAATCATTACCAATCTTATGGCTTTTGATCACCCATCTCAGACCTTTTACCATTTCCTGCAGTGCCTTGTATCCATGCCTTTACCATGCTGTGCTAGTTGCCTAGGATGCCATTTTTAGCTCATCTACCTAATGAAGAGCTACTTGTTATTCAAAGTCCAGCTCAGCTTATCTCTCCAATTTGAAGCCTTCTCCCACTTCTCCAGGCAAGCACAGTCTTTTCTGTTATTAATTGGCATAGCTCTTCTTGGAAGGAAGGAAGGAAGGAAGGAAGGAAGGAAGGAAGGAAGGAAGGAAGGAAGGAAGGAAGGAAGGAAGGAAGGAAGGAAAGAAAGAAGGAAGGACAAGTAAGTGCTACATATCTTGAAAATATTTCTAGTCTATAGGAGACTGGAATATGCAATAAATAGAGCACAGCTTTTGGACTCAATCAAATCTAGATTTTAATACTGTTTATTGCTAAATAGTTACATAATAATGGGAATTCACTTTTCTGAGCATCAGTATTTATACCTGTTAAATGGAGATCATCACATTTATTTCATAGGTTTGCAATGAAGTTTAAAGAGATAATATATGCAACAGCCCTAACACAAGGTAGGTGTTTTCAAATGTTAGCTCTCCCTTCCTGCCACCCCACATCTATTGTTCCAGAGATGTCTACCTTACCCCAACTCCTTTATGTGACTGTGTGTGCCATGTGAACAAAGCCCATGCCTATGTTTTCTTTCCTTTTCTTTTCTTTTTTTACATCTTTATTGGAGTATAATTGCTTTACAATGGTGTGTTAGTTTCTGCTTTATAACAAAGTGAATCAGTTACACATATACATATGTTCCCATATCTCTTCCCTCTTGCATCTCCCTCCCTCCAACCCTCCCTATCCCACCCCTCCAGGTGGTCACAAAGCACCGAGCTGATCTCCCTGTGCTATGTGGCTGCTTCCCACTAGCTATCTACCTTACATTTGGTAGTGTATATATATGTCCATGCCTCTCTCTCTCGCTGTGTCACAGCTTACCCTTCCCCCTCCCCATATCCTCAAGTCCATTCTCCAGTAGGTCTGTGTCTTTATTCCTGTCTTAACCCTAGGTTCTTCATGACATTTTTTTTTTCTTAAATTCCACATATATGTGTTAGCATACGGTATTTGTCTTTCTCTTTCTGACTTACTTCACTCTGTATGACAGACTCTAGGTCTATCCACCTCATTACAAATAGCTCAATTTCGTTTCTTTTTATGGCCTAGTAATATTTCGTTGTATACATGTGCCACATCTTCTTTATCCATTCATCTGTTGATGGACACTTAGGTTGCTTCCATGTCCTGGCTATTGTAAATAGAGCTGCAATGAACATTTTGGTACATGACTCTTTTTGAATTATGGTTTTCTCAGGATATATGCCCAGTAGTGGGATTGCTGGGTCATATGGTAGTTCTATTTGTAGTTTTTTAAGGAACCTCCATACTGTTCTCCATAGTGGCTGTATCAATTTACATTCCCACCAACAGTGCAAGAGGGTACTCTTTTCTCTACACCCTCTCCAACATTTATTGTTTCTAGATTTTTTGATGATGGCCATTCTGACTGGTGTGAGATGATATCTCATTGTAGTTTTGATTTACATTTCTCTAATGATTAATGATGTTGAGCATTCTTTCTTGTGTTTGTTGGCAGTCTGTATATCTTCTTTGGACAAATGTCTATGTAGGTCTTCTGCCTACTTTTGGATTGGGTTGTTTGTTTTTTTGTTATTGAGCTGCATGTGCTGCTTATAAATTTTGGAGATTAATCCTTTGTCAGTTGCTTCATTTGCAAATATTTTCTCCCATTCTGAGGATTGTCTTTTGGTCTTGTTTATGGTTTCCTTTGCTGTGCAAAAGCTTTGAAGTTTCATTAGGTCCCACCCATTTGTTTATTTTTGTTTTTATTTCCATTTCTCTAGGAGGTGGGTCAAAAAGGACCTTGCTGTGATTTATGTCATAGAGTGTTCTGCCTATGTTTTCCTCTAAGAGTTTGATAGTTTCTGCCCTTACATTTAGGTCTTTAATCCATTTTGAGCTTATTTTTGTGTATGGTTTAGGGAGTGATCTAATCTCATACTTTGACATGTACCTGTCCAGTTTTCCCAGCACCACTTATTGAAGAAGCTATCCTTTCTCCACTGTACATTCCTGCCTCCTTTATCAAAGATAAGGTGACCATATGTGTGTGGGTTTATCTCTGGGCTTTCTATCCTGTTCCATTGATCTATCTTTCTGTTTTTGTGCCAGTACCATACTGTCTTGATTACTGTAGCTTTGTAGTATAGTCCGAAGTCAGGGAGCCTGATTCCTCCAGCTCCATTTTTTGTTCTCAAGATTGCTTTGGCTATTCAGGGTCTTTTGTGTTTCCATACAAATTGTGAAGTTTTTTGTTCTAGTTCTGTGAAAAATGCCAGTGGTAGTTTGATAGGGATTGCATTGAATCTGTAGATTGCTTTGGGTAGTAGAGTCATTTTCACAATGTTGATTCTTCCAATCCAAGAACATTGTATATCCCTCCATCTATTTGTATCATCTTTAATTTCTTTCATCAGTCTCTTATAATTTTCTGCATACAGGTCTTTTGTCTCCTTAGGTAGGCTTATTCCTTGATATTTTAATCTTTTTGTTGCAATGGTAAATGTTTTCTTGATTTCATTTTCAGATTTTTCATCATTAGTGTATAGGAATGCCAGAGATTTCTGTGCATTAATTTTTTATCCTGCTACTTTACCAAATTCATTGATTAGCTCTAGTTGTTTTCTGGTGGCATCTTTAGGATTCTCTATGTATAGTAGCATGTCATCTGCAAACAGTGACAGCTTTATTTCTTCTTTTCTGATTTGGATTCCTTTTATTTCCTTTTCTTCTCTGATTGCCGTGGCTAAAACTTCCAACACTATGTTGAATAATAGTGGTGAGAGTGGACAACCTTGTCTTGTTCCTGATCTTAGTGGAAATGGTTTCAGTTTTTCACCATTGAGGATGATGTTGGGTGTCTAAAAGTTGATCTAGTAGAGTAACTAAAGCACTCTGTGCCTTAGGGAGTAATAATCAAACAGGCCTTATGTTGTTTATATGAGCATTAAATGAGATAATACACATAACACTTAGAGTGGTGCCTAGTATAGAGTAAGATGTTAAAAATTTAGCTACAAGTGATTACAGAGGTGGTTGTTGAAGTGATAAAGTTAATATTTATTAAAAGCTATTTGAAGGCAACTGTCTTAATTTTTTAGAAGAACCCAAGGGAGATGCTTATACAAATGTAATATGTTGGTTATTTCTTCAAATGTTTGTAGCACTTAGTTTCTTATGTGAAAGAATGCTTTACGAAAAATGCTTAATGAAAATGTATATCATATTTGTAAGAATAGGCAGGCTCTAGAGTAAAACATTTTCTTGTGTTTGAGGAATCCTCTCAATTGACAGAGAAAGATGTGACAAAGTTTCTGTGTACCAGGGAGTTACGGGTGGTATGGCAGATGTTTGTAGGGGGTACAATAGAGGGGATGGTTAGTTCTTCCTGAGTAGTGAGAGAGGGAAGCTAGGAAAATCTTCATAGAAGTGATGATGTTTCAGCTAAATTTTGAAAAGCACTCTTTCCACTCAGCTTGATTTTTCACTGGGGTTAAGTAAGACCCACTAAAGGTCAACAGAATGAGAAGAAATCAGTAAATAGGACATGAGTGGAGAAGTCAAGAAAGGGAGAGTTTATCAGTTGTCAACTGTCTGCTACAGGATAACTTCTCTAGCCTGTAAAGTAAGATAGGAACCAGAAGTTAAAGTTGAGGAAGGTAAATATTTTAAAATATTTACAAACTAATAGAAGGATGAGATATGATAAGCATTCTTATAGATACTTCTTTTTCTTATTAGTGTAACAATCTCAAGGAAGAGTAAGTTTAAAGGAGATTATCAACTGAATAGTATTTCAAATGTGGGTTTCTGTTTATAAAAGAATGATATTTTTCTCCATTTCTCTCCTTTAATATTCATTTAAAATGACAGAAAGGAAGAAAGGAGGAAATAAAGGAAGGGAGAAAGAGAAGAAAACTTTATTATCAATGAAACAAAAACATATTCATAGTTTTAGATTACAAAATCTGAAGAACATTTGACAAATACTATAATACTTGGAAAAGAAAATAAATTATTGAAAGTTTATATATACTCCCCCAGACTTCAGACAGGAAGAGATTTCTTAAAATTAAATACCCATGTTCTTTAAAGTTCATGTATTAAAACTTTGATTAAAGCAATGAAATAAAAAGTTTTAGAAAGGTCATAGAAAAAGAGGAAAATGTCCCTATAACGAACAAATTGATAGAAAAGATTATTAAGAGAGATAAGACTAAAGCACAATTCCACAAATCATACCAATATATCTTTTTTGTGATGGATTTTATAACATCCTAGTTAAAAATATCTGCTGGAGGTATAATGACAGATAAATTGAAAGTGATAAAACCCAAATTATAAACTCAGAGATCATATTACTTAAGAGGCTTCACTATAGGCCAACCTGAATTCCTGAGTGGCAAAAACTGAAGGAGATAGGCACCCAGGATAATAATAACAAATGCAGGAAGAAGGTATCAAAGAACACAAATTTGATTTAAATCTGAGTACTAACCAAACTGAATCGGTTTAATTCTCTTCTGTCTTTCCTTGGCAAATAACTGCTCAGAGTTGAGCACTCATTCAAAGATAAATAGTAAGTAGAAAGGAAACAATGATGATAATGAACAGTATGAATAAAAAGAGTTCTCTGAAAGTTCACTTATAATCTTTCTAACAGAAGAATCCAAAAGTAAAGGGAGAAAAAAGAATGAAAGAAAGAAAGAAGAAAGAAAGAAACAAAGAAAGAGAAAGAAAGAAAGAGAGAGAAAAAGATTATCAGTAGTAGGAAGCAAAAGGAGCTAGTGGATCTCAGGAAAGACGTGGAAATAATAATAATCATTAAAGGAGAACAGCAATATTGATTTTTTAAAAAGACACAAAGAAATAATAATAATCATTAAAGGAGAACAGCAATATTGATTTTTTAAAAAGACACAAAGAAGATGAAAAAAGAAATAAAAATATGAAATAGAAAATAAAAAGCTATAAAAAGAATTACAATGAATATGACATGTATGGATGACAAAGATGATAACATTTCTGAAAAAATAAAAATAAAACAAATGAATGTTGTAAATGTAGTTGATACAACAGAAGAAAACTTTTCTGATAAAAGACCTGAACAACTTGAAAGACAGTGGTTATGCATTAAGTGGAAATTTTCAAATTTCAAGGATTAAGTTAATAGGTTTGTTAATAGCCATTTTTAAAAAGCAAATCCCTTCAAGAAGGAAAAGAAATAATAAATTCTTAGAAGTTGATTGCCAGAAGACAGTAGAACAATGTCTACAAAGATCTGAGCAAAATTGTGACCAAAGAATTAGAACCAACAACATTCCTTACAGACATAAAGTCAACTAATATGCTCAAGTATGCAGAATCTCAGGGAGTACTGCATCTATGAACCTTACTGAAAAAACTACTCTAGGATGAAATCTAGCCAACCAAGTGATGTATCAAAATAAAAAGGTGAGATAAGGGGATTCCAATATGAAAACGTTATTGATGAACATTAAATCATATTAAATATAGAACTAAAACTAAGAAACTATAGACTTATGGTAATAGAACAGAATGAAAATATTATATCTTATGTAAAGATAATATTACCAACAAAATTTGAAGTTTGGGGATGAGAGATGATAGGAGAAAAAAGTATCTAATTATTTCATCAACTATGGCAGGAAGAAGTAAATGTTGACAGGTGAAAATATAATTAAAATAATTATCTCTTACCTCCTAATTTTTTTTAACTCTAGAGATATCTCTTAACAGTTGTATTATGTATGTGTGAAATACATGAATATACATGCATACAAAGGATCTAGAATAGGTATGTCCTAGATAATTTGCATTTCCATATAAAGTTTAGAATCAACTCGCCAATTTCTACAAAAATTGCTTGCTGAGGTTTGATTAAGATTGCTTTAAATCTATAGGTAAATTAAGAATTGACATGTTAACTATATTATCTTGTGAGCCATCAGCATGGCATATCTCTCCAGTTATTTAGGCCTTATTTAATATAAGAAGAGTAATTTTTCACTTCTTTTACTCTACCTCCCATCAGTAGTTTCTTGCACATGATAGGTGCTCAAGAAGTATGTATTTATGTAATCAGTGTCCCCCAAACTAAAACATTTATTCAGGGAACAGTATCTAGAGACAGAGATGTGGGTAAGAACAAGATATGCCAAAGCTACAGGTAAATAAATTGTCCCAGCATCAACTTAAATTTTAAAGCCTCATTGCTTTTGCACAGTTTAAAGTTTGAAAGACCATTTTATTTTACTTAATTAGTAAAACTCCCCACTGGGATTCCATAACTTTATCTCCAGTATACACATAATTATCATTGAGTTAACATTTGTTGAATGAATAACCTTTATATTTTACCCTTGAATATCTGTTCCATGATGCTGTGTCATGAAAATCTGATTTTTTTCAAAGAGGAAGCAGATCTGCCACAAATGCTTGCTTAAACCTCACATGAAACACTATATTGAAGATGTCTCAGGAAAAGTTCATGACACTGTGGTTGAGCCATAGAAATGGACAGTTATATAACAAAACTGGCTTTTTGAAGAGAAAGCATTGGGAAAGGGAAAAAAGAAAAGTTCAGGGTATTCGAGAGGTAATGGAAGGAAATAAATGAATGGTGAACATTAGTAGTTATAAAATAAATGCATTTAGGGAACCACTGATTGAGTTTATAGAGCTACTGGGAAATTCTTCTACGTATGTCATGATAAAGTGATCAAGACATTCACAATAGGACAGTGTCCTGATTTACAGCCAGCTGGTATGCTTTTCTGAAATGACTAACTAGTGTTAACAACCTAGTCTTTTATGCTGGGACAGAGTATCTCTCTATAGACATAAGTGTATTGAACTTCCATATTTGAAACTTTAACCCACTGAGTTAATGGTCCCTAATTAAATTATTAATGATGATGCAACAATATAATTGCTGTTGAAGTCATTGTTTATTATAGAAAAAAACGAGCAAGCAACATTGGCATCTCAAGAATAACAAGTATTATACTCACTCACAACAGGCAAGAGGGTTCAATAGATCTGCTAGACTGATCTGGTGTGAAATAATTGCATTGATGACTTTCTTCAGGTTGTCATCACCAAATATCTCCTGGCAATTATTTTGAACAGCTGGCTTCTGTTATTGTGCATCTATTTTTATAAAGCTGTCCTCTTCAACAAAGCTGGGATCTTACAAGCATTTGTCTGTAGCCAGTTTTTGTCTCTTCTTGAAAGATGATTTTTTGCAGACCTTAGTTCTTGACAGCCTTCCCCCTTAACACTACCAATATTCAATACCCTTTTCTGGATCTTCTTTATTTATACATTTTTTCTATTAACAGATCCGTCCTATGCAATCAAAATGAAAACAACTCTGAATTAATTAAGTCATGACTGGTTTCTGTCATATTGTAAAACAAATGAGATTATATCTCATCCCTGGTTTACAAGATCTTTTCCAAATGCATTTGGGATGATAGCAATTGTTCTTCTTCAACTTCTGATTTCCTCTTGTAGAACTTCAGGATTTTATGTTATGCTTTACAGATGCAACTAAATGGAAGTAAATAGTGGAAGTCATTTTAAAAACTGCTTCAAATTAAAGTATAGCACTTTTGGAAAAATTGTCATTGAATATTTCAGCTTAAAAAATACTGTTCATGTGTGTATATCCTAAGACAAATTAAACAAATATCAGGAGGAGATGACAGATTAATGGTGGCATGTTTTCTCAGAGGACACTCCAGCATCTGTTCCAGGTTTGGTCATTTGCTAATGTTGTTTGGAAGATGAAGCTAGCAAAAGAACTATCCCATGGAAAATGTCCAGAATATATAAGGAATGGGTAATACTCTAAATCAGCACTGTCCAATAAACTTTCTGAAATGACATAAATATTCTATATCGGCCACTAGCCACATGTGGCTACTGAGTATTTGAAATATAATGAGTATAACTGAATAACTGAACTTTTATTTAATTTTAATTAATTGAAATAGAAAAAGCAGCATGTGACTAGTGGCTACCATATTTCCAGGTCTATGTAATAAGCTCCAATCCTATAAACCATAATTTTATTTGTGAGATTAATAAGTCAAATATATAAATATATATATTTAGATTTTATATGAAAATATCATTAGATGGTTGGTTTCTTACTCACAATAAAGTATGTTTCTGGGAAATCTAGGCTTTTCTGCACTATTATTTTATTCATATTTTTATAAATTTCATGAATGCTTTAGTTACAGAATTTAGAAGTTGAATAAAATTAAGAAATAACTTAGTATAACTTCACTTTATAGATGAGTAAAATGATTCCAAAGTGTTGAAATGACTTCCTTAAGGTCACTTGGCCTTGTGAGAAGCAAGGTTAAAACCAAGATATTTTCTGGTTTTGGTGGACAGATTTTCTCCCACTTTATTCTACCTTTTCAAAAATGTTTTATTTATTTATTCATTTATTTATTGCTTTAATTTTTTAAACTTTTATTGGAGTATAGTTGATTTACAATGTTGTGTTAGTTTCAGGTGTAGAGCAAAGTGAATCAGTTATACGTATAAATATATCCACTCTTTTTCAGATTCCTTTCCCATAAACGTCATTATAGAGTAATGAGTAGAGTTCCCTGTGGTATACAGTAGGTCCATATTAGTTACCTATTTTATATATAGTAGTGCGTATATGTCAATCCCAATCTCCCAATTTATCCCCCCTTTTCCCCTCTGACAACCATAAATTTGTTTTCTACATCTGCGAGTCTATTTCTGTTTGGAAATATGTTCATTTGTAAAATTCTTTTTTAGATTCCACATATAAGCACTGTCATATGATATTTGTTTTTCTCTGTATGACTTAATTCACTCAGTATGACAATCTCTAGGTCCAGGCATGTTGCTGCAAATGGTATTATTTTCTTCTTTTTTAAGGCTGAGTAATATTCCATTGTATATATGTACCACATCTTCTTTATCCACTCTTCTGTCGATGGACATTTAGGTGGCTTCCATGTCTTGGCTACTGTAAGCAGTGCTGCAGTGAACATTGGGGTGCATGTAATACCTGTTAGAATTATGGGTTTCTCTGGATATATGCCCAGGAGTGGGATTGCTGGATCATACAGTAGTTCTTTATTTAGTTATTTTAGGAACCTCCATACTGTTCTCCATAATAGCTGTATCAATTTACATTCCCACCAACAGTGTAGGAGGGTTCCCTTCTCCATACCTCTCCAGTATTTACTATTTGTAGAGTTTTTTGATGATGGCCATTCTGACCAGTGTGAGATGATACCTCAATGTAGTTTTGATTTGCATTTCTCTAATAATTAGTGATGTTGAGCATCTTTTCATGTGTTTTGGGGCCATATGTATACCTTCTTTGGAGAAATGTCTATTTAAATATTCCACCCATTTTTTTGATTGGGTTTTTTGGTTTTTTGATATTGAGCTGCGTGAGCTGTTTGTAAATTTTGGAGATTAATTCATTGTTGGTTGCATCTTTTGAAAATATTTTCTCCCATTCTGCGAGTTGTCTTTTCATTTTCTGTATGGTTTCCCTTGCTGTGCAAAAAGCTTTAACATTTAATTAGGTCCCACTCATTTACTTTTTTTAATTTTCTTTACTCTAGGAGCTGTATCAAAAAAGATCTTGCTGCAATTTATGTCAGAGAGTGTGCTTCTTATGTTTTCCTCTAAGAGTTTTATACTATCCAGCCTTACACTTAGGTCTTTAATCCATTTGCAGTTTATTTTTGTGTATGGTGTAGAGAGTGTTCTAGTTTCATTCTTCTAAATGTAGTTGTCCAGTTTTCCCAGCACCACTTATTGAAGAGACTGTCTTTCCTCCACTGTATATTTTTGCCTCCTTGTCATAGATTAGGTGAATATAGGTGCATGGGTTTATCTCTGGGCTTTCTATCCTGTTCCACTGATCTATGTTTGTGATTTTGTATCAGTACCACACTGTCTTGATTACTGTAGCTTTGTAGTATAGTCTGAAGTCAGGGAGCCTGATTCCTCCAGCTTTGTTTTTCTTTCTCAAGGTTGCTTTGGCTATTTGGGGTGTTTTGTGTTTCCATATAAGTTGTACAATTCTTTGTTCTAATTCTGTGAAAAATATCATTGGTAGTTTGATAGGGATTGCATTGAATCTGTAGAATGATTTTGGTAGTATAGACATTTTCACAATGTTGATTCTTCCAATCCAAGAACATGGTATATCTCTCCATCTGTTTGTGTCATCTTCAATTTCTTTTATCAATATATTATAGTTTTCTGAGTACAGGTCTTTTGCCTCCTTAGGTAGGTTTATTCCAAGGTATTTTATTATTTTTGTTATAATGGTAAATTGAATTGTTTCCTTAATTTTTCTTTCTGCCCTTTCATTTTTAGTGTATACGAATGCAAGAGATTTCTGTGTATTAATTTTGTATCCTGCAACTTTACTAAATTCACTGATGAGCTGTAGTAGTGTTCTGTTAACATCTTTAAAGTTTCCTCTGTACAGTATCATGTCATCTGCAAACAGTGATAGTTTTATTTTTTTCTTTCCAACCTGGATTCTTTTAATTTTTTTTTTCTTCTCTGATTGCTGTAGCAGACTTCCAGAACTGTGTTGAATAAAAGTGGACAGAGGGGATCCTTCTCTTGTAACTGATCTTAGAGGAAATGCTTTCAGTTTTTCACCATTGAGAATGATGTTGGCTGTGTGTTTGTCACATATGGTGTTTATTATGCTGAGATATGTTCCATCTATGACCACTTTTTAGAGAGTTTTCATCATAAATTTGTGCTGAATTTTGTAAAAAGCTTTTTCTGCAGCTATTGAGATGATCATATGGTTTTTATTCTACAGTTTGTTAATGTGGTGTATCACATTGATTGATTTACATATTCTGAAGAATCCTTGCATCCCTGGGATAAATCCCACTTGATCTTGGTGTATGATCTTTTTAACGTGTAGTTGGATTCAGTTTGCTAGTATTTTGTTGAGGATTTTTATGTCTATGTCCATCAGTGATATTGGTCTGCAATTTTCTTTTTTTGTGGTAACAGGGTGGTCTGGTTTTGGTAACAGTGTTACAGTGGCCTCATAGAATGAGTATGACAGTGCTCCTTCCTCTGCAATTTTTTGGAAGAGTTTGAGAAGGATAGGTGTTAACTCTTCTCTAAATTTTTGATAGAATTCACCTGCAAAGCCATCTGGTCCTGGACTTTTGTTTGTTGGAAGTTTTTAAGTCACAGTTTCAATTTCAGTACTTGTGATTGGTTGGTTCATATTTTCTATTTCTTCCTGGTTCAGTCTTCAAAGTTATACCTTTCTACGAATTTGTCCATCTCTTCCAGGTTGTCCATTTTATTGATGCATATTTCCTTTTAGCAGTCTCTTATGATCCTTTGTGTATCTGTGGTGTCCATTGTAACTTCTTATTTTTCATTTCTAATTTTATTGATTTGAGCCCTCTTCCTCTTTTTCCTTTTGAGTCTGGCTAAAGGTTTATCAATTTTGTTTGTCTTCTAAAAGAACCACGATTTAGTTTCATTGATCTTTGCTATTGTTTTCTTCATCTCTATTTCATGTATTTCTGCTCTGATCTTTACAATTTCTTTCCTCCTACTAACTTTGAGTTTTGCTTGTTCTTCTTTCTCTAGTTGCTTTAGGTGTAAGGTTAGGTTGATTATTTGAGATTTCTCTTGTTACTTGAGGTAAGATTGTATTGCTATAAACTTCCCCCTTAGAACTGCTTTTCTACATCCCATAGGTTTTGGATTGTCATATTTTCGTTATCATTTTTCTCTAAGTACTTTTTGATTTCCTCTTTGACTTCTTCAGTGAGCCATTGGTTGTTTATTAACATATTGTTTAACCTCTATGTGTTTGTGTTTTTCACAATTTTTTTCTGATTTATAATCAAAAAATCGATTTCTAATCTCATAGCATTGTGGATGGAGAAGATACTTGATATGATTTCAACTTTCTTAAATTTACTGAGGCTTGATTTGTGGCCCAAGGTGTGATCTATCCTGGAGAATGTTCCATGTGCACTGGAATGATCATATGGAATGGCCTATAAATATCAATTAAGTCCACCTGGTCTAATGTGTCATTTAAAACTTGTGTTTCCTTATTGATTTTCTGTCTGGATGATCTGTCCTTTGGTGTATGGAAGTGTTAAAGTCCCCACCTATTATTGTGTTACTGTTGATTTCCCCTTTTATGGCTGTTAGCATTTGCCTTATATATTGAGGTGCTCCTATGTTGGATGTATATATAGTTACAATTATTATATCTTCTTGGTTTGATCTCCTGATCATTGTGGAGTGTAATTCCTGGTCTCTTGTAACAGTTTATTTTAAAGCCTATTTTGTCTGGTATGAGTATTGCTATTCCAGCTTTCTTTTGATTTCTGACTGCATGGAATATATATTTCCATACCCGCACTTTCAGTCTGTATGTGTCCCTAGGTCTGATGGCGGTCTCTTGTAGACAGTATATATATGGGTCTAGTTTTGTATCCATTCAGCCAGTCTATGTCTTTTATTTGGAGCAGTCAATCCATTTACATTTAAGGTAATTATTGGTATGTATGTTCCTATTGTCATTTTCTTAATTATTTTTTATTTATATTTCTTGGTCTTCTTTCTTCCATTCTTCTTTTGTTCTCTTCTCTTTGGGTTTGATGACTACCTTTAGTGTTGTGTTTGGGTTGCTTTTTCATTTTTGTGTGTGTATCGTTTGTAGTTTTTGGGTTTGCCATTTCCATGATATCTTGATATAGCAGTCTATATATGTACAAGTTGTTTTAAGTTGCTTGTTTCTTTATTTCAAATGCAATTCCCATTTCTTTCATTTGTACTCTCCTCTTCTCATAGTTTCGATATAATTGTGTGTGGATGATTTCTTTCTATTACTTTATGTTTGCCTTTACTGGTGAGCTTACCCATTTGTGAATTTCTTGTTTCTAGTTGTGGCCTCTTCCCCACCCCACCCCACCCCCCAAGAAGTTCCTTGAACATTTGTTGTAAGTCTAGTTTGCTGGTGATGAATTCTCTTAGCTTTTGCCTGTCAGTAAAGGTTTTGATTTCTCCATTGAATCTGAATGAGAACCTTCCTGTGTAGAGTATTCTTGTTTGTAGGTTTTTCCCTTTCATCACTTTAAATATATCATGCCACTCTCTTCTGGCCTGCAGAGTTCCTGTTGAAAAATCAGCTGATAACCTTATGGGGATTCCCTTGTATGTTATTTGTTGCTTTTCCCTCATTGCTTTTAATATTTTTCTTTGTATTTAACTTTTGTCAGATTGATTAATATATGTCTCAGTGTGTTCCTCTTTGGGTTTATCCTATAAAGGACTCTCTGCACTTCCTGGAATTGGGTGACCATTTTCTTTCCCATGTTAGGGAAGTTTTCAACTATAATCTCTTCAAATATTTTCTCAGGCCCTTTCCCTTTCTCTTCTTCTGGGACCCCTATAATGCAAATGTTGGTGCATTTAACACTGTCCCACAGGTCCCTGAGACTGTCTTCATTTCTTTTTATTCTTTTTTTCTTTATTCTGTTCTATGGCAGTGATTTCCACCACTCTGTCTTCCAGCTCACTTATTTATTCTTCTGCCTCAGTTATTCTGCTATTGATTCCTTCTAGTGTATTTTTTCATTTTAGTTATTGTCTTTTTCATCTCTGTTTGTTTGTTTTTTAAATCTTCTATCTCTGTTAATAATTTCTTGTATCTTCTTGGTCTGTGTCTCCATTCTTTTTCCAAGATTTTGAATCATCTTTATGATAATTACTCTGAATTATTTTTCAGGTAGTTTGCCTATCTCCTCTTCATTTGGTTGTGCTGTGGTTTTTTATCTTGTTCCTTCTTTTGCAACATATTTCTCTCTTGTCTCATTTTGTCTAATTTTCTGTGTTTGTGGTCTCTGTTCTGCAGGCTGCAGGATCATAGTTACTCTTGCTTCTTGTGTTTGCCCCCTGGTGGGTGAGTTTGGATCAGAGGGTTGTGTAGGCTTCCTGGTGGGAGGGACAGGTGCCTGCCCTCTCATGGATGGAGCTGTGTCTTGTCCCTCTGGTGGGTAGGGCCATGTCAAGGGACATGTTTTGAGGTGGCTGTGAGCTCAGTATGACTTTAGGCAGCCTGTCTTCTGATTAGTGGGGCTGTGTTCCTATCTTGTTGGTTGCTTGGCCTGAGGATTTCCAGCACCAGAGCCTGCAGGCTGTTGGGTGGAGCTGGGTCTTTGTGCCAAAATGGGGGGCTCCAGGAGAGCTCATGCCAATCAATATTTCCTGGGGCCTCTACTACTAGTGTCCTTGCCACCACAGTGAGCTACAGCTGACCCTCGCCTCCCCAGGATACCCTCCAAGAACACTAGGTAGGTCTAACCCTGGCTCCTATGGAGGTACTGCTTAGTGCTGAGTCCTAGTGCATGTGAGACCTTGTGTGCACCCTCCAAGAGTGGAGTCTCTGTTTCCCCCAGCCCTGTGGAGCTCCTGCACTCAAGCCCTACTGGCCTTCAAGGCTAAATGCCCTTGGGGTTCTTCCTTCCTAAGCCAGACCCTCAAACTCTCTTGGAGGGCTATTATTATGTGGAAACATTCCTGTGTAGCCTGCATGGGTTTAATAATTTTTGGTGTGAGGGCTGTTGTTAGTGTAGATGTCTGCCACCTCTTTCCTCAGTGTATGCTGGTCATTATTCCCTTGATAAAAGGTGTGACTAATGTTGTGGTGATCTTAGCCTGCACTGGGTATTGAGCAAGGCCTCTGGTTGTCACTGCCCTGTCTGGGATGAGTTCTGCTTCCCAGTTGTTGGAGTAGACAACCCAAGTTCTGTTTCTTAGCTGTGTTTCTGACCTGTGTTGTGAGGTAGGCTGGATTGGAGCACTCCCACTGGGAGAGAAGCCACTGAGTATTCCTCCTCTGGAGATGTTCACTTGTGGGTGTGCTCTGTTGTGTCACCTTTCACCCATTGTATGAGCTCTCAGATTACACTGTTGTTGTCACTGCTTTTGGCCCCACCAAAACCATGTGTATGCTGACAATTGCTCCTGTGTCTCTCAGGTGTTGTTTTCACCAGGTCACCAGCATAGATCCACTGAAGTCAGAATTGCAGTAATGATGGAACTGGACCCACTGTGGGTGCTATGGGGGCAGCTCAGACTTAGAAGCATCATTTACTGTTTTCTCCTGCTCTATTCAACACTTAAATATTGCTATTTCTCAGGACCCTTTTTCACTCTTTTGACACCCCTTCAGTGATCTCATCTATTCCCACTGCTTTAAATACAAACTTTATGTTCCTGACTCCCAAATTTAAACCTCAAGTCACATTTTCTCTAATCTTGCATGTATAATTCTCAATCTGATATTTCTATTTGGTAGTTTCCCAAGTATTGCAAACTTAACAGGTTGAAAACACTTTGAGGGGTCCCCTTCAACCAAATTTTCCTATCATAGTGTTTGGTTCCACCTAAAAGAACTCTCAGATAAAAAGTATTGTTAGAGCCAGTCTTTCTCTCCCCTATTCATCTAAAGTTCGCCAATAATGCTAAAATATATCCCCAAAATATTCTTATTTTTTTATCCTGGTCCAAGTCACAATCAAACCTCTCCTGGAACTAGTTCAATAACATCTGAAATGGGACTCCTTGTGCCTTATTTTGTTCTCCTAAATCTATTCTTTACAGAGATACCATATTGATAGTTTATATATATCATATATCATATCATTTCCCTTAGACTCTTAAATGGTGTCCTACTACACTTAAAATGAATTCATAATTTAATTTTGTTTGGTCGTCTTCACCCCATCATGTGCACTCCTTCCCTCACTCATGGTGGCCAGCCACACTGGCCTTTCCTTCTGTTCTTCAAACATTTTAAGGGACACATGCACATGCTGTTTCCTGGGCCTTGGATGATTTTTCCCTGGTTTTTTACAGGGCTAGCTCCCTTTCCTTTTAGAACTCGAATTAAATATGCCCATCTTGAAAAGACCTTCCCTGTTAATACTATCCAAAGAGGTCAATCCTATTGTTCTCTATACAAATATACTACTTTTTTATAGCTATTTTCATTTTCTATTTATGTATTATCTCTCTACCTATCTATATCTATCACCTATTTTTTAAAATTTTCTATAAATGGTAAACTTCAAAGAAGGAAGAGACAGAGTCTTATTTTGTTTTTAGCTAAATATGCAGAACCTAAGACAGTGCATGACACAGAGCAGGTCCTCAGAAATCATTTGTTGAATAAATGATTGGATGAATGAAATACCACATAAAATGGTAGAGATTATTCAGGCATTAAAATCTGAGCACGATTGCACCACTTATTAGGGAAGAGTCTCTTCATATCATTATTTGTATACTTCACTATACAAATAGAGATGGCTAGTGAAGTATACAAATAATGATATCAAATCCATAATATTATTTTACCCCTTGTGTCCTCCCGAGTGCTTGCACAATAAGTGAATACTAAATATTTACTTAACTGAAATATACAGTATAGTTTTTGGAAAACAGTTTTGGACCTGCCTTTAGATATGTCCTTGAATCATCTATATGCAGGGCTGGAGGGGTCATCCATTTAAGCATATATCTCAATTAAAACTTCTCAGTGTTTAAAAGAGGGTTTTAAGCCTTTCTCCTACCTGGGTAATTGTCAAAGTACATGGGTCTGCATTTTATCAATATCTCAGAATACCTGAACTCTAAATTATTGCCAAAGATTACCACTTTAAACTCTTAGTTATATCTCCCTGTCTCCTCTTCAAAATATGCTGCTTAGAAGAATGACTGTTTGACTTATTCATCACTCTTTCACAGAACCTAGCATACAGCCTGATACATAGCAGGTACTCAATAGTTGTTGAATGAATGTTACTTGATTCTTGCAAAAAAAAAATAAAATTTCGGGGGGAAAATATAATGCAAATTGCCTAAATGATTTCCTTTTGTTTCTCCAGAGCCTGAAGTCTTGATATTTAGATATTTCTGAAGATTCTGGATCTACAAATTATATTCTTAAACCAAGCCATCAAAGACTCCAACCCTAAAGTGTACTGTGCTTATGTTCTCATAGAAATGTTTTTAATGAATTGAATTTAAATTATGTTTCAGATTACATAGTATAATCTGGCAAGATTATTTATTCATATTTAATTGAACTGAGCATCTAATTTCTGATTTGATGACAAATTCTCTCCATTCCCTTGGAAGAAATATGTTGATATTTTTCATTCATAATTTCACTTTGAAGGCACATAAAAATGTAGAGTACTGTGAAAACTCAATTCAGTGCATGTAAGCTGGTCTTAAATATATATTTTAAATTCTCATTCTTAACATTCTATAAGAAATTTATACCAAGCTACAGAAGTATGACCTCCTAGTTTTATGAATTTAAAGCTGATATATGCAAGATTCTTTCAGAAGGTACAAGGAATAATAAAAAAATTGGTACATCCTCCTGAATAAATTTATTCACTAGTAATTTAAAACATTATTTTAATATTAAAACTAGCATATATAGTTTATAGAGTAGAATACAAAGTTCACATGAATTGTTAAGATAAAATACAGAGACTTCAAAGAAAGCCTATGCCTAGAGAAAGCAGCTGTAAGCTATCCTTTTGGGACCACCAGGAGTGCACAGTATCCTTCTCTAAAGTCCGGAATTCTTTGATGAAAATGTTTGAGATGCATTGAATCAGTTTTAAATAAAAGAGTCATCTCAGAACTAAAAAAGTGGTCCATCTAAGGATATAGAACTAAAGGAAGGCTTTAGAAAAGGGAAAAACCCAGAATTTTTTAAGAAAGTAGGTATGAAGAAATCCCTAAGTGAAGATGAGAGAAATGAAAAGCATAGGAAACTATAACCAATCCCTAGAGTCCCTTCTAATAGCTCATAGCAATGAATCTCTGAAGGCAGAATAGAACTCACTATGCAAGAGTTCATCATATTCAGAGTTGAACCTCTGCCCTACCCAAATATGGGATTCTCTAGGCCAGGAAAAACAGCATGGAGATTTCTGTGGGCATAGTATGAGATGGAGTTGGAGTAACAAGCTAAGTAAGAATTCCCCACCAGGGACTTGATGGTCTCATTCTGAAGAGGAGTGTCAGGAAGGGTAACTGTGGCAGACACAAAGATACACTGCCCAGATATCCTTTCTAGAAAGGATCTACTGCCCAGATGTACAGAGGGTAGTCAGCATACTTCTTCCAGTTATCAGCTCATTTAACCTCAGTTATGGAGAGCCGCCTTATCCAAAGTCACAGCCTTCCCGGGGCAACCCATATTTATAGACTGGGTGGGACAGGACCCAACATCTGTCATTTTGGCCCATTAAGAGACAACTCTGATGGGTAATAGTCACTTCAGAGTTCTGAGCTGGCAAAGGCTTTTTGGGGCCTCTTTCAGCCTAATCCTGTTTCTTCCCTTTCTTTTCCCAGATGTCAACCACTAATAAATTCTATCTCAGGATGTGCTTCTGAAGAACCCACCTGAGACAGTACCACATTTTGGCAGGACCAGAAGCAGTGCTTGTATTGGAGTGTAGATCTGCCATCATACAGCAGGAAAGTAGTGAGTGAAAAGAGGCTGGGAACAAGCAGGTGAAGAGAAGGGGACTTGTGGGAAAAAGAAGTCCTGGTAATTGCTTTGAATTTTAGTTAAATTTTGAGACTAATTTTTGGGGGTCAGCAAAAGTATGATGAGTGGGAGAGAAGTTTATATAGCAAAGAGTGGAATAGGCATAATCCCTCCTTTTAGTGCCTCTTCCCTATGCAAGATAAGGCCAGGCATTCCAAGTTTTGATCCCACATTCATGCTGTGGGAGGAATGTTTCCTTACCTAAAATTTCAGCTCCATGCTTTCCATTTTACCTGCTGCTGGAGTCAGCCTTCACACTAATGGGAATCCAGTAATTCCCGTACCATATTTTCCAATTAGATTTTCCATCTAGTTGTTAAGGCTGGATGCAGACCTGGGCAGGGAATTGTGGGGCTTTGATAAGCCAGGCATGATGGGCAGCAGAAGACAACGTTGGTGTGTGGATAGACACAGTTGAAAGGTTGATGATTCCTCTGACCTTAAATGACCCTAAGTTGCATTTGTGCAGTATTTTGATCAAGAGCAGATGGTCCATATAAGATTGGAGCAGAAACAGATGGTATCTCACTGTCAGATTTTCTCTCCTGAGACCTGGTGCCTGTTGCTGTTTGCTTTATATTGCTCTTTGGTATGCTAAAGGGAGTTTTTAAGAACTCTTTGAATAGCCAGTGGCTCTTTCAAGACCTTGCTGGCCTTCTGCTTGGGGGAGATGAAAAGGTCTGAGCAAGGGCTATGAGTAAAAGCCATAGTTACAATACAAGGGTGAATTCCAGTGGAAGGAGTGTAGTAAACAATAAGCAAATTCCAGGTGAATTCCAGTGGAAGGAGTATAGTAAACAATAAGCAAAGTCCCAGATGGTGAGTAAACCCATGCTGTCATCTGTACAATGTGCAGCAGTGACATGATCACAGGAAAGTGATGAAGCATGCAGACTCTGGGGCTCCAGTTCCAGTAATTTAACCACTATCGCACAAACTTGGGCAATTTGCTTAGCCTCTCTTTCTCAGTTCCTTGTTTGAAAAGAAGAGGCAACATCATAGCACCTACCTATCTTATAGTTTTGTGAGGATCAGATGAGTTAATACATGCTAAATGCTTGCCATAGAAAAAGTATTCAGTAAATGATCATTTTTTATTGATTCATTCCATATGGCTATTGGTTTGAAAGCAAAAGAGAAGATAGGTAGAACCAGAGGTGATTGGCTTAACTACTGCCTTCTAGAATTGGGTCGTGACCCAGGGGCAGGTTTAGAGATGCTGTAGCCGAGTAATGTGAATTCTGAAAGCATCTTTAATCAGTGGAGGGTAGGGGCTTGTTGATAGAATGCAGGCAAGGGATAAATTTTACCCTGGGAGGGTAGCCATTATCACCATAATGAGTTCTGGTCATAGCAGGGGTTTGCAATCATAAAAATCCAATGAGCATTTATAGGTTGGGAATGGAAATAGAAGTTCTTTAAGCCTCTTGAATATGCCCTTGGCCTGAATATGTATATTACAGAGCATCCTGGGAGACATCAGGTGGCAGTATCAAACATCAATCTTCCCCACAGGGAGGAACATATCAGCAGAAGGATGCTCTCCATTCCCCATCTCTCCTCTTGCTTTCCCCTTTCACATTCCACACCCCCCAGACCCTGTCCTGGTTACCTAAATCACAGCTTTGTTATTTAGGCTTCTGCCTCTGTCTCTTGCCAGTTTGCCTCAGTCCTTGACAATTAATACTTGATGGTAGAGAGTTGTCAGGGAGAGAAATTTCTTGGGAAAAGTGGTTGCTTTCATCCCCTGATGATCTAGTGTATGTGATAGAATGTTTAATAGTTGTTTTTGGCTGTTCAGTACACTCATTTTTTCCATTATTTAACTACATCCTATGATGAAACAGGAACAAGATATATATATATATATATATATATATATATATATATACATATATATAATTAGAACAAAAGGAAAAGTGTCAGGATAGTAAAATGAAGCCCAGGGACAAACTTAATCTTAGAATGCATATTGTAAGGCCAAGAAAATTGAGTGGACTACAACTTAAGTCAGAAGAGTGCTTGTAAAACTTTGACCATAAGTTAAGATTACACAGTACCAGTGGATCCTCAGAAAGTGGATCCTCAGAAAAGGGATACTATAAAATTTATGAATAATATCCTCAAAAACATCCTTTCAAAAACAATAGTAAATGTCACACAGATGCTTCTGATTTACCCCTCAGTGTAGGCAGAGGGCATAACAACAAAATACAATGTAGTTTTTAAAAAAACATATGATATAAATATTAAGGACAAAAGCAATGTGGTCTAAATTCACAGCTCTCTGGTTTCACGCCAGCATACATTTTAAAATGGTTTTTTTTGTTTGTTTCACTGATTATAAAAGTAGTATATGGACATCACAGAAAATTTAGAAATGCTGGAGACACTTAAAATAAAATAACCTGTGCATTAGTTAGGACTTTTCCGAATTGCAAGTAATAGAAACTGAATCTATCTCAAGCAAAAAGAAACATTACTGGAAGAATATCAAGAACTCACAGAATCAATGTGACCAGACTGAAAATGAGCAGGAACAAGGGCTAATCCAGAGGGCAGGGAAGAAGGAAACACAATAATACCTATAGCTGAAATAGCCTGGCCAGATGCTGCTGTCTCACTGCAGGATACTAATGAGGAAGGGATTCTCAAATTTTAATGTTCATCCAAATCATCTGGGGATCTTGCTCTACTCCAGGTTCTAATTCAGTAGGACTAGTGTGAGGCCAGAGTCTGCACTTCTGAGAAGCTTCAGGTGATGCTAATGCATCACAGCAGACAGTACAGACTCCGGTACTGTAAGTTATAGGATGAATCCCAACAGTTCCATAGACATTGGTTCTCTTGTTCTATATTTAGTTCCCACTTCAATTGTGTAGGTTCCAAGTCACATACTAAGCATATTGTTACCAAGGAGCGAGAGAAAATCAAGACGCTTTTATTAGTAAGTATGGGTGGTATTTCATAAGGGACATACCTCAAGTAGGAAAAAAGCCCAACCCAAAAGAAACTTGCAAATAAACACTACAATTTGTAATCTAGAATCTAAGGATAACCACAGTCAACATTATAACATTCAGAGTTATTCCTTTAACTTTATTTTTTGAATTTATTTTTTCATGAGAGAAGAGTAGCATAAAGTTTGAGATTATATTTTCTGACAAAAACCTGAAATAAAAATTGTTACTTTATGACTAACAGATTCATATGTCTCAGTAATCAATTATTTGTTTCAGGAATCAAATCAGTATTCATGTCTAAATAAATACCAGACCAAGATGCACCAAAGTAGTATCTGCAAAAAATGGCAAGGCTTTCTTTAGAGAATATTTCTGGGTTTCCTGCAAAACCTGAAAAAGAATGTGCCACTGAGGCCCTACATTTTTATCTTTTGGAGTATATCTGTGATAATTTTACTTAGAAAATGTGTAAACCAGTTATCATCACCTGCACATTCCAGCCAAAGAAGTTATTTTAAGCAATGTAACTTCCTGGTGAATCCTCTGGAATAAATTAGCTGTAAAATGAACCCTTAACTAACAAACTTGGCTCACAATTGGAACTGTTTGACATAAGCCAATCAAATGTAGGAGTGCATCTGCCAAAAATAATGATTTGAGTCTTGGACTTCTTTAGCTTATGTAATTCATTCTGGTAATAATTAAATAGTAGGACCATATTTAGGCTGCTTCTAGTTCATGACAAGTAAGCTACGTTATCGGCCCAGAAAAAAAATGCTTATTGGGGCACATGCATTAATTTTTCCAAAAGTAGTTTCAAATCATTAAGATGCAAGTAAAAAACATAGAGTTAAATATAATTCCCTTTTCACTTATTTGATTTTATTAGGTGATACGTGAAGAGACCATCTTTATCAACCCTACTTTCATGCAAAGATCTGTAATGCAAGTCCTAAGAATTAAGAAATAAGCTATATATATTAAGTTCATACAACTAAACTTAAAATCACTCCTTGTTTTTTTTTTTTTTTTTGCGGTACGCGGGCCTCTCACTGTTGTGGCCTCTCCCGTTGTGGAGTTGCGGAGCACAGGCTCCCGACACCTCAGGTTCAGAGGCCATGGCTCACGGGCCTAGCCGCTCCGCGGCATATGGGATCCTCCCGGACCGGAGCACAAACCCGTGTCCCCTGCATCTGCAGGCAGACTCTCAGCCACTGAGCCACCAGGGAAGCCCAGAAATGTTAACACTTTTAATACTACTTATCTTGAATTTTTTATAAAATGATAACATTTTTTAAAGATAGCAATGGAATCCCCAGTTTTCCCATGTAGAATATTGGACTGTAAAACCAACTTTGTTCTTCAAGGAAGACTATAACAATAGATGGAAGGTCCAGGAAATGAAACAAATGGATCTAATATTTGGTGAGATGTAGAATATTGCTCTTTTTGAAAGACAAATTAATGGAATGAGCCATGGGCTTTTGCTCATCCAGCTAGTATCATACCCATTGAATAAATTAAAGGAAGCCACATATAGATATAGATATATAGATACACAGCATAAGACCAGACACTAAATAGCTCCTGTAAAAGAGAGTCTTTACCTCATGCTTTATTGTTTTGTTGTTGTGAGTTTATTATCAGTCATGTAATATGAGAAACCATCACCAATACTGTATCAGAAAAGGGTAAATTATCCAAAAATTTAAACATTTTTCTGTGAGGTTATAACACTGAAAAAAATTCTGCTACTTCACTTCTATGTTCATATCACAAGTGATCATATACCAGAATCAGTCCTCAGTGTCAATTCTAACAGCTAAACTTATGTTCTACTATGGGGTATATAGCATCTTAAAAATCTGTCACTTGATCATATTCTGGCTGAAGGCTCTCTAATTTGACTCCTACTATGTAAATCTATTTGGTAGAGCAGTATCACATGATTCCTTATCAGATACAGATTAAGTGGCAATGTGTAGAAAGTTGCCTTCCTAGCAGAAATGTCATGCACAAATATATAGCTGCTATTGGCAAATCTTTTCTCCAATTCAACAGTTATATATGTAGCTCTTCATAAGGTACGCAAAAGTTCATGACATAAAAAATCCTTTATTTCAGTAATTTTAGTGGGAACCTAGGCTAAGACTATTTGTACCAGAAGTAGTCCTAGAAAAGCAGTCTCTCAGAATGGGATTTAGGGACTGGATCACTCACCATCAGGCAGAAATAATGAACATATTCCCAGTGATAAGTGGCAGGGTGGAAGTGGAATGCTTAGTGCCTCAAGTACTAAGAATCTCACAGAGGTGGATTGAGTTGAGTTGCAGGTTAGTATCAGGTTATTCAATAGGTAGGTCACTTGAACATATGGTAGCTGTGGTAATTAAAAAGATTTTGGACTTGGCTGCCTTTTTACCTGCTTTTGATGACTTGAAAAAGAAAATGACATTCTCATGTCAACTAACTATCAATTCAAGACACTCTGTGAAAGGCAGAGAGATTCTATGACAACATTTGAGAAAACACTTATCTTTTGCAGCTGTAGAAATAATTTTGTTGAAAGGCCATCCCAGAATCTAATTATGAGCTTTAAAGGGGATTGAGTGCACAACAAAAACAGGTCTCCTATGGTAAAGCCAGTGTCATGACAAGGCAAGAGTGGGACCTTGAGACCTAAGATAAGGACATTTAGGCCAATGAGCCTTAAAATCTTAAAACCCTAGATTTCCATAGACCAAAAGAAACAGTCTTCTTCCCCTTGCTAGAGGAGAACCTGCAAAGACCTCACCAGATGCAGATGTCTCACATAATGATGCTTATCCTTCTCACAGTCCACCCTCACTACCCATCATTACCTCCAGGCTGATAATCAGGGAATCTACAAAGGAAAAAATGTCCTGCTTACAGGAGTAAATAACTCACACACTGAATAAATTGTAAGCCCTATTAAAATGTATTAGTGGAAACCTGGAGAATAAACATGGGAGTGCATCTGGAGGATGTTGGATTGAAGGGTATAATATAAAGCTAGATAAGGAATAATTTATTGACATGCAAGCACTCATCCATTGGTTGGAGTCCAGTGTCCTGACATCCTGCCAAGAATTCCTAGCAATGACCCTGTTACACCGCTGAGTTGGCTCTTTGAAGCTTAGACTAAATGTTGACTTATAGTTAGGAAGATGGAGCAACCTGAACCACCTGAGAGCATTGAAAAAGAGGTATGAAGATTCAGGAAGGTGAGAATGTTAGAATGGACTGACATATAAGATCAGAGAACCTCATTACCACACATTCTATAGCAAACTGGCTAGGCATATTTTTAAAAGTAAAATAAACCTCCTAAGGTGAGGTTAGTTTTGATAAATATTTTATCTGTTTTCAGCTTCTTGAGTTATTTTAAGAAGGTGTTGACCCACCTCTTTCTTAATTTAGTAAGACCATAAAGGAATCATTCATGGTGGACAGCCTTCTTGTTTTAGTTGTTACTCATAGGGAGGAACTTGCTGAGAATCCATAAGAATTCACAAGAAGATAGCACTTGAGAGTTAAGTTGAAGACAGAGGTTGGAAATATTTAAAAAAATAAACTTCATAGAAAGATTAGACTTTAGTGGGAAGAATCTGATGGAAAGGAAGACTAGGAGTGAGAGAAATACAAAGAAATTGGATGCTTTTCACACAACCTGCTTATTTGTCCAACTTGAGACCAAAATACAGCAGGGTATCTTGTATAGGAAGATTTACAAGAAATCAAGAAACTCTTCAATAACAAAACAGTCCTCAATAAGTGAGTTGTAGCATTTAATAGGACTTATTTAAAGTGATATAAATGAAATCTGCACAGAAAACAGAACGAGTTTAAATTTCAACCTGGAATTTCAGTTATACAAAATGTCAGAATAACAATATATTTACATGGAATAACAAGAGAATTACAATATCTGTATTTCTGAAAAGTGAAATGGCAGCCTTATATTTCAGATGTTTAAAACCACTCAGTGCCTCTCCATTGCCCTCAAGACAAAGTTTGAATTTACTAATAAATCTCACAAGCCCCTTCATAATTTGGCCCCTTTGCACCCACCATCTTCATTTATCATTGCTTCTACCACTCTCCTTCAACTTAGTCTATATTTCAGCCATGATGAGCTACTTTTAGTTCCTCAAATGCACCATGATCTCTTACCTTTCATGTTCTGTCTTTTCTGCCCAGGATGTTTTTCTTATGGCCTTTCCCCTTTGTGTAATTCTCTGTGTTTATTCAGATCTCAGGACAGTAATTGTGTCTCTACTTTCAGCCTTCCCTGATGCCTGCCTCCCCTTATTTAGGGTTCATTAAAGTATTCCCCCATAGTTCCACCACTTCCTTTGTGGTAGCACTCAACATATTATATGTTAATTGCATACTTACTTGTCTGTATCTCCCACTGCACAGTAAACTCTTAGGAATTGGGACCATGTTGAAATTCTCAATAATTTGATCAGTATTCAGTAATTGAGCACCTACTAATGTATCAAACATTTTTCTAGATCTTAAAGATACAATAAGACAAAATCACAACTTTTATTGTGTTTGTATTTTAGAAGAATAAACAGATGAACGTATTAATGAATAAACAAAGTTTTCTAAATGTAAAATATATCAAAGACTAATCAACAAAAGCTTATTATTCAAGCACTTAAAATGTGTTATATCTGGAGGAATCACATCCCCTGACTTCAGACTATACCACAAAACTACAGTATCAAAACACTATGGTACTGTCACAAAAACAGACACATAGCTCAATGGAACAGGATAGAAAGCCCAGAAATAAACCCAAACACTTATGGCCAATTAACATACAACAAAGAAGACAAGAATATACAATGGAGAAAAGATAGTCTCTTCAATAAGTGGTGCTGGGAAAACTGGACAGCTACATGTAAAATAATGAATTAGAGCATTCTCTAACACCATATACAAAAATAAACTTAAAATGGATTAAATGTAAGACCAGATACTATAAAACTCCTAGAAGAAAACATAAGCATAACACTGTTTGACATAAATCACAGCAATAATTTTTGGATCCATCTCCTAGAATAATGGAAACAAAAGTAAAAATAAACAAATGGGACCTAATTAAACTGAAAAGCTTTTACACAGCAAAGGAAACCATAAACAAAAGGAAAAGACAATCTACGGAATAGGAGAAAGTATTTGCAAGTGATGCAACTGACAGGGGCTTAATTTCCAAAATATACAAACATTTTATACAGCTCAATATCAAAAAAATAAATAACCCAATCAAAAAAAGGACAGAAGACCTGAATAAACATTTCTCCCAAAGAAGTCATGCAGATATCAAATGGACATATGAAAGGATGCTTAACATCACTAATTATTAAATAAATGTAAATCAAAACTACAATGAGGTATTACCTCACATCAGTCAGAATGGCCATCATCAAAAAGTCTAGAAATAATAAATGCTGAAGAGGGTGTGGAGAAAAGGGAACCCTCCTACACTGTTGGTAGGAATGTAGATTGATACAGCTACTATGGAAAACAGTATGGAGATTCCTTAAAAAACTGAAAATAGAGCTACCATATGATCCTGTAATCCCACTCCCAGGCATATATCTGGGGAAAACCATAATTTGAAAAGATACATGCACCCCAATGTTCATTGCAGCATTATTTATAATAGTCAAGATATAGAAGCAACAAATGTCCATCAGACAGATGAATAAATACAGGTGTGATATATATATATAAACACACACACACACACAATGGAATATTACTCAACCATAAAAAAGAATGAAATAATGTCATTTGCAGCAACATGGATGGACATAGAGATTATCATACTAAGTGACATAAGTCAGACAGGTAAAGATAAATATCATATGATGTCACTTATATGTGGAATCTAATGAACTTATTTTCAAAACAGAAATAGACTCACAGACATAGAAAACAAATATGGTTAACAAAGGGGAAAGGGGGTGAGGGATGAATTAGGAATTTTGAATTAACAGATATACACTACTATATATAAAATAAACAACAAGGACCTACTGTATAGCACAGGGAATTATTTTTAAAATCTCATAATAATCTATAATAGAAAATAATCTGAAAAAGTATATATATATATGTATATATCTGTGTGTGCATATATATATATCTGAATCACTTTGCTGTACACCTGAAATTTTGTGAATCAAATATACTTCAATTAAAAAAAAGAAAAAATAACACTTGGGTAAATACCTGAGCACAGGATTATTGGACCTTATGGTAGGTTTTATGTTTAACTTTATAAGAAACTGCTAAACTGTTTTCCAAAATGACTATACCATTTTGCATTTCCATCAGCAATGTTTCATAGTTGGTCTGCAGGCTCATCAACACTTGGTATTGTCAATTTTTAAGCATTTTAATATTTGAATAGGTACATAGTGATACATCATTTTGGTTTTGATTTATATTTCTCTAACAACTTATGATGTTGAGTTTCTTTTCATGGCTTATTTGGTATCTGTGTGTATTGTTTGGTGAAGTGTCTGTTTGAATACTTTGCCTTTTAAAAATTTGGGTTACATTTTCCCCCCTGTTATTGAGTTTTCAGAGTTCTTTATATATTCTGGGTACAAGCCTTTTATCAGATCAGTATTTACCCATGTGAAGTGAAAAGTTATATTCATATAAAAACCTATATACAAATGTTTATAGTTGCTTTATACATAATTGCTGAAAATGAAACAAACGAAATATCTGGCAACTGATGAATAGTTAAAAAATTGTAGTAAAACTATAACATGGACTATTATTCAGAAATAAAAATGAGCAAATATCTGGTTCACATAAAAAAGTTCTATCATCTTCAAGGTGCTATGTATGGTGATGAGGATTAACAAAAGCAAAACAAACAAATGAAAAACAGGATATGACCACTAGAAACTTCCAACCTATTTGTGTTAGAAAAAATTAAAATAAATGTAAATCACATGTTCCTCTAATTAAAACTGCAGTAAATATATAAGTAAAAGAGATCATAGTTGACTAATAGAGTTGGGAGGGTTCACCTTCATGGAAGAATTGAAACTTGACTCAGATTATGGGGGATAACTAGTATTTTGCTTCACAGAGAGGGAGAAAGTATATTTTTACAAGAAAAATAGCTGGAGAAAAGCCATAGAGAACTGAAACTGAGTATGATTTTAGGCAGGAAAAGACTATTCCAGACTGACATCTCAGAAGCAAAGATGAGGGAAAGGAAGCTTGATCTTTATGCAGGTATCTACTTTGATTTATTTATTCATTCAGTAAACATCCATTGAGCATCTAATATGTATAGGCACAGTACTGAAGGATGAAATAACAAGGTGAGAAAATATAGACATGAACCCAGACTTCATAGGACTTCTCACCCCATGTAGTTAGTAGAGAAGGGATTTCTATCGTTGTACCAGAAAAATGTCTAATCATAAAGGGGGTATGCAGAATCTGGTCTTCTTGCTCCTAGTCAAATGTTTTCTCAGGAAACATGGTAACCCCTCTGCTTATAACACTTGTGATGACTTTCATTACCATGACTCCATCTTGACCTTTTCATTTCATAAAGGAATATATGGTACATTTGGTTTTACTTTGGGTGAGTACAAATTTTCAATCTGAAAGTTATTTTTAAAGTGGGGACAAGGGAAAAAAACATCTTTTAATCCAAGGTTCATTTTGTTAGGATAATGGGTTCTATCACTCAGTTTGTCTTTCTGAATGATCTTACTAAACCACACTGAGATTGAGCTTTGACATACTCAGGGTCCAATTATCAGTCCAGGGACTGCAGCCCCTCTCCCCAGAAGATGTACCTTTTCTTAAACCAAGCTTTTAATAACTAAGAAGCTTACAGAGCTCTGAAAGAGGTATTCCATGGGAAAGCAGTTTGCATAAGTCTAAATCAAGCCTATTTCATTACTAATTCAAGGAATTAATAAAATATAGAGATAATTTTGCCCTTGTTTTAATTTGAATTAGAAAATGTTTTCAGACGTGGTTGGTTAATTATCTGTCGCTAGCCTCACCATTACCTAAAGGGAAGGAAAAGAAGAGGATGATAAAGCTAAACCTAAGCACTGAGGGTGAACTCACAGCATTTCCTCTACAATTTGAGATATCCAAACGACCTGTCTGTATTCTTACAGATTTTCATCTTGCTTCAGAAAAAATTCATTGTATCACCAGGAAGTTCCTGTTAAAATGGAAACGTGGTGATGCAAAAAAAATGAAAAAAACATACTGAGTTTTAAATATTGATTTCATTAGTGGAAGGGAGATAGATAACTTCATGCTTTATCTAGAAGAGGAGATACATTTTAGTCAAGTATGTACATCCCCATAGTAAAGCAGCACAAAATGTGCTGTTCCAATGTCACAGAAGCAAATGTATTATTGATAACCTGTCTAAATCATCCTTTCACTAGATTAAAAAAAAATTGACAACCGACTATATCGAGAAGGCTCCAGGTCACCTCCCACAACCTCTCTCTGTGATACCTCTACAGGCTATGTATTCACAGTTGAGGTAAGGAGAAGCAGTGCCCTGAATGCAACTGACTTGATGTATGATTTTTTTTCCCCACATGTTTCAACAGGGAGTAATTGCGTTGCCAATAAGAAGCAATGTTGCTCAAAAACAATTATGAGGACAAAATCTTTCCAGCTGGCTGAGATGTCCAGAAAAGCTGTTCATTAGTGAACTTAGCTTGCATCAAGCATCCTCTTGCTTAGCCAGGAAGCAAGTTAGTCCTAGCAAAGTGCACTGTCTGAGGATTCAAAGTTTCCTGTGAAAATAGTCACTATTTTTGTATATGGTTGTGTTTGGTGTCTGTGTTTGTGTGTACATATGTTTAGAGAGAGGGAGACAGAGAAGAAGAAAAAGAGAACACAGAGGAAGAAGAAAGGAAGAAATATTATACAAAATGTCAGCTTTTCAGGAGTTTGAGTGGAATATTACAACAGTATAGAATACAGAGTGGCATAAAAAGTCCAGGATGGTCTCCTGACACATTCTCTTTGTCAGTGCGGAACCCTTGCCTTAGACCACCTCTTTCTTCTCATTCAGGCCTATTGGTCTGCTTTACTACATTCTTCTCTCCTTTCTCCCTCCACATGCCAATGGGAATCATGTCTTCTTCTTCTTCTTCTTTTTTTTTTGAATATAAAGAAAGATTTATTCAACAAAAATAACGTGTGTATGTGTGTGTCTGTTACAATTATAACACAATATACTGACTTGTTGGACACCCTGGGTTGGCTATCTTGGCATTTCAGTTATTTTCTATTTGTCACTGTATCACAAAAACTCATTAGTGTGAATATTTCTGAAATGCCGGATCATATCCAGAATGAGATATCAAGAAGGAGAATGAGAGTTTTGTTCACTACTGTTTGTATCTCAATGTCCCCAAAGAAGGGAGATATTCACATACGTTTTCTTAAAGTTCTCTTCCATAGATTCCCTCATACTTAGAGCTGTCATTTAAAATTTCTGCTTCTTTTGAGAAACTAATGTAATTAAGCTGCTATTGCCGATAAGTGGAGAGGAAGTGGTACCTCTCGTATAAACTGAATTCCAAACAGCTTCAGAAGTTGGGAATGTATGAGATTGGTGCCATTAGAGAAGTCCCAATGGTGATAGAGATACTGAGGCCAGCACAGGGTGTGGATCAGCCATCAGTAGGATACCCCTGTTAGTTGGTGACATACAGAGTGAGTAAGTGACATGGGAACCATGAAGAAGCTAGTTTCCTGTCAGTTGGGCAGGAGGGAGAGTGGGTCACTTTCTAATATATGCTGAGTTTCCCATATCATCTTTTATTTTACTTTTTATTTTACATTGGAGTATAGTTGATTAACAATGTTGTGTTAGTTTCAGGTGTATAGCAAAGTGATTCAGTTATAGATATATATGCATCATGTCTTCTTAAATTCAGTTTCCTGTACAAATTATCAGTCATTTAATATGCTGGTTGAAAATTGACTTCCTAGTTCTGATGGTGGGATTGAGAACTGGATATATTCTAAGCATATGGGGTTTTCCTTAGAGAATGCAACCCATAAAAAAAGAGTAAAACAAATGTTAGCCTGAATGCTATCTACCACCTTCCTTAGATTTGGAAGGTAGAGAAGGAGATGATTCATACCCCAAGGAAGAGTGAAGGTTTTCAGGAGGACCATTGATACTGGAGGAGGTGAGTGCACATTATCCCAGTCCCTGTGTGTCTCTGGGAGGGTCTGTATCCAACTCCTCCAGGAAGAGGAGGTACAAAATTCTTCCAGCAGGTACCAGCAAGTATAAGAGCAAGAACAAAGACTGAAATGTGTGTTCTGTCACCTCATCTGCCATGGGCTTTTTCCTTTGTAGGTCTGAGCAAAGTCCACCTTTTTTGCAAGAGTAGCCAAGCATCAGGGTAGTCTTCTAATTCTTTATAATAACATTTCAAAAAGTCAAGTCTTATGTATTTCTGACATTGCATTATTTCTGCATTATAAAGAAACTGCATGGTTGTCCCTTAAAGTTGTTTTAACGTATTTTGTTTAAAATTTAGATTACAGTCTTGTAACCAAATGAAGAATCTTAACCATATAGTTATTGCTTGAAGGACTCCTAAAAAGGATTGTCTTGGGGGCCCTAAATACTATTGTCGTTCATTTCTGTGGACTTCCCTTCTGCATTAGTTTCCAGATCCTGAGAGTGGAAGAAAAGAGGACACAGACCCTCAACATAGGCTGGTCACCAGTTTATTTTGTAAAAGAAAATGAGACCTTTAATGCTGCCAAGATTAACTTTCAACTAGCATATCTCCTATATCCTATTATGAATAAGGGGTCTCTTTAGCTACTCTGATTTGTTTTAGCATAGGTAAATGTCAGGCATCAGGTAGGAAGGGAAATGAAACCTACCTTGCTATACATACATTGTCTCATCTAATCCTCAAAACAGTTATATGAGACAGTTATTATTATTATCCTCATTTTACAGAAGAAGAGATTGAAACTTGGAGAGTTTGAGGGATTTACCTTAGGTCCCATCCTTAAAATTAGCAGAACTATGATTAGAAGCTGGGTCCTTTCCCTCCAAGGATTGTGCTCTTAACCACCAAAGTACATAGGGTATCTCTTAGAACTCAGAAGGGTGATATTGTGTTCATTTATTTTTTTCATTCATTTGATAGACAACATTTTCTTAGTGCCTACTGTGTGCCAGTCAGTATAATGATTTGGGGAATATAATGATTATTACCTTCATGTAGCTCACAGAATTTCAGGGCATAGGAAACTTCTCTGGAGTTCCAGAAATCCAACAGAAGACCTTCAAAAAGGAACTGCTTGCTGCACTCATGTCCCATGGAAGACAAAGCCCTTGAACCTTTCAGGAGACTTCAGTCTCCTGCTCACTTAATCAGTCTGTCCAGGTTAGACTAAAGATCACACACTAAAAAAAAAAAAAGAGTTTTGTATAAGTTATCTTTCCCCCCAGACTTAAAGCTTACACACTGTTAAAAGCTGGTGTCTGCACCAGAGTCAGTACAAGGGCTCTCTGGGGGAATTCAGAGCTGGGCAGGTGGAGACTCTCACTGCTGCTTCCCAGCCCTGTCACCTGGCATCTGAATCCCATAAGCAACAAGTCCAGGAAAGATAAATTGAAGAGGGATGTTTCTGTTCCCCATGTCCAGGTGTGGAACAGCTGGTAAAGGCCAGGGGACCCCAAAGCTGTAAACAATAAATTCTGTTGAAAGTCTGGCCATTTCACATCACTCCGAATTTCTCATATTAATAATCACTGCCCTGAGCAAAATGGAAGCTCAGGTGTGTTATGTCACTTTGCTCTCCAACATATCCACATAGTCACCTGGTTTGAATTCACAGCAGGGCCTAGAAAAAATGACAGGCAGAAGGCTTGATTTATATAGGGAGTGGGTAGTTAAAGCAAAATGCCTGGAAGGGCAGCCTCAGTTAAAGTTGTTTCATAACCTTGATTAGAAGCTTGCACTGTCCAAAAAGTCAATTTGAGAATATCCTGAATATGTATACACACACACAAACACACATTTAGAGAGCTAAATGTCTGAGAGTGCATTGAGCTCTTTACGCTACTGGCATTAACTCAGGATATTATGAGGGTTTAAGCTATGACATTGGGTTACATGCTTCTTTCTCAAAGTTTTACAGGCAAAAAAAGGGAAAGAAAAAATTGCAATTTGTGCAGTAAAAATAATTTGGCAATTTAACTGCACTAAAAATTAAGTTGGCCTTAATGTACAAAAAACCAAAGATATATATATATATATATATATATATATATATATATATATATATACTGATTCACTTCAAATATATCCTCTATGAAAAACTCTTTGGCCACATTTTGATTTTTTAATCTTATGTATCTCTGCATACAAACACAGGGATATAGATGCAGTCTGTCAAGTGTAGATGTTTGCCTTTTTTCTTGCTTTATGACACAAGAGCCTGTGTGCTTAATGCTCTTCAAAAACATACTCTGTGTTCATTGCAAAATTTTTTCTTAATTTTTATTTTATATTGGAGTATAGTTGATTAACAATGTTGTGTTAGTTTCAGGTGTAGAGAAAAGTGATTCAGTTATACATATACATGTATCTATTATTTTTTAAGTTATTTTCCCATTTAAATTATTACAGAGTATTGAGCAAAGTATTGAACTGTGTTCACTGCATTATTCACAGTAGCCAATATATGGAAACATCTTAAAGGTCTGTCAGCAGATGAATGGATAAAGAATGGATACACACACACACACACACACACACACACACACACAAAATGTATATATATATATATATATACATACACACACACACACATACATATATACACACACAGTAGAATATTATTCAGCCATAAAAAGTGAAGTCCTGACATTTGTGACAACATGGATGAACTTGGAGGGCATTTAACTAAGGCAGACAGAGAAAGACAAATGCTGTATGATATCATTTATATGTGTAATATTAAAAAAGAAAAAAAAAGCTAATTATAGAAACAGAGAATAGAATGGTGGTTTCCAGGGGCTGGGAGGAAAGGAAAATAGAGAGATATAGGTCAAAGACTGTAAAATGTCAGTTATAAGAATAATAAGTTCTGAGGATCTAATATACAGCAAGGTGACTATAAGTAATAAAGTTTGAAAGTTGCTGACAGTAGACCTTAAGTGTTCTCAACACACACATATGCACAAAGTTAACTATGTGATGTGTTATTTATTTTGACCTTGGTAATCATTCCACAAATGTATGTGCATATTAATACCTCATCTTATTGTACACTTTAAAGTATATACAATTATACTTGCCATTTATTTCTCAATAAATTGGAAAAGTATTCTATGGTCATTTCCTCTGTTTTGTGATAACCTGTGATGAGCTGACGTGTAGCCAGAGAACTCAAGTGACAAATGGTATTAAACAGGTTTTCTAGGCTTCTGTCATTTGATTTTCTATTTTCTACATTCAGGAGAGAAGAAAATCCCACTGAGGCAACTGTTTCTTGTAAGTTAATTATAAATATAAGCGGCACTAGATTTCAATGAGTTGGTGTGCTCTGAGTATATAGCTCATTAACAAAAAACAGTTTAGAAGAAATCAAGGTTCAACCATGGTCATGCAACTCTGATCACTATACTTAAAAATTTTAAGCCTGTGCCTAGAGATTAATAATAATACAAATAATAACCTCTTACTGAGCAAATACTACTACTCAAACACTGTGCTAACATTTTATTTGATCTTCATCACAACTCTACTTCCATTTAACCCATGTGGAACTTGAGGCTCAGAACACTTAAGTAACTTGCCTCGAATTCAAATATTATTCTATAGCATAACCAAGGCTTGAGCTCAGCTGATATGACCTCAAGCTTTATGCTCTTAATTTCTATGCCATTCTGCTTTCAAGAAAGTCAAGGGAGAGTAAAGCCTCCAAGTAATTAGGAACAGATGTGAACATGTAAGCATATTTTCTCCACCACTGCTATCTCTGCTAGTTGAAATCCTGTCCCTTCTTTGTCCTCCATGGCTGTGGAAGTCGGGAATCCTATGGATGTGTGTCCAAATACAGTTCTAACTTCTAGATTGTGTGATCTAGAATGAATTGCTTAACCTCTGAATAATCCTTACCTCACAGAATTATTGTGAAGAATGAATACATTGATTTATGTAGAGTGTTCTTTCTATGGCGGGCACAGATCAGGTGTTTATTAAATGTAGTTCCTGCTTGCTACCTATGCCAAGAAGACTATTTCTCAGAACTAGAAGAACTCTTTTCTTTCTCCATGGTTTCATGTATCGTTGTTTTATCCTCCTTTAAAAGGATATCACGGTTATTTGGTGGCATTCAATTTTCCCAACTAACTTGTAAAGTGTCTGATTTCAGGATTAACTACTTATAACCAACAATCTTTGCTTATGCTCTCCAGAATGGGGAATGGTGCATAATTTTTGTCATTAAAATTCTGGCACAGAAATTTAGTCAGGGCAGGAAGAGATGATATGAATATCTCCTTGATATTGAAGGAATATTTAATATTGAAATATTAAAATTTCAATTAGTCAAGATTAGCAGACCCCTATGAAAATTAGAAGCTGAATAAAAAGGAGCTATAAACTAATGAAATATATTTTGGATTAGAAATGTTCCATATTTATTCTTGATTCTAATCAGAGATATTGTGGATGACTTTGAGATAATTTTTTGAAATATCACCATAAGAAACAATGGTCACCTACTGAATGAATGAACTAATTAGGTCACTGGGTCATCATGATGACCTGTACACATTGCAAAATTATCCAGCTTGCTGTATGATTGACATTAGTACTGAACTATATTGTGACTTGAAGCATTGGAAAGGCCACGAGCTTACAACACCCCAAGATGTTTGAGAATAGACTAAAATGAAGACATATAAGATAAATTTTCATGGACACATTTTCTTGATGATTTTGAGAATGTGGTGAGTGTACTGTTTATTATTTAAATAATCAAGAAATCAACCTAGGGTTAAACATTAAAATAAGTCTGAGGACTATTAATTTTTAAAATAAGCAAAATTTTAAAAGGAGATTACTTCTGAATTTTTAAGCATCAGAATACAAACACTATTTTATGGAAAATATTTGGGCTAAAGTAACTCAGTGTCCTTTCAGCTATGGCAAAGAAGGCAAAATGACAAACCAAATAATTAACTGGGAAACTAACAAATAATTTGAAAAGCTTATCCTAATAACTATACTAGAAAGTATTGATAAGCAAGGGCCATATTGCAGAAATAGCAGTAAAAACAGAAAAATAACCTCTTTACACATTAGAAATCAAAACCCTCCAAAAACTACAGATGACTTGACAAAGCACACTAAGTAATTTGTAGTAGATTCATTCATTCATTTATTCTATTCATTTGTCAATTTATAAGCACATTTGGGTTAACATTTACTGAGCACATGTGAACCCTGTGCTAGATTCTGGAGATGAAATACTTCCAGCCAGGTCACAGCCCTCAAGGCAAAGAACAATTTGGGGGGAGTGGGAGTCTCAGTCATATAACCAATTAATTATGATACAAAGATATTGTCACTTTAATTGGGTGGTGAATAATTCTTCCTGAGAGAATCAGGAAACGCTGCTCAAAGAACTGACATCTAAGCTAGGCTCTGAAAGTAAGGGAGGTGGTGTGAAGGCATAGAGGTAGGTGGGGAGGGTGTTCACCAGATTAGTTAGGTTAGAAGGAGGGCTATTTCAGGTGCAGTATTAAATAACATGAACTATTGGGGAAATAACAGACTAGCTAAATTACAAACTCAAGGAATAGGAACAATAGGAGGTAAGGTTACATTAGTTTGGGAATAGCCTTTAAAGGGTCTTGGTGCCAGGCTAAGAAGGTTATTGAGCTTTATCATATAAGCAGAAGAGCTGATTTTGAGAAAGAGAAAGAATGTCATAAGCAGATATATTCTTTTAAAATATCACTGGCTGAAGTGTGGAGGCTACATTGGAGTTGAATAAGACTAGGTAAAGAGAAAATTACTAAATCCAATAATATGATAAGAGAATAGATATCAGATAATTTATGAAACTAACCTGTATGCAATGGAATAATTACTTTTTTTCAAACTCCTCCTTGACCGCTTGACTGATTTCAATGAGCCAGATATCATGTAAGAGCTTAAAATTATTTGATCAAAGCTTTAAAACTAATTAATAAAATCCAATTAATTAAAGCTAATGGAAACAGTTGAAAGGGAAAGTCTCTAGATAAAAAACACATTGAATTGAAATATGTGTTGTTATAATTCATCATTAAAGATGTTCACAGGATAAATGATGAGGTGGTAGATAATAACAAAATGCTTCATTTTAGCAGGGAAGAAAAGCTTGCTCATAATAATGTGTTATCATTGACTCAGCAGACTTTATTTATTTTAAAAACTTAATCTTCTTTTTCACTTAGAACGTATTACTTTGCATAAACGCAGAGAGGAAAAACTTTACATAAACTAAAAGTTACTGTATATAAAGAAAATAAGTTGAAAGAAAGAAATGGAACTCTATGGTTATTTTCCTTTGAAGTGTTTTTGTGGAAATAATTCTGTGGATTATACTGCCCTAGGAAAATTTCCCAGACTCTAAACATTAGAGAAAGGGTAGTATCTGATTCAGGAGAGTCAAATGATTTGCTAAACTAAGTCAATCATGGTCTCTTGAATAGGAATTTGAAATTGGTATACAAAGACACCCTTCAGTTGACCCAAAGTGCTAAAGCTGGGAAGACAAGTAAAGAGACAGGGTTGTCCTTTGTGTTCCAAGTATATGGCAAAGGAGAGAAAGTCAGTCTAAAGAGAGAATGTGGATGCAGACATCCAGAAGGAGACGGGGGATCATGGGACACCAGGAGAGAAAATAACAGAAAGAGTAACTAGCTTAGTTGCTGATTACTTTCTATATGCTGGGTCAAGTGTCTGCCTCTTGTATCTTTGCAACATACTTTCATTCCTTCTCAACATTGTTTCAGTGGATTTATCTTCGAAGCCAAGTAATTCCTAACCAAGACATGCATGTTTCCTGTATCAAAAAATGACATAATTGGGTAAGAAAATTGGGTATCCCTTGGCAAGAAACTATTCTGAAACTGAACATAACAACATATTAAAACTATGCAACCTTGTCCTTCTAGCTTTAGCCCTAACATTTATGAATTTTAAATGTAATTCCTAGATTTATTTACTACAAGAAAGAGTATCTCAAAGTCTTTTAAATTGATATTTTATATTTTCATGTCATTTTATAGAGCTATGGCAGAGTCTTCTGCAAGCAACTTCTAGAGTTTCAGCCTAGCATCAAAACATGGTTGCCCAAGACTGGTTCAAAGTGGAGTACTAGAAGGACGTTTGCTCACCCCTTCTTGTGAGAGCACCTGAATTACAACTAACTGCTGAACAATCATTGATAGGAAGACACTGGAACTCACCAGAAAAGATACCCCACATTAAAAGGCAAATGAGAAGCCACAATGAGATGATAGGAGGGGCACAATCATGATAAAATCAAATCTCATAACCACTGGGTGGGTGAATCACAAACTGGAGAACAATTATACCACAGAAATCCACCCATTTGAGTGAAGGTTCTGAGCCACACATCAGGCTTCCCAAACTGGGGGTCCAGAAAGGAGAGGAGGAATCTCCAGAGAACTGGACTATTAAGGGCAGCAGGATTTGATTGCAGGACTTTGACAAGACTGGGGGAAACATAGACTCCACACTTGGAGGGTACACACAAAATCTTCTGTGCACCAGGACCCGGGGGAAGGAGCAGTGACCCCATAGGAGATGGAACCAGACCTACCTGCTAGTGTTGGAGGGTCTCCTGTAGAGGTAGGGGTCAGCTGTGGCTCATCACGGGGACAAGGACACTGACAGCAGAAGTTCTGGGAAGTACTCATTGTTGTGAGCCCTCGAAGAGTCTGCCATTAGACTCACCAAAGAGCCAGTTGGCTCCAGTACTGGGTCATCTCAGGCCAAACAGCCAACAGGGAGAGAACACAGTCCCAGGCATCAGCAGACAAGTGGATTAAAGTTATACTGAGCTCTGCCCACCAGAAAAACACCCAGCTCTACCCACCACCGGTCTCTCTACCCACCATCAGGAAGCTGGTACAAGCTTCTTAGATAGCCTCATTCACCAAAGGGAAGACATCAGAAGCAAGAAGTACTACAATCCTGCAGCCTGTGGAACAAAAAACACAATAATAGAAAGATAGATAAAATGAAAAGACAGAGGATTAAGTTCCCAGATAAAAGAACAAGATAAAACTCCAGAAAAACAACTAAATGAAGTGGAGATAAGTGACATTCCAGAAAAAGAATTCAGAATAATAATAGTGAAGATGATCCAGGACCTTGGAAAAAGAATGGAGGCAAGGATCAAGAAGATGCAAAAAATGTTTAACAAAGATCTAGAAGAATTAAAAAACAAACAAACAGAGATGAATAATACAATAACTGAAATGAAAAATACACTAGAAGGAATCAACAGCAGAATAACTGAGACAGAAGAACAGATAAGTGACCTGGAAGACAGAATGGTGGAAATCACTGCTGTGGAACAGAATAAAGAGAAAAGAATGAAAAGAAATGAAGACAGCCTAAGAAACCTCTGGGACAACATTAAACAAAACAACATTCACATTATAGGGGTCCCAGAAGGAGAAGAGAGAGAGAAAGGATCCGAGAAAATATTTGAAGATGTTAGAGTCAAAAACTTCCCTAACATGGGAAAGGAAATAGCCACCCAAGTCCAGGAAGCACAGAGAGTGCCAGGCAGGATAAACCCAGGAGAAACATGTCAAGATACATAGTAATCAAATTGACAAAAATTAAAGACAAAAATTATTATTAAAAGCATCAAGGGAAAAGCAACAAATAATATACAAGGGAACCCTTATAAGGTTATCAGCTGATTTTCAGCAGAAACTCTACCAGCCAGAAGGGAGTGGCAGGATATATTTAAAGTGATGAAAGGGAAAAGCCTACAACCAAGAATACTCTACCCTGCAAGGCTCTCATTCAGATTTAATGGAGAAATCAAAAGTTTTACAGACAAGCAAAAGCTAAGAGAATTCAGCACCACCAGACCAGCTTTGCAACAAATGCTAAAGGAAATCCTCTAGGTGGGAAAGAGACTAGCAACTTAAAACAACCTTGTACATATATAGACTGTTGCATCAAAACCTCATGGGAACAGCAAATCCAAAAACTACAATACATACACACACACAAAAGAAAAAGCAACCCAAACACAACACTAAAGATGGCATCAAACCACAAGAGAAGGGAACAAAAGAGGAAGGAAAGAAAAAAGACCTACAAAAACAAACTAAAAATAATTAAGAAAATGGCAATAGGAACACACATATTGATAATTACTTAAATATAAACGGATTAAATGCACCAACCAAAAGACATAGACTGGCTGAATGGATACGAAAATAAGACCCATATATATGCTGTCTACAAGAGGTGCACCTCAGATCTAGGGACACATACAGACTGAAAGTGAGGGGATGGAAGAAGGTAGTCCATGCAAATAGAAATCAAAAGAAATCTGGAGTAGCAATACTCATATCAGACAAAATAGACTTAAAAATAAAGACAGTTATAAGAGGCAAAGAAGGACACTACATAACAATCAAGGGACCAATCCAAGAAGAAGACATAACAACTGTAAACATATATGCACCAAATATAGTAGCACCTCAATATATAAGGCAAATATTAACAGCCATAAAGGGAGAAATCAACAGTAACACAATAGTGGGGAACTTTAACATCCCACTTTCATCAATGGACAGATCATCTGAACAGAAAATCAATAAGGAAACACAGGCCTTAAATGAAACATTAGACCAAATAGACTTAATTGATATTTATACAGCACTCCATCCAAAAGTAGAAGAATACACATTCTTCTCAAGTGCACATGGAACATTCTCCAGGACTGACCACATCCCGGGTCACAAAGTGAGCTTCTATAAATTTAAGAAAATTGAAATCATATCAAGTATGTTTTTCAACCACAATGCTGAGATTAGAAATAAACTACAAGAAAAAAAACTATAAAAAATACAAACACGTGGAGGCTAAACAGTATGTTACTAAATAACCAATGGATCACTGAAGAAACGAAAAAGGAGATAAAAAATACCTAGAGACAAATGAAAATGAAAGCACAATGATCCAAAACCTATAGGTTACAGCAAAAGAATTTATGAGAAAAAAGAAAAGAATTTCATAGGAATACAGGTCCCAATACAGGAAACAAGAAAATTCTCAAATAAACAACCTAACCTTACACCTAAATCAACTAGAGAAAGAAGAAGAAACAAAACTCAAAGTTAGTAGAAGGAAAGAGATCATAAAAATAAGAGCAGAAATAAATGAAATAGAGACAAATAAGACAATAACAAAGATCAATGAAACTAAAAGCTGGTTCTTTGAAAAGATAAACAATATTGGTAAACCTTTATCCAGACTCATCAAGAAAAAGAGGGGAGACAACTCAAATCATAAAATAATAAATGAAAAAGAAGCTAAAACTGACACTACAGAAATACAGAGGATCATAAGAGACTACTATATGCAACTGTATGCCAATAAAATGGACAACCTGGAAGAAACAGACAAATTCTTAGAAATGTAGTCTCCCAAGGCTGAATCAGGAAGAATTAGAAAACATGAACAGACTAATCACAAGCACTGGAATTGAAACTGATATTGAAAAACTCCCAACAAACAATATTCCAGGACCAAATGTCTTCACAGGCAAATTCTATCAAACATTTAGAGAAGAGCTAACACCTATAGTTCTGAAACTGTTCCAAAAATTGCAGAGGAAGGAAAATTCCCAAACTCATTGTTTGATGCCACCATCAACCTGATACCAAAACAAGACAAAGATACAACTAAAAAAGAAAATTATAGGTCAATATCACTGATGAACATACATGCAAAAATCCTTAACAGAATACTAGCAATTTGAATCCAACAACACATTAAAAGGACCATACACCATGATTAAGTGGGATTTATCCCAAGGTTGCAAGGATTTTTCATTATATGCAAATCAATCAGTGTGATACACCATATCAACAAATTGAAGAATAAAAACCATATGATCATCTCAATAGCTGTAGAAAAAGCTTTTGACAAGGTTCAACAGTCATTTATGATAAAAACTCTCCAGAAAGTGGGCATAGGGGGAACCTACCTCAACATAATAAAGGCCATATACGACACCTGACAGCAAACATCATTCTCAATGGTGAAAAACTGAAAGCATTTCCTCTAAGATCAGGAACAAGAAAAGGATGTCCACTCTCACCACTATTATTCAACATAGTTTTGGAAGTCCTAGCCATGGCAATCAGAGAAGAAAAAGAAACAAAAGGAATACAAATTGGAAAAGAAGAAGTAAAACTGTCACTGTTTGCAGATGACATGGTACTATACATAGAAAATCCTAAAGATGCCAGCAGAAAACTACTGGAGCTAATCAATGAATTTGGTAAATTTGCAAGCTATAAAATTAATACACAGAAATCTGTTGCATTTCTATACACTAACAATGAAAGATCAGAAACAGAATTTCAATAAACAATCCCATTTACCATTGCATCAAAAAGAATAAAATAACTAGGAATAAACCTACCAAATGAGACAAAAGACCTGTACTCCGAAAACTATAAGATGCTGAGGAAAGAAATCAAAGAAGATACATACAGATGGAAAGATATACCATATTCTTGGGCTGGAAGAATAAATCTTCTCAAAATGACTATACTACCCAAGGCAATCTACAGATTCAATGCAATTCTATCAAATTATGAATGGCATTTTTCACAGAAATAGGACTAAAAATCTTAAAATTTGTATGGAGACACAAAAGATGATGAATAGCCAAAGAAATCTTGAGAAAGAAAAATGGAGCTGGAGAAATCAGGCTCCCTGACTGACTTCAGACTATACTACAAATCTATTGTCATCAAAACAGTATGGTACTGGCACAAAAATAGAACTATAGATCAAGGGAACAAGATAGAAAGCCCAGAAATAAACCCATGCACCTATGGTCAATTAATCTACAACAAAGGAAGCAAGACTTTACAATGGTGGAAAGACAGTCTCTTCAAAATATGGTACTGGGAAAACTGGACAGCTACATGTAAAAAAATGAAATTAGATCATTATTTAAAACTACACACAAAAATAAGCTCAAAATGGATTAAAGACCTAAATGTGAGACCGGACACTATAAAACTCCTAGAGGAAAACATAGGCAGAACACTCTGAAATAAATCACAGCAATATCTTTTCTGATCCAACTTCCAGAGTAATGGAAATAAAAACAAAAATAAACAAATGGGACTTAATTACACTCAAAAGCTTTTGCACAGTAAAGGAAACCATAAACAAAACGAATAGACAACCCACAGATTGGAAGAAAATATTTGAAATGATGTGACTGACAAGAGATTAGTCTCCAAAATTTACGAACAGCTCATGTGGCTTAATATCATCAAAACAGACAACCCAATCAAAAAATGGGTGGAAGGGCTTCCCTGGTGGCGCAGTGGTTGAGAGTCCACCTGCCAATGCAGGGGACACGGGTTCGTGCCTCGGTCCGGGAAGATCCCACGTGCCGCGGAGCAGCTGGGCCGTGAGCCATGGCAGCTGAACCTGCGTGTCCGGAGCCTGTGCTCCACAACGGGAGAGGCCACAACAGTGAGAGGCCCACGTACCGCAAACAAACAAACAAAAGACATGGGTGGAAGACCTAAACAGACATTTTTCCAAGGAAGACATATGGATGGCCAAGAGGCACAAGAAAAGATGTTCAATATAGCTAATGATTAGATAAATGCAAATCAAAACTACAGTGAGGGCTTCCCTGGTGGTGCAGTGGTTGAGAGTCCACTTGCTGATGCAGGGGATGCGGGTTTGTGCCCCGGTCCGGGAAGATCCCACATGCCGCAGAGCAGCTGGGCCCATGAGCCATGGCTGCTGAGCCTGCGCATCCAGAGCCTGTACTCCACAACGGGAGAGGTCACAACAGTGAAAGTCCCATGTACCGCAAAAAACAAAACAAAACAAAACAAAACAAAACTACAGTAAGATATTGCCTCACACCAGTCAAAATGGCTATCAACAAAAAATCCACAAACAGTAAATGCTGGAGAGGATGTGGAGAGAAGGAAACCCTCCTACACTGTTGGTGGGAATGTAGATCGGTACAGCCACTGTGAGAGCAGTACAGAGGTTTCTTAAAAAACTAAAAATAGAGCTACCATATGACACTGTAATCCCACTCCTGGGCATATATCCAGAGAAAAACATGGTCCGAAAGGATACATAAACCCCAATATTCATTGCAGCACTGTTTACAATAGCCAAGACATGGAAACAACCTAAATGTCCATTGACAGAGGAATGCATAAAGAAGATGTGGTGCATATATAGAATGGAATATTACTCAGCCACATAAAAAGAATGAAATAATGCCATTTTCAGCCACATGGATCGACCTAGAGACTGTCATACTGAGTAATACTTTACTTACTTTACTTTACTTACTTTACTTTACTTACAATACTTTACTTACTTTACTTTACTTACTAGTCAGACAGAGAAAGAGAAATATCATATGATATCACTTATATGTAGAATCTAAAAAGAAATGATAAAAATGAATGTATTTACAAAACAGAAACAGACTTAGAGAATGAACTTATGGTTACTGGGGTGGAAGGGTGGAGGGAAGGGATAGTTAGGGAGTTTGGGACTTACATATACACACTGCTATATTTACAAAGGATAACCAACAAGGACCTACTGTATAGCACAGGGAAGTCTGCTCAATGTTATGTGGCAGCCTGGATGAGATGGGAGTCTGGGGGAGAATGGATACATGTTTATGTATGGCTAAGTCACTTTGCTGTGCACCTGAAACTATCACAACATTGTTAATCAGCTCTACTCCAATATAAAGTTAAAAGTTAAAAATAAATAATGACCGTGAGAATCATTATTAAAAAAGCAAAACAAAAAACAAAAAATATGCTCTTCCCTGAGTGAGAAAAGTCATTGAATGTCTGGACCTAAACAGAGCTTGCTATTCTAGAGAAGAAAGATACCTGTCTTTAGTATACCCTGCTTTGCCTTAGGTCGCAGTCTATGCAGATCTATGCCCAGGCTTTCGGCGGTACTATCTTTTAAGATAGGAACAAAGAGGGAAAGCAGACTTGCAGATGGGCCATTTGCTGCTGCTAGTAGTGAGAAATAAAGTTAGCAAACACCCACATTCAGAAGTCATCAGAAAAAATTTCCTATTTTACTCAATTCCTATCACCTTTTAGTAGAATTTTCCTAATGCTTAGTATGCCTCACACACACTAGGAATGGATGTATGGATGAATGGATGAAACAGATGGCTGAATAGATGGATGACTGAATGAAGACTTAAGCTCTTGAAAAGCATATTTCATCTGTAGTTACCTACTTACTGTGGTTTATTAAATAAACAAGAGGTTTAAAAACTACCCACAAAACTTTACAATCTCCCTCCAACACACCCTACAATATAAAGCTGCAGCCAATTACTTCTCACCTAGCATTGAGCCTCTGATGTAATTGCCCTCAACCATTCTGAATAAAAATCAAAGTATCTCCTTCATGTATAAAAATTGCAGAGAGGAGATGGGGGGCCAGAAATGAACCATATATAGGTGATGAAGAACTATCTTCTTCAATCAGTCCTAACAGAGATTTGTATTTATTGCTTGTTATAAAAACTTTATTACCCTTTTTATAACTCTAGCTGTCTAGGGTTTGATTTAACCAGAAAACATGCCAGTAATTTGCTCTTCACTGCGTACATATTTTTGAGATGTAGAAGTTACGATCGTGACTCTGCTGTTCTTTTGGTACATGAATCAGTACTTCAGAATGAAAAGTGCAGGTTAGACACTAGATATTGAGGAAGGACCTCTGTCAAGCAAGAACATGTGCTTTTGGATTAATTTTAGATAGCTTGCCCTGGGAAACTTATCTAAAAGTTGAATATGAAGTATATTGAAATTTTCTCTATGTAAAATTACCATAAGTTACAGAAGTCATATGGGATATGTTGCCTATTTAAATAAAAATTGTGTGTCATATAGATGTTGATTTTGCTGCATAATTGGAGAAATTTACATTAGTGATTCTCATGTAGACATCCATACAACAAAAAATTCCATCTATCTTTCCTTCTTTTAGTTACTCATATATCTTCCTGAGGCCTGAGTTCTCTGGAGATTTCACTTTCATTTTGATTTAGTAATAATATTAAGGTGTATGTTTTATTGGGTGCTACTGTGTATTTGTATCCCCAAATGATGTCTCAATTTAGTGTTATTCTAGGGAAACATTAATTATTTATAATTATGAGATTAGATTCACTCTGAGAGAAGCAATTAGAACATTTAAATGTAATAGAAAAATAAGAAATACATGTAATAGAAAAATAAGCTGTACTTCAGGTTTCTCTGCCCAATTTTATCTAAAACTGAGAAGATTCTAACAAAAACTTTCCTATCCCCCAAAACGTCCATTAGTCCAAATGTGATTAAATTAGCTGTGTGCTTAGTGAATGTGCTGCTGCTTGGGAAGCCGTCTGGGGTCTGGGGAGGAGACTAATGGGAAACTATAAAGCTCTTGGAATAAACAGGAATGTAAATCATTCATGGGTTTAGCTAGCCCTAACCCCAAGAATGTACAGGCTTGGGAAAGTATTATTCAAACAATATTTTTTTACAGTCTGCTCTTCAGAGAAAACAGCTGGTTTGGATTAAAAGAAATGGATTTCAAAAATAACTAAATAGAAAAGTTTTGAGCACCTTACCAGATTCAGGTAAGAGAGAGGAGAAAGGAATGCATTTCACCATGTCCTTTTATTTCTTTTCCTTTTCCTTTTCTGGAGGAAAGGGGATAGGAAAAATATTACTTAGGTTGCTTTAGCTATTGAATTACAGGGTTTTGGTCCAATAATATATGACAGATTTATAAGACCCTACTGTATGATAAAGCTACACTTCTCTTATCCAACCATTCTGAAATCATGGTCCATATACAAAAAGCATACAAAAGAAGTAATTTGATAAGATTATGCCAAAATACCAATTTGCACCTAAGTAGTTCTCATTTATTTATTACACATTGACTCCATCTAAAAGTATTGCATCAAGTAACAGGCTTTTCCTAAAGCCCCAGTTTGTCACCCTTTATGCAGTGAATGGCTAGAAATGCCAACAAGTGAACAGTGCTAACAGTTTAAAGTGTGTTTGCACAAGTTTAAAACTCAGGTAAAGGTGGAGGAGTCAAGATGTTGGAATAGGAGGATGTGGAATTTGTCCCTCCTCACAAGTTCATCAAAAACACATCTACAAATGGAACAATTCCCAAAGAGCTCCTGCTGAACAGTAGAGGTAGACTTTGGATGCCTAAAATAATGAAAGAGAGAAGAAAAAAGAGAAAAAGAAAAGAGGAATCAAAAAATAGACCAACAAACCTGGCAGGAAGCTGAAGGTGAGGAGAGATCCCTACATTAAGAAAGACTCCTTTACAGAGGGGAAATCAGCTGGGACAGAAGAGGAACTTTGGCGGATCAAAGGAGAATGCAGCAGATGGTCTGTGGAAGGCAGAACAAAGTAAGAACTGCATGCATGATCTACAAGACAGCTCTGCATTTTCCAGCCTGAATTGTGTGTCACCTGTTGTGAAGGGGATCTGGGTGCTGAAAAGAGAGATTTGGAGTACAGACCCAGGGAGAGGACAGCTCTTGGCTGTGAAAAGACAGCGTGAATGGACAGGAGCAAGGGATGACACAACTGGGAAAGTCTGTGGAAAAAGCCTGAGACACAATAGCAAGGTGTCATTGTCCAGTGATATGCAAGGGGCGGAGCCACCATTATAAGCCCCTTCCCCACCCGTCAGCTTCTTCAGCCTCTGTGGGCATTGAGAGGGGCTCCCACCTGAGTGGGCCCACCCACCCCTCTGGCCAGGGTTGCCTCCACCTGTGTAGGTTCCAGGGACTTGAGTGCTGCTCAACCCAAAACCTCCTTGGAAATCAGCCCAAGGCTTCCCTAACTTGGACAAGAGTCTACCAAAGCTGGCAGGGTCAGAGGGCTAAAGTGTGGGGTTGGAAAACAGACCCAGGGAGAGAAACGCAGTTGGCTGTGCAGATACAGTAGAAGGGATGGGAGTGAGGGGAAGCATGGCCAGGAATGCCCCAGAGGAAGTGGGGTCTGCCTGGGAAGTGAGATGCCATTGTTGAGAGGTGCATGCGGGGTGGGGCTCATAGCACTCCCATACACTAGTTCCTGCTGCTGCAGGTACTGGGAGTACCCATGTGTGCTCTAAGCAGCCACTGATTTTGCTCCCACTCACCTGGGCAAGGATCAGACAACTGAGGGTGGCACACACTCAGAGGAGGGGTTAAAACCAAACTTGAGCCTGAGGGGCAGTGCAACTAAGGAAGAGAAATACAAATCTTTTTATGCAGCAGCACAAGCTGTGAATTAAATCCCCAAGATTGGCTAGGTAAATCCTGCATTTGTGGAATACCTGAATAGACAACAAGTGTTTCAACATCTGAGACCAGTATAGCTTTCACAGCATTGGACATTGTGGGCAAATACACACAGGAATTGGGCCAGATCAGAATCTGAGCTGGCCCCACAGTGGCCACAGCAGGTCCAGAGACCTACCTAGAGGTGTTGGAATGCCTCCTGGGAGGTGGCCAAAGGAAAATATTCTAGTTACTACTATACTTTGCTTTTCTGTTTTATTTTGTTCAGTTGTTGGTGTTGTTGCTTTTATTCTTTTTTATCTTTTACTTTCTATTTTTTACTTTTTTTAAATTTTTTATCTTATGATATTTTCTTAATATACATAAAGTTTTTATATTTATATTCTTCCTTTATTGTTGCTCTGTGGCTTTAGTCTTGTCTTTGTTCTTCATTTTATATATTTTCCCCTTTTTCTTTTTTAAAATTGTTTTTAGGTGTATATTCTATGTTTTATTCACCTGTTATTGTTGTTGTTGATGTTGTTTGCTTGCCCCCATTTCTGTTTTATTTCTCATTCTTTGTTTACATTAGTATAATCCTTATCAACTGTTCTCATATGAGAATCCTCTTGTTTGGTTGTCTGTTCCCTTGCTTTTGGTTTCTTTTCTGTGTGTGTGTGTGAGTGTGTGTTGTGTTGCTGCTATTTGTTTGCTTCCATTCTTGTTATTTGCCTTGAGCTTTGTTTGTCTGTTTTTTGGTTTTGTTTTCTTGTTTTTTTGTTTTGTTTTTCTTTTTTATTTTCTTTTCCATATTTCTATTGGGCCACACTGTGCAGCTTGAGGGCTCTTGGTTCCCCAACTGGGATTTGGCCTGGGCCCCCAGGATGGAAAAATAGACTCCAGGAGGCTGAAACATAGAGAATTCCTAGACCCAGGGAATATTAATCAGCATGTGCATTCCTGAAGGTATCCATATCAACACCAAGCCTGAGAAAATATTTGAAAGATTATAGCTGAAAATTTCCCTAACACGGAAAAAGAAATACTCAAATAAGTCCAGGAAGTGCAGAGAGTTCCATACAGGATAAACACAAGGAGGAACACACCAAGATACATATTAATCAAACTAACAAAAATTAAATACAAAGAAAAAATATTAAAAGCAACAAGGGAAAAGCAACATATAACCTACAAGGGAATCCCCATAAGGTTATCAGCTGATTTTTCAGCAGAAACTTTGCAGGACAGAAGGGATGGCAGGACATATTTAAAGTGTAGAAAGGGAAAAACCTAAACCAAGATTACTCTACACAGTGAGGATCTCATTCAGAACTGATGGAGAAATCAAAAGCTTTACAGACAAGCTAAAGCTAAGAGAATTCAGCACCACCAAACCAGCATTACAACAAATGCTAAAGGAGCTTCTCTATGGGAAACACAAGAAAAGAAAAAGACCTACAATGTTTGTGTGTGTGTGTGTGTGTGTGTGTGTGTGTGATGAATTGGGATACTGGAATTGACATATATAAACTAATATGTATAAAATGGATAACTAATAAGAGCCTCTGTATAAAAAAATAAATAAAATAAAATTCAAAAGTAAAAATTTTAAAAAAAGACCTACAAGAACAAACCCAAAAGAATCAAGAAAATGATAATAGGAGCATACATATCTATAATTACCTTAAACGTAAATGAATTAAATGCTCCAACCAAAAGACAAAGGCTGGCTGAATGGACACAAAAATAAGACCCGTATATATGCAGTCTATAAGAGACCCACTTCAGACCTAGGGGCACATACAGACTGACAGTGAGGGGATGGAAAAAGATATACCATGCAAATGGGAATCAAAAGAAACTGGAGTAGCAATACTCATATCAGACAAGATAGATTTTAAAATAAAAAGTATTACAAGAGACAAGGAAGGACACACATAATGATCAAAGGATCAATCCAAGAAGAAGATATAGCGATTGTAAATATCTACACACGCAACATAGGTACACGTCAATACATAAGACAAGTAAAAAGAGAAATCAACAGTAACACAAAAATAGTGGGGAACTTTAACACCCCACTTACACCAATGGACAGATCATCCAAACAGAAAATAAATAAAGAAACACAAGCTTTAAATGACACATTAGACCAGATGTACCTAATTGATATTTAGAGGATATTCCACCTGAAAGTGGCAGAATACACTTTCTTCTCAAGTGCTCATGAAACATTCTCCAGGATAGATCACATCTTGGGTCACAAATAATGCCCCAGTAAATTTAAGAAAATTTAAATCATATCAAGCATATTTTCTGACCACAATGCTATGAGAGTAGAAACCAATTTGGGGAATAAAAGTGAAAAACATACAAATACACGGAGGCTAAAAAATATGCTACTAAATAACCAAGACATCACTGAAGATAATAAAGAGGAAATTAAAAAATGCATAGAAACAAATGACAATGAAAACCCAACCACCCAAAACCTATGGGATGCAGCAAAAGCAGTTCTAAGAGGGAAGTTTACAGCAATATGATCCTACCTCAAGAAATAAGAAAAATCTCAAATAAAAGAACTTAATCTTACACCTAAAGAAACTAGAGAAAGAAGAACAAACAAAACTGAAAGTTAGTAGAAGGAAAGAAATCATAATGATCAGAACAGAAATAAAGAAATCAACAGCAAAGATCAATAAATCTAAAAGCTGGTTCTTTGAGAAGATAAAAAAAAAATTGATAAACCTTAAGCAGGCTCATCAAGAAAAAAAGGGAGAAGATTTAAATCAATAAAATAAGAATGAAAAAAGAGAAGTTACAACTGTCACCACAGAAATACAAAGGATCATAAGACAGTACTACAAGCAACTATACAATAATAAAATGGACAAATTCTTAGAAAAGTACAATAGTCCATAGAAGAAATAGAAAATATGAACAGACAATTCACACATGATGAAATTGAAATTTAAAAATCTTCAAACAAACAAAAGTCCAGGACCAGAAGACTTCACAGGTGAATTGTATCAAACATTTAGAGACGAGCTAACACCTATCTTTCTCAAACTCTTCCAAATATTGCAGAGGAAGGAACATTCCCAAACTCATTCCACAAGGTCACCATCACCCTGACACCAAAACCAGACAAAGATACCACAAAGAAATAAAACTACAGGCCAATGTCACTGATGAACATAGATGCAAAAATCCTCAACAAAATACCAGCAAACAGAATCCAACAACACATTAAAATGATCATAACCATGGTCAAGTGGGATTTACGCAAGGGATGCAAGTATTCTTCAATATATGCAAATCAATCAATGTGATACACCATATTAACAAATTAAAGAATAACAACCATATAATCAGCTCAATAGATGCAGAAAAAGCTTTCAGCAACATTCAACACCATTTATGATAAAACTCTCCAGAAATTGGGCAAAGAGAGAACCTACCTCAACATAATAAAGGCCATATATGACCAACACACAGCCAACATCATTCTCAATGGTGAAAAAATGTAAGCATTTCCTCTATGGTTAGGAACAAGACAAGGGTGTCCACTCTCTCCACTATTATTCAACATAGTTTTGGAAGTTATAGCCACAGCAATCAGAGGAGAAAAAGAAATAAAAGGCATCCAAATTGGAAAAGAAGAAGTAAAACTGTCACTGTTTGCAAATAACATGATCCTATACATAGAAAATCCTAAAGATGGCAGCAGGAAACTCCTAGAACTAATTAATGAACTTGGTAATGTTGCAACATACAAAATTAATACACAAATCTCTCTTTAATTCCTATACACTAACAACAAAAGATCAGAAAGAGAAATTAAGGAAACAATCCCATTTACCATTATAACAAAAAGAATAAAATATCTAGGAACAAACCTACCTAAGGAGGCAAAACCCTTGTACTCAGAAAACTATAAAACACTGAAAAATGAAATCAAAGATGACATAAACAGATGGAGAGATATAACATGTTCTCGGATTCGAACAATCAATATTGTGAAAATGACAATACTACCCAAAGCAATCTACAGGTTCAATGCAATCCCTATCAAATTACCAATGACATTTTTCACAGAACTAGAACAAAATACTTTATAATTTGTATGGAAACACAAAACACCCTGAATAACTAAAGCAATCTTGAGGAAAAAAATGGAGCTGGAGGAAGCAGGATCCCTGACTTCAGACTATACTACAAATCTACAGTAATCAAGACAGTATGATACTGGCACAAAAACACAAGTATAGATCAATGTAACAGGATAGAAAGCCCAGAGATAAATCCTGTACCTCTGGTCACCTAATCGATGACAATGTAGGCAAAAATACAATGGAGAAAGGATAGCCTCTTCAATAAGTGGTGCTGGAAAAACTGGACAGCTACATGTAAAAGAATGAAATTAGAACACTCCCTAACACCATACACAAAAATAAACTCAAAATGTATTTGAGACCTAAATGTAAGACCAGACACTATAAAACTCTTAGAGGAAAACATAGGCAGAACACTCTTTGACATAAATCACAGCAAGATTTTTTTTGACCCATCTCCTAAAGTAATGAAAATTGAAACAAAAATAAACAAATGGGACCTAATAAAAGCTTTTCACAGCAAAGGAAACCATAAACAAGACAAAAAGACAGTCCTCAGAATGGGAGAAAATGTTTTCAAATGAGGCAACTGACAAAAGATTAATCTCCAAAATATACATGCTGCTCATACAGCTCAATATCAAATAAACAGCCTAATCAAAAAATGGGCAGAAGACCTAAATAGACATTTCTCCAAAGAAGATATACAGATGGCCAACAAACACATGAAAAGATGCTCAACATCTCTAATTATTAGAGAAATGCAAGTCAAAACTACAATGAAGAATCACCTCACACCAATCAAAATGGCCATCATCAAAAAAATCTACAAACAATAAATGCTTGAGAGGACGTCAAGAATAGGGAGCCCTCATACACTCTTGGCGGGAATATAAATTGATACAGCCACTATGGAAAACGGTATGGAAGTTCCTGAAAAAACTAAAAATAGAACTACCATATGACCCAACAATCCCAATACTGGGCATATACCCAGACAAAACCATAATTCAAAAAAAGACACGCACCTCAACGTTCATAGCAGCACTATTTACAATAGCCAGGACATGGAAGCAACATAAATGTCCATTGACAGATGAATGGATAAAGAAGAAGTGGTATATATCTATACAATGAGATATTAGCCATAAAAAGGAATGAAATTGGGTAATTTGTAGAGCTATGGATGGGCCTAGTGTGTGTCATAGAGTGTAGTAGGTCAGAAAGAGAAATGCAAATATCGTATAATAACGGATATATGTGGAATCTAGAAAAATGGTATAAATGATCTTATTTGCAAGGCAGCAATAGAGACACAGACGTAAAGAACAAATGTATGGATACCAAGGTTAAAGGGGTGGGGTGGGAGGTATTGGGAGACTGGGATTGACACATATACATTATTGATACTATGTATATAATAGACAAATGTTGGCAATATACTGTATAGCACAGGGAACTCTACCTAATGCACTGTGGTAACCTAAAAGTGAGGCAATTCCAAAAGGGAAGGGATATCTGTATGCATATGGCTGATTCATTTTGTTGTGCAGTGGAGGCTAACACAACATTGTAAACAACCATGCTCCAATAAAAATTAATAATAAAAGGAAAGACAAAAATTTTAAAAATAAATAAAGCTCAGTTAAGAGTGAAGTAGGTAAAAGGTGGTAAGGCAAAAACATCTGCTCTAACAACTTGGAAGAATTTATAACAACTGCCAAGATTCAATTCCTCTACACCTTCAAATGCCTTTAGGCAATACCATAGTTACAGCTCATTGTGTTTGGAATGTAAGGAGGTTATTTTTAGACAGTTTTTCAAAAGCAGGGGTAATACCATATTCTTGTATTCCTGAAACTGAGAAGTAATGGAATTTCAGAATCTGGACACTGTATATAGCTCTGGTATCTTTTAAAGCCTGAATTTTCAGGCATTCAGAGCTAAATTGTTAATAGCACTTCTCTTCTGCTTTCACAAGTTACTGAGACTGATGTTCGTGGAAAGAGACACCTTGTTAAATTCAATGTAGCTGCAGCTGTAGCTCTTCATAAAACTGCAAATATTTTGTATGGTGATAATCTGAAATATTTTGAAAGAAGTTAAGCTCCTACTATGTCTGCAACTTTTTAATCAGTTTAGTAGTGGTTCCAGTGAATAAGTTTTAAAATGTTCTTGCCATTTCTTTTCTCCATGGCACCCAAGACACATCCCACTTCCACTGCTCTGCAACTAACAAAAAGAGCTTTGGGATTTGAGATTTAAGCACTGGATTTACAATGCACTGATGTTTGTTACACTCATTAGTGCCAAAGCTGTGTGGTTTAATATGCAATGGTATAATATTTAATTTTATGAACACTGTTGACATTTTGCTTCCAAAAATAGCATGATAGGTGAGTCCTTGTCTAAGAGTGAAGGGAAGCTGAGAGTTGTTTAGAGGTGATTGTTCTTCTATGAATTAGTAGACATTTTCCAGCTGTTTTCAGTCTTCCTTTTCTCTAACAACCCAACAGCATGAACCAAATCTATTTAACAGTCAAATTGCTCATCAAAAACAAACACCAGAAAGAGAAGAAAAGGAACAGTGTGTATGCATCTCTTAGTTGAAAAACTCTGAGGTGAACCTAGAAAATGGATTCTGCCACTGAATAGACAAATATCATATTCCAGGAAATTTTGACTTATACTTACCAGTCAGTAACTATTAAGGCAGTACCTCCTAACTGATGGTGTACATCAAAATTATCCATTTGACTTTTGAAGCTACATCACCCTTAGTCCCAGCCCCTAGATTGTGGCCCAGGTGTCTGTTACTTACTCACAGTGATTCTTATGTGCCCCACTATTCATTTGTTTATAATGAGGTTCTGTATACAGCAACTGAGATTTTTAGCAACATATTAACCTTAATGTCTTGCCATCACAGTATATTTAAATTAGTTTTAATTCTCTTTTGCGATAAATATCATCCAGACTTCACTCAGTCAAGGATGGGCCAACAAAAATATTTCAAGTTAAATCTCATGGTCAGGAAGATCTGTCATGGTAAATCTCAACAAACAGTTCCAGCACTTAACAGAATGCATAAATAGGGAGACTTTTGAGCAGGATGCATCAGATGGAGCTAGATCAGCACCAAGGACAGCACCAAGTGAACCAGTGAACGTTGGCTTCCAAGGAACTGCTTTGGCTTTTCATTCTAAGCCATTCAAAATTACTGAGTCGGGCTTGTCTCTGGTACAGTTCTGCAGACTTTGAATAGTTCTAAGTCAGAAGTGTTTATCACATGTGGAGCTTTTTAAACCAATTCTCATGTCCCATCTCAGACCCTCTAATGCAGAAGCTCTGGGGCAGAGACAAGGACAAATTTATATTTTATAAATCTTTACAGATTCACCAGTTGTTCATAATTGATTAAAAATCACTTAATTCTGTTATTCATCAGAAGTTCCTGGATAATTAAACTTAGATTTATGACCTCTAGACTCAGAATTTTCTGATTAAGAGGATTGGGGGGTAAGACCTGAGAATGTGCATCTCTAAGTTCCCAAGTGATTCTGATGCTAATGCTTTGTGAAAAATACTTTGAGAACCACTAACTTAAATTATGGTGATAAGTTATTGCAGGCCCAGCTCCAGTTGAATAATCTGCTTCATTTACCAAGGAGATCCTTGTTAGGGGTCCAAAGGTAAAATCATATATCTAAGTAATTTTGTGATGCATCCGGAAGAACTATGGGATCTTCAGAGGCCTCAAATTTCTTATCATTTGATCATTCAGCCTGATAATTCTGCCAGCTTCCAGGAACATAACAGATATTCTGGAAGCAGGAATCCTGATCATCAATGAGGTTTCTCATACAGGGATTTTCCTTTATCATTCTGATAAAAATATATGGGTAGATATCACCTGGTCTTAACTGCCTTTTTACTTCTTTTGCATTCTCTTTATTAACCATTTCTTTTAGAATGACCCAATTTTCATGGATTGAATTGTGACCTTCCAAAAAGATATGTTGAAGTCCTAACTTCCATTAAGGCAGAATGTGACCATATTTGAAAATAGGATCTTTACAGAAGTAATCAAGTTAATGTGAGGTCATTATGTTGGGCATTAATCCTTATAAAAAGGGAACATTTGGACACAGAGATAAACACAGAGAGAGAGAGAGAAGACAATATGAAGAAACACAGGGAGGAGACAGCCATGTGATTGAAAAATGATGTACAGCTACCCTTGAACAACACAGTTTTGAACTGGGCAGGCCCACCTATATGAGGGTTTTTTTCAATAAGTGTATGCAGTGCTACACATTCAGTGGTTGGTTGAATCTGCAGATGCAGAACTACAGATACATAGGACCGACTATGGGACTTGAGGATTTGCTGGATTTTGGTATACACAAGGGCTCCTGGAACCAATCCCCCTTGGATACAAAGGAACGACTGTACTTGCAAGCTAAGGAATGTCAAGGATTGCCAATGAATACCAGAATAGAGGTGTCAAGGAAAGATTCTCCTCTAGAGATGTCAGAGAGAGTATGACACTGTGGATACCTTGATTTCAGATTTCCAACTTCCAGAACTGTGAAGCAATACATTTTCACTGTTTTAAGCCACCCAGTTTTTGGTACTTTGTTATGGCAGCCATAGGAAACTAATATACTTATCATAAGCTAAAACAATGAGGATATAAATATTTATGTAGTGCTTTACAGTTTACAAGGTATTCATATTATCATAGTCAATTTAAGTAGCTAAGTGAGGCAATTTTTGGTAATATGTTTATTTTACAGATGAGAAACCAAGACTGAGAAAATTTGAATGAGTTGAAATACATCATAAAAAATAGTTAAGTAGCAGGAACAAGATGCAGAAAACTTTGCTCCTTACCCTTTACCACCTTTTACATTTGTAATTGTTTCCCAATCAAAAGAAGAGAACACTTGCTCCTATGGTGCAAATGACTCCATAAAATAGAAATTTCAAATTATCTATTTTTTTTTTTCTTTTTTTTGCGGTATGCGGGCCTCTCACTGTTGCGCCCTCTCCCGTTGCGGAGCACAGGCTCCAGACGTGCAGGCCCAGCGGCCATGGCTCACGGGCCCAGACACTCTGCGGCATGTGGGATCTTCCTGGACTGGGCACGAACCCACGTCCCCTGCATTGGCAGACGGACTCTCAACCACTGCGCCACCAGGGAAGCCCCAAATTATCTAATTTTGATTCAAGGCCATTAACAAAAGAAGTCAGCATTGAAAGTGGTGTGGGTTTGCAGCCAGACAACCATGGGTTCAAACCTCAAATTTGCTACTAATTATGTATGTGGCTATAACCAAGTTAAGTAACGTACCTAAGCCTTATTGTTAAAAGTCAAAACATTAATAATTATCACATAGGGATCTTTAGAGATGTAAATGAGACAGCATATGTAAAGCTCATAACAAAGTTTTGGTGGATATTAAATAGATGTTAGCTTCCTCGTTCTTCCTCTTGAGTTAGATCAGTTGAATACCAAAAAAAAAAAAAAAGCAAAAAGTAAAAGCTTGAATCTCTGAAAGCATACTTAGAAAAAAATGATTGACCTTCATATTCAAACAAGTCACCATTGATTATTTATTACAGTCTTTATTGACACAAGAAAAATCTTGGGCACTTTAGTTTTACATCCATAGAAGCTAGATGGGAAAGGGTTAAGTTAGAGAAATTTTTCACTTTTTGATTTAGAGACATTTAGCATTTAGTTGTTATTTGGCCCGTAACATTTTTTCCTGTGTCCAATCCGGAACACACATAGGAGGTAGGCTACAGGTCAAGATTTTGATCACATTGATTATTCCTGGGTCCTTGTGTTGCAGAGAAATCATTGGGAGTGATAGTTTCATGGTGCTGCCCCACAGTACAGCATTAAGAAAAACTGAAGGTCAGGAAAATTCTTATCACCTACTTCCACAGCCAGACCATCATCTGTGAACCCAACCAAAATGGAGTCTGATGTCACAGGCCAAAAGCTCTTGTGCCTCATTTTCTAAAAGTCTATCACTTATCATAACAAAATCCTGATCTTTTAATATTTAAGAATATATTTGTTTGCACAGTCAGGATCTTTGGTGGCAGGGGAAGGAAATACATGAGATAGAATGCTGAGAAATTAATGAAGACTAGGACATTAAGGATTCAAAAATAAAATTTGGAGAATTTGGTGTCTGGTCTCTGTATATGAAATGATACCCCTTAAGCACAGTAGTAATTGGTTTAATCAGAAGGGAAGGATCAGCACTGGTAGATTGAATTTAAAAAACATGAACAAGGTGACTTCTTGGCCAACATGGGGGAGTACAAAGACACTGAATGCACCTCCTCCCACAGGCACACCAAAATTACAACTATTTACAGAGCAACTATTGATGAGAAACACTGGAAAACTAGCAGAAAATATCTTCTACAACTAAAGATATAAAGAAGGAACCACAATGAAACTGGTAAGAGGGGTAGAAAATTGTACAGTCAATACCCATAACTCTGGGTGGGTGACTCACAAAAGGGAAGATAATTACAATTGCAGAGGCTCTCCACAGGGAGTGAAGGGTCCAAGCCCCACATAATTTCCCCATTCTGAGGGTCCAGAACCAGGAAGATAAGCCCCCAGAATATTTGGCCTTGAAGGCCAGCAGGTCTTACTTTCAAGAGGGCCAGAGGGCTGTGGGAAATAGAGACCCTACTCTTAAAGTGTGTGCACAAATTCTCAAATGCTCTGGGACCCAGGGAAAAAGCAGCAATTTGAAATAAGCCTATATCAGACCCATCTGCTGACCTTGAAAAGCTTCCCAGAGAGGCAAGAGGATCTCGCCCTTGGTAAATAGACACTGGCAGCAGCCATTTTGGGGTACTTGATCTACCATGAGTACACTGCTGCTGGTGAGCACCATTCTGGATCCTTCCTCCAGCTTATGAGCACTGGAACCTGACCCCACCACCAGCCTGTCAGCACCAGTATTGAGATGGCTCAGGTCAAGTAGCTAGCCAGGTGAGGACACAGCCTCACACACCAGCAGACCTGCTGCATTAAGAACCCCTAAGCCCAGAGCCACCCCAGGATTCCCTGGGCCCCAGCTCCACCCACCAGCAGGCCAACATACCAACCCTGGTACCCCCAGGGCCCCACAGCTACAGATCCCAGGACCTGGCTTCACCCACCAGTGGTCTGGCATTAGCCCCAGGACATGATCTCACCCATGAGTGGTCGGACACCAAGCCCAGGACCACCAAAACACCACAGTCAGTCATGTCAGGAGCCAGACCACGCACTACAGGCTGGCACCTGCCAGCAGGCCACACACACAAGTTTCAGGACACCTTGGACTCCATTGCCAGCTGTGTCAGGAATTGGTTCTGCCCACCAAAAGGCCAAAATCAGACCCAGGACCATCAGGACTTTGCAGGCCGAGATCTTGTACAAGGACTTTGCCCACCAGGAGGATGACACCAGCTCTGAGACACGTTGGACCCATCAGTCAGATGTCCCAACATCCAGTGCCACTCACCAGCAGGAAAATAACTGCTTTGGGACAGCCTGGGCTCACAGCAAGCCATGACATAATCTGACCCCACCCACCAGCAGGTTGACACTAGATCTGAGACCCCCCAACATTATAACACACTCTGGAGCCTGATTCTGCCCACCAGTGAGCCAGCATTAGCCCTGGGAGCCCTCAGTGCTCTACAACCACCTTCCTTGTGACCTGGGTCCTGTCCACCATTGACCAACAGCCACTGAACAAAGAAGGACCTGGAAATCAGCTAGATGAGGGGCCAACCACACCCACCAGACCACACATAGTAGTCAGTCCAGCAAAACAGAAAGACCAATGCAGGCCACAAAGGGGGCACCCATGGAAAATATAGCTCTAGTTGCCAGAGGGAAGTGTGCTGCTGGGACATATAAAATGTCTCCTACAAAAGCCCATTTCTCCAAGGTCAGGAAGCACAACAAATAGTACTAAACATATAGAAATAACAACAGCAAATTAAGCTAAATGAGATGACAGAGAAATATGTTCCAAATGAAGGAATAAGATAAAATCTGAGAGGAAGAACCAAGCAAATTGGAGGTAAGCAATCTACCCAATGAAGAGTACAAGTTCAATGATAGTAAAGATGTTCAAAGAACTTGGGAGAAGGTTTGATGAACAGAGTGACAAGTTAGAAGTTTTAAAATAAGAATTAGAAAATATAAAGAGGAACCAAAAGGAGATGAAAAATACAATGACTGAAATAAATAATACACTAAAAGGAATCAGCCATAGATTAGATAATACAAAGGAATGGATCAGTGAGCTGAAAGGCAGAGTAGAGGAAATCACTGAAGCTGAACAGAAAAAAAAAGAAAAGAGAATATAAAGAAATTAGGACAACTTAAGAGATCTCTGAGACAACAATAAGTGTACTAACATTGCATTATATGGGACCCAGAAGAAAAGAGATAGGGGCAGATGTAGTATTTGAAGAAATAATAGATGAAAACTTTCCTAACCAGAGGAAGGAAACAGACTTCCAGGTCCAGGAAGCACAGAGACTCCAAAACAGGATCAACCCAAAGAGGACCACACCAATACATACTGTAATTAAAATGGCAAAAAATAAAGTCAAAGAGAAGATATTAAAAGCAACAAGTTATATATAAGGAAAAGCCCATAATGTTATAAGTTGACTTTTCAGTAGAAACCCTGCAGATCAGAAGTAAGTGTCATGCAATATTGAAGATAATGAAAAGGAAAAAAAAAGCAACCAAGAATATACAACCTGGCAAGGCTTTCATTCAGATTTGATGGAAATATCAAATTCTTACAGATAAGAAAAACCCAAAAGAGTTCAGTACCACCAAATCAGCTTCACAAGAAATGTTAAAGGAACTTCTCTAAGCTAAAAAAAAAAGACCACAACTATAAGTATGAAAATTACAAAAGAAAAAATCTCACTGGTAAAGGTAAATAGAGAGTAAAAGTAGTAAATCAACACATATAAGGTTAGTAGGAAGGTTAAAAAACAAAAGGAGTAAAATCCTCCATATTCACAAGAAGTAGTTAAGAGATACACACACAAAAAAAACCCCTGTAAAATATGATGTCAAAAACACTAAACACTGGGGAGAGGGACTAAAAATGCTAGGTTGTTAAAATGCATTCAACTTAAGAGATCAGCTACTCAAAATAATTACATGTAAATACAGATTGCTATATGTAAACCTCATGATAGCCACAAACCAAAAATCTATATTAGATACAAACATAAAAAAGAGAAAGGAATCCAAAAGTAATATTAAAGAAAGCCATCAAATCACAAGGGAAGTGAACAAAAGAAGAGAAAAGGAACCAAAAAAATGGACTACAAAACAACCCCCAAACAGTTAAGAAAATGGCAATATATACATACCTATCAATACTTACTTTAAATGTAAATGGACTAAATGCTCAAATCAAAAGACATTGGGGGCTTTCCTGGTGGCACAGTGGTTGAGAGTCCACCTGCTGATGCAGGGAACACGGGTTTCTGCCCCAGTCTGGGAAGATCCCACATGCCATGGAGTGGCTAGGCCTGTAAGCCATGGCCGCTGAGCCTGCACATCTGGAGCCTGTGCTCCACAATAGGAGAGACCACAACAGTGAGAGGTCCAAGTACCGCAAAAAAAAAAAAAAAAGGTAAAAGGCATTGAGTGGCTGCATGAATATAAAAATAAGACATTATATATATATATATATATATATATATATATATATACATACTTCCTACAAAAGAATAATGTCATATCTAAAGACACACACAGACTGAAAGTGAGGGGAAGGACAAAGGTATTCAATGCAAATGAAAACGAAAAGAAAGCCTGAGTAACAGTACTTAAAACAGATAAAATAGATTTTGAAACAAAGACTGTAACAAGAGACAATGAAGGACATTATATAATGATCAAGGGATCAATTCAAGAAGAAGATATGACAATTGTAAAAACCATATGTACTCAACATAGAAGCACCTAAATATATGGGCAAACATTAAAAGACATAAAAGGAAATATTAGCAGTAACACAACAAGAGCAGGGGACTTTAACACCCCTTCACAACAATGGACAAATCATCCAGCCAAAAATTCAATAAGGAAACTCTGGCCTTAAACAAAACAATAAGAATGATGAAGTTAATGGATATATATGGAACACTCAATCAAAGAGCAGCAGAATTAACATTCTTTTCAAGTGCACATGGAACATTCTCCAGGATAGACCACATGCTAGGCAACAATACAAGTCTCAGTAAATTTAAGAAGACTGAGATCATATCAAGCATCTTTTCCAACCACAGTGCTGAGACTAGAAATTACCTACAAGAAAAATAAACAAAAAAACGCAGAAAACATAAACATGTGGAAGCTAAACAGTATGCTACTAAACAAATAGGTCACTGAAGAAATCCAAGAGGAAATCAAAAAATACCTTGAGGCAAATGAAAATGAAAACACAATAATCCAAAATATATGGGATGCAGCAAAAGCAGTTCTAAGAGGGAAGGTTATAGCTATAAAATCCTATCTCTGGAAACAAGAAAAATCTCAAATAAACAACCTAACCTTACACCTAAAAGAAATAGAAAAAAAGAACAAACAAAAACCAAAGTTAGTAGAAGGAACATAATCGTAAAGAGGAGAGCAGAAATAAATGAAGTAGAGAAAAAAAGCAATTGAAAAGATTAATGAAACTAAGAGCTGGTTCTTTGAAAAAGTAAAGAAAATGGGTCAACCTTTAGCCAAACTAATCAAGCACAAAAGTGAGAGGGCCTGAATCAATAAATTCTTAAATGAAAAAGGAAATGTTACAACTGAAAACAGAAATACAAAGGATCATAAGGGATTATTACAAACAATTATATGCCAATAAAATTGACAACCTAAAAGAAATCAACATAGGAGATTGATTCAAGATGGTGGAGTAGAAGGACATGTGCTCACTCCCACTTGCAAGAGCACCAGAATCACAACTAACTGCTGAACAATCATCAACAGCAAGACACTGGAACTCACCAAAAATGATACCCCACATCCAAAGACAAACGACAAGATGCAATAGACAGTAGAAGGGATGCAATCACAATAAAGTCAAATCCCATAACTGCTGTGTGGGAGACTCACAAACTGGAGAACAATTATACCACAGAAGTCCACTCATTGGAGTGAAGGTTCTGAGCCACATGTCAGGCTTCCCGACCTGGCAGTCTGGCAAAGGGAGGAGGAATTCCCAGAGAATCAGGCTTTGAGTCATAGTGGGATTTGATTGCAGGACTTCAACAGGACTAGGGGAAACAGACTCCACTCTTGAGGGCACATACAAAGTAGAGTGTGCATCAGGCCCCGGGGGAAGGAGAAATGACTCCATAGGAGACTGAACCAGACCTACCTGCTAGTGTTGGAGAGTGGCCTACAGAAGCAGGGGTGGCTGTGGCTCACTGCAGGGTCAAGGACACTGGCAGCAGTTCTGGGAAGTACTCATTGGTGTAAGTGCTCCCAGAGTCTGCCATTAGCTTCACCAAATAGCCTGTAGGCTCCAGTGCTGGGTTGCCACGGGCCAAACAACCAACAGGGAGGGACCTCAGTCCCAGGCATCAGCAGACAAGTGGATTAAAGTTTTACTGAGTTCTGCTCACCAAAGCAACACTCAACTCTACCCACCATTAGGCCCTACCATCAGGAGGTTTGCACAAGCCACTTAGCCTCATCCACCAGAGGGTAGACAGAAGAAGCAAGAAGAACTACAATCCTGCAGCCTGTGGAAAGAAAACCAAAATCACAGAAAGAGAGACAAAATGAAAAGGCAAAAGACTATGTCCCAGATGCAGTAACAAGATAAAACCCCAGAAAACAATTAAATGAAGTGGAAATAGGCAGCCTTCCAGAAAAAGGCTGCAGAATAATGATAGTGAAGATGATTCAGGACCTCAGAAACAGAAAGAAGGCAAAGATCTAGAAGATGTAGGAAATATTTAACAAAGACCTAGAAGAACTAAAGAATAAAAAGAGATGAACAATACAATTACTGAAATGAAAAAATACACTAGAAGGAATCAATAACAGAATAACTGAGACAGAAGAACGAAGAAGTGACCTGGAAGACAGAATGGTGGAAACAACTGCTGTGGAACAGAAAAAAGAAAAAAAAAGAAAACAAATGGAAACAACATAGGAGCTCCCTGGGACAACATTAGACTCACAAACATTGGCATTATAGGAGTCCCAGGAGGGGAAGAGAGATAGAAAGGACACTACAAAATATTTGAAAAGGTTACTGTCAAAAATTTCCCTAACATGAAGGAAATAGCCACCCAAGTCCAGCAAGTGCAGAGAGTCCCAGACAGCATAAACTCAATGAGAAACACACCAAGACACATAGTAATCAAATGGACAAAAAATAAGGAAAAAGAAAAACTATTAAAAGCAACAAGGGAAAAATGACAAATAACATACAAGGGAACTCCCATAAAGTTAACAGCTGATTTCTCAGCAGAAATTCTGCAAGCCAAAAGGGAGAGGCAGGATATATTTAAAGTGATGAAAGGGAAGAACCTACAACCAAGAATACTCTACCAGGCAAAGATCTCATTCAGATCAATGGAGAAATCAAAAGCTTTACAGACAAGCAAAAGCTTAGAGAATTCAGCACCACAAAACCAGCTCTACAACAAATGTTAAAGGAAATTCTCTAAGTGGAAAACACAAGAGAAGAAAATGATCTACAAAAACTAACCCAAAACAATTAAGAAAATGGTAATAGGAACATACACATCTATAATTACCTGAAATGGGAATGAATTAAATGCTCCAGCCAAAACACACAGACTGGCTGAATGGATATAAAAACAAGACCCATAAATATACTGTCTACAAGAGACACACTTCAGACCTAGGGACACATATACACTGAAAGTGAGGGGATGGAAAAAGATAGTCCATGCAAATAGAAGTCAAAAGAAAGCTGGAGTAGCAATACTAATATCAGATAAATTAGACTTTAAAATAAAGAATATTACAAAAGACAAAGAAGGACACTACATATGATCAAGGGATCAATCCAAGAAGAAGGCATAACAATTATAAATATATATGCACCCAACATCAGAGCACCTCAATACATAAGGCAAATGCTAACAGCTATAAAAGGGGAAATTGACATTAACACAATAATAGTGAAGGAGTTTAACACCTCACTTACACAAATGGACAGATTATACAGACAGAAAATTAATAAGGAAACACAAGCTTTAAATGACATGATAGACCAAATAAATTTAATTGATATTTATAAGACATTCCATCCAAAAACAGGAGGTTACACTTTCTTCTCAAGTGTGCACAGAACACTCTCCAGGTTAGACTACATCTTGGGTCACAAAATCAAGCCTTGGTAAATTTATGAAAATTGAAACCATATCATGCATCTTATCTAATCACAAGATTAGAAATAAATTCCAAGGAAAAAATCGTAAAAAACACAAACACATGAAGGGTAAACACTATGCTATTAAATAACCAAGAGATCACTGAAGAAATCAAAAACAAATCAAAAAATACCTAGAGACAAATGACAGTGGAAACACGACAATCCAAAACCTATGGGATGCAGCAAAAGCAGTTCTAAGAAGGTAGTTTATAGCAATACAATCCTACCTCAAGAAACAAGAAATATCTCAAATAAACAACCTAACTTTACACCTAAAGCAATTAGAGAAAGAAGAACGAGAAAACTGCAAAGTTAGCAGAAGGAAAGAAATCATAAAGATCAGATCAGAAATAAATGAAAAAGAAATGAAGAAAACAATAACAAAGATCGATAAAACTAAAAGCTGATTCTTTGAGATGATAAACAAAATTGATAAACCTTTAGCAGACTCATCAACAAAAGGAGAGAGGACTCAAATCAATAAAATTAGAAATGAAAAAGGAGAAGTTACAACAGACACTGCAGAAATACAAAGCATCATAAGTGACAACTATAAGCAACTCTATGCCAATAAAATGGACAACCTGGAAGAAATGGACAAATTCTTACAAAGGTATAACCTTCCAAGACTGAATCAGGAAGAAACAGAAAATGTGAACATACCAATCACAAGTACTGAAATTGAAACTGTGATTAAAAACCTTCCAACAGGGCTTTCCTGGTGGCGCAGTGGTTGGGGGTCCGCCTGCCGATGCAGGAGACATGGGTCCGTGCCCCGGTCCAGGAGGATGCCACATGCCACAGAGCAGCTGGGCCCATGGGCCATGGCTACTGGGCCTGCGTGTCCGTAGCCTGTGGTCTGCAATGGGAGAGGCCACAGTGGTGAGAAACCCACGTACTGAAAAATTTAAAAAAAAATCTTCCAACAAACAAAAGCCCAGGAACATATGGCTTCACAGGCAAATTCTATCAAACATTTAGAGAAGAGCTAACACCTATTCATCTCAAACTCTTCCAAAAAAATTGTAGAGGAAGGAACACTCTCAAGCTCATTCTACAAGGCCAGCATCACCCTGATACCAAAACCAGACAGATACTACAAAAAAAGAAAATTAGAGACCAATAACACTGATCAATATAGGTGCAAAAACCCTCAACAAAATATTAACAAACCAAATCTAACAACACATTAAGAGGATCATACACCATGATCAAGTGGGATTTATCCCAGGGATGCAAAGATTCTTCAATATATGCAAATCAATCAATGTGATACACCATATTAACAAACTGAAGCATAAGAACCATATGATCATCTCAATAGATGCAGAAAAAGCTTTTGACATATTTTATCACCCATTTACGATAAAACCTCTCCAGAAAGTGGGCATACAGGGAATCTACTTCAACATAATAAATGCCATATTTGACAAACCCACAGCAAACATTATACTCAATAGTGAAAAACTGAAAGCATCTCCACTGAGATCAGGAAGAAAACAAGGTTGTCCACTCTTGCCACTATTATTCAACATAGTTTTGGAAGTCCTAACCATGGGAATCAGAGAAGAAAAAGAAACAAAAGGAATAAGAATTGGAAAAGATGAAGTAAAACTGTCACTGTTTGCAGATGACATGATACTCTACATTGAAAGTCCTAAAGATGCCATCAGGAAACCACTAAATTTCATCCATGAATTTGGTAAAGTTGCAGGATACAAAATTAATGTGCAGAAATCTCTTGCATTCCTATACACGAACAAGAGATCAAAAAGAGAAATTAAGGAAACAATCCCATTCATCACTGCAACAAATAGAATAAAACACCTAGGAATAAACCTACCTAAGGAGGTAAAAGAACTGTGCTCACAAAACTATAAGACACTGATGAAAGAAATTAAGGCTGACACAAACAGATGGAGAGATATACCATGTACTTGGATTGGAAGAATCAGTATTGTGAAAATGACTACTACCCAAAGCAATCTGCAGATTCAATGCAATTCCTATCAAATTACCAATGGAATTTTTTACAGAACTAGAAACTAAATTTTAAAAAAAATCTTAAAATTTGTATGGAGACAAAAAAGACATCAAATAGCGAAAGCAATCTTGGGAAAAAAATAAACGGAGCTGGATGAATCAGACTCCCCAACTTCAGAAAATATTTTACTGGCACAAAAACAGAAATATAGATCAATGGAACAAGACAGAAATCCCAGAGATAAACCCATGTACCTATGGTCAACTAATCTATGACAAAGAAGGCAAAGATATACAATGGAGAAAAGACAGCCTCTTCAATAAGTGGTGCTTGGAAAACTGGACAGCTACATGTAAAAGAGAAATTAGAACACTCCCTAACATCATACACAAAAGTAAACTCAAAATGGATTAAAGACCTATATGTAAAACCAGACACTATAAAACTCTTAGAGGAAAACATAAGCAGAACACTCTTTGACATAAATCACAGCAAGATCCTTTTTGATCCACCTCCTAAAGTAATGTAAATTAAAACAAAAATAAATAAATGGGACATAATGAAACTTCAAAGCTTTTGCACAGCAAAGGAAACCATAAACAAAACGAAAAGACAACCCTCGAATGGGAGAAAATATTTGCAAATGAATCAACGGACAAGGATTAATCTCCAAAATATATAAACAGCTCATGCAGCTCAATATTAAAGAAACAGAGAGATCAGGGAAGATGGCAGAAGAGTAAGCCATGGAGATCACCTTCCTCCCCACAGATACATCACAAATACATCTACACGTGGAACAACTCCTACAGAACACCCACTGAATGCTTGCAGAAGACCTCAGACTTCCCAAAAGGTAAGAAACTCCCCACGTACCTGGGTAGGGCAAAAGAAAAAAGGAGAAACAGAGACAAAAGAATAGAGATGGGACCTGCACCAATGGGAGGGGGCTGTGAAGGAGGAAAGGTTTCCACACACTAGGAAGCCCCTTCTCGTGCGGAGACTGCAGGTGGCGGGTGGGGGAAGCTTCAGAGCCGCGGACGAGAGCACAGCAACAGCAGTGCGTAGGGCAAAATGGAGACATTCCCGCACAGAGGATCAGTGCCGACAAGCACTCACCGGCCCGAGAGGTTTGTCTGCTCACCAGCCGGGGTGGGCGGGGGCTAGGAGCTGAGGCTCAAGCTTCCGTCGCATCGCAGGGAGAGGACTGGCAGTGTGAACAGAGCCTGAAAGGGCTAGTGCACCACGGCTAGCCGGGAGGGAGTCCGGGAAAAACTCTGGACCTGCCGAAGAGGCAAGGGACTTTTTCTTCCCTCTTTGTTTCCCGGTGCACGAGGAGAGGGGATTAAGAGGGCTGCTTAAAGGAGCTCCAGAGACAGGCACGAGCCATGGCTATCAGCGTGGACCCGAGACGGGCATGAGACGCTAAGGCCACTGCTGCCACCACCAAGAAGCCTGTATGCAAGCACAGGCCACTATCCACACCACCCCCCCCAGAAGCCTGTGCTGACCGCCACTTCCAGGATCCCGTAATTCAGGGACAACATCCCCAGGAGAATGCATGGTGCACCTCAGGCTGGTGCAATGTCACACTGGCCTCTGCCAATGCAAGCTCGCCCCGCACACTGTGCCCCTCCCTTCCCCTGGCCTGAGTGAGCCAGAGACCCTGAATTAGCTGCTCCTTTAACCCTGTCCTGTCTGAGAGAAGAATAGACACCCTCCGGCGACCTAAATGCAGAGGTGGGGCAAATCCAAAGCTGCACCCCGGGAGCTGTGTGAACAAAGAAGAGAAAGAGAAGTTTCTCCCAGCAGCCTCAGGAGCAGCGGATTAAATCTCCACAATCAAATTGACGTACCCTGCATCGCTGGAATACCTGAATAGACAACGAATCATCCAAACTGAGGAGGTGGACTTTGAGAGCAAGATATATTATTTTTCCCCTTTTCCCCTTTTTATGAGCGTGTATGTGTATGCTTCTGTGTGAGATTTTGTCTGTATAGCTTTGCTTTCACCATTTGTCCTAGGGTTCTGTCAGTCCATTTTTTTGTTTGTTTGTTTGTTTTTTACTTAAAAATTTTTTCTCAAAAAATAATTTTTTATTTTAATAACTTTATTTTATTATATCTTCTTTCTTTCTTTCTAGTTTTCTCACTTTTATTCTGACCCATGTGGATAAAAGGCTATTGGTGCTTCAGCCAGGAGTCAGTGCTCTGCCTCTGACCTTGGAGAGCCAACCTCAGGACACTGGTCCACAAGAAACCTCCCAGCTCCATGTATTATCAAACAGCGAAAATCTCCCAGAGATCTCCATCTCAACACAAAGACCCAGATTCACTCAACGACCAGCAAGCTACAGTGCTGGACACCCTATGCTAAACAGCTAGCAAGACAGGAGCACAACCCCACCCATTAGCAGAGACCTGCCTAAAATAATAATAAGGCCACAGACACCCCAAATCACAACACCAGACTTGGACCTGCCCACCAGAAAGGCAAGATTCAGCCTCATCCACCAGAACACAGGCACTACTTCCCCCACCAGGAAGCCTACACAACCCACTGAACCAACTTTAGCCACTAGGGACAGACACCAAAAACAAGGGGAGTAACAACCTGAAGCCTGCAAAAAGGAGACCCCCAAAACAGTAAGATAAGCAAAATGAGAAGATAGAAAACACACAGCAGTTGAAGGAGCAAGATAAAAACCCACCAGACCTAAAAAATGAAGAGGAAATACGCTGTCTACCTGAAAAAGAATTCAGAATAATGATAGTAAAGATGATACAAAATCTTGGAAATAGAATAGAGAAAATGCAAGAAACATTTAACAAGGACCAAGAAGAACTAAAGGGGAACAAGCAACGATGAACAACACAATAAATGAAATTAAAAATACTCTAGAAGGGATCAATAGCAGAATAACTGAGGCAGAAGAATGGATAAGTTACCTGGAAGATAAAATAGTAGAAATAACTATGGCAGAACAGAATAAAGAAAAATGAAAAGAACTGAGAACAGTCTCACAGACCTCTGGGACAATATTAAACGCATCGACATTCGAATTATAGTGGTTCCAGAAGAAGAAGAGAAAAAGAAAGGGACTTAGAAAATATTTGAAGAGATTATAGTGGAAGACTTCCCCAATATGGGAAAGGAAATAGTTACTCAAATCCAGGAAGCATAGAGAGTCCCATACAGGATAAATCCAAGGAGAAACACGTCAAGACACATATTAATCAAACTATCAAAAATTAAATACAAAGAATATATATTAAAAGCAGCAAGGGAAAAACAACAAAAAACACACAAGGGAATCTCCATAAGGTTAACAGCAGATCTTTCAGCAGAAACTCTGCAAGTCAGAAGGGACTGGCAGGACATATTTAAAGTGATGGGGGAGTTGGGAAGATGGCGGAAGAGTAAGACGCGGAGATCGCCTTCCTCCCCACGGATACACCAGAAATACATCTACACGTGGAACAACTCCTACAGAACACCTACTGAAGGCTGGCAGAAGACCTCAGACCTCCCAAAAGGCAAGAAACTCCCCACGTACCTGGGTAGGGCAAAAGAAAAAAAGAAAAAACAGAGACAAAAGAATAAGGACGGAACCTGCACCAGTGGGAGGGAGCTGTGAAGGAGGAAAAGTTTCCACACACTAGGAAGCCCCTCCGCGGGCGGAGACTGCGGGAGGCGGAGGGGGGAGCTTCGGTACCGCGGAGGAGAGCACAGCAACAGGGTGCGGAGGGCAAGGCGGGGAGATTCCCGCACAGAGGATCGGTGCCGACCGGCACTCACCAGCCCGAGAGGCTTGTCTGCTCACCCGCCGGGGCAGGCGGGGCTGCGAGCTGAGGCTCGGGTTTCGGTTTCGGACGGAGCGCAGGGAGAGGACTGGGGTTGGCGGCTTGAACATAGCCTGAAGGGGTTAGTGCACCACGACTAGCCGGGAGGGAGTTCGGGGAAAAGCCTGCACCTGCCGAAGAGGCAAGAGACTTTTTCTTCCCTCTTTGTTTCCTGGTGCGCGAGGAGAGGGGTTTAAGAGCGCTGCTTAAAGGAACTCCAGAGACGGGCGCGAGCCGCGACTAAAAGCGCGAACCCCAGAGACGGGCGCGAGCCGCGGCTGAAAGCGCGGACCCAGAGACGGGCGCGAGCCGCGGCTGAAAGCGCGGACCACAGAGACGGGCAGGAGACGCTGGGGCTGCTGCTGCCGCCACCAAGGGGCCTGTGTGCGAGCACAGGTCACTCTCCACACCCCCCTTCCGCGGAGCCTGTGCAGCCCGCCACTGCCAGGTTCCCGGGAACCAGGGACAACTTCCCCAGGAGAACGCACGGCGGACCTCAGGCTGGTGCAACGTCATGCCGGCCTCTGCCGCAACGTCACGCCGCCTCTGACGCCGCAGGCCCGCCCCGCACGCAGTGCCCCTCCTTCCGCCCCCCACCCCCGGCCTGAGTGAGCCAGAGCCCCCGAATCAGTGGCTCCTTTAACCCTGTCCTGTCTGAGCAAAAAACAGACGCCCTCCAGCGACCTACACGCAGAGGCAGGGCCAAATCCAAAGCTGAGCTCCTGTGAGCTGTGAGAACAGAGAAGGGAAAGGGAAATCTCTCCCAGCAGCCTCAGAAGCAGCGGATTAAAGCTCCACAATCAACTTTATATACCCTGCATCTATGGAATACCTGAATAGACAAGGAATGATCCCAAATTGAAGAGGTGGAATTTAGGAGCGAGATCTATGATTTTTTTCCCTTTTCCTCTTTTTGTGAATGTGTACGTGTATGCTTCTGTGTGAGATCTTGTCTGTATACTCTTGCTTCCACCATTTGTCCTAGGGCTCTATCCATCCATGGTTTTTTAAAAAAATTTTTTTTTCTCAATAATTTATTTGTAATAACTTTATTATACTTTACCTTCGTTCTTTCTTTCTTTCTTTCCTTCCTTCCCTCCTTTAGACAACGAATCACCCCAAATTGAGGAGGTGGTCTCTGAGAGCAAGATTTATGATTTTTCCCCCTTTACCTCTTTTTGTGAAGGTGTATGTGTATGCTTCTGTGTAAGATTTTCTCTGTATAGCTTTGCTTCCAACATTTGTCCTAAGGTTCTATCCGTCCCTTTTTTTATTTTCTAAATATTTTTTAATTCAATAACTATATTATACTTTATTTTATTTTTACTGTATCTTCTTTCTTTCTGTCTTTTTTCCTTCTTTCCCTCCTTCCTTCCTTCCTTCCTCCCTCCCTCCCTCCCTCCTGTCTTTCCTTCTTTGCTTCTTTCTTCCTTCCTTCCTTTCCTCCTTTCCTTCTTTCTTTCCTCATACTTCTACTAATTCTCTCTACTTTTTCTCCCTTTTATTCTGAGCCGTGTGGATGAAAGGCTCTTGGTGCTCCAGCCAGGAGTCAGGGCTCTGCCTCTGAGGTAGGAGAGCCAACTTCAGGACACTGGTCAACAAGAGACCTCCCAGCTCCACATAATATTAAATGGCAGAAACCTCCCAGTGACCTCCATCTTAACACCAGCACCCAGCTTCACTCAACGACCAGCAATCCACAGTGCTAGACAACCTATGCCAAACAACTAGCAAAACAGGAACACAACCCCACCCATTAGCAGAGAGGCTGCCTAAAATCATAATAAGGCCACAGACACCCCAAAACACACCACCAGATGTGAACCTGCCCACTAAAGAGACAAGATCCAGCCTCATCCACCACAACACAGGCACTAGTCCCCTCCACCAGGAAGCCTACACAACCCACTGAACCAACCTTAGCCACTGGAGACAGACATCAAAAACAACGGGAACTACGAACGTGCAGCCTGCAAAAAGGAGACCCCAAACACAGTAAGATAAGCAAAATGAGAAGACAGAAAAACACACAGCAGATGAAGGAGCAAGATAAAAATGCACCAGACCTAACAAATGAAGAGGAAATAGGCAGTCTACCTGAAAAAGAATTCAGAATAATGATAGTAAGGATGATCCGAAATCTTGGAAGTAGAATGGAAAAAATGCAAGAAACAGTTAACAAGGACCTAGAAGAAATAAAGATGAAACAAGCAACGATGAACAACGCAATAAATGAAATTAAAAGTACTCTAGATGGGATCAATAACAGAATAACTGAGGCAGAAGAACGGATAAGTGACCTGGAAGATAAAATAGTGGAAATAACTACTGCAGAGCAGAATAAAGAAAAAAGAATGAAAAGAACTGAGGACAGTCTCAGAGACCTCTGGGACAACATTAAACGCACCAACATTCGAATTATAGGGGTTCCAGAAGAAGAAGAGAAAAAGAAAGGGACTGAGAAAATATTTGAAGAGATTATAGTTGAAAACTTCCCTAATATGGGAAATAGTTAATCAAGTCCAGGAAGCACAGAGAGTTCCATACAGGATAAATACAAGGAGAAATACGCCAAGACACATATTAATCAAACTGTCAAAAATTAAATACAAAGAAAGCATATTAAAAGCAGCAAGGGAAAAACAACAAATAACACACAAGGGAATCCCCATAAGGTTAACAGCTGATCTCTCAGCAGAAACCCTACAAGCCAGAAGGGAGTGGCAGGACATACTGAACGTGATGAAGGAGAAAAACCTGCAACCAAGACTACTCTACCCAGCAAGGATCTCATTCAGATTTGATGGAGAAATTAAAACCTTTACAGACAAGCAAAAGCTGAGAGAGTTCAGCACCACCAAACCAGCTTTACAACAAATGCTAAAGGAACTTCTCTAGACAAGGAACACAAGAGAAGGAAAAGACCTATAATAACGAACCCAAAACAATATAGAAAATGGGAATAGGAACATACATATCGATAATTACCTTAAATGTAAATGGACTAAATGCTCCCACCAAAAGACACAGATTGGCTGAATGGATACAAAAACAAGACCCTTATATATGCTGTCTACAAGAGACCCACTTCAGACCTAGAGACACATACAGACTGAAAATAAAGGGATGGAAAAAGATATTCCATGCAAATGGAAACCAAAAGAAAGCTGGAGTAGCAATTCTCATATCAGACAAAATAGACTTTAAAATAAGGACTATTACATGAGACAAAGAAGGACACTACATAATGATCAAGGGATCGATCCAAGAAGAAGATATAACAATTGTAAATATTTATGCACCCAACATAGGAGCACCTCAATACATAAGGCAAATACTAACAGCCATAAAAGGGGAGATCGACAGTAACACATTCATAGTAGGGGACTTTAACACCCCACTTTCACCCATGGACAGATCATCCAAAATGAAAATAAATAAGGAAACACAAGCTTTAAATGACACATTAAACAAGATGGACTTAATTGATATTTATAGGACACTCCATCCAAAAACAACAGAATACACATTTTTCTCAAGTGCTCATGGAACATTCTCCAGGATAGATCATATCTTGGGTCACAAATCAAGCCTTGGTAAATTTAAGAAAATTGAAATTGTATCAAGTATCTTTTCTGACCACAACGCCATGAGACAAGATATCAATTACAGGAGAAGATCTGTAAAAAATACAAACACATGGAGGCTAAACAATACACTACTTAATAATGAAGTGATCACTGAAGAAATCAAAGAGGAAATAAAAAAATACCTAGAAACAAATGACAGTGGAGACACGACGACCCAAAACCTATGGGATGCAGCAAAAGCAGTTCTAAGGGGGAAGTTTATAGCAATACAAGCCCACCTTAAGAAGCAGGAAACATCTCGAATATACAACCTAACCTTGCACCTCAAGCAATTAGAGAAAGACGAACAAAAAAACCCCAAAGCTAGCAGAAGGAAAGAAATCATAAAAATCAGATCAGAAATAAATGAAAAAGAAATGAAGGAAACGATAGCAAAGATCAATAAAACTAAAAGCTGGTTCTTTGAGAAGATAAACAAAATAGATAAACCACTAGCCAGACTCATCAAGAACAAAAGGGAGAAGACTCAAATCAATAGAATTAGAAATGAAAAAGGAGAAGTAACAACTGACACTGCAGAAATAAAAAAAATCATGAGAGATTACTACAAGCAACTCTATGCCAATAAAATGGACAATCTGGAAGAAATGGACAAATTCTTAGAAATGCACAAACTGCCAAGACTGAATCAGGAAGAAATAGAAAATATGAACAGACCAATCACAAGCACTGAAATTGAAACTGTGATTAAAAATCTTCCAACAAACAAAAGCCCAGGACCAGATGGCTTCACGGGTGAATTCTATCAAACGTTTAGAGAAGAGCTAACACATATCCTTCTCAAACTCTTCCAAAATATAGCAGAGGGAGGAACACTCCCAAATTCCTTCTACGAGGCCACCATCACCTTGATACCAAAACCAGACAAGGATGTCACAAAGAAAGAAAACTACAGGCCAATATCACTGATGAACACAGATGCAAAAATCCTCAACAAAATACTAGCAAACAGAATCCAACAGCACATTAAAAGGATCATACACCATGATCAAGTGGGGTTTATTCCAGGAATGCAAGGATTCTTCAATATACGCAAATCTATCAATGTGATAAACCATATTAACAAATTGAAGGAGAAAAACCATATGATCATCTCAATAGATGCAGAGAAAGCTTTCGACAAAATTCAACACCCATTTATGATAAAAACCCTGCAGAAAGTAGGCATAGAGGGAACTTTCCTCAACATAATAAAGGCCATATATGACAAGCCCACAGCAAACATCATCCTCAATGGTGAAAAACTGAAAGCATTTCCACTAAGATCAGGAACAAGACAAGGTTGCCCACTCTCACCACTCTTATTCAACATAGTTTTGGAAGTTTTAGCCACAGCAATCAGAGAAGAAAAGGAAATAAAAGGAATCCAAATCGGAAAAGAAGAAGTAAAGCTGTCACTGTTTGCAGATGACATGATACTATACATAGAGAATCCTAAAGATACTACCAGAAAACTACTAGAGCTAATCAATGAATATCGTAAAGTAGCAGGATATAAAGTTAATGCACAGAAATCTCTGGCATTCCTACATACTAATGATGAAAAATCTGAAAGTGAAATCAAGAAAACACTCCCATTTACCATTGCAACAAAAAGAATAAAATATCTAGGAATAAACCTACCTAAGGAGACGAAAGACCTGTATGCAGAAAATTATAAGACACTGATGAAAGAAATTAAAGATGATACAAATAGATGGAGAGATATACCATGTTCTTGGATGGGAAGAATCAACATTGTGAAAATGACTCTACTACCCAAAGCAATCTACAGATTCAATGCAATCCCTATCAAACTACCACTGGCATTTTTCACAGAACTAGAACAAAAAATTTCGCAATTTGTATGGAAACACAAAAGACCCCGAATAGCCAAAGCAATCTTGAGAACAAGAAAAGGAGCTGGAGGAATCAGGCTCCCTGACTTCAGACTATACTACAAAGCTACAGTAATCAAGACAGTATGGTACTGGCACAAAAACAGAAAGATAGATCAATGGAACAGGATAGAAAGCCCAGAGATAAACCCACGCACATATGGACACCTTATCTTTGATAAAGGTGGCAGGAATGTACAGTGGAGAAAGGACAGCCTCTTCAATAAATGGTGCTGGGAAAACTGGACAGGTACATGTAAAAGTATGAGATTAGATCACTCCCTAACACCATACACAAAAATAAGCTCAAAATGGATTAAAGACCTAAATGTAAGGCCAGAAACTATCAAACTCTTAGAGGAAAACATAGGCAGAACACTCTATGACATAAAGCACAGCAAGATCCTTTCTGACCCACCTCCTAGAGTAATGGAAATAAAAACAAAAATAAACAAATGGGACCTAATGAAACTTCAAAGCTTTTGCACAGCAAAGGAAACCATAATCAAGACCAAAAGACAACCCTCAGAATGGGAGAAAATATTTGCAAATGAAGCAAATGACAAAGGATTAATCTCCAAAATTTACAAGCAGCTCATGCAGCTCAATAACAAAAAAACAAACAACCCAATCCAAAAATGGGCAGAAGACCTAAATAGACATTTCTCCAAAGAAGATATACAGAATGCCAACAAACACATGAAAGAATGCTCAACATCATTAATCATTAGAGAAATGCAAATCAAAACTACAATGAGATATCATCTCACACCAGTCAGAATGGCCATCATCAAAAAATCTAGAAACAATAAATGCTGGAGAGGGTGTGGAGAAAAGGGAACACTCTTGCACTGCTGGTGGGAATGTGAATTGGTTCAGCCACTATGGAGAACAGTATGGAGGTTCCTTAAAAAACTACAAATAGAATTACCATATGACCCAGCAATCTCACTACTGGGCATATACCCTGAGAAAACCAAAATTCAAAAAGAGCCATGTACCAAAATGTTCATTGCAGCTCTATTTACAATAGCCTGGAGATGGAAACAACCTAAGCGCCCATCATCGGATGAATGGATAAAGAAAATGTGGCACATATATACAATGGAATATTACTCAGCCTTAAAAAGAAATGAAATTGAGCTATTTGTAATGAGATGGATAGACCTAGAGTCTGTCATAAAGAGTGAAGTAAGTCAGAAAGAAAAAGACAAATACCGTATGCTAACACATATATATGGAATTTAAGGGGAAAAAAATTGTCATGAAGAACCTAGGGGTAAGACAGGAATAAAGACGCAGACCTACTGGAGAATGGACTTGAGGATATGGGGAGGGGGAAGGGTGAGCTTTGACAGGGCGAGAGAGAGTCATGGACATATACACACTAACAAACCTAGTAAGGTAGATAGCTAGGGGGAAGCAGCCGCAAGGCACAGGGATATTAGCTCGGTGCTTTGTGACAGCCTGGAGGGGTGGGATAGGGAGAGTGGGAGGGAGGGAGACGCAAGAGGGAAGACATATGGGAACATATGTATATGTATAACTGTTTCACTTTGTTATAAAGCAGAAACTAACACACCATTGTAAAGCAATTATACCCCAATAAAGATGTTTAAAATAAATAAATAAATAAAAAATAAAGTGATGAAGGAGAAAAATCTACAACCAAAATTACTCTATCCAGCAAGGATCTCATTCAGATTTGATGGAGAAATTAAAACCTTTACAGACAAGCAAATGCTGAGAGAGTTCAGCACCACCAAACCAGCTTTCCAACAAATGCTAAAGGATCTTCTCTAGGCAACAAACACAAGAGAAGGAAAAGACCTAAATAACAAACCCAAAACAATTAAGAAATAGGAATAGGAATATACATATCAATAATTACCTTAAATGTAAATGGATTAAATGCTCCCACCAAAAGACACAGACTGCCTGAATGGATACAAAAACAAGACACATATATATGCTGTCTACAACAGACCCATTTCAGACCTAGGGACATGTACAGAATGAAAGTGAGGGGATGGAAAAACATATTCCATGAAAATGGAAATCAAAAGAAAGCTGTAGGGCTTCCCTGGTGGCGCAGTGGTTGAGAGTCCACCTGCCAATGCAGGGGACAGTGTTTCGCGCCCCAGTCTGGGAAGATCCCACATACCGCGGAGCAGCTGCCCCCGTGAGCCATGGCCACTGAGCCTGCATGTCTAGAGCCTGTTGCTCCACAATGGGAGAGGCCCACATACCACAAAAAAAAAAAAAAAAAAAGCTAGAGTAGCAATTCTCATATCAGAAAAAATAGACTTTAAAATAAAGACTATTATAAGAGACAAAGAAGGACACTAAATAATGATCAAGGGATCCATCCAAGAAGAAGATATAACAATTGTAAATATTTATGCACCCAACATAGGAGCACCTCAATACATAAGGTAATTAGTAACAGCCATAAAAGAGGAAATCAATATTAACACATTCATAGTAGGGGACTTTAGCACCCCACTTTCACCAATGGACAGATCATCCAAAATGAAAACAAAAGGAAACACAAGCTTTAAATGATACATTAAACAAGATGGAATTAATTGATCTTAATAGGAAATTAAATCCAAAAACAACAGAATACACATTCTTCTCAAAGACTCATGGAACATTGTCCAGGATATATCATATCTTGGGTCACAAATCAAGCCTAGGCAAATTTAAGAAAATTGAAATTGTATCAAGTATCTTTTCTGACCACAATGCTATGAGACTAGATATCAATTACAGGAAAAGACCTGTAAAAAATACAAACACATGGAGGCTAAACAACATACTACTTAATATGAAGTGGTCACTGCAAAAATCAAAGATGAAATCAAAAAATACCTAGAAACAAATGACAATGGTGAGACGACCACACAAAACCTATGGTATGCAGCAAAAGCAGTTCTAAGAGGGAAGTTAATTGCAATACAATTCTACCTTAAGCAACAGGAAAGATCTCAGAAAAACAACCTAACCCTGCACCTAAAACAATTTGAGAAAGAAGAACAAAAAAACACCAAACTTAGCAGAATGAAAGAAATCATAAAGATCAGATCAGAAATAAGTTAAAAAGAAATGAAGGAAACAATAGCAAAGATCAATAAAACTAAAAGCTGGTTCTTTGAGAAGATAAACAAAGTTGATAAACCATTAGCCAGCCTCATCAAGAAAGAAAGGGAGAAGACTCAAATCAATAGAATTAGAAATGAAAATGGAGAAGTAACAACTGACACTGCAGAAATACAAAAGATCATGAGAGATTACTACAAGCAATGCTATGCCAATAAAATGGACAACCTGGAAGAAATGGACTAATTCTTAGAAATACACAATCTGCCAAGACTGAATCAGGAAGAAATAGAAAATATGAACAGACCAATCACAAGCACTGAAGTTGAAACTGTGATTAAAAACCTGCCAACAAACAAAAGCCCAGGACCAGATGGCTTCACAGGCAAATTCTATCAAATATTTAGAGAAGAGCTAACACCTATCTTTCTCAAACTCTTCCAAAATATAGCAGAGGGAGGAACACTCCCAAACTCATTCTATGAGGCCACCATCACCCTTACACCAAAACCAGACAAAGATGTCACAAAGAAAGAAAACTACAGGCCAATATCACTGTTGAACATATATGCAAAAATCCTCAACAAAATACTAGCAAACAGAATCCAACAGCACATTAAAAGGATCATACAGAATGATCAAGTGGGGTTTATTTCAGGAATGCAAGGATTCTTCAATATATGCAAATCAATCAACGTGATACACCATATTAACAAACTGAAGCAGAAAAACATATGATCATCTCAATAGAAGCAGAGAAAGCTTTCGACAAAATTCAACACCCATTTATGATAAACACCCCGCAGAAACTAGGCATAGAGGGAACTTTCCTCAACATAATAAAAGCCATATATGACAAACCCACAGCCAACATCATCCTCAATGGTGAAAACCTGAAAGCATTTCCAATAAGATCAGGAACAAAACAAGGTTTCACACTCTATCCACTTTCATTCAACATAGTATTGGAAGTTTTAGCCACAGCAATCAGAGAAGAAAAGGAAATAAAGGGAATCCAAATCAGAAAAGAAGAAGTAAAGCTGTCACTGTTTGCAGATGACATGGTACTTTACATAGAGAATCCTAAAGATGATACCAGAAAACTACTAGAGCTAATCAATGAATTTGGTAAAGTAGCAAGATACAAAATTAATGCACAGAAATCTCTGGAATTCCTATACACTAATGATGAAAAATCTGAAAGTGAAATCAAAAAACACTCCCATTTACCATTGCAACAAAAAGAATAAAATATCTAGGAATAAACCTACCTAAGGAGACAAAAGGCCTTTATGCAGAAAATTATAAGACACTGATGAAAGAATTTAAAGATGATACCAATAGATGGAGAGATATACCGTGTCCTTGGATTGGAAGAATCAACATTGTGAAAATGACTCTACTACCCAAAGCAATCTACAGATTCAATGCAATCCCTATCAAACTACCACTGGCATTTTTCACAGAACTAGAACAAAATAAATTCACAAATTGTATGGAAACACAAAAGACCCCGAATAGCCAAAGCAATCTTGAGAATGAAAAATGGAGCTGGAGGAATCAGGCTCTCTGACTTCAGACTATACCACAAAGCAACAGTAATCAAGACAGTATGGTACTGGCACAAAAACAGAAAGATAGATCAATGGAACAGGATAGAAAGCCCAGAGATAAACCCACGCACATATGGTCACCTTATCTTTGATAAAGGAGTCAGAAGTGTACAGTGGAGAAAGGACAGCCTCTTCAATAAGTGGTGCTGTAATAACTGGACAGGTACATGTAAAAGTATGAGATTAGAACACTGCATAACACCATACACAAAAATAAGCCTAAAGTGCAATAAAGACCTAAATGTAAGGCCAGAAACTTTCAAACTCTTAGAGGAAAACAGGCAGAACACTCTATGACTTAAATCACAGCAAGATCCTTTTTGACCAACCTCCTAGAGAAATGGAAATAAAAACAAAAATAAACAAATGGGACCTAATGAAACTTCAAACCTTTTGCATAGCAAAGGAAACCATAAACAAGACCAAAAGACAACACTCAGAATGGGAGAAAATATTTGCAAATGAAGCAACTGATAAAGGATTAATCTCCAAATTTTACAAGTAACTCATGCAGCTCAATAACAAATAAACAAACAACCCAATCCAAAAATGGGCAGAAGACCTAAATAGACATTTCTTCAAAGAAGTTATACAGATTGCCAACAAACACATGAAAGAATGCTCAACATCATTAATCATTAGAGAAATGCTAATTAAAACTACAATGAGATATGATCTTATACCTGTCAGAATGGCCATCATTAAAAATTCTAGAAACAATAAATGCTGGAAAGGGTGTTGAGAAAAGGGTAAACTCTTGCAATGCTGGTAGGAATGTGAATTGGTATAGCCACTATGGAGAACAGTATGGAGGTTCCTTAAAAAACTAGAAATAGAACTACCATATGACACAGCAATCCCACTACTGGGCATATACCCTGAGAAAACCATAATTGAAAAAGAATCATGCACCAAAATGTTCATTGCAGTTCTATTTACAATAGCCAGGAGATGGAAACAACCTAAGTGTCCATCATCGGATGAATGGATAAAGAAGATGTGGCACATATATACAATGGAATATTACCCAGCCATATAAAGAAATGAAATTGTTATTTGTAGTGAGGTGGATGGACCTAGAGTCTGTCATACAGCGTGAAGTAAGTCAGAAAGAGAAAGGCAAATACCGTATGCTAACACATATATATGGAATCTAAAAAAAAAAATGTCATGAAGAAACTAGGGGTAAGACAGGAATAAATACACAGACATACTTGAGAATGGACTTGGGGATATGGGGAGGGGGAGGGGTTAGCTGGGGAGGGGGAGGGGTGAGCTGTGATGGGTGAGAGAGTGGCATGGGCAAGTATACACTACCAAACATTAAATAGATAGCTAGTGGGAAGCAGCCGCATAGCACAGGGAGATCAACTCGGTTCTTTGTGACCACCTAGAGGGGTGGGATAGGGAGGGTGGGAGGGAGGGAGACACAAGAGGGAAGAGATGTGGGAACACATGTATATGTATAATTGATTCACTTTTTTATAAATCAGAAACTAACACACCATTGTAAAGCAATTATAGCCCAATAAAGATGTTTAAAAAAATAAATTTAATGAAAGAAACAAACAACCCAATCCAAAAATGGGCAGAAGACCTAAATAGACATTTCGCCAAAGAAGACATACATATAGCCAAGATGCACATGAAAAGCTGCTCAACATCACTAACTATCAGAGAAATGCAAATCAAATTGCAATGAGGTATCACCTCACATCAGTTAGAATGGGCATCATCAGAAAATCTACAAACAACAAATGGTGGAGAGGGTGCAGAGAAAAGGAAACCCTCTTGCACTGTTGGTGGGAATGTACATTGATACAGCCACTATGGAGAACAGTATGGAAGTTCCTTAAAAAACTAAAAATAGAATTACCATATCATCCAGCAATCCCACTACTGGGCATATACCCAGAGAAAACCATAATTCAAATACACATGCACCCCAATATTCATTGCAGCACTATTTACAATAGCCAGGTCATGGAGACAACCTAAATGCCCATCGACAGACGAATGGTTAAAAAAGTTTTGGTACATATATACAATGGAATATTACTCAGCCATAAAAACGAACGAAATTGAGTCATTTGTTGAGACGTGGATGAATCTAGAGACTGTCACACAGAGTGAAGTAAGTCAGAAAGAGAAAAACAAATATCGTATATTAACACATGTATGTGGAACCTAGAAAATGGTACAGATGAACCAGTTTGCAGGGCAGAAGCTGAGACACAGTTGTAGAGAACAAACATATGGACACCAAGTGGGGAAAACTGTGGTGGGGTGGGGATGGTGGTGTGCTGAATTGGGCGATTGGGATTGACATGTATACACTGATGTGTATAAAATTGATGACTAGTAAGAACCTGCAGTATAAAACAAACAAACAAACAAACAAAAACAACTAATACTAAACTTTCTTTGGGTTATTTGTATGGAAATATGTTAATATAAATGTGTCAGACATTACACGACATTTCTAAAAATCTTATATGTTCTAGTATAATGTTATAAGTCATATTCTAGTTATTATTTTAAAATGTGTATCTCAGAAATAACTAAATTTCCTTGTCAATTGCATTATTATGAACTTTCATCAAATCTTTAACTGTGGTCATTTTTAAGTCTTTTTTTCATTTACAGACAGTTCTGGGTGTACTCTGATGCTTTTGCAAAAATGTTCCTGTAAAAGGGTTTCATCTTCAAGGAATTCATGGAAAAGACTCTGACAAGTACAAGTTTCTGGTAACTGACTATACTGCTGAACTGAATGAATAAGCATTTTCAGAACTCTAATGGAAAACTGATGAATTCATAAAAGTTCTAACAAAAGATCAAGATGAAAAAAAATTAATTACATGGGACTGAGTGAACTGATGAGGATGATTATAATTTTTGTGACTTTCTGTTTGAATTAAAAAACAAAACAAAACAAAACTATAATCTTGAAGAAGATGGTTTGAAGCTGCATAGGTCTTATCCCAAAGTCTAAGGAACCAATATGGAGGTTCTGCTAATTACCAAATATGTTCATAGTAATTATGCCTTTAGGAAAAGGAGAGAGGACAAATAGGCACTAGTGCGCTCTGTGGACCCACTGTTAGCAGAGGATTTAGAAAGGACTGGATTTATTACTTCATTCCCATATTCTGGTACTCTAACAGGGAGAACATGATGATGTTTCAGTGTCAACCTAAACCCTGTGCCCAAAACCCTTGAAATGTTTGGGTATTTTCTTTGTTGACTAAATGGTCTTAGGTTAGGTCCCTTTGGGGAAGGGTTGAGAAAATTGTTAACTTATTCACTTGCCATGGTGATACAGGTCCTTGGGACTCGCTCTTTCAATGGGTGACACTTGCCAATCTTCATAATTATATGTTTATATAAGTCTCACCACAATCCCTGTAATTAAAATAGCTGATATTATATAGGTGCCGTGTCTCAACAGATAAGGTTCAGGGAGTTTAGGTCACACAAACAGTAAGTGGCAAACCTATGTTTGTACCAATGTCTTTCTTGTTTGTGAAACAGTGTTCTTCTTCTTAAGCCAAATACTATCCTGGAGTGTCTGTGGCTACAATAAATTTACCCAGAATAAGATTATATTCAGATAATTCTTTGTATCTGAAAAGCAAAGCTGAAAGGCAAAAGAATAGGTGAAAATGTCAGTACTTCCCTGGGCTGTGGTATGTGCTTGTAAATTTGTCATTCTTGTATCCTATGAAATGAAATGAAAAAATCCTGACCTTTTTTCACTTCAGGATAATCCCACTGTTAGGGCAACTACTGAGAAGGGAAAACTTGAATGACCTAGGTATAGTATAACAGTGATTATTTTGGTGACTGAATATCAGCATACAATTAATAAATACTTTATGAAACATGAAAAAGAAAATAATACAGTAAAAGAATCATACACCATGACCAAGTGGAATATATCCCAGGGATTCAAGGATGATTTAATATCCACAAATTAATCCATATACAACTCAATAACAAATTGAAGAACACAAATCATATGATCATCTCAATAGATGTGGAAAAAGATTTTGGTAAAATTCAATATCTATTTATGACAAAAACTCTCCCCAAAGCAGGTATAGAGGGAATATATCTCAACATAATAAAGGCTGTATATGACAACACAGAGCTAACATCATATGCAACAGTGAAAAGATGAAAGCATTTTCTCTAAGATCAGGAACAAGATAAGGATCCCTACTCTCTTTACTTTTATTCAACATAGTATTGGAATTACTAGACAATTAGAGATGAAAAAAGAATAAAAAGAATTCAATTTGGAAAGGAAGAAGTATAACTGTCACAGTTTGCAGATGTTATGTTATTATACATAGAAAATGCTAAAGATGCCATCAAAAAACTTCTAGACCTCATCAGTGAACCTGGTAAAGTTTCAGGATACAAAGTTAATATACATAAATCTGTTGCATTTCTATACACTAACAACAAGTGATCAGAAAGAGAAATTTAGAAAACAATCCTAGTTATATTGCATCAAAAAAATAATATACCTTGGAATAAATCTAACTAAGAAGGTAAAAGAACTGTACTTGGAAATCTATCAGACACTGATGAAAGTAACTAAAGATGACACAAACAGATGGCAAGATAAACCATGGTCATAATCAGAAGAATTAATATTGTTAAAATGACCACACTACCCAAGGCAATCTACCGAATCAATGTAATCCTTATCAAAACACCAATGGCATTTTCCACAGCACCAGAACAAATAATTTTAAAATCTGTATGGTAACACAAAAGACCACAGATAGCCAAAACAATATTGAGAAAGAACAGAGTGGAGGTATCATTCACACTTTCTTTAGACTATACTACAAAGCTACACAGTAATCAAAACAGTATGTTACTGGCACAAAAATAGACCCAAAGATTAATGGAATAGAATAAGGAGTCCAGAAATAAATCTACACACTTATGGTTGATTAATCTACAACAAAGGAGGCAAGAATATAAATGGGAAAATGTCCCTTCAGTAAGTGTGCTAGGAAAACTGGACAGCCACATGTGAAAGAATAAAATTAGAACATTTTCTCACACAATTTACAAAAATAAGCTCAAAATATATTAAAGACCTAAATGTAAGGCCAAAGACCATAAAATTCCTAGAGGAAAACATAGACAGAACACCCTGACATAAATCATAGCAATATTTATTTGGCTCTGTCTCCTCAGGCAAAGGAAGCAAAAGCAAGAAATAAAGAAGTGGGACCTAATTAAACTTAAAAGCTTTTGCACAGGAATGAAACTTTTGACAAAACAAACAAACAAAAAACCCTATGGAATGAGAGAAAATATTTGCAAATGAAATGACCAATAAGGGGTCAATATCCAAAATATATAAACAGATCATAAAATTTAATATCAGAAAAACAAACAACCCAATTTAAAAATGGGCAGAAGAACCTGAATAGACATTTTTTCCAAAGAAGACATACAGATGGCTGACAGGTACATGAAAAAATGTTCAACGTCTCTAATTATCATGGAAATGCAAATCAAAACTACAATGAGATATCACCTCACAATTGTCAGAATGGCTACTATTAAAAAAACAACAAATAACAAATGTTGGCAAGAATGTGGAGAAAAGCGAACACTTGTACACTGTTGGTGGGAATGTAAATTTGTGCAGCCATTATGGAAAACAGTATGGAGTTTCCTAAAAAAAACTAAAAGTAGAGCTACCATATGACCCAACAATTCCACTCCTTGTTATATATCTGAAGAAAACAGAAATACGAATTCAAAAAAATACATGTACCCCAATGTTCATAGCAGCATTATTTACAACAGCCAAGATATGGAAACAACTTAACTGTCCATCCAGATGAATGAATAAAGAAAACTTGGTGTGTATGTGTGTAACACTGCTCAGACATAAAAAATAAAAAATAAAATAAAAAAAAATAATGAAATCTTGCCATTTGAGACAGCATGGATGGACCTAGAGGGTATTATGCTTAGTGAGATAACTCAGACAAAGACAAAAACTCTATGTTATCACTTATATGTGGAATCTAAGAAATAAAACTAACATGAATATAACAGAAAAGAAACAGATTCACAGATATAGAAAACAAATGAGTGGTTATCAGTGGGGAGAGGGAAGAGGAGAGGGGGAGGAAATGGGTAGTAGTTACACACAAACTACTATGTATAAAGTGAATAAGCTACAAGGATATATTGTACTGTGCAGGGAATGTAGCCAATATTTTATATGAACTATTTTATAAAAATTATAATCTTTAAAAATTGCAAATCACTGTGTTGTATACCTGAAATTTATATAATACTGTAAATCACCTATACATCAATTAAAAAATAATAATTTTTAAAAGGTCAAATAACTATGGAGTAAAAAAGTGAATTTTAGTAGAACATTTTACTTATTAAAGACAGATGCAATTCTCAAGAACAGATGCTGGATTAAAAACAAACACAATTGAGTGTGACTATCTTTCTGAGATGATTTATTTAAAAACTGACATGAGAGACAGAGGACTTGGCTAAAAGACCTCTCAAAATTCCTTCAATCTCATGATATTCTGTGTACAAAGCCACCCAAGAAGACCCAGAGCATCTGTGCTCCAGTTACCATCAATGTAACTTTTTCCTGTGTTTCCAGTGTGTGTGTAACAGAGAAGAACAAACCTGACTCCATATTGGACCTATTCCTTTAGTGCTAACCTTTATACTCTGTTGCCTGTGCTTAGTCATGCTGACTCTGTACATTTGTGAAAGAATGTTGCTTATAGCCTGAAATATACATAATTGCCCTTTCTCAATGCTCTGCCTCCAGGCCTCACTTTTTAAGATACACTTTTCCATTCATACAGAGATAAAAAGTTGCAGAACAGAAAATAACAATTGTCTTTTTGGAGGTTTATAGGAATATTGTGACCAGATATAGGTGGACAGCTGCAAGAACAAAGGATTCCAGCACCAAGAAGTTTGCAACAACAAGCCACATCCTCTCCTCTTTTAGTATTAAAAAAAGCCTGAATTCTAACCCAGGTAAGATGGTTCTTTGAGACACTAGTCCACCATCTTCTTGTTCTGCTGGCTTTCTGAATAAAGTTGTTATTTACTTGCCCTAACACATTGTCTATCCATTTATTGACCTGTCCTGCAGTGAGCAGTACAAGCTTGGACTCGGTAATATGAAGACACACCTTCACTATTTCTTGTTCTTTTCCAGAGTGGAAAAGAGAGGCACTGGTTGAAGATCTGATGCATTCATTGTAGTGCATCACTGTTATATCTCTTTATTGTCCAACACACTTAATATAATGCCACCAAAACAGCTCCTCATGAACCTATTAGCACAAAAAGAAAAAGTTGTTTTTAATTACATTGGATAAGAAAATAAAAAAGTGAATTTACTGCATTTTCAGCAAGGTGTTACTCTCAAATGAAGTGGGCAACAGAAACAAAGACAATTATAAGTTATGAATATGACCACATATAATTTTAAAGTGACTTTCGTGTGTATAGAGTCCATGTCATGCTTTTTTAGCTGACAAATTCCTGGAAGCACAGATCCAGGGAATGTCATTTTGGGGAGATGATGGATACAACTTGAGCACAATGAAAAGTACTAGTGTACACTTTTAAGACCACACTAAAGAGTACTTTAAATGAACTTTTGTCTTTTTTTTTTTTGGCTTTTGCTAGTGACAAGGTTGGACAGCAGTGCTGGGAATATTTACCAGGATTGGTCTAATGGAAAATTCTAAAAATCCTCCAAGTACTGTATGTCAAGTTGCCTGATCCCTTCAAGGACAGAAGTCTCCACTGCATGTGCAGATATTTAATAGACCTGGCCAGAAGAGAGCTGAAAAGGGTACAATGCTCAAGTGTCCTGAAATTACAGACCTAATTTATTCAAGTCCTCAAAGGCACTAGCTCTAGGTGAAAGGCCCAAAGGCAATGTCCAGCAGTTGTTTGGCTTTTAATTAGAACCACAATTGTTCCTTGAATCACATTTGGTATTAGTTGGTCTTGGGATTTAGTAAAGCAGACTGGAATGTGTTTCCTGATTTTTCACAAAAATTCTCCTTCCTCCATGAGCTGTACAAATAGACACACCTTTCTCATCAGCTTGGCATGGGGTGTCTCTCCTTTCCACTCTCTAGCACAATAACTGAGTAAATCAACTTCCACCTCCATGCTGAGGTTCCCTGAACCAAGTAAAAAGAAAGAAAATTGGTGAATTTTCCCTTTTCTCTCCCGTCTTGAACTCTCTCTGAACCTTAAAAATAAAACATATGCATGAAAATATTTACTTTTAAATTGTTTCAGCAGCTATCCAATCCACCTAAAATAAAAAGGGGACAATAATATCAAATTGCTACTTTGAAGAGCAAGGGTATTTTTGAAATTTAAAGATGATGCAACCACCTACCATTTCAGCTGGTGTCCTGAATATAGATGCAGCCTTCTGAAGTAGCAGAGGTCAGTCACCAGAAATGAAACAGCCAGCATCACTGACTCTTTTGCTACTTGCCACATAGTATCTAAGGCTTGGCTGTGAGTAACGTCCAGGAGTGAACTTGGTCATTTTCTATAAAAATTTAATAATAATAATAATAAGCACATCACAAAAGAAAAACAGTATAGTACTGCCATAAAAACAGACACATAGACAAATGAAATAAAGAGCTCAGATATAAACTAATACTTATGTGGGTGATTAATCTATGACAAAGAAGGCAAGAATATACAATGGGGAAAAGACTGCCTCTTCAATAAATGGTGTTGAGAAAACTGGACAGCTACATGCAAAATAACTGGACTATTCTCTCACATCATGCACAAAAATAAATTCAAAAATAGATTAAAGACTTAAATGTAAGAATGAAATCACAAAACTTCTGGATGAAAACATAGGCAGGATACTCCTTGACATCAGTATTAGAAATAAGATATGTCTCCTCAGGCAAGGGAAACAAAAGCCAAAATAAACAAATGGGACTACATTGAACTAAAAAGCTTTCGAAAAGTGAAGGAAACTATCAAAAAAACGAAAGGGCTGCTTAGTAAATGGGAGAAGATACTTGCAAATGATATATCCGATAAGGAGCTAATATCCAAAAAATTCGTATGAATTCAACATCAAGAAAACAATCTGACTGAAAAATGGACATAGATCTGAATAGATATTTTTCCAAAGAAGATATACAGATGGCCAAACAGGCATATGAAAAAGTGCTCATCACTAAGCATCAGGGAAATGGAAATCAAAGCCATAATGAGATATCACCTCCTACCTATTAGAATGGCTATTATCAAAAAGACAACAAATTATAACTGTTGGCAAGGAATTGAAGAAAAGGAAAGCCTCGTGAACTGTTTAAGGGAGATGCAAACTGGTGCAGCCACTATGAAAGACAATATGGAGATTCCTCAAAAAAATAAAAATAGTACTACCATATAATCCAGCAATTCCACTTCAGGTATTTATCTGAAAAAAACAAAAACACTAATTCTAAAAGCTATGCAGCCCTATGTTCACTGCAGTATTATTTACAATAGTCAAGATATGGAAGTAACCAAAAAGTCCATCAATAGATAATGGATAAATAAGATGGAATGGAATATTACTCAGGCATAAAAAGAATGAAATCTTGCCATTTGAGTCAATATGGATGGACCTGGAAGGTATTATGCTTAACGAAATAAGTCAGACAGAGAAAGACAAATTCTGTATGATTTCACTTATATGTGGAGTCTAAAAAAACAAAACAAATGAACAATGAAACAGAGTTATAGATAGAACAAACTGGTGATTACCAGAGGGGAGGGGGAGTGGGAGGGAAGAAGCAGGTGAGAGAATGAAAGGTACAAATTTACATTTGCAAAATAAATGATTCATGAGTATGAAATATACAGTGTAGGGAATGTAGTCAAGAACTATGTAATATCTTTGTATGGTGACAGATGGTAACTAGATTTATCATGGTGATCACTTTGAAATGTATAGAAATATCAAATCGCTATGCGGTGTACCAGGAACGAACATAGTATTGTAATTCAGTTATACTTCAACAATAAAAAACAAACTCATAGAAAAGAGATACGATTTGTGGTTACCAGAAGTGGAAGTTGGGGGTAAGAGGAATTAGATAAAAGCAGTCAAAAGTATAAACTTCCAGTCATAAGACAAATAAGTACTAGGGATGTAATGTACAACATGATAAATATAATTAAAACTGTTGCATTTTATATATGAAAGTTGTTAAGAGAATAAATCCTAAGAGTTCTCATCACAAGGCAAACATGTTTTCTATTAAATTTTGTCTCTATATGAGATGATGGATGTTCACTAAACTAATTGTGATAATCATACCATGATGTAAGTGAAATCATTATGTTGTACACCTCTAATCTATTCAGTGCTGTATGTCAATTATATCTCAATAAAACTGCATGAAAACAATGAAGACATAAAATAGGCTTGACTTTAATGTACTGTCCCCAAACGCTCTCCAGAGCAAACTCCAGACAAAGAAAACAGATTTAAGTTACTGTGCCTAGTAAAAACAATGTGAGATTCATAGCATTCATTCCCTAATATTTATTATGTTATTTGTAAAGTATTTGGGTTATTTTTAAAGATAGAATTCAAATTTGTCATCTCTTTCTTGAATCTCATTCTCTTTTTGATTGTTTCAGCTCCTTTTTCTCAACAAATTGTTTCACCTTTAAAATATATTTATTGGTCATATTCATTGTTCATTCAAAAACTGCTTATTGAAAATAATTGTTCAAGCAATAATCATTGGATATTGCAAAACTTTGAAAATAAAAGCAGATATAAAAAGAAAATAAGGGGCTTCCCTTGTGGCACAGTGGTTGAGAGTCCACCTGCCGATGTAGGGGACACGGGTTCGTGTCCCAGTCTGGGAAGATCCCACAGGCCGCAGAGTGGCTAGGCCCGTGAGCCATGGCCGCTGAGCCTGCGCGTCCGGAGCCTGTGCTCCGCAACAGAAGAGGCCACAGCAGTGAGAGGCTTGCATACCACAAAAAAAAAAAAAAAAGAAAAGAAAATGCATCTATAATCCCTAGCAAGGATGATTAACATGCATTTGAAGCTTCTTCCATTGTCTGTCTGCATATATTTTTTCTAACGTTTGCTAATAATGTATATAGTTTTTAATCTTTCTTTTCTCATATATCATTACTACATGTCATTGTTTCTTCAAAAACATACTTTGATGTGGGTCTGGAATAGTCTATGTAATCAAGGCTTTTTAAAACTATCCCACCAGGGTAGGCATGTGAATTGTTTTTAATTCTGCACTATTTTAAACAGTGCTGTGGAAGCATCCTTGTACATGAATCTTTGTTAGAATTTCTGAGAAGCTCTTGAATAAGTGTGTCAAATGGCTGTTGTTTAGGTGTTCTAGATACATATTGACAAATGAGTTTCAAGAAAGATTATACCTACTTACACTTTTAACAAGTAAGAGGGTATGAACATGTTTATTATTAAACTCAAACACACAGACACTTATACACAAAATAAAAATGCATCTTATTCTTTTATCCCATTATTTCTTAATATGGATCTCTATGATAACTTAACATTTCTCCTTGTGTAGAAAGTCACAGAATTTTAAAGTTGAAATAAAAAACCTTTTTGCCTATGAGAACATTGAGAACCAGAGTTGTCAAGTAGCCTGCCAGAAGTCATACCATTAGCAAGGGGCAGGGTTAAGACATATGATAGCCAGTTTAGTATCCATTCTACTTCACTGTAAAGCCCTCAAGTCCTTCAATGGACTATTAGAAGCAAGGTTCCTATAACTGTCATCTTAAGTCCTCTCCTAATGAAAAATTCTAAGCCAAAATTAACATTTTAACTACCAATGACATTACGTTTACTCATATGACATGGATAACTAAGAAAAGTACATCAAGTAAAAGAGGTTATCATTGGTTTCCTTATAAGAAATACTTGACTCAAGCAATGAGTTTAGTTTTAGGAATAATTCCCATAATTAATAATTTCCATAATTCGCATACATTCAGAAAAGGCGTATCAGTCAAGAGAATGTAGCACTCAGGTCTCTGGCTGTGAGTATATAATTTCCTAATGGCTCCAGCTACTGCATATTGAATCCACCACTGTGTTTTACCAAGACCACACTTCCCAGGAGCTACTTCCAGCCAAAGATTGCATGTGGCAGAGAAGCAAATTTTCCTGCAAGATGGGAGACTCTCCTAATAGGTGATGTTGGCTTGAAGACTACATATTTTGCTGGCTGATTCCTTCCTAAAACTCTGCTGTGGTGTAGACACTTTCTTCTCCTGTCCTCCTTCCACTAGCCCTTCTTTTACAGGCATCAGTTCTGCAGTATGGTCTAAAGACTCCCTGTATTCCTACTCCTTCTCCTTCTATGTATTCCTACTCCTTCTCCTTCTATCATACTCAGGTGTTCTTTTTCATGTATAATCCCATCTTAGACTCTGCTTTTCAGTTGGACCTGAACTAACATACAAGACGAAGAGTGTAAAGAGCTAATGGATCCATTCATAAGCTGAGGATTTTTTTGCATATAAATAAGTAGGTATCATGCAATTATTTCTTTTAAAAGTCCCACAGCTGATAGGATGTCCTCACTGTTGACCCCTGAACTGAGTTTGGTGCTCCACAAATGTTTATTTCAAAGTCTAGGCTAGCTTGTTTTGTTTTGTTTTGCTAATTAGAAGTCTAGTATTCACTTCAGTATATCTATCCTTACCCTCAAAAGGGACAAGTGGTAGAATATGTGTTATCTTGTCAAAATTTCTTACATTAAAATACTTCAAAATTCAAAGCAGATGTGTGTGCTTAATTTAACAGTAATATGTACCCTAGAGGCAGTTAGTTATACTAATCAGAAATCCAGAGGTGGTGACAAGAAGTGATTTTACCTAAATATACAGCACAGGGTTTGTTAAGTAGCATAAGGAATATTAGACATAATTTTTCACTGATTAAATGAGTGTTCTTTTTTAAAGTTACAGAGCTGACTAGACTTCCAGATGTTGCAAACTCCATTCTACTTGAATGAACCTTCAGGGCAGAACACCAAATCTACAACTTCACTTGGCTGTACACACAGAAACACACTGGAGGTCTCCAAAGCTGAACTGAACAGAAGACTAGCTGATCAGACATCAGCATAACATCAGCCTTGAAGTAAATCTTCCTTTCCAGGCACTTTGTGGGAGTGTCTGAAGAGAGAGGACAAGTAGAGACTTAAAATTACAAGATCAGGTTAAATGTGTGTGTGTGTGTGTGTGTGTGTGTGTGTGTGTGCATGTGCCTGTGCATATATGCCTTCCTAGTAATAAATATGTGTGCTGGTGGCAAAATTTAGACTGAAAGCTGATAATGAGATTGTAGTGAAGGTAGTCTAGTTTATATCTTGCTCTGGCAGGGGTTTATTAGATCTTTTAATTGTTGAATGACCAAAGTTACTTAGGTCAGTTCACAAAAATAAGTGTTATGTTTTATGCCAGATACCTGAAAGTTCAGGATACCTTTGCATTATGTGAGAAAAGTGGATGGGGAATTCCTGAACTTCTTTCATCCATTACTTGTCTCAGGTTCTCTGTTTAGGTCACATTGGGGTCTGTATTCAGGGACTCAAAGTTTTGCGAGATGCAGCAGCTGCAATTGGGCAATTAAATCAGTGGAGCAGGATTTGTTCTTATTGAGCTTCCACAGAATGAAAAGGTAAAAAAAAAAAATTCTTTTAAACTCACTCAAAATAACAGAGGCAGTGTGCTCTCAATTAATGATATATGTTATAGTTTGGGTTTTTTGGGGGGAGTGTGTGGTTTTTGGGGGGTTTTTTTGCATTAGGTTTTTTGCTGGAATACTACATCATCATTTATTCCTACCTATAGTAGTGTTAAGCCCAGCTTTTTGACTCTTCAGAAAACCTGTTCCTATAGTAGGAAAATATTGATTAAATCTATTTACAGAAGTGCCTTGTTGGGGAAAAGCATAGAAGAGTGAAGCAATGGAAAATCCCAATTTTTAGCCAACATGTCTTCTCACCAGGACAGACTTAAATTGTATTAGAGGAAATGTAACGAAGTTGAATCACACAAAATTATACCTCAAGATTGCAAAATTATCTCTAGATTACTCTAACAAACATCTCACAAAAACAAATGCCAATGGTCCATGCTAGCTAATAGTATTAAGAAAATGAGGTACTTTGGCTAGGACTTGAGAGAGATTAAATAAGAATGGTAGCTATTTTATACACACATCTGTCTACAGCAAAAATTGTATCATTATATTGAGACTGTAATGCATGTAGCTATGCTACATGTAATAAGTATAATATTAAAGATGGGTGATAGAAGAGAGTTATGTGGTTACACATTTATGATAGCTTACCTGAATAGTTATAATCTAAACATTAAGTAGACTGAGAAAAGCTGAGAATGTATATTCAATCTCCAGAGCAGCCAGTAAAAAATAAGACAAAGAAATAAAGTTTAGCTGAAAAGTCAATAAATAAGTTAAAATGGGATTCTAAAAAAAAAAATATTTAATCCAAAAGAGGAAAGGATTATACCAAAGAAACAAAAAACAGAGAAGAGATAAAACACAAAACAAATAGTAAAGTGATAGATCAAAATACAGCCACATCAAAAAATTTTAAATATTAGTGAACTAACCACTCCAATGAAAACCAGACATAAGAATGGATAAAAAAGCAAAACTCACCTGCATCCTGTCTAAAAGAAACCATCTTCAAATATGAACATGCAAAGAAGTTGAAAATAAGTAGATGGACAAAAATAAGCCATATAAGAGTAAAAACAAAGGACATTTATAGTGGTAAAAGGATAACACATCTAGAAGACACAACAATTATAAATTTGTATGTACTTTATAATGGAGCTTCAAAGTACATGATGAAAACGCTGGCAGAATTTAAGAGAGAAATAGAAAATTTCATAAACACAGTCAGAGATTTAACAAACCTCTTCCAGCAGTTGATAAGAAAAAAGGTCTCAAAACAATAACTTGAGCTTCCACCCAAGAAACTAGAAAACTAAGAACATATTAAATCCAAAGTAAACAGAAAGATAAAACAATAAAAGTAAAGCAGAAATCTATTAAATTGGCAAAAGTAAATAGAGAAAAAATCAATGAAATAAAAAACTGGTTCTTTGAAAAAATTGGCAAAATTGATAAACCTCTAGCTCTAATGATAAAGAAAAAAAAAGAGCAAAAGGAGAAACAAATGTCTAAGAATGAAGGAGATATCACTACACATTGGAAAGGAGGAGGTGAAACTGTCCTTTTTTCCCACAGATGACATGACTATTTTAGAAAACCTGAAGAGTATCCAAAACTTCTACTAGAACTGTTAAGTGATTTAACAAGGTTGTGGAATACATAGTCAACATACAAAAATCAATTATGTTTCTGTATATTAACAATAAACAATCAGACATTAAAATTGTTTAAAATAAAATTTGTAATAATGTAAAAAGTGTGCAATATTTAAGGAAAAATCTAACAAGTATGTAAAGTGTACACTGAAAACTACAAAATTTTGAAGAGAAAAATTAGAGAATATGTAAAATGGAGAGATAAATTTTGTTCATGGATTAAATGACTCAGATATTGTTTATATTTTAATTTCTCCCCGTATAGATATAGAGATTGCAATCACTTATATTGCATCAGATACTCTCTATAAATTTAACAAACTTATTTTAAAATTTATATGAAAATGCAAAGACTTTAGAAATGTCCCTTTTTAAAAAAATAAGGAACACTTACAATTCAATAATAAGACAACATAACATAAAGTGAACAAAGTGTTTGAACAAACATTTCATGAAAAATGATATATTAATGGCCAATAAGCACATCAAAAGATACTCAACATCATCAGTCATGAGGGAAAGTAAATTAAAATTGAGATACCACTACCGACCCACTGAAATGACGAAAATTAAAAGATTGGCAGTACAAAGATTTGTAGAGGAAGTTGAGCAATTAGAACTCTCAAGCATTGCTGATGATAATGTAAAATATTAAAACAAATTGTTGAAAAATTTGACAGTATCTTATGAAATTAAACATACATTTATATGCAAGCCAACTAATTCACTCCTAGGTCTTTACCCAAAATAAATGAAAATACATGTCCATACAAAGGATTTCAGATTGTCTTCTGAAAATCTGGATCTAAATTTGATTAGAATCTTTTTTTCAAAAGTAGAACAAGATCTAAAGTGTGTATTTATAAGCTGTATTAAAATGTTCATAGGTGCTTCATTTATATTAGCCAAAAACTGGAAGTAAATGTTCATCAAGAGATGAATGTGCAGGCAAATTGTGATATATTCATAAAATGTATTACTACTTAGCTATTGGAAGAAATGGGCTATTGATATATGTAATAAGAATGGGGAAAAAAATTATACTGAAGAAAAGAAACCAGGCATAAAATGTACATTCTGCTTTATTACATTTATATGAAATTTTATAAAAGGGAAATCTAATCTATAATGACAAAAAACAGATTAGTGATTTCCAGAGACCCAGGGTGGAGAGAAGGGGCTAACTGCAAAAAGGCGTGAGAAAATGTAGTTGAGTGATGTTTCCATGCTTTGTGCTAGCAGTTCCTCAAGTGCATGCATTTGTCAAATCTCATTAAACTACATTTTAAATGGGTGCATTTGATTGAATGTCAATTATATTTAAAGTTTATTAAAAATAAAATTTTAAAACCAAAGGAAAAATCTTCAAGTAGCTAATGTAATATTCAAGAATGAGGAAAAGCTGATATCATATTGTAATACTGTCTGAACTTCCCTAGTATCCTGTTTTTCCACTTCAGTTTTTCTTAACCTTTTTATTTTTCAAAAAGGTAAATTGGTAACTGTGGTGATGTAGTCCGAATTTTAATATGAGATGCAATAGTTAGAGGACCAGAAGATGTTTCATTTTATAAATACTTAAAGGGGAAAAAAGCCTGTATTAAAATCAGCATGCATTAGATAATGTGACTAAGTGTGACTGATGTAATTATCTAAGGATTCAAAGCTTTCTATCACAAACACAACGGTCATTCTTTCTGAATATTCATGGAGGACACAGGCAGTATCCATTTTTTTAGGAAGAGTTTCAAGCATAGAACCCATTTACAGATTTTGGCTTTGGCTCCAACGATCCCAGCCTTCTCTGAGGTATGGTTTCTCACTTTCCTGAGTTCTAACCCATTTCTGCTCTTTGCTCTTAAAATCAAGTAAAGTTCTATCCAAGAATTTCCAGAAATACACATAAGTATAAGGCAAAAAAAGGTATATTTTTAGAGAGATGAATGAAAAATAATTTTAGAGCACCACCCTAGTAATGATCAATGGTAAACATGGGTGTTTAAGAGAATTCCAAATCAGATACATATGTGTGTATAGACATACCTGTGTTCTTATTTATGATGGATAAGTATATACAGAAAAATCAATGCATGATTACATTGATATAAATGTATATAAATATCTGGAGGTCTGTGTCCATATTGAGAGGAAATATATCTTCTAATGCCCTGAAACAAGAGTTGTCTAATCTCTCCCCCAATCACTTGAATAGAGGAATTAAGATACTCTGCAAGGGTTTTTTATTCAACAAAATTTTTAATTAAGTTATAATTAACATACAATATTATATTAATTTTATGTGTACCACATTGTGATTCAATATTTGTATACATTATTAAATGACCACCACAATAAGACCACTTACCATCTGTCATGATACAAAGTTTTATATTATTGATTATATTCTCTATGTATATATCATATCCCTGTGACTTATTTATTTTATACCTGGAATTTTGTACCTTTTAGTTCCCTTCTCCTATGTTATTTGTCCCCTCACACTGCTCTGCTCTGGCAACCACTTCATTCTCTGTGTCTATGAGTCTGTTTCTGCTTTGTTTTATTTGTTCTAATTTTTAGATTCCACATATAAGTGAGACCATATGGTATTTGTCTTTCTCTGTCTGACTTATTTCACTTAGCACAATACCTTCTAGGTCCATCCATGGTGTCCCAAAATACAAGAGTTCATTCTTTTTTATGGTCAAGTAATATTCCATTGTGTGTGTGTGTGTGTGTGTGTGTGTGTGTGTGTTGTGTGTATACCACATCTTCTTTATTCATTCATCTATCAATGGGCAGCTTCCATATCTTGGCTGTTTGAATAATGCTGCAATGAACATAGGGGCACATATATCTTTTCAAATTAGTATTTTCATTTTCTTCAGTTAAATACCCAGGAGTGAAATTACTGGGTCATATGATAGTTCTATTTTTAATTTTTTGAGGAACCTGCATACTGTTTTCCATCGTGGCTGCACCAATTTACATTCCCACTAACAGCACACAATGGTTCCATTTTATCCACATCCTCACGAACACTTGTTGTGTCTTGTCTTTTTGATAATAGCCATTCTGACAGGTGTGAGGTGGTATCACATTATGGTTTTGATTTGCATTTCCCTGATGATTGTGATGTTGAGCATCTTTTCTTGTGCCTGTTGGCCATCCATATGCCTTTTTTGGAAAAATATCTCTTTTTGTTTTACTTGTGGAGGTAGTACACTAATTCAAGTTTATTTAACAAAATAGAGAAAGATTTCACAAAAACTGGATTATTTTGAATGAAACAAAATTAAAGTAGTATTTATAAATTCATGAATTTACTCTCCTACGACAGAAATCACAGCAAGATCCTTTTTGACCCATCTCATAGAGAAATGGAAATAAAAACAAAAATTTAAAAATGGGACCTAATGAAACTTAAAAGGTTTTGCACAGCAAAGGAAACCATAAACAAAACAAATAGATAACCCTCAGAATGGGAGAAAATATTTGCAAACAAATCAACAGACACAGGATTAACCTCCAAAATATACAGGCAGCTTATGTAGCTCAATATCAAAAAGAAAAAACAAAAAAAAACACAACCCAATCCAAAAATGGGCAGAAGATCTAAACAGACATTTCTCCAAGGAAGATATAGAGTTTGCCAACAAACACATGGAAGGATGCTCAACATTACTAATCATTAGAGAAATGTAAATCAAAACTACAATGAGGTATCACCTCACACCAGTCAGAATGGCCATCAGCAAAAAATCTACAAACAATAAATGCTGGAGAGGGTGTGGGGAAAAGGGAACCCTCTTGCACTGTTGGTGGGAATGTAGTTTGATACAGCCACTATGGAGAACAGTATAGAGGTTCCTTAAAAAACTAAAAATAGAACTCCCATATGACCCAGCAATCCCACTACTGGGCATAAACCCTGAGAAAACCATAATTCAAAAATAGTCATGTACCACAATGTTCATTGCAGCTCTATTTCCAATAGCCAGGACATGGAAGCAACCTAAGTGTCCATCGACTGATGAATGGATAAAGAAGATGTGGCACATATATACAATGGAATATTACTCAGCCATAAAAAGAACTTAAATTGAGTTATTTGTAGTTAGGTGGATGGATCTAGAGTCTGTCATACAGAGTGAAGTAAGCCAGAAAGAGAAAAACAAATACCATATGCTAACACATAAATATGGAATCTAAAAAAAAAAAAAAAAAGTTTCTGAAGAACCTAGGGGAAAGGGCAAGACAGGAATGGGGGCCAGATGTAGAGAATGGACTTGAGAACATGGGGAGAGGTAAGCTGGGATGAAGTGAGAGAGTGACATGGACATGTATACACTACCAAATGTAAAATAAATAGCTAGTGGTAAGTAGTTGCATAGCACAGGGAGACCAGCTTGGTGTTTTGTGACCACCTAGAGGCATGGGATAGGGAAGGTGGGAGGGAGACGCAAGAGGGAGGGGATATGGGGATAACTGTACATGTATAGCTGATTCACTTTGTTGTTCAACAGAAACCAACACAACCTTGTAAAGCAATTATACTCCAATAAAGATGTTTAAAAAAAAAAAAAAAAGAAGAATGGGTGAGGGCCTTCCCTGTTGACACAGTGTTTAAGAATCTGCCTCCCAGTGCAGGGGACAGGGGTTCCAGCCCTGGTCCAGGAAGAACCCACATGCCACGGAGCAACTAAGCCCGTGTGCCATGACTACTGAACCTGAACTCTAGAACCCTCGTGCCAAAACTACTGAGTCTGCATGCCACAGCTACTGAAGCCCACATACCCTAGGGCCCATGGTCTGCAACAAGAGAAGCCACCGCAATGAGAAGCCTGCACACCATAACGAGAGAGTCGCCCCCACTCGCTGCAACTAGAGAAAGCCCGCATGCAGCAACAAAGATCCAACTCAGCCAAATATAATTAAATAAATAAATAAAGAATGGGTGAATATGCCCAAAAGATATGAAGAAGCTATACAATAAAGAAAAAATTCAATGGTGAATATATATCTTTAAGGAGCCAATCTCCACAGTAATTAAATATAAATTACCACGGAAATGCCTTTCGTTTTGTTTTACTGTTTTTCCTTTGCTGATTAGCAAAGATTAAAAAGAACAATGTTACCCAGTATTTAAGGCTGTGGGGGAACAACCAGTTTTACACTTTGTTTATAAACCTCTTTGGAGGTAACCATATGCATCAAAAGCCTTGAAATTTTAAACACCCTTTGACCCAGTGTTTCCACTTTTGGAAGTTTATCCTAATGATAGAATCCAATGTGTGTAAAAGGATATTCTGTGTAGCATTTTAATAAAAGCCATAATATTGAAACTATAGTGTTTGCAACTGGGGCTAGAGTAAACAAATTACAGTCCATCCGTACCATGGAATACATGACATTAAAAAGGATGATGTAGATATATTAGTACAGAAAGGTGTTCATAATTTTAAAGAGAAGCAAGTTAAAAACAGCATGTCAAGTATGATCCTATTTTTATATAAATATATTTACATATGCATAAAAAAGTAGAGGGACAGTCTCCAAAATTTGGGTGTTTGGTTTTTTTTTTATGGAAGGAGGTAGATTATGGATGATTTTTTTCCTTTTTTTTGATTTCTGTATTTTCTAAAGCTTTGACAATAAAAAAAGTATTGCTATTGTAATTACAATTTCTTATAAAATAACGTTCTTTAAAATAAGAAAAAGAAACATCAAAGAAACTCAACAAACTATACGTAAGATGAACTCAAAGACATCCACACTGAGACGCATTACAATCAAAATTTTAAAAGCCAAAGACAGAGACTACTATTTAGTAGTTTCCTTTCCTCTTTCTCTCCTCTGTCTCTAACTACAATAACTCCTTTCATAAAACACTCCCCTAAATTCCACCTTGTCATGGTCTGGTATATAAAATTAAGTATACTCTTTCTGTTCTTAATAGAACTTTCTAAGTAATTTCTATCACTGAGAGTTTCTTCACATCACCAACTCTCTGTGTTTCAGCTCTCACCAGAGAAAGGCTCTCTATTGCCTACACTTGTTAATTGCTCTCTCTCTCCCTATGCAGTTATTTAATATTTACCTTGGCAGATGTATTTAACTCAAAAGTTATTAAAGATACAGCATGGGCTTACACTGATAATTAAATTTAAATCATCACACATGACAAGAGCTTAAGTCACAAGAGTTTTATTTGTCCCTTTAAAGTATTGCCCATACTCATGTTTCATGGTGGATTTAGGAATATTGCAGAGGTAGAACCATGCAATTACAAATGGGATTCTAAAGTCAGGACAAAAGAAAATATTTAAAGCTATTTGAGGTTGAGAGGCAAAGGGATGCAACAATTTTCACTAGTTTCTACTATAGTAGACAAGGTCTTTTCCAATGTCCAGGAATTAATTTAGGGCCAAGAAAGACATTCACTGGGTTGCAATAGAATATTGGCAGAAAAACTGCATCAAGATAACAGAAAAAGACTACCATGATGTACTGATGTACATCTAGTTAAGGAAAGATAATTAACTTAGTAAAAGAGAATCAAAGTTTTACTTAATTATTTTTCTTTAGATATGGCTGTCCTCAATTTATAGAGTTGTATAGTATCTAATCTTTTTCAAAATGTGTATATAAAAAAGAAGTATAAAAAGCAAATACATTACGTTTGTGCAAACTTTTTGATCATATTATTTGAAACTATCCAGAATCAGGAGGCTATACTATAGGAGTTGTATAAAGATTCAAATAGCTATTGATTAGTGTTATCCTACTCTGGAAGTGCTACAGAAAAAGAGTGAAATGATATATCATCACCTTAAAATACAGACACATGCTCAGATGGCAAAAGATATCACATACACACAAACACACACATAACTTAAGAAGTTAATCAATTAAATAAGATAGGAAAACGTAGAATATAAAGCCTTAACTTAAGGCACAGCCTATCTAATCTTTAAAATATCAAAAAAAGAAAATTAAATTAATAATCCACAAAGAAATATCCAGTTATCATCCAAAAACTTGTCTACCACATAATGTTAATATTAAGGCAATTACATTTTCACATCCCCATGGTGCCTTAGAGGAATAGCCATATTCTATGATCTGTGAATAAAAATGTTAGATAACAGATGAAAAAATAAAGCATGCCATATGAAAGACCTTCTCGAAAAAGAAAATAACAAATAGAGCGCGTAGAATATGGATTTTAAAGTGAACTTAAATTTAATATGATTAGTATTTTACAAATCTTCCTTACATCAAATAATAGCTCAGTTTTATTATCCAACTGTGTAAACTTTATAGCAAATGATGTTGTAAAGTGAATTAGCTAAAACTTATATTCTACATCTTTTGAAGCAACATGATTAAGCAACTAAGTACAGAATATGTAATTACTCTTATATGATAAAAAAAAATTACAAATCCTCCCTAGGTAAAATTTTAGGAACCTTTGATTGTAAATCTGACTCAATCTGATCATCAAAATAGCATATGGCTCTAAATTGAATAATCTCTATTTAATTTTTAATAAGAAATGTTAATACCTTGTATAGTATTTGATAGTATAAGACAACAAAACACAAGGCCAAAACAGGTACATGAAAAAAAGGCAATCAAAGAACTATATGTTTGAATCCATATGTTAATATCTAGTCAATTAGATATACTACAATACATATGTTAATATCTAGTCAATTAGATATACTACAATACATACAGTATTGTATTTAATACAATGTATATACTGCATCTTGATCTCATGTAGATAACACTTATCTATAAGTTTTTGTGTCATCATCTCTCTTCCTTTTTTTTAATATTTACCCTGGCACATTCCTTGAGGAATAATTTTTGAGTGTATATATTTCTGAACTCTGGCATGAACCTGAGACTGTGCTTCTTAAAACTGATGGCCCATGGAACCACTCCTTATGATAAGCTGTTCTCTTTTCATAGTAATATTTAACATTTTTCTTTTTATTTATTAATGGGTTTTTATTGACTTGAGGTGGATCAAATCAACTTTTTTCTTGACTGGGGGCAATGCTCTTCCCCAAAATATCTCCCTAATATTCCCTTCTATGTGAAGGGGGTTTCACTCTCTTATTTTTTTTTTTTTTTTGGTACTTCCCTCTAATCTCTCTTGAGTGAGATATCTGACTTATTTGATGAGTTTAGGAGATGAACCATGTATGATGTCTTAGCCCTTCCTGCTCACTTATTTAGGCAATACCTGACTACAGGGAGCAGGTTTTCTCCTCTAATTCTCCATCCTGTAAAAAACACAATATAGGCCCCCTTTGGAGAAGTCCATGAGTTCTCAATGGTACCTGAGCCTGAGAGACTGTATCTGATCATTTATACGATTGCACCTACTGTTGCCACAAACCTAAATCACATTCTCCAACATTAGCTTTATGAATAATAATGTTTTATCTTATGAAATGCTTTGTCTTATCTCTCAACTGATTCAAAAAGATAGTAGGAAAGAAGTGTATTATAATTTAGTTGTCTCTCCAAAATCCAAACATTCTCCAACACCCCCCCCCAATTATTTTTGTTTCAGGGCTGCTTCAGCAGGAGAGAGGGACCCAAGGAGGTATTTTTTCACCAAGTAGATTAAGAAAAGTTTGCAAGTACAAGTGTCATGAGTAGAAAAAGAATAGAAATTGACTTTTAAAATCAAATTCATTGGAATCATAGCATCTGATTTTAACACTTCAGTACCTTTCCTAAATGAACCAATATACAAATAATTATTACACAATAACTGTACACTGTCCTGTTTGCAAAGTCAGTTAATTTTTTATTTAACTACATGAATTCCAAACATATTTGCTAGAGCCTATTTTTACTAGGAATTAATTTTATCCTTTAAAAAAATCTGTGAAATATTTTAACAATTAAATATCCACAGATTATCAATTTTACATTAAAACACATCAATGAAATCACTATAGTTTTTTAACAAGAAAATTAATTTCAGCTACAGAAGCTAAAATGTTAGTCCTTTCTCTGATTCAATGAACCCAGGAACTTGACTTGAAAGGCCAGAATCACAGAGGGAGACTGCCAACTACTCTGTGCATATTTATGGACTTCTTGTTGTGGTAAGTACTCTCCTGACAGTCAGTGCTAAATCTAATCAATCATCCCTTAAATACATCATAGTGTAAATTCACCTCACTCCTTCATTAGCATTCATTAACAATTAATCAACACAGCAGGAGTCTCTAGAAAGTTCAACAATCCATAAGTTACATTTACATTAAAGATGAGCAAACATGAGGAGAGATAAAAAAGAAACAGGAGATGAGCAGTGTCAAATCTGTGGGAGAAAACTAGTTTGATTTGCTCTTCAAAAAACAAAAATCGACAGAATTTAATTTTTCAGCCTAAGACTTAAACTCTTGATTAACAAGCAGTAGCCTGCATAACTCTATTACAGTTGTCACAGACAGATTTATGCTCCCATGAGCCTACTGAGTACATTTGTTCCACTTCAAGAAAGCCTATGTATTGTCATTATATCTTCAAAAGTAACGAAAAGATGTATCCAATTTTTTGCAATTGTGGGCAATAGCTTAATTCAGTCCTTAACTGTGTTCTTGCTGACAGTTGAGGGTTATAATGGAAACCTATTTCCCTGCAGGATGAAAAGGAGTCCTGCTGTGGAGTATAATACCTTGAACCTATAGCTGAGAGCTGTATTGTACCCACTGAATTATCTCTCTTCAAAATGAGAGAAATAGGGAGGGGGTGTCCGTTACTGGTCAGCACCATCATAAGATGAGGAATCATGAAGTCCTCTCTTGTCTAACCTCACTGAATTCTTCTGAGTTCTCAGACAGTCTAACTTAGTTTTCCCATCAGGAAAAGACAATCTCAGGAATTATTTCTTGAGGGTGAAAAAATTAATAAAGCAAAAAAGAAATTTTGCATGCACGTTATTTTAATGCCTTGATTTAATTATTCCAGCTTACCATCTTATTTAAAAGTAATACAAAATCACTGTGATCACATGAGAAATCTAAGTTTCAAAATGATATTAACTCAGAGAAACATGTCCAAAGGTGTCATAAAGGTAGCAACTACTGCAGCCACCCATAGCTAATGTAAATAATACCTACTTGGAATATAAATGCTAAATAAATGATATATTTTAGCATATGATACATTTAATTTAGACATACATGTACTTGATTATAACGGAGTTATTCAGTTGGCCCACACATGTTGAAGACTTTGACTCAGGACATGACTTGAAACTATTTATCTCCAAACAAATACCTCAAACTTTAGTATAATCCAAACACCTTGCATTGGTAAACTTATTTCAGCAAGCGTGAGCACCAAATTGCTACCAACAGGATTGCTGTATTTTGGGAGAAGTAAAGGACCTTCAAAGATTTTGGTCTCAAACTGCAGTGGAAAGAAAGACCTAGATTTTTTTTTCTTTTCCCTTTATAAAAAAATTTACAAATGTCACAATTTGTTGAATTGGTCCAGTCTGGTTCTCCATGGTTATATGTCAAAATAAGAGTGAAGTAGCTGGCTGCCCAGCAATGCTCATCATCAAAATAGACTTCTGAACTCTTCTGAACCACTGCCACCTCTCTTTTTGTTGACTTATTCTGGATGTTTTCTAAAAGCAGACTGTATTCTACATTTATTTTGAGGAAAAATAGTCTTTAAAATTTTTTTTCTAAATAATTTATTTTTAATTTATTTCCAAATACCTTTTGTCAAGGTTTAAGCTCATTTCTAGTGTACATTTCAGAAGCTGGTAGGGTTATGCTTAGAAATTTTGTTTTCTTATCTTGCTTCTCCATTTTATCCCATCAATTCACTGATCTGAAAGAAAACAATACAGTCTGGATAGAAAACTGAATTAGCTGATGAAAGCATTAAATTAGAGACATGTTAAGATATCATTCAGGCCATTGAAGACTCTACAGTTCTCTACTTAAGTCCAGCAGTAACTCACATCCTCATCACCAGAGCCTCTGACTGCAGTCATTGGCAGTGACTGACAGGCTCACATCAAGAGGCATCAAACCTTCATACATTTTTAAATACCTCAAATGATCCTAATGGAGAATTTAAAACAATTTGGGGATTCAATATTAGGGAAATGCATTCAAATGCAAGATCAGACAAACATATTAGCCAATACTCAAAGTATTAATGGACCTAAGTACTAAATATGTCCAGTTGAAGATAATTCATAAGGCTTTCCAGACACCAGGGATGGTCTTTAGAGTGGGGGTGGAGAGGACACAGTCAGGAAATGGGAATAAAAGATGAACAAGATGAGGAAAGAGGAAGGAGGTCAGTGCTACTGAGATAGATGCAGACAGAGAAGTGATTAGTTTTGTATCTTCTGTTTTCAGACAAACTGAATCATGCATTAGACCACTTTCCAGCTATTCAGTTAGCTAAGTTAGCATTCTTGGTCTCATAAAGACATGAGTTTAAAAATTAACAAAATGGATGGGGGGAGGAATAAATTGGAAGATTGGGATTGACACATACACACTACTATATATAAAATGGATAACTAATAAGGACTTACTGTATAGCACTGGGAACTCTGCTCAATACTCTGTAATGGCCTGTATGGGAAAAGAATCTAAGAAAGAGTGGATATATGTATATGTATAACAGACTCACTTTGCTGTACATCTGAAACTAACACAACATTGTAAATCAAATATACCCCAATAAATTTTTTTAAATAAAATTAAAATTAACAAAATAAAAAAGATTTCACATGATCACTATGTTCACAGCAAATGGCAAGGAGCTGCCATATTACTCCAGAGGTAGCATATTCCTAAAGCACAGAATGGAGATACTGCTCATTCTCTCTTTTTTTTTTTTTTGCGGTACGCGGGCCTCTCACTGTTGTGGCCTCTCCCACTGCGGAGCACAGGCTCCAGACGCGCAGGCTCAGCGGCCATGGCTCACGGGCCTAGCCGCTCTGCAGCATGTGGGATCCTCCCTGACCTGGGCACGAACCTGTGTCCCCCTCATCGGCAGGCGGACTCCCAACCACTGCGCCACCAGGGAAGCCCCTCATTCTCATTTTTAATAAAACTTAGGAAAGAGAGAAAGCCAAACTTCTTATAGCAGTCTGATTTTAAGCACATTACTTACTATCTCTGTTTTGGGTTTCTCATATTACCAACCTCTCAAGGTTGCTATGAGGGCTATGTGATTCAATATTTGTAAAGGGCTTGAAAAGAAGGCCTGGTATATAGTAAGCATTATGTATGTATTGCTGTTGTTATTTAAGTCTTAGAATTTCTCAAGTGCAATGTAATAAATATATTTTCTGGAAAAGGTGATTAGTTCACATTGGAAAGTCTAAATTTCCTAGTTCAATTCCTGGCTCATTAAATGGTAGATATTAGTACATTATCGTTATAGTTACTAAAAATACATTAGGCAAAGAGCCCAGGGACAAGATTTAGGAATAAAATTCAGAAATGCCTTGACAAACTCTTATTTAGCTGCAATGTATGTAAGAGTAGTCCCAGTGGTTTATTTGATAATATAAATAAAATATCATTATATCCATGGTTTGCAATGTTTGCATATATATGGATAAGTTTATTAAAGCAATGGACCACATGAAATATCTATCCCAAATTTCTGGGTTGTGTAATAGATTCTCAAGAGGACTTTGGAAAAGAGTAATATATCTAATGAACCTCTGATAAAGCATGTTACAAGTAAAATATGATTGTACAAGAATTAAAAATATAGACATTGCTGTATTACAAACTTAATGCTATAAGAGTTTACCAATATGTTTTCTGAATTTCTCTGGGCCACAAATTGTGATGTAATAGTGAGAAATTTTTCTACCAGTATCCATTCATGGAGCAAGTGTTGTTTTTTTCTTTTTTCTTGGCCAAGTGTTTTAACTGATACTGAGGAATGATGGAGAAGAGGCCATGGTCCAAAGTGAGAACTCTGAAAGCACAAAGTTCAGCTTTTAGGATAGAGCAGTTACACATGGATATAAGTTCAAGTGTAGGCTGTAAAAGGAGAAAAAGAAGGCACAACACCATCAAAAATGACTCAAACCTAGTGGGAAATAAAACTGGGTAAAGAATAGAGAGGCACTTCCCTGGTGGCAGAGTGGTTAAGAATCTGCCTGCCAATGCAGGGGACACAGGTTCGAGCCCTGGTCCAGGAAGATCCCACATGCCGTGGAGCAAAAAAGCCCATGCACCACAACTACTGAGCCTGTGCTCTAGAGCCTATGAGCCACAACTACTGAAGTCCGTGAGCCTAGAGCCCGTGCTCCACAACAAGAGAATCCACCACAATGAGAAGCCCACACACCACAACGAAGAGTAGCCCTCGCTCACCACAACTAGAGAAAAGCCCACGTGCAGCAACAAAGACCCAACACAGCCAAAAATAAAATATAAATAAATAAATTTATACAAAAAAAAAAACAAACACCCCAGAATATAAAGGGCTAGGCTGGTGCAAAAAAAAATCAATGGATGTCTACAAACCAGAAGGAGTACAGGAAGGCAGATGGCTAGTGTCAGATATCAAAGAATGATATGAAGACCGAAATTTAGAGACAAGATGCAGTCACTAAAAGAAAGAGATATTGGGTACCCTTCAGATTATCTACCAAGTAAAAGGAGAGAGAAGAATAAGGGAAGAACCAAGTCATTGAAGAACCAGAAAATATAGTAGGAACCTGCTGCCACAGAGCTGGAGCATAGGATAGGAGGATTTAAAGCATAAGGCAGTCACAGAGGAATTGGAAGATAAAGCAAGGGCTTAATTTCCAGAGAACAGGTTATAAAGTTCATATTAGGAGCAGCAGCCAATCCTGCTCAATCTTTTTTTTTTTTTTTTTTTTGCCCACGCCACGTGGCATGTGAGATCTTAGTTCCTCGACCAGGGATCAAACCTGTGCCCACTTCAGTGGAAGCATGGAGTCTTAACCACTGGACCACCAGGGAAGTCCCCCTGCTCACTCTTGAATCACTGGATTACCTATCCAGAGCTCCTATGTCTGTGCTCCAGACCAGAGGTACGACTTGTTCTGGAGTCTTATATAGGAAAGATTTTTATGAATGAATAATTAAATGATTCCGACTGTTAAGATTAAAAACAAAGGGCTAGCAGAGGTCTCTGTTCCATGAATAATGCAGCAGCTTCACTTTAGCTTCTTTCTTTGTTACTTTGACCTCTTGGTCCATGACATAGCTCTCTTCAAGCTTAAGATACATTTTTTTTTCATGTAAATGTTCCAGATTCAGTGAAACTACTCAATACACAACTACTTTTACAGCTAGAGCTATAATAATGTTTAAAATGAAAAATAAGTCAGGAATCCATAACATACTTCATCAAGGAAATGAAAATTAAAACAAGGAGATACCACTACACTCCTATTAGAATGACCAAAATCCAGAATACTGACAACACCAAATGTTGGTGAATATGTAGAGCAAAAGGAGCTCTCATTTAATGCAAAATGGTATAGCCACCTTGGAAGACAGTTTAGAGTTTTCTCACAAAATTAAACATACACTTACCATATTATCCAGCAACTGTGTTCCTTGGTATTTACCCAAAGGACTTGAAAATTTATGTCCACATGAAAACCTGCACACGGATGCTATAGCAGCTTTATTCATACTTGCCACAACTTGGAAGCAACCAAGATGTCCTTCAGAAAGTGAATGGAAAAATAAATTGTGGTACATCGAGACAATGGAATAGTATCCAGCTCTAAAAGGAAATAAGCTATCAAGCCATGAAAAGGCATGGAGAAACTTTAAATGTGTGTTACTAAGTAAAAGAAGCCAATCTGAGAAGGCTACATATCATAAGACTCCAACTATATGGAAGTCTGGAGAAAGAAATACTAAGACAATTAGAAGATCAATGGTTGCCGGGGCTGGGAAACGTGGGACGTATAAATACGCAGAGAATAGAAGTTTTCAGGGCAGTGAAAATACTCTGTATGGCACCATAGGTAGATTCATGTCCTTATATATTTGTCTAAGCTCATAGAATGTACAATATCAAGAGAGAACCCCAATGTAGACTATGGTATTTGGGTGATTATGATTAAGATTATGATAGGTGCCAAATAGCTTCATGGATTGTAACAAATGTACCACTCTGGTACGGGGTGTTGCTAAAGGAGGAGACTTCATGAGAGGGGTAGAAGACACATGGGAAATCTCTGCACCTTCCCCTTAATATTGCTGTGAATTTTAAACTGCTCTAAAGAAAATAAAGTCTTAGTAATAAATTAAAAGTAAACAGAATTCCGTCATTTTCCGAGAAACAGATGCACTGACTGTTTTAGAGTGACATACCATCAATATTGATGGTACTTAATGCTCAAGTACCATGAAGTTCTCAATGGACATAAGTTATTTGGTCGATCTTCATTCTTAATGGAAAAAAAACTTTTTAGATAAAATCTTTAAAATGATTTTTCACAGTGAATTCTTTTTTTCTTTTAACATCTTTATTGGAGAATAATTGCTTTATAATGGTGTGTTAGTTTATTCTTTACAACAAAGTGAATCAGCTATACATATACATATATCCCCATATCTTCTCCTTCTTATATCTCCCTCCCATCCTCCATATCCCACACCTTTAGATGGACACAAAGCACCAAGCTGATCTCCCTGTTCTATGCATCTTCTTACCACTAGCTATCTATTTTATATTTGGTAGTATATATAACTCCATGCCACTCTCTCACTTCGTCCCAGCTTATGCTTCCCCTTCCCCGTGTCCTCAAGTCCATTCTCTACGTCTGTGTCTTTATTCCTGTCCTTCCCCTAGGTTCTTCAGAAGCTTTTTCCTTTTCTTTTCTTTTCTTTTTTTTTAGATTCCATATATATGTGTTAGCATATGGTATTTGTTTTTCTCTTTCTGACTTACCTCAGTCTGTATGACAGACTCTAGGTCCATCCACATCCCTACAAATAACTCAATCTGTTTCTTTTTATGGCTGAGTAATATTCCATTGTATATATGTGCCACATCTTCTTTATCCATTCATCTGTCGATGGACACTTAGGTTGCTTCCATGTCCCAGCTGTTTTAAAAAGAGTTGCAATGAACATTGTGGTACATGACTCTTTATGAATTATGGTTTTCTCAGGGTATATGCCCAGTAGTGGGATTGCTGGGTCATATGGAAGTTCTATTTTTGTTTTTTAAGGAACATCCATACTGTTCTCCATAGTGGCTGTATCAATTTACATTCCCACCAACAGTGCAAGAGGGTTCCCTTTTCTTCACACCCTCTCCAGCATTTATTGTTTGTATATTTTTTGATGATGGCCATTCTGACTAGTGTGAGGTGAAACCACATTGTAGTTTTGATTTGCATTTCTCTAATGATTAGTAATGTTGAGCATCCTTCCATGTGTTTGTTGGCAATCTGTATATCTTCTTTGGAGAAATGTCTATTTAGGTCTTCTGCCCCTTTTTAGATTGGGTTGTTTGTTTTTCTGATATTGAGCTGCATGAGCTGCTTGTAAATTTTGGCGATTATTCCTCTGTCAGTTGCTTCATTTGCAAATATTTTCTCCCATTCTGAGGGTTGTCCTTTGGTCTTGTTTTTGGTTTACTTTGCTGTGCAAAAACCTTTCAGTTTCATTAGGTCCCATTTGTTTATTTTTATTTCCATTTCCCTAGGAGGTGGGTCAAAAAGGATTTTGCTGTTATTTATGTCATAGAATGTTCTGCCTATGTTTTCCTCTAAGAGCTTTATAGTGTCTGGCCTTACATTTAGGTCTTTAATCCATTTTGAGTTTATTTTTGTGTGTGGTGTTAGGGAGTGTTCTAATTTCATTCTTTTACAGGTAGTTGTCCAGGTTTCCCAGCACCAATTTTCTCCATTGTATATTCTTGTCTCCTTTATCAAAAATAAGGTGACCACATGTGTGTGGGTTTATCTCTTGGCTTTCTGTCCTGTTCAATTAATCTATATTTCTGTTTTTGTGCTAGCACCATACTGTCTTGATTACTGTAGTATAGTCTGAAGTCAGGGAGCCTGATTCCTCCAGCTCCATTTTTCGTTCTCAAGATTGCTTTGGCTATTCGGGGTCTTTTCTGTTTCCATACAAATTGTGAAATTTTTTGTTCTAGTTCTGTGAAAAATGACAGTGGTAGTTTGATAGGGATTGCATTGAATCTGTAGGTTGCTTTGGGTAGTACAGTCATTTTTTCACAATGTTGATTCTTCCAATCCAAGAACATGGTATATCTCTCCATCTATTTGTATCATCTTTAATTTCTTTCATCAGTGTCATAGTTTTCTGCATACAGGTCTTTTATGTCCTTAGGTAGGTTAATTCCCAGGTATTTTATTCTTTTTGTTGCAATGGTAAATGGGAGTGTTTCCTTAATTTTTCTTTCAGATTTTTCATCATTAGTGTATAGGAATGAAGGAGATTTCTGTGAATTAATTTTTTATCCTGCTACTTTACCAAATTTGTTGATTAGCTCTAGTACTTTTCTGGTACCATCTTTAGGATACTCTATGTATAATATCATGTCATCTGCAAACAGTGACAGCTTTACTTCTTCTGTTTCGATTTGGATTCCCTTTCTTTCTTTTTCCTCTCTGATTGCTGTGGCTAAAACTTCTAAAACTATGTTGAGTAATAGTGGTGAGAGCGGGCAACCTTGTCTTGTTCCTGATCTTAGTGGAAGTGGTTTCAGTTTTTCACCACTGAGAATGATGTTTGCTGTGGGTTTGTCATATATGGCCTTTATTATGTTGAGGTAAGTTCCCTCTATGCCTACTTTCTGGGGAGTTTTTATCATAAATGGGTGTTGAATTTTGTTGAAAGCTTTCTCTGCATCTATTGAGATGATCATATGGTTTTCTCCTTCAATTTGTTAATATGGTTTATCACATTGATTGATTTGCATATATTGAAGAATCCTTGCATGCCAGGGTAAACCTCACTAATCATCGTGTATGATCATTTTAATGTGCTGTTGGACCCTGTTTGCTAGTATTTTGTTGAGGATTTTTGCATCTCTGTTCATCAGTGATATTTGCCTGTAGTTTTCTTTTATTGTGACATCTTTGTCTGGTTTTGGTATCAGGGTGATGGTGGCCTTGTAGAATGAGTTTGGGAGTGTTCCGCCTTCTGCTATATTTTGGAAGAGTTTGAGAAGGATAGGTGTTAGCTCTTCTCTAAATGTTTGATAGAATTCGCCTGTGAAGCTATTTGGTCCTGGGCCTTAGTTTGTCAGAAGATTTTTAATCACAGTCTCAATTTCAGTGCTTGTGATGTTCTGTTTATATTTTCTATTTCTTTCTGGTTCAGTCTCGGAAGGCTGTGCTTTCCTAAGAATTTGTCCACTTTTTCCAGGTTATCCATTTTATTGGTATAGAGTTGCTTGTAGTAATCTCTCATGATCCTTGATATTTCTGCAGTGTCATCCGTTAATTCTCCTTTTTCGTTTCTAATTCTATTGATTTGAGTCTTCTCCCGTTTTTCTTGATGAGTCTGCCTAATGGTTTATCAATTTTGTTTATCTTCTCAAGGAACCAGCTTTTAGTTTCATTGATCTTTGCTATTGTCTTTTTTTTTTTTTTTTTTTTTTTTTGCGGTACGTGGTCCTCTCAATGTTGTGGCCTCTCCCATTGCAGAGCACAGTCTCCGGACGTGCAGGCTTAGCAGCCATGGCTCACACGCCCAGCCGCTCCGTGGCATGTGGGGTCTTCCCGGACCGGGGCACAAACCCATGTCCCCTGCATCGGCAGGCAGACTCTCAACCACTGCACCACCAAGGAAGCTCTTTGCTATTGTTTTCTTCATTTCTTTTTCATTTTTTTCTGATCTGATCTTTATGATTTCTTTCCCTCTGCTAACTTTGTGGGGTATTTGTTCTTCTTTCTCTAATTGCTTTAGGTGTAAATTTAGATTGTTTATTTGAGATTTTTCTTGTTTCTTGAGGTAGGATTGTATTGCTTTAGACTACCCTCTTAGAACTGCTTTTGTTGCATCCTGTAGGTTTTGGTTCATAGTGTTTTCATTGTCATTTGTTTTTAGGTATTTTTTGATGTCCACTTTGATTTCTTCAGTGATCTCTTGGTTATTTAGTAGTGTATTGTTTAGCCTCCATGTGATTGTGTTTTTTACAGATTTTTTTCCTGTAACTGATATCTAGTCTCATAGTGTTGTGGTTGGAAAAGATACTTGATATGATTTCAATTTTTTAAATTTACCAAGGCTCGATTTGTGACCCAAGATATGATCTATCCTGGAGAATGTTCCATGAGCACTTGAGAATTGTATTCTGTTGTTTTTGGATGCAGTGTCCTATAAATATCAATTAAGTCCATCTTGCTTAATGTGTCATTTAAAGCTTATGTTTCCTTATTTATTTTCATTTTGGATGATCTGTCCATTGGTGAGAGTGGGGTGTTATAGTCCCATACTATGATTGTGTTACTCTCAATTTCTCCTTTTATGGCTGTTAGTATTTGCCTTATATATTGAGGTGCTCCTATGTTGGGTGCATAATTATTTACAATTGTTATATCTTCTTATTGGATTGATCCCTTGATCATTATGTAGTGTCCTTCTTTGTCTCTTATAATAGTCTCTATTTTAAAGTCCATTTTGTCTGATATGAGAATTGCTACTCCAACTTTCTTTTGATTTCCATTTGCATGGAATATCTTTTTCCATCCCTTCACTCTCAGTCTTATGTGTCCTTAGGTCTCAAATGGGTGTCTTGTAGACAGCATATATCCAGGTATTGTTTCTGTATCCATTCAGCCAGTCTATGCCTTTTGGTTGGAGCATTTAATCCACTTACATTTAAAGTAGTTATCGATATGTATGTTTCTATTATCATGTTCTTAATTGTTTTGGGTTTATTATTGTAGGTCTTTTCCTTCTCTTGTGTTTCCTGCCTAGAGAATTTCCTTTTGCATTTGTTGTGAAGCTGGTTTGCTGGTGCTGAATTCTCTTAGCTTTTGCTTGTCTGTAAAGATTTTAATTTCTCTGTCAAATCTGAATGATATCCTTGCTGGGTAGAGTAATCTTGGCTGTAAATTTTTCCCTTTCATCACTTTAAATATGTCCTGCCAGTCCCTTCTGGCTTGCAGAGTTTCTGCTGAAACATCAGATGTTAACTTTATGGGGATTCCCTTTTACGTTATTTGTTGTTTTTCCCTTACTGCTTTTAATATTTTTTCTTGAATTCTTTTATTAATTGCATGCAAGTTAAAAATGCGTGTAGAAAAGTTAAGATTCAGAAACATAAAAGGACCTTGGAAAATAAAAAGAAATAACTCAGAAAGGAAATAAAGCAAGGAATATAAGAGCTTTCCTATCCCTATTCTTGTTCATTTTCTTTGCTAGTTGTAGAAGAATAATTTTCAAAAAGACAAAATCATGACACTCAGGCAAATATAAAATGAACACACATCCAAATTATTTAATTTAGTAATTAATAAGGGAACCAATAAGATGTTAAAGCTAGTCCAAAATCTTTTTATTTTGAGAAACTAGTATATAATGGCAATTTAACAAAGAAATGTTTGGATAAGATTGTTACATTAGACATAAAACAGATTAATATCTAACAGGGAGAAAAGCTGAAATATTTGAGGTTATTTATTTCACTGCACAGATATTATTTGCATCTCTCCTGAAAAAAAATCTACAAGTTAATATCTGCCCTTTCAATGCTGAAAATTGCCCAGCCAATAGAAAGTCAAGCCAAGCACTGCAATGAAAGAATACTCAGTAATCTCATTTGCCTATTTCTAAGTTTTGAATAATTTGTCTGACAGTACTGTCATTATATTACATGCTGCTTTCTTTAAAAAAGAAAATCCATGCACATTTAACCAGATGATTTTACTAGCAATAGAGGAATAACTTATTTGTTGTCAGTGTGAAGATCTTACTATGATGTTCTGTTCATACAGAATATCCATTCTCCCTAAAATTCTCAGTCATTGTTTTCTTGAGAATGCTAGGCTGAGCAGTTTTTCTAAAAATCAAATCAACTTCATGAGTGACATTATTGCAATCACATTTTTCTTATAATCAAAAGTTGTTCTCAATAAAACCAGAGATAAATGTTAGACATTTCAGAGTGAATAATAATCACAGTTTACTTTAAGTACATTTCAGAGTGAATAATAATCACAGTTTAGTTTAAGTTAGAATTTGTTAATTGTAGTTCCATCTACCTAAATATGTAAGCTAAGGCTGTATCCCTATTTTATAAAGGAAGATATATCAAAATTAAGACACATGTGGTCATTAATGACTTTGAAATGGTAAGATATAGCATCATGAGAAATGAATATTACATCTGCTGAGAATGTTAATCTCAGTTATTAACATTAGTTACATAGTGGAATTATTAATCAGACAGGTTTAATTCTATTTCTACCTTATGAAGGATAGATAAGAAACTGATTAACTTTTAATTGCAGTGACAAACCTGTTAAAAGTATTTTTTTATTTTTGGTTCTTAATGAGACCAGATTAGCACAAATAAACATTAGTCAGAGTCATATGACTAATTTTTATGTAACTCAGTCTCAAATACACCTGATTTTAGTGTAGAGAATCCAGGAATAAGGCTTTAATCATTATAGCACGTGACAATAATTTGGGAAGGTTGTATCCTAATAGTGATCATAACCATATTGGGCTTTTTTCAAATACAGAAACAAAATTGCCCCTCACTCAGTCACAAAAAGTAGCATAAAGTCAAAATTAGGGACAATTGCATTCACATGGCCATCTGATACTTATTTATTTGTGTACTTCTCACTATACAGAACATTACAAAAAATGTGAAGGGGGTGATGATTAGATTCATTAAGAGACTTCTTTGTATAACAAATTTCCCTAAAACTTGTAAATTGTGATTCAATTTACAAAATTCACTTTACTTGGAATTATCAATTAACACATTTATTACCCATAGCCATCTTTATCAGTATATTCATGTAGATCCCATGTAAAAATGAACTCAATAAACTAGACCTGATGGTATACTGTCTTTTAGGTTTGGACTTCTTCCTCAAAAGTCCAGTTAGGATAAATCCCACTCCCTTGAAAGACCTAGAACCATTCACAGTTATTTGAACCATGCATGTGAATGATTCTCAGATAAAGAATGAGTCCCAAGGCTTTGACTTTCAGAGTGTGGTGCCAAGTATAGGCCTCAAAATGGGCAATGGTGTGAGAAAGAATAGTACTCTTGGGAGTCCTTGTGCCTGTTCATTGGAATATGCTGTCTCAATTAATGATGAGATTCAACCCAACAAAATTGATTGCAGCATACTTGGGGGTTCAGGCATAGTGTATTATAGAGGCACATTAATGTTCTTGACTCTACATTTGAAATCTTCTTGGTTGATTTCTTCATCAATATATTCCAGGCACCTAGACCACGACCTATCTCATAAAATCATTACTTAATGAATGAGACAAGACTTATGAAACAATTAGGAAACAAGAAAATTCAGTTTAAAACATTTCTGGGCTGACTATAGACTATGAGTTAATAAGCACACACACATAAAACAAGAGAAAATCAGCATTTGTTGGAGTTAAAGGAAAAGACTTCATGAAGAAGGCATGATTTACATGGACTTTGATTGGTTGGCAGAATTGATGGGGCAGAAGAAAGGGAAGCTCTTGGGTGTGAGCAGCTCCATGGAGCACACTGCACTCATCTCACTCACCTTAGTGAGCTTCATAACTTGATAAAACTCAGCTATTGTAATATCAGGAATTCAATAAGAAGTCTTAATTTGAAAATGCTCACTTTGTTTTCACTGAAATACTAGTTATTATTATTTCTCATTACATTTTGCTTATGAATTGATTCAATTAGATATTTTTTAAACACCTACAACATAGGAGGCTCTGTGCTAAAGCTAGAGATTCAAATAAAATTCTGTCCTAGTCCTTGCACTTAAATGCCTCACAGTCTCATGAGGATGACTGACAAGTGAGCAGAATATTACATAGTGTTATAAACACCAAGAGAGTATTCTGAAGCCACAGCTCACAAAGGCCAAAGAGCTCTCATTACCTTTATGAGATCAGTTTCTCTGTGAACTGATGTGTACTTTATTTCATTAAAGAGAGGATTTTTAGGCAATTAATAAATTTTTTTTCTCCTTTTCTGGATTTGCAGCTAATACTGTGCTATTAATTCAATAGACTAGAATATTCAAGACACATGAAGAAAAGGGTGAGTATTGAAGGTTGTTCATCCACAGACTGGCCTCCTTTTAATAAACTCGTTTTTTCCCACTGTTTGGCACTAAAGAGACATAGGAATCTCAACTCATTCAGTCCAAATATCTCTGATTAGGCAAAGCTGTTAAATTATGATTATCAAAAGAGAGCTTAACTTTTCAAGAGCATTTAAAACTGTTGTTTATCATGTTCTTAAAGTCTAAACAAAATAGACTTACAGGTCTGTATCCTATGTTTCTTCTTTGATTAAATTTATTGTGAATTGGATATAATGAATGCAACACTTCTTGCCCATAGCCAGCCTTCAATTTAAGTTAGGCATTGTTAAGTAATGAAGGCCTCACTCAGAGCTTACTTCTCTGTTCCATTAGGGAGGCAGATGTGAGAAGTTGTCATGGACTACCTCCTTCCCCAACCTCTGGAATGGTGGACACACTATAACTCTGCTGTCAGTTATTGTCACTTATTGAGCAGTTCCTTTGTCCCAAACTCTTTACATACACTATCTTTTAATTCCTAAATAACCCTTTAATGTAAGAATTATCCCTATTACACTGTAGAAATCATGAAGTAGAGGTTTATAGAGGTTAATTAACTTGCCAAAGACCTCAGAGCTAGTAAATGGCAGAGCTGTCTGGCTCTATCCCAAGTCCTCATTCCCCTAAACCCTGAATAATACTGCTTCCTGAACCTGTGAGGGGTTGAGGTTAAGTTCGGTCCATTTCTAGAGGCTTTTCTGAATAAACAGGGAGGTATAATTCATGGTTTTTGTATTCCTTTCCTAGACAACTTGAGCCCCAATTACTTTGGTGCATGTAGCTACAAAGGTCGTCTAGGGTTTTCAGTTAGAAAGTCAAGAAAGCTGGTTCAAATTCTATGCAGAAAGAGGTTTGTATGGCCTAGTGCATGAGTTCTTTGTTTCTCAGAATGTAAGCTCAGAAGGATGTTAAAAATATTCACCTCTTGGACTCTCGTGCAGTTAGGGAAGTGTAAACAGAAGTATACTGGGTAGAGCTTTGGGAAGAGCTGTTGTTCAGCCTTTTGTTCTTTCCTCTTTCTGTCTAGAATGCAAATTTGATACCTGGACGAAGAGCAGCTGTCTTGTTACTTTGAGTACCAAACCCTCTCAGTAAAGATGACAGAACCAGAAGTTAGAAGGAAGTTGGGTCCTTATTTAATTACTTGAGCATGAGTCTGGAATTGCCTATTTCCAAGGGTAGAAAAGTCAACCCTTATTTGATGAGGCAGTTTTAGTAATGTTTATGTTACATTCATTTCCAAATTATATAGACCCTATTTTTACCTCAACACCTTTATTTGTTAGTCCTCAGCTAGAGAAAAGTTAGTTAAAATAGCCTTTATCATAGGAAATCTTAGTTATAGACTTTACCCATGAGCAAGCATAACTGTGGATCTCTAGTCTTTTCCTCAGTACTTCATAGGCGAGACTTTGAACAAATAAGCAGAATTCCTTATTATTCAATGTTCCTCTCATTTAGAATGGAATTAGTCATTCTTTCATGTAGTCTACCTCAAGGTTCCATATGAAAATGAGTTAAAATATGTACAGTTACACTGAAGAATGGAACTATTTGCATATCAAATATAATCATTAGTAATGCATTAATAGTTTGTCCTGATTATTGCCTGCTATTTTAAATTTGTTAAAGGTTGTTCAAATTTGTTACAAAAAATGTTAATGAATTATGAGTAAAACTCCCTCAGAACATGGCACACTTTTTTGTGAATATGAATGTGGGTTTCTAAGGCTCTAGAATTAAACAGAATTAGGCTCCAAATGATCTATTCTAGAAATGAGATAATACAGAGAGACAATAAAAATGAAAAAAAGAGACATAGGGCAGGATAGGATTTTTGGCCACGGGCCCAGCCACTCCGCGGCACGTGGGATCCTCCCGGACCGGGACACAAATCCGTTTCCCCTGCATCGTCAGGCGGACTCTCAACCACTGCGCCACCAGGGAAGCCCTTGAATAGGATTTTTAAAAAGGAAGAAAGCTTGCTCAAATGGGAATCACTGAAGTGATCTCTAAAAATAGATCTCCTTAAAGTGGAAAGAATCACCCTATGAATAATGTTGTGAATATCATGCTAACAATTGAATAATTATTCCAATAAAATATTTTAAATCCACTGAATATCTTTTGCAAAGAGAAATTTAAATAAGAGTATGAGTAGGAAAACAATAAAGGTGTACCTTGCAGGTGAATTCAACCAGCACTTTCATCAAATTGCAGCTCTCATTCATCTGAATTCAGGATCCACATATTTTGCACACTGATGTTCAATAAATGTTAATGAATTTTCTTTCCCCAACTAAAAAATAATACACCTGATCCAAATTGGTGGATAATTATAAAATGACTTTCAATGGTATTTAGAAAGGTTGGGAATAAGAAAATGCTACATAAATGTTTTCTTAGACTTTCACAAAGTTAGAACAGTTTTGATTGTAACTTCTACACAAGAGGTTAGAGTGTGCCAAAAACTACATTCTTGCCCTTAAAATAAGAGATACAACTTTAAAAGTTTGGTTTTAAATGACCATTAGACATGGAGAAAATGTGATCACATTAACATCATTTTGGCAGAATTGTCATAAATAAAATGTGATGACAAATGGCAACGTTCAGAGCATAGAGCTGTCTCTTGTGAGGGCCACAGGGGTGTGCATGAAGCTCCTGTCTTCTCTAACATCCTGATTATTGATGGTTAGCATTAATGATGTGAAAGCAGAACACGTAGCATGTTAATAAAATTTGCAGATGTTACAAATTTGGATGCTGTTGCACACACCAGGAAACTAAGAATTAATACAAGTGGATCTAATGAGATTATAAATACAAGAAGAAAAGAGGAAAATTAGATTCCATTTAGAAAAGTGCAAATAATCAGTCTGGGGGGAGGTAATCCGAAACATGTTCACTCAGCAGGTCTGAAGAGAAACCTGGGAAGTAATCAATTTAAGCAAAATTGCAAAGCAAAATAATAAGACTGCTGGGATCAGAGAAGGAGTATAGCTCCAAGATCACTCAACAATGTCATACCTGAGCCTTTCTTATCTGGAACTCCCCATGGAATGTGTAGATCTGAAGGAAGAGGCCTGAAAGCAAGGAACTATTAATTTGGAAATTAAGGAATAAGAGCAGTTCCTTGGTACAATGGTAGCACCAACAGCCGCTTCCAAGTTCTGAGTTGAGCAGCCACGTGTATCCTGAATTGCCACAGTGTTAAAAGAATGAGTGCTAAAAATGCTATCAGCATAACTCTCCTCGCCTAGGCCTATTTAGGTTTGTGGTCCAGGGTAGTTATACTTCTGATGCCAAACGAGCTGAGGACTTCAGGAAGTGGGATAGGGCTGCAAAATAGAGTTGATCTTTCTCAAGGATATAAATGTAGCCTAGGGGGAATTAGACCAGCATAAAGGTAAGATAGACCTTTGGTGTCAGCTCTATCAGTTATGAGCTTTGTAACTTTGGGAAAATAATTCATCTTGCTCTAAGCTATTTCACTGCTATGTAATATATTTAACTTCTATGAGTCTCTGTTTTTTCATTTGTAAAACAGATATAACAATGCCTGCTTTTCAGAGCTGTTGAAGGATAAGGAATAATGTCCATAAAGTGCAATACTAATGATTTCACTATGAATTTGGTTGTTTGTTATTCTATGAATCTGTGAAGTGCTTTGAACTCAAAAGGACAATTGGAAATCCTTGATCAGTTATTTTGAAAATAAGTTATAATTTTCATTCTTAGGACCCACATGCAGACAAACAGACTAGAAGTTGTCACAATCAGACTAGATATGATCACAGCAGCACAAAGAACAATGGTGTAATAATTAAATGGCAATTAGAAAACCAAGTTACCCAGGCCAGCATGTCCTTGAAGAGGAAGAAGTGAGATAATGTAAAGAAAGAACACTGAAAAATCAAGGTTAATCAGGCAAAGGGTCTCAACTCCAAAGACTCATATCTGGATAGCAGGAACAGTCATGAGAGTCACCCTTTAAAGTTTCAAGGGTGGTGTTTAAAAATAAAATTGGAAACCTAAGGCAAGATATGCAATAGTGAATCCCTAGAAGATCATCTTCTGTCACCACCAAACAAGTGCTTTTGTAGCAAAGGTTCACTGGGTTGAGTCAGCAGAAAGGACAAATGATAGCAGAAGTCCCAAAAATTTGGCAAAGAAGATAAAATGTTGTTGCTAATAGAGTGAGCAGAGACCACCTTGAAAGTCCAGGAGGTAGCCCAAGATGAGGACAAAACAAGGAATAGCTTCCAAGGTAGTAAAGATGGTGCCATGGTTGATGGTCTGGGAATGTGGGCAGATGCAGACTCAGGTGAGCCAAAGTTCTAGAGATAAAAGCAACAGAAGACCCAAACAAAAGACCACCTTGTCAAATCCCACAAGCCATGAGACCCAGAAATCATATGCAACATATTCCTCTCCATCATTTCTCTACATTGAATTCTTCCTTATGTCCTGATGATTTTACCTCTGACAGAACTCTCAGTGTGTCTACTTTTTTCCATTTACATGGTCACTGCTAAAGTTCAAACCAACCAACCTCCTTCATCAGGACTGTGCCACATGCTCTCAACTGATCCCTCTGAATTCATTTAGTTTCTTCTTGGGACACACTCTTCCCAACCCATTCACTAAACAGTAGCAAGAATGATCCTTTCAAAAGACAAATATATTCATGTACACATATTCTGTTTCAGACTTCTGTTTAACATGCTTCAGTGATACTCTATTGAGATTAATATAAAAGTGAAGTGGTGAATGTAGTGGCCAGGCCCTACCAGGTCTGGGCCTGCCTTTTTCTCTAGCTTCATCATGTACAACGCCATTCACACTCTCCAACCGTCTCCTATTCAATCCTGTGCCTGCCTTGACCAGGGCTGTTACCATCCTCCATCTCCATTTTTTTCTTTTCATCTAACGTAACTCTCCTGCTCCATCTAAGCTCAATCAGCACTTCCTCAAAGAAGCCTCTTCTAAATGTACTGCTCCTTCTCTTAGATACCATGTCACTGTAACATTTATCACAATTGAAATTTTAAATTTTTTGTGGGATTCTGTGATTAGAGTCTACTCCTACCTACTTCCTTCAGGCTCACTGAAGGCAGATTCATGTTTCTTTATACTGCCCCAAACATCTCTAGCACAGGTCATTATTTGGAAGTCTCTATACTTGGATAGATCATTCAGACAGAATTTCTGGTTCTTTTACCAGTTTTCTTGGTGGAAATTGCTTCTTTCTCTTCAATGAGACCTATATAGAAAGACTGGTGTGGTATACAAATAAAGGCCACCCAAATATGCCCTCATCTTAATCCCTGGAATCTGTGAATATATTAGATTACATGGTAAAGGAGAATTAAGGTTTCAGATAGAGTAAGGTTGCTAATTAGCAGACCTTAAAATAGATTATCCTGGATTATAGAGGTGGCCCAATGTAATCACAAGGGAGTGAAAGAGGGAGGCTGAAGAGTCAGAGAGGGGGAAATATGGCTAACAAAGATCAGAGTGATGTGAAGAGGCTGATCTGATATTTCTGGTTTTGAAGATGGAGGAAGGAATCCAAGACACAAGGAATTCAGGCAGCTTCTAGAATCTGGGAAAAAGTATGGATCCTCCTCTAGAGTCTCCAGAAAGAACACAGCCCTGTCAACACCTTGATTTTAGCCAATAAGACCTGAGTCAGCCTTCTAACCGGCAGAACTGGAAGATAATAAATTTATGTTGTTTTAAACCACTACATTTGAAGTAATCTGTTTATGGCAGCCATGAATAAAAATGTAATCTTTATCTCTCTTGAAAGTACATAGACCTTGATGGTCATTCATACTGCATTACAAGGGTAATTATTTTCAGGTTAACAAGGCTAGACATGTCCTCCTCAGCCAACTGCTCTGTCTTCTCTTCCCATTGGGCTAATTCTAAAAAATGAAGCAAGCTATTGGTAGGTTCCCAGTAATTGTTCCTATTGGGTGCTTCCTCTAGGCCACTCTCCTTGGGAGCAATTGCACCTTCTTGGAGTGACAACAGCTGTCTGTAACTCTTACTATTAGAAGACCCTCTCTGCTCTAACTCTTATAACCTAAAATTCCACAGGAACAAACTAGATCAAGTCTACTTCCTCCAGGAAGATTGTTCACACTGGGAGACCTGTGGTGTCAATGGCCCACAAAGTTCATTTTGTGTTCAAGTATTTCTTCATTATCTGAGAGAAGCAATACTGTGAAGCACGACACAGAAACTACACATCAGCCTTTCCTCTCTCTCTCTTTTTTTTTTTTTTTTGCGGTACGCGGGCCTCTCACTGTTGTGGCCTTTCCCGTTGTGGAGCACAGGCTCTGGACGCGCAGGCTCAGTGGCCATGGCTCACGGGCCCAGCCGCTCCGCGGCATGTGGGATCTTCCCGGACCGGGGCACGAACCTGGGTCCCCTGCATCGGCAGACGGACTCTCAACCACCAGGGAAGCCCACCCTTTTCTTTCTTTCTCCCTTTGCTTCATCCTGCTCTTTTCTGAGGCGAACAAGGGAGTGCTACCCTCCGATGGCTTAAGGTTAGAGTTCTAATGTCTGTAGAAAGCTCCTAAGAGTGCTGTGGGAAGAAACGACAACTCAGGCACCTAAAGCTCATGGCTTCACCCCAAATTCTTCTAAACATGTCTATTCACACACTACTGGAACCACAAGTGCAAATATAGCCCTAGAATGTCTGAGATAGCCCGTAGTTCCATGTTACCCACACAACTCCAACTGGCACATTGTGAGAGGCTTACCAACTCAAGCACAAAGTCAACTTCTAGTAGCTAAAAGATTGAAATATTATGAAAGAGAGGCAGTACAGCACAGTGGGAAGAGCACAGACCACTAATCATGAGCACATGAAGATCAGACATGTCTGTCTTCAAACACTAGTTGTGCCACTTACTAGTTTTGTAACTTTACAAGGTTACTTAAACTCTCAGAGCCTCAGTTTCCTTATCTGCAAAACAGATATGAGAATATCTCTTTCATGGATGAGATTAGAAGGATTAAGTAAGACAATAGATGTTAACACTTACTGTGTCTGGGAAATTTTTGGTATTCAAAAAGTAAGTCCTTGATGCTCCTAGAATAAAGAAGTGTTGTTGGTGAATTCTTCCTAAAATATAAACTATTCATGAGAAAAATTCTCACTATTATGAATTATTTGTCATATATGGCATAATGGTTAGGTAGGTTAGTTTTGTCATTAGGGTCCCTCAATTTGTCGTGTTCCCATATAACCCCTTGCAGTCACCTGTCCCCTTCTTTTTCTTCTATACTTGACCAGATACAACTAAGAAGCACCAAGTCCCCTTGGACCAACTCATGACCCCTCCTAAGGCTCTGCCTGGCCTTCCTTCCTGTGTTCAATTCATCTGGTCATGATGTTAATATGATTACATCTGTCTGATAAGATAGATTTGGTGAAGTACTTACATTACAACCGACTTCTCTCATCCAATATGATCACTTTACACACAGAAACATGCACATATTCAAGTACTCAAAGTTACTCCAGAGACCAAAAAGCTTAATATAACATTTCCTACAATGTACTAGATACAGTGTACTTGCTTAAGGCTTAAGTATAATCTAACTCAATCCATTCAGTCAAATAATTATTAAAGCTAGCATTTACTGGGTATTTTCTATGTGGCAGGCACTGAGATATGCATCATCTCATCTAATCCTCACCACAATTTTGTGAGTTAAAGATTTTCATTATCTCTATTTTACAGATGAGGCAATTGAGGCATAGAATATTTAAGCAGCTTGACTGAATTAGTGATTTAAACCAAAAAAAACAACTGTTTGTTGTTTATCCAAACTTTCCAATTTTCAAATGATTCACATAGATTTCTTTAGCTTATAATGCTCTTCATGCAATTGAGTTAAAAATAATTTCTGCTAATGGCACCTTAAAACAGAATCACTAATTTCATTTTAATCATTTAACTCATAATTTGGGTAGTTAAAAGCAAAACAAAAACTATAACAAACTGAAGACTGCAACAGCTATTATCATAATGGTAATGCTTTAAGTGTCTTATATTTTCATATTTATTCCTCTCACTTTTAACTACTATATTTACTTTTTATTTAAACATTGAAATGTGTCAATATAAATCCTTGATATGTGCAATGAACCGGAAGGAGTAATTTAACTTTAAAACATCATAAAAATCATAAGAAAAATAACTATTTTTACATTTTTAGAAACTTTGAAGGACTATTTTACCGAGTGACAGTCAATGCGAGCAGACAAGCAATGCAACATAATTAGACATCTACCAACATAAAGAGCTGTTGGATTTCTCAACCCCACGGGCAACAGAAATGGCAGAGCAGATTTCTGGGAAATTTTACACATTAGTACATAAACAATCTGTCAAGAAATCACACTTTTCAGATGTCTACCTCCTACAGATTTCAAGACATTACAAACTATCACAAATGTGATTTGCAAGGGAGAAGTTTCCTAGCCTCAGTAGAAAGTGATTGTCATCACTGACAAAGTCCAGGAATATCAAGTGAAAAGTAATAAATCCTTTTAAAAATTGATCTGGCAGTGCATTGTGCACCATTACAGCAAAAAAAGAAAAGAAAAAGAAAAACCAAAACAAACAAAAGAAAACCTCAATAAAGCTTTTTTTCTAGAGATTTAATATGTTGCCAGCAAGAGCAGATTTGAGTTATATTGAGTAGGAAACCAGATTTGAAAAAGGACATACAAAAAAAAAAGTACACTGCAAAGCAGCCCTGAAAGTATATTAAAAAAAAAAAAAAAAAAAGCTCTTGGCAACACTTTGTAAAATGGGATGAATCAAAAGCCAATTAAGAGATCAAAATATATGGAGCCAATATTGTAAGAGTAGGGGTGACATATAGGCAGCTTGGAAGCTAATTAGAATGGAGAGGTGATAATTGTATGCACTGGGGGAAGGCAAACTGTAGAGTGTTGAATGGAAATGAGGCAGAGATTGAGAAGGAAAAGATCTCAAACACTTCTGCAGTGTGGTAGTAAATAGTATAAAACAAAAATGTGAGAAATGAGCCCCTTGGTGAGGTGAAGAAAACCTCTTTACTAACCCTGATGTTCATGGTTTAATATGCTCTAAAAGGCCATGGTTCCTTGAAAAAAGAAATTGTGGGTTTACTCTTCACCCCCACTGGAAAGAGGATGCCCTCCAGTCATCTGTGTTCTCCCTCTTTTTCTTTTAGAGTGGGCTGAAGGAGTCTGAAGATTGGGGATTAAAGACCAAGTTCCACTTCAGTTTTTAAACTGTCTCCCTGGGATGGTCTGCATGCCAAGTTTTTCTTGTTTTTGTTTGTTTGTTTTGGCTCTTCCAGTCTCCATGGCTATAGGTTGCTATTTTTTTTTTTTATTAAAGTTTGTCCCAGTCTATCTTGTTTGTCTTATTGCTGTTCATCTTTTTTGTATACTATTAGCCTTTCCCAGAATTTCTACAAAATCTTGTTCCATCTCCCTACCTGATGACAACCTATTTGGTCAAAATGCCTATGGCAAATGGAACAAAACCAAACTTTTCTTTTAATAAAGCTGCTGAAGTGATAACTCCCAGACCATGGCTAAAAAGTACCTTGAAGTTTGGTGAGACCCAGAATTCCTATGTTCTCTTATTCCCAGCCCTCTGAGTGTCTCTGAACACAGAAGTTCTGGGCAGTGAGCTTCCCATGGCCTTTGTCAAAGCAACAATATGCTTACATAAACACCCTTGTAGGTAAATCTCTTCTAAACTGCTTCCACAAATGCTATCTCTTGATAAAGTGATTGGAAGGATAGTTGCTTCAAGGCAAAGATAAGATTGCTTTTGTTTTGTTACTTGTTTGGTTCTTGCCCAGTAAAATAGTGTTCTTTAAGGACATCTGAAAGTGTTATTCAAAGAAAAAATACTAAAGCCAGAGTTTGTAATTTTTTAAATTAATGAAGCGTCAAAATCTACCAAAAAACGTACACAGAGGAAAGAAAGAAAACAGAGTGTATATATATATATATATATATATATATATATATATATATATATATATATATATATGAGAGAGAGAGAGATAAAACACAATGAAATGCTTAGCTTTCTCCAAATAATTAATTCCTTTGGAGAACATACAACTCTTAACCACCCTAGAAAACTTTACAATTCTCTATTCCTCTTAAACATAAGCATTCTTCCCCTCTAGAAAATATTTATTATAATTACTGCCTTAGTATAATATTTTTAAAAAGTGAACACAAATGTAAAATAAAACACAAATCAAAACCATATTGCCAATTTCCACTTCCAGTCAAGATGAAATAACAAGAAATAGATTTACCCTCCCATCTGAAACAACTAGAAAAACAGATGAAAATATAAAATAACCATTTTCAACCTACTGAACATCAGGTAACAAAGGAGAATAACCCATGAAAGACAGGAAATAAAACAGTTGAATTCTATAATTGTCCCAGCACACTACCCCTTGAGAGAATTTCCAATACATGACACAGAGAATGAGAACAAATACAGATCCAGACACACACCTTTAGTTGAGGAGAGAGAGTTGAGAATTCAGAGAAACCAAGAAGGCTAATATTCACAGAGCAGAGTACTGGTGAGTAGAGATCTTTATACAGAGAGAATCATGGAGATCTGTAGAAGTTCCCCTTGGATATTCAGCAGAATAACAATCAGCACATTCACATTAGGAAAGTACCCAAGGCAAGGGTAAGGGCTACCTGAAAGAATTAGAAGGAATAGCACCTAGAGTTCACACAGGGCTGGGGGTATAAATATTTTTAGCTTTGTTGTAGGATATAGTTAAGTTACTTGAAATAAGATTTATCTTTTCAGGTTTCTCTTTAAGATTTATTAGGTGGGACCAGAGTCATGTTTTATCTAGGGCTAATGGCTCTCCCACCACTGAGGTCAGGCTCTTCTGAGAACTCTGTTCAATATATCATGGATTTTCCACTCATTGCACATAACAAGGATTTATAGTGACACATTTCAATGTTATTAAAAGTATATATAGCAGTTAAAAGTAAGAGGAACTAATATAAAGATATAAAACACTTAAAGTTTTACCTTGAAAAATTTCCAGGGTGGTAAGAGTGTCTTTGTTATTCCTGGTGCACCCATAGTTTATGCTAAGGAGATGACTGAAGATAGGGGCTGGACGTGCCATAAAACTAACCATGTGATTAGAGGATTGGAGCTTTGAGCCATGTAATATTGGTCTAACCTGCCAGGAGGAAAGGGGAGTTGCAGGTTGAGTAAAATAGCTAATTGTTCAACTAAACATGCCTACATAATGTAACCCTGCTAAAAGCTATGGACTTCAAAGATTGGGGGGGGAGAATCTCTGCTTGGCAATGCTCTGTGTATTGTCACTCATCATTGTTCCAGGATCCTCCCAAACCTTACCATATGTGTTTCTCTCTTTGGCTGTTTAAATTTGTATCATTTTATAACACTTTCCTGTGCACTCTGAGTTATTCCAGCCAATTACAAAACCTGACAGGGGTAGTGAGAACCTCCGAATTTGTAGTCAGCTGGTCTGAAGTGAGTGTGGCCTGGGGACCCCCAAACTTGCAGCTGGCACCTAAAGTGAAAGCCATCATATGAAAGATGTGCCCATAACCTGTGAAATTTGGCCTGACTCTAGGTAATCTATGTCCTAGAGTGTTCCTGCCTATGAGCCTTCCTGCACTGAACTATTATGTGAAAAAGAGATGCACATTTTAAAAAATTAAGCTGATGAGTTTGGGTGACTTATATGTTATAGCAACTATAGTTACCCTAATTGCATTACAGTTAGCCCCCTCTTTCCTTCAGTTTTTTTTCTCAAAAATTAATCTCCTAGTGAGACTTTCTCCATTCATCCTACCTAAAATTTCACACCCTTCTAATATTTCACACCCCCTTTACTGTTTTATTGTTCCCTTTAACATTTATTATTCAATACTATAGCAGTCCATATATTTATGTATTTATCTTATTTTCTGCCTCCTCTAATAAAATGTAAGCTCCAGGAAGGCAGAGATTTATGTTTCAGTTGTTCACAGCTTTATCTGCTATGTTGAGAGCAGTGCAGCATGTAGTAGATGTTTTCTGAATAAATGTATGAATCAGTAGACAGAATGTATTAGATGGAAAAGCAGAATGCAATTAACGCAACTCATAGAACGTATTAATTGCAATTACCTAAAAGAGATAAAATAAAACTTTAAGTAGACTAGTGAAAATAGGAATTGAAGGAAAATGGTAAATGTTCAAATAATTTAGTGATAGAAACCACAGTGCTTGGAGCCTGTTGGAGAATAAGGTGATGAGGAAGCCATTAATGAAATCTTCATATTCAACAACCAGGGAGACTGAGGAAATTATGAAGTAGTTAGAATTACATCAGGAAATATATCCAGTTTAGATGAGACAATAAACTCAATTTGGGAAAAGGCATTTAAATGACTTCCAAAATCACATAGCCAAACTTTACAGTCAAGAATGTCCAAAGGTTAAAACACAGGAGTTAGAAGTAGAAGAGTTTTGGGGAGGAAATTTCCATATTAAATGGGAATATCACAGGTTTATGCCAATGAGACATATTGTCTCACTCTTTGTAGAATAAAAGCAATTGTTAAACCAAACAGTTTTAATTCAGATTCAAGTTATTTCTCTAATTTATATCTTTTACAGACCCACAAATGAACACTTAAAGAGTATTAGAACGTTACTGAAACTATTATATTAGAAAATCTCAGGCATAGCAATTCATTTATTATAGACCAGCAAGGATATTTACTACCTTCAGCATCTTCAAAACTCTTGAGAATTGAATAGACTGTATCTTTATGGCTGAAAATAAACCTAGAGTACTTCATTACTTCTTCTTATAACAAAGCCCTTTTGCAAACAATCAGGTCATGAGCAGAACTTAAGATGAGGTAGCACATCCAAAGAGGTTAGATGATCAATCATCTTATACATGCATAAAATATTAAACATAATGAACACGTTAGAGAGCTATCGATCTATTCCAGTCCAAGTCACAACAAAATATGATGGTTTCTTAGTGATTGAGAGCATTTATTAGACCCTGGGGTTTATACACTTGAATAAGTAGAAGGTCTTCAATGTATGACTTCCAGTAGAGACCAAGCAGCTGAACTCCTAACTCACCCAAGATCACAGCAAGATCTTTTTATTGAATTAATATAGAAAGGCTGTTCTATAATAGGCCATATATTTACAACTGTCCCTATTTGCAGTGCCAATTTTATAACTTCAAGTTTTATCCCATCCACAAGTCTCCATAATTATGGAATTCCACAATCATGAATTCCAGAAATTAGAAGAAAAGTGTCAGTTTTTATCCAAGATTTTTTTTTTTTACGGTACGCGGGCCTCTCACTGCTGCGGCCTCTCCCGCTGCGGAGCACAGGCTCCGGACACGCAGGCCCAGTGGCCATGGCTCACGGGCCCAGCCGCTCCACGGCATGCGGGATCCTCCCGAACCGGGGCACGAACCTGTGTCCCCTGCATCAGCAGGCGGACTCTCAACCACTGCGCCACCAGGGAAGCCCAAGATTTTTTTATTTTTAACAAACCCCTATACCAGATCTTTTCTGGACATGTCATGATTGGTTCCACTCTGGCATTGTGTTGCAGCAGGTAAGCAATTGCTCATGCCTATGATCTGGTCTCAGATACATATCTGAACTCTGACCACACACATGTGATGCCTAGTAATTGCTACATGTAGATTGCTATGTCTGACAACAACAGATTCTGCACCTTTATAGTTAATTATTTCTGAATGTGTGTGTGATGGGGGAGGGTGTTACAAATGCCTTGGAATTGTTTGAATCTGCATGACCTGGTGGCTCCTTGGTGCACACGAAGAGCTGACTATTGTCACTACCTCCATGTGCCTGTATAAGCAGGTAAAGGAAGCATTGGGGAGCTTCCCACTAAATTGGGTTCTTAACTTGGAGTTTATCCTTTGCAGTCTTCAATGCTGAAGTCAAACATAATGAAGATAACTTCATCCAGGACCTAATTATCATTTTTGTCAATACTTGAACCAAATAAGTCTGGCATATCAGCACCTCTGGTGATTCTTATGCACACAAAAGTGCAAGAACCTTTTTTTAGGTCTTGGTACATTGTTACAGTAATGGACCCCAATGTATTCATACCTCCCTATAAGCATGTCCCTTTGCCATATGACTTTGCCATTTCTTCTTTCAAGAGAGGATTCTATTTCTCTACTTCTTGAATCTAGTCTTGGCTATATGACTTGCTTTGACCAATGTATCAATCACAAATGTGATAAAAACAGAGGGCTTGCGCATTAAAACTTGCCTTCTGTGGCTTCTGGAAGCTCCTTTCCCCATGCAAATAATTCCAGGCTAGACTGTTGGATGAAAAGTAACCACCTTAGAGAGGTTCCAGCCATTCCAGTTGTCCCAACACCCCCAGACATCTCAACTAAGGACCCAGACATAAGAGTGAGGCCATTCTATACCATCCATCCCCAGCCAAGTCAGCCCAGACTAGAAGAACCACACAGCTAAACCACAGATTTTTAAGAAACGATAACTGTTCATTATTTTAAGCCACTATGCTTTGAGGTGGTTTGTTTCAGAATAAAAACAAACTGATCCAAAAGCTTACTTCTTCACCTCCCTCTACCCTAGAGCATAGCCACTCTCTCTCCTCTGTTCTTCCAGAGAAACCACTGTTTTGGTTGTGTATTAAGTTCTACAACTGAACTAATGTTCAACATATCTACAGGAAGGATGATAGTATCCCATTTTATAGACATGAAAACTGAGGTTTAAAGAGCCTATATAATTTGCTTAAGGTCATACAGGTAGTACTAATGGTAGATACAGTATTTAAATCCACTGTAGATTCTGGATACCTTGAGATTCAAGACAATTTTGGGTATTTTTAAGCAAATACTTGGCATAATGCTGGGAATGACATAAGTGCTTAATAAATACTTATTGAATTAATTGACCTTTAATGTTATACTTATCTTCTCAAGCCTTGTTCCTGGCTTGTCTTTGTTCAATTTTTACCTATCTCTTCACCCAAAACAAACAAACAAACTAGAAGCATGAAAATGACATTTTTATGGTCTCAAGTACTCTGAACTCTAGTTTGTTTTAAAATGTTTTTCATAGATCTATGTCATTTTTAGGTTTCTGACTTTGGTTTTATGTTCTTCCCATAGTAGTCACACAGTAATGCATTTGAATGACCTCGTATTTCTGTGGCTTAGGTACCAAGACCTTGATATTTATTAAAAAGGAACATTTCAAGAATAAGATACAGGTAGAAACTGTAACTATTAGTCTCTGTCTTATATAAGAATAAGGCTTACTAAATTTTTTCTGGTCCATTTTTCTAGGTTCATATCAACCAAATCAATTACTTTGAAACCATCCATGTTTTATTGTCATTCCATTTAAATGAATACTGTGGCATTATGCCTGATTTAATACAAGACTGATTTTTTTCTGTACATTCATATTGCTGACAAGCATTATACAGTTAATTCTCAGTGTCTTGTGTGTGTGTGTGTGTGTGTGTGTGTGTGTGTGTGTGTGTGTGTGTGTATTTGGAGGAGAAAGAACACATGACATCACCAATGTGAGAGATGAAGAAACAATGATCTGGAAAGGGTTTTCAGCTTTTCCTGATGGAACATGAGCAGCAAAACAGGACAAAAGTCACAACTCTCTTGAATAAAGTCTTATTTTTCCTCCAGGCAGTTCTGGTCTTGATTTAAGATTGTCAAGATCTTCAAACTTTTTCCCAAGCATTTGGAGTTTTCAGAAATGGATATTGCTCCCAGGCAGTTTTCCCTTCTTTTTAGGAGAATTTTTTTAATGCAGCATTTCTCAATCAATTAAGCTTAAATCACAAAAAATAAAAAAATAAAACATACTCAATGTCCAAAAGTGTTTAAGAATTTTAATCTATCTTTTATCCCATTCCTTAGAATTACTTTTCAAATGGTTTGGATTTAGCCAAACCTAAAATAGTTTTTTGTCGAGTCTTTTCCCCTCCCTTAATTTTTAAACCCATGTGTATTTTGAGGGAAATTTAATACATATGCTTCTAATTCATGTGCACTTAACTCATCAGAATGTTGTTTTGTAAGACCTGTTTGATGTTTAAGAAGTCTTTTTGGAGACTCCCTTTAATAAGTCTTTTCAAGCCTTTATTCTTAGAAGCAGGAAGTCACATTTTGCCAGAAGTAAATGAATTTCAACCACCAAAGGTTCACATTTAGTCTAAAACTGGCAGCCAAGACATTTTGTAACTTGTAAGAATGAGTATTTTACTCATAGGATAAAGTCGTTCAATTTTTAAAGCACCAAACTCAGAAAACATAGGTGTGCTTTCATTCATCTTATTTGAACATATGAAAATTGTCAGTTATGTTTTTGAAAGAACATAATTTTAAGGTAATTTTTCTAAATGCATCTTAAAATTCCTAAATATTAGCTAGAAGATTTTGCTTAAAAATGTGATAAGATTGTTTCCTCAAAATAAAAACACAAAAAGTAGTAGATATTGAGCCAGAAGTAAATGATAATTGAAGGGGGTTGTAAAGTGAGATATGGAGAGATATCATTTATGGAGTAATAGATGACAACAGTTGAGTGTATATAAATACAGCATTACAAGGACTTTGATGCATTTTTATCACAGGTCCGTGTGTCAGAGAATCTGACATATATGAAATATGAGGATTAAAGAAGAACAAAGGGGCTCAAGACAAAATGCTGAGCAAACTGCCATTAATGAATTATGAAGACAAGAAAGACAACAGAGAAATCTCAGTGTTTTAAAAAATTACTACTTGGGCTAAGATAATATCCCATCAGATTTACTTTTTATTTCCTGTTGATGGCTGCAGCTGTTCTTTCTGATTTTCTATTTTAGGCAGCCTCCTGTGTCTGGAGCTGATACCCAGGGCAGAGGGCCTGTCCTGCATCTGGGTGGCCCAAAGAAGGGCTAGTGAGAATCACAAAGGACAAGGAATCACAGTTACCTTGGTTTCTTTATAATCAATTAATAAATAAAACAAATAATGTTCATGATTATAAGCAGAATAATAAACATGACACTTTTTATTTTGCTTTCCGTTGAACAGAACATGTGTGCAACCCAGTGACTTAATGAAGAAGCTGAAATGCTACCTGGCCTGGAAGAATAACTAGAGGTTAAGAAATATTTACTCATAAAAAATGATTCTCGTACTAAAAAGGTTTTTGCCTGACTTGAAGAAAGTTCTTGTTCCCTCTCTCACTGAGAGAGCAGACAGAGAGACATGGCTCTACAGTGAACTGGGGCGGCTTGCTGGGACCAAGCCCATCTAGAATAACCTTCATTGTGACATTTTGGAGGGAAGGCCAACACATCAACAGACATTTGCTTCTTACTCTGTCCCCTACTCAAGAAAGAAGGCTCTCAGTGGAAACCAAAATGTTACTTAATAAACTGTTTGTTTCTCCTCTGCTTTGCATTTTCTCTTTGTGTTTTACATTAGCTCCCTCTGATTGTATCTCATTCTTTTCTTGGGTCCACATTTTTTTTTTCCTTTTCTTCCACTTCAGTCTCCTTACTGTTCCCACTTTGCATTTCCTTCATAGTATTTTTCACAAATCTGTTTCTCTGTACCCTCATCACATTTCATCTGTTCTTTGTCCCCGAGTTCACCTCTGCCCCTGCCTTTGACTGGTCTGGACTGCTTTTTCCTGTGCCTAGGAACACAGAAGCAGCTGCTCCTTTTGTTTTGTTTTGTTTTCCTTTTCCTAACATCCCTTCCATCCCAAGCCTCAGCTCTACACAGTAAATTGGCAATGGCAGTAAGAAAAATCCACATTAACTCTTGCTTAAAAACAGAGAAGAAAGGAAAGATGTATACATCATTAGGAACTGGCTCCATGTAGACGCACAGATGTACTTAACAAACTAGTGGGTCAGTTGTGACATTAACCACTAAGTTCTCAACTGAGGCATCATATCATCACGTCAAGAACTAAGCTTGATGTAGCAGGTCACCTAACCTAGCTTCCTGTCCAATGCAGGAATCAGGCCAGTTGCATGCTGACAGTGGTCATGCCACCTCTGACTGAATACTTCCAACAATGACCTTACTATTTCAGACCTCCTCCTCTATGATTAGAAATCACTTATTTTTAGAGCTTCCTCTTATTGAGCTCAAAACTGCCTCACCAAGACTCCACTTATTGGCCACACCTCTTGAGTACTGGAGTAGAAATCTCTTTACCTTAATAATAGCTCTCTTACCATAGAAGTTTCTAAGTTTTCTCCAGCACAGATATCACTGGCTTTCCCCACCATATCATAAACCCTGTGAGGACAGTTACTGTGTCTCTTTTTCACCTAGATATTCCCAAACCTCAGTAAGGTGCCCAACTTATAGCAGACACTAAATCAGTACCTGCTGAATAAACAAATTAGCCCTTCTTAGAGACAAGACCATTGAACATAGAAAGTTTAAGCAACTAGCTTAAGTTCACCCAGCTGGAAAGTGGGGGAGCAAGATACATATTTATGAGGGGGCTTCCCGGGGCTTCCCTGGTGGCACAGTTGTGAAGTATCCACCTGCCAATGCCGGGTACACGGGTTCAAGCCCTGGTCCGGGAAGATCCCACATGCCGCGGAGCAACTAAGCCCGTGCACTACAACTACTGAGCCTGCACTCTAGAGCCCGTGAGCCACAACTACTGAGCCCAAGTGCAACAACTACTTAAGTCCATGCACCTAGAACCCGTGCTCTGCAACAAGAGAAGCCACCCAAAGAAAAGCCCGCGCACCACAACAAAGAGTAGCCCCCCGCTCACCGCAACTAGAGAAAAGCCTGCACGCAGCAACAAAGACCCAACGCAGCCAAAAATAAAAATAAATAAATTTATTTAAAAAAAATTATGGGGTTTCCCTGGTGGCACAGTGGTTGGGAGTCTGCCTGACGATGTGGGGGACACGGGTTTGTGCCCCGGTCTGAGTGGATCCCACATGCCGTGGAGTGGCTGGACCCGTGGGCCGTGGCCGCTGGGCCTGCGCGTCTGGAGCCTGTGCTCCACGGCTGGAGGGGCCACAACAGTGAGAGGCCAGTGTACCGCAAAAAAAAAAAAAAAAAAAAAAAATTATGTTGCTCTCTCAAAACTGCAGGCCATGCATTTAGCCTCCACAATATTTTTCCAGCAATATTTTTTCATATATTTACAATGGCCAAGAGCTATGTGGATGCTGAAAGAACTGGTGGACAAGAAGAGGCCCGAGTTGGGAGTAATGGCCACAGGAAGCAGACACCTCTCAGGTAAAGACTTCGGCAGAGATGCAGCCAGTTCCACACAGCACACAAAATAATTAGGAGGGAGCAGCCCTCCCTAAGGATCACCAGGGCAGTATTCTCAGAAGCAAGACCCAACCAACCACACCACACCCCATGGGAAAGTGTCCATGGCCAAAGGAGAGCAAGAGACAGGAGCCCTCTCCTAAAGTTATTAGCACGTACAAATTTGTTTCTTTGTCTCCAGGTACCTTCATGAGAAGGAGGAAAAAAGAAAAACCTTTTAGAGAGGCGACAGACACCTCTAGTGGTGAGTTGGAAGTTTGAGTTGATTAAATATTAACCCAATGAGAGTGAGTTAACCTGAAAGATGCTCTTGAGGTTATGTGCTCTCCCATTCTCCTCATATAGGGGATGGGGCTTCCAGAGCAAAACAAGTTCTTTTTATTTTCTTTTGGCACATTTGTGCATTGTTGAAAATTTTCAATCCTTCTGTGAGTTTAATTGACTAGTTATTATATTATATTTCTGTAATCCACAGATATTGTTCAATTCCTTGTCAAATATACATTTTCACTAGAGTGAAGGAATCATTTATATTTTGTATATAGTATACATTTCTATAATATAAAAATATAGAAGAATCATTTGAATGCTTGATCTCTCTCTTTCCCTTTCTTTTTTTTCTTGAAAAGTTCTCTTTCGGGCTTCCGTGGTGGCACAGTGATTAAGAATCTGCTGGCCAAAGCAGGGGACACAGGTTCAAACCCTGATCCAGGAAAATCCCACATGCCACAGAGCAACTAAGTCCATGAGCCCCAACTACGGAGGCTGCACTCTAGAGCCCACGAGCCACAACTACTGAAGCCCGCATGCCTAGAACCCATGCTCCACAGAAAGAGAAGCCACCACAACGAGAAGCCCGTGCACCACATTTAAGAGCAGCCCCCCACTCACTGCAACTAGAGAAAGCCAACGCAGAGCAGTGAAGACCCAACGTGGCCAAAAATAAATAAATAATTAATTAATTTTAAAAAATAAAAGTTCTCTCTTGTGAAAGTCTTATGAATTATGTAATATTAACATCTAGATGTTCATCCCCTGCTACATATCTATTTTTATTTGAATGATGAAGTTTCTGAGACCTTCATTTTCCTGCTCCTGAATATTATAGATTATACTAATTACTCAAAAGTGTTAAAGCCATGCCTTTACTTTTAGTTTCTCAGGCAATTTCTCTTAGCATAAATTTCAAATTCAAATAAGTGCCATGATAATAACATAAAAATACTACAGATATTTTTTCCACATTGTTGGCTATATAGGAAAGTGGGATTATGATCAATTTGCAAATCTTTTCATCTTTATTTCAAAGAAACTGGGAATGAGTCATGATTGCTTGTCACTCATTATGCGGGAAATGTAAGACTCTCCCCTACCCTCTCATCCTCCCCTACCCCTATCACTCCACACCTCAAGAGAAAAAGATATGACAAAAAAGAATCCTCAATATCTCAAAATGGGATACTGATATGGGGAATAGAGTTTTTTAGTGGGAGGACTAAAGGATTATAAGTAGAACTAGAAAGAAAAAATTCTCTTTTTGTGGCCTCTCCCTTTGATGTTCTCCTTCTTTTCTCCCATTTAAATGTCTTTGCTAAAACCGGACCAAAAATACCAGCTGAATGAACACACCATCAACCTTGGGAAGCTAATTAGAGTACCTCTATGTAGGTCTTAGAGAAGAAGCCATTTTCTGTTCTTAGATTCTACTCCTTATGTGACTTTCTTTCCTTCTCCATCTCTGTGGTAACTAACTGGGTGGAACAAGTCCTGGAGGTGTCTCCTTGCATTGAAACACTCATAGCCTGAAGGTATCCAAACTCAGGTCCAGAGAAGGAAACATATGGAGGAGGGAGGTAGGCTGGCTCACCTCTAGGCCTTAAGGGAGATAGGTTCTCTTTCTGACATCCTACATTATGGTAAAGGGTTAAACAATTATTCCATTTCATAGAAGAGGAAGATCATGATCAGTAAGATTTAGAAATTTGCAGAATGAAGTGGTAGAGATTAATCCAGGCAACTTACCAGGGAAAAGAAACAGATAGAGGTTTGAAGCTAAAGACCTGGCTAATAATGTAAAATAATGCTTGCCTATAATGCCATCTGCTATAAAGCCCACGGCAACTAGTGTGGAATTGTCAGTAAAAGATTCAGAGATTTGATCCAGATCACATAACTCATTTTAGAGTTACAACTCACCAAGGTATAATGATAACTTGGGGTCTTGCCAACAAAGGATAAAAGTGCCTCTTCCCTTCATGCCTGTCTGTTGTACCTCAGTTATACACAAACACTGGATACCCAAATGTTTCCAAGATAAGTGGAAGCAACACTCTATTTCTGAATATCCGAGTCTTCTTTTAAATCAAGAGAGGTGTTTAGTGTGTGATTCTTTATCCTCATAGGAGTCTCAGACATTCCTTCAAACATTTTGGACTGTGATTCTTAATTGACCCCATGTAACTTTTTCAAATACATACTGTTTATATACAGTTTACCAAGTTATGAAAGTACCTGAAGTTCTTTTTACTAACACTATAAGTATATTAGGAGATATTTAACTAACTTACACCCACTCTTACAGGCATGAGATGGTATCTCATGGTAGCTTTGATTTGCAATTCTGTGATGACTAGTGATGTTGAAAAATCTTATCATGTGTCTGTATGTCTTCTTTGGAAAAATGTCTATTCAGGTCTTTTGCCTACTTTTAACAGTTTGTTTTTTGATGTTGAGTTGTATGAGTTATTTGTACATCTTCGATATTAGCCACATATTGGAAACATTGTTTTCAAATATCTTCCCCCTTCAGTAGACAACCTTACATTTTGTTGATAGTTTCCTATGCTACACAAAAGCTTTTCAGTTTGATGTAGTCCTATTTGTTTATTTTTGCTTTTGTTTCCTTTGACTGAGGACAGATCCAAAAAATTATTTCTAAGGCTGATGTCAAAGAGTATACTGTCTCTGTTTTCTTCTAGGAGTTTTATAGTTTCAGGCCTTACATTTAAGTCTTTAATCCATTTTGAGCTTATTTTTGTACATGGTGTGGAAAAGCAGTCCAGTTTGATTCTTTTGCACATAGCTGTCCGACTTTCCCAACATCATTTTTTGAAGAAACTGTATTAACTGTATTTCTCTATTGTATATGCTTGCCTCCTTTGTCATAAATTAATTGGCTGTATGTGTGTTGGTTCATTCCTGGACTCTGTATTCTGTTCCATTTATCTATGTATATGTTTTTGTGCCAGTACCATACTGTTTGATGACTTAAGCCTTGTAGTACAGTTAAAAATCAAGGAGTGTGATACCTCCAGCTTTGTTCTTCTTTCTCAAGATTGCTTAGGTTATTCAGGGTCTTTTGTGTTCAAAAAGACAACAAATAAAAACTGTTGTTGAGGATGTGGAGAAAAAGGCCCTCTCATGTTTTATTGGTGGGATTGTAAATTGGTGCAGCCATGATGGAAAACAACATGGAGCTTCCTCAAAAAAAAAAAAAAGGAAGAAAAGAAAAGCTGCTAAGTGATCTAGTAATTTCACTTCTGGATGCTTACCTAAAGAAAATAAAAAACACTAATTTGAAAATATATGGGGAGGAGTGGCCAAGATGGTGGAGTAAGAAATCCCTGAGCCCACCTTCTCCCATAGGCACATCAACTTTCCAACTATTTATAGAGAAACTACCAATGAGAATGACTTGAAGATTAGCAGAAAACAGCTTGTACAACTGAAGATATAAAGAAGGAACCATAAGATGGGTAAGAGCAGCAGAGACACGGTATAGTCAAGACTCACACCTCCAGGTAAGTGATCCACAAATGGGAGGATAATCATAATTTCAGAGGTTCTCCCCAAGAAGCAAGGGGTTCAAGCTTCACATCAGGCTACCCAACCTGGGGATTTTGTACCAGGAAGACAAGCTCCCAGAACATCTGGCCTTTAAATCCAGCAGGACTTGCTTTTAGGAAAGTCAGAGGGGTGTAGGAGACAAACTCTGCTCATAAAGGGTGCACATAAAATCTCACATGTTCCAAGACCCAGGACAGAAGCAGTAATTTGAAAGGAGCATGGCTCAGACACATTTGATATATGCTGATCTTGGAGAGCTTCCTAGAGTGACAGGAGGCAACACAGACTCACCCTGGGAACACAGAAGCTGGTGGAAGATGTTTTGGGGACCTCATTCTACTACAAGGACACTGGTTCTTGTCCTTGTGCAATTTCCAGTTCTCTCTCCAACGTATTAGCCCCAGGACCCACATCCACCCACCAGCTGGTCAGCATTAGTCCTGAGACCTCACCCCAAAGCCAAGCAGGCAGCCTAGCAGGACGTAGCCCTACCCACCAGCAGGCTAGCAGCAGATGTTGGTTCCCATGATTCCTTAAGCCACCCAGGAACGAACCCTGACCACAGCAGATGGAAACCAGCCCAAGGATCCCCTGGGAACAAGCCTCAACCAACAGTGAGTAGATAGCAACTCTGAGTCTCCCACAGGGCCCATAGCCAGCAGTGCTAGGACGCACCCCTGCCCACAAGCAGACCAGCACAGCCATGAGACCTTCAAACCCACCACCCACCTCAGGACGAGGACCCACCCACCAGTGGCTGGCAGCTTCTGCCTTAGGCTGGACTTGGCAATCAACCAGGCCAAGGGCCAGCCAGGCTTACCAGTATATCCACAGTAGTCTGTCCTGCAACAATTGAAGGACCTACTCAGCCCATATAAGGGGCATCCTTTAAACATATAGCCTTGGTGAACAGAGGGGAATGTGTTGCTAGGCCCAGTAGGATGTCACCTACATAAAGCCACTTCCCCAAGATTAGGAAACATAACTGACCTACTTAATACATACAAATAAAAACAGAATCAGGCAAAATGAGATGACAGAGAAATATTTTTGAAATGAAGGAACAAGATAAAAACTGAGAAGAGAGCTGACCAAAGTGGAGATAAACAATATACCCAAATAAAACCCAATGTTAGGGACTTCACTGACAGTCCAGTGGTTAAGACTTCACCTTCCAATGCAGGGGGTGATGGTTCGATCTGTGGTCAGGGAGCTAAGATCCCACATGCCTCGTGACCAAAAAAACCAAAACAGAAAACAGAAGCAATAGTACAACAAATTCAGTAAAGTCTTTAAAAATGGTCCAATCAAAAAAAATCTTTAAAAAAAAATCCCAATGTTAGTAGAATGAAAGGGATGAAAAATACCAGAGCAGAAATAAATGAATTAGAGACTAAATTAAAAAAAAAAGAAAATCAATGAAACTAAGAGCTGATTCTTTGTAAAGATAAACAAGAGAGAGGGTCCAAAACAATAAAATCAGAAATGAAAGACAAGTTACAATTGACAACATATAAACAATAATGATCATAAGAGATTGCTACAAACATACAACAAAAAAAATGGACAAACTAGAAGAAATGGACAAATTCCTAGAAATGTAAATTTCTCAAGACTGAAAGAGGAAGAAATAGAAAATATGAACAGAATAGTTGTTACTAGTAATGAACAGCTCACAAAAAACAAAAGTTCCTTACCAGATGGCTTCACAGGTGAATTCTACCAAACATTTAGAAAAGAGTTAACACCCATCCTTCTCAAACCATTTCAAGAAGTTGAGGAAGAAGGAAAGCTTCCAAACTCATTCTATGAGGCCAGTATCAACCTGATACCAAACCAGACAAAGAAAACACACACACACGCAAATGATAGGACAATATCACAGATGAACAATGATGCAACAATATATAAGCAAACTGAATGCAACAATATATTAAGAGGATCATACCCCATGATAAAGTGGGATTTATCCCAGGATGCAAGGATGGTTCAATATCTGTAAATAAATCAAAGTGACAAAGTGATACACCGTACTAATAAACTGAAGAATAAAAATCATATGATTATCTCAATAGATGCAGAAAAACTTTTGACAAAATTCACATCCGCTTATAATAAACACCATAAACAGTGTGAGTATAGAGCGAACATACCTTAACATAGTAAAGGCCATATATGACAAACCTACAACAAGTATCAATACTCAATGATGAAAAGCTGAAAGCATTTCCTCTAAGATCAGGAAAGACAAGGATGCCCACTCTCACTAGTTTTATTTAACATAGTATCAGAAGTCCTAGCCACAGCAATCAGACAAGAAAAATAAATAAAAGGAATCCAATTTGGAAAGGAAGAAGTAAACCTATTACTGTTTGCAGATGACATGATACCATACATAGCAAATACTAAGGATGCCACCAAAAAACTGTTAGAACTGTTTAATGAATTTAGTAAAGTTGCAGGATACAAAATTAATATACAGAAATCTGTTGCTTTTTATGTACAGAAAATGAACTATCTGCGAGAGAAATTAAGAAAACAATCCTATTTACAATCGCATCAAAATGAATAAAATATCTGGGAATAAATCTAACTAAAAAGGTAAAAGACCTATACTCAGAAATCTATAACACACTCATGAAAGAAATTGAAGATAACAAAAACAGATGGAAAAATATATTATGCTTATGGATTGGAAGAATTAATATTGTTAAAATGACCATACCACCCAACACAATCTGCAAATGCAATGCAATCCCTATCAAAATACCAATGGCATTTTTCACAGACTAGAAAAAGTAGTTTAAAATTTCTATGGAAACACAAAGACTCCAGATAGCCAAAACAACTTGAGAAAGAACAAAGCTGAAGATATCACACTCCCTGATTCAAAACTATATTAAAAAGCGATAGTCATCAAAACAGCATGATAACTGGCACAAAGACAGACACATAGACCAATGGAACAGCATAGAGAGCCCAGATATGAACTTATACTTGTGTGGTCAATTAATCCATGACATAGGAGGCAACAATATACAATGGGGAAGACTGCCATTTCAATAAATGGTGTTGGGGAAACTGGACAGCTACATGCAAAAGAATCAACCCAGACAACACTCTCACACTGTGCACAACAATAAACTCAAAATTGATTAAAGATGTCAATGTAAAGACTTGAAACCATACAACTCCTAGAAGAATCCATAGACATTATGCTTTTTGACATTAGTCTTAGCAGCATTCTTTTGTATGTGTGCTCAGGCAAGGGAAAAAAAGCAAAAATAAACAAATGGGAATATATCAAACAAAAGAAGTTTTGCACAGTGAGGAAAATTATCACCAAAACAAAAAGGCAGCCAACTGAATGGAAGAAGATATTTGCAAGTGATATATCTGATAAAGGTTTAATATCCAAAATATACAAAGAACTCAGATGACTCAACATCAAAATAACAACTCAATTATAATATATAGAGAGGACCTGAAATGACATTTTTCCAATGAAGACATGCAGGAGGCCAACACACATGAAAAAAATGCTGAAAATCACTAATCATCAGGTAAATGAAAATCAAAACCACCATGAGATATTACCTCATACCTGTCAGAACCGCTATTATCAAAAAGACAATAAATAACAAGTGTTGGCTAGGATATGGAGAAAAGGGACCCCTCAAGCACTGTTGTTTGGGAATGTAAATTGGTACAGCCTACTATGGAAAACAGTATGTAGGATCCTCAGAAAATTAAAAATGGAAACACTGTACAATCCAGAAATTCCATTCTTGAGTATTTAAACAAAGAATACGAAAGCACCAATTTGAAAAGATATATGTACCTCTATGTTCATTAAAGCATAATTTATAGCAGCTAAGAAGCAATATAGGTGCCTATTGATAGTTGAATGGATAAAGAAGATGTAATATGTGTGTATGTGTGTGTATGTATATATATATATATATATATATATAAAATGGAATATTACCCTATTACCCAGCCATAAACAAGAATAAAATCTTGCCCTTTGTGACAACATGGATGGATCTGAAGGTTATTACGTTAAGTGAAATAAATCAGACAGAGAAAGATAAATACTGTATGATCTCACTTATATGTGGCATCTACAAACAAAACAAACAAACAAAACAAAATGGAAACAAACTCATAGATATGAAGAATAGGCAGGTGGTTGCCAGAAGGAAGGGGGCTGGGGGGAGGTCAAAATAGTGAGGGGGATTACAGGTACAAACCTCCAGTTATAAAATAAATAAGCTATAGGTATGTAATATACAGCATAAGGAATGTGGTCAATAATACTGTAATAAATTTGTATGGGGACAGGTTGTTACCAGATGTATGGTTGTGATCATTTCATAGTGTATGCAAATGTCAAATCACTATGTAGTACACCTAAAATGAACATAATATTGTAGGTCAACTAATTTCAATAAAAATGCATTTTTAAAATAATAAGTCTGCTTATTATTTTCATTGCTCAAAAAGAGAAGTTCCTCACTTTGTTATCATATCTTCAAGGATCATTATATATCAGTAGATATCAAGGTTATAAAAGTCAAGGATAAATTTGTTATTAACTTTCAGGAAGGGTTCAAGGCTTTCTTCCTTTTTTTTTTTTTTGTGGCTGCGTTGGGTCTTCATTGATGCATTGGGTCTTCGTTGCTGTGCATGGGCTTTCTCTAGTTGTGGTGAGCAGAGGCTACTCTTCACTGAGGTTCACGGGCTTCTCATTGTGGTGGCTTCTCTTGTTGTGGAGCACAGGCTCTAGGCACACGGGTCTCAGTAGTTGCAGCACGTGAGCTCAGTAGTTGTGGTACATGAGCCCTAGAATGCGTGGGCTTCAGTAGTTGTGGTGCATGGGCTCAGTAGTTGTGGCTCACGGGCTTTAGAGTGCAGCCTCAGTAGTTGCGGCACATGGGTTTAGTTGCTCCACAGCATGTGGAATCTTCCCAGAGCGGGGACTGAACCCATGTCCCTTACATTGACAGGTGAATTCTTAACCACTGAGCCACCAGGAAAGTCCCAAGTCTTTCTTCTCGAGTAAAGGGGACTCAAGAAGGGTCCTTTTGGAGACTTTTACTAGACTGGGTGTTTCTGATTTTTGTGGTTATCTCAGGATGAAAAGTTGCTTTTGTTTCCCTTCTGAGTCTCATGTGAGCCTCAAAACTAACTCATGTGGTGGGTGGATGCATGTTATTGTCTCCATGGAATAGATGATAAAGCTGCACTTGGGAGCTTGGAGGAGAATTTCCCATTACCAAACATTGAACACTGACTGCACTGAGATTTGAACATAGAACTTCTGATGAAAATCCCATTATATTTGCATGCCACTACCTCTAACCTGTTGGAGAATGAAAGCATATTGTGTGTGAATCTTCCTTCTTCTACAGTATACACTTTCACCAGATTTTTTAAAGTAATTTTATTATTTAATTTCTAATGTGGTTTTTGAAATGAGCGTTTTCATATTCTTAGGGTAACTGTCACAGTGTTTGATATTCTTATTATCGCATTTGAGTATTTGTCACAAAAAATACTCAGCCAGTTTTTAATTTCCATAACAGTTGGAGGCAGTCATAGTTGATTTAGCAGATAAGGGAGAGTTTTAAAAAAAATAATTAGGGGAGAGAGCAAAAAAGTAGAACAACTGAAAAGAACAGTAAGCAAAAGTTGAGACAAATTTTTTTTTTCTCAAAGCTCCCTCTCTTCTGGTTAAATATTTTTTGACATTCCAGTGCTGTGCTGGAGCCATTCACCACAACCTCCCAAGAGCCAGCTGTTAAATTTTCAGGAATTTCATGAATTGGTAGCTTAAGAATTGACCATGATGAAAGTATTTATCCCATAGATATCAGCAAACACCACAAGTCAGCAATTTTTCCCCTCAGAGCAGGTTTACCAACACACTACTGGTGTTGTCCATATTTAACACTAGAGATGATTTTTAAAGTGATGTTTACATGACAAAAACAATTGAACAAAAACAATAAAGTAAGAATAAATGCTCCTTGTATATTTTATAGTTTACAGGTTCTCATATATTATCTCATTTAATCTTCACAAAAGTTCTGTGAAAGCAGAAGAGAAGGCATTATCTATCATTCCATTTCATAGATGAGGAAACTGAGGCTCCAGATATTAGAGCTGGCAATGATAGTGTTGAAGATAGAATCAAATATTTCTGTGTCTTTGTCCAATATCTTCTCTACTATGATACATTGTCTTAGCCCTGCTCACTGGGTGTGCTTTACTAGGGTAACAGTTTGTGCTTTTGAGAGAATAGGGCAGGTTTCTCCCTGTTTTATGAAGGCATAAGTTTTATGCAGACTTTGCCATACCTGGAAATGGATGGGAATTCTGTTTTCGTTTTTCCACTACAATCTGTGGAATCTCGAATATTTTTCCTGAAAAAAGAATCCACATGACCATGTGCTAACGTGAGATATTTTAGCCCTGGTTTGCCACAACCCTCTGTTTGTTTTCTCTTAAATGTTAATTTCTAATTTGAAAAACCAGCTCAGAGAATAAACATTAAACACTTCAAGACTATTTTAAAATATCTTCTTGGTTTTGTGGTTAATTGGAGCCTGTATATGCTAGATTGATAGCTGTGATGATTTAATCTATTTATTTATACATAGCTTAGAAACAGTACAGAGGTTGTGGATAGGGGGAAGTGAGGTCAGCAAGATGATGGGATAGTCCCAGCCCTCATTCACCCACAGAAACATAGATTTAACAAAAATATAAGTAACACAGTACCTTTAGGAGAAGTCCAGAATCAAGTTAAGAAGTTGCAGTATGTCAGATGAGCACAAATATGAGATCAGCCAACTGAAACAGTGAGAGAAGCAATTTCACTTTACCCACAACAGCCCTTCCCTCAAGCTGACCACCTCAGTTCTGAGAGGGATTGCTACTCCTTTCTGGGGCAGGGGGTGTGGGGCGGGGGTGGAAAAGAGAAGAGAGTCAAGATCTCTAGACTTTCACTGTGCTTTCTGACTGGGTTGATTTCTGCCTCAACTCACACAGAGTGCTTAGAACTGACATGGTCAAGATAGCTGGAATAGCTAGGGGCCTTCTTGTAGCCAGCAAAACTGCAAGTTTTGGGGAAAGCACAAAACTGAGACCTTTCCTGCAGGAAGGAGGGAGGAGTGAAGCATGGCTTCATGTCCTCAGCTTTTCAGTGCACTCTCCCAAGTGGCTGACACTATAGACAGAATGTTTGTGTCCCCCTCAGATTCATATGTTGAAATCATAACCCCCCAAGTATACGGAGGTGGGACTTTTAGGAGGTGATTAGGTCATGAAGGCAGAGCTCTCATATATTAGTGCTTTTATAAAAGAGACCTCATTGAGGTCCCTCACCATTTCCACCAACTGAGAACACAGTGACAAGATGGCTGTCTATGAATCAGGGAGTGGGTTCTCACTAGACACCAAATCTTCTGGCACCTTGACCTTAGACTTCCCAGTCTCCAGACTGTGAGAAATAAATTTTTGTTGTTCAAAAGTCACCAGTCTATTGTATTCTGGTATAACAGGCTGAACTTATTTTATGAGGTCAGAATTACCCTGATACCAGAGTCAGAAAACGACAATACAAGAGAAGAAAACTACAGATCAATATCCCTAATGAGTATAGATGAAAAAGTCTTCAACAAAGTGTTAACAAACTGAATTCAACCACATTAAAAGGATTATATACTCTGACTAAGTGGGATTTATTCCTGGGATATAAGGATGCTTCACATATAAAAATCAATTAATGTGATACACCATATTAATAGAATAAAGAATAGAAATCACACGATCATCTCAATAGATGCAGAAAAATCATTTGATAAAATGCAACACCCTTTCATGATAAAAACTCTCAATAATGTAGGTAAGGGAAGAATTTACCTCAACACAATAAAAGTGATATATAAAGCCCACAGCTAACATCATACTCAATGGTGAAAAACTGAAAACTTTTCCCCTAAGATCAAGAATAAGGCAAGGATGCCAACTCTCACCATTTCTATTCAACTATAACACTGGAGCTTTATTAGTGTGTATATATGCTATATATATTCCAATTATCTTACTAGAAGCTCTAGCAAGTGCAATTAAAAAAGAATAAACAAAACAAAAAATGTCAGACAAATTGTAAAAAAAGAAGTAAAATCATGTTTCCAGATGGCATTATGTTAAGTATAAAAAATCCTAAAGACTCCACAAATTGTTTGAGTTGATAAACAAATTCAGTAAAGTTACAGGACCACAAATCATCATATAAAAATCAATTGCATTTCTGTACACTAATAATAAACTATCCAAAAAGGAAATTAAGAAAACAATGCCAGGGATTCCCTGGTGGCGCAGTGGTTGAGAGTCTGCCTGCCGATGCAGGGGACACGGGTTCGTGCCCCGGTCTGGGAAGATCCCACATGCCGCGGAGCAGCTAGGCCCATGAGCCATGGCCACTGAGCCTGCGCATCCAGAGCCTGTGCTCAGCAACGGGAGAGGTCACAACAGTGAGAGGCCTGCGTACCGCAAAAAAAAAAAAAAAAAAGAAAGAAAACAATCCCGTTTATAATAACACCAAAAAGAATCAAATTCTAGGAAAGAAACTTAATCAAGGAGGTGAAAGACTTGTACACTAAAAACTACAAATGACTGATGAAAGAAATTAAAGAAGACACAAATAAATAAAAATATATCTCATATTCATAGATTGAAAGATTTATATTAAGATGTCCATGCTACGCAAAACTATCTACAGATTCAATGCAATCCCTACCAATGACATTTTTTATAGAAAAAGAAAAAAAAAGCTAGAACTGTGTGGGGAAGATGGCAGAAGAGTAAGATGCGGAGATCACCTTCCTCCCCACAGATACACCAGAAATACATCTACACGTGGAACAACTCCTACAGAACACCTACTGAACACTGGCAGAAGACCTCAGACCTCGCAAAAGGCAATAAACTCCCCCTGTAACTGGATGGGGCAAAAGAAAAATGAATAAACAGAGACAAAAGAATAGGGACGGGACCTACACCAGTGGGAGGGAGCTATGAAGAAGGAAAAGTTTCCACACACTAGGAAGCCTCTTCACGGGCAGAGACTGCGGAGGGGGAAAGGTTCAGAGCCACGGAGGAGAGCACAGCAACATGGGTGTGGAGGGCAAAGCAGAGAGATTCCCGCACAGAGGATCGGTGCCAACCAGCACTCACCAGCCTGAGAGGCTTGTCTGCTCACATGCCGGGGCGGGTGGGGACTGGGAGCTGAGGTTCTGGCTTCGGTCGGAGCACAGGGAGAGGACGGGGGATGGCAGCGTGAACACAGCCTGAAGGGGTTAGTGCACCATGGCTAGCCGGGAGGGAGTCTGGGGAAAAGTCTGGACCTCCCGAAGAGGCAAGAGACATTTTCTCCCCTCTTTGTTTCCTGGTGCGCGAGGAGAGGGCATTAAGAGCACTGCTTAAAGGAGCTCCAGAGACTGGTGTGAGCCGTGGCTAACAGCATGGACCCCAGAGACAGGCATGAGATGCTAAGGCTGCTGCTGCCGCCACCAAGAAACTTCTGTGCAAGCACAGGTCACTATCCAGATGGCCCTTCCGGGGAGCCTGTGCAGACCGCCACTGCCAGGGTCCTGGGATACAGGGACAACTTCCCCAGGAGAACGCATGGCACGCTTCAGGCTGATGCAAGTTTCCACTGGCCTCTGCCTCCGCAGGCTCGCCACGCATCTGCACCCCTCCCACGCCTGGCCTCAGTGAGTCAGAGTGCCCGAAGCAGCTGCTCCTTTAACCCCGTCCTGTCTGAGTGAAGAACAGACGCCCTCCAGCGACCTACATGCAGAGGCTGGGCCAAATCCAAAGCTGAAACCCGGGAGCGGTGTGAACAAAGAAGAGAAAGGGAAATCTCTCCCAGCAGCCTCAGAAGCAGCAGATTAAAGCTCCACAATCAACTTTATGTATGCTGCATCCATGGAATACATGAATAGACAACAAATCATCCCAAACTGAGGAGGTCGACTTTGAGAGCAAGATTCATTATTTTTTCCCCTTTTCCTCTTTTTGTGAGTGTGTATGTGTATGATTCTGTGTGAGATTTTCTCTGTATAGCTTCGTTTTCACCATTTGTCCTAGGGTTCTATCCATCTGGTTGTTTTGTTTTGTTTGTTTGTTTCTTTAAAAAAATTTTTTCTTAATAATTATTTATATTTTAGTAACTTTATTTTATTTTATCCTACTTTATTTTATTTTAAATCCTTTTTCCTTTCTTCCTTCCTTCTTTCCTTCCTTCTTTCTTTCTTTTTTCCTTTCTTTCTTTCTTTCTAATTTTTCTCCCTTTTATTCTGAGCTGTGTGGATGAAAGGCTCTTGTGCTGCAGCCAGGAGGCAGTGTTGTGCCTCTGAGGTGAGAGAGCCAACTTCAGGACACTGTTCCATGAGAGATCTCACAGCACCACATAATATCAAATGGCGAAAATCTCCCAGATATCTCCATCTCAACATCAGCACCCAGCTTCAATCAATGACCAGCAAGATACAGTGCTGGACAACCTATGCCAAACAACCAGCAAGACAGGAACACAACCCCAAGAATTAGCAGAGAGGCTGCCTAAAATCATAATATGTCCACAGACACCCCAAATCACATCACCAGGTGTGGACCTGCCCACCAGAAAGACAAGATCCAGCCTCATCCACCAGAGCACACGCACTAGTCCCCTACACCAGGAAACCTACACAACCCACTGAACCAACTTTAGCCACTGGAGACAGACACCAGAAACAACTGGAACTACGAACCTGGAGCCTGCAAAAAGGAGACCCCAAACACAGTAAGATTAGCAAAATGAGAAGACAGAAAAACACACAGCAGATGAAGGAGCAAGGTAAAAACCCACCAGACCTAAAAAATGAAGAGGAAATATGCTGTCTACCTGAAAAAGAATTCAGAATAATGATAGTAAAGATGATCCAAAATCTTGGAAACAGAATAGATAAAATGCAAGAAACATTTAACAAGGACATAGAAGAACTAAAGATGAAACAAGCAATGATGAATAACACAATATATGAAATTAAAAAGACTCTAGATGGGATGAATAGCAAAATAACTGAGACGGAAGAATGGATAAGTGACCTGGAAGATAAAATACTGGAAATACTACTACAGAGCAGAAAAAAGAATGAAAAGAACTCAGGAAAGTCTCAAAGACCTCTGGGACAACATTAAACGCACCAGCATTCGAATTATAGGGGTTCCAGAAGAAGAAGAGAAAAAGAAAGGGACTGAGAAAATATTTGAAGAGATTATAGTTGAAAACTTCCCTAATACAGGAAAGGAAAGAGTTAATCAAGTCCAGGAAGCAGAGAGCATCCCATACAGGATAAATACAAGGAGAAACACACCAAGACACATATTAATCAAACTGTCAAAAATTAATTACAAAGAAAACATATTAAAAGCAACAAGGGAAAAACAACAAATAACACACAAGGGAATCCCAATAATGTTAACAGCTGATCTTTCAGCAGAAACTCTGCAAGCCAGAAGGGACTGGCAGGACATATTTAAAGTGATGAAGGAGAAAAGCCTACAACCAAGATTACTTGACCCAGCAAGGATCTCATTCAGATTTGATGGAGAAATTAAAACCTTTACAGACAAGCAAAAGCTGAGAGAGTTCAGCACCACCAAACCAGCTTTACAACAACTGCTAAAGGAACTTCACTAGGCAAGAAACACAAGAGAAGGAAAGGACCTAAAATAACAAACCCAAAACAATTAAGAAAATGGGAATAGGAACATACATATTGATAATTACCTTAAATGTAAATGGATTAAATGCTCCCACCAAAAGACACAAACTGGCTGAATGGATATAAAAGCAAGACCCATATATATGCTGTCTACAAGAGACCCACTTCAGACCTAGAGACACATACAGACTGAAAGTAAGGGGATGGAAAAAGATATTCCATGCAATGGAAACCAAAAGAAAGCTGGAGTAGCAATTCTCATATCAGAAAAAATAGACTTTAAAATAAAGACTATTACAAGAGACAAAGAAGGACACTACATAATGATCAAGGGATCGATCCAAGAAGAAGATATAACAATTGTAAATATTTATGCACCCAATATAGGAGCACCTCTATACATAAGGCAAATACTAACAGCCATAAAAGGGGAAATTGACAGTAACACGTTTATAATAGGGAACTTTAACACCCCACTTTCACCAATAGACAGATCATCCAAAATGAAAATAAATAAGGAAACAAAAGCTTTAAATGATACATTAAACAAGATGGACTTAATTGATATTTATAGGACATTCCATCCAAAAACAACAGAATACACATTTTTCTCAAATGCTCATGGAATATTTTCCAGGATAGATCATATCTTGGGTCACAAATCAAGCCTTGGTAAATTTAAGAAAATTGAAATTGTATCAAGTATCTTTTCCGACCACAATGCTACGAGACTAGATATCAATTACAGGAAAAGAGCTGTAAAAAGTACAAGCACATGGAGGCTAAACAATACACTACTTAATAATAGTGATCACTGAAGAAATCAAAGAGGAAATCAAAAAATACCTAGAAAAAATGACAGTGGAGACACGATGACCCAAAACCTATGGGATGCAGCAAAACCAGTTCTAAGAGGGAAGTTTATAGCAATACAACCCTACCTTAAGAGACAGGAAACATCTCAAATAAACAACCGAACCTTGCACCTAAAGCAGTTAGAGAAAGAAGAACAGAAAAGCCCCAAAATTAGCAGAAGGAAAGAAATCATAAAGATCAGACCAGAAATACATGAAAAACAAATGAAGGAAACAATAGCAAAGATCAATAAAACTAAAAGCTGGTTCTTTGAGAAGATAAACAAAATTGATAAACCATTAGACAGACTCATCAAGAAGAAAAGGGAGAAGACTCAAATCAATAGAATTAGAAATGAAAATGGAGAAGTAACAACTGACACTGCAGAAATACAAAAGATCATGAGAGATTACTACAAGCAATGCTATGCCAATAAAATGGACAACCTGGAAGAGATGGAAAAAATCTTAGAAATGCACAATCTGCCAAGACTGAATCAGGAAGAAATAGAAAATATGAACAGACCAATCACAAGCACTGAAATTAAAACTGTGATTAAAAATCTTCAAACAAACAAAAGCCGAGACCAGATGGCTTCACAGGCGAATTCTATCATACATTTAGGGAAGAGCTAACACCTATCCTTCTAAAACTATTCCAAAACATAGCAGAGGGAGGAACACTCCCAAAGTCTTTCTACAAGGCCACCATCACCGTGAAACCAAAACTAGACAAGGATGTCACAAAGAAAGAAAACTACAGGCCAATATCACTGATGAACATAGATGCAAAAGTCCTCAACAAAATACTAGCAAACAGAATCCAACAGCACATTAAAAAGATCATACACCATGATCAAGTAGGGTTTATTCCAGGAATGCAAGAATTCTTCAATATATGCAAATCAATCAACGTGATACACCATATTAACAAATTGAAGGAGAAAAACCAAATGATCATCTCAATAGATGCAGAGAAATCTTTCGACAAAATTCAACACCCATTTATGATAAAAATCCTGCAGGAAGTAGGCAGAGAGGGAACTTTCCTCAACATAATAAAGCCCATATATGACAAACCCACAGCCAACATCGGCCTCAATGGTGAAAAACTGAAAGCATTTCCACTAAGATCAGGAACAAGACAAGGAGGCCCACTCTCACAACTCTTATTCAACATAGTTTTGGAAGTTTTAGCCACAGCAATCAGAGAAGAAAAGGAAACAAAAGGAATCCAAATCGGCAAAGAAGAAGTAAATCTGTCACTGTTTGCAGATGATGTGCTACTATACATAGAGAATCCTAAAGATGCTACCAGAAAACTACTAGAGCTAAACAATAAATTTTGTAAAGTAGGAGGATACAAAATGAATGCACAGAAATCTCTGGAATTCCTATACACTAATTATGAAAATTCTGAAAATGAAATCAACAAATCACTCCTGTTTACCATTGCAACATTAAGAGTAAAATATCTAGGAATAAACCTACATAAGGAGACAAAAGACCTGTATGCAGAAAATTATAAGACACTGATGAAAGAAATAAAAGATGATACAAATAGGGGCAGAGATATACCATGTTTTTGGATTGGAAAAATCAACATTGTGAAAATGACTCTACTACCCAAAGCAATCTACAGATTCGATGCAATCCCTATCAAACTACCACTGGCATTTTTCACAGAACTAGAACAAAAAAAATCACAATTTGTATGGAAACACAAGAGACCCCAAATAGGCAAAACAATCTTGAGAATGAAAAACTGAGCTGGAGGAATCAGGCTCCCTGACTTCAGACTATACTACAAAGCTACAGTAATCAAGACAGTATGGTACTGGCACAAAAACAGAAAGATAGATCAATGGAACAGGATAGAAAGACCAGAGATAAACCCACGCACATCTGGTCACCTTATCTTTGATAAAGGAGGCAGGAATGTACAGTGGAGAAAGAACAGCCTCTTCAATAATTGGTGCTAGGAAAACTGGACAGGTACATGTAACAGTATGAGATTAGATCACTCCCTAACACCATACCAAAAAATAAGCTGAAAATGGATTAAAGACCTAAATGTAAGGCCAGAAACTATCAAACTCTTAGAGGAAAACATAGACAGAACACTCTATGACATAAATCACAGCAAGATCCTTTTTGACTAACCTCCTAGAGAAATGGAAATAAAAACAAAAATAAACAAGTGGGACCTAATGAAACTTCAAAGCTTTTGCACAGCAAAGGAAACCATAAACAAGACCAAAAGAGAACCCTCAGAATGGGAGAAAATATTTGCAAATGAAGCAACTGACAAAGGATTAATCTCCAAAATTTACAAGCAGCTCATGCAGCTCAATAACAAAAGAACAAACAACCCAATCCAAAAGTGGGCAGAAGACCTAAATAGACATTTCTCCAAAGAAGATATAAAGATTGCCAACAAACACATGAAAGAATGCTCAACATCATTAATCATTAGAGAAATGCAAATCAAAACTACAATGAGGTATCACCTCACACCAGTCAGAATGGCCATCATCAAAAAATCTAGAAACAATAAATACTGGAGAGAGTATGGAGAAAAGGAAACATTCTTGCACTGCTGGTGGGAATGTGAATTGGTACAGCCACTATGGAGAACAGTATGGAGGTTCCTTAAAAACTACAAATAGAACTACCATATGACACATCAATCCCACTACTGGGCATATATACTGAGAATACCATAATTCAGAAAGAGTCATGTACCAAAATCTTCAATGCAGCTCTATTTACAATAGCCAGGAGATGGTAACAACCTAAGTGTCCATCATCAAATGAATGAATAAAGAAGATGTGGCACATATATACAATGGAATATTACTCAGCCATAAAAAGAAACAAAATTGAGCTATTTGTAATGAGGTGGATGGACCTAGAGTCTGTCATACAGAGTGAAGTAAGTCAGAAAGAGAAAGACAAATACCATATGCTAACACATATATATGGAATTTAAGGGAAAAAAATGTCATGAAGAACCTAGGGGTAAGACAGGAATAAAGACACAGACCTACTAGAGAATGGACTTGAGTATATGGGGAGAGGGATGGGTAAGCTGTGACAAAGTGAGAGAGTGGCATGGACATATATACACTACCAAACGTAAAATAGATAGCTAGTGGGAAGCAGCTGCATAGCTCGCAGGGAGATCTGCTCGGTGCTTTGTGACTACCTAGAGGGGTAGATAGGGTGGGTGGGAGGGAGGGAGATGCAAGAGGGAAGAGACATTGGAACATATGTATATGTATAACTGATTCACTTTGTTATAAAGCAGAAACTAACACACCATTGTAAAGCAATTATACTCCAAAAAATATGTTAAAAAAATAAAAGATAAAAAGCTAAAGTTATTTGAAATCACAAAATACTCCAAATAGCTAACGCAGGCTTTAGAAAGAAGAAGAAAGTTGGAGGTACCACACTTCCAGATTTGAAACTCTATTACAAAGCTATAGTTTTCAAAACAGTATGGTACTGGCATAAAAACAGACACATAAATGAATGGAACAGAATAGAAAGCACAGAAATAAAGCCATGCATAATGGTCAGCTAATCTTAAACAAGGGTGCCAAGAATACACAACGGGGAAAGGATAGTCTCTTCATTAAAAGGTTGTAAAAACTAAATATCCACATGCACAGGAATGAAATAAAAACCCTTATGTTATGCCATGTATAAAAATCAACTCAAAATTAATTAAAGACTTAAATATAAGACCTGGAACAGCAAAATCCCTAGAAGAAATTGTAGAAGGTAACTCCTTAACATTGGTTTTGACAATGATTTATTGGATATGACACCAAAAGCAAAAGCAACAAAAGCAAAAATAAACAGGTAGGACTACATCAAACTAAAAAGCTTCTGCACAGCAAAAGAAATAATCAGCAGAGTTAAAGGCCACCTACAGAGTGGGAGAAAATATTTACAAACCGTGTATTTGATGGGGGATTAATATCCAAAATATATAAGAAACACATACAATTCAATAGCAAAAAAGCAAATAACCAAATTTAAAAATGGGAAAAGGACATGAATAGATATATTTCCAAAACAGAAATACAAATGGTCAACAGATATCTAAAAGATGATCAACGTCTCTAATCATTACGGAAATGCAAATCAAAACCACAATGAGATATCACCTCACACACTTTTGGATGGCTGTGATTAAAAACACAAAAGATAAAAAATGTTGGCAATGATGTGGAGAAATTTGAACCTTTGCACATTGTGATGGTAATATAAAATGCCATAGTTGCTATGGAAAACAGTATGGCAGTTCCTCAAAAAATTAAAAATAGAAGTACCATAAGATCCAGCAATCCCATTTCTGGGTATATAGCCAAAAGAATTGAGATCATGATTTGGAAGAGATACATGCAATCCATGTTCATTGCAGCATTATTCCCAATAGTCAAGATATGGAAAGAGCCTAAATGTCTATTGACAGTTGAACGGATAACAACTTGGCATATACATACAAGTAATAAAGTTCATCCTTAAAAATGAAGGAAATCCTGCCATATGCAACAACATAGATGAATCTGGGGGAATTCATGTTATGTTATGTGAAATAAGCCAATCACAGAAGGACAAGTACTTCATGATTCCACTTACATGCTGGACCTAAAATAGTTAGACTCAAAAAACGGAAAGTAGAATGGGGGCTGCCAGGGAGCTAGGGGGAGGAGGAAATAGGGAGTTGCTACAATGGGTATAAAGTTTCAGTTATGCAAGATAAATAATTCTAGAGATCTGCTGCGCAACATTGTGCCTATAGTCTACAATACTGTATTGTGCACTTAAAAACTTGTTGAGGGTAAATCTCAAGTTAAGTATCCTTAACATAATAAAAAAATCATAAAATGTTTCTGGGGCTTCCCTGGTGGCACAGTGGTTGAGAGTCTGCCTGCTGATGCAGGGGACACGGATTCGTGCCCCGGTCCAGGAAGATCCCACATGCCACGGAGCTGCTGGGACCGTGAGCCATGACCACTGAGCCTGCACACCCGGAGCCTGTGCTCCGCAGCGGGAGAGGCCGCAGCAGTGAGAGGCCTGTGTACCGCAAAAAAAAAAAGAAAAGTTTCTGGTACTGTGCTACTGAAGCCCTAGCAAACTAAGACAGAGATATAAAAATGTAAACAACACTGTCAGTCAACTTCATCTAATTGACATCTGTGGAACACACCCCCCAACAATAACAGAATACACATTTCTTTTAATTGAAAATAGAATATTTACTAAGATAAATCATATTCTGGGCCATAAAACCAATGACACAGGTAATACAAAGTGTGTTCTCTGACCACAATAGAATTAAACCAGGAATCAATAACAGCAAGTTACTCTTTTTTCTTTTTGATACATAAATTGAATGTGTTTCCATACTTGCATATATTGTGGAATGTGACATTCAGATTATCCTCCCACTGATTTAAAATTATTACAATTAAGAATTTGGAAGAGGACAAGAAAGAGTCTTCCATTTTAACCAGGTAGGTACTGGACAAAAGCCTTTGTAAAGTGCATATGGTTCCAACCAGGAAATTTTGGATTAAATTATAAAAATATCCAAAGGAATGTGCATTCAAATATATTTTATTGCTTTATTTAAAACAACAAAATAGAAACAATGTAAGTATTGATATTAATCATTTTAGTAACAAAAGAAAAATGAAACTGAAAAGGAGAATGTTACTATATTGCTCAGTTACCAGTACTATTATTTAAGTCCATCAGTGACTTACATTGTATTTCAGGAAATTCTACACTAATTTAAAAGCAACCCAAAATGTTGAATGTTAAAATCCCAAAACATCAATTTTTAGAGAAACTATAAAGTCAATAAAGCATTTAATAATCCCTTTAAACCATAATAATAGTAAGAAAGCAACTGCCATTTTATATTTACATAGGAATTCCAATTTACAAAGTGGTTTCTTATGTATTACCTCAACGAAGTATCAACATGTCTATAAAATAAACAGGAGGTGATTATGCTCAGTTTTCAGAGGAAGAAATTAAGGCACAGAAATATTAAGAAAATATAAAATTCTGAGCTAGGAACCAGTTCTTCTAATGCCTAAACTCAACTATGTATGATTTACAATGAACTTTTTTTTTTTCTTTTTTTGTCACACAGTTTGCAGGATCTTAGTTCCCCAACCAGGGACTAAATGAGGGGCATGGCAGTGAAAGTGCCAAGTCCTAATCACTGGACCACCAGGAACTCCCTGCAATGAATATTTTTCTTGAAGTTTCTTGAAGTTTTGAAGAATATTATCTTGAAGTTTTACATATGAAAGTAGATTCATTTATCAACATATTTTAAACCTATAGTAAAAATGTGTCAAATAAAAACATTCTTCCAAATTATATATGGAAAACATATAATCTATGTTGCTTATCATGGTCTCAAAGTAAATGACTTACAAAGCTCAAAAAAAAAAAATCACAGTGTCTGGGAGAGCTCATGTCAAGGAGTACTTCCCAGAAATTCTGCTGCCAGTGTCCTTGTCCCTACAATGAGCCACAGCCAACCCCACCTCTGCAGGAGAGCCTCCAACATTAGCAGAGATTTATGAGATGTATTTAGCTCCTGAGATCATCTCCAGTGAGTATCCAGATAAACCTACAGATACCCAGCTACTCCAGCTGAAGGAGACAGAAGTTGTCTAGCAAGACAGCATATTTCTAACAGAATTCCTCAGGAGCGCTGATCAACACTAGAACACCGAGGACAATCCATCTCAAATTGCAACTTTCAGGATGCTCTCACAGAGAGTTGCTCTGTAAGTTGGTGTGTCCATGGGAGAAGGAAGTTGAGCAGCAGCAAGAAGAACTAGAATCCTGCAGCCTGTGGGATAAAAACCACATTCACAGAAAGACAGACAAGATGAAAAGGCAGAGGGCTAGGTACCAGATGAAGGAAAAAGATAAAACCCCAGAAAAACAACTAAATGAAGTGGAGATAGGCAACCTTCCAGAAAAAAATTGAGAATAATAATAGTGAAGATGATCCAGGACCTCAGAAAAAGAATGGAGGCAAAGATCGAGAAGATGCAAGAAATGTTTAACAAAGACCTAGAAGAATTAAAGAGCAAACAAACAGAGATGAACAATACAATAACTGAAATGAACACTACACTAGAAGGAATCAATAGCAGAATAACTGAGGCAGAAGAACAGATAAGTCACCTGGGAGACAGAATGGTGGAATTCACTGCTGTGGAACAGAATAAAGAAAAAAGAATGAAAAGAAATGAAGACAGCCTAAGAGACCTCTGGGACAACATTAAACACAACAACATTCTCATTATAGGGGTCCCAGAAGGAGAAGAGAGAGAGAAAGGACCAGAGAAAATATTTGTAGAGATTATAGTCGAAAATTTCCCTTAAATGGGAAAGGACACATCAATCCAAGTCCAGGAAGCACAGAGAGTCCCATACAGAATAAACCCAAGGAGCAACATGCCAAGACATATAGTAATAACGATCAAAAATTACATACAAAGAAAAATCACTGAAAGCAGCAAGGGAAAATGGCAAATAACATCCAAGGGAACTCCATAAGGTTAACACCTGATTTCTGACCAGAAACTCTATAAGCCAGAAGGAAGTGGCATTATATACTTAAAGTGATGAAAGGGAAGTACCTACAACCAAGACTACTCTACCCGGCATGGATCTCATTCAGATTCAATGCAAGAATCAAAAGCTTTACAAATAAGCAAAAGCTAAGGGAATTCAGCACAACCAAACCAGCTCTACAACAAGTGCTAAAGGAACTTCTTTAAGTGGGAAACACAAGAGAAGAAAAGGACCTACAAAAACAAACCCAAAATAATTAAGAAAATGGTCATAGGAATATACATATTGATAATTACCTTAAACATGAATTGATTAAATGCTCCAACCAAAAGACACAGGCATGCTGAATGGATACAAAAACAAGACCCATATATATCGTGTCTACAAGAGATCCACTTCAGACCTAGAGACACATACAGACTGAAAGTGAGGGAATGGAAAAAGATATTCCATGCAAATGGAAAATAAAGGAAAGCTGGAGTAGCAATACTCATATCAGATAAAATAGACTTTAAAATAAAGAATGTTATAAGAGACAAGGAAGGACACTATATAATGATCAAGGGATCAATCCAAGAAGAACATATAACAATTATAAATATATGTGCACCCAACAGAGGAGCACCTCAATATAGAAGGCAATTGCTAACAGCTATAAAAGAGGAAATTGACACTAACAAAATAGTGGGGGACTTTAACACCTCACTTACACCAATGGACAGATCATCCAAAATGAAAATAAATAAGGAAAGAGAAGCTGTAAATGACACAACAGACCAGATACATTTAATTGATATTTATAGGACATTCCATTCAAAAACAGCAGATAACACTTTCTTCTCAAGTGCACATGGAACATTCTCCAGGATAGATCACATCTGGGTCAAAAAATCAAGCCTCAGTAAATTTAAGAAAATTGAAATTATATCAAGCATCTTTTCTCACCACAACGCTATGAGGTTAGAAATGAATTACAGGGAACAAAACGTAAAAAACAAACACACATGGAGTCTAAACAATACGTTACTAAATAACCAAGTGATCACTGAAGAAATCAAAGAGGAAATCAAAAAATACCTAGAGACAAATTACAATGAAAACACGATGATCCAAAACCTATAGGATGCAGCAAAAGCAGTTCTAAGACATAAGTTTATAGCTACAAAAACCTACCTCAAGAAACAAGAAAAATCTCAAATAAACAATATAACTTTACACCTAAAAGAACTAGAGAACTAAGAACAAACAAAACCCAAAGTTAGCAGAAGGAAAGAAATCATAAATATCAGAACAGAAATAAAAGAAATAGAAACAAAGAAAACTATAGCAAAGATCAATAAAACTAAAAGCTGGTTCTTTAATAAGATAAACAAAATTGATAAACCATTAGCCAGACTCATCAAGAAAAAGAAAAAGAGGACTCAAATCAATAAAATTAGAAATGAAAAAGGAGAAGTTAAAAAAGACACCAAAGAAATACAAAGCATCCTAAGAGACTGCTATAAGAAACTCTATGCCAAAAAAATGGGCAACCTGGAAGATATGGACACATTCTTAGAAAGGTATAACATTCCAAGACTGAACCAGGAAGAAATAGAAAATATGAACAGACCAATCACAAGTAAAGAAATTGAAACTGTGTTTAAAAAATCTTCCAACAAACAAAAGTCCAGGACCAGATGGCTTCACAGGTGAATTCTATCAAACATTTAGAGAAGAGCTAACACCCATCCTTCTCAAACTCTTCCAAAAAATTGCAGAGGAAGGAACACTCGCAAACTCATTCTATGAGGCCACCATCACCCTGATACCAAAACCAGATAAAGATACTACAAAAAATGAAAATTACAGACAAATATCACTGATGAATATAGATGCAAAAATCCTCAACAAAATACAAGCAAAGAGAATCCAACAACACATTAAAAGGATCACACACCATGATCAAGTGGGATTTATCCCACAGATGCAAGGATTCTTCAATATACGCACATCAATCAGTGTGATACACCATATTAACAAATTGAAAAATAAAAACCGTATGATCATCTCACTGAATGAAGAAAAAGCTTTTGACAAAATTCAACACCTATTTATGATTAAAAGTCTCCAGAAAGTAGCCATAGAGGGAACCTACCTCAACATAGTAAAGGCCATATACGACAAACCCACAGCAAACATCATTCTCAATGGTGAAAAACTGAAAGCATTTCCTCTAAGATCAAGAACAAGACAAGGATGTCCACTCTCATCACTATTATTCATCATAGTTTTGGAAGTCCTAGTCACTGCAATCAGAGAAGAAATAGAAATAACAGGAATACAAATTGGAAAAGAAGAAGTAAAACTGTCACTCTTTGCAGATGACATGATACTATACATAGAAAATCCTAAAGGTGCCTCCAGAAAACTACAAGAGGTAATCAGTGAATTTGGTAATGTTGCAGGATACAAAATTAATGCACAGAAATCTCTTGCATTCCTATACACTAATGGTGAAAAATCTGAAAGACAAATTAAGGAAACACTCCCATTTACCACTGCAACAAAAAGAATAAAATTCTAGGAATAAACTTACGTAGGGAGACAAAAGACCTGTATGCAGAAAACTATAAGACACTGATGAAAGAAATTAAAGGTGATACCAACAGATGGAGAGATATACCATGTTCTTGGATTGTAAGAATCAATAATGTGAAAATGACTGTATTACCCAAAGCAATCTACAGATTCAATGCAATCCCTATCAAATTACCAATGGCATTTTTTATGGAACTAGAACAAAAATCATAAAACTTGTATGGAGACACAAAAGACCCAAATAGAAAAAGCAGTCTTGAGGGAAAATAATGGAGCTGGAGGAATCAGACTCCCTAACTTCAGACTATACTACAAAGCTATAGTAATCAAGGAAATATGGTACTGGCACAAAAACAGAAACATAGATCAATGGAAAAAGATAGAAAGCCCAGAGATAAACCCACACACCTATGGTCAGCTAATCTATGACAAAGGAGGCAAGGATATACAATGGAGAAAAGACAGTCTCTTCAATAAGTGGTAATGGGAAAACTGGACAGCTACATGTAAAAGAATGAAATTAGAACACTCCCTAACACCATACACAAAAATAAACTAAAAATGGATTCAAGACCTGAATGTAAGTCCGGACACTATAAATCTCTTAGAGGAAAACATAGTAAGAACACTCTTTGACATAACTCACAGCAAGATATTTCTTTATCCACCTCCTAGAGTAATGGAAATAAAAACAAAAATAAACAAATGGGACCTAATGAAACATCAAAGCTTTTGCACAGCAAAGGAAACCATAAATAAGACCAAAAGACAAACCTCAGAATGGGAGAAAATATTTGCAAATGAATCAACGGAAAAAGGATTAATCTCCAAAATATATAAAGAGCTCATGCAGCTCAATATTAAAGAAACAAACAACCCAATCAAAAAATGGGCAGAAGACCTAAATAGACATTTCTCCAAAAAAGACATTTAAGCTGCCAAGAAACACATGAAAAGCTGCTCAATATCACTAATTATTAGCAAAATGCAAATCAAAGCTACAATGAGGTATCACCTCACACCAGTTAAAATGGTCATCATCAGAAAACCTACAAACAACAAATGCTGGAGAGGGTGTGGAGAAAAGGGAACCCTTTTGCACTGTTGGTGGGAATGTAAATTGATACAGTCACTATGGAGAACAGTATGAAGGTTCCTTAAAAAACTAAAAATAGAATTACCATATCATCCAGCAATCCCACTACTGGGTATATACCCAGAGAAAACCACAATTCAAAAAGACACACTCCAATGTTCATTGCAGCACTATTTACAATAGCCAGTTCATGGTCACAACCTATATGCCCATTGACAGATGAATGGATAAAGAAGATGTGGAACATATATACAATGGAATATTACTCAGCCATGAAAAGGAATGAAATTGAGTCATTTGTTGAGACATGGATGGATCTAGAGACTGCCATACAGAGTGAAGTAAGTTAGAAAGAGAAAAACAAATATCGTATATTAACACATGTATGTGGAACGTAGAAAAATGGTACAGATGAACCAGTTTGCAGGGCAGAAGTTGAGACACAGATGTAGAGAACAAACTTATGGACACCAAGGGGGGGAAGCCATGGGGGCTGGGGATGGTGGTTTGCTGAATTGGGCAATTGGGATTGACATGTATTCACCGATGTGTATAAAATTGATGACTAATAAGAACCTGCTGTATAAAAAAATAAATTAAATTAAATTCAAAACTTCAAGAAAAAATTAATACTAAACTTTCTTTGGGTCATTTGTATGGAAATATGTTAATATAAATGATTCAGACATTACATGAAATTCCTAAAAATCTTATGTGTTCTGGTATAATGTTACGAGTCATAATTCTAGTTATTACTTTAAAATGTTTATCTCTGAAATAACTAAATTTCCTTGTCAGTTGCATCATTATGAACTTTCATCAATTCTTTAACTGTGGTCATTTTTAAGTCTTTTGTCCTTTACAAACAGTTCTGAGTGTACTCTGATGCTTTTCCAAAAATGTTCCTACAAAAGGGTTTCGTCTTCAAGGAATTCACAGAAAACACTCTGACAAGTACAGTTTTCTGGTAAATGACTATAATGCTGAACTGAATGAATAAATATTTTCAGAACTCTAATGGAAAATTGATGAATTCATAAAAGTGCTAACAAAATATCAAGATAAAAAAGAATTAATTACATGGGACTGAGTGAACTGATGAGGATGATTATAATTTTTGTGGGAAGATGGCAGAAGAGTAAGATGCAGAGATCATCTTCCTCCCCACAGATACATCAGAAATACATCTACAAGTGGAACTGCTCCTATAGACCACCTACTGAATGCTGGCAGAAGACTTCAGACCTCCCAAAAAGCAAGAAACTCCCCATGTACCTGGGTAGGGCAAAAGAAAAAAGAAAAAATAGAGACAAAAGAATAGGATCGTGACCTGCACCAGTGGGAGGGAGCTGTGAAGGAGGAAAGGTTTCCACACACTAGGAAGCCCCTTTGTGGGCAGAGACTGTGGGTGGCGGAGGGGGGAAGCTTCAGAGCCATGTAGGACAGCACAGCAACAGGGGTGCGGAAGGCAAAGCAGAGACATTCCCGCACAGAAGATTGGTGCAGACCAGCACTCACCAGCCTGAGAGGTTTGTCTGCTCACCTGCCGGGGTGGGCGGGGCTGGGATCTGAGGGTCGGGCTTTGGTCGGATCACAGGGAGAGGACTGGCAGCGTGAACACAGCCTGAAGGGGTTAGTGCACCACGGCTAGCCGGGAGGGAATCTGGGAAAAAGTATGGACCTCCCGAAGAGGCAAGAGACATTTTCTTCCCTCTTTGCTTCCTGGTGCGTGAGGAGAGGGGATTAAAAGCGCTGCTTAAAGGAACTCCAGAGATGGGCGTGAGCTGTGGCTAACAGTGAGGACCCCAGAGACGGGAATGAGACACTAAGTCTGCTGCTGCAGCCACCAAGAAGCCTGTGTGCAAGCGCAGGTCACTATCCACACCTCCCCTCTGGGGAGCCTCTGCAGCCCGCCACTGCCAGGGTAATGTGATCCAGGGACAACTTCCCCATGAGAACTCATGGCGCACCTCAGGCTGGTTCAATGTCACGCTGGCCTCTGCCAATGCAGGCTCAACCCACCTCTGTAGCCCTCCCTCACACCCTGCCTGAGTGAGCAGAGCCCCCGAATCAGTGGCTCCTTTAACCCTCTCCTATCTGAACAAACAACAGACGCCCTCAGGCGACCTACACATAGAGGCGGGGCCAAATCCAAAGCTGAACCCCGGGAGCTGTGCAAACAAAGAAGAGAAAGGGAAATTTCTCCCAGCAGCCTTAGGAGCAGCGGGTTAAAGCTCCACAATCAACTTGATGTACCCTGCATCTGTGGAATACCTGAATAGACAATGAATCATCCAAAATTGAGGAGGTGGACTTTGAGAATAAGATACATAATTTTTTCCCCTTTTCCTCTTTTTGTGACTGTGTATGTGTATGCTTCTGTGTGAGATTTTGTCTGTATAGCTTTGCTTTCACCATTTGTGCTAGGGTTGTGTCCATCAGTTTTTGTTTTCTTTTTTTACTTAAAATTTTTTTTTAATAATTAATTTGTATTTTAATAATTTTATTTTTTATCTTACTTTATTTTATTTTATGCTCTTTCTGTCTACTTTTGCTCCCTTTCATTCTAAACCGTGTTGTTGAAAGGCTCTTGGTGCTGCAGCCAGGAGTCAGTGTTGGGACTCTGAGGTGAGAGAGCCAACTTCAGGACACTGGTCCACAAGAGACCTCCCAGCTCCACATAATATCAAATGGCGAAAATCTCTCACAGGTCTCCATCTCAACGCCAAGACTAAGCTTCACTCAATGACCAGCAAGATACAGTGCTGGACACCCTATGCCAAACAACTAGCAAGACAGGAACACAGCCCCATCCATTAGCAGAGAGGCTGCCTAAAATCATAATAAGTCCACAGACACCCCAAATCACATCACCAGGCAGGGACCTGCCCACCAGAAAGACAAGATCCAGCCTCATCCACCAGAGCACACACACTACTCCCCTACACCAGGAAACCTACACAACCCACTGAACCACACTTAGCCACTGCAGACAGACACCAAAAACAACTGGAACTACGAACCTGCAGCCTGCAAAAATAAGACCCCGAACACAGTAAGATTAGCAAAATGAGAAGACAGAAAAACACACAGCAGATGAAGGAGCAAGGTAAAAACCCACCAGACCTAACAAATGAAGAGGAAATAGGGAGTCTACTTGAAAAAGAATTCAGAATAATGATAATAAAGATGATACAAAATCTTGGAAATAGACTAGATAAAATGCAAGAAACATTGAACAAGGACCTAGAAGAACTAAAGGGGAAACAAGCAATGATGAACAACACAATAAATGAAATTAAAAATACCCTAGAATGGATCAGTAGCAGAATACCTGAGGCAGAAGAATGGATAAGTGACCTGGAAGATAAAATAGTGTAATAGCTACTGCAGAGCAAAATAAAGAAAAAAGAATAAAGAGAACAGAGGACAGTCTCAGAGACTGCATTAAATGCAATCAGAGACTGCATTAAATGCACCAACATTCGAATTATAGGGGGCCCAGAAGAAGAAAGCAAAAGAAAGGGACTGAGAAAATATTTGAAGAGATTATAGATGAAAACTTCCCTAACATGGAAAAAGAAATAGTTAATCAAGACAAGGAAGCACAGAGTCCCATACAGGATAAATCCAGGAGAAACATGTCAAGACACATATTAATCAAACTATCAAAAATTAAATACAAAGAAAATACATTAAAAGCAGCAAGGGAAAAACAACAAATAACACACAAGGGAATCCCCATAAGGTTAACAGCTGACCTTTCAGCAGAAACTCTGCAAGCCAGAAGAGACTGGCAGGACATATTTAAAGTAATGAAGGAGAAAAGCCTACAACCAAGATTACTTGACCCAGCAAGGATCTCATTCAGATTTGATGGAGAAATTAAAACCTTTATAGACAAGCAAAAGCTGAGAGAGTTCAGCACCACCAAACCAGCTTTACAACAAATGCTAAAGGAACTTCTCTAGGCAAGAAACACAGAGAAAGAAAAGACCTATGATAAAAAACCCAAAACACTTAAGAAAATGGGAATAGGAACACACATATCGATAACTGCCTTAAATGTAAATGGATTAAATGCTCTCACCAAAAGACACAGACCAGCTGAATGGATACAAAAACAAGACCTATATATATATGCTGTCTAAAAGAGACCCACTTCAGACTAGGGACACATACAAACTGAAAGTGAGGGGACCGAAAAAGATATTCCATGCAAATGGAAATCAAAAGAAAGCTAGAGTAGCAATTCTCTTATCAGACAAAATAGACTTTAAAATAAAGACTATTACAAGAGACAAATAAGGACACTACATAATGATCAAGGGATTGATCCAAGAAGAAGATATAACAATTGTAAATATTTATGCACCCAACATAAGAGCACCTCAATACATAAGGCAAATACTAACAGCCATAAAAGGGGAAATCGACAGTAACACATTCACAGTAGGGGAATTTAACACCCCACTTTCACCAATAGACAGATCATCCAAAATGAAAATTAAATAAGGAAACACAATCTTTAAATGATACATTAAACAAGATGGACTTAATTGATATTTATAGGACATTCCATCCAAAAACAACAGAATACACATTTTTCTCAAATGCTCATGGAATATTTTCCAGGATAGATCATATCTTGGGTCACAAATCAGGCCTTGGTAAATTTAAGAAAATTGAAATTGTATCAAGTATCTTTTCCAACCACAACGCTATGAGACTAGACATCAATTACAGGAGAAGATCTGTAAAAAATACAAACACATGGAGGCTAAACAATACACTACTTAATAATGAAGTGATCACTACAGAAATCAAAGAGGAAATCAAAAAATACCTAGAAACAAATGACAGTGGAGACACGACGACCCAAAACCTATGGGATGCAGCAAAAACAGTTCTAAGAGAGATGTTTATAGCAATACAATCCTACCTTAAGAAACAGGAAACATCTCAAATAAACAACTGAACCTTGCACCTAAAGCAATTAGAAAAAGAAGAACAGAAAAGCCCCAAAGTTAGCAGAAGGAAAGAAATCATAAAGATCAGATCAGAAATACATGAAAAACAAATGAAGGAAACAATAGCAAAGATCAATAAAACTAAAAGCTGGTTCTTTGAGGAGATAAACAAAATTGATAAACCATTAGACAGACACGTCAAGAAAGAAAGGGAGAAGACTCAAATCAATAGAATTAGAAATGAAAATGGAGAAGTAACAACTGACACTGCAGAAATACAAAAGATCATGAGAGATTACTACAAGCAACTCTATGCTAATAAAATGGACAACCATGAAGAAATGGACAAATTCTTAGAAATGCACAACCTGCCAAGATTGAATCAGGAAGAAATAGAAAATATGAACAGACCAATCAGAAGCACTTTAGTTGAAACTGTGATTAAAAATCTTCCAACAAACAAAAGCCCAGGACCAGATGGCTTCACAGGCAAATTATATCAAATATTTAGAGAAGAGCTAACACCTATCTTTCTCAAACTCTTCCAAAATATAGCAGAGGGACGAACACTCCCAAACTCATTCTACAAGGCCACCATCACCCTTACACCAAAACCAGACAAAGATGTCACAAAGAAAGAAAACTACAGGCCAATATCACTGTTGAACATATATGCAAAAATCCTCAACAAAATACTAGCAAACAGAATCCAACAGCACATGAAAAGAATCATACACCATGATCAAGTGGAATACTTGCAAGTAATGCAAGAATTCATAAACATACGCAAATCAATCAACATGATACACCATATTAACAAAATTAAGGAGAAAACCATATGATCATCTCAATAGATGCAGAGAAAGCTTTTGACAAAATTCAACACCCATTTATGATAAAAACCCTGCAGCAAGTAGGCATACAGGGAATTTTCCTCAACACAATAAAGGCCACCTATGACAAACACACAGCCAACATCGGCCTCAATGGTGAAAAACTGAAAGCATTTCCACTGAGATCAGGAACAAGACAAGGTTGCCCACTCTCACCACTCTTATTCAATATAGTTTTGGAAGTTTTAGCCACAGCAATTAGATAAGAAAAGGAAATAAAAGGAATCCAAATTGGAAAAGAAGAAGTAGACCTGTCACTGTTTGCAGATGAACTGATACTATACATAGAGAATCCTAAAGATGCTACCAGAAAACTAGTAGAGCTAATCAATGAATTTGGTAATGTAGCAGGATACAAAATTAAAGCACAGAAATCTCTTGCATTCCTCTATACTACTGATAAAAATCTGAAAGTGAAATCAAGAAAACACTCCCATTTACCATTGCAACAAAAAGAATAATATATCTAGGAATAAACCTACCTAAGGAGAAAAAAGACCTGTATGCAGAAAATTATAAGACACTGATAAAAGAAATTAAAGATGATACAAATAGATGGAGAGATATACCGTGTTCTTGGATCGGAAGAATCTCCATTGTGAAAATGACTCTACTACCCAAAGTAATCTACAGATTCATTGCAATCCCTATCAAACTACCACTGGCATTTTTCACAGAAGTAGAACAAAAAATTTCACAATTTGTATGGAAACACAAAAGACCCCGAATAGCCACAGCAATCTTGAGAATGAAAAATGGAGCTGGAGGAATCAGGCTCCCTGACTTCAGACTATACTACAAAGCTACAGTAATCTAGACAGTATGGTATTGACATAAAATCAGAAATATATATCAATGGAACAGGATAGAAGCCCAGAGATAAACCCATGCACATATGGTCACCTTATGTTTGATAAAGGAGTCAGAAATGTACAGTGGAGAAAGGACAGCCTCTTCAATAATTGGTGCTAGGAAAACTGGACAGGTACGTGTAAATGTATGAGATTAGATCACTCCCTAACACCATACAGAAAAATAAGCTCAAAATGGATTAAAGACCTAAATGTAAGGCCAGAAACTATCAAACTCTTAGAGGAAAACATAGGCAGAACACTCTGACATAAATCACAGCAAGGTCCTTTTTGACCCACCTCCTAGAGAAATGGAAATAAAAACAAAAATAACAAATGGGACCTAATGAAACCTAAAAGCTTTTGCACAGCAAAGGAAAGCATAAATAATACCAAAATACAACCCTCAGAATAGGAGAAAATATTTGCAAATGAAGCAACTGACAAAGGATTAATCTCCAAAATTTACAAGCAGCTCATGCAGCTCAATAACAAAAAAAACTAACAACCCAATCCAAAAGTGTGCAGAATACCTAAATAGACATATCTCCAAAGAAGATATACAGATTGCCAACAAACACATGAAAGAATGCTCAACATCAATAATCATCAGAGAAATGCAAATCAAAACTACAATGAGATATCATCTCACACTGGTCAGAATGGCCATCATCAAAATATCTAGAAACAATAAATGCTGGAAAGGATGTGGAGAAAAGGGAACACTCTTGCACTGCTGGTGGGAATGTGAATTGGAACAGCCACTATGGAGAACAGTATGGAGGTTCCTTAAAAAACTACAAATAGAACTACCATATGACCCAGCAATCCCACTACTGGGCATATACCCTGAGAGAACCATAATTCAAAAGGAGCCCTGTACCAAAATGTTCATTTCAGCTCTATTTAGAATAACCAGGAAATGGAAGCAACCTAAGTGTCCATTATTGGATGAATGCATAAAGAAGATGTGGCACATATATGCAATGGAATATTACTCAGCCATAAAAAGAAACGAAATTGAGTTATTTGTAGTGAGGTGGATGGACCTAGAGTCTTTCATACAGAGTGAAGTAAGTCAGAAAGATAAAGACAAATATGATATGCTAACACATATATATGGAATCTAAGACCAAAAAAAATGTCATGAGGAACCTAGGGGTAAGATGGGAATAAAGACACAGACCTACTAGAGAATGGACTTGAGGATATGGAGAGGGGAAAGAGTAAGCTGTGAAAAAGTGAGAAAGTGGCATGGACATATATACACTACCAAATGTAAATTAGATAACTAGTGGGAAGCAGCCGCATAGAACAGGGAGATCAGCTAGGTGCTTTGTGACCACCTAGAGGGGTGGGATATGGAGGGTGGGAGGGAGGGAGATGCAAGAGGGAAGAGATATGGGAACATATGTATATGTATAATTGATTCACTTAGTTATAAAGCAGAAACTATCACACCATTTTAAAGCAATTATACTCCAATAAAGATGTTAAAAAAAAAATGGTTCTGGGATTTCCCTGGTGGTGCAGTGGTTAAGAGTCCACATTCCAATGCAGGGGACATGGGTTCTAGCCCTGGTCCGGGAAGATCCCACATGCCGCGGAGCACCTAAGACCATGTGCCACAACTACTGATCCCACATGCCACAACTCCTGAAGCCTGCATGACTAGAACCCATGCTCCACAACAAGAGAAGCCACCTCAATGAGAAGCCCGTGCACTACAAGAGTAGCCCCTGCTCGCCGAAACTAGAGAAAGCCCACGGGCAGCAACTGATACCCAATGCAGCGAAAAATTAATTAATTACTTAATTACTTTTAAAAAAATGTTTCTGTGAAAAGTTTTATACATGAACATAGCCCACCAAGTTGTTTACTGGTAGTTAGTATATTCACATTCATGATGTACGTGTTCCAGTTTTTCACCTTTTTTCCTTTTTATTGGGTTATCTGTCTTTTTAGATTGATGAATAGGAGTTGTTATAGATCCTGAACATGAGTCCTTCATTAGACATATACACTGCAAGTAACTTCTCTTATTGCATGGTTTGACAACTTTCTTTTGAAAATCAGGATATTCCTTGTCCTTCTCTTATGGTTATAGGCTTTGTGATCTTGGGACATTCACCTATTTTCTCTTTCAAAGTTTTCTCATCAGTAAAATGACAATTTGATTTCTTGATTTTTAATTTTCTCTTGAGCCTGTATTACATACATCCTTTTGCAAAGATTGAGTAAAGTTCTAGATCAAAATTTTGCTCTTGCCTCGTCCAGCTGGCTCACACTGGACGAGGGAAGAGCAAAGGAGCCACAGGCGGCAGCATCACAGAACATGCCAGCCTGTGCTCCCTCCTCCTGTAAATTTCTAGCCATTTAGGAAGTAACTTTGAGAGTTCTATACTAGAGAAGGAATTCCTGTTAGAGAAAATTTACTTCATTTCCAAGTTCTGCTCCACTGGAGTCTTGCTTCTTAAACATTTTACCGCGTGGCTTTGGCTATTTCCTGCTTGACTTGAAGAAGCAGACTGCTGCCATCTTGTCGCCAAAATAAGCATATACAACAGATTGACACCTGCTTAATATATTATTTTTAAAAGGGCAAAGAAGATCCTGAGCAAAAAGTGAAATTTGAGTGGTGATTGTGGTAGAATATTTGTGTGGAATTGTGCTTACTTAATTTCGCTGGTCTCATGTTGACCTTCTGAGAGTATTATTCATGTTTCTTCATGAAGATACCCAAGGAATCAGTATAAGTTGACAAAAATCATATAGAGCCTGGAGTGAGACAGGACTGGTTTTAAATATTAATTCCTGATCAAGTTATATGACTTCTCTGGGCCATAATTTTCCTGTCTGTCAAATAGAGATACCTTCAATCTTTTGGGTGGTTTTGAAGATTATGGACCCGTACTGCCCAACAGAACAGCCAGTAGCACCCGTGGCTCATCGAAACTGAGATATGCTGTAAGCTGAACTGATGTATTGGATTATAAAGACTTGGTGCAATTGATTTCATGTGGATTACTGTAGAGAACATACTATTTTGTATATCTTGGGTTAAATAAAATACACTACTAAATTTCATCTCAAAAATAATAATAATAATAATTTTTGTGACTTTCTGTTTGAATAAAAAAATGTGATGTAATAAAAAAATCACAAAATCTGGTCAAAATGCAAGACAAATGGCCCATTAATTTTTTTGCATACGTACCTATCTTATTTCTCTTTCATTGTTTAAGTTCCTGGATTCCATTACAGTGCAATCAATGTAATGAATGCAGGAATAAATGAATAAAAGAAAGCACAATTTAATATAGAGTTGTGAGCTTTTAAGCATCTTTTCCGGTACTGAAAAAATAATAAATGAACCTATACTACTTGAGATAAAAATAGAGTGAAAAGAGTTTTCTTCAGACATGACCAGGCAGCCTCGTGGTATCATAGCAGTTACCTCATCATCAGAAGGCAAAAAAAAAAAAAAAAAAGCACACTTATCTAGGCACAGGTTTAGCTTTTTTAGTTTAGTATCCATAAGATGAAATGTTTACAAATAACTTTGATAGCATTCCCTGACTGTTAGGTTTTGTGTCATATGTTGAACACAGGAAGTGCCAGTACCCTAATGAAAACATAGCCTTTGATTTATGAAAATATGAGCAAATTTGCTGATACAATTTCATTCTTTATCATATTTCCTTCCACTGCTATATTTTCTCACTCAAATGTGACAAACAATGCAATTTATTGAACGTCTATGAGCTTTTTACAGTCATACTCTGTAACCTCATTTCAGATTCAAACCATATTAAAAGGTACGTATAGAATCACCAATTTACTTTTGTTATCACAATGTCAGTAAAGAACTGTGACCTAAGAGAGCCATCATAGAGTACCCATTGAGAGACTATGTGGCGTGGAAGCATTCATCTTTTAAATATCAGAAGACATGGTATAGACCTTGACAGCATTATGCTAAGAGAAAAAAGTCAGAGAAAGACAAATACTATATGATCTCATTTATATGAGGAATTTAAAAACAAACTGAAAAACAAAAAAACGTAACTCACAGAAAAAGAGATAAGACTTGTGGTAATCAGAGGCAGAGGATCGAGTGAAGGAGAATTGAAAGAAAGTGGTCAAAATGTTAAAGCTTCCAGTTACAAGATAAATAAGTACTAGGGACTTAATGTACAACATAGTGACTATATGTTGTATGATACATAGGGAAGTTGTTGAGAGTAAATCCTAAGAATTCTCCTCTCAAGGAGATTTTTCTTTTTTCTTTTCTTCTTTGTTTTCCTTGTATTGTATCTATATGAGATGATGAATGTTAGCTGAACCTGATGTGACAAACATTTCACAACAGATGTAAATCAAACCATCATGCTGTATACTTTAAACTTATACAGTGATGCATGTCAATTATTTCTCGTAAAACTTTTAAAAAAATCATTAAAAAGAAAATGTGAATTCTAGCACCTAGAAAAGTATTAATGGGATGAATGAATAAATAAGTAAATGATTTAATTTCTGATCTCATGATTCAATAAGTGAATAATATTTCATCAGTCATCTCAAAACTTCAGACATGAATTATAATAGTCTTACTTTACAGGATTGTGGTAAGTATTCTAAAGAAAATGAAGTACATGAGAGTGCTTTATAGATAATTATATGTTGTATAAATATGGTATCTTATGGAAGATATGGAAATATGGAACATTTGTTTTCATATTAAAATAATAGGATGTTATTTCAACCACTATGGATAAAATTCACAATGTATCCTTTTTCAGATACATTACAGTCCTATTTATTTAACATATGTCCATTTTCCCAAAAAACACAGTACAGTATTAACCATTTGACTATATTTATCAAAAAGAACCAGTTTTGTGTTTCCTAACAATTGGTGTCTAAATTTGCATATTAAGATGAATTTAAATATAAAGTCAGGTCACTAGATATCTAATACATTATACTGGATCATGTGAGTTCTTTTCTTTTTCTTTAGTTCCTTTAATTGGCAGTGATTGATTTATAGTTTGTATGTTTCTGGCATCTGGGAAGTTCTCCTGTGTGCTACTCCATTGAGAGTAAGGCTTCATAAGCTGAAATTTGAATGAAGTTAAAGCAGTGGCTAAAAGATGGAAAACATTATGTCCTTAATTATGTTTCTACACCTGCATTTATGAATTCCATTTTGGGAGAGAGAAGAAGATATGCAGGCAATTAAAGAAGTTGCTGCATGGACCCTATTGGCGATGAGTCACTACAGAGTTCACAGGGGCATAATAGTATTGAAGGAAATCCAAGTGCCTTGAGAGATAGAGCAAAGCACCAAGTACTTAATTACTGGTTGTGGAGGTTAGAGTTAAAACGAATTCATGGCATTAATAAAATCCACATTAATATTGCCACTGATGGACCCATTCCTATGTTTGAAAAACTACATAAAGAAATGAACACAATTTCATTAGTTTTAAAATAGTAATCTTGGTTTCTGCTAAGTACATTATAAAATGGTGTAAAGACTACAGGAGGTTGTATTTCAAAAGTGAGCTTGTTTAATTAGCCTTCATATTTCACCAATATTTTTCTTCGTTCAGTCAGCAAATACTCAAGCAACTTATATGTGCTGAGGACCAACTGTGCTATGATCAGTGTGGTGCTGGTTAACACTTTATCCTAGAAAGAGTTTCTTCATGCAGGCACTTGCTCTACTATTGAAATAACTGAGAAACCAATCTGCCTCTGACTCCTGGCTCCTATTACATGTTCCTAGAATGGATGCCAGCTTGCAGTGTAACACTGAACAAAGGCTGTTTAGCACTAGGCCTGCTAAGTCCCTAGGGCTCTGGTCCACATAGCAATGAATGAATTTCAGGTAAAATAAAAAGAATGTTGGGATTATTTTGTGAAAGAATGATTCTTTCTCTCAGTATTGGTTAAGTACATTTTTGGTAGTGCTTACCAAAACAAGACATGTTGAGAGCAGAGGAAATGACCATCAGCAGTATCCTCTTCCCCATCTGAATTAGACTAAAGACACATGTGAACATGCATATTCTGGACATGGAGCCATCCTATTAAAAATGCATGGAATACAAAGGTTCTACTTTCCACATCTTAAATATTGTCATATAGGACATTGTTATTTTTCTTTCATTACAAAAATTAGTGATAGGAAATACTATAAGACAGATGGTTAGGTCCCACTTTGATGTCATTAAAAGAAAATAACACATATTTTGCTTGCTGCAATAATATGAGAGATAATTTAGTGAAAAGCACATTTACTGAATAAATATTTTCCGTAGAATGTGTTTGGGCGTAAATACTTTCATTGTAATTGAATTTCTCTGCTATTTATGGTGCTTGTATTTTTAAAAACCAACTAGCTTACCTTGGACTAGGTGGCTTTCATTTTTGTTAAAATTGCTATAATGCTTAAGATAACAGTTTTACTGGTTCCAATCATCAGTCACAAATTTCTTCTCAATGCACTTGACCCTTTCCAGGATCTTAAGAAATTATACCTCATGTTTCTTTTAATGACCATCACTCTCAAATTTGCAAAAACTCATATATGTGGTTATTTTTGAATTAACTCTTAATTAAAATTTATGGTTTCATTGGTTTATGTTTAAGGAAAGGTTAAAATATTCACAATTATTTATAACACTTTAGATCATTGTAAACTGGACAATTATTAGTTGGACTAAACTGGACTTATTAGTGGAGAATTTCTCTTGGAGTTCCTGTTACTATCAGACTGTGACCATGTTGGCTAAATTGGTATCTCTTTCTTTCCCAGTGCACATTCTGGTTGCTTTTGCTTTTGTTTTTAGAACTTACTTCATAAGTTGGTGATAAGAATTAAATGAAATAATCCATATCCAATGCTTAGCAAAGTGCCTGACACATTGTAAACTCTCAATAAATGCTATTTTAACACACACACACACACACACACACACACATAATATGGTGATGCTGTTTGGCTTCATATAGACAAGGCCCTCCCAAAGGGATTATAGGAGGCTGTGAATTGTTTACCAGGCAAAGCACACTGACATCAGTTCTTTACTTTTCAGTTCTTCCTGACCCATCAATCAAATATTTGTTGACTCCCTACAATGTGTACAGAACTTAGAAAGATACCAAGTGGTATAAAATAATTTGTTTCTGGGTGCTTAGAAAGATACCAAGTGGTATAAAATAATTTGTTTCTTTCAAGAAGTTACATCCTAACCACAGAAACTATGTCACTGAAGAAAAAGTATTACTTCAGACCAATTTCAATTACTTTCTATTTCTTAAATCCTCAATTATAAGAACTGAAGCCCTATGTTCTCAATCATCACCAAAGAATTTAATCACAGCTCCCAAATTCTGAAAACTTTCATCTATTGATTCTGATTTCAAAAACCTTTGGAGAGGAGTCAAGATGGTGGAGTAGTAGGAGGACATGAAGTTCATCTCTCCCCATAAATGCATCAAGAATACATTTACAAATAAAACAATTCTCACAGAGTACCGGCTGAACATGAGCAGAGGATCTTGGACACCTAAAAGGACAAGAAAGATTCCCACATAACCAGAAAGGACCAAAAAGAAGAAGGGAAAAGGAAGAGGAGAGGAAGTGGGACAGGACCTGTGCCTCTGGTGGGGAGCTGAGGGAGAGGAGAGGTTCTTGCACCTGGGGAAACCCCCTCACAGGCAGCGATATCAGTTGGGACAGAAGGGAAACTTCAGGGGCTATTGAAGGAGAGTGCAGCAGCCAGTCTGTGGCAGACAGGACAAAGTGAGACCTACACAGATGGTCCGAGCCACAGTCCTGCCTGCCCCAACCTGAGATGTGTGCCCTCCAGTGCAGACAGGGGCTTTTGAAGACCAAACCCAAGCAGAGGAACACTGTTAGCTGCGAGGACACAGCCTGAAGGGACGGGAGTGAGGAAATCTGCAACTGGGAATGCTTTTGGAGGAAACTTGGACCGCCATAGAAACAAAGAAGCATTGTTGAGTGATGTGCGGGGGCGGGTGGGTACCATTGCAGCCTCTCTTCCCACACACTGACCCCTGCCTCCCTGCACATTAGGAAGAGCTCTCACCTGGGTGGGTGCTCCCATGACACTGGTGCCTGCCACCTCCTCTTCCATGCCTTATCTCCTCCATGGCAGGTGCTCTCACAGCCCCAGCCACTGCTGACTCCACTCTCCCTTCTTAATGGGGCAGACTCGTGTGCTCTGGGGCAGCCTCAGGAACAGACCCCCTGTGGGTGTCCCACACACAGAGGTGGAGCTGAAATTGAGCCTCAGGGGCCATGCAACTAAGGAAGAAAAGATGAAGTCTCTCCTCGCAGCTGGGCAAACTGTAAATTGACACCCCCATGACTGGCTTTATACACTCAGCACCTACATAACATCTTAACAAACAACGAGTGCTCTCATAGCCAAAATGGGTCTACCTTTAGCAGCTGTAGACTTTGTGGGCATGTACCTGTGGGGATTGGGTCAGGCCAGAGTCTGAGCTGTCCCCACAGCACCCACAGTGGGTTCATTTCCATGATTACTGCAATGCTAGGACCTGATTTCAGTGGATCTATGCTGATGGCCTGTTGAAAACATCTCCTGAGAGACACCAGGGACAATTGCCAGGATAACCACAGTTATGGTGGGGCTGAGAGCAGTGACAAAAACAGTGTAATTTGAGAGCTCACACAATGGTTGAAAGGTGACACAACAGAGCATACCCACAGGTGAACACCTCCAAAGGAGGAATACTCAGTGGCTTCTCTCCCAATGGGAGTGCTCCAATCCAGCCTACCTCATATTGCAGATCAGAAACACAACTAAGAAACAGAGGTGGGGGACTCTCCTCCAACAGTGAGGGAGCAGACCCCAATCATGACAGGGCAGTCACAACCACAGAGCAAAGTGGAGGCTCTGCTCAATATCCAGAGTAGGCTCTGGTCACCACAACATCAGTCACACCTACTATCAAGGAGATAATGGCCAGTATACACTGAGGAGAATGTTGACAGACATCTATACTAAAAACACTCCTTACACCAAAACATATTAAACCCACTCAGGCTACACAGGGAAGTTCCCACATAAAAATAGCCCTCCAAAAGAATCTAAGTGTCTGGTATCAGGAAGAACCTCCAGAGCATTTAGCCTTGAAGGCCAGTGGGGCTTGAGTGTAGGAGGTCCACAGGACTGTGGGAAACAGAGACTCCACTGTGGGGGCAAGACACTGATAGCAGACACCCCAGGAAATATTGAGTGGAGTGAGCTCTCCTGGAGGTCCCCATTTAAACACCAAGACCTGGCACTACCCAAAAGCCTGTAGACTCCAGTGTTGGCAAGCCTCAGACCAAACAACCAACAGGACAGGAACACAGCCCAACCCATCAGAAGACAGGCTGCCTAAAGTTTTACTGAGCTCAGCCACCTCAAAACACATCCCTTGACATGGCCCTGCCCATATCAAGGCTGAGGCCCTGTCCCTGCTAGGGATAAGATGCAGTTCCACCCACCAGAGGGCAGGCACCAGTCCCTCTCACCAGGAAGCCTGCACAATGCCCTGGATCAATCTCACACAATGGGGGCAGACACCAGAAGCAAGAGGAATTACAATCCAGCAGCCTGTGGAAATGAGACCTCAAACACAGAAAGCTGGACAAAATGAGATGACAGAGAAATATGTTGCAGATGAAGAAACAAGATAAAAACCCATAAGAAGAACTAAATGAAGGGGAGAGAGGCAATCTCCTTGAAAAAGAATTCAGAGTAATGTTAGGAGAGATGATCAAAAATCTCAGAAAAAGAATGGAGGCACAGATAAAGAAGATACAAGAAGTGTTTAACAAGGAGCTAGAAGATTTAAGAACAGAGATGGATGATACAATAACTGAAAAAAATACACTAGAAGAAATCAATAGAATAACTGAGGCAAAAGAACAAATAAGTGAGCTGGAACACAAAGTGGTGGAAATCACTGCCACAGAACAGAATAAAGAAAAAAAAATGAAAAGAAATGAAGAAAGTCTCATAGACATCTGGGACAACATTAAAAGTAACAACATTCACATTATAAGGGTCCCAGAAGGAGAAGAGAAAGAGAAAGGGCCTGAGAAAATATTTGAAGGTATTATGGATGAAAACTCTCCTAACATGAGAAAGGAAACACTCACTCAAGTCAAGGAAGCACAGAGAGTCCCATACAGGATAATTCCAGGGAGGAACACACTAAGACACAAATTCGCCAACTGACAAAATTAAAGACAAATAAAAAAATTAAAAACAATGAGGGAAAAGCAACAAATAACATACAAAGGAATCCCCATGAGGTTATCAGCTGATTTTTCATCAGAAACGTTGCAGGCCAGAAGGGAATGGCAGGACATATTTAAAGTGATGAAAGAGAAAAAACGTAAAACAAAGATTACTCTACCCAGCAAGGCTCTCATTCAGATTTGACAGAGAAATCAAAAGCTTTACAGACAAACAAAAGCTAAGAAAATTCCTGCATCACCAAAACAGCTTTACAACGAATACTAAAGGAACTTCTCTAGGCAGGAAAGAAACCAACAAATTAAAACAACCTTGTACATATATGGACTGCTATATCAACCTCATGGGAACAGCAAACACAAAAACTACAACAGATACACACACAATAGAGAAAAAATAACCCAAACACAACACTAAAGATGGTTATCAAACTGCAAGACAACAAAAGACAAAGGGAAGATAAAAGACCTACTAAACCAAACCCAAAACAATTAAGAAAATGGCAATAGGAACGTACATATCAATAAGTACCTTAAATGTAAATGGATTAATGCTCCAACCAAAAGACATAAACTGGCTGAATGGATACAAAAACAAGAGCCATATATATGCTGTCTACAAGAGACCCTCTTCAGACCTAGGGACACATACACACTGAAAATGAGGAGATGAAAAAAGATATTTCATCAAATGGAAATCAAAAGAAAGCTAAAGTAGCAATACTCATATCAGACAAAATAGTAACAAAATACTGTTACAAGGGACAAAGAAGGACACTACATAATGATCAAGGGATCAATCCAAGAAGAAGATATAACAATCTTAAATATATATGTACTGAACATAGGAGCATCTCAATACATAAGGCAAAAGCTAACAGTCATAAAAATGGAAATCAACTGTAACACAATAATAGTGGTGGATTTTAACACCTGATTCACAGCAATGGACAGATCATGCAGACAGAAAGTCAATAAGGAAACACAAGTCTTAAATGACACATTAGACCAGATAGACTTAATTGATATCTATAGGACATTCTATCCTAAAGCAGCAGAATACACTTTTTTCTTAAGTGCACATGGACTATTCTCCAGGATACAGCACACCTTTGGCCACAAATCAAGCTTTGAAAAATTTAAGAAAACTTATGTCATACCAAGTATGTTTTCCAACCACAACACTATGAGATTAAAAATCAATTACAGGAAAAACTGTAAAAAACACAAACACATGGAAGCTAAACAATATTTTACTAAATAACCAATGGATCACTGAAGAAATCAAAGAGGAAATCAAAAAATACCTAGAAACATGGGCTTCTCTGGTGACACAGTGGTTGAGAGTCTGCCTGCCAATGCATGGGATGCGGGTTCGTGCCCTGGTCCGGGAAGATCCCACATGCCGCGGAGTGGCTGGGACCGTGACCCATGGCCACTGAGCCTGTGCGTCTGGAGCCTGAGCTCCGCAACGGGAGAGGCCACAACAGTGAGAGGCCCATGTACCGCAAAAAAACCCCCAAAAAACCTAGAAACAAATGACAATGAAAACACGATGATCCAAAACCTATGGGATGCAGCAAAAGTAGTTCTAAGAGGGAAGTTTATAGCAATACAATCTTACCTCAGGAAACAAGAAAAATCACAAATAGACAAACTAACCTTACATGTAAAGCAGCTAGAAAAAGAAGAACAAACAAAACTCAGAGTTAGTAGAAGGAAATAAATTATAAAGATCAGAGCAGAAATAAATGAAATAGAAACAAAGAAAACAATAGCAAATATCAATGAAACTAAAAGCTGGTTCTTTGAGAAGATAAACAAAATTGTTAAGCCCTTAGCCAGACTCATCAAGAAAAAAGGGAGAGTACTCAAATCAATAAAATTAGAAATGAAAAAGAGAAGTTACAATGGACACCACAGAAATACAAAGGATCATAAGAGATTACTACAAGTAACTATATAAAAATAAAATGGACAACCTTGAAGAACTCAACAAATTCTTAGAAAGGTATGTCCTCCCAAGACGTAACCAGGGAAAAACAGAAAATATGAACAGACCAATCACAAGTACTGAAATTGAACTGTGGTTGATAAACTTCCAATAACCAAAAGTCCAGAACCAGATGGCTTCACAGGCAAATTCTATCAAACATTTAGAGAAGAGTTACTACCTACCATTCCCAAACTATTCCAACAAATTGCAGAAGATCCAACTCTCCCAAGCTCATTCTATGAGGCCACCACCACCCTGATATCAAAACTAGACAAAGACAGCACACAAAATAGAAAACTATAGGTCAATATCACTGATGAACATAAACCCAAAAATCCTGGACAAAATGCTAGCAAATTGAATCCAACAACACATTTAAAAGATCATACACTATGATCAAGTGGAATTTATCCCAAGAATGCAAGGATTCTTCATCAATTCATCTTCATTCAATCAAAGTGATACACCAAGTTAAGAAACTGAAGAATAAGAAGAATATGATCATCTCAGTAGATGCAGACACAGCTTTTGACAAAATTTGACACCTATTTATGATAAAAACTCTCCAAATAATGGGCATAGAAGGAACATACCTCAACATAATAAAGACCATATATGACAAACCCACAGGAAACATCATTATCAACAATTAAAAATTGAAAGATTTCCTCTAAGATCAGGAACAAGACCAGGATGTCCACTCTTGCCTCTTTTATTCAACATACATGTGGAAGCCCTAGCCACAGCAATCAGAGAAGAAAAGGAAATAAAAGGAATCCAAATTGGAAAAGAAGAAGTAAAGCTGTCACTGTTTTCAGATGACATGATATTCTACATAGAGTATCCTAAAGATGTTACCAGAAAACTACTAGAGCTAATCAATGAATTTGGTAAAGTAGCAGGATACAAAATTAATGCAGAGAAATCTCTTGCATTCCTATTCACTAATGATGAAAATCTGAAATAGATATTAAGGAAACACTCCCATTTACCATTGCAACAAAAAGAATAAAATACCTAGGAATAAACCTACTTAAGGAGGCAAAAGACCTGTATGCAGAAAACTGTAAGATACTGATGAGAGAAATCAAAGATGACACAAACAGATGGAGATATATACCATGTTCTTCTGTTGGAAGAATCAATAATGCAAAAATGACTATACTACCCAAATTAATCTACAAATTCAGTGCAATCCCTATCAAATTACTGACAATATTTTTCACAGAATTAGAACAAAAATTTTGCAGTTTGTATTGAAACACAAAAGATCACAAATAGCCCAAGCAATCCTGTGAAATAAAAACAGAGCTGGAGGAATCAGGCTCCCTGACTTCAGACTACACTACAAAGCTACAGTCATGGTACTGGAACAAAAACACAAATATAGATAAATGTAACAGGATAGAAAGCCCAGAGATAAACCCATGCACCTATGGTCATCTAATCTATGACAAAGAGGCAAGAATTTACAATGGAGAAAAGACAGTCTCTTCAAATAAGTAGTGCTGTGAAAATTAGACAGCTACATGTAAAGGAATGAAATTAGAACATTCTCTAACACCATACACAAAAATAAACACAAAATGTATTAAAGACCTAAATGTAAGACTGGATACTTTAGAACTCTTAAAGAAAAACATAGGCAGAACACTCTCTGACATAAATCACAGCAAGATCTTTTTTGATCCACCTCCTAGAGTAATGAAAATAAAACAAAAATAAACAAATGGAACCTAATTAAACTTAAAAGTTTTTTCACAGCAAAGGAAACCACAAACTAAACAAAAAGACAACCTATATGTAGTAGGAGAAAATATTTGCAAATGTAGCAACTGACCAGGAATTAAGCTCCAAAATATATATATTATTTATTCGTATATATTAAGCTCCAATATATATTTTCTCATCATAAGTCTTATATCTTTTAGGCAATTTAGAAGAAACATTTCATGAAGCGTGTGGAGAAAACAGAATCCTCTACACTGTTGGTGGGAATGTAAATTGGTACAGCCACTTTGGAGAAGAGTATGGAGGTTCCTTAGAAAACTAAAAATAGAGCTATCATATGTTCTAGCAATCTCACTCCTGGGCATATATCCAGAGTAAGCTATAATTCAAACAGACACGTGCACCCCAATGTTCATTGCAGAACTATTTACAATAGGCAGGACAGGGAAGCAACCTAAATGCCCATCTATGGATGAATGGATAAAGATGTGGTAGTTATATATAATAGAATATTACTCAACCATAAAAAGAAGAATGAAATAATGTCATTTGCAGAAACATGGATGGACCTAGAGATTACCATAAGTGAAGTATGTCAGACAGAGAAACAAATATCATATGATATCGCCTATGTGTGGAATCTAGAAAAAAAGAAAAAAAGGTACGAATGAACTCATTTACAAAACAGAAATAGAGTCACAGGTGTAGAAAACAAATTTATGGTTTAAGGGGGGAAAGTGGTGGGAGGGATAAACTGGGAGATTGGGACTGACTCGTATTCACACTACTGTATACAAAGTAGATAACTAATAAGGGCCTACTGTATAGCACAGGGAACTCTACTTAATACTCTGTAATAACCTATAAGGGAAAATAATCTAAAAAAGAGTGGACATATGTATATGTATAACTGATTCACTTTGCTGTACGTCAGACAATAACACAACATTGTAAATCAACTATACTCCAATGAAAATTCATTTTAAAAAATTAAAAAAACACAACAAACAAAAACCTTACTGAATGTTTTCCCTATTAAATAGTGATCAAGTTTCAGAACTCCTCAGTTCCTTATTGTGTTATCATCATATGGAGGAGATAGTGAACTAAACTTGGGAAATCTTGAATCAGTTGTTGCCAGAGCCACTATCCAGCTCTGTGGCCGTGAATAATGTATTTCACTTTTCTGAACCTCAGTTCTTACTTTTTAAATTCAAAAGACCACACATACACACAAACACACACACTCACACAGAGACACTCAGCTCTTTAGCAGCTGTAGCAGGTGATGGCAACTTTGCTGCTTAGGATGGAATGATGCTCCATGACAAATTTATCTCCATCTTTATTATATGGTCCCCAACCTTCTTGATTTCTCAGCAGCATATACCCAAAGACTATCCTTCTATGTTAAACATAATCTACAGGGGCTTCCCTGGTGGTACAGTGGTTAAGAATCCACCTGCTAATGCAGGGGACACAGGTTCCAGCCCTGGTCTAGGAAGATCCCATATGCCATGGATCAACTAAGCCTGTGTGCCACAACGACTGAACCTGTGCTCTAGAGCCTGTGAGCCACAACTACTTAAGCCCATGCACATAGAGCCCATGCTCCACAACAAGAGAAGCCACCACAACGAGAAGCCTACACACCACAATGAAGAGCAGCTCCCACTCTCTGTAACTAAAGAAAGCCCATGCACAGTAATGAGAACCCAATGCAGCAATAAATAAATAAATTTATATAAAACATTATCTACAGAAATTATACTTGGAGATTTCTTGGCTATGTTGGAAAAACCATGAGTTGTTTTTTTTGTTATTGTTTAATTGAAGCAGACAGTAGGTAGAGTATGGTTAGTGCTTCAGTAGATGCACATATTTTCTATTTTCACCATTGGAGACTTCCTATGTTTGGGGAAATTGAAACAAATAAATATAAATATATCCTATAAATGTTTAAGTGAAAATATGAGTGCATCATTCTTAAAAGTTTTCTATACAACTGTATAAATATTAGAAGCTATTTTCCTGAAGAATATAAACATATGGAAAACTAGCAATCTTTAAAGGTCTTGATGAAGAACTAATAAATTTTTTCTCCATGAGTGCCTTGAAAAGATTATTTGGATCACAAAATAGTAAAAGTTTCATCTCCCACTGTCTTACATTAATTAAATGCAAAGATAATTATACAATATGATCTCAAGAAAAACCAGTCAGCTACTTTTATTCATGCATACATTTCTCTAGAAAACTTTAGTCAAATTTTTCAATTAATTTTTACTGTATTGGTTGCCTTTGGATCTAAATTTTAAAAAGTTTTAAGAAGGGAGCATTGCTACCTGGGCTCTTTGGTAGGGCCAATGACAGAAACCGGGAGGGCTCACACCAAGGAGCACTCCCAGAACTTCCGTCGCCAGTGTCCTCATCCCCACGTTGAGCCACAGCCAACCCCCACCTCTACAGGTGACCCTCCAACACTAGTAGTGTTTTAGAAAGTATGTATTTATCCTCAAAATAATTTTTAAGAAATTGAAAAGAAAACCCGTATGGATGAAAGGCTTTTGTTGCTGCAGCCAGGAGTCAGTGCTGTGCCTCTGAGGTGGGAGAGCCAACTTCAGGACACTGGTCAACAAGAGACCTCCCAGCTCCACAAAATATCAAATGGCAAAAATCTCCCAGAGATCTCCATCTCAACACCAGCACCCAGCTTCAATCAACGACCAGCAAGGTACAGTGCTAGACACCCTATGACAAACAACTAACAAGACAGGAACACAACCCCAACCATTAGCAGAGAGGCTGCCTAAAATCATAATAAGGCCACAGACACCCCAAAACACACCACCAGATGTGGACCTCCTCAGCAGAAAGACAAGATCCAGCCTCATCCACCACAACACAGGCACTAGTCCCCTCCACCAGGAAACCTACACAACCCACTGAACCAACTTTAGCCACTGGGGACAGACACCAAAAACAACGGGAACTACAAGCCTGCAGCCTGCAAAAAGGAGACCCCAAACACAGTAAGATAAGAAAATGAGAAGACAGAAAAACACAAAACAGATAAAGGAGCAAGATAAAAACCCACCAGACCTAACAAATGAAGAGGAAATAGGCAGTCTACCTGAAAAAGAATTCAGAATAATGATAATAAAGATGATCCAAAGTCTTGGAAATACAATAGGGAAAATGCAATAAACATTGAAAAAGGAATTAGAAGAACTAAAGGGGAAACAAGCAATGATGAACACAATAAATGAAAGTAAAAAGACTCTAGATGGTATCAATAGCAGAATAACTGAGGCAGAAGAATGGATAAGCGACCTGGAAGATAAAATAGTGGAAATAAATACGGCAAAGCAGAAAAAAGAAAAAAGAATGAAAAGAACTGAGGACAGTCTCAGAGACCTCTGGGACAACATTAAATGCAACAACATTCAAATTATAGGGGTTCCAGAAGAAGAAGAGAAAAAGAAAGGGACTGAGAAAATATTTGAAGTGATTATAGTAGAAAACTTCTCTAATATGGGAAAGGAAATAGTTAATCAAGTCCAGGAAGCAGAGAGAATCCCATACAGGATAAATACAAGGAGAAACACGCCAAGACACATATTAATGAAACTGTCAAAAATTAACTACAAAGAAAACATATTAAAAGCAGCAAGAGAAAAACAGCAAATAACACACAAGGGAATCTCCATAAGGTTAACAGCTGATCTTTCAGCAGAAACTCTGCAAGCCAGAAAGGACTGGAAGGACATATTTAAAGTGATGAAGGAGAAAAGCCTACAACCAAGATTACTCTACCCAGCAAGGATCTCATTCAGATTTGATGGAGAAATTAAAACCTTTACAGACAAGCAAAAGCTGAGAGAGTTCAGCACCACCAAACCAGCTTTACAACAAATGCTAAAGGAAATTCTCTAGGCAAGAAACACAAGAGAAGGAAAAGACCTACAATAACAAACCCAAAACAATTAAGAAAATGGGAATAGGAACATACATATTGATAATTACCTTAAATGTAAATGGATTAAATGCTCCCACCAAAAGACACAAACTGGCTGAATGGATACAAAAACAAGACCCATATATATGCTGTCTACAAGAGACCCACTTCAGACCTAGGGACACATACAGACTGAAAGTAAGGGGATGGAAAAAGATATTCCATGCAAATGGAAATCAAAAGAAAGCTGGAGTAGCAATTTTCATATATAAAAAATAGACTTTAAAATAAAGGCTATTAGAAGAGACAAAGAAGGACACTACATAATGATCAAGGGATCGATCCAAGAAGAAGATATAACAATTGTAAATATTTATGCACCCAACATAGGAGCACTTCAATACATAAGGCAAATACTAACATCCATAAAAGGGGAAATCGACAGTAACACATTCATAGTAGGGGACTTTAACACCCCACTTTCACCAATGTACAGATCATGCAAAATGAAAATAAATAAGGAAACACAAGCTTTAAATGATACATTAAACAAGATGGATTTAATTGATATTTATAGGACATTCCATCCAAAAACAACAGAATACACATTTTTCTCAAGTGCTCATGGAACATTCTCCAGGATAGATCATATCTTGGGTCAAAAATCAAGCCTTGGTAAATTTAAGAAAATTTAAATTGTATTAAGTATCTTTTCCAACCACAATGCTATGAGACTAGACATCAATTACAGGAAAAGATCTGTAAAAAATACAAACACATGGAGGCTAAACAATACACTATTTAATAATGAAGTGATCACTACAGAAATCAAAGAGGAAATCAAAAAATACCTAGAAACAAATGACAGTGGAGACACGACGACCCAAATCCTATAGGATGCAGCAAAAGCAGTTCTTAGAGGGAAGTTTATAGCAATACAATCCTACCTTAAGAAACAGTAAACATCTCGAATAAACAACCTAACCTTGCACCTAAAGCAATTAGAGAAAGAAGAACAAAAAAAACCCAAAGTTAGCAGAAGGAAAGAAATCATAAAGATCAGATCAGAAATAAATGAAAAATAAATGAAGGAAACGATAGCAATGATCAATAAAAGTAAAAGCTGCTTCCTTGAGAAATGAAAATAATAATGATAAACCATTAGCTAGACTCATCAGGAAAAAAGGGAGAAGACTCAAATCAACAGAATTAGAAATGAATGAGAAGTAACAACTGACACAGCAGAAATACAAAGGATCATGAGAGATTGCTACAAGCAACTATATGCCAATAACATGGGCAACCCGGAAGAAATGGACAAATTCTTAGAAAAGTACAACCTTCCAAGACTGAACCAGGGAGGAAAAAAAAACAGACCAATCACAAGCACTGAAATTGAAAGTGTGATTTAAAATCTTCCAACAAACAAAAGCCCAGGCCCAGATGGCTTCACAGATAAATCCTATCAAACATTTAGAGAAGAGGTAACACCCATCCTTCTCAAACTCTTCCAAAATATAGCAGAGGGAGGAACACTCCCAAACTCATTCTGAGAGACCACCATTACCCTGATACCAAAACCAGACAAGGATGTCACAAAGAAAGAAAACTACAGGCCAATATCACTGATGAACATAGATGCAAAAACCCTCAACAAAATACTAGCAAAAAGTGGACTTCCCTGGTGCCGCAGTGTTTGAGAGACTGCCTGACAATGCAGGGGATGCGGGTTCGTGCCCCAACCTGGGAGGATCCCACATGCCACAGAGCAGCTGGGCCCGTGAGCCATGGCTGCTGAGCCTGCACGTCTGGAGCCTGAGCTCTGCAACGGGAGAGGCCACAACAGTGAGAGGCCTACGTACTGCAAAAAACAACAACAACAACAAAAAAAAAAAAGCTAGCAAAAAGAAATAAACAGCACATTAAAAGGATCATACACCATGATCAAGTGGGGTTTATTCCAGGAATGCAAGGATTCTTCAATATATGCAGATCAATCAGTGTGATACACCATATTAAAAACTGAAGGATAGAAACCATATGATCATCTCAGTAGATGCAGGATAATCTTTTGACAAAATTCAACACCCATTTATGATAAAAACCCTGCAGGAAGTAGGCATAGGGGGAACTTTCCTCAACATAATAAAGGCCATATATGACAAACCCACAGCCAACATCGTCCTCAATGGTGAAAAACTGAAACCTTTTCCACTAAGATCAGAAACAAGACAAAGTTGCCCACTCTCACCACTATTATTCAACATTGTTTTGGAAGTTTTAGCCACAGCAATCAGATAAGAAAAAGAAATAAAAGGAATCCAAATTGGAAAAGAAGTAAAGCTGTCACTGTTTGCAGATGACATGATACTATACATAGAGTATCCTAAAGATGCTACCAGAAAACTACTAGAGCTAATCAATGAATTTGGTAAAGTAGCAGGATACAAAATTAATGCACAGAAATCTATTGCATTCCTATTCACTCATGATGAAAACTCTGAAAGAGAAATTAAGGAAACATTCCCATTTACCATTGCAATAAAAATAATAAAATACCTAGGAATAAACCTACTTAAGGAAACAAAAGACCTGTATGCAAAGCACTATAAGACACTGATGAAAGAAATTAAAGATGAAACAAACAGATGGAGAGATATACCATGTTCTTGGACTGGAAGAATCAATGTTGTGAAAATGATTATACCACCCAAAGCAATCTACAGATTCAATGGAATCCGTATCAAACTACCAATTACATTTTTCACAGAACTAGAACAAAAAATTCTGCAATTTCTATGGAAACACAAAAGACCCTGAATAGCCAAAGCAATCTTGAGAACGAAAAACGGAGCTGGAGGAATCAGTCTCCCACTCTTCTGACTATACTACAAAGCTTCAGTAATCAAGACAGTATGGTACTGACACAAAAAGAGAAATATAGATCAATGGAACAGGATAGAAAGCCCAGAGATAAAGCCACACTCATATGGTCACATTATCTTTGATAAAGGAATCAAGAATATACAATGGAGAAATAACTGCCACTTCAATAAGTGGTGCTGAGAAAACTAGAGAGCTTCATTTAAAAGAATGAAATTAGAACACTGCTTAACACCATTCACAAAAATAAACTCAGTATGGGTTAAAAACCTAAATGTAATGGCAGACACTATAAAACTCTTAGAGGAAAACATGGGCAGAAATTCTATGATATAAATCACAGCAAGATCCTTTTTGACCCACCTCCTAGAGAAATAGAATTAAAAACAAAAATAAACAAATGGGGCCTAATGAAACTTAAAAGCTTTTGCACAACAAACGAAACCATAAATAAGACTAAAAGACAACCCTCAGAATGGGAGAAAATATTTGCAAATGAAGCAACTGACAAAGGATTAATCTCCAAAAGTTGCAAGCAGCTCATGCAGCTCAATATCAAAAAAACACACCACCCAGTCCCAAAATGGGCAGAAGACCTAAACAGACATTTCTCCAAAGAAGATATACAGATTACCAACAAACACATGGAAGGATGCTCAACATTACTAATCATTAGAGAAATGCAAATCAAAACTACAATGCTGTATCTCCTCACACCAATCAGAATGGCCATCATCAAAACATCTACAAACAATAAATGTTGGAAAGGGTGTGGAGAAAAGGGAACTCTCTTGCACTGCTGGTGGGAATGTAAATTGATACAGCCACTATGGAGAACAATATGGAGGTTCATTAAAAACCTAAAAGTAGAACTACCATATGACCCAGCCATCCCACTACTGGGCGTATACCCTGAGAAAACCATAGTTCAAAAAGAGTCATGTATCACAATGTTCATTGCAGCACTACTTACAATATCCAGGACATGGAAGCAACCTAAGTGTCCCTCAACAGATAAATGGATAAAGAAGATGTGGCACATATATATAATGGAATATTATTCAGCCATAAAAAGAAACAAAACTGAGGTATTTTTAGTGAGGTGGATGGACCTAGAGTCTGTCATACAGAGTGAAGTAAGTCAGAAAGAGAAAAACAAATACCATCTGCTAATGCATATATATGGAATCTACAAAAAAAAAAAAAAGGTTTTGACAAACCTAGGGGCAGGACAGGAATAAAGATGCAGATGTAGATAATGGACTTCAGGACACAGGGAGGGGGAATGGTAAGCTTGGAGGAAGTGAGAGAGTGGCATTGACATATGTTCACTACCAAATGTAAAATAGATAGCTAGTGGGAAGCAGTCGCATAGCACAGGGAGATCAGCTCCTTGCTTTGTGACACCTAGAGCGGCGGGATAGGGACAGTGGAAGGGACATGCAAGAGGGAGGTGATATGGGGATATATGTATGCATATAGCTGATTCACTTTGTTGTACAACAGAAACTAACACATTTTAAAGCAATTATACTCCAATAAAGATTTTAAGAAAAAAAAATAAGATAACGAGTGACTACATCTTAGACCCTGTGCTTAATATGTCACATACATTAAAGCATTTCAAATTAGAACAATCCTATAGGGAGATATGTTATCCCAAATTTGCCAGTCGTTATATGTCTGGGATAGTGGCATTGGGTAGGTAGGATTAGGGATGAAGAGATTTTTAAAAATGCTTCAGGTTAAAACTGAAAGAAAAACTTAGTAGATGAGTTTTGTCTGACAACTGGCTAATGTCCAAGAGCAATCAGCAAATTAGTAAATCTTTCCCATGTCAACCAACTTAATGTGTGTTCACAGGGGAATGATTTACACATTTCCTTGAGGATGTCTTTATCAGAGCCAACTGCTACACTGTAACACTCTTCACTATACCTTAATATTGAGGAACCACTGCCAAGTCTGCACAATGGTGACTCCTGGAGGACAGTGACTATGAATTGCTTACATTTATGTATCTCTTGGTGCTTTAAGTCAAGGCTAATTCAGGGCAACTTAAGTTAGATTTTTGGAACATCCTGTCTCGGGGTTTAACACATGCCATAAAAGACCCTGAACTATCCATTAGCATCAAGGCTGATAAAATCAGGACCACTCAAGTCCCAAATTTGAAAAGTTGGTGTATCTGTGACTAAGACTTAATGAAATTACAAATTTATGATTCAGTTAACTCAATTTATTTTCACAGTATGGAGAGCTGACTTTCTGCCAAGAAAGATATATTCTGTAGATGTGTTATAATAGAAAGTCAAATATGAGTTTTTATGAAGGTAAATATTTACTGGAAATTACTAGAGATTATCTTTCACATCATCAGAATTACTGTGACTTCTGGCTTCTGGCTGAAGAAGGTCTATGAAAAGCACCATTAGGAGAACAGTGGTGGAAGAAGAGTGAAGGTTGGTATTTGTTCATTTGCCTCTCTCCCTGAAAGGCTGGCTTGGGCCAACCTATGTCCTGTGACTGAAGGTCTCTGTCCATCCAGGTTCAGGCTACTGACTCCTCTCCTTCATTTCTTCAGGCCTAGTAATGATAATAGTCATCTCCAAGCTACTACATTTCCCCTTGTGGTAACTCTATATTCATACCCTTTTAAACAACCTATTATAAAGAAACCTAAACTGAATTATCTGTTTTGAATGCACTATCCGTTTTCTGTTGGACAGAAGCATCAATCCCTCAGGCATAAAACAGCCCTAGATTTATCATGTCTGCCTTCTCCATCATCCTTTTTTAGAGTTTTTTTTTTTTTTAATCCCCATGTTAAACCTCCTGATCTTTACCTTTCTGCCTTCAACTTTCTCTCACCTTTCAAAAGGCTGTAATCCCCTCCCTTGTTATCCATTTGTTAGCTTTTTTTTTTAGCTTTGAACCACATTATTCCTGTTCTGGCCATAATCATAATTTAGTTTTCTGAAGGTAAAAATCTACTGCAGCCAAATGGATTACAAAGACTCAAAATTCCCTGTGAATATAAACTAAAATGACATAAACGACTTTTGCTATTTGAAAGTGGCTTGATAACACATGTAGTGCTATATGCAAATGAGTGCTGATGTGAAAGTGGCTTTGTCACTTGAGGCTAATGTGTGTGTTTTTTTTACACCTTTATTAGAGTATAATTGCTTTACAATGGTGTGTTAGTTTCTGCTTTATAACAAAGTGAATCAGTTATACATATACTATGTTCCCATATCTCTTCCCTCTTGCGTCTCCCTCCCTCCCACCCTCCCTATCCCACCCCTCCAGGCAGTCACAAAGCACCGAGTTGATCTCCCTGTACTATGCGGCTGCTTCCCACTAGCTATCTACCTTACATTTGATAGTGTATATATGTCCATGACTCTCTCTCACTTTGTCACAGCTTACCGTTTCCCCCCCCATATCCTCAAATCCATTCTCTAGTAGGTCTGTGTCTTTATTCCTGTCTTACCCCTAGGTTCTTCATGACTAATGTGTTTTAGGTGAATAAAGTTTCATGGTACAGAGATTTCTTTTTTTTTTAAACATCTTTATTGTAGTATAATTGTTTTACAATGTTGTGTTTGTTTCTGCTACATAACAATGTGAATCAGCTATGTGTATACATATATCCCTACTGATAATTCTTACCTATGTCAGTTGCTTTGAATCTCTTAACTGACCCTGGAATACTTATGGCAATAGCTTTTGCATCTACAGAATATAAAAACAACCCTTCAAAGTTAAACAAAATCATTTTTCTATTGATTCACTTGTCAAACATGTAATCACTGTCTACTGTATGTCAGGCAGTATGTTTGGTTTACAGATTTCAAAAATGAGTAGGATACAATCTCTGCCTTCAAGAAACTCACAGCCAGTGGTGGAGGCAGAAACATAAGCAGAAAGCAGAATACAATGTATAAGAGAAATAGAGAAACAAATAAAATATTGTCGGAGCATAAAGGAGTAACCAAATCACACTGGGTAATTATAGAATATTTTCCAGAGGAGACAATTCCTGAACTAAATCAACAGGAGTGGACATATACAACTGCCTGTAAACATATCCTACTGAATGTCCTATAGAAACTTCAAACTCAACCAGGGCCAAAGTAACACATCATCACTTACCTTAAATATTCTTCTTCTGTATTCTCTCTATTCTTAGGTTTCATTCAGTCACCTACATTACAAACCACGGCAGCAACCATATCCAATCAATTATTTATAAAGTTCTGTCCATTTAACTCCTTCAAAGGAATGGAAAGAGAGAGCTGACCAAGCATGAGTCAGAACTGATAAGAACACTGAGAGCTCAATTGTGGTTGGAAATTATGAGGGGCTAATCTTTGTGTTTACAGGTATTTCTCAAAAAATACCCAAACATTTACTTACAAATGAAAAGCAAATCTAATCATTGAATGATTTAACTCTTCAGAGACAATTTAAGAGACTTTTGTATCAGACTATCTGGGATTTCATTTTCATACCAGTGCCCTTGGAAATTTAGACATACCCCCTCGAGGTGAAAGTGGGGAAAGTAATTATTTCAGACACACCAGATAATTACTGCTTTTCCTGAATAATGTTACTTATGGAGTATGTTTTACATAAGAATATTTTTGAAATCACACAAAAAAATGTCGAGACAGCGAGGCTGAGAATAAGAGGAAAGAGAACGTCTCTGGACACCTATCACTAGTCATGATACTAATCTGCCTCTCAAGAGAGAGAGATTATTTCTCTTTAATTTCTAGTTTTATGATAAAGTCCTTTTTAAGATTTGAGTAAACATAGGACATAATATAATTTCATTTAAAGTAGGTTGTTATCAAGACCAAGGATTCATTGAAATGCCTACAAAACATTAAGGGAGCCTATTTGGAAGTACTAGCTATTTTTTTAAAAATCAATCCATCAAGAGTATGTTATCAGTAATAGGAAGATAATACAATTTGAAAACTGCATTGGGGTAAAATAAATGAAACTCACAAATTCCTTAGACTACAGCACAGAATTTTGATGTTTAATGCAAACTGAATAGTATTGCAGCTCTTCATTTTTTGGTTCATTTTACAAAGTAACCTTAAATGTGAATATTCTAAAATTGCTTGTGCTAAATAAAATGGATTCTGTATTCCTTTCACATCAGCAAGTGCTTACTAATTATTGCTGTCTCTGGGATGTTATACTGCATTGATCCAGGCATTGAACTCTGATGATTTTGATTTGTACCTAAAGCTCGAATGGGGTTTAGTGAACAGTATAATTTTCCGAAGAGTAAATTCTCCTTGCTGTGTATGTTTCCTTCATCCCCTCAAAATGCCACACAACTTGGAAACTCTGAGTAGATCGTGACCTATATTTTTTAGTTCAGTATATAATAATGTCTTCTATTTACAACAGTTTTCCTTAGGACCATTACAGAGCTCACTAAAATGTATTATCTTAAACATGCCTATGTCCTAGTTCAAAAGGAAGATATGCCTAATATTAACTTTTCAGCTGAAAAACTTTGAAGAATAAAAATAATTGTCCTCTCCACTTTCTCTCCCCCCCTCTCTCTCTCACACACACAGTAGAACATCTACAATTTTTTTTTTTTTACTTTAGGCTCAAATTAACACATTGATTTCCTGTCCTTTTCTTATAGCTCAAAAAAAATCCATTATATCTCATTTTTTGGCTGTTTACCTTTACACATACTTATAAGACTTTTTCTTTAAAGTTTAGTAACATAAGGCCAAATTTTTTTTAGGTAAGAACACTACACACCACTAAAAAATAGCTTCTCCCCAGTAGATACACCACTAGAACATCATAATTATAGAAAACTATAAATTATTCTCCAAGGAAATGTGAAAGTACAAATGCCATTCCATTTGGATATAACTATGTCCACCCTTACTGAAAATAGTAAGTTTTTCTCTAAGATGGAAGACAAAAGTGACCTTCACTTTTGAATCATAAGATATAAGCTCAGCACATGTAAATCCATCCATGGAGTCCATCAATAAGTCATTACTAAAGTTTCATGAAAAAGAAACTTCATAGAGATTTTAAATTCTAATGAATGAGACATTTAGATAAAACATATTTTTCCTCTGTTCTTACTGGGATGAAAAATATGTAATGTTTTATGTTATCCAAGTTAATCAGAAAACATTTACTCATGACGCTTTTGAGGATTCCAAAATTATCATTAATTTACTGAATTTTGGAACCTAAGTCCCAATTTCCAATGTTTCTTGAAACTTCTACTGCTTTATTAGATACCGATTTCAAGGATTCTAGGGGTGCTCTGTGTTGAAGCTGTTCTCATAATGATATCAGAAAATAAAAAGACAGACACGTACAAAATTTTTACAACATTTTGCTATATCGATTCCAATAAACTAAAATAAATGAGAAGTTGTAATTTCCTATTCTGTTCCATGGTCACCACATCAATTATTCTTGATAAGCTCTTCAACTATAATAAGATTGGTACACCCTCAGATTTACCTAAATGGGAAACAAAGCAAACCTTCTTGGGGAAACTTAAATTCTATCAGGTTTTTCTCCCAGTAAAGAACACCAGCATTGAGTTATTTCATCACCTACTGGAAAAAAAGATGGCATTCCACATTACTCCTCTCAAGCCCAAAATGAGGAACCCAGTTATTCTTCTCAGTCCTCAATTCAAATAGCCTTATTTCATATTTTTACACCTGACTTATCATAGAATAATTTCTGAAATGGCCTGCATTTAGTGGTTTAAAAGTCGTATATGTTGTTTACAAAGAAGAAAAAAATTTTTCACTGGAGAAATCTGGCAGAAACCAGGATAAAGTGTCATCATGGGCTTCCTGGTATGAGACTCTGAGAAGACACTCATAACTTACGTGGAATTCTTGCCTCAAATGCATAACCTGAATCCCCTCATGGGGAAACTTCTACAAAATAAATGGCATAAATTTTTAAATGTCATGAAAGACAAAGAAACAAAAATTAAGTGTAATACATGCCCCAGAATTGGACCCTGAGCCAAGAAAACCAAACCAAAACAAGCAAAAAACACTATAAAGGACATATGTCAACTGAAAATATTTTAATAAGATCTTTAGATAATTGTATTAACATTGTTTCCTGTTTTTGATCAATGTATTGTGGTTATGTACATGAATATCCTTAACCTTAGGAAACATACCCCAAAATATTTAACAGTAATGGGGCATGATACCTGTAACATATTCTCAAATGGCTCTGAAGAGAAACACACACACACACACATATGGGAGGAGGGGGCCAGAGATGGAGATATTACAGCAAATGTGGCAAAATTTTAACAATTGGTGAATCTGAGAAGAGTATATAGGAGCTCTTTGTACTATTATTCTGACTTTTCTGTAAGTTTCAAATTACTTCAAAATAAAAAGTTTTTTAAAAAATTATATAAGTTGTTTTCCAGGTTGAAGATGGAGGAAAAGTAGGAGAACATGGAGTTCATATCTCTCCACAGATACATCAGGAATACAACTATAGATGCAGCAATTCTCACAGAACACGAGCTAAACACTAGCAGAAGACCTTGAACAACAGAAAGGACTATAAAGATCCCTGCATAACTGGCTAGGATGAAAAAAAGAAGAGAGAAGGAGGAGGAGAGGAAGCAGGATGGGACCTGCACCCCACGGTGGGGGAGCTGAAACAGAGGAAATATTCCTGAATTCAGGGAAACCCTCTTGCTGATGGGGAAATTGACTGGGACAGGAGGGAAGGACTTGAGGCTGTCAGAAGAGGGTGAAGAGGTCGATCTGTAGCAGACCTGACAGAGTGAGAAATACACAGACGGTCTGTACCATGCCACTATGTGCCCCAGACTGGAATGTATGTTCATAGGTGTGCAAGGGGCTGGGAGCTGGAGAGTGGGGATTGGAGAACAGGCTCAGAGCAAGAACAGCTGTTGGCTGTGGGGAAATGGACTGAGGGGAAGGGAGGGAGGAAACCCACAACAAGGAATGCCTAAGGAGGAAGACCAGACTGCCATGGAAGCAGCAGTAGCAGTGCTGAGTCACACACAAGGGGAGGAGCCACTATTGTAGCCTCTCTCTCCCCACACGCCAGCACCTGCAGGTGGACAATAAAAGAAGCCTTCTCAGGGCTGGCTCTCATGCTCCAGCTGCCAAGCAGTAGAAAAAGCCTCCTCAAGGCTGGGCCTCATGAGCCTGCTGCAGGGTGCCAGAAAATGCCCGCCTAGGGCTGCCCCTCACACACCTATGCTGGGTGCCAGAAAAGGCCCTCACTAAGGTCTTATCTCTTGTGACAGTGGCCACCTTCTTCCCTGCACATTTGGTGCCACTGGGGCTCCTGAGATCCAAGAAGTCATATGACCTCTGTGCCTTGTCCTCACTGGGGCAGATCCAAGAGCTCCAAGGCAGCCTCAAGGCGAGACTCCTGTGGGTGAATCACACACTGAGGTGGGGATAAAACCAAAGCTGAACCCCAGGGATGGGGCAACTAAGGAAGAAGATCAAAAATCTTCCCATCAGCTGTACAAGCTTCAGATTAAATCCCCAAGATCAGCTAGGTAGACCCTGTGTCTATGGAATAGCTGAGTAGACAATGAGTGTTCCCACAAATGAAAATGGTCTAGCTGTGGCAGCTGTGGACTTCGGGGGCAAGCACACGCAAGAATTGGGCCAGATCAGAGTTGGAGTGGTCCACACAGGGCCCACAGAAGGTTCAGAGATCAGCCCAGAGGCAGAGGAGAGTTTCTTGGAGAGGTGGAAGTGGGCTGTGTCTCACAGCATGTGCAAGGACACTTACAGTTGAGACCCCATGGAAACCTAATTATTACTAATAATTGTATTATGTTTTGAATCACTCTGTTGTTGGTTCTGGCTTTTATTTTTTCTTTGTTGTTTTAGTTTAGTTTTTTTTTTTTGTCTTTTGGGTCTTCATTTTTATAACATATTTTTTTATGTATTTCTATTTGTACTTTGCTTTTCTGCTGCTTTGTGTTCTTTTCCCTAATTTTTTTCTTCTTCTTGTTCTTTAGTATATTTTTATTTTTTTAATATTTCCATTTACTTTGCTTTTCTGTTGTTCTGTGTTTTTTCCCATTTTATTTTATTATTATTTTTTAAATTATTTTTATCAGTTTGTTCTGTTTCCTTGCTTTATTCTTCAGTTGGCACACTGCTTTTCTTTTGTTTTCAGGTTTTGTGTTTTGGTTATTTTTGATCCTAACTGTTTGATTTTGTTTTTGAGTTCTTCTATCTGTCTAGTTATTCTCTTCTTTTTGTTTTATCTGGTTCTGTTTTTTTTTCTTGTGCATGTGTGTATGTTTCCTTCTTTCTGTTTTTGTTTTTTTTTTTAATTTGGTTTTTACTATTTCTCTCGGTTTTTGTTTGTCTTCTTTTCCTTAATATATTTTCTATTTTTTTTATATTTCTATTTCTACGTTGCTTCTCTGTTGTTCTGTGTTTTTTCCCTTCTATTTTTCTTTCTTTTTTTTATCATTTTCATCAATTTGTTTTCTTTTTTTACATAATTATTCAGTGAGCACTCTGGTTTTGCTTTTGGTTTTGTGTTTTTGTCAGTTTTCTTTTTCATTGTTTGATTCCATTCTTGGGTTTGTCTGGTTATTCTCCTGTTTTTTGTTTTATTCGGTTCTATATTTGTTTCTTTGTGTGCGTGCATGCTTCCTTGTTTCTGTTTTTGTTTCTTTGATTTTACTTTTTACCATTTTTCTGGGGTTTTGTTAGTCTTTTTTTTTTTTAAACCCCTTTATTTTCAGGAGGAGAAATTTGCAGGGTCTTAGTTCCTCGACCAGAAGTCAGACCCAAGGCTCTGGTGTGAGAATAATGAGTTCAGAACACTGGAAAACTAGAGAATTGCTGGCCCCAGGGAAGATTAATCACTGAGAGCTTGAACAGAGGTTTCTATCTGAATCCAAGACCTGGCTCCACCCAATGGTCAGCAGCTACCAGCACTGGACGTCTAACAACAAACAACAAACAGGACAGGAACACAAATCTACTCATCACACACACTACCTAAAGTCATATTAAGTTCAAAAACACCCCAAAATACAGCACCTGACATGGCCCTCCTGATCAGAGGGAAAAGACTTGGCTCCACCTGCAAGAACACAGGCACACGTCCCTCCCATTAGGAAGCCTATGCAAGCCACTGGACCAACCTATCCAGCAGGGGCACAGAATAGAAGAAAGAGGAACTATGACCCTGCAGCCTAGGGAGAGGAGACCTCAAATACTGTAAATTAGACAAAATGAGAAGACATAGAAATATCTTACAGGCAAAGGATAAGATAAAAACACCACAAGAGCAAAAAAATGATGAGGAAATAGGTAAACTACCTGAAAAAGAATTCAGAATAATGATAGTAAACATGATGCAAAATCTTGGAAATAGAAGAGAGGAAATACAAGAAACGTTTAACAAGGACCTAGAAGAACTAAAGAAAAAACAAACAGTGATGAACAACACAATAAATGAAATTAAAAGTACTCTAGAAGGAAACAATAGCAGAATAATGGAGGCAGAAGAATGAATAAGTGAGCTGGAGATACAATTGTGGAAATAACTGCCATGGAGCAGAATAAAGAAAGAAGAATGAAAAGAATTGAGGACAATCTCATAGACATCTGGGACAATATTAAATGTACCAACATTCAAATTATAGGGGTCCCAGAAGAAGAAAGGAAAAAGAAAGGGTATGAGAAAATATTTGAAGAGATTTTACTTGAAAACTTCCATAACATGTGAAAGGAAATGGACAATCAAGTCCAAGAAGGGCAGAGTCCCATACAGGGCAGACCCAAGGAGAAACATGCCAAGACACATATTAAACAAATTATCAAAAATAAAATTCAAAGAAAAATATTAAAAGCAGCAAAAGGAAAGAAACAAATAACATAAAAGGGAATCACCATAATGTTATCAGCTGATTTTTCAGCAGAAAATCTGATGGCCAGAAGTGTGGGGCAGGATATATTTAAAGTGATGAAAGAGAAAAAAACTAAAAGCTTACTCTACCCAGTGAGGATCTCATTCAAATGCAATGAAGAAATCAAAAGCTTTACAGAGAAGCAAACATTAAGAGAATTCAGCACCAGCAAACAAGCTCTACAACAAATGCTAAAGGAACTTCCCTAAGTGGGAAACACAAGAGAAGAAAAGGACCTACAAAAACAAACCCAAAACAATTAAGAAAATGGTAATAGGAACATACATATCAATAATTACATTAAATGTGAATGGATTAAATGCTCCAAACGAAACACACAGACTGGCTAACTGGCTACAAAAACAAGACCTGTATGTATGCTGTCTACAAGAGACCCACTTCAGACCTAGGGACACATACACACTGAAGTGAGGGGATGGAAAAATATATTCAATGCAAATGGAAATCAAAAGAAAGCTGGAGTAACAATTCTAATAACAGAAAAACAGAATTTAAAATACAGATTATTACAAGAGACAAAAAAGAACAAGACATAATGATCAAGGGATCAAATCAAGAAGAAGATATAACAATTGTAAATATATATGCACCCAACATAGGAGCACCACAATACATAAGGCAAATGCTGACAGCCATAAAAGGGGAAATTTACAGTAACACAATAATGGAAGGGGACTTTAACACCCCACATACACCAATGGACAAATCATCCAAAAAGAAAAAAATAAGGAAACACAAGTTTTAAATGACACATTAGACCAGATGTATGTAATTGATATTTACAGGACATTCCATCCAAAAAGAACAGATTACATTTTCTTCTCAAGTGCACATGGAACATTCTCCAGGATAGATCACATCTGGGGTCACAAATTAACCTAGGTAAATTTAAGAAAATTGAAGTCATATAAAGCGTCTTTTCTCACAACAAGTCTATGAAACTAAATATCAATTATTGGAAAAATTATATAAAAAAATACAAATTCATGGAGGCTAAACAACACACTACTAAAAAACCAAGAGACCACTGAAGAAATAAAAATGGAAATAAAAAAAATACCTACAGACAAATGACAAGAACAACACGATCCAAAACCTATGAGATGCAGCAAAAGCAATTCTAAGAGGGAAGTTCATAGCAATACAACCCTACCTCAAGAAACAACAAAAACCTCAAACACACAACCTAATATTATACCTAAAACAATTAGAGCAAGAAGAAAAACAAAAAAACCCATACAATAATATGTATAAAATAGATAACTAATAACCACCTGCTGTAAAAAATAAATAAATAAAAATAAGAACAATGGGGAAAAAACTCAAAAATAGCAGGAAAATAGAAGATAAGGTATCATAAAGATCAGATCAGAAATATATGAAAAAGAAATGAAGTAAACAATAGCAAAGATCAATAAAACTAAAAGTGGGTTCTATGAGAGGATAACAAAATTGATAAACTGTTAGCCAGGCTCATCAGGAAAAAAAGAGAAAAACACTCAAATCAATAGAATTAGAAACGGAAAAGAAGTAACAACTGACACTGCAGAACTACAAAAAGATCATGAGAGACTACTACAAGTAACTATATACCAATAAAATGGACAACATGGAAGAAATGGAAAAATGCTTAGAAAGTACAACCTTCCAAGACTGAACCAGGAAGAAATAGACAATATAAACAGACCAATCACAAGCACTGAAATTGAAACTGTGATTAAAAACCTGCCAAACAAACAAAACCAAAAGGTCAGATGGCTTCACAGACAAATTTGATCAAAGAGTTAAGAAGAGGTAACACCTACCCTCTTAAACTCTCCCAAAATATAACAAAGGGAGGAAAACTGCCAAACTCATTCAACAAGGCCACCATCACCCTGATAACAAAACCAGACAAAGGTGTCACATAAAAAGAAAATGACAGGCCCATATCACTGATGAACAGAGATGCAAAAATCCTTAACAAAATACTGGCAAACAGAATACAACAGCACATTAAAAGGATCATACACCATGATCAAGTGGGCTTTCTCCCAGGAATGCAAGCGCACTTCAATATATGCAAATCAATCAATTTGATATGCCATATTAACAAATTGAAGGATAAAAACCATATGACAATCTCAATAGATGCAGAAAAACTTTTCAAAAATATTCTTTTCTTTTTTAACATCTTTATTGGAGTATAATTGCTTTACAATGGTGTGTTAGTTTCTGCTTTATAACAAAGTGAATCAGCCATACATATACATATATCCACATATCTCCTCCATCTTGCATCTCCCTCCCATCCTCCCTACCCCACCACTCTAGGTGGTCACAGAGCACTGAGCTGATCTCCCTATGCTATGTGGCTGCTTCCCACTAGTTATCTATTTTACATTTGGTAATATATATAAGTCCAGGTCAATCTCTCACTTCATCCCAGCTTACCCTTCCCTTCCCCATGTCCTAAAGTCCATTCTCTATATCTGAGTCATTATACCTGTTCTGCCTCTAGGTTCTTCAGAACTTTTTATTTTTTCAGATTCCATACATATATGTGTTAGCATATGGTATTTATCTTTCTATTTCTGACATGCTTCACTCTGTATGACAGTCTCTAGGTCCATCTACCTCACTACAAATAACTCAATCTCGTTTCTTTTTATGGCTGAGTAATATTCCATTGTGTATATATGTCACATCTTCTTTATCCATTCATCTCTCAATGGACACTTAGATTTTTCCATATCCTGGCTATTGTAAAAAGAGGTGCAATAAACATTGTGGTACACAACCCTTTTTGAATTATGGTTTTCTCAGGGTATATGCCCAGTAGTGAGATTTCTAGGCCATATGGTAGTTCTATTTTTAGTTTTTTAAGGAACATCCATACTGTTCATCATAGTAGCTCTATCAATTTACATTCCCACCAACAGTGGAAGAGGGTTCCCTTTCCTCCACACCCTCTCCAGCATTTATTGTTTGTAGATATTCTGATGATGGCCATTCTTACTGGGGCGAGGTGGTACCTCACTGTAGTTTTGATTTGCATTTCTCAAATGATTAGTGATGTTCAACATCCTTTCATGGTTTTTTTGGCAATTTGTATATCTTCTTTGGAGAAATGTCTATTTAGGCGGTCTGCTCATTTTTGGGTTGGGTTGTTTGTTTTTTTGTTAATGAGCTGCACGAGCTGCTTTTAAATTTTGGAGATTAATCCTTTGTCAGTTGCTTCATGTGCAAATATTTTTCTCCCATTCTGAGGGTTGTCTTTTTGCCTTGTTTATGGTTTCCTTTGCAATGCAAAAGGTTTTAAGTTCCATTAGGTCCCATTTGTTTATTTTTGTTTTAATTTCCATTTCTCTAGGAGGTGGGTCAAAAAGGGTCTTGCTGTGATTTATGTCATAGAGTGTTCTTACATTTAGGTTTTTAACTTATTTTGAGTTTGTTTTTTTGAATGGTGTTAAGAAGTGTTCTAAATTTATTCTTTTACATGTAGTTGTCCAGTTTTTCCACCACTTATTGAAGAGTCTGTCTTTTCTGCATTGTATATTATTGTCTCTTTTATCAAAAATATGGTGACCATATGTGCATGGGTTTATCTCTGGGCTTCATATCATATTCCATTGATCTATATTTCTGTTTGTGTTCCAGTACCATACTGTCTTGATTACTGTAGCTTTGTAGTATAGACTGAAGTGTGGGAGCCTAATTCCTCCAGCTCCATTTTTCTTTCTCAAGATTGCTTTGGCTATTTGGGGTCTTTTGTGTTTCCATGCAAACTGAAATTTTTTCTTCTAATTCTGTGAAAAATGCCATTGGTAATTTGCTAGGGATTGCATTGAATCTGTAGATTGCTTTGGGTAGTATAGTCATTTTCACAATGTTGAAGCTTCCAATCCAAGAACATGGTATATCTCTCCATCTGTTTGTATCATCTTTAATTTCTTTCATCAGTGTCTTATACTTTTCTGCACATAGGTCTTTTGTCTCCTTAGGTAGGTTTATTCTTAGGTATTTTATTCTTATTGTTGCAGTGGTACATGGGAGTGTTTCCTTAATTTCTCTTTCAGATTTTTCCTCATTAGTGTATAGGAATGCAAGAGAATTCTGTGCATTAATTTTGTACTTGCTACTTTACCAAATTCATTGATTGGCTCTAGTAGTGTTCTGGTAGCATCTTTAGGATTCTCTATGTATAGTAACATGTCATCTGAAAACAGTGACAGCTTTACTCCTTCTTTTCCGATTTGGATTCCTTTTATTTCTTTTTCTTCTCTGATCACTAGTATTTTGTTGAGGATATTTGCATCTATGTTTATCAGTGATATTAGCCTACAGTTTTCTTTCTTTGTGACATGTTTGCCTGGTTTTGGTATCAGGGTGATGGTGGCCTCATAGTTTCAGTTTGGGAGTGTTCCTCCCTCCGCTGTATTTTGGAAGAGTTTGAGAAGGATAGGTGTTAGCTCTTCTGAAAATGTTTGATAGAGTTCGCCTGTGAAGCCCTCTGGTGCTGGGGGTTTTTTGTTGGAAGATTTTTAATCACAGTCTCAATTTCAGTGCTTGTGATTGGTCTGTTTATATTTTCTATTTCTTCCTGGTTCATTCTCAGAAGGTTGTGCTTTTCTAAGAATTTGTCCATTTTTTCCAGGTTGTCCATTTTATTGGCATATAGTTGCTTGTAGTAATCTCTCATGATCTTTTGTATTTCTGCAGTGTCAGTTTTTACTTCTCCTTTTTGTTTCTAATTCTATTGATTTGAGTCTTCTCCCATTTTGTCTTGATGTGTCTGGCTAATGACTTATCAATTTTGTTTATCTTCTGAAAGAACCAGCTTTTAGTTTTATTGATCTGTGCTGTCATTTCCTTCATTTCTTTTTCCTTTATTTCTGATCTGATCTTTATGATTTCTTTCCTTCTGCTAACTTTGGGGATTTTTTGTTCTGCTTTCTCTAATTGCTTTAGGTGTAAGGTTAGGTTGTTTATATGAGATGTTTCTTGTTTCTTGAGGCAGGATTGTAGTGCTATAAACTTCCCTCTTAGAACTGCCTTTGCTGCATCCCATCGGTTTTGGGTCATTGTGTTTTCATTGTCATTTGTTTCTAGGTTTTTGGGGGTTTTTTTGTTTGTTTTTTGGGGTTTTTTTGCAGTACGCAGGCCTCTCACTGTTGTGGCCTCTCCCGTTGCGGAGCAACAGGCTCCGGACGTGCAGACTCAGTGGCCATGGCTCACAGGCCTAGCCGCTCCACGACATGTGGGATCTTCCCAGACCGGGGCACAAACCCGTGTCCCCTGCATCAGCAGGTGGACTCTCAACCACTGCGTCACCCGGGAAGCCATCTAGGTATTTTTTTATTTCCTCTTTGATTTCTTCAGTGATCTTTTGGTTATTAAGTAGTGTATTGTTTAGCCTCCATGTGTTTTTATGTTTTATAAGTTTTTTCCTGTAATTGATATCTAGTCTCATGGCATGGTGGTCGGAAAAGATACTTGATACAATTTCAATTTTCTAAAATTACCAAGGCTTGATTTGTGACCCCAGGTATGATCTATCATGGAGAATGTTCCATGAGCACTTGTGAAGAAATTGTATTCTGTTGATTTTGGATGGAATGTCCTATAAATATCAATTAAGTTCCTCTTGTTTAATGTATCATTTAAATCTTGTGTTCCCTTATTTATTTTCATTTTGGATGATCTGTGCACTGGTGAAAGTAGTGTGGTAAAGTCCCATTGTATGATTGTGTTACTGTCGATTTCCTCTTTTATGGCTGTTAGCATTTGCCTTATGTGCTCCTTAGGTGCTCCAATGTTGGGTGCATAAATATTTACAAGTGTTATATCTTCTTGGATTGATCCCTTGATCCTTATGTACACTCATTCTTTGTCTATCGTAATAGTCTTTATTTTAAAGTCTATTTTGTCTGATATGAGAATAGCTACTCCAGTTTTCTTCTGATTTACTTTTGCATGGAATATCTTTTTCCATCCCCTCACATTCTGTCTGTGTCCCTAGGTGTGAAGTGGGTCTCTTGTAGACAGCATATATACAGGTATTGTTTTTGTATCCATTCAGCCAGTCTATGTCTTTGGTGGGAGCATTTAATCGATACATATTTAAAGTAATTATTTATTTGTTTATTTATTTAAGACACTATTTACTTTATTTTATTTATTTTTTAACATCTTTATTGGAGTATAATTGCTTTACAATGGTGTGTTAGTTTCTGCTCTATAACAAAGTGAATCAGTTATACATATACATATGTTCCCATATCTCTTAGCTTTTGTGTCTCCCTCCCTCCTTATCCCACCCCTCTAGGTGGTCAAAAAGCACTGAGCTGATCTCCCTGTGCTATGCGGCTGCTTCCCGCTAGCTATCTTTTTTACATTTGGTAGTATATATACGTCCATGCCATTCTCTCACTTTGTCACAGCTTACCCTTCCTCTTCCCCATATCCTCAAGTCCATTCTTTAGTAGGTCTGTGTCTTTATTCCTGTCTTACCCCTAGGTTCTTCATGGCATTTTTTCCCCTTAGATTCCTTATATATGTGTTAGCATACGGTATTTGTCTTTCTCTTTCTGACTCACTTCACTCTGTATGACAGACTCTAGGTCCATCCACCTAACTACAAATAACTCAATTTCGTTTCTCTTTATGGCTGAGTAATATTCCATTGTATATATATGCCACAGCTTCTTTATCCATTCATCCAATGATGGACACTTAGGTTGCCTCCATATCCTGGTTATTGTAAACAGAGCTGCAATGCACATTTTGGTACATGACTCTTTTTGAATTATGGTTTTCTCAGTGTATATGCCCGGTAGTGGGATTGCTGGGTCATTTTGTAGTTCTATTTGTAATTTTTTAAGGAACCTCCATACTGCTTTCCATAGTGGCTGTACCAATTCACATTCCCACCAGGAATGCAAGAGTGTTCCCTTTTCTCCACACCTTCTCCAGCATTTATTGTTTCTAGATTTTTTGATGATGGCCATTCTGACCAGATATGTATGTTCCTATTACCATTTCCTTAATTCTTTTGGATTTGTTATTGTAGTTCTTTTCCTTCTCTTGTGTTTCCTGCCTAGAGAAGTTCCTTTAGCATTTGTTGTAAAGCTTGTTTGGTGGTGCTGAACTCTCTTTGCTTTTACTTGTCTGTAAAGATTTTCATTTCTCTGTCAAATCTGAATGAGATCCTTGCTGGGTAGAGTAATCTTGGTTGTAGGTGTTTCCCTTTCATCACTTTAAATATGTCCTGCCACTCCCTTCTGGCTTGCAGAGTTTCTGCTGAAAGATCAGCTGTTTACCTTATGGGGATTCCCTTGTATTAATTTGTTATGTTTCCCTTGCTGCTTTTAATATTTAATTTAATTGTATTTAATTTTTGATAGTTTTAATTAATATGTGTCTTTGCATGTTTCTCCTTGGATTTATCTTGTATGGGGCTCTCTGCACTTCCTGGAGTTGATTGACTATTTCCTTTCCCATACTAGGTAAGTTTTCAACTGTAATCTCTTAAAATATTTTCTCAGTCCCTTCCTTTTTCTCTTCTTCTTCTGAGATCCATATAATTCAGATGTTTGTTCATTTAATGTTGTCCCAGAGGTCTCTGAGACTGTCCTCAATTCTTTTAATTCTTTTTCTTTATTCTGCTCTGCAGTAGTTATTTCCACTCTTTTACCTTCCAGATCATTTTTATCCATTTTTCTGCCTCTGTTATTCTGCTATTCATTCCTTCCTGAGAATATTTAATTTCATTTTTTGTGTTGCTCATCATTGTTTGTTTACTCTTTATTTCTTCTAGGTCTTAGTTAAACATTTCTTGTATTTTCTCCATTCTATTTCCATGATTTTGGATCACCTTTGTTATCATTACTCTGAATTCCTTTTCATATAGACTGCCTGTTTCCTCTTCATTTGTTAGGTCTGGTGGGTTTTTACCTTGTTCCTTCATCTGCTGTTGTGTTTGCCTTCTCATTTTGCTTAACTTACTGTGTTTGGGGTCTCTTTTTCACAGGCTGCAGGTTCGTATTTCCCATTGTTTTGGTGTCTGCTCCCAGTTGCTAAGGTTGGTTAAATGGGTTGTGTAGGCTTTCTGGTGGAGGAGACTAGTGCCTGTGTTCTGGTGGATGAGCTGCATCTTGTCTTTCTGGTGGGCACTACCATGTCTGGTTGTGTGTTTTGGGGTTTCTGGGATCTTATTATAATTTTAGGTCACCTCTCTGCTAATAGGTGTAGTTGTGTTCCTGTCTTGCTAGTTTTTTGGCATAGGGTGTGCAGCACTGTAGCTTACTGGTCATTGAGTGCAGCTGCACCTTAGCGTTGAGATGGAGGTCTCTGGGAGAGCTTACACTGTTTGATATTTCATGGAGCTGGGAGGTCTCTGGTGGACCAATATCCTGAACTTGGCTCTCCCACCTCAGAGACACAGGTCTCACACCTGCCCAAAGTATCAAAACCCTGTCAGACACAGAAAGAAAGAAAAAAAGAAAAGAAAAAGAAATAAAGTTGTTAAAATAAAAATTTATTAAAAATTAAAAAGTAATAAAAGAAGAGAGAAGAGAGAAATCAAACCAAAAAAGCAAATTCACCAATGAGAATAAGTGCTATATTTAAAAAAAATTTAAAAATGGACAGACAGAACCGGAGGACAAATGATAAAAGCACAGCTATACAGACACAATCACGCAAAGAAGCATGTAAATACACACTCACAAAAATTGAAAAAGGAAAAAAATATATATATCCTATATTAAAAAGAAAAAGGAAGAGAGCAACCAAATCAATAAACAAATCTACCAATGATAATAAACCGTAAATACTAAACTGAGATAAACATAAAACTTGAAACTAGTCAGTCACATACAGCAAACCCCAAGTCTACAGTTCCTCCCAAATTCCACCACTGCAATTTTAAGATGATTCATTGTCTATTCAGTTATTCCTCAGATACATGGTACATCAAGTTGACTGTGGAGATTTAATCTGCTGCTCTTCATGCTGATGGAAGAAATTTCCCTTTCTCTTCTTTGTTCACTTAGGTCTTGAGGTTCAGCTTTGCATTGACCCCACTTCTATGCGTAGGTCACCTGAGGGTGTCTGTTCCTGCCCAGACAGGACAGGGTTAAAGGAGCAGCTGATTAGGGGGCTCTGGCTCACTCAGGCCAGGGGAAGGGCGGGATACGGAATGCAGGGTGAGCCTATGGTGACAGAGGCTGGTGTGATGTTGCAACAGGTGCACATGTATTCTCCTGGGGAAGTTGTTCTTGGATCACGTGACCCTGGCAGTGGTGGGCTGCACAGGCTCCCAGAAGGGGAGGTGTGGATAGTGACCTGTGCTTGCACACCATCTTCTTGGTGGCAGCAGCAGCAGCCTTAGTGCTTCATTCTCATCTCTGGTGTCCCGTGTTGATAGCCATAGCTCGTGCCCATCTCTGGAGCTCATTTAGGTGGTGCTCTGAATCCGCTCTCCTTGCGCACCCTGAAACAATGGCCTCTTGCCTCCAGACATTTTCCCGGACTCCCTTCTGGCTAGCTGTGCTGCACTAGCCCCCTTCAGGCTGTGTTCACACAGCCAACCCCAGTCCTCTCCATGGGATCTGACCTCCGAAGCCAGAGCCTCAGCTCCCAGCCCCCACCCATCTCGGCAGGTGAGCAGACAAGCCTCTCAGGCTGTGAGTGCTGGTCGTCAGTGATCCTCTGTGTGGGAATCTCTCTACTTTGCCCTCTGCATTCCTGTTGCTACATTCTTCTTCGTGGCTCTGAAGCTTCCTGCCCATCACCCACCATCTCTGCCAGTGAAGGGGCTTCCTAGTGTGTGGAAACTTTTCCTCCTTCACAGCTCCCTCCCTGAGGTGCAGGTCCTGTCCCTATTCTTTTGTCTCTGTTTTTCCTTTTTTCTTTAGCCCTACCCAGGTACTTGGGGAGTTTCTTGCCTTTTGGGAAGTCTGAGGTCTTCTGCCAGCGTTCAGTAGGTGTTCTGTAGGAGTGTTCCACATGTAGATATGTTTCAGATGTATTTGTGGGGAGGAAGGTGATCTCCAAGTCTTACTCTTCCACCATCTTGAATGCCTCTGCCTAACAAATTTCATCACCCATTTATGATAGAAACTCTCCAAACACTGGGCATTGAGGGAACTTACCTCAACGTAATAAAGGCCATTTATGACAAACCCACAGCCAATATCATTCTCAACGGTGAAAAACCGAAAGCATTTCCTCTAAGATCACGAACAAGACAAGACACTCTCACCACAATTATTCAACATAGTTTTGGAAGTTTTAGCCATGGCCATCAGAGAAGAAAAAGAAATAAAAGGAATCCAAATTGGAAAAGAAGTAAAACTGTCACTGTTTGCAGATGACGTGATACTATACATAGAAAACCCTAAAGTTTCTACCAAAAAACTACTAAAGCTATCCAATGAATTTGGTAAATTAGCAGGATACAAAATTAATGCACAGAAATCTCTTACATTCCTATATACTAACAGAGAAAAATCAGAAAGAGAAATTAAGGAAACACTCCCATTTATCATTGCAACAAAAAAATAAAATACCTAGGAATAAACCTAACTAAGGAGGCAAAAGACCTGTATGCAGAAAACTGTAAGACACTATTGAAAAAAATCAAAGACGATACTAATAGTTGGAGAGATATATACCATGTTCTTGGATTGGAAAACTCAACATTTTCAAAATGACTATACTCCCCAAAGCAATCTGCAGGTTCGATGCAATCTCTATCAAATTACCAATGGTATTTTTCACAGAAGTGGAACCAAAAAAGTTTACAATTTGTATGGAATCACAAAAGACCCCGAATAACCAAAGGATAGAAAGCCCCGAAATAAACCCACACATGTATGGTCACTTTATCTTTGACAGACGAGGCAAGAATATACAATGGAGAAAAGACAGCCACTTCAGTAAGTGGTGCTGGGAAAATTGGACAGCTACATGTAAAAGAATAAAATTAGAATGCTTCCTAACACCATACACAAAAATAAACTGAAAATGGATTAAAGACCTAAATTTAAGGCCAGACACTAAAAAACTCTTAGAGGAAAACATAGGCAGAACACTCTATGACATAAATCATAGCAAGATCTTTTTTGACCTACCTCCTCAAGTAATTGAAATAAAAACAAAAATAAACAAATGGGACCTAATGAAATTTACAAGCTTTTGCACAGCAAAGCAAACCATAAACAAGATGAAAAGCAAACCTCAGGATGGGAGAAAATATTTGCAAATGAAGCAACTTACATAGGATTAATCTCCAAAATATACAGGCAGCTCATGCAGTTCAATATCAAAAAAACAAACAGCTCAATCCAAAAATGGCCAGAAGACCTAAATAGACATTCTCCAAAGAAGATATACAGATTGCCATCAAGCACGTGAAAAGATGCTCAACATCACTAATCATTAGAGAAATACAAATCAAAACTACAATGAGGTATCACCTCACACTGGTCAGAATGGCCATCATCAAAAAATCGAGAAACAATAAATGCTGGAGGGGTGTGGAGAAAAGGGAACCGTCCTGCACTTTTGGTGGGCATGTAAATTTATACAGCCACTATGGAGAACAGTATGGAGGTTTCTTGAAAAACTAAAAATAGAACTACCATATGACCCAGCAATCCCACTACTGGGCATATACTCTGAGAAAACCATAATTCAAAAAGATACATGTACCACAATGTTCCCTTCAGCACTATTTACAATAGCCAAGACATTGAAGCAATCTAAATGTCCATCAGCAGATGAATGGATAAAGAAGATGTGGCACATATATACAATGGAATATTACTCAGCCTTAAAAAGGAACAAAATTGAGTTATTTGTAATGAGGTGGATGGATATAGTGTCTCTCATACAGAGCGAAGTATGTCAGTAAGAGAAAAACAAACACCATATGCTAATGTATATATATGGTATCTAAAATAATGGTACTGATGATCTAGTGGCAGTCCAGGAATAAAGACAAAGATGCAGAGGATGGACCTGAGGACACAGTGGGGGAGGGGAGGGGAAGCTGGGGTGAAGTGAGAGAGTAACACTGACATATATACCCTATCAAAGGTAAAATGGATGGCTAGTGGGAAGCTGCTGCATAGCACAGGGAGATCAGCTCGGTGCTTTGTGACAACCTAGAGGGGTGGGATAGGGAGAGTACGAGGGAGGTTCAAGAAGGAGGGGATATGGGGATATATATATATATATATATATATATATATATATATATAGCTGATTCACTTTGTTGTACAGCAGAAACTAACACAACATTGTAAAGCAATCATACTCCAATAAATATATAAAAATAATTATATAAGTGTAAAGAGATTTTATTAATGCTTGGAAGTTTTGGGAGATCACTTGTGTCTCTGATGGTACATACTACCACTGATTTAAGATGGGGTCAGACCAAATCAGCTTTTTGCCCCAGCCAGTGATTATTTTGCTGAACGTTTGATAGTTTCTTCTCCATTTCCTGGTGGCCAACACAACAATTTCCTAGACTTCCTTTGCACTGTGTATAATAAGATGTCCACCACAACAGAATGGTGTTCTTAGTTATTTTCATAGGGAAATAAAGTGCTCTTAATTGAATTATATCCACATTAAATGGTTGACAATGATTAGACATTGGAAAACATCTTTTGATGTAGGCTGAAATAAAAGCATTAACAACTTGACATTCCCTCCGACAGCCTCTGTAGTCACTGTCTCAGAGATGCAAAAACAAATATGGGACAAACCAAGCACTAAAGTGAAACAACTGGCCTGCACTTCCTAGCTGTCAGGAAGTAAGGGACGGAGCTAAAGGCCGTGAGACTCTCTGAGCTTTCCCAAGCTGGCTCAGGACAATTCTCTATCATAGACACACAGAACTTTTGGGAAAAGAGAACATTATTTTCTGTATGAAAGTATCTGGCTAAATCTATTGTTCATTATTTTTGTTTCCTTTTATAAAATTGAGAGTCTCTTAATTGCTGAGGATCACAGATAATGCAATATTAAAAATATTTAATGTAACCTAGCTGAGGCTGACGCCAAGCAGTGGTGTCTGCTTATAAAGGGCCCACTATGGATTCCCATTAGGTCTAAGAAAAGTTGTTCAGCTTCTTCATTTACCCCTTATCATGATATGTTCCTTAAGATGAGGTAGAAGCAAAATATCAAATATTTTGATATGAAAATATCAGTGTCACTGTATATTTGTGCTATTGTGCATGTGAAAGGAGGGCTTTGGTTTAAAATGTTCAACATAAGAGATTTACAGGTTTACTCTCAAAGAAAAACTCTTGACAATGAGAGCTAAACTGTTTCCAATGCCCAAGTTAAACCCTGCTAAGAAGTCGTTCATATTTAACCAATGGATTACCAGTAACTATATAATACTTTCATTCAATTATGCATAATTTCCTAATAAATTTAAAACTTTGGAGGAGGACAATTTGAGTTCCAAATCTGCCTGTTCCGATTACATAATGTGACATTTACTTGATCTCTCTGTGTCAGTTTTCTCTTCTGTAAATTGGGTATAAAATAGTACATATATAATAGGACTACTGAGAAGCTCAACTGAGACAACAGTTGTAACATCTTTAGTTTACCACTATGTGCGGTATTTAATTCGTGTAAAATAAATGTTATTTTTCTACACCTAGGAAAGTAAAATCTTATATAAGTGTTATCCATTTATCCAAGGTCTATAACATTTAACGTCTCTTGACTTTGGTTACCAAATTGAGATAAGAGAAAAAAGGAAGATCTAACTTCATTAACTCCTTAATCTATTTGTTTACCTTGATTTCGAAAGCCCTGAGTTCTCTCATGCTTATTCATGCATTTAGACATATAAAATTTTTAAATGGCTTTAACATAAATCAATTAGTTTACAGCATTTGCCTCTCCTTCCAGTATCCCACCCTCAGTCCCCTAGTTTTGGGATAAAAGAAAAGGCAGTTAAAATGAGGTGATACCTCAGTAGCTTGCCTTCCGTCCCCAGGATAGCAAGACAAATAAAGATTTTGTTATATGTCTCAAGATAGCATCAACACAGCCTGCAGCATCACTGTCAACACCAGCCCTGCAATGACAAGGAATTGCAGGGAGTGCCACTGTGCTGTTGCCAATTTGCTGGCTGGGTTCCTTCAAAAGCCACATCAAAGTGTTTTCCAGTTTTTAAACTTCTTCCCCAGGTTCATACGAGGGATCCTGGACCTCTGCATGTGATCAGAAGTGTGGTTCTCCATATTCTCCTCTCCACCTCCCCTTGACTGCAAACCTCAGTGAGCCTCTCTTATTCTCTGAGTCTGTAGGACTCTTCAGCTCCCTATACAATGGCATTCATAATAATATTTGAAACCTATGATAGTTTGTAAGAAATATCCAAAAAATTATCTATTTATTTATCTAATTTATCTACTACAGAAGATTTGATTTGTATAAATATTTCAAAATTTAATAATAAAATACTCTTCCAAGTATTCAAAAGCACATAGATTCTTTTGGAGGTATTGGAGTAATATAGTGACAAACAGAAAAGAAGGAAGCCAATAAAGGTTGTGTTAAGTCACCATATGGGCAACAAAGGCTACATTTCATGAGAAAATGCTGTCAAACAGCATAAAACACAAGCCACATGGGATGGCTAATTTTATGTGTCATCTTGTCTAGGCTATGCTGTCCAGTCATTTGGTCAAACATTAGTCAAGATGTTACTGTGAAAGTAGATGTGGTTAACATTTACAATCAGTAGACTTTCAGTAAAGCAGATTGCCCTACAAAATGTTCATGAGCCTCATCCAATCAGTTGAAGGCCTTAAGAGCAGAGACTGAGGTTTCCTGAAGAAGACAGAGTTCTGCCCCAAGAGTGTGATACAAAAACCCTGCCCAAATTTCTAGCCTGCTGGCCTGCCTTGCAGATTTTGGACTCAAGACTGCAATATCAACTCAAGATAGCAGTAACAACTCACCTGCAATATTTTAAATTTCCAGCCTGATGGTCTATATTATAAACAACACACTTGCCAGCTCCTACATGAACCAATGAACCAACTCCTTAAAATCTCTCTCCCTCTCTCTCTCTCTCTCCTTCTCTCCCCCTCTCCCTCTTCTTCTCCCTCTCTCTTCCCCACTTCCTCCCCTTTTCCTCCATATATATCACCCAATGGGTAAAGATCACTGACACACCAACTCCCTCCAATCATTTTTTCCCAGCTTTACTGAAATATAATTGACTTGACACTGTGTAAGTATAAGGTGTACACTGTGATGATTTTATACACATGCATATTGTGAACTGTTTTCCACAGTAAGGTTAGTTAACACCCCCTTCACCTCACATAATTACCATTTTGTTGTTGATATAACTGTGAGAACATTAAAACTCTACTCTCCTAACAACTTTCAAGTATATAATACAGTTCTGGGAGAAGCCTGAAAGGTCTTTAGGCACAGAAATGAAGATACTGGTGATTGGAAGTGGGCTGGTGCACACCAGAGTGGTGAGATCCAAGGGGTATGAGTGAAGCACAAACTTACCTGCTCAGTCCACTCCTGGTATCTGCTTGCTCAAACTGATAGCTTATCACAATTCTAAAACAAAAACAAGCAAAGAAACCCCAGAAGGTTTAGTGGGCTAAATTGCAGTGCATGTGGTTACAATTGGTCCCTTTCCACTACCGCTTCTATATTCTTTCTCCCTTAGCCTGCACTTCTGCTTGTCTTGGTCACTTCTCTGGTGAGGTAGTCTAGACCTTTACACCTGAGGAGTCTGTGTCCCTAGTTGTCAGGCCCTTGTCAGGTCACTGTTGCTGCAATTACCCATTTATGGTTTGTACTGAATACGGAAGTAGCAAGAAATGCCCCAGTGAATCTCCTGAGTTCCAGACATACTGCACCGTGCTGCCATTATTAGAGGCAGCTGATAGGGTCCCTAATAATCAGGGTTCTTTAATCTATTTGCTGATCTACTGGAACGAAGGTCCAAAATGACCACACAGAATCTATAACTTTAAGTTTACTAAAAATCCTTGCTTTCTTTCTTTGCAGACAATATGATTTTTTCACTTAAAAAAACAGCTTTGAGACTTCCCTCATGGCACAGTTGTTAAGAATCCACCTGCCAATGCAGGGGACACAGGTGCGAGCCCTGGTCCAGGAAGATCCCACATGCCGAGGGGCAAATAAGCCCGTGCACCACAACTACTGAGCCTGCACTCTAGAGCCCGTGAGCCACAACAACTGATCCTGAATGCCACAACTTCTGAAGTCTGTGAGCCTAGAGCCTGTGTTCTGCAACAGGAGAAGCCACCACGATAAGAAGCCTGTGCACTGTAACGAAGAGCAACCCCCTCTCGCCACAACTCACAGCCTAGAGAGATGTAAACAAACAAACAAAAACAAAAACAGCTTTACTGAGGTATAATTTAGGTAAAATTTCACCAATCTTAAGATAAGAATTTGAAAATTTGGACAAACAGATATAGTTGTGTAGCTACAATGCTAATGATATAAAACAGGTCAGCAAACTACAGCTCACAAGCCACATCCAGCCTGCTGCCTATTTTTACAAATAGCATTTTATTTGAACACAGCCACACCCTTTTATTTATGTATTGTCTGTGGCTGTTCCTGCACTACAATGACAGAGTTGTGTAGAAGCAACAGAGACTATGTGACCAGCAAAAGTTAAAATACTTATTATTTGGAACTTTATAGAAGTTTACTGATCTCTGATATAGAATAGTTCTTTCACCCACAAAGTTTCATCATGCTCCTCTGCAATTAGTCTCCCCCTTTTAGCACCAACACCTAGCTATCACAGATTGACCTATCGCCACTATAGTTTTGACTTTTCTAGAATTTTTTTCCAGAGTTATTAAGATAAAATTGACATACAGCACCATATAAGCTTAAGGTATACAACATAATGATTTAACTTACATACATCACGAAATAATTATCACAATAGATTTAGTGAACATCCAGCTCTCGTATAGATATAACATTAAAGAAAGATATTTTTCCTTTTGATGTGAAAGCCTAAGTATCACTCTCTTAACAACTTTCATTTTTAACATATAGCATTGTTAATTATCTTTATCATGTTATACCTTACATCTTTACTATTTATTTATCTTATAACTGGAAATTTGTACCTTTGAAATACCTTCAACTAATTCTCCCTCCCCCAACCCTCTGCCTCTGGTAACAAAAAATCTGATGTCTTTTTCTATGAGTTTATTTGTTTGTTTGTGTTTGAAGTATAGTTGACCTGCAGCACTATATTAGTTCCTGGTATACAACATAGTGATTCAGTAATTCTATACATTTCAAAATGATAAACATGATAAGTGTAGTTGTCATCTTTTCCCATATAAACGTATTACATTATTATTGACTATATTCCCCACACAGTAAATTTAATACCTGTGACTCATTTATTTTGTAACTGAAAGTTTGTACCTTTCAATCTCTTTTACCTATTTCTTTCCTTCCCCCTTCTACCCCCTCTGCTCTGGCAACTACTTGTTTGTTCTTTGTACCTATGACTGTTTCTATTTAGTTGTATTTGTTCATTTGTTTTGTTTTTGAAATTCCACAGAAAAGTTAAATCATATAATATTTGTTTTTCTCTGACTTATTTCACTTAGCATAATACCCTAAAGTCCATCCATTTATCACAAATGGCAAGATTTCATTCATTTTTATATTTGAAAAATATTCCATCATGTATACATTGTATATATATACAACATCTTCTTTATCCATTCATCTATCAGTGTCAACCCTTGGTGGCTTCCATATCTTGGCTAGTGTAAAAAATACTACAATGAACATAGCGGTGCATACTTCTTTTCCGATTAAGATTTTTGAATTATCTGTTTTCTTCAGATGAATACCCAGGAGTGGATTTGCTGTATCATATGACAGTTCTGTTTGCAATGTTTTGAGGAACCTGCATACTGTTTTCCATTGTGGGAGCACCATTTTACATTCTCACCAACAGTATATGAGAATGCACTTTTCTCCACATTCTCACCAGCACTTCTTATTTGTTGTCTTTTTGATAACAGCAATTTTGACAGATGTGAGATGATATCTCATTGTGGTTTTCATTTGCATTTCCCTGATGAGTAGTGATGTTGAGCATCTTTTCATATGTCTGTTGTCCAACTGCGGGTTTTCTTTGGAAAAATGTCAATTCATGTCTTCTGCCTATTTTTTAATTGGGTTGTTTGTATTTTTGATGTTGAATTGTATGAGTTCATTGTATATTTTGGATATTAACCTTATCAGATATCTCCACCCATTCAGTAAGTTGCTTTTTGGTTTGGTGATAGTTTCTTTTGCTATGCAAAAGCTAAAAAGGTTGTTGTAATCCTATTTGTTTATTTTTTCTTTCATTTCATTTGCCTGAGGAGACAGATCCAGAATAACATTGCTAAGACCTATGTCAAAGAGTGTACGGCCTATGTTTTCTTCTAGGAGGTGTATAGTTTTGGGTTTTTAATCCATTTTTAGCTTATTTTCGTATATGGTGTGAGAAATTAGTCCAGTGTAGTTCTCTTACATGTAGCTGACCAGTTTTCTCAAGATCATTTATGGAAAATGTTATCTTTTTCCCATTGTATATTCTTGCATCATTTGTCATATGTTAATTACCCATATAACTATGGGTCTGTTTCTGGGTTCTTTATTCAGTTCTGTTGATCTGTGTTTCTGTTTTTGTGCCAGTACCATAATGTTTTGATTACCTTTTTTGTAGCTTTGTGGTATAGTTTGAAATCATGGAGTGAGATATCACCTGGATTTTTTTCTTCTTTATTAAGATTTTTTGGCTATTCAGGATCTTTGGTGGTTCCATACAAATTTTAGAATCATTTGTTCTAGTTCTGTGAAAAATGCCAGGGATATTTTGATAATGATTGCATTGAATCTGTAGATAGACTTGGGTAGTATGGTCATTTTAACAATATTACTTGTTTCAAGCCATGAGCATAGTGTGTCTTCTGTTTGTTTGTGCTGTCTTCAATTTCTTTCATCAGTGTCTTATAGTTTTCTGAGTACAGGTCTTTTAAATCCTAGTTAGATTTATTCCCAAGTATTTTATTCTTTTTGATGTAATTGTGAATGGAATTGTTTTCTTAATTTCTCTTTCTGATAGTTTATTGTTAATGGATAGAAATGCAACACATTTCTGTATGTTAACTTTGTATCCTGCCACCTTACTGAACTCATTGATGAGGTCTAGTAATTTTTTGATAATGTCTTTAGAACTTTCTATGTATTGTATCATGTCATCTGCAAACAGCGAAAGTTAGACTTTGTTGTTTCCAATTTGGATTTATTTTATTTCTTGTCTTGTTTGATTGCTGTGGCTAGGACTTGCAATACTATGTTGAATGGAAGTGGCAAGAGTGAACATCCTTGTCATGTTCCTGATCTTAGAGCAAATTCTTTCATCATTTCAGCATTGAATATGATGTTAGCTCTAGGCTTGTCATATATGACCTTTATTATGTTAAGATTTGTTCCCTCTATACCAACTTTGTTGAGAGTTTTTACTGTGAGTGGATATTGGATTATGTCAAACGCTTTCTCTCCATCTATTGATATGATAATACAATTTTTATCCTTCATTTTGTTAATGTGATCACATTGATTGGTTTGTGGATATTGAACCATCCTTGCATCCCTGGGATAAATCTCGCTTGATCAAGGTGTACATTACTTTTAATGTATTGTTGAAACTGGTCTGCTAATATTTTGTTGAGGATTTTTGCATTATTATTCATCTGTGATATTTGCCTGTAATTTTTGTGTTTGATATCTTCATCTTGTTTTGTTATCTGGGTGATGTTGGCCTCATAGAATGAGTTCAGAAGCATTCCTTCCTCTGCAATACTTTGTTATAGTTTGAAAAGGATAGATATTAACTGTTCTTAAAATATCTGATAGAATTTACCTGTGAAGCCGTCTGGTCCTAGATTTTTGTTTGTTGATTTTTTGTTGTTGTTGTTATTGTGGTTGTTTTTTACTGCATCAATTTCTTTACTGGTAATTTGATTGTTCATAGTTTCTATTTCTTCCTGATACAGTCTTGTGAAATTGTATATTTCTAGAAATTTGTCATTTCTTCTAATTTGTCCATTTTATTGGCATGTAATTGTTCACAGTAATCTCATATTCCTTTGTATGTATGTGGTGTTGGCTGTAACTTATCTTCCTTCATTTATGATTTTATTGATTTGGGGCCTCTCTCTTTTTTTCTTAATGTGTCTGGCTAAAGGTTTATCAATTTTGTTTATATTTTCAAAGAACCAGCTCTTAGTTTCATTGATCTTTTCTATTGGTTATAAAGTCTCTATATTTATTTCTGCTCTAATCTTTATTATTTCTTTCCTTCTACTAACTTTGGGTTTTATTTGTTCTTCTTCTAGTTATTTTAGGTGTAAGTTTAGATTGTTCATTTAAAATTTTTCTTGTTTCCTGAGGTAGGCTTATTTTGATATAAACTTCCCTATTAGAACTACATTTGTTGCATCCCATAGATTTTGGATCTTTATGTTTTTATTTGTCTCCACGTCTTTTTTTGATTTCCTCTGATTTCTTCAGTGATCCATTGGTTGCTTAGTAGCATACTGTTTAGCATCTAGTGTTTCTATTGTTTTGCAGTTTTTTCTAGTAGTTGATTTCTAGTCTCATACTGCTGTGGTTGGAAAAGATGCTTGATATGATTTCAATCTTCTTAAATTTACTGATACTTGTTTTGTGGCCTAGCATATGATCTATACTGGAGAATGCTCCATGTGCACTTGAAAGGAATGTGTATTCTGCTGCTTTGCATGGAATGTTCTAGATATACCTATTAAGTCCTTATGGCTTAATTTTTTTAAAATAAATTTATTTTTGGCTGTGTTGGGTCTTCGTTTCTGTGCAAGGACTTTCTCTAGTTGTGGCAAGCGGGGGCCACTCTTCATTGCAGTGTGTGGGCCTCTCACTGTCGCAGCCTCTCTTGTTGTGGAGCACAGGCTCCAGACGCACAGGCTCAGTAGTTGTGGCTCACAGGCCCAGTTGCTCTGCGGCATGTGGGATCTTCCCAGACCAGGGCTCAAACCCGTATCCCCTGCATTGACAGGCAGATTCTCAACCACTGTGCCACCAGTGAAGCCCAATGTTTCTTTTAAAAAGAGTGTTTCCTTATTAATTTTCTGTCTGGATGATCTGTCCATTGATGTAAGTGTGGTGTTAAAGTTCCCTACTGTTATTGTGTTATTGTCAGTTACCTCCTTTATGTTTGTTAATATTTGCTTTATGAATTTAGGTGCTTCTGTGTTGGGTGCATATATTTTTACAACTGTTATATCTTCTTCTTGGATCAATCCCTTGATCATTATGTAATGTCTTTCTTTGTCTCTTGTTAATAGTCTTTGTTTTAGAGTCTATTTTGTCTTATATAAGTATTGCCTCCCTGGCTTTCTTTTTGTTTTCATTTTCATGGATACCTTTTCCCATCCCCTCACTTTCAGTCTGTGTGTCTTTAGATATGAAATTATTCTTTTGTAGGGAGTATATAATGTGGGTCTTGTTTTTATAATTATATGTCTTTTGATTGGAGAATTTATCCTTTTCACATTTAAAGTAATTACTTGTACATATGTACTTATTGTCATTTTACTAATTGTTTGGGGGTAGACTTGTTTTGTTTTTTTTCAGTTGTTCCTTTCTTCTTTTTTTCTCTTCCCTTGTGATTCAATGACTATCTTTAGTGTAATGTGTGGATTTCTTTCTCTTTTTTTGTGTGTATGTATCTAGTATAGATTTTTGGCTTGTGGTTACTACAAGGTTCATATATAGAAATCTATATGTATCTATCTCTATCTCTATATATGATTATTTTATGTTGCTCATCTCTTAAGCTGAATGCATTTTAAAAACATTTCATTTTTAATCCACACCACTATGTTTACTATTTGTGACATTACATTCTACATCCTTTTGTTTTGTGTATCCCTTATCTACTTATTGTGGATATAGATTATTTTACTACTTTTGTCTTTAACTTTCTTACTAGCTTTATAAGTGTTTGATCTACTACATTTACTGTATATTTGCCTTCACCAGTGAGACTTTCCCTTCCATAATTTTACCTTTCTAGTTGCAGCCTTTTCTTTTTCACTTAGAAGTCCCTTTACATTTCTTGTAAAACTGGTTTGGTGGTGCTGAACTCTTTTAGCTTTTGCTTGTTTAAAACTTTTGATGTTTCCATGAAATCTTTGCTAGGTAGGGTGATCTTGGTTGTAGGTATTTTTCCTTTCATCACTTTCAATATATCATGCCATTCCCTTCTGGCCTGTAGAGTTTCTGCTGACAGTCTTGAGAGTTACCTTGTATGTAACTTGTTTTTCCCTTGCTGCCTTTAATATTCTCCTTTTATCTTTAATTTTTTTCCATTTTAATAATAATACATCTTGAAGTGATTGATCCTGTTGGGGAGTCTCTGTGCTTCCTGGATCTGTATGTCTGTTTTCTTTCTCAGGTAAGGGATGTTTTCAGCTATTATGTCTTCAAATATACTACCTGTCCCTTTCTCTCTCTCTTCTCCTTCTGGGATCCCCATAACGCAAATGTTGTAGGCTTGACGTTGTCCCAGAATTCTCTTAAATTGACCCAATTTCTTTTCTTTTTCCTTTTTTCTGTTCAGTTTCTGTAATTTCCACTATTCTGTCTTCCAGTTTGCTTCTATTGTCCTCTGTATTATCTAATCTACTTGTTCATTCCTTCTAGTGTTCTTTTAATTTCAGTTTTCATGTTCCTCAACTTTGTTTGACTCTTTATATTTTCTAGCTCTTGGATAAAAACCTCTAGCTTCTCACTGTAAACATACATTATTTTCCCGAGTTCTTTGATCATATTTATGGTCATTACCTTAAACTCTTTTGTGCTAGATTGCTTATTTCCACTCCAGTTAGTTCTTCTTCTATGGTTTTATCTTGTTCATTCATCTGGAACATATTTTTATGTCACCTCATTTGCTGTTTTTATTTCTAATTAATTGGTTAGATTAGTTATATTTCCTAATCTTCAATAAGTGGCCTCATGTAGGAAACATCCCATGGGTCCCAGCAGCACACACACCTCTAGTCTCAAGAGCTATATGCTCTAGGTTATGCCCCCTATGTGGGCTGTGTGGGTCCTTCTATTGTGAAAGGCTGACTACTGTGGGCAGTTTGGTAGGTGTGGCTGGCCCCTGGTCCCTTTGTTTGCCACATCCTGCCTAGTGAAGAGGCTGCTGACTGTTGGTGGGCAGAGCTGGGTCATGAGGCAGCTGTGGAGCTCTAGAGGATCTTGGGGGTAATTCTGGCCTACCAAGATGGCTGATTATGGGATTGGGGTGGGGAAGGTCACAGAGTTAGTTTTGGCCTGCTGGTGGCCAGTTCCTGACATGGCTGGCTGTGGGATCTGATGTGTCCCAGTGCTGATATTAGCCTGCTAGTGAGTGGGACTGGATCCCAGTGTGGTTGGCTGAGGGTCCAAAAGCATCTCAGAGCTAGTGTCAGCCTGTAGGGCATGACCAGGGCATAGGTCCTGAGGCTGGTACCTGTCCCTGATGGGTGATGCTGTGTCCTCAGGATAGTGCTGGCCTGCTAGTGAGCAGGGCCATATCTGACAGATTGCTGCAGGAAACCCTGGGTGTTCCAGGGTTAATGCAGGCCCTGTGGTGGGCAGGGCTGTGTTCTAGGGTGGCAGAGGTCTTCAGGAGTCCTATGGCAGTCAGCCTGCTAGTGGGAAGGGCTATGTCCACACCTAGCTAGCTGCCTGGCTGGGGTGTCTCTGTACCGGTTTTGACCAGCTAGTGGCAGGATTAACTTCCCAAAATAGCTGCTGCTAGCGTCTATGTCCCCAGGGTAAGTTTTAACTGCATCCTGCTTTTCCAGTGGGTTCTCCAAGAGCAGCAGGTGGATCTAACCCAGTTTTCTTTTAAATTGCTGTTTCTGCCCTGGGTCTTGCGTCTCAGGGCATGCGAGATTTTGTGTGCACACCTTAAGAGTGTAGTCTCTATTTCCCACAGCCTTCTGGCTCTCCCAAAGTAAATCTAACTGACCTTCCAAGCCAAACGTTCTGGGGGTTCATCTTGCTGGTGCAGGATCCCCAGACTGGGGAGCCTGATGTGGCACTTGGACCCCTCACTTCTTGGGGAGAACCTCTGCAATTGTAATTATCCTCTTACGTGTGGGTTGTCTATGGTTATGGTTATGGTTCTTGACTATACCACAACCCTACCCCTCCTATCAGTCTCATTTTGGCTCCTTCTTTATACCTTTAACTGTAGAAGATCTTTTCTGCCAGTCTTCTGGTTGCTCTCATAGATAGTTGCTCTGAAAATTGTTGCAATTTTGGTGTGCCTGTGGAAGGAGGTAAGGTCAAAGTCTCCCTACTCTGAAATCTTAGCCACTCCTCTAATATGATTTTATTTAAAAAAAATTATAAGAAAATCCTAAAGACTCCCCAATAAACTGTTAGTACTAATTAACAAATTTAGTGAAGTTGCAAGATATAAAATCAACATATAGAAATCAGTTGTTTATATACACTAACAACAAAACATCTGAAAAAGCAATAAAGGAAGCAATCTCATTCACAATAGCATCAAAAACAATAAAATACTTAGGAATAAATTTAACCAATGAGGTAGAAGATCTATATATTGTGTTGGCCAAAACTTTCTGTAACATCTTATGGAGAAAGCTGAATGAACTTTTTTGGCCAACCCGCTACTTAAAACTACAACACTTTGATGAAAGAAATTGAGAAAGACACAAACAAATATGAAGATATCCCTTACTCATGGATCAGAAGAAATGATATTGTTAAAACTTCCATACTAGCAAAAGCCACCTATAGATTTAGTGCAATCTCAATCAAAATTCCAATGGAATTTTTCACAGTAATATAAAAAAAATCCTAAAATTTGTATGAAACCATAAAAGATCCCAAACAACCAAAGCAATCCTGAGAAAGAAGAACAAAGCTGTAGGCATCACAATTCCTACTGTACTACAAAGGTATAGTAATGAAACAGGATGAGATTGGCATAAAAATAGACACATAGACCAATGTAACAGAATTGAGAGCCTAGAAATAAACCTGCACAACTAATATTTGACAAGGGAGACAAGAATATTCAACAAGGAAAAAAATAATCTCTTCAATACGTGGTGTTGGGTGAATGGGATAACCACAAGCAGGAGAATGAAACTGGACCCTTATCTTACACCATACACAAAAATTAACTCAAAATGGATTAAAGACTTAAAAATATAAGAACTGAAACCATAAAACTCCTAGAAGCAAACAGGAAAAATCTCCTTGACATTGTTCCTAGAAACAACTTTTTGGATATGACACCAAAAACACAAGCAACAAAAGCAAAAATTAATAAATGGGACTACGTCAAACTAAAAATCTTCTGCAGAGCAAAAGAAATAATCAATGAAATGGAAAAGCAATGTATGGAATGGGAGAAAATATTTACAAATCATATATTTCAGAAGGGGCTAATATTTGAAATATATAAAGAAATCATGCAGCTCAATAACAAAAAACTGGACTTCCCTGGAGGCCCAGTGGTTAAGAATCTGTGCTTCCACTGCAGGGGGTGTAGGTTCGATCCCCGGTCAGGGAACTAAGATCCCACATACCACACAGCAAGAAAGAAAAATAGAAAAAAAAAAATAATCCAATTAGGCAGAGAAGCTAAATAGATATTTTTCCAAAGAAGATATACAAATGACCAACAGGTACATGCAAAGTTGCTCAACTTCACTAGTTATCAGGAAAATGCAAATCAAAACTGCAATGAGATATCACCTCATACCCTTAGAATGACTATCATCAAAATGATAAGTGTAGGTGAGGATGTGGAGAAAAGGGAACCTTTGTGCACTGCTTGTGGGAATGTAATTTGGTGCTATGGAAAATGGAATGGAGATTCCTCAAAAACTTAAAAATAGAGTTATCATAAAATCCACCAATCCCACTTACGGGTATATATCCAAAAGAAGTGAAAACAGGATTTCAAGGAGATATATGAACCCTATGTTCATTAAAGCATTATTTACAATAGCCAAGATATGGAAACAACCTAAGTGCCCATTAATAGATGAATAAAGAAGATGTGTACATATATATAGTGGAATATTATTCAGCTATGAGAAAAAAGAAAATCCTGCCACATGTAACAACATGGAAAAATTTGAGGGCACTATGCTAAGTAAAATAAGTCAAACAGCAAAAGACAATTACTCAACATCATCACTTATATGTGGAATATAGAAAGCCAAATTCAGAGAAACAGAGAGTAGAGTGGTTGCTACCAGGGGCTGGGGGATTGGGCAAATGGAGAGATGTAGGTTAAAGGGTACAAAATTCCAGTAATAAGATGAGTAAGTTCTTCGGATCTAATGTACAGCATGTTGATTATAGTTAACAATACTGTATTATATTATTGAAAGTTGCTAAGAAAGTAGACCTTAAATATACTCACCACAAAAAAAGAAATGGTAATTATGTGAGCTGACTGAGTTCTCAGCTAAAGTTATGGTGGTAATCATTTTGCAATATATAAACAAGTGTATCAAATCAACATGTACACCTTAAACTTACAGAATGTTATATGTCAATTATATCTCAATAAATTTCAGGGAAAGTTGGAAAAGCTACTTTAAAAAGGAAAATAAAGGCCTTAAGTGTTCCCATCATACACCAAACAAAAAAATAAAATAAAATATTTGCTCTGTCACCTATAGAAGGAATCCTTCCCAAAACTAGTACCTCTAGTCCAGCAGACAATAAACTTAAGGGGACAAGAAACACAAAGTCACTATGAGGGTTACTGACTGAGAAAGGCCACTCTTACCTCTACGCCTTGTTTCTTACTTCCATGTATCCCACCAGTCAGAGATCAATGCTATATAATAACTGTTGCTTAAATATATATACTACATCTTGATGGACAGAATCCCAAATAACAGGATATCACTGAACTGGTACTTTAGTCAAGGCTTTATGAGGTCATTTCAATGTTCTAATAGGCTGACAGCTAAAGGGTTTAGGGTATATGTCTATATGTTACAACTAGTGGGTCCTGAGACCATGTGCCCATTGTTGCCCATTGTCTTCTTCACCATCTTCCTTGGTCTGAAACATCATTCTACATGATCTCATGACAATAAATCAGACACTCTGTGAACATTTGGAAAGTGCTGCTGGCCAAAGTACCACGGTTGGCAAGGCAAACCATAAGTCTGACTCACTCCCTGTCTACGGTAGGACTCTGGTATGAATCTGCCATTGAGTGACCGGCTTGTGATCTTGAGGGATTGTATCACAACTTCATGGTGATGATGGTCTGACATAATCAACTTGCCTTCACTGGATGGTTAGTGTCCTAAAGGGATGGTATTTCAAAGAAAGGACATAAATGTGAGCTGCACAGATGCAGCAGAGGTAGGTGACTTGGGCTCTGTGATATCCATGCTTGTGACTTATTTGTGCCCTCCAGGCCTGCTTGGGCTTGATCCCAAAGGTACAATTTCCATTGCACTATGGATTAATGCTGTACCTTATGACTTTGTTGGTATGAAAATACTTAGGGTGTGGTAAGCAGTTCTGATTGCATAGTCACTTGATGTTCCATAGTCAGGCATTCAGCATCTTATAACCACAGAAAAAAACACATAATGGCTATTATTTCAATGTGCACACCACATTCTTAAAGGACTTGCCCCAAATATGCAGGATACCTTCTCCAAGATAGGGCTTTAGTTGGGCCTTTATGAGGCCACTGCACTCAGTATACTGTATGGCTTCTGCTGATTTACTTCATATATTGGCTATGGGGGAGAGGACAATTTCAGGGGTCTCCACTTGGTTTTTCCTTTATTATAGCTCATATTCCACTAGTCTGGGAACCAATGTGAGTGAACTGCTTAATGCTAAGTATGTCCATCCCAATTATGCTTATAATGAACTAGGGAAATGATCATTGGACCAACTATAATGCATACTTGGGCCAAAACTCCATACTTGTGACAAGACTTTCACATGCCACATCTTAAGAGCATGGTAGGACCAATTTATCACTGTATATTCAATGAGTGGGGGAAGGGGACATATATTTTAAATTTTATTTTTATTTAGATGTTTCTATATAACATTCTTAAATTTATTTTTATTTTTTATTTACTTTTATTTAGATCATAGGAGCCATATCTGAATCTGATGAGAAGATTGCCTTGACCTTGAACTAGATGCAGTGGGTGGATGGGATAATGAATGTATTCTTTGTGAGGGAGGAAAAGAGAAACAGACACATTGTGACAAGAAAGGAAAGTTCTGAAGTCAATTCCTAGTGCCAGATAGCCATCAGTTCCATTTGGTCTTCTTGGACACACAGGAAGATTATGTATCCCAGCAAACTTTTGGATTAGTCTGGGGCCACCAGATTACATTCTAACCAATGAAAAGAGTATCACTTCCTGATCTAGAAATTTAATGTGTCACATGATCCTATCCTCTCTCACTTTGCTCATTAGCCAGTAGAATGCAGAATATCCAAGGTCTCTGAGGAGGCTTTAGGAAATAGTGCTACAACACAGAAGGAGCCGAAATCCCAGTCACAATGTAAACAGAGATATGAACAATAAATAAACTTTTATTTTGTTAAGCCATTGAAACTTGGGGGAGGATATATTATATTGTAGCAGATAACACTGATTATGTGAATACAAGCCCATTTTTGGAGTATTTCTATTCATTACTTGGCTGACTGAAATCCTTTTTCTAATACTTTTATTGAGGAAGCTTAATTGAAACTATATTACTTGTTTTCTGGCATATTTTTAAATGCCTGCCTGTGGTTTTTATCCTGAAATAATGGTTTTATTGGGCATAAAATTCTTTATTTATACTTTCTTTCCCTGAGAAATTCACAAGCAATACTAAATTCTGTTCTGACATTTAATGTCACTAGAGAGAAATCTGAGGCCAGTTTGAATTTTTCTGCTTTTGGGGTGAGTTTATTTTTTTTAATTGTAGTCAAAGAGAATTCTTTTTTCCAACAGCTTTATTGCGGTATAATTGACATATAAACATTGTTTATGTTTACAACTTGATGTTTTGATACATGTACATTGTGAAATGATCACAACCAAGCTAATTAATATATACATCACCTCCACATAGTTACCATTTCTTTTTATTTTCTGTGTGTGTGTGTGTGTGTGTGATAAGAAAACTTAATTTAAAACTATCCTCTTAGCAAATTCCAGATATACGTTACAGTATTGTTAACTATAGACACTATGTTGTATGCTAGATCTCAGGAACTGATTAATTTTGCATAACTGGTGCTTTCTACACTTTGATCAACATCTCCCCATTTCCCCCTCTACCCTAGCAACAACCATTCTATTCCCTGCTTCTATGAGTTTGACTGTTTTAGATTGCACCTATAACTGAAATTATTTAGTAATTGTCTTTCTCTCTCTGACTTCTCTCACTTAGCATAATGTCCTCATAGTTTATCTATGTTGTTACAAATGACAGGATTTACTTCTTTTATGAGGTTTCTTTATCCATTCATCCATCAATGAACGTTTAGGTTGTCTCCATATCTTAGCTATTGTGAATAGTGCTGCTCTCTTTTTTGTTGTTTTCTTGAAGTCCAGTAATATTTCTAGGACATGTATCAATTTTTATTATTCTGCATTTATTTATTTACTTACTATTAAGAATTTTTATGAACAGTTTTAAGTTCACAGCAAAATTGAGGTGAACGTTCAGAGATTTTGCATATACCCCTGCCCCTACACATGTATAGCCTACTCCATTATCGATAGCCCCACCAGAGCAGTACATTTGTTACAACTGATGAACCTATATTGACACATCATTATCATCCAAAGTCCATAGTTTACATTACCATTCTCTTTTGATGTACATTCTATGGGTTTGGACAAATGTACAATGACGTGAATCCATCATTACATTATCTGCATTTATTTTTAAGGACAGCTTGCCCTTTGAAACTATAAGTTTAATTCTTCCTTTAGTTTGGAGGAATTTTTTATAGTTATATTTTTGTGTTAGGCAGGATTCTAAAAATGACCCCCAGTATTCCCCATTCCAATCTTTGGATCCTGTGATTATGATGAGTTATCTCTCCCATGATCATGTTACATTAATGGCACAATTTATCTCATAATAAGGAGTTTATCTAGATGAGTCAAATATAATAACATGAGCCCTTTATAAAGCAGAGTTTTCTCAGGTTAATAGCAGAAGAAAAAGAGAGATTGGAAGCACAAGAATAATCTGATGTGCTGTTGCTAGCTTTGAAGATAGATGGAGTCACATAATGAGGAAGGCATGCAGCTCTCTAGAAGGTGAGGGTGACCCACAGTTAACAGCCAAGAAACAGGGGCATCAGTCCTATAGTTGCCAAAAACCTGAATTTTGCCATCAACCTGAATAAGCTTGGAAGCAGGTTTATTCCCAGATCATTCAGGTAAGAACTTGGTCAAATTGATTTCAGCTTCGTGAAACCCTAAGCAGAAGAACTCAATACAAGCATGCTGTATTTCTACTCTGCAGAAGCTATGAGATAATAAATGGGTGTTGTTTTGAGCTATTAAATTTGTGGAATTTGTTATGCAGCAATAGAAAATGAAGACAATTTTAAAGTATTTCTCCTACATTTTATTCTCTTTTTCAAAGCCACCTATTACACTTGGGTTGAATTTTCTTTGTGCCCAGTATATATCTTTCTCTCTATTTTTAATCCTTTGTTCATTACTACTTCATCTCAATCCTGTCCTTATACCTTACATTTGCAATAGTGGCAAGCCTCCCTTGTGCTACTTACAAAATTGTCTTTATATCGAGAATGGTATTTTTTTTCTTTTCTTTCATTCCTGAATTATAACTGCTTCTGTTTATTTCCTCTGGTTGTCATCATGTCTCCCCTACACTCCTAAATATCTACTCTGGATTCATACTTGCAAAATATATTTGTTTTATAAGTCATAGCAATATGTTTGGTCTCTTTTTTATACACTTTTTAGTAACATTTTTCTAGTGAATGTTCTTCATCTGTATTTATTTTCCTTATTCCTTTCTTCCGTTTTACTTATAGTGTTTTTGTATTGATCCTGTGCTATTATCTTGTTTATATCATTTTTGAATGACAATATTTCTCCCTGGATCATCAATCTGGAAGAGACCTATGTAGAGGGAGAGACCAGGTCAGAATTCCAGGCCAGCAGAAATTCTCCCTGGTATACCTTGAGGTTTCTTTAAATAAAAAGTTGTGCATGTGAGTGAACTGTTTTAGTATTTACATTTCTCTCACAACAGGTTGTCATCGTAAGGCTGATATCACTCAAAGATATCCTCTTGCGCTCTGCAAAAATGGCACATCTATTGGTTTCCTCACCATCACCACTGCATCATCCTCATTTCCTTATTCCATCATCCCACCCAAATAGGATGGAAGTTCTGACCACTGGCCCATATACCCTGTTTTTAATTGTTTGAAATAGGAAATTATTTCATTTTTCTCTCAGATTGTGCTTCTTACTTTGTAGAGCTGTTCTCAACCAATTTTTCTGAGATCTACACCTTCCAGCATGCTTTCTAGGTATTCTTCTAAGCCCTCTTCAATCTTAACTCTATTAAGCATATATTGTGGCTTGAGCCAAACTTATAAATGGAGAACTTGTGAGCAGGAAGAAACGTTGACCAGCTTAGACAAATTTCAGACTATTAGAGTTTCATTGGGTTTGTTTGCTTATTTGTTTTTTTAATTCTTTTAGGGAGAAGATGCCTAAAGAAAACAGTATTTTTAAGAAGCTAAAACAGTAATGGATAAGGTATATATGTGAGTGCATATACCTATAGGGTGAAGAGGAAAAAAAGAATGATTAGGCTGTCTACTTGACTGGTAGAAAGTTTTCTAGAAGACAAACAACCTGGCCACATATGCTTTTCACTACATTACTCACTATGATGTACAAAAGCATGAACATCAACATTTTCCAAATACATAATGTGAAGTAGCCATTATTGGATATGTGAAAATAATTCTATCATAGAGGATAACAGAATATGAATGAGAATATGAAAAGCAGTTCAAAAATGTATATAAAACCATCAGAATAATCATTCAAAAGTATTATATTATAGACAGAATTTGTTGGTAAAAATTGTAGGTGTTATCCGAAATATTCTTATGACCCTTAGAACAATTAGTCTTGAATGTTAAATTTCAGATAAATCAATATGAAAGTGGTGGTGGCACTGCTTTCCTAATTATTGGAATCACAAATAGACTTCAAAATATCATTTTAGTCAACAATTCTCACCCAATCAAACATTTGTTATAACAAAGAACCAAATAACTGGTTTCTTTCCCTTCCCTGCATAAAAGTAAATGAATCAATGGAGGGGAATGGTAAAGAAACATGCAGACTCTAAATAACCCCAAACTGACTGTCAAATGTGTTGTGTCACTTGGCTACAGGGAAAATCCTGAACTAAATTGGTCAAAAGTAGAGTTGTTATTAAAAACCTAAAGGTTCTGTTTGTCTTCACTATTCATCAAATAAGACCTTCCTTTGGAGGCTTTAGAACAAACTGCTTTAAAACCTCGATTACCTGTATTATTTACACAAAAACATCTCCACAGTTTCCTCCAGCACTCACACTGATCCACTCACCAACAGCATGGAAGCTACTTGGAAAGTCATTTTTTTTTCTTTTTATTCTTTTTCATCTTGTGATTTTTTTTAAAAAGAGTTTAACTATTCACTGTAGGCTATCCAGATGTTCTTCAGACTATCTATAAACTCATTTTAGAACTATGTCTTAAAATCTTCTTTTTGCTTTCATTTGTTTCTCTAACCAAACAATCTTCTCTTTTCTATGTTACTTTTTGTCTTGAATGAATATATCAGTAATAATCTCATTCTTAGTTGCATGAGCAGAAGAACTTATTAAATAATTCTTTGTGAAATTTCCAGTGGCTTCCCTCATGCTTAGAAATAGTATTCTCCCTGACACATCTGCTACAGTATGCTTTAATCACTTTTTTTTTTCACACCATGAGTGCAATGCCATGTATCTTATTAAGTCAGAAGGTAGTAAAAACTAGAGTAGTGTGATGATCTATTTGAACAGGGTAAAGAAAATTTGGGAGCAAAAAGTGAAGGGCAGAGAGTAAGCATGTTTGTTTCAAACATGCAAATAAAGATTAACCCACTCCCTGTCCCTTAGGAAGAAGTCCCTTTTAGATTATTTAAAAATTAGAATCAAATGAGCCAGGAGAGCATAAACTCAAGCCTGTATGGAAAGACACAGAAAGTTCTAGAATAAGCCCATCTCTTGTTTAATAAAGTGGCTCACTGACTTCACTTCTCTCTTTGCAGAAGCACTTTTGGAATCAACAACAACAGAGTAACTATAATAGAGAGACCAGAAATGCTCCAATGGAGTTCTCTCCCTAAATAGGTCAGAGGTTAAACAAGATGATCTCTCCAAAGAGGCCTCTTTGGATTTTTGTCCTCCCAGAAGATTAATTACTTTCCAGAAGTATATAATTATTTAATCTCTAAGGCAGATGTAGCACAGATCAAGAAATCAAGGAGGTGACTTTGTCAAATAAATTTTCTCTTTATCAGCCACTTGTAGCAAGAGCATGTTAAGAGAATTTGAAGTGAGAATCACAATAGTGAGATTATTAACTACTTAAAAGGTGGATGGAACTAAAACCATACTAAAGTAACAAAACTACTTAACAACATTACCTTAGTGCAACCAAGTTTCTGCAAGTATCATCAGTTTATGTATTTTATGTAATTCATTATTATATAATGAACTCTGATACAGAAACAACTCAGATCTCACTGGCATTTGTCACTAAGTACTCCTGTCAGATCTTTGATTTCCTAGGAAGATGCCAACTATCCCAATAAGAGACCCCAGAGTATCATATATGCTTATTCATCAATAAGTTTTTTCCTTCCAGGTGTTGCTGCTATTTCAACAGGCATTCCAACAGCTGTTTCTAGGTTGACTCTCTTTGGGGTCATTTTCCCATTAGAGGTATTTGGAGTCTGGATAGTACCAAAGTCCTCTGTGGAGAAGCAGTGCACAGTGGACCTCCACTGGGTGCCACCAATTTCCCAGTCCTTTACAGGGCATTCTGTCTGTCCCTCCCAGGTAGAGTGCTGGATTAAAAAAAAAAAAAGTCAACATTCTCCAGGTTATAACAAGTCCTAGAGTCTACACAATATGAGTCACAAGGTTATATATGCGACCATTAACATACCAATAAATAAATAAACAAAACAAAACAAATGTGACAGATTCTCAAGAGAAAAGACAACCAACAGATACCAACCCTGAGATGACCTGGATGCTGGAGCTGTAAGACAAGGATTTTATAGCAGCTATTACAACTATGCTTATTGAAGTAATAGAAAACACACTTGAATTTAATGAAGATAGAAACTCAGCTGAGACATGGAGACTATAAAAAAGGGATAAGTGCAGGTTTTAGGACAAAAAATACAATATCTGAAAATTTTTAAAAGTCTCACTGTGTGGACTTAATAACAGAATTAAAATTTCAGAAGGAATAGTGAGTGAAATTGAAGCCAGGTGAATAGAAATTATCCAACCTGTAAAACAGAGAAAAAATATTGAATAAATGGACAGAGCCTAAATAATGTGAGGGACAATATCAAATGTCTAATATGAATGTAATTAGAGTTTCATGTGAAAAAGAGAAAAACTAAGTCAGGAAAAGTTTTTGAAAAATAATGGCTGAAATTATCTCAGATTTACTAAAAGACATAAATTTACAGACTCAAGACATTCAACAAACCCCAAACAAATGAGTTCAAAGAAAATCACACCTCAACACATCATAAACAAACTGAGAGAAAATAAAAATACAGAAAAAATTAAGCAACTAGAGAGAAATTATAAGGTACTTACAGGGAAACAACAATTCTAATGACCCTGGATTTCTCATTAAAAACCACAGAGGCTATAAGGTAGAACATCTTCAAAGTGAAGAAATAAAGGAAATATCAAACCATATTTCTATAGCCAGTGAAATTACCTTTCAAAAATAAAAATATTTTCAGATAAAGAAAAATTAAAGACAAATTTCCTATGAATTGATCTACAAAAGATGCTAAAAGAAGTTCTTCAGGATGAATAAATCTGATACTAGAGGAAAATTATATCTTTGGGAATGGAGGACGAGCAATAGAAATGGTAAGCATTGGGGTGCTGTGAGTTGAATTATTGTGTGCCCCACCAATAGTAAAGTGCTAACCTCTGTGAATGTTGGAACTTGCGTCTTTACAAATGTAAGTTAAGATGGGGTCATAATGGTGTTGAGGGAGTGCTTAATCTAATATTGCTGGTGTCCTTATAAGAAAAGAAAGGCAAAGAGATCAAGGTGGCAGAGTGAGAGGATGTGGGGCTCACCTCCACCCATGAACACATCAAAAATGTATCTACATGTGGAACAATTTCCACAGAAAACTAACTGAAAGCTGGTAGAAAGACTCTTAAACAACTGAGGCTATTAAAAAAATTATACACATAATCAGGTAGGATGGGAAGAAAAGCATTGGGTCAGGACCTGTACCCCTGAGAGGGGACTAAGCGGAAAAAGATCACACTGGTGTACACTTGCACTAGAGAGTAAGTGGGTTGAGCTACATACTGGGCATCCCAGTTCTGGGTCCTATGCATAGGAAATAAGCCCCCTTGGCTGCTTGGAAACCCACTGGGACAGATAGAAAGACTGAAGAAGACTAGATTCCACTTGTGAGGAGCACGTAGGTGTTGGCTTGCCTCCAGGCAGGCAGAAGGTGATCTGCCCTAGTAGCTGCTGCCTCACCACATTCTCCATTCCAAGCTGAGTGAACATCACTCTATGCCAGGACTTGGCACTGCATCTAGGGTAGAGATAACCTGGCAAAAGACTTGATCTAGGGATGCAGAGGTGACCAGAAGCCTGAGACATAGCCCCAGTGGGGTGGCAGAAGCCATTGTCAGCACTTACTCAAGCAAAGTCCCAGAATTAGCTCACACTTCTGACTGTAGCACATCTGCCAGAATTCCTGCAACTGCCTTGTTGTAAGCCTCAGCCCAAGCTGAGGCAATGCACTATCCCTGCCCACTGTACACCACAGCCTAGCACTAGAGCTGGGGCAGCCATGACAGGGGAAAAGATGCAACCATGTACTGCATCTCAGCAGAGCTGCAGATGCATACACAAGTAGTGCATCAGACTTAGTAAGTTCACAACCTGCACTTTCTTCAGTGTTCCCCTCCTTTGGGACAGAGGCCCTAGTGCAGGGAGAAGGAAAAACACATACTTAAAGGAAACAGAGCCAACTTCAGCTCAACCATCAGGGCTTCTGCTACAGCAACTTGGGAGCAGACCCCACCCCTGACAAGGTGGGGATGGCCACTGAGCAGAGAAGTCCTGCCTCACACACTGTGCAGGCTCTAGCTCCTCCATCACCAGCCACAACCCCTACTGAAGTAATAGTGATCAGCACACCCTGAGGAAAGATGTGACTGGTGTCTACATCAAATCCTGCCCTCTTACCAAAGGCATTGGGCAAATGCAGTATACACAGTGGACACTCACACATAAGAAGCCCCCTTCAAGACCACAGTCATTTTCACCGAAATTCATTGAGATAGAGAAAGTTAAATAAAATGAAAAGGAAGAGGAAGTACTCTCAATTGAAATAGTAAGAGAACACGAATGAAAATAAATTAATAATGAAACATAAATAAGCAATCTACCTGACAAAGAATTCAAACATTGGTAATAAAAATGAACTGAATTAGGGAAGAGAACTGATTTAAGAGAGCTCATTTTAACAAGGAACTCAAAACTACAATGAAGACCCAATCAAAAATAGATAATTCAATAGCTGAGATAAAAAGCACCCTAGAAGCAATGAATAGCAGACTAAATGACAAAGAATGCATAAATGATCAGGAAGACAGAATAATGAAAATCACCCAATCAGAACAGCAAACAGAAAGTCAGATTTTTTTTAAAAAAAAGAGTGCAACATACAAGATCTATCAGATAACATTAAACATGCCAGCAGTCACATTATAGTGGTTCCAGAAGGAGAAGAGACAGAAAGAAGGGTATCAAAATATATGTGAAGAAATTATGGCTGAGAACTTCCCAAAACTAAAGAAGGAAACAGATATCCAGGTTCAGTAAGAATGGAGGGTCCCAAACAATATGAAGCATAACAGACTCACACTAAGACATATCATAATTAAAATAGCCAAATTTAAAGATATAGAGATAACTCTAAAGGCAGAAAGAGAAAAACAAGGAGTCATATATATACAAGGGAATCCCCCTAAGGCTATCAGCTAATTTCTCTGCAGAAACATTGCAGGCTAGAGGAAGTGACATGATATATTCAAGGTGCTGAAAGGGAAAAACCTTCAATCTATGACACTCCATCCAGCAGGTTTATCATTTAGAATGGAAGAAGAGATAAAGAACTTCTCAGAAAAGCAAAAACTGAAAGAAATCAACAATACTAAACCATCTAAAAGGAAATTTTGGGGCTTCCCTGGTGGCACAGTGGTTGAGAGTCTGCCTGCTGATTCAGGGGACACGGGTTCATGCCCTGGTCTGGGAAGATCCCACATGCTGCGTGCGGAGCAGCTGGGCCCATGAGCCATGGCCGCTGAGCCTGTGCATCCAGAGCCTGTGCTCCACAATGGGAGAGGCCACAACAGTGAGAGGCCCATGTACCACAAAAAAAAATAAATAAAGGAAATTTTGAAGGATCTTTTCTAAATAGAAAGGAGTAAGAACATATAGGGAAGGGAAATTCCCAACAGGAAAGGCAAATATATAGCAAGGCTTAAAGATCACATAAATAAACTAATAGACTAATAGTCTATTAGTACATAGACTAATAGACAAAAAATTGTAAAAGCAACTATAACTACAATAAACAGCAAAGGAATACACATGAAGATGTAAAATATAGCAAAATTACAAAAATGTGGGAGAGTAGGGTAAAACATGTAGCTTTTAGAATGTATTTGAACTTAAATGACTATCAGTTTAAATTAAATAGATAAAACTATGGGTCAGCATATATGAACCCAATGTAACCACAAATCAAGAACGTAGAATAGATATACAAAAGCCAAAAAGAAAGGAACTCAAACATACTAGAAAAGGAAACCATCAAATCACAACAATAGAAACAAAAACAAGAAATGAACAGAAAAGGACTACAAAAAAAAGCTGGAAAACAAGGAATAAAATGGCAATTAATAATTACTTTAAATACCAATGGACTAAGTTCCTCAATCAAAAGACATAAGGTGGCTAATTGGATTAAAAAGAAAGACCCTTCAATTTCTGCCTACAGGAGCCTCATTTCAGGGTAAAAGACACACACAGACTAAAAGTGAAAGGATGGAAAAAGATATTTCATGCCAGTGGAAATGACAAGAAAGGGGGCAACAATACTCGTATCAGACAAAATAGATTTTAAAATAAAGGCTATTACAAGAGACAAAGAAGAGCATTATATAATGATAAAGGGATCTATATAAGAAGAGGATATTAGACTCACTAACATATATGCACCCAATACAGAATCACCTAAATATATAAAGCAAATAGTAGCAGATATAAAAACAGGAAATTGACAATAATACAATAGTAGTAGGAGACTTTAACACCCAACTGACATCAATGGACAGATCATCCAGGCAGAAAAATAAAAAAAGGAAATAGTGGACTTAAATGACACAATAGGCCAGCTGGACTTACTTGATATCTGCAGGACATTACATCCAAAAACATCAAAATACACATTCTTTTCAAGTGCACATGAAATGTTGTTGAGGAATAGGTCACAATCCTAAGTGACAAAACAAGCCTCAACAAATTTAAGAAGTTAGAAATTATAAAGTGTTCTTTCCGACCCCAAGAGTATGAAAATAGAAATCAACTACAGAAAGAAAAACAAGAAAAGAACCAAGACAAGGAGAGTAAACTACATACTGCTAAAACACCAATGGGTCAATGATGAAATCAAAGAAAAAAATCATAAAATACCTTGAAACAAATGAAAATGGAAACAAATTGATCCAAAATCTATGGGACACAGAAAAAGTAGTTTTAAGAGGGAAGTTCACAGTGATACAGGCCTTCCTTAAGAAACAAAAATATCTAAAATAAACAACCTAACCTACCACTTAAAATTAGAAAAAGAATAGCAAACAAAGCCCAAAGTCAGGAGAAGGAAGAAAATAATAAAGATCAGAGAGGAAATAAATAAAATAGAGAAAAAAGATAGAAAAGATCAATAAAACCAAGAGCTGGCTTTTTGAAAAGATAAACAAAATTGATAAACCTTTAGCCAAGGTCACCAAGAAGAAAACAGAAAGGACCCAAATCAACAAAGTAAGAAAGGAAAGAGGAGGACGAACAGGACGAGCACCCAAGATGGCATAGTAGAAAGACCCTGAGCTCACCTCCTCTCATGAACACACCAAAATCACAGCTATCAGCAGAACAACTATTAATGAAAAAGACTGAAACATACCAGATAAGATCCTCTACAACTAAAGACATAAAGAAGGAACCACAATGAGATAGGTAGGAGGGGCAGACTCACAATATAATCAAATCCCATACCCCTCGGTGGGCAACCCAAAACCTGGAAAATAATTATATTTCAGAGGTTCTCCCACAGGAGTGAGGTTTCTAAGCCTCACATTGGGCTCCCCAGCCCAGGGGTCCTGCACTGGGAAGACAATCCCCAAGAGCATTTGGCTTGGGAGACTAGCAGGGCTTCATTTCAGAAGCCCTATAGGACTGGGAAAAAACAGAGGCTTCACTCTTAAGGGGTGCACACAAAATCTCACATGCACCAGGACCCAGAGCAATAGAAGTAATTAGATAGGAGCCTGGGCCAGACATAACTGCTCATCTTTGAGAGTCTCTGGAGAGGTAAGGGGAGGAAACAACTCACCCTGGGGACATAGACACTGGTGGCAGCCATATTTGAGAACATATTACATTGTGAACACTGCTTCTGGCAGCTGCCATCTTGACCCATTCTTGCCAAACCCTGGCTTCACCCAATAGCCTCAGACCAAACAGTTAACTGGGCAGTCCACTCGTCAGCAGAAAGACTGCCTAAAGACTTACTGAGCCCATCTAGACATGCCTGTAGATGCAGCTCTGCCCACCAGAAAGCGAAGACCCAGCCCCACCTACCAGTGGACAGGCACCAGCCCCTCGTCTAGGAAGCCGGCACTAGCCTCTAGACCAGCCTCATTCACCAGGGAGCAGACATTGGACACAAGAAAACTACAGCCCACAGTGTACAGACCTAGCCTGCTCACAGCAGGCAAGACCCTATCCTAGAACCAACAGGGCCCTGGCCCTGTCCAACAGCATGCCAACATAAGCTTCAGGACATCCTGGACCCCATACACAACTGCGTCAGGAACTGGCCCCCTCAACCAGCTATCTGACGCAAGCTCTGGGATCCCTTGGCCCTACAGCCAGACTCCACAAACTGGCTCTCTTTGCCAGTAGTCCAGCACTAACCCCAGGATCTGACTTGATTGTCAGTTGGTGGACAACAGCTCCAGAGACTTCAGGACCTTGACTCCACCCACCAGTGAGCCAGCACTAACCCCAGGGCCCCATAGTGTTCTGCAGCCAGCCACCTCATGACCTGGCCCTGCTAAACAGCATCCAGCAGCATCCACACAAGGCAAGTCCTGGCAATCAACTGGGCTAGGAGCCAGCCAATCCTACCAGACTGTGCACATAGCCCACCACAAGAGAAGGACACTCACAGCCCTTTAAGAGATAATCCCCAGAGCAAATAGCTTGTGTGACTAGAGGTGAATGCACTGCTAGGACACATAGAACATCTACAGAAGGCCACTTCTCTGAGGTTGAGAAACATAACCAACTTACCACATATGTAAAATTACAAATATCAACTTAAGACAAAATGAGGTAGCAGAGGAACATGTTCCAGATAAAGGAATAAGATCAAACCCCAGAAGAAGAAATAAGTGAAATGGAGATAGGCAATCTATCTGAGAAAGAGTTTAGAGTAATGATTGCAAAGATGATCAAAGAACTTGGGAGAAGAATGGATGCACAGAGCAAGAAGTTAGAAGTTTTTAACAAAGAATTAGAAAATATAATAACCAAACAGATGAAAAATACAATAACCGAAATGAAAAATACACTAGAAGGAATCAATAGGAGATAAAATGATACAGAGGAGTGGATCAGGAAGACAGAATAATGGTAATCATTACCACTGAACAGAAAAAAAAGGAATGAAAAGACATTAGGACAGTTTATGAGTCCTCTGTGACAACATGAAGTACAGTAATATTCACATTATAGGGGTCCCTTAAGAAAAAGAGATAGAGAAAGGGACTGAGAATTCTTCCCAAATCTGGGAAATGAAGCAGTCATTCAAGTCCAGGAAGTTCAGAGTCCCATACAGTTAGAACCCTAAGAGAACCACACCAAGACACAGTGTAATTAAAATTACAAAAACTAAAGATAAGGAGAAAATATCAAAAGCAGTAAGGGAAAATAAATAAATAATATACAAGGCTATCCACTGAATTTTCAGCAGAAATTCTGCAGTCCAAAAGGGAGTGACACAATATACTCAGAGTGATTAAAGGGAAAAATCTATGAACAAGAATATGCTACCCAGCAAGACTTTTGTTCAGATTTGATGGAGAAATCAAGAGTTTTATAGTCAAGCAAAAGATGACAGAGTTCAGTACCATTGAACCAGCTTTATGACAAATGTTAAAGGAACTTCTCTAGGTAAAGAAAAAAGAAAGGGCCACAACTAGAAACAAGAAAATTATGAAATGAAAAAGCTCACAGGTAAAGGCAAATATATAGCATTGGTAGTAAATCATCAACTCACAAAGCTAGTAGGGAAGTTAAAAGACAAAAGTAGTAAAATTATCTATATACACAATAAAAAGTTAAGAGATACACAAGAAAATTAGGTATAAAATATAATATCAAAAAGAATAATTGTGAGGGGATGAGAGTACAAATATATGGTTTTTGAAATGCATTTGAAATTAAGAAAGCAACAACTTAAAATAATCACATATATAAAACATACTGGTATACAAAAATCTCATGGTGACCACAAACAAAAATCTATAATAGATATACACACAAAAAAGGAAAAGGAATCCAAACATAACACTAAAAATAGTCATAAAATCACAAGAGAAGAGAAGAAAAGAAGAAGAAAGGGGGAAAAAAGACCTACAAAAACAAATCCAATTGTGACAGCCTGGAGGGGTGGGATAGGGAGAGTGGGAGGGAGGGAGACGCAAGAGGGAAGACATATGGGAACATATGTATATGTATAACTGATTCACTTTGTTATAAAGCAGAAACTAACACACAATTGTAAAGCAATTATACCCCAATAAAGATGTTTAAAAAAAAAAAAAAAAAACAAATCCAAAACAATTAACAAAATGGCAATAAGAACATACATATTGATAATTACCTTCAATGTAAACGAATAAAATGCTCCAACCAAAAGACATAGAGTGACTGAATGAATACAAAATCAAGACCTGTATATATGTTGCCTACAAGAGACCCACTTCAGATCTAGAGACACATACAAACTGAAAGGGGTAGAAGAAGGTATTCCATGCAAAGGGAAACCAAAAGAAAGCTAGAGTAGCAATACTTATATCAGACAAAATATACTTAAAGACTGTTAGAAGAGACAAAGAAGGACACTACATAATGATCAAGGGATCAGTCCAAGAAGAAGATATACAAATTGTGTATATATATAGAAGCACATCAATATATAAGGCAAATATTAACAGACATAAAAGGAGAACTCGACAGTAACACGATAATAGTAGAGGACTTTAACACCCCACTTACATGCATGGACAGATCATCCAGAGAGAAAACCAATAAGGAAACACAGGCCTTAAATAACACATTAGACCAAATGGACTTAACGGATATAGAGAGAGCATTGCATCTGAAAGTAGTAGAATACACATTTCTTTAAAGTGCCTATGGAACATTCTCTAGGATAGATCACATACTAGGCCACAAAAGAAGCCTTGGTAAATTTATGAAAATTGAAATCATATCAAGCACATTTTCTGACCACAACACAATGAGACTAGAAATAAACCACCAGAAAAAAACTGCAGAAAACACAAACACATGGAGACTAAACAATATGTTACTAAATAACCAATGGATCACTGAAGAAAGCAAAGAGGAAATCAAAAAATACCTAGAGACAAATGAAAACCAAAACAGGATGATCCAAAACCTATGGGACATGGCAAAAGCAGTTCTAAAAGAGAAGTTTAGCGCTTCCCTTGTGGCTCAGTGGTTGAGAGTCTGCCTGCTGATGCAGGGGACATGGGTTCATGCACAAGTCTGGGAAGATCCCACATGCCATGGAGCGGCTGGGCCCGTGAGCCATGGCTGCTGAGCCTGCATGTCCAGAGCCTGTGCTCCGCAGTGGGAGAGGCCACAGCAGTGAGAGGCCTACATATCACAAAATAATAAATAAATAAAAAATAAATAAAAGGAAAGTTTACAGTGAAAAAAAGCCTACCTCAGGAAAGAAGAAAAATCTCAAATAAAAAAACCCTGAACTTACACCTAAAGCAACTAGAGAAAGAAGAACAAACAAAACCCAAAGTTAGTATAAGGAAAGAAATCATAAAGATCAGAGCAGAAATAAATAAAATAGGACTAAAAGAAGAAAAAGTCCAATGAAACTAAAACTTGGTTCTTTGAAAAGAAAAACAAAACTGACAATCCTTTAGCCAGACTTATCAAGTAAAAAGGGAGAGGGCCCAAATCAATAAAATCAGAAATGAAAAAGCAGAAGTTACAACTGGCACAACAGAAATACAAAGGATCATAAGAGACCACTATGAGCAATTATATACCAATAAAACAGACAACCAAAAAGAAATGGACAAATTCTTAAAAAGGTACAAGCTCCCAACACTGAACCAGGAAGAAATAGAAAACATGAACTGACGAATTACCAGTAACAAAATTGAATCAGTAATTTTGCAATTCCCAGCAAACAAAAGTCCAGGACAAGATGGCTTCACAGGTGAATTCTACCAAACATTTAGAGAAGAGTTGACACCTAACCTTCTCAAAATATTTCAAAAAATTGCAGAGGAAGGAATATTTCCAAACCCATTTTATGAGGCCACCAACACCCTGATACCAAAAAACAGACAAAGATATCACAAAAAAAGAAAATTACAGGCCCATATCACTGATGAACAATGATACAAAAATCCTCAGCAAAATATTAGCAAACCAAACCCAACAATGCATTAAAAGGATCATATGCCGTGATCAAGTGGGATTTATTTATAACAGGGATTTAAGAATGCTTCACAAATCAGTCAATGTGATACATTGCATTAACAAATCAAAGAATAAAAACCATATGATCATCTCAATAGAAGCAGAGAAAGCTTTTGATAAAATTCAACATCCATTTATGATAAAACTCTCCAGAAAGCAGGTATAGAGGGAACATACCTAAATATAATACAGACCATATATGAAAAACTCATAGCTAATATCATACTCAATTGTGAACAGCTGAAAGTGCCTTCACTAAGATCAGGAATAAGACAAGGATGTCCATTTTCACCTCTTTTATTTAACATAGTTTTGGAAGTCCTTGCCAGAGCAATCAGAGAAGAAAAATAAATAAAAGAAAGTCAAATTGGAAACAGAGAAGTAAAACTGTCACTGTTGGGAGATGACATGATACTCAACATCAAATATCCTAAAAATGTTACCAAAAAACTAGTAGAGCTCACTGATGAATTTGGTAAAGTTGCAGGATACAAAACTAATATTCAGAAATCTTTTGCATTTCTATACACAAACAATGAAATATCAGAAAGAGAAATTAAGGAAACCACCCCCTTTACCATTGCATCAAAAAGAATAAAATACATAGGAATAAATCTATCTAAGGAGGCAAAAGACCTGTACTCTGAAAACTATGAGACACTAATGAAAGAAATTGAAGATGAGGCAAACAGATAGAAAGATATACCGTGTTCTTGGACTGGGAGAATCAATATTGTTAAAATGACCATACTACCCAAGGCAATCTACAGATTCAATGCAATCCCTAACAAAATACCAATGGCATTTTTCACAGAACTAGAACAAATAATTTTAAAATTTGTATGGAAACACAAAAGACCCTAAATAGCCAAAACATTCTTGAGAAAGAAGAACAGAGCTGGAGGAATTACACTCCCAGACTTGAGACTATACTACAAAGCTACAGTAATCAAAACAATATAGCAATGGTACAAAAACAGGCACATCGATCAATGGAACAGGATAGACAGCTCACTCACTTATGGTCAATTAATTTATGTCAAAGAGGCAACAATATACAATGGTAATAAGATGGTCCCTTTCACACGTGATGCTGGGAAATCTGGACAGCAACATGTAAAAGAGGGAAATTAGAATTTCTCTAACATCATACACAAAAATAAACTCAAATGGTTAAAGACCTAAATGTAAGACTGGATACTATGAAACTACTAGGGAAAAACATAGGAAAACACCCTTTGACCTAAATTGCAGCAATAAGTTTTTTGGATCCATCTCTTAAACTAAAGGAAATAAAAGCAAAAACAAACAAATGGGGCCTAATTATACTGAAAAGCTTTTGCACAGCACAGGAAACCATAAACAAAATGAAAAGGCAACCTATTGAATAGGAGAAGATATTTGAAAATGATATGATCAATAAGGGGTTAATAGCCAACATATATGAACAGCTCATATAACTCAACACAAAAAACCCCAAACAATCCAATTAAAAAATGGGCATAAATAAACTATACTCCAATACAAAATTTTAAAAAGAAATTTAAAAAAATGGCAGAACTAAATAGACATGTTCCAGAGGAGATGCAGATGACCAACAGGCACAAGAAAAGATGCTCAACATTGCTAATTGTCAGGGAAATGCAAATCAAAACCACATTGATATATCACCTGACACCTGTCAGAATGGCTGTCATCAAAAAGAACACAAATAGCAAATGTTGGTGAGGATGTAGAGAAAAGTGAACACTTGTACACTGTTGGTGGGAACGTAAATTGGTGCAGCCACTGTGGAAAACAGTATGGACATTTCTCAAAAAACTAAAAATAGAACTACCATATGACTGGCAATTTCAATCCTGGGTACATATCTGAAAAAAACAGAAAAACTAATTGTAAAAGATATATGCACCCCAATGTTCATAGCAGCATTATTTATAATTGCTAAGAAATGGAAGCAAACTAAGTGTCCATCAACAGATGAATGGATAAAGACTATATATATATATATATATATACACATATACATATACATATATACACACACACACATACATACAATAGAATACTGATCATCCATAAAAAAAGAATGACATTTTGCCATTTGCAGCAATGTGCTATTAAGTAGCAGACACGGGAGTCAAACCAATGGAGTCCAGCTTCAAAGTCTATATCTTAATTGCCTTACCTAGTCACTGTTGGTTCAGCTATTAAAAAAGATGAGTATCATGGAATTCTAAAAATTCTCTGAAGAAAATACTAGGCCTGAAGCAAATGTTGAAAGTATTACACTTATTTAGCATCTTTAGTTGAATTCATTCAGGTGTAATATAAAGGGAATTGAAAAGATTATTTCTATATGGAAAATATCAATATATGTATAACAAGATCTATTCTTTGATTCTTAGGAAACCATAAGGTTTCTTGTGCTTTATTATAAGGTAAGTATTCTTGAGGGTAACAAAACATTGATCTTAAACTTTGTGTTTTGTTACAATCCTATAAAATCCTCTCCTGAGTTTGGGGTTTGATTAAGAATGTGAAGAACTGTAGACAGTTTTGATACAGCAGGCAATTGAAGTGGGTTAGGAAAGAGTGAGAATACCATTGGGTAGGAAAATGGAAGAAAAAAATAAGTTGGGGATTTCCAGAAGTCTTTTCCTATTCAACAATTTATCCTAGACAGAACCAACTTTGAAGAAGTTATTTTTTTTAATTTAAACATGGAAAATGAACTTTTTGTCATAAATATTGCAAATTCAATGCTTGATTAAAAGCAGTGGAAGCTAGATTACAGCTAGGATTACCAGGAGTTGCTAAGGATGCTCAAAATGATGACTACAGAGGTATACAATTTGTTTCTGAACACTATCTGCCCTCTACATCCTGCCTTTAACCTATGAGCTATCTTTCGTAAGTCTTAGAAAAGTGTGCAATATGCACGCAGTATTCATATGGCAGTCATGCTTCAGCCAGTCACAGTTTTGCCAAGCTAATATTTTCTTGAATATTCAAAGATCTTCCCAGGCATTAAGTCACTATTCTCCACAATAACAATGGGTGGGCTAACCTATTGTACAGATGGAAAGATGGAGGCTCAGGCTCTGATCTAAATGTTCCTGGCCAAAAACACAATGGGAAATCTTCCTGAAAATAAATGTAACTTTAAAAATTAACTGAAAAAGTAGTTTCAGATAGTTGAAAAGAGTTTAGTATATTTAAGAAGCTACCTATAGCTCAGCTCCGCATCTTAACATTTTTCACTTGTTATAATAGAAAACCTGAAAAAAAAAAAAACAGGTATAAGAAAATAATTAGAATCAAGAGCCAAAAGTGAAAAGGAAAAAAGAAAATAGAGATTTAAACCTTCCTAGAATCCTGTGGGACAATCAGGTTAAAAAAAATATATATATAAGAGAAAATCTTAAAGTGTATATGTCAATAGTTTTAGTACATTAAAAGAATAATAAGCTGTATTGTTTAAAGAGATGTTATCCAAGCAAGTTAGGAAGAGTATTGTTTCTGGCACAACAAATGGCTTATGCAAACCTTAGGGAAAAACTGGAGTGTATGAAGTATAGAATGTTCTTTAAATAGCCAGTTTATTAAAAATTGAGTAAAGCAAGCCTTTCAACACTACCCCTAAAATACATAGGAAAATAAGAAAGATGTATTTTTTTCCCAAATGACTTAGAGTTTGGAGGAAGAGTACTTAAATTTAAGTTGGTTCCATTCAACATGCATTTGAGCAACCCAATATACCTAGTAGCATGGGTTAGGAAACTTGGAAATACCTTTGTGATTTGCTCTTTCCCCTAGAAAACACATATGTGAAAAAATCCAAGGGCGATACATGAAACGTGAAACAATATAGAATGCAATGAGGTACAAAAAGTAGAGGTTCAGAAAATTCTGTGCAGTGACATCAGAAAGGAAGGAGTAGTTTTGGACTGATACTCTCTGGGCTGGCTATGCAGAGAACAGGAGGTATCTTCCAGGTTCCATTGTGGTTGGAGGCTGCACTGAGGTTGGCCCAAGCCCAGAATGTCAGATGAATAACATGAGACTGGAAAGCCATGTGTAACTTTCTGGGGGGAAACAGAGGTTTGTACAGATTTTGAAACGAATCATGGTAATGAAAGAACAAAACCAAAGGGACATCAGTGCTGTTATGGAAAAAGTGCTGAACCAAGGTTGGGAAAACGTGGGTCCTACCTATCATGCAGCCACTATTGCACTGCGTGATTCTAGTCCAAGGACTTAACCAATTGTGGTGGAGTGGTGTCACTGTTTCCTCGTCTATAACATAAAGGCATAGAGCCAAGTGGGCTTGAGATGTTCCTTCTCACTTCTAAGAGTGCTTTCCTCAGCTAAATTTAATTCTCAGCTGTAATAATCATTTTATACTAGATTCCTCTTATTTATGTTGATACCTGAATGCCAGATTTATGCAGAGTGGGTAAAAAATAGCTGGTAGTTCTCTGAGTAGATTTCAAACAGATTAAAACAACCGTCTCAATGGTTCTACAAAATGTAGAAGACTGCTGCTTCTTCAAAAAGTCTATGTTCACTTTATGCATGTCATAGAATAATCCACACTCTTTTATTACTGTCTGGTTATGTGTGTTTTCCAACAGATTATGAAATTCTTGATGGCAGGAGCTGTGCTTTATGCATTTTTGTGTCTTCACTATCTAAGCTTAGAGCTTGGCTCCTAGAAATAGTTAATCATTAAGATGATGGAGATGATTATAATATGGCTAAATATTTTGAGTTATTAATATGTTATGGATACTTTTAAAATAATTTTGTTATTTAATCTGTCCCCAAACCATGTAAGATAGGCATTATAATTATCCCCATTTCACAGAAGAGGAAACTGGAGCATACACAGAAGTTATGCAAATTGCCCAAGTTCACATAACTACTAGATCAGTCAGAGAGCGCTCAAACCCAAGGCATACGGCCCCAGAACTCATGCTTTTAAGTACTTGAAGAGGCTTGATTGATGCTTGTTGAATAAATAAGTGGAGCGTCTTTATTACAAAGGGTAAGAGCATCTAACCCAGGGTGGGAAGAAGTGGACTGGGGATGGCAGCCAGTAGAAAAATCATGTCAGTCAGAGGGGAGGCCATTAAAAAAAATGCATGGAGAGAAAAAAAGGCATGGTAGGAAAGAAGCAGCAAGCATTCTGGTGTTGTTGAAGATGGGTACAATGTTGTTGTTAAAGAGATAAACCATGGCCATATCACAGAGGGCCTTATACTTTGTGAGTTGTCTGGGAAACCAGGACTATTGAAGGATCTGACAAGTATAAGAATTCTTATGAGGACAATGAGACAAAATATTTGAGAAAAGAGATGCTCTGAAAAATCTTTGCTATGCCCAAATAGTTGCCCACAAAATTTTTTTAAATTCTTCCTTTGACTTTGTATCTTTGCTGTTTCCTCTGCCTCTAGCATCCTTCTTCCTATTTTTCCTTACTCGTTACTCCTGGGTTTTTGAAATGAGCTCAAATGTTGTCTTCTCTAAGAAATTTCCTTTCTCTCCTTTTCCCCAGTTTCTGACCTACATAGCACCTTGTCATAACATTTATGACATTTCATTGTAATTATTTGTTCACTTGCTTTTTCAGTCTTTTCTCCCTGGCTGTGGACACTTTGCAAGCCAGCATCATACTTCATTCTCTTGTTTATAGGTTTTTGGAGCAAAATAAGGAGTAAGTAAATGCTGTTTAATGAATCAATTGTTAATCTGATTTTTAATCAATTTTTAATAATTGTTAATCTAATTTCAAATTTACAGTCACTTCACTATGATATTTGTATAGAGCCTTGGATAAGATATTCAAAATAACTTCCCTACATTATGTCTACCTCAAGACTACCCCTTATGATATCAAAAGGTCTACACAGTACAAAATAAAATTTCAACGGTAAGCAACTATATTGCAAGTGCATGGAACATCCCAATTCAGTTTGAACATTTAGCACAGGAGAAAATAGTCAGCCCAGCCATCTAAGCTTTACTGACCAATCTCTTCTTTCTTCTTTTCCAATAAAGGCTTATTTCTTGTCAAGACACTGCAGTTTAAAAAAAAAACACCCTTCTCTTCTCCTTTTATTCAGCTCCCAATTGAGTTTACTCCTCAGTTCTCCTTAGCTCAGTCAGCGAGAAATGTCTCCAAGGATCAGAATGATCTCAACTCATCACCTGTGGTCCTGATATCTTCCTGTGGTCATTCCCAACCATTTATCCAGGTTGTTATTTATGTATTGTCCACATTATTTATTCGGTGTTCAACAAATATTTACTCTCACTGTGCCAAGAACTGGAGATATGAAGTGGACAAGATACCTACAGACCTTACCCTCATAGAATGTACACTCTCTAGGGTAATTACATAGATGGGAGAAATACAGTGCCACAAGGGCAGAGACAAGGGCACTTTGCCCCATATTTATCTGTCAGGGAAAGTTCTAGCATCTGAATAATAAATTCAAACGAGTTAGGAGAAGGGAAGGAATGAGATGATAGGTTTGGGAAGAAAATGTAAGCAAAAGCAACCAATGCTTGAAGGTTCAGAGGTGGATAAGGGTTGGCAAAATGAGAAACTGAGGATAGCTGCAGTATCTAGAGCACAGATGCAGTTAGAGAGACAAGAGTAGAGGCTCAAGAGGTAACCAGGCCAGAATACTCTGAGTTTTATACACCAGATTAAGGGATTTGGTCTTTGCCTTATTGCAACCACAGCGCAGGATTTAAACTGGATTTGACAGTTCAATTTTTGTTTAAGAAAAATCACTCTGGCCTCCCTCCAGAGATAGGATTGGAGAGGGACAAAACTGAGGCAGAGATACCATTGAAGAGGCTATGGTAGTGATACAAATCAAAAACTTTTATTCACTAAAGTTATGTTCATAAAGATAGACAGGGCTTCCCTGGTGGCGCAGTGGTTGAGAGTCCGCCTGCTGATGCAGGGGACACGGGTTCGTGCCCCGGTCTGGGAAGATCCCACATGCCGTGGAGCATCTGGGTCCGTGAGCCATGGCCGCTGAGCCTGCGCATCCGGGACCTGTGCTCTGCAACGGGAGAGGCCACAACAGCGAGAGGCCTGCGTACCGCAAAAAAAAAAAAAGATGGACAAAATAGATCAAATGTCAGATATTTCGTATATAGAACACACTGGAACTGGTGAATAATTGGGAGTGAAGAGTGACAGAGAGGGGCTGGGGATGATGCTCTGGACCCCAATAAAATCTCTCCTGTCTGGTTGCCCCAGTCCAATCTGAATCTTCCCCCTTCTGGGTTTCTGGAAATACCTCACATGGTCTCCTCATTTGGTTTGTGTGCTAAATTCCATGCTTTCACTATAGTTATCTGCATACGTATATATTGCTAATTCGGCCCTTAAAATCATATGAAATATGATAAGGACTATGGTCAGATTTATTGGTTATGCTTATTTTCTCTGTACTAGGATATTTAAAAACCTCTCTTTGTGCTGGTCACTTCCTCTGTGAAGCCAGTCCTCATTCTCCTGACAGACATTCCTCTAACCTCCCTCATTACAACATTTTGCTGCAATTGTCTGAGTCCCCACTAAATTATAAGGTTTTAAGGGATGATTTCTTTTTATCTTTACATGGCCATTGACTATAAGAGTGCTGGAGAAATTGGTGCAAATTTAATATGCATTCGTTGATTTAATATATTACTTTGCTTCACTGGTATTGCCATTGCAGTTTAGAAAAACATTTTTCCTGATACTGTGAGGAGCTCTGCTAGAGCAAATAGCTGCCCTATGTCTCTTAAGTCTATTAAGCATTTGTATTAATTTAAAATGAGAAAAACCATCAGGGGAAATAGTCCTAAATTGTTTCCCCAGCTATTTATTGTGCATGCTGATGGAACCAATAATAAGAAGGGCATTGGGTATGAGTAGGTTATGGTTTCCTAATGTGCACACACGAATCAGATAACTCTCAATATAGACCATTTATAATGCCCTTCACTTTGTGTGCAGGCATTGACAATCAGAAACTAAAGCTGAAAGGCAATGATTCATTCAAAGTAGATCTGACATCCAAACCTTTCCTGAGGTGCTCATCTACATAACTGTATGTGTTATTCGTTTTCTCTCTCAGTCACTCCTCACTCTCTACCATGAAAATGCCATGATAGTCCATTGGCCATCATGGCCCCCAAAGCCTAAAAATCAGAGCTGGGGGGAGAGAGAACAACACAACTAAAAACACCCTGATAGCAGCATTCACATCTTCATGTCATTTCCTGCCAGGCTGGCCTTCCACTTATGTCTGGGTGCCAGTTCTATCAAACTTCTGACTTGTCTCAATTTTTAGCAGCGTGGATAATTTATTGCATCTAGGATGATAGAAAACCAGCTTTATACATCATTCAGCTTGCAAAAGATGTGTAGCTTCAGTTCCTTAATGGTGTCATTTTGGCTGAATGCTATTAACAGATTACCCCTGCCTAGGGCAGTGGAGCATGTGCAGCAGAAAGATAACCTTGTGTTCATAATTTAATATTAACTGTTTTCTCCATAGTACCTCTTTCCAGTACATTAACAACAAACCAATATGGCCTTGTCCCCTGCGGTTGTATTCTTCAGCGAAAAAAAATGGATTACATGATAGCAAGTTCCTGAAGATTTCCAATGATGTATTACAAATCACTCAACACTCACTCTGCAGAAATGAAAAATAAACAGGCTTAGATTCAATCAAATTTAATTCCTCCAATTTAGCTTTACCACACTTCAAAGGGTGCTCTTATTAATGTCTTGGGGAACAAATTTAACAGTCATTTTTCCTCATTTTATACGAAAGATTTCAGTTGTATTCAACATATAGTGAGATCAAGAAACTATTTTATTTTATTTTTTTTAGCAACTACTCTGCCACAGTTTGATATAAAAGTGTAAGCCATTTACAGAAAACTCTTTATGGAATTTCTATCCTATTCCATTCCCGAGAGCTAAATTTATATCCTGCATTAGCTATCATAGCACTAGAGTATTAGTCTTCTCCCTTTGCAAGCAGTTCAGGGCAGTCCGAGGCCCTATCACTCTCCACCACTCACATCCACAGGCATTATGAGTTTATCTCATCTTCTGCAGCAAGTACCAGGCCCAATTCATTCCTTTAGGCTACTTTACTAATAACCTATTCCTTATCAGGGCCTCTCCACCTCAGCTTGTGATCAAAGACCCAATTAATGGAATGGAGAAAGGTGAAGCATTCAAATAATGGAGACAGCTGTTTTTCTCTGTTAGAGAAAATTCATTTGTATTGTTATCACACACACAAGTTCTGCAGCTCCCATTTAATTCAGTCTCCCTCTATTTCTGCTGATGATAAAAAAAGTCACAATGAACTCCGAAGAGAATGGCAGAAACATCATCGTGTTTCAACTCAGTCTGGGAGTTATCAACTTGAAAGTGAAAATACAAGCAGATAAGGGGGAAAAATGTCCAACGAAGACCATATCAAAAAAAATTTTAAGTTTTTCAAGCAGCATTCTCTATTCATCATTCTGATTTTTTTTGTTCATTTTCTGCCCTCTACTGTATTGCCCAACTGTCTACCTCAGTAAAGCAGAGGCTGATAATATCTTGAGTTCCACATCAGTTGAAAACTAATTAAAGGCAGAGAGTAATCACAATTGGTTGGTGGGGACTTTTTTATGAACTTCATGCACTTATGCGCCCAGGAACTGACTTGAAGTTGGATATTTCTCCACAAGTCACATCATTTTCCCCTAAAATGGATTATTTTTCCTTTTTTTTTTTTTTGCGGTACGCGGGCCTCTCACTGTTGTGGCCTCTCCCGTTGCAGAGCACAGGCTCCAGATGCGCAGGCTCAGTGGCCATGGCTCACAGGCCCAGCCACTCTGCGGCATGTGGGATCTTCTTGGACCGGGGCACGAACCCGTGTCCCCTGCATCGGCAGGAGGACTCTCAACCACTGCGCCACCAGGGAAGCCCCCTAAACTTGAATTTTAAACAGTTTATTTTTTTCCCCTGTGCTCAAGGACATGGATACTTTTCTTAACTGAGCCCCAACATGAAAAGATTATACAATTCTTAAACACAAAGCATGACCATGACCCCATCATGCCTCTGCTAAGAAATTTTACTTGTCTGTAAATGCTCTGTCCCTTCCACCTGGCAATTGAGCACAAAAGACCTCTTGGTTTTAGAGTTAATGCTATGCTGCCTATATTTTCTCATAATAAAAGTCAATCAGTTTCAAAAGCTAGAAGAGAAACAACGATAGTCCTTCACTCTTACTTTGTGTGGAACATATTTCCTTGTAAGGGTCTAAATCCAGGATTGTTTTTGGTTTTGTCAAATAAGAAGAGAAACATGTACATTGTTTTTTCTCCCCTCAGGAGAATTCTCTTGGAAAGCAAGAATGAGAATCACGTATTTGAATTCCTGCCTGAACACATATAACTGAACACATGTTTACAAAATAAACATGTACAAAGCTATAGTATATGCAATGAACAGAGACAGCAAAACCTTAAAGGACTATATTCCCAGGCTGACAGCACACAGGGGATTCCAGGATGTGTGTGAGGCTGAGTGGGAAAACAAGCATTATGCATTTGCATGTAAGATGAACATATAAAAAAGATTTTACGAAATAAAGAATATGGACTGGTAAACAAGTCAGGTTTTTCCATCGTTTTTCCTTGACTTCAACCTTTAGAAACAAATTTTTTTAATTGGCTTTTTACTTCTGTATTAGAATAAAGCAAACCTTCTTTTATTTGCATGTCATAGATCCTTATATCCTTTACTTAATGTTGAACCTAGAGCAAAGAAATATGAAATAAAAACAAATTGCAGGGGCTTCCCTGGTGACACAGTGGTTGAGAGTCCACCTGCCGATGCAGGGGACACGAGTTCGTGCCCCGGTCTGGGAGGATCCCACATGCTGCGGAGTGGCTGGACCTGTGAGACATGGCCGCTGAGCCTTCACGCGGAGCCTGTGCTCTGCAACGGGAGAGGCCACAGCAGGGAGAGGCCCGTGTACCGCAAAAAAAAAAAAAAAAAAAAAAAAAAAAAATTGCAGGAAGACTTTCCAGATGGCAGAGGACTAAGACGTAGATATCAACTTTCCCCCCACAAATACATCAAAAATACATCCACATGTGGAACAACTCTTACAGAACACCTACTGAATGCAGGCATAAGGCCTCAGACTTCCCAAAAGGCAAGAAACACCCCCACGTACCTGGGTAGGGCAAAAGAATAAAGAAAAAACAGAGACAAAAGAATAGGGATGGGACCTGCACCACTGGGAGGGAGCTGTGAAGGAGGAAAAGTTTCCACAGACTAGGAAGCCCCTTCGTGGGCAGAGACTGCGGGTGGCGGAGGGGGAAAGCTTCGAGCCACGGAGGAGAGCGCAGCAACAGGGGTGCAGAGGGCAAAGCGGAGAGATTCCCGCACAGAGGATCGGTGCCGACCAGCACTCACCAGCCCGAGAGGCTTGTCTGCTCACCCGCTGGGGCAGGCGGGGGCTGGGAGATGAGGCTCAGGCTTTGGTTGGATTGCAGGGAGAGGACTGGCAGTGTGAACACAGCCTGAAGGGGTTAGTGCGCCACGGCTAGCCAGGAGGGAGTCCGGGAAAAAGTCTGGACCTGCCTAAGATGCAAGAGACTTTTTCTTCCCTCTTTGTCTCCTGGTGAGCGAGGAGAGGGGATTAAGAGCGCTGCTTAAAAGAGCTCCAGAGACTGGCGCGAGCTGCGGCTATCAGCGCAGACCCCAGAGACCGGCATGAGATGCTAAGACCGCTGCTGCCGCCACTAAGAAGCATGTGTGTGAGCACAGGTCACTCTCCACAAACCCGTCCTGGGAGCCTGTGCAGCCCACCACTGCCAGGGTCCCGTGATCCAGGGACAACTTACCTGGGAGAACGCATGGTGCACCTCAGGCTGGTGCAACGTCATGCCAGCCTCTGCTGCTGCAGGCTCGCCCCACATCCGTGCCCCTAACTGCCCCCGGCCTGAGTGAGCCAGAACCCCCGAATCAGCGGCTCCTTTAACCCCGTCCTGTCTGAGCGAAGAACAGACGCCCTCCGGCAACCTACACGCAGAGGCGGGACCAAATCCAAAACTGAGCCCAGGGAGCTGTGTGAACAAAGAAGAGAAAGGGAAATCTCTCCCAGCAGCCTCGGGAGCAGCGGATTAAAGCTCCACAATCAACTCAATGTACCCTGCATCTGTGGAATACCTGAATAGACAATGAATAATCCCAAATTCAGGAGGTGGACTTTGAGAGCAAGATATATTAATTTTTTCCCTTTTCTTGCTTTTGTGAGTGTGTATGTGTATGCTTCTGTGTGAGATTTTGTCTCTATAGCATTGCTTTCACCATTTGTCCTAGGCTTCTGTACGTCCATTTTTTGTTTTCTTACTTAAAAATTTTCTTTTTCTTAATAATTATTTTTTTATTTTAATAGCTTTATTTTATTTCATCTTACTTTATTTTATTTTATTTTATCCTCCTTATTTCTACTTTTTCTCCCTTTTATTCTGAGCTGTGTGGATGAAAGGCTCTTGGCGCTGCAACTACAAGTCAGTGCTGTGCCTCTGACGTGGGAGAGCCAACTTCAGGACACTGGTCTACAAGAGACCTCCCAGCTCCACGTAATATCAAATGGCGAAAATTTCCCAGAGATCTCCAACTCGACACCAACACCCAGCTTCACTCAACGACCAGCAAGCTACAGTGCTGGACACCCTATGCCAAACAACTAGCAAGACAGGAACACAACCCCACCCATTAGCAGAGAGGCTGCCTAAAATCATAATAAGGCCACAGACACCCCAAAACACACCACCAGAGGTGGACCTACCCACCAGAAAGACAAGATCCAGCCTCATCCACCAGACCATAGGCACTAGTCCCCACCACTGGGAAGCCCACACAACCCACTGAACCAGCTTTAGCCACTGGAGACAGACAACAAAAACAATGGGAAATAGGGACCTACAGCCTACAAAAAGGAGACCCCAAACACAGTAAGATAAGCAAAATGAGAAGACAGAAAAACACACAGCAGATGAAGGAGCAAGATAAAAACCCACCAGACCTAACAAATGAAGAGGAAATAGGCAGTTTACCTGAAAAAGAATTCAGAAAAATGATAGTAAAGATGATCCAAAATCTTGGAAATAGAATAGAGAAAATGCAAGAAACATTGAAAAGAGGAATAAACAATGATGAGCAACACAATAAATGAAATTAAAAATACACTAGAAGGGATCAATAGCAGAATGATGGAGGCAGATGAACGGATAAGCGACCTGAAAGACAAAACAGTGGAAATAACTACTGCAGAGCAGAATAAAGAAAAAAGAATGAAAAGAACTGAGGACAGCCTCAGAGACCTCTGGGACAACATTAAATGCACCAACATTCGAATTACAGGGGTCCCAGAAGAAGAAGAAAAAAAGAAAGGGGCTGAGAAAATATTTGAAGAGATGATAGTTGAAAACTTCCCTAATATCGGAAAGAAAATAGTTAATCAAGTCCAGGAAGCACAGAGAGTCCCACACAGGATAAATCCAAGGAGAAACATGCCAAGACACATGTTAATAAAACTATCAAAAATTAAATACAAAGAAAACATACTAAAAGCAGCAAGGGAAAAATAACACACAAGGGAATCCCCATAAGGTTAAGAGCTGATCTTTCAGCAGAAACTCTGCAAGCCAGAAGGGAGTGGCAGGACATATTTAAAGTGATGAAGGAGAAAAACCAACAACCAATATTACTCTACCCAGCAAGGATCTCATTCAGATTTGAGGAAGAAATTAAAACCTTTACAGACAAGAAAAAGCTGAGAGAGTTCAGCACCACCAAACCAGCTTTACAACAAATGCTAAAGGAACTTCTCTAGGTAAGAAACACAAGAGCAGGAAAAGACCTACAATAACAAACCCAAAACAGTTAAGAAAAGGGGAATAGGAACATACATATCGATAATTACCTTAATAGTAATTAGATTAAATGCTCCCACCAAAAGACAGACTGGCTGAATGTATACAAAAACAAGACCCATATATATGCTGTCTACAAGAGACCCACTTCAGACATAGGGGCACATACAGACTGAAAGTAAGGGGATGGAAAAAGATATTCCATGCAAATGGAAATCAAAAGAAAGCTGGAGTAGCAATCCTCATATCAGACAAAAGAGAGTTTAAAATAAACACTATTACAAGAGACAAAGAAGGACACTACATAATGATCAAGGGATTGATCCAAAAAAAAGATATAAAAATTGTAAATATTCATGCACCCAACAGAGGAGCAACTCAATACATAAGGCAAATACTAACAGCCATAAAAGGTGAAATTGACAGTAACACATTAAGAGTAGGGGATTTTAACACCCTACTTTCAGCAATGGACAGATCATCCAAAATAAAAATAAATAAGGAAACACAGCTTTAAATGATACATTAAGCAAGATGGACTTAATTGATATTTATAGGACATTCCATCCAAAAACAACAGAATACACATTCTTCTCAAATGCTCATGGAACATTCTCCAGGATAGATCATATCTTGGGTCACAAATCAAGCCTTGGTAAATTTAAGAAAATTGAAATTGTATCAAGTATCTTTTCCGACAACAACACTATGAGACGAGATATCAATTACAGGAAAATATCTGTAAAAATTACAAACACATGGAGGCTAAAGAGTACACTACTTAATAATAGTGATCACTGAAGAAATCAAAGAGGAAATCAAAAAATACCTAGAAAAAATGACAGTGGAGACATGACGACCCAAAACCTATGGGATGAAGCAAAAGCTGTTCTAAGAGGGAAGTTTATAGCAATACAATCCTACCTTAAGAAACAGGAAACATCTCGAATAAACAACCTAACCTTGCACCTAAAGCAATTAGAGAAAGAAGAACAAAAAACCCCAACGTTAGCAGAAAGAAAGAAATCATAAAGATCAGATAAGAAATAAATGAAAAACAAATGCCCAAAACAATAGCAAAGATCAATAAAACTAAAAGCTGGTTCTCTGAGCAGATAAACAAAATTGAAAAACCATTAGCCAGACTCATCAAGAAAAAAAGAGAGAAGACTCAAATCAATATAATTAGAAATGAAAAAGGAGAAGTAACCACTGACACTGCAGAAATACAAAAGATCATGAGAGATTACTACAAGCAACTATATGCCAAAAACATGAACAACCTGGAATAAAGGGACAAGTTCTAGAAATGCACAACCTGCCAAGACTGAATCAGGAAGAAATAGAAAATACGAACAGGCCAATCACAAGCACTGAAATTGAAACTGTGATTCAAAATCTTCCAACAAACAAAAGCCCAGGACCAGATGGCTTCACAGGCGAATCTATCAAACATTTAGAGAAGAGTGAACACTTATCCTTCTCAAAGTCTTCCAAAATATAACAAAAGGAAGAACAATCCCAAACTCATTCTACGAGGCCACCATCACCCTGATACCAAAACCAGACAAGGATGTCACAAAGAAAGAAAACTACAGGCCAATATCACTGATGAACATAAATGCAAAAATTGTCAACAAAATACCAGCAAACAGAATCCAACAGCACATTAAAAAGATCATACACTATGATCAAGTGGGGTTTAACCTAGGAATGCAAGGATACTTCAATATATGCAAGTCAATCAATGTGATACACCATATTAAAAAATTGAAGGAGAAAAACCATATGATCATCTCAATAGATGCAGAGAAAGCTTTTGACAAAATTCAACACCAATTTATGATAAAAAACCCTGCAGAACGTAGGCATACAGGGAACTTTCCTCAACATAATAAAGGCCATATATGACAAACCCACAGCCAACATCATCTTCAATGGTCAAAAAATGAAAGCATTTCCACTAAGTTCAGGAACAAGACAAGGTTGCCCACACTCACCACTCTTATTCAAGAGAGTTTTGGAAGTTTTAGCCACAGCAATTGGAGAAGAAAAGAAAATAAAAGGAATCCAAATAGGAAAAGAAGAAGTAATGCTGTCATGTTTTCGGATGGCATGATACTCTACATAGAGAATCCTAAAGATGCTACCAGAAAAATACTAGAGCTAATCAATGAATTTGGTAAAGTAGCAGGATACAAAATTAATGCACAGAAATCTCCTGCATTCCTATACACTAATGATGAAAAATCTGAAAGTGAAATTAAGAAAACACTCCCATTTACCATTGCAACAAAAAGAATAAAGTACCTAGGAATAAACCTACCTAAGGAGACAAAATACCTGTATGCAGAAAATTATACGAAACTGCTGAAAGAAATTAAAGATGATACAAATAGATGGAGAGATATACCATGTTCTTGGATTGGAAGAATCAACATTGTGAAAATGACTATACTACCCAAAGCAATCTACAGATTCAATGCAATCCGTATCAAACTACCACTGGCATTTTTCACAGAACTAGAACAAAACATTTCACAATTTGTATGGAAACACAAAAGACCCCGAATAGCCAAAGCAATCTTGAGAACGAAAAATGGAGCTGGAGGAATCAGGCTCCCTGACATCAGATGATACTACAAAGTTACTGTAATCAAGACAGTATGGTACTGGCACAAAAACAGAAAGATAGAGCAATGGAACAGGATAGAAAGCCCAGAGATAAACCCACGCACATATGGACACCTTATCTTTGATAAAGGAGGCAGGAATGTACAGTGGAGAAAGGACAATCTCTTCAATAAGTGGTGCTGGGAAAACTGGACAGGTACATGTAAAAGTATGAGATTAGATCACTCCTTAACACCATACACAAAAATAATCTCAAAATGGATTAAAGACCTAAATGTAAGACCAGACACTATAGGCAGAACACTCTATGACATAAATCACAGCAAGATCCTTTTTGACCCACCTTCTAGAGAAATGGAAATAAAAACAAAAATAAACACAGGGAACCTAATGAAACTTCAAAGCATTTGCACAGCAAAGGAAACCATAAACAAGATCAAAAGACAACCCTCGGAATGGGAAAAAATATTTGCAAATGCATCCAACTGACAAAGGATTAATCTCCAGAATTTATAAGCAGCTCATGCAGCTCAATAACAAAAAAACAAACAACCCAATCCAACAATGGACGGAAGACCTAAAAAGACATTTCTCCAAAGAAGATATACAGACTGCCAACAAACACATGAAAGAATGCTAACCATCATTAATCATTAGAGAAATGCAAATCAAAACTACGATATCATCTCATACCAATCAGAATGGCCATCATCAAAAAATCTAGAAACAATAAATGCCGGAGAGGGTGTGGAGAAAAGGGAACCCTCTTGCACTGTTGGTGGGAATGTAAATTGATACAGTCACTATGGAGAACAGTATGGAGGTTCCTTAAAAAACTACAAATAGAACTACCATATGACCCAGCAATCCCACTGCTGGGCATATACCCTGAGAAAACCATAATTCAAAAAGAGTCCTGTACCAAAATGTTCATTGCAGCTCTATTTACAATATCCCGGAGATGGAAACAACCTAAGTGTCCATCGTCGGATGAATAGATAAAGCAGATGTGGCACATATATACAATGGAATATTACTCAGCCATAAAAAGAAATGACATTGAGCTATTTGTAATGAGGTGGCTAGACCTAGAGTCTGTCATACAGAGTGAAGTCAGAAAGAGGAAAACAAATACCATATGCTAACACATATATATGGAATCTTAAAAAAAAAAAAAGGTTCTGATGAACCTAGGGGCAAGACAGGAGTAAATACACAGACGTAGAGAATGGACTTGAGGACACAGGGAGGGGGACGGGGAAGCTGGGACGAAGTGAGAGAGTGGCATGCACATATATACACTACCAAATGTAAAATAGATAGCTAGTGGGAAGCAGCCGCATAGCACAGGGAGATCAGCTCGGTGCTTTGTGACCACCTACAGGGTGGGATAGGGAGGGGAGGGAGGCTCAAGAGGGAAGGGATATGGGGATATATGTATACATATAGCTGATTCACTTTGTTATACAGCAGAAACTAAAGCAACATTGTAAAGCAATTATACTCCAATAAAGATGTAAAAAATTAAAAGAGTATGTAGCTCATAGGATTAAATGGATTAATTCAAGTAAAGTTCTTAGCACAGTTCTTGGACCAATAGACATTAGCAGGAGCCAGATCTTATAGGCTATGATGAGGGGTTCAGACTGTATGAGAGACAGTTCTAGTGGTAGTATGGAGAAACAAGTAGAAGACAGGCAAGAAGCAGGGATACTAGCTAGAGAGCTTTCGCAAATATTCGGTCAAGAGCTGGTGATAGAACATGGACCTGGTTAAAGGAATTGGAGATAGTTCAAGTTTGGAGGAAACTAGAGCAGGGTTCATGGAGGGAAAATACTTAAGCTGAGCCTTGAAGGAAGATATTTCCAAGGGAACCTTGGAAAAAAGCACAGATGACTTGAGCAGTGAACAGTCAATGTGGTAATGGAAAAATAAATGGAAGAGGAAGTTGAAAGATTTAGAGCAGAAAAGTGAGTACTTTCAGAGCCTTACTTAACCTGTTTATTTGATGCATAAAAGAGCAGTGAGAGAAATTAATAGAACAGAAAGACATGGCTATGTCTTAGGAGTGACAGAGAAAGACCAATCAGATAAGAGGATCAAAGAAAAAGGGGTTATCAACCATGTAAATATTTTGGTAGGATAAAGATTAATGCCACTGATAACTTGAGGCAGATTCAAACTGTAGCAGCTGAAGACAGAATGCAAGCAACTAAGCAGGTGGGGAAAACTGCAAGTCTTCATTTCACTACAGGCTCTTTCTTGGATTTCAGCAGTTAAAGGTAAAGAACTTTAGCTTGAAAAAAGTACTAGGAGTCTAGGAGGGAGTGGAAGTGGCAGAGGCTGACAAAGGGAAAACCAGAACATGACTGTAGGAGAATGCTTGAAGATTAAGATGCAGGGCAAGAGAAAGAGCAAAAAAAAAAAAAGCTGCTGGAGCTCTGTACCAGAGAATGAACATAAGGTACAGTGTGATCCAAGACAATGATGGAAACCATGCTTTGTGAAAAGAAGGCTATCAAGCTTCAAAATGTTTTTGCCATGGCAATTTTAGAGACTCATGTTTTTATATAAACACCACACTAAAGAAGGAATATCACAAGTGACTTCATGAATCATCAGAATGAGAATTTGCTCTTGAATGTGAACACTTTACTGAATATAAAATCCTCTAGATAAAGTTTCACTTTTGTAGCAAGGTTTCTTTGATTATAAGATCACTTATAGAAATTAAATCATTTCACATTATTTTACCTTTTTATTTTCCAAAAATGTGTTAGGTAACATGCAGAAAATATGTGAATTTTGGGGCTACCTAAAGTCTTAAAGTTCTTTGAGTAAATAGGATATAGACTCTGGAAGTACCTATAATGAATACCTGTTATATGGCTGTCCAGTATCTATTTTTCTTCCTTCTTGGAGTAATAGCCTGAATTTCTTTTCAATACCTACTCTGTCCCTCCATTCTCACCGTTGTGATTTAGATGGAAAATGGGCCTCACCTGCCCCAGAGAAAGGCCCTGATCCATAGAGCCAATCTGAATGTGCCATCTCTGAATGTTTTGGAATTGGCACGATTACCTAGGTTGGTCCAATCAGTAACTCTTAGACACTTTCGCTGAATATATGATATAGATTCTCTTTGTTTCACAAAAAGGATTCATGTAATTCTTAGAGTTCCTCAAAGTCAGTTTAGGATTATGAACTGGGGGGTGGGGGGAGGGAGGGAGTTTGTCCAAAAACAGTCAACACCAGGGAAGTGACAGTTAAAAACTGAAAGAAACTAGGTTCTAAGTCACATTATGTGAGCTTCTAGTTTCACTTCTAGCAACGTGTATCTCTGTAGTTTCAAAGGAAGTTAATTGGTTCACTCTATGTAAGCCATTCTCAGTTGGGTTTTTCTATTACTTGCTGTACTTGAAAGCTTCCTAGATGACAGAATCTGTGACCTAGACCCTAAAGCCTATGTGTCACTTTTCCATCAGCTGTCAGGATGTTGGGGAACTCGTCTATGGAAATAGATGTCATTTTTATGAAAAGTGAGCATTTTGGGACCCTTATGTATGTTGTATAGGTTCTTTAAAATGTTTAGTTTTACAGAGAAACTTTTTTTTTATAATAAAGATATTCAACTCACCATGAAAAGCATAAGAGACTTAGAAAAATAACTAAAACCTGCTTATAGTTGAAGGGCCCAACTACACAAAAGTTGGATTTGAAGGTTGTCCCATATCTATTTTCTGACAGCAAATATTGCAGGATTGTCTGTTTATATTAATATAAGTTTCAATATATGTTAATTATGAATAGAACAAGCCTAGAAAGTGATAAAACCAATTCACACTCAACTTGTCAAAAGAAATAGTAATAAGCTTCTTCCCTTAAGTGAAGCATGTTAACCTCTTCCTCACCCAGGTTCTAAAGTAATTCATAAGTAGACAAGAGGTATGTAGAACATGATGTATTATCTTTATTACTAATAACGCTCATTCTCTAATTTCAGCCTTATATCTGTGTAAAAGAGGGCTTCCTTACACTGAGGACCATGATGATACAGACATACACATCCAGCCACAGACAGCACTGGACCCAGACTATTTTGCCGCCTGCCCTTGGAAGACTTATGGAGAAATGGGGCCCAATGCATGCTTTCTGTGAGCAGCTTATTCCCAAAGAGAGGGGAGAAAGTGCTACTCATGCTCACTTCTTTGTCCCAAACTCAAGCAAGTCATCACACCTCTACCAATCTAAGTCCAACCAGGAGACAGACCACGGTAAATTTAACCAGAATTGTTAAGCTATAATAGAGTGAAATAAATACAATTACCCCTCTGTATCCATGGGTTCTGCAACCTGGATTCAACCAACCGTAAATTGAATTGCAATAGATTGAATCCTCGGATGCCGAATCCTCCAATGTGGAGCCCCGGGGTACTGAGGGCAGACTGTACTCTCCATTTTATATAAGAGATTTCAGCAATCTCAGGGGACTGGGGGGGCAGAGGGCAGGGGGAGCCTTAGAACAAATTCCTTGCTCATACTGAGGGATGACTGCATGTTGAGAACTCTTAACAGTACCCTAGGGCAGAGGGAGAGTACCCAAGAAAAGGCAAGCTTGGAAGAGGATCCCCCTCTGGCATTCATACCTCTGATGGAATAAAATTTAAAGGCAGGACAAAAAAAATTAAACACAGAATTCTGTTCGGGCCTTCTCCCTCCCTAATGTCCAGTGTGCATCTGCATTACACATTAAGCAGAGCTCCTCAAATCTTCACGATCTAAAACAGAGAGAGATGATAAATATTTTAGCTACTCAAAACTTGAAAGAGATACTTGTTATATATCTTCTCGCTGTAGACCAGAGAGAGAGCGAAGGCGGAGGTTTCGTTTTAGATCTGACAGAGGTTCTAGAACTACTTCACCCTATTCTCGGTCAGAACGATCCCATTATGACGACTCTCATTATGATGGTCATTACCATAGGAGTTCCCCTTATCGAGAGAGGGCACGCTAGTCTCGGCCATATACAGATAACAGGTCAAGACAAAGTTCTGACTCGGATGGTTAGTATAAGAAGACATACTCAAGGTGCACCTCGTCTCCTCCTTGCTCTTACAGAGACCTAAGACGCCATCCTCCTATTCTAAATCTGATGGAGACTGTAAAACTGAGTCCTTTTACTTAGAGATGGAAAAAAGAGGAAAGGATTCTTCAAAATTAGAAGGAGAATCCAAAAGGACTTCAGAAAATGAAGCAATGAAAAGATGTTATTCTCCCACTAATGAACAGGGATTCCGACGCGGGTCATCATATTCCAAGCACGGTAAGAGTGCTTCCCGTTATAAACCTGCCCCTTCAAAACCTGCACCCAAGTCTGATAAATTTAAAAATTCTTTATGTTGTACAGAATTGAATGAGGAAATCAAACAGTCTAATTCTTTTAGTTTACAGACTCCTTGTTCAAAAGGTAGTGAATTAAGGGTGATTAGTAAAGCTCCTGAAAGAGAGAAGATTGGGTCTCCATCTCCATCAAATCGATTAAATGATTCACATACTTTTAAAAAGCTAGATGAATCACCTGTTTTTAAGTCTGAATTTATAGGACATGATAGCCATGATAGTATTAAGGAATTAGACTCTTTATGTAAAGTGAAGAATGATCAATTAAGAAGTTATTGTCCCACCGAACTTAATATAAATGGATCTCCTGGGGCAGAATCTGATTTGGCAGCATTTTGCACTTCTAAACGTGACACTGTTTTGATGTCTTCTGATGATAGTGTGACTGGATCAGAGGTATCCCCTTTGGTCAAAACGTGCATGCTTTCATCAAATGGATTTCAAAACATTAATAGATGTAAAGAAAAATTCTTGGATGATATTTGCATGCAGCATAGTAAGTCAGAAAGCCCATTTAGAGAAACAGAACCTCCAGTGTCACCACACCAGGATCAACTCATATCTTTGCCAGTTATGACTATAGATTATTCCAAAACAATAGTTAAAGAACCAGTTGATGTGAGAGTTTCTTGATGTAAAACCAAAGATTCAGATATAAACTGTACTTCAAATGACAACCGCCCTTCTTTGTGTCATTCGGAGCTGAAAATACTGAGCCTTTAGTAACGAAGATTTCTTCAAATAGCTTTATGAATGTGCATTTGAAATCAAAAACAGTTATATGTGATAATGGAAGTCTGACAGATCAGCACTCAAAATTTGCATGTGGAGAATATAAGCAGAGCGTTGGTAGTACTAGTTCAGCTTCTGTTAATCATTTTGATGATGTATTTCCACCTACAGGGAGCTCATGTATTGCTTCATCTCTTCAGAGTCTTCCACCAGGGACAAACGTAGACAGTTTAACTCTCTTGCAATGTGGAGAGAATACATCTCCAGTTTTGGATGCTGTGCTGAAGAGTAAAAGCTCAGAGTTTTTTAAAGCATGCAGAGAAAGAAATAATAGAAGTAGCTCGTAGCCTTCCTGATTCAGGAAGAGGATTTGCTTCCTGGGCAAACAGACATAATAATGGACTATCTGGGAAATGTGTGCAAGAGGCTCAAGAAAAAGGGAACTCCATACTGCCTGATAGAAGAGGAAGACCAGAAATCTCTTTAGATGAAGAAGGTGGAAGAGGACGTGCACATACTTCTGATGACTCAGAAGTTGTATTTTCTTCTTGTGATTTGGATTTAATCATGGAGGACAGTGATGGTGTAACATATGGTGTAACATACATTAAAATGTGACAGTAGTGGTCATGCCTCAGAGATTGTATCCACAGTCCATGAAGATTATTCTGGTTCTTCCGAAAGTTCAAGTGATGAAAGTGATTCGGAAGACACAGATTCTGATGATAGCAGTATTCCAAGAAACCGTCTTCAGTCTGTTGTGGTTGTGCCAAAGAATTCTACTTTGCCCATGGAAGAAACAAGTCCTTGTTCTTCTCGGAGCAGTCAAAGTTACAGACATTATTCTGACCACTGGGAAGATGAGCAATTGGAGCCAAGGAGGCATTCATATGAGGAAAAATTTGAGAGTATAGCAAGTAAAGCCTGTCCTCAAACTGAGAAGTTCTTCTTTCATAAAGCAACAGAGAAGAATTCAGAAATCTCTTTTACACAGCCCAGCCGAAAACAGGTAAATAATCACCTGTCTGAAATTGCTCATCCTCAGAGCGATAGGGTTGATAGTACAAGTCATACAGACATAAAATATGACCCTCTAGGTCATCCAAATTCTGAGGAAGCAGTGAAAGCCAAAATAACTTCTTGGCAGCAAGAAGAGCTGCCAGTTTATTCTTCTGATGATTTTGAAGATGTCTCAAGTAAGTCTCAGCAACAGGCCACTTTCCCTAACAGGCCAGATAGTAGATTGGGAAAAACAGAGTCAAGTTTTTCTTCTTGTGAGATCTCCCAAGTGGATGGTTTCCGTTCATCATCAGAAGAGCTCAGAAATCTAGGGTGGGACTTCTCTCAACAGGAAAAGCCTACTACCACATATCAGCAACCTGGCAGCAGCTATGGAGCCTGTGGTGGACACAAGTATCAGCAAAGTGCAGAACAGTATAGTGGGACAGGTAATTACTGGCAAGGCAATGGCTACTGGGATCCAAGATCAGCAGGTAGACCGCCTGGAACTGGGGTTGTGTATGATCGAATTCAAGGGCAGGTACCAGATTCCTTAACAGATGACCGTGAAGAGGAGGAGAATTGGGATCAATGTGGAGGATCTCACTTTTCAGGCCAGCCCAATATTTTTTTTCTGTCCCTTCAGAAGGACAAGGGGTCAGTGCAAGCTCCTGAAATAAGCAGCAATTCCATTAAGGACTCTTTAGCTGTGAATGAGGAGAAAGATCTTTTGAAAAACTTAGAAAAAAATGATATGAAAGATAGAGGGCCTCTTAAAAAAAGGAGACAGGAATTGGAGAGTGATTCTGAAAGTGATGCTGAGCTTCAGGACAGAAAGAAAGTTAGAGTGGAGGTAGAGCAGGGAGAGACAGCAGTGCCTCTAGGCTCAGCATTGGTTGGGCCTTCATGTGTCATGAAGGACTTCAGGGACCCAGAGCGGTGGAAGGAGTGTGCCAAACAAGGGAATATGCCTTGTTACTTTGATCTGATTGAATAAAATGTTTATTTAACAGAAAGAAAGAAGAATAAATCCCATCGGGATATTAAGCGAATGCAGTGTGAGTGTACACCTCTTTCTAAAGATGAAAGAGCTCAAGGTGAAATAGCATGTGGGAAAGATTGTCTTAATCATCTCCTCATGATTGAATGTTCTTCTCGTTGTCCAAATGGGGATTATTGTTCCAATAGACGGTTTCAAAGAAAACAGCATGCAGATGTGGAAGTCATACTCACAGAAAAGAAAGGCTGGGGCTTGAGAGCTGCTAAAGACCTTCCTTCGAACACCTTTGTCCTGGAATATTGTGGAGAGGTACTTGATCATAAACAGTTTAAAGCCCGGGTAAAGGAGTATGCACGAAACAAAAACATCCACTACTATTTCATGACCCTGAAGAATGATGAGATAATAGATGCCACTCAAAAAGGAAATTGCTCCCATTCATGAATCACAGCTGTGAACCAAACTGTGAGACTCAAAAATGGACTGTGAACGGACAACTGAGAGTTGGGATTTTTACCACCAAACTGGTTCCTTCAGGCTCAGAGTTAACATTTCACTATCAGTTCAGGAAGGAAGCACAGAGATGTTTCTGTGGGTTGGCTAATTGCCGGGGTTACCTGGGAGGAGAGAACAGAGTCAGCATCAGAGCAGCAGGAGGGAAAATGAAGGAAGAACAATCTTGGAAGAAGGATTCCGTGGATGGAGAGTTAGAAGCTCTGATGGAGAATGGTGAAGGTCTCTCTGATAAAAACCAGGTGTTCAGCTTGTACTGGCTAACGGTTAGAATTGAAACTTTGGAACAGAAACTTACCTGTCTCAAGCTCATACAGAACACACATTCACAGTCTTGCCTGAAGTCCTTTCTGGAATGTCATGGGCTGCCTTTGTTGTGGATCTGGATGGCAGAACTATGTGATGGCCGGGAAAGTAACCAGAAGCTTCAGGAAGAGATTATAAAGACTTTGGAACATTTACCCATCCCTACTAAAAATATGTTGGAGGAAAGCAAAGTACTTCCTATTATTCAACGTTGGTCTCAAACCAAGACTGCTGTCCCTCAGCTGAGAGAAGGAGATGGGTATTCTAGCGAGAATACATCACGTGCTCACACACCGCTCAACACACCTGATCCTTCCACCAAGCTGAGCATAGAAGCTGACACAGACACCCCCAAGAAGCTAACGTTTTGCAGACTTAAAATTATAAGTGAAAATGGCATGGACAGTGCGATCTCTGATGCTACCAGTGAGCTAGAAGGCAAGGATGGCAAAGAGGACCTTGACCAGTTAGAAAACGTCCCTATAGAAGAAGAGGAACAACAGCTACTCACACAACAGCTGCCTGAATCAAAGTTGAAAGTGAAATTACTATGGAGGCCATTAAGCTATCCACATCTGAACCAGAGGCTGACACTGAAATAGAGCCTAAAGAGAGCAATGGCACAAAACTAGATGAACCTATTGCTGAGGAAACACCATCCCAAGATGAAGAGGAGGGTGTACCTGATGTGGAGAGTGAGAAGAGCCAGGAACAGCCACATAAAACAGTAGATATAAGTGATTTGGCCACCAAGCTCCTGGACAGTTGGAAAGACCTAAAGGAGGTATATCGAATTCCAAAGAAAAGGCAAACTGAAAAGGAGAGCACAATAACCGAATGAGGAAGGGATGCTGTTGGCTTCAGAGATCAAACAGTTGCCCCAAAGACTCCTAACAGGTCAAGAAAGAGAGACCCAGACAAACAAACTCAAAATAAAGAGAAAAGGAAATGAAGGGGCTCCCTCTCACCACCTTCTCCTGCCTATGAGCGGGGAACAAAAAGGACAGGTGGCAGATATGATACACCAACCTCTAAAAAGTACGAATTAAAGATCGCAATCAACTTTTTACAGAGGAGCCTCGAAAGTTGTTTGAGCAGGAGGTAGCTCAGCGAGAGGCTCAAAAACAACAGCAGCAGATGCAGAACCTGGGAATGATGTCTCCACTGCCCTATGACTCTCTTGGCTACCATGCCCCTCATCACCCCTTTGCTGGCTACCCACCAGGTTACCCCATGCAGGCCTATGTGGATCCCAGCAATCCTAATGCTGGTAAGGTGCTCCTCCCCACACCCAGCATGGATCCTGTGTGTTCTCCTTCTCCTTATGATTATTCTCAGCCCTTGGTGGGACATTCTACAGAACCCCTTGCTGCCCCTCCACCTGTGCCAGTGGTGCCACATGTGGCAGCCCCTGTGGAAGTTTCCAGTTCACAGTATGTGGCCCAAAGTAATGGTGTGGTACACCAAGACCCCAGCATCACCATCCTGCCAGTGCCAGCCCCAGGCTCAGTCCAGGGACAGAATTATGGTGTTTGGGATTCAAACCAACAGTCCATGAGTATACAGCAGCAGTACTCTCCTGCACAGTCTCAAGCAACCATATATTATCAAAGACAGGCTTGTCCAACTGTCTATGGCGTGACATCACCCTATTCACAGACAACTCCACCAATTGTACAGAGTTATGCCCAGCCAAGTCTTCAGTACATCCAGGGACAACAGATTTTCACAGTTCACCCACGAGGAGTGGTTGTACAGCCAGCCACAGCCATGACTACAATAGTTGTACCAGGGTAGCCTCAGCCCTTACAGCCACCTGAAATGGTTGTGACAAATAACCACTTGGATTTACCACCCCCATCTCCTCTCAAACCAAAAACCATTGTCTTACCTCCCAACTGGAAGACAGCCCGAGACCCAGAAGGGAAGATTTACTACTACCATGTGATCACAAGGCAGACTCAGTGGGATCCTCCTACTTGGGAAAGCCCAGGAGAAGATGCCAGCCTTAGAGCATGAAGCTGAGATGGACCTGGGAACCCCAACATATGATGAAAATCCCATGAAGACTTCAAAAAAGCCTAAGACAGCAGAAGCAGATGCCCCCAGTGATCTGGCTAAGAAAAGCAAAGAAGTATTCAGAAAAAGAGATGTCCCAGTTCATCGTCCAGTGCCTGAACCATTACTGGAAACCTGACTGCAAAGTGGGAAGAATTACCACAACTGAAGATTTCAAACACCTAGCTCGCAAGCTCACTCACGGCGTTATGAATAAGGAGCTAAAGTACTGTAAGAACCCCGAGAACCTGGAGTGCAATGAGAATGTGAGACACAAAACCAAGGAGTACATTAAGAAGTACATGTAGAAGTTTGGGGCTGTTTACAAACCCAAACGGGACACTGAATCAGAGTGACCTTCAGGGCCAGGGTGGGAGGATGGGCAAGCTGGTAGGAGAGACTCTGAGGAGAAGAATTCCCGTGGGCTCTCTCTCCCCACCCCACTGTCAGGGTTGTGCTACTGATGACACATCACCTTGGGGAATTCAAACCTGCAGAATGAGCTTACAAAAATGAGCTCCATCTACAACAAGCGGTCCCTGGTTGTGAGCTGTTGGTAGAGGTCATCTGATGCAAGGGTTTAGGCCCTTGAGACCTTCCCTTCTGAGACCCTGGGCAGGCCTGACCCCACTCTCAAGGCTGGGTCTCCTCTTTGGCGGTGCTGTCAGCGCACAGACTCATGTGCATCCCCACCCACGACCCCTTACCCTGACGATCTGTATTATATTTTAAGGTATATGTGAATATATTGAAAATAATTTGTCTTTCCTGGTTTTTGGCTTTTGTTTTGCTTTTAAGCCTCTGCGTGCTAAGATCACAGAAGACTTTGTAAGTATGGTTTAAGTTCTCCTGCAAGGTTTAATGTGTTATCATGTAAATATTCCAGAGCAGGCTGCCTTGTGGTTTCGGCCAGCCTTGTGCTATGTTGATAAGATTGATTTACTGCTTAAAATCACTTTACTTGGGCTTCCCTGGTGGCACAGTGGTTGAGAGTCCACCTGCAGATGCAGGGGACACGGGTTCATGCCCCGGTCCGGGAAGATCCCACATGCCGCGGAGCGGCTGGGCCCATGAGCCATGGCCGCTGAGCCTGTGCATCCAGAGCCTGTGCTCTGCAACGGGAGAAGCCACAACAGTGCACTTTACTTTATCCAATTTTTACTGAACTTTTTATGTAAAACATAGAATCAATTAAAGAAAAAATAAAAAGGATGTCTATGCCTTCAACTTCTAACAGGTGGAAGAGTTCTCAGTGCTTTCTGAGAATCTGCTTCCCAGGTTATAATACTCAGTTTGGCTCCAACAGAATCTCTTTTTTCTTAACTTGATAGTTAGTTGAATTTTGGAGAAGGTGCAGTTGCAGGCAACCACTGGCTGGTGAGAAAATTTGCTGGGTTGCCTGTGCCAGAACTGGTTTATGGTCATCTGATAAACAGGAAACAATCACCTAGGACACAGGCAAGCCAAGGCATGTAAGCAGGTTGCTGAGGAAGCTGGGATGTTTCTGCAGATGCCAAGCCAGAGCAGACATTGCCCACCTTGGAAAGGTCTCAGGAATAGCCCTGCAGGGGGCAGGAAAGTCAGGCCTGGTCATGCTTGGGAGTGTGCGTGGTGAGGGCTGCGGGTTGCTACAGCATGAAGCCAGAAGCACACGGTGTGCCTCTTAAGACCGCAGCAAGGTGATCACCAAGGCTCCTGGGCTGGGGCTACAAGGTAGTCAAAGGACTGAACACTCTGGGTGTGCAATTGGAGAATGAATTTGGAGCTGGGAAGCAATAAGTTCATAAGAAGCTCAGCTGACCCCTTTGACTTCTCAGCTTTCATATGCACCATTCTATACACATTTCAATACCTGCCCAGCAAAGAAACTACATTTTAGCAAGAAACAGCTAACCCTCTGATAAGTGAAGTTCTTGCCCTTCCCCCAGGTAAAACACAAAGCCCCAATGGTCATTGAATCCATTGCTGCCTAAATTAATTAGGCCTCAATTTCAGTCTTAGGTCCCACTAAAGACTACATTGTAAAGTTGACCTCCACCTAGTGTTATATAAAATTAAAATGGGAAGGAGAAGTTAGAATAAACACATACATATAACAGAAAATATGCAAAGCTATCAGTCCTGGTTTCTGTAGTTATTCATGAGGTCAGAGTTGATGTCTATAGCTTCCACCTTCACCCACTTATTCCCTGTTTTCCTTGCCCACAGCCAGAACCCACAGCTCCATCCAGATTCTTTACTGGTAGAATGATTCAATCCTTCCCTTCTGAATGGTCTGAATCCTCAATTGTCCTGTCTTTTTCCACTTCCTGTAGCTTTCCATTGATCTTTACTGTTTGCATGGAAGTATTGAAGGGAACCTCAGAAAATCTCCTGGGTTCCAGAGAAAATCTCCTGGGTTGCAGAAAAAAATCCTCCTTGCTTCCATTATAAAGGCAACCAGTTTCCTGTGGTAACTGAGATCATAACACCAGTAGATTAACCTTTTACACCTGTTGGCTCAGTGGTATGAGGAGTGTAAGATAGCCAGGGGGCAGTCTGTGGTAGGCAGAATTCTAAGATGGATCCCACAATTCCTGCCCCCTGGGGTAAACACCAGTGTAATTTCCTTTGAGCATTGTAGGGACGTGTAAATACAATTGGATATCACCTTCGTAATTATACAACAATATGGCAAAAGGAATTTTGCAGATGAAATTAGGGTCCCTAATCAGCTGACTATAATTCAATGGGAGATTATCCTGGGTGGGTCCAACTTATCTAATCAGGCAAGTCTTTTAAAAGCAAAAGTTCTATTCTCCAGGATAGATCACATGCTAGGCCACAAGACAAGTCGCAGTAAATTGAAGATTAAAATCATATGTTGGGCTGCACCCCACAGGCCTGCAAGGCTTGTAGTTTCCAGCCTCAAGCCTGAAGAAAGAGCCTAGAGACAGCAACAGAGACATCAGTGACTTATTGGACAAGGGATCTTACACACCTGAAGCAAGGTCCTGGAGCAACACCTCACTGTTTGTGCAGGCAGCAAGCAGGACATGGCAGCAGTCTTTGCTACCCGGGGGAGGAGGAGGCTACCATTTATAGGGGGAATTAATGGTCATGTTGGCTCATAAATCACCAGAGAGACCAGCAGCTGGGGCAGGAAGCAAGCACATAGGCAGTTACTAATTAAGCCCTATAATTAAGAAGATTGGATAGTCATGTGAGTGAAGCAGGTACTGGCTGAACAGGAGATATACAGAGCAAGTGGACAGTCATCTTGAATGGTGTGGTCAAACACTCCACCCTTACATACCCTGTATGACCTCTATAATCTTGGCCCATACTTCTTCTGCTATATCCCCGAGGACAGGTAGGGAGAAGTGCAACTGCAACCAAATACCACAAATGCAATACAGATAGTCCAACAGGTAGGCTTTGGAACCAGGAGCTTATCAAGTCAATTTTTCATGGACTCTCAGAGGTTGACAATGGCATTTCACTGTAAAGCCGGCAATCAAACTCATTTCTCAGTAAGGCCACCATTGTCACCCAGCCCACAAACAGATTCCCTTCACTCAGAGTAGGACAAGCTGCAAGATGTCTAACAGGCACAATATAGGGAAGATCATGACCATTAAGCAAAATACAAGCAGTAACATCATTCTGAGGTAATGCCACCCCTGTCTACACTTTTTGTCCTGGCCTACAATACCATACGACCTGCCCACCCTCAGTCTCCATAGCCAGTGCCGAATACTGGAGAGGTGGTGTAACAGTGCACAGGGTTAGCATAATGGTGCCTTTCGACAGTAGAGGCCTGGATTAATTACCTTAGTAATCTGAGGTGGGGCTGGGTAGAAGACAGGTGAAATCTGTAAATCCCTTTCTGATCCTATTCCCCAATGGGACAGCAAACCCAAACCACTGAGGACTTACCTGCCAATCCTAAGGGCTATTTATAATATGTTCCCCTGGGGATAGATCCTGTGAAGGGCAAAAACGAGTTGCTGTCCTGACCTGTAGTTGGCAACAGTCCTTTGGTGGTCAACAGTTGAACTCGAACAGTGTTGACTAGTTACCTCCAGGTTAACATGGCGTCGGCACTGGGATAACTGCTCCTGGGGTGTGTCCATGTGTTAAGAGTGAGTTTCCCACCTCAACTGTTGTTTAAGTAGTCTCTTCATAGCCCTGTAGCAATGGGGTTGTAAGGCAGGTGGAAATGCCCCTGTATGTCCTTTGTATCGGCCCATTCCTGAACTTCATGGCCAATAAAGTAGATTCCTTAGTCACTATCGATGTCCACGGGGATCCTATATGTTCCATACAAATGAATAGTGGTTTTTTTGCATGCTCAAAGAATCTGGTAGGTTTTTTGTAATGTCTTCCACCTGTTGTAATGTATCGTAGACTGCATATAGCTGTTGTTCCATCACACTCTATCATTGCTCTGCCCCCTTCCATAGTTGGGACCAGAAGCCCAAGGGCACTCTTATTATGTTGCTGTTGCCACAGATCTCAACCAAACACTCCCGGGTAACAGGCCATGTTAATTCACAAGTCTGTCTCTGAATTCATATCCCTAAAGCCTGTGTCCCTAATTGTTTAGAGGTGGTAGGTCAGGGGTATGCTTGTATTTTGTAGATAATCCAGGTCCTTGAGTTTTGTCTCTATTCACCAGCCACCCCCGTACAGTCAGATGAATGAGGAGCACTGGGCTGCTACTTTTAAACTGGGAAAAGACTGAGGTTAACAGGATATCATCAACATAATGGAAGAAAAAGACATCTCTCGTGGTACACAGCTACCACAAGGCCCCACATGCTAGTAGACGACCTCCTCCCGATCACCTCCACAACTTTCTGTTTCCCGTCCTTATGTCCTGACATCTCTGCTCCCAGGAGTTTTCTCACCCAGAGACAGCAACAGAGACATCAGGGATTTATTGGACAAGAGAAACTTACACATGAAGCAAGGTCCTGGAGCAACACCTCACTGTTTGTGGCAGACAGCAGGCAGGACATGGCAGCACTCTTCACCACTCCGGGGAGAAGGCAGCTACCATTTATAGGGTGAATTGATGCCAGATTAGCTCATCAATTACCAGGGAAACCAGCAGCTGGGGCAGGGGGCAAGTAGGTAGGCAGTTACTAATTAAGCCCTATAATTAAGAGGATTAGAGAGTCATGTGAGTAAAGCAGGGACTGGTTGATCAGGGGAGGTACAGAGAGCAAGAGAACAGCCATCTTGAGGGCCTGACCATACATCATAGCAAGCATCTTCACACAGTGCTATGAGACTAGAAATCAACTACAAGGAAAAAACTACCCAAAACACAAACACGTGGAAGCTAAACAATATGCTACTAAACAACAAATCAGCCACTGAAGACATCAAAGAGGAAATAAGAAAGTACCTGGAGACAAATGAAAACGAAAACACAATCCAAAATCTATGGAATGCAGCAAAAGCTGTTCTAAGAGAGAATTTTATAGTGATACAAGTCTACCTCAGAAAGCAAGAAAAATATCAAATCAACAATCTAACCTTACATCTAAAGGAACAACAAACAATATCCAAAGTTAGTTAAGGAAAGATATCAAGATCAGAGCAGAAATAAATGAAATAGTGACTAAAAAAAAAAAAATAGAAATGATAAATGAAATTAAGACCTGGTTCTTTGAAAAGATAAACAAAATTGATAAACCTTTAGCCAGACTCATCAAGAAAAAAAGAGAAAGCCCCCCAAAATAAAATCATAAACAAAAAGGGGCAGTTACAACAAACACTACAGAAGTACAAAGGATCATAAGAGATTACAATGAACAACTATATGTCAATAAAGTGGACAAACTAGAAGAAGAGGACAAATTCCAATAAAAGTACAATCTCCTGGCTGAATCAGGAAGAAGTAGAAAATATGAACAGATGAATGACCAGGAATGAAATTGAGTCAGCAGTAAAAAATCTCCCAACAAACAAAAAATCCCAGACCAGATGGCTTCACAGGTGAATTCTACCAAACATTTAAAGAAGAGTTAACATCTATCCTTCTCAAACTAGTTCAAAAATTGCAGAGGAAGGAACTCTTCTGAACTTATTCTATGAGGCCAGCATCACCCTGATACCAAAACTAGACAAAGAGAACACAAGAAAACAAAATTACAGGCCAATATCACTGATGAACACAGATGCAAAAATCCTCAACAAAATATTAGCAAACTGAATTCAGCAACACATTAAGAGGATCATACACCATGATCAAGTGGGATTTATTCCAGGGATGAAAGAGATTCAATATCTACCAACCAATCAGTGTGACACACCACATTAACAAACTGAAGAATAGAAATCATATGATCAGCTCAATAGATGAAGAAAAATATTTTGACAAAATTCAACATCTATTAACGAAGAAAAAAAAAGGCCACCTACTGAATGAAAAAAGATACTTACAAAGACAAATATTGTTTGGTTTCACTTATATGTGGAATCTCAAAAACAAAACAAATGAGCAAGTACAACAAAACAGAAACAGAGTCATAGATTCAGAAAACAAACAGCTGGTTGCCAACCAAACTTATCATGGCGATTATTTTGAAATGTATAGAAATATCAAATCACTATATTGTACAAAAGGAACTAGCATAATGTTGTAGGTCAATTAGGTTTCAGAAATAAATAGACAAACTTATGGAAAAAGAGATCAGATTTGTGGTTACTAGAGGTGGGGATTGAGGGGAGGGGGAAGTGGATGAAAATAGTCAAAAGGTACAAACTTCCAGTTATAGAAATAAGTACTAGGTATGTAATGTACATGATAAATGTAATTAACACTGCTGTATATTATCTGTGAAGGCTGTTAAGAAAGTAAATTCTAAGTTCTCATCAGAAGGAGAAAAAAATTTTTTTTCTATTTCTTTTATTCTGTATCTATATGAGATGATGGAGGTTCACTAAACTTATTGTGATAATCATTTCAAGATGTACTTAAGCCAAATCATTATGCCATGCACCTTAAACTTATACAGTGCTGTATGTCAGTTATATCTCAAGGAAACTGGAAGGAAAAAAAAAGTTTCATAATATCCCATGCTGGCTAGGGTAGGGAGAATAGAAATTCTCCAACACCATTGGCAGGAGTGAAAATTGTCATAATAATTGAGGGTAAGTCAGTAATATATCAAAATTTGAAACATGCTTCCTCTTGGACCCAGGGATAATTTGCCCTACAGGCACTCTTGCAGAAATGCACCAAGACATACTGTGTGTGCAAGGAAATTTCACTGCAGCATTGTTTGAAACAGCGGGAATAGAAAGCAATGTTAACAGTCAGTCAGTCACTAGGGTCTAGCTAAATAAATGATGATCTATTACTACAATGGAATGCTGTGCTGCTGTTTACGAGGATGAGGTAAACATCCATTTGCCTACATGAAAAGACATTCTTGGGACTTCCCTGGTGATCCAGTGGTTAAAACTCTGTGCTTCCACTGCAGGGGAGAACGGATTTGATCCCTGGTCGGGGAACTAAGATCCTGCATGTCGCACTAGCAGCCAAAAAAAACAAAACAGAACAAAACAAAACAAAAAATCCCACCAAAACAACAACAACAACAAAAAAAGATGTTCTTAATGTTAAATGAAAGATAAAAACAGAACAGTTGGTTCAGAACAATACAAAAGCAGAAGAGCTCTCTTGCTAGTCTGGAAGCAAAACAGCCATGTTGAGATAGGAGGGGCCACATGGCAAGGCCCTGAGAATGACCTCCAGGTGCTGAGAGCCATCCCCAGCTGACAGCAAGAGAACAGGGACGTTAATCATGTAGCTGCAAGGCACTGAGTTCTGCTAACAACCACATGACCTGTGCAGAGGACCCAGAGCCCCAGATGAGATTGCAGAGAGTCCCATACAGGTTACATCCAAGGAGGAACATAACAAGACAGATATTAATCAAACTATCAAAAATTAAATACAAAGAAAAAACATTAAAAGCAGCAAGGGAAAAGCAACAAATAACATACAAGGGAATCCCCATAAGGTTAGCAGCTGATCTTTCAGCAGAAACTCTGCAAGCCAGAAGGCAGTGGCAGGACATATTTAAAGTGATGAAAGGGAAAAACCTACAACCAAGATTACTCTACCCAGCAAGAATCTCATTCAGATTCGAATGAGAAACTAAAACCTTTACAAACAAGCAAAACATAAGTGATGAAAGGGAAAAACCTACAAGCAAGATTACTCTACCCAGGAGGGATCTCATTCAGATTTGACAAAGAATTAAAACCTTTACAGACAAGCAAAAGCTAAGTGAATTCAGAGCCACCAAACCAGGTTTACAACAAATGCTAAAGGAAATTCTCTAGGCAGGAAACAAAAGAAGGAAAGGACCTATAAAACAAACCCAAAACAATTAAGATAATGGTAATAGAAACATACATATCAATAATTACTTTAAATGTAAATGGATCAAATGCTCCAAACAAAAGATATAGACTGGCTGAATTAATACAAAAACAAGACCCATATATATATAGTCTGCAAGAGACCCACTTCAGACCAAGGGACACATACAGACTAAAAGTGAGGGGATGGAAAAAGATATTCCATACAAATGGAAATCAAAAGAAAGCTGGACTAGCAATTCTCATATCAGAAAAAAATAGACTTTCAAGTAAAGACTATCACAAGAGACAAAGAAGGACACTATATAATGATAATGGGATCAATCCAAGAAGATATAAAAATTGTAAACATTTATGCACCCAACATAGGAGCAACTCAATACATAAGGCAAATACTAATAGCCATAAAAGAGGAAATCAACAGTAACACAATAAAAGTGGGGGACGTTAAAACCCACTTTCACCAATAGACAGATCAAGCAAAATGAAATAAATAAGGAAACACAAGTTTTAAATGACACATTAAACAAGATGGAGTTAACATGTTTATAGGACATTCCATCCAAAACAACAGAATACACTTTCTTCTCAAGTGCTCATTGAACATTTTCCAGGATAGACCAATCTTGGGGAACAAATCAAGCCTTGGTAAACTTAAGAAAATTGAAACTGTATCAAGTATCTTTTCTGACCACAATGCAAAGAGACTACATATCAATTACAGGGGGGGAAAAAAAACGTATAAAATACACACATATGGAGGCTAAACAATATGCTACTAACTAACAAGAAATCACTGAAGAAATTTTTAAAAACCTAGAAAAATATGACAATGAAAACACACCAGCCCAAAACCTATGGGATGCAGCAAAAGCAGTTCTAAGAGGGAACATTATACCAGTATAATCCTACCTCAAGAAACAGGAAAAATTTCAAATAAACAACCTAACCTTACACCTAAGGCAATTAAAGAAAGAAGAACAAATAAAAACAAAAGCTAGCAGAAGGAAAGAAATCATAAAATCAGAACAGAAATAAATGAAAAAGAAATGAAGGAAATGATAGCAAAGATCAATAAAAAAAAAAAAGCTGGTTCTTTGAGAAGATAAACAAAATTTATTAATCATTAGACAGACTCATCATGAAAAAAAGGGAGAAGACTCAAATCAACAGAACTGGAAATGAAAAAGGAGACGTAAAAACTAACACTAAGCAACTATATGCCAATAAAATGGGCAAATTCTTAGAAAAGCACAATATTCCGAGACTGAACCAGGAATAAATAGAATATATAAACAGACCAATCACAGACACTGAAATTCAAATTCTGATTAAAAAATTTTCCAACAAACAAAAAGCCCAGACCAGATGGCTTCACAGGCAAATTCTATCAAACAGTTAGAGAAGAGCTAATACCTATCCTTCTCAAACTCTTCCAAAATATAGCAGAGGGAGGAACACTCCCAAACTCATTCTACAAGGCCACCATCACCCTGATACCAATACCAAAGATTTCACGAAAAAAAGAAAACTATAGGGCAAAATCACTGATCAATATACATGTGAAAATCCTCAAGAAAATACAAGTAAACAAAGTCCAGAAGCTCACTAAAAGGATCATAAACCATGATGAAGAGGAGTTTATCCCAGGAATGCAAGGATTCTTCAATATATGCTAATCAATCAATGTGTTACTACATATTAACAAATTGAAGAATAAAAACCACATGATCACCTCAATAGATGCAGAAAAAGATTTCAACAAATTCAACACAATTTACGAGAAAAAGTCTCTAGAAATTAGGCATAGAGGGAACTGACCTCAACATAATAAAGGTCATATATGACAAACCCACAGCCAACATCGTTCTCAATGGTGAAAGACTGAAACCTCTTTCACTAAGATCAGGAACAAGACCAGTTTGCCCACTCTCACCACTACTATTCAACATACTTTTGGAAGTTTTAGCCACAGCAATCAGAGAAGAAAATGAAATAAAAGGAATCAAAATCAGAAAAGAAGTAAAACTGTCACTGTTTGCATACGACATGATACTATACATAGAGAATCCTAAAGATGTTACCAGAAAAATACTAGAGCTAATCAGTGAATTTGGTAAAGTAGAAGGATACAAAATTAATGCACAGAAATCTCTTGCATTCCTATACACGAAGGATGAAAACTCTGAAAATGAAATTAAGAAAACACTCTTATTTATCATTGCAACACAAAGAATAAAATACCTAGGAATAAACCTACGTAAGGAGACAAAAGGTCTGTATGCAGAAAACTATAAGATACTGATGAAAGAAATTAATGATGATACAAACAGATGGAGAGATATACCATGTTTTGGATTGGAAGAATCAACATTATGAAAATGACTATACTACCCAAAGCAATCTACAGATTCAATGCAATCCCTATCAAACTACCAATGACATTTTTCACAGAACTAGAACAAAAAATTTCACTATTGGTATGGAAACACAAAAGACCCCACATAGCCAAAACAGGCTTGAGAAAGAAAAACGGAGCAGGAGAAATTAGGCTCCCTGACATCAGACTATACTACAAAGTTACAGTAATCAAGACAGTATGGTTCTGGAACAAAATAGAAATATAGGTCAATGGAACAGGATACAAGGCCGAGAAATAAACCCACACTCATATGGTCATCTTATGTTAGATAAAAGAGGCAAGAATATACAATGGAGAAAAGACAGCCTCTTCAATATGTGGTTCTGGGAAAGCTGGACAGCTACATGTAAAAGAATGAAATTAGAACACTTCCTAACACCATACACAAAAATAAACTCAAAATGGATTAACGACCTAAATGTTACGCCAGACACTATAAAACTCTTAGAGGAAAATAAAGGCAGAACACTCTGTGACATAAATCACATTAAGATCTTTTTTGACCCACCTCCTAGAGAAATGGAAATAAAAACAAAAATAAACAAATGGGACCTAATGAAACTTCAAAGCTTTTGCACAGTCAAGGAAACCATAAACAAGACAAAAAGACAACCCTCAAAATGGGAGAAAATATTTGCAAACAAAGAAATGGACAAAGGATTCATCTCCAAAATATACAAGCAGCTCATGCAGCTCAACATCAAAAAAACAAACAACCCAATCCAAAAATGGGCAGAAGACCTACAGAGAGATTTCTCCAAAGAAGATATACAGATTGTCAACAAACACATGAAAGGAAGCTCAGTGTTACTAATTTTTAGAGAAATGCAAATCAAAACTACAATGAGATATCACCTCTTACCAATCAGAATGGCCGTCATCAAAATATCTACATAGAATAAATGCTGGAGAGTGTGTGGAGAGAAGGGAACCCTCTCGCACTCTTGTTGGGAATGTAAATTGATACAGCCACTGTGGAGAACTGTATGGAGGTTTCTTAAAAAACTACAAGTAGAACGACCATATGACCCAGCAATCCCACTACTGGGCATATACCCTGAGAAAACCATAATTTAAAAAGAGTCATGTAGCACAATGTTCATTGCAGCTCTATTTACAATAGCCAGGACATGGAAGCAACCTAAGTATCCATCGACAGATGAATGGATAAAGAAGATGTGGCACATATATACAATGGAATATTACTCCGCCATAAAAAGAAATGAAATTGAGTTATTTGTAGTGAGGTGGATGGACTTAGACTGTATCATACAAAGTGAAGTAAGTCAGAAAAAGAAAATCAAATACTGTGTGCTAACACATATATATGGAATGTAAAATAAATAAATAAATAAATAAAAGGTTCCAAAGAGCCTAGGGGCAGGGCAGGAATAAAGACACAGATGTAGAGAAGGGACTTGAGTACACGGGGAGGGGGAAGGGTAAGCTGGGACGAAGTGAGAGAGTGGCATTGACATATGTACACTACCAAATGTAAAATTGATAGCTACTGGGGAGCAGCCTCATAGCACAGGGAGATCAGCTCGGTGCTTTGTGACCACCAAGAGGGGTGGGATAGGGAGGGTTGGAGGGACACAAAAGAGGGAGGTGATATGGGGATATATGTATACATAAAGCTGATTCACCTTGTTATACAGCAGAAACTAACACAACAATGTAAAGCATTATACTCCAGTAAAAATGTTAAAAAATGAAAACAAAAAAAAAAATCACAAGAATACATAAAATTGTAAAAGCAGAACTATCAATTATCTCCCTTACACAACATTGTAAAGCAACTATATGCCAATAGAAATTAATAAAAAATTAAGAAAATAAAATAACAAAACATTGTAAAGTAACTATACTCCAATAACTATTAATAAAAGATAAATAAAATAAAAATAATCTCCCTTAGGCATACTAAAAATATAGATACCCTATTGGTGTCATTGGAGTAGAAAAAAATAAAACAGATTATGAAATGTGGTGTTAATCCTTCACTCACAAAAGGAAAGTTCTATAAAACTTTTAGTTGTTAATGTATTTTAACTTTATCTATGTAAGGGCAATAACATAGTCTTATAGTAACTTTTTCCAAACAATTTCAGAATTATGGGAAAAAATTCCCTTTTTTAAAAAGTACACGGACTTATTCAGGATATCCTGGATTATATTGTGCTAATAATCAACCACAAAAATTTCAGTAGTTTAAAACATTTATTTCTCATTTGCACTGTATCCAGTAGGGATCAGTTTGGTGAGCTGCCATCACAGGTGTTCAGGGACATAAAATGACAAAGGTTCCATTATCTTATGTTGCTGCATTTTCAGCATGATGCTTCAGAATCTACCTAGGAACGGATTAAAGCATGAAGAGCATGGCCACCAACCATTACAGACTTTGGCCTCGAAGTGATCTTCCTCACTTCCATCTAAATTTCATTCACCAAAGCAAGTCAGAAGACCAGACTTGATTCCAAGAGTGTATGTTCCCAGGAGAACTAGGAATCATGGTGAGCACTCATGTCTACCACAGCAACTATTTGTATTTGCTCCAACGTTTAAGAATGGGGAGGATATTTAAGGCAAGGTATGTTTTTTGTAAAACCCCCTGTTATAAAAGATGCTACAATAATATGAGGTATGGGAACCACATTCCAAGTTTGCTTTATTTTTTTAAGATATATGTTATATATATTATGTATAAGAAACGAGCTCCTATCAAAGTACAACTAAGGTTGTAATATAAAAAAGTCTTGCAGCTCTACTATCCACCAGTCCCTCCCAACAGGAAACTTCCACAAGCCTCTTAGATAGACTCATCCACCAGATGGCAGACAGCAAAAGCAAGAAGAACTACAACCCTGCAACCTGTGGAACAAAAAAACACACTCACAGAAAGATAGACAAGATGAAAAGGCAGATGGCTATGTACCAGATGAAGAAACAAGATAAAACCCAGAAAAACAACTAAAAGAAATGCAGATAGGCAATCTTCCAGAAAAAAAATTCAGAATAATGATAGTGAAGATGATCCAGGACCTCAGAAAAAAAATGGAGGCAATGATCAAGAAGATGCAAGAAATGGTTAACAAAGATGGAGAAGAATTAAAGAACAAACAAACAGAGATGAACAACAAATAACTGACATGAAAAATACAGTAGAAGGAATCAATAGCAGAATAACTGAGGCAGAAGAACACATAAGTGACCTGGAAGGCAGAATGGTGGAATTCATGGCTGCAGAACAGAATAAAGAAAAAAGAAAGAAAAGAAATGAAGACAGCCTAAGAGACCTCTGGAACAACATTAAACGCAACAACATTCACATTATAGGGGTCCCAGAAGGAGAAGAGAGAGAGAAAGGACCCATGAAAATATTTGAAGAGATTATAGTCAAAAACTTCCCTAACATGGGAAAGGAAATAGCCGCCCAAGTCCAGGAAGCACAGAGAGTCCCATACAGAATAAACTCAAGGAGAAACACGCTGGCACACAGAGTAATCAAATTGGCAAAAATTAAAGACAAAGAAAAATTATTGAAAGCAACAACAGAAAAATGACAAATAACATACAAGGGAACTCCCATCAGGTTAACAGCTGATTTCTCAGCAGAAACTCTACAAGCAGAAACTCTACAAGGGAGTGGCATGACATATTTAAAGTGATGAAAGGGAAGAAACTACAACCAAGATTACGCTACCTGGCAAGAATCTCATTCAGATTCGAAGGAGAAAACAAAAACTAAGAAAATTCAGTACCACTAAACCAGCTCTACAACAAATGCTAAAGGAATTTCTCTAAGTGGGAAACACAAGAGAAGAAAAGGACCTACAAAAACAAAACCCCCCAAAATTAAGAAAATGGTAATAGGAACATACATATCAATAATGACCTTAAATGTGAATGGATTAAAATCTCCAACCAAAAGACACAGGCTCACTGAATGGATACAAAAACAAGACCCATATTTATGCTGTCTACTAGAGACTCACTTCAGACCTAGGGACACATACAGACTGAAGGTGAGGGGATGGAAAAAGATATTACATGCAAATGGAAATCAAAAGAAAGCTGGAGTAGCAATACTCATATCAGATAAAATAGACTTTAAAATAAAGAATCTTACAAAAGACAAGGAAGGACACTACATAATGATCAAGGGATCAATCCAAGAAAAACATAAGACAATTATCAATATATATGCACTCAACATAGGAGCACCTCAATACATAAGGCAACTAACAGATCTAAAAGAGGAAGTTGACAGTAACACAGTAATAGTGGGGGACTTTAACACCTCACTTACACCAATGGACAGATCATCCAAACAGAAAATTAATAAGGAAACACAAACTTTAAATGACACAATAAAACAAGTAGATTTAATTGATATTTATAGGACATTCCATCCAAACACAGCAGATTACAATTTCTTCTCAAGTATGCATGGAACATTCTCCAGGGCAGATCACATCTTGGGTCACAAATCAAGCCTCAGTAAATTTAAGAAAATTGAAATCATACCAAGCATCTTTTCTGACCACAACGCTATGAGATTAGAAATCAATTACAGGGAAAAAATCGTAAAAAAAACAAACACATGGAGGCTAAACAACACGTTACTAAATAACCAAGAGATCACTAAAGAAACCAAACAGGAAATCAAAAAATACCTAGACACAAATGACAATGAAAACACGACGATCCAAAACCTACGGGATGCAGCAAAAGCAGTTCTAAGAGGGAAGTTTATAGCTGTACAAGCCTACCTCACGAAACAAGAAAAATCTCAAATAAACAATCTAAACTTACACCTAAAGGAACTAGAGAAAGAAGAACAAACAAAACCCAAAGTTAACAGAAGGAAAGAAATCATAAAGATCAGAGCAGAAATGAAAGAAATGGAAACAAAGATAACAATAACAAAGAACAATAAAACTAAAAGCTGGTTCTTTCAAAAGATAAACAAAATTGATAAACCATTAGCCAGACTCATCAAGAAAAAGAGGGAAAGGACTCAAATCAATAAAATTAGTAATGAAAAAGGAGAAGTTACAACAGACAACGTAGAAATACAAAGCATCCTATGAGACTACTACAAGCAACTCTATGCCAATAAAATGGACAACCTGGAAGAAATGGACAAATTCTTAGAAAGGTGTAACCTCCAAGACTGAACCAGGAAGAAATAGAAAATGTGAACAGACCAATCACAAGTAATGAAATTGAAACTCTGATTAAAAAGCTTACAACAAACAAAAGTCCAGGACCAGATGGCTTCACAGGTGGATTCTATCAAACATTTAGAGAAGAGCTAACACCCATCCTTCTCAAACTCTTCCAAAATAATTGCAGAGGAAGGAACACTCACAAACTCATTTTATGAGGCCACCATCACCCTGATACCAAAGTCAGACAAAGATAATACAAAAAAACAAAACTACAGACCAATATCACTGAATGTAGATGCAAAAATCCTCAACAAAATACTAGCAAACAGAATCCAACAACACATTAAAAGGATCATACACCATGATCAAGTGGGATTTATCCCAAGGGTGCAAGGATTCTTCAATATATGCAAATCAATCAATATGATACACCATATTAACAAATTGAAGTATAAAAAACATATGATCATCTCAATAGATGCAGAAAAAGTTTTCAACCAACTTCAACATCCATTTATGATAAAAACTCTCCAGAAGGTGGCCACATAGGGGGAAACTACCTCAACATAATAAAGGGCATATATGACAAACCCACAGCAAACATCATTCTCAATGGTGAAAAACTGAAAGCATTTACTCTAAGATCAGGAACAAAACAAGGATGTCCATTCCCACCACTGTTATTCAACATAGTTTTGGAAGTACTAAGCATGGCAATCAGAGAAGAAAAATAAATAAAAGGAATCCAAATTGGAAAAGAAGAAGTAACCCTGTCATTGTTTGCAGATGACATGATACTATATAGAGAGAATCCTAAGGTTGCCAGCAGAAAACTACTAGAGCTAATCAATGAATTCGTAAAGTTGCAGGATACAAAATTAATGCACAGAAATCTCTGGCATTCCTATACACTAATGATGAAAAATCTGAAAGAGAAGTTAAGAAAACACTCCCATTTACCATTGCAACATAAAGAATAGAATACCTAGGAATAAACCTACCTGAGGAGAGAAAAGACCTGTATGCAGAAAACTATAAGACACTGATGAAAGAAATTAAAGATGACACAAACAGATGGAGAGGTACACCATGTTCTTGGATTGGAAGAATCAATATTGTGAAAATGACTATACTACCCAAAGCAATCTACAGATTCAATGCAATCCCTATCAAATTACCAATATCATTTTTTACAGAACTAGAACAAAAAATCTTAAAATTTGTATGCAGACACAAAAGAGTCCCAATACCCAAAGCAGTCTTGAGGGAAGAGAAAAGGAGCTGGAGGAATCAGACTCCCTGACTTCAGACTCTACTACAAAGCTATTGTAATCAAGACAATATGATACTGGCACAAAAACAGAAATATAGATTAATGGAATAGCATAGAAAGCCCAGAGATAAACCCACGCACCTATGGTCAACTAATCTATGACAAAGGAGGCAAGGATATACAATGGAGAAAAGACAGTCTCTTCAATAAGTGGTGCTGGGAAAACTGGACAGCTACATGTAAAAGAATGAAATTAGAACTCTCCCTGACACCATACACAAAAATAAACTCAAAATAGATTAGAGACATAAATGTAAGTCCAGGCACTACAAAACTCTTAGAGGAAAACATAGTAGGAACACTCCTTGACATAAATCACAGCAAGATCTTTTTTGATCCACCTCCTAGAGTAATGGAAATGAAAACAAAAATAAACAAATGGGACCTAATGCAACTTAAAAGCTTTTGCAAAGCAAAGGAAACTACAAAGAAAACGAAAAGGCAATCCTCAGAGTGGGAGAAAATATTTGCCAACGAATCAGCGGACAAAGGAGTAATCTCCAAAATATATAAATAGCTCATGCAGCTCAATATTAGAAAAACACACTACCCAATCAAAAAATGGGCAGAAGACCTAAATAGACATTTCTCCATAGAAGACATACAGATGGCCAAGAAGTACATGAAAAGCTGCTCAAAATCACTAATTATTAGAGAACTGGAAATCAAAACTACAATGAGGTATCACCTCACACCAGTTAGAATGGGCATCATCAGAAAATCTACACACAACCAATCCTGGAGAGGGTGTGGAGAAAAGGGAACCCTCTTGCACTGTTGGTGGGAATGTAAATTGATACAGCCACTATGAAGACCAGTATGGAGGTTTCTTAAAGAACTAAAAATAGAATTACCATATGACCCAGGAATCCCACTACTGGGCATATACCCAGAGAAAACCATAAATCAGAAAGACACATTCAGGGCTTCCCTGGTGGTGCAGTGGTTGAGAGTCCGCCTGCCAATGCAGGGGACGCGGGTTCGTGCCCCGGTCCGGGAAGATTCCACACGCCGTGGAGTGGCTGGGCCCATGAGCCATGGCCGCTGAGCCTGTGCGTCCAGAGCCTGTGCTCCACAAGGGGAGAGGCCACAACAGTGAGAGGCCTGCATTCTGCAAAAAAAAAAAAAAGACACATGCACCCCAGTGTTCATTGCAGCACTATTTACAATAGCCAGGTCATGGAAGCAAACTAAATGCCCATCAACAGACGAATGGATAAAGAAGATGTAGTACATATATATAATGGAATATTACCAGCCATAAAAAGGAATGAACTTGGGTCATTTGTAGAGACGTGAATGCATCTAAAGACTGTCATACAGAGTGAAGTAAGTCAGAAAGAGTAAAACAAGTATTGTATATTAACGCATATATGTGGAACCTAGAAAATGGTACAGATGAACTGGTTTGCAGAGTAGAAATTGAGGCACAGAAGTAGAGAACAAACGTAAGGACACCAAGAGGGAAAGCAGCGGGTGGTGGGGGTTGTGGTGTGATGAATTGGGCAATTGGGATTGACATGTATACACTGATATGTATAAAATGGATGACTAATAAGAAAAATAATTAATTAAAAGTCTTTATGCTGGAGTTTCAACTCATTTTATAATATAAAGTTCTTGAGGGCATACATGTAGAAATTTCCTGATTCAAATCTAGTTTTGCTGAATAAAAGCACTTTTATGCCCTCTCCGATTTGTAGTTAGATTACAGTTGATCCTTGAACAACATGAGTTTGAACCACGTGTCCACTTATATGCACAGTTTTTTTCAATAAATACAGTACTACCTGATCCATGGTGGATTTGGAAGCTCAGATAGGAACAAGGGACTCAGCTGGCTGAATGTGGGATTTGAGCATCCACAAATTTTGTTATCCCCAGTGGGTCCTGGAAACAACCCCTCACAGATACTGAGGGAAGACTGTACATCATCTTGCTGAATAGTTTCTAGGATAGAGTATTCTTGCATAGAATATTTAAATCTGTATTATTTTCCTTCCTCCCTTCTGCCATTCATACATTTATCTGTTCATATTTATTCCATAAATATGATTGATAACCAGATACTTATTACTTTTTCATATCCAAGGATCAGAAAAAACAGGTTCTTTAGTCCTCAAGAAACCCAGTTTAGGGAAGGAATCAGAATATAAACTACATCTATATCATATGAGGAGAAAAGAAGGGAGCCATTATTTTTTTTAATAACTTACTAGTACTAATAGCTAAAAATTGTAAACATTTAATGTCAGGCTACTCACTGTATTTTTATTAAAAAGTGGATAGCAACTTGATTACCTTGAGAAAATATGGGCAGCCACCTCTTCCAACTAAGGTCTATTTGTTCTTCTTCCTGCTTCTCTGGGTTGCTCTACAACCAAGCACTTATCTAATGTTCCCTCACTTACTGCCAGCACCACTGTTCACAGGGTTTGCCTTCGGTTCTTGTCTTCCTTTGACTTTGTAAATGTCCTCTGTTTCTCTACTTCTTCAGTACTCTACTCTAGAATCCCCTCTCTTCAGTCCCATTATGAGCTCTGAGCTCTAAAGTTTATTAAAATTTTGCTATTTGACTACTATATACATAAAAAAAGTCTCTATGCACTGACCAGACTTTATAATACTCTTGATTGTCTGGGAGGCCAAAAGTCCTTTGCCTCTTATTCACACCATAGCATAACACTTAATCATGGCCTCATACCCAAGTTGTATATTGTGCCTCATGTTGTCTATATCTGAGCTTGAATATATGAAATTCCTCAAAAGTGTAGTCTTCCCTCAAAATTCTCATTTTTGCTAATGCTACATCCAGGGCATAAAACTTTTGACTCACTTCTTTACCACCAAGTCAATCACCAAATACTTTGAGATCCTTCCTATAAAATACATCCTTGACTTTTATTACTTAACTTCTATAGCCCTACAAGAGCATGTTAACAGTGTGTTAACATTGCTTCTCATCTGTCTTGCCTCTAACCACTTAACCTACTACTACAACTCAATATTTCTAAAGGGAAGTTTTTTTTAAAAAAATATGTTATATTGTTCCCTATTCAACAATTGCAATGATTAGTTTTATGTGTTGACCTGACTGGGCCACAGGCTGTCCAGATATCTGGTTAAATATACTTTCTGAGTGTGTCTGTGAGAATGTTTCTGGAAGAGATTAGCATTTGAATCAGTAAACTGAATAAGGCAGATATCTTCCCCAGTGTAGTGGGCAACATCCGATCTGTTGAGGATCTGAATAGAACAAAAAGGTGGAGGAAGGTTAAATTGGCTCTCTCTACCTGACTTTGTGCTGAGACATTGGTCTGCTCTTGACCTCGGACTAAAACTTACACCATTAGCACTTTCGGTTCTCAGGCCTTTGAACTTGGACTAGAATTTACACCACCAACTTTCCTGGGTCTCCAGCTTTCAGACAACAGATTATGGGACTCCTCAGCCCCCATAATCACATAAGCCAATTCCTTATAATAAATCTCATTATGTTTTATTTATATATGTAATATTATGGATATAGATTAGATATAGATATAGATAGGTTCTGTTTCTCTAGATAACCCTGACTAATACAACAAATGACAAAAATTTCTCATTGTCTGCAGTTAAGATCAATGCCTTTGCCCAGATTTTAAGGCATTCCATAGTCTGGCACCTCTAATGCTCCCTCCATCCTCTCCCTCCAAGCTATCCAAACTTTACAATACACAAATCCTCTGCTCCATTTGAGTTCTCAGCTTTTTATAGAAATGGAGTCCATGCTTATTTCAGTTTACAAGTCACTGCTCACAATGTTTAATGAATTGAAAAATCCTACCTAGTCTAAAATATAGCTCAAAGAGGGAGGGGATATGTGGATATATGTATAAATATAGCTGATTCACTTTGTTATACAGCAGAAACTAACACAACATTGTAAAACAATTATACTCCAATAAAGATGTTTAAAAAATATCTGAACACAAAAAAATAAATTAAATAAAATATAGCTCAAATTCTATTTCTTCCAAGAAATCTTCTCTACACTTCAATTCATATCTGTTTCTTCTGTACCACTTGTAGACTATACTACTCACTGTGGCCCAGGCAATACGTTGGTGCTTTGTTATTTAACTCCTCATTCTCCTGTTATTTCCATGTAAGCATGCCTCATCTTTCCTATTGATCTACATGTTTCAAGTGAACTTTGGGCCACACCTCCCATTTTTTTTCTAACTTTTACAATAGCTCACAAAATGCTTCACATATGAGGTACTTAATAAGTCCCTGTTGAACAGATGAGTAAAAAAATCTAAGATCTTTTTCAGCACTTGACCCATATTCTCTTGTCATAATAACTTCTGTTATTTTCAGTTTTAGCCCAAGATCATGCCTTTAAATCATTTTACTATCCTCTTGCATATTTTCCTAAATATCACTTACAGCACCATTCTTTAATGTTAGTTGAGCACATTAATTTATAATAACAAATAAGGGATACAACTATAGTGTAGTTTTAGAGGTTCTTGTAGACAGTGCTAGTATCACTTATAACATATTTAGGCAGGGAAATGCATTCCAAAGCACATATTAATAAGGGAACCAGTCTGCTCTGGATATAGCCAAAAGCTGAGTAAGTTTTTCCTGTGGGATTGGCTCCAATTATTTGGATGTTTAGAGCTTCAAAAGTACTTCTCCGTTCCAATGGTGACAAGAGGAGCCTTCTCCTCACACTGGTATAGCATCAATCAGGCATTTGGTTATACAGAAAGCTGACAAGCCAGGGGACTTGGGGATGTGGACATTAAGGCCTACTTTGATCTAAAAAATAAGAATTTGTGTACTCCAGTAATTATGTTCATCTTGGTTCCAATCTGACCCAAGTTTCCTTTTATTGTCTAGTTATTACATATAGTTATTTTGTTTCTTCTATTTCTAAGCAAAGTCTTTTTCTTTTGAAGACCCTGAATTTGTTCCAGAGAATTCTATACCTGACATACATTTCCACACACTTATCCAGAGCCACACGTAATAAAGATACCATGAATTTACAAATTGCTTGAATTTATCAAACAATATTATATCACATGTATACAAACGTATGTCCATTTTATCTCAGCTGATAACAGGTGCTGGGAGAGTTCCTTCCTATGTCTGTGGTGTCAAGGATCCCAATTTCTGTTTTTCTGTTTAAAGATGCTTCAGTATGCTCTGGGCAGGTAAAGTGATAGATTTCAACAAATCTCAGAGTCTGGACAAGTCTCACTTCTGCCAGATGATCTTCACCTGTCAATTGGCAGGCAGCTGTCAGTGGCTGGTCCTCACTAGATTGTAATGAGAAAACTGATCTTGTGTCTCATCAGCCCAGACCACATACAGAACTCACTCTAATGGCAATGGATAATCTGTAGCTTCTTTGGCTCCATTCAGCTCCTGACATAGTGGATGGGCTGAGCTGGGCCATCATTCGATGCTGTCTTTCAGAGCCACCACTAGCCCATTTTGTACCTTTGAGCAAATTAGAATAAGTACTCTTCCTCAAAACATTTTCCTTTCATCTGTCAGAAAATTGTCATAATATCCTGATTTTGTTGGAACAAGACGGTTTCCTGCTATCTCCAGAAAATTATCATATCAAATACACAAATCTGTACTGTCTATCATGTGAATGGCACTCTGTTGTGCCCCCTTGTGCACTCCATGCCTGCACATCTGTATGTGGAATGCCCTGTTGACCCTGATCACTCAACCCATCATCCCATGCCTCATCAACCATCTCCAAAGTCCTGCTCCATCCAACTCTTTTGTCTTCAGTGAGCATCTTTGCCTTGTTCTTAATATAAATGGAAATTCTTCTAGTGTTCATCAAGCCTGAGGCTGGCTTTTCATTTGAACTATGTGTATTTCATCATGAATTTGGAATATCCATCTAGGCCTATTTGTTAACAAGTCATTTTAAAAACACAGAAATAGGATTTTTTAAGTCAGTAAAAGAATACAAATCTGTATAACTACTTTTGGGGGCAACTTGGTGATATATATACCAAAAATTTAAGTATATATTCTTTAACCCAGCAATTCTAGTTCTAGATATTTAACCTACAGATATGCAGGTGTACAAAGATGTACACATAAGGATATTCAATACAGGAAGATACATGTAATAGAAGATTGATTAAATAAATTGTGGTACATACCTATGACAAAATATTAAGCAGGCCTTAAGAAGAATAAATTATAGCAAGATGTATAAATAAGAATAGATTTTTGTTTCATTCACACATTCATTTATTCATCCATTTATTACTTCAACACATATTTGTTGAGTACCTACTAAATGATAGGCACTGTTCTCAGTATGGCCATTCCACAGTGAATGAGATAAACATGAGCCCTTCCCCATGGAGCTTATATAGTAGGAAAAAACAGAAAATAAATTAATAGATAATATAATATTATATAGTGATAAGTGCTAAAAGGAAAAATAATGCAGAACAAGAGAATAGAGTGATGGAGGCAGTACTGGTTTGAATAGGGTCAGCAAGTTGTTTTCTATGAAATTTACACTGATTTAAACATCTACCTGTAAGTATCCCCATGACAGTGTAAACTCACTGACATGAAGGATTACAATTTTTGAAGTAATTGATTACTTGGGCTGCCTTTTGTTGACTTAATTTGCATCTTTAAATTTAAAACAAAAAAAAGCTAAATTTTGACATTCCTTGCTTCCTTTTACATATTTTTCATGTCTTAAACCATAATGAGACCATATTTATGTTATATACTGGCTCACAAGATCCAATTATAAAATTTTCAGGAGTTTTGAGAGCCAGTTGTTAAACCATTGGTATCATTAAATTGACCATGGTGGAAGTATTTACACCATGTAAACTGACAAATGCTACAAATCAGGACTTTTTAAAAATAGAGACAGCTTACCAGCACATCATTGGTTTAAGCAATCTCTTAAGTTACAAAATAAGTAAGACAGAATTATTGTCTCTCAGAATTATTTGAGGCATTTAAACTTTCACAAAGAGTTCAATTCTTCCTTCTAATTGCTCTGAAAGGAATTCAACCCATAATTAGCCATGATGATAGTGGTACTTTCCACAGAGTAGCAAAGAGGTTAAAAGATCTTGATGCAGTACATAGTTCCCTTTTGAGGAATTCATTCCCTCTCTCTCTCTGTCTCTGTCTGTCTCTCTCTCCCCCCCATCATTGCCATTTATGTATATGTTGCCCCTTTTGATTTTGTCTCTCAGTCTCTTTTAGAACCAGAATGGAACTCAATGCCCAAAAAAAAAAAATGTATAATGGGCAAGACACTGAGTCTGCCTCTAATCTAAGCCAAAGGATCACTCAAGCCCCCAACCAGGTCACCAGAATGGGAGAGCAATCAGATATTGAATCCCACTGCCCAGATTATAATTATTATGGAATGTGTCTTCCAAAATTCATATGTTGAAATTCTAAACCCCAGTGTATGAACCCCTCATGAATGGGATGAGTGCCATTATAAAAGAGACACCAGAGAACTTTCTAGTCCTCTTTTTGCTATGTGAGGACACAGAGTGATGACGGCCATCTAAGAATCAGGAAGTGGGCTCTCAGCAGACACTGAATCTTCCAGTGCCTTGATATTCGTCTTCCCAGCCTCCAGAACTGTGAGAAAGAGATGTTTGTTGTTTGAGCCACCCAGTCTGTGGTATTCTATTATAGCAGGCCAAACGGACTAAGACAACCTTTCTGGTGTATTTTCAGCACATTAACTGGCCAAAGATTCAGAGGTTTGGGAATTTGGATGTCATGAATGGAATTGTGTTCTCCAAAAAGATATGTTTAAGTCCTAACCCCTAGTACCTGTGAATATGACTTTATTATTACTATCATAAGGTCTTTGCAGATGTAATCAGGTTCAGATGAGGTCATACTGGATTGAGGTAGGGCTGAAATCCAATGACTGATTTATTTATAAGAGAAGGGAGAGGGATATTTGAATAGAGAGACCCAGAGGAGACACAGGGAAGGTCACAGAACAATACAGACAGAGAATAGAGTGAGGCAGCTATAAGACAAGGATTGTCAGTAACCACCACAAACTAGGATGAGGCAAGAAAGGATTCTTTCGTAGACCCTTCAGAGGGAGGCTAGCCTGTGAACACCTTGATTTTGAGCTTCGGGCATCCAAAACTATGAAAGAATAAATTTATGGTTTTTTAAGACACCTAATTTGTGGTACTTTGTTATGGTAGCCTAGGAAACTAATACATTGACCATCTCTCTATGTCTTTTCTTCATGATGAAGCTAGTAAATTCATAGCCATTCTCTTGCTTGCACTTCATAAAACAGAGCATTGTCTTCTAGGGGAGTGTTTCTGTGATATTATATTTTTATGAATAAATTTATTTGGAAAACTTCATATATTATAAGTAACTATTAGTGTAGGTACACATACATTTGTCAGATGAACGGCTTAATCATTTCTTATTAAATGTCATTTATAAATCAGTAAGAACTGAGATAGAACCAAGAAATGCAAAAATAGTATTAACTTCTTGAAAAACAAACTGTGATCAAGGTTTAGTAATAATCTACTGAAATAGTGGAAACATACTGAAAAGTATTTCTGTAAAATGCAGAGGAACATAAAATAAGCAATAAACAGCATGAGTTTATAACAAGCAACCCATGTCAAAGGAACTTGATTGATTTCCTTTCAGTTTCATTATAAAATTAGAGCACAAAGGGAATCCTGTAGTAGACACTGTGTATTTGAGCATGAGAAAAATGCTTAATTGGATCTCAAGAAATCCTACTGAAAAACTGAAGTAAAATTGACCTGCACACAGCCATATTCACATAAATGGAAAATGAATGAGGAATATGAACAAGGAATAATGATAAACAGCAACAGACTGAGTGTGTGAAAGAGGTATCCAGTGGTGAGTCAAAAATGGATTGCATTCCATGTGGTCATTAAAATAGTAGAGGATACCGATTAGTGGAGTCCTTGAACCCTGTGGAGACTAGCAATCCAGTGGGGCCACCAGAGCACAAAAATGTAAGCAAAATGTAAAATGAATTTTGCTATGAAAGGAATGAAAGATGGAGTGCTGAGAAGTAGGGATGATGGTAGGAGGGGTTAGAATATCTAGAGACTAACTACACAATTATGAGTAAAACATAACACAATGGTGATAAAACCTAAGCAAAAGATGTCATATTGATTTAGAGATTGGAGTTTGCTCTATTGTAGAAAAGCTCATTTGAGTCCAAGATTTTGTAAATAAATGAAGTCAATTAAAAATAAGGAAGTTCTTCCCCCCCACCCCCACTGATTTGTGTCATGAAATTTAAAATCAGTAAGAACATTTATCATCTCCCCGGTAGAGATTCTTCAGCAGATTATAGAAGTAATTCTTACTGACATATGTCTTAAAGTAATAGATCTCCCTCCTGGCATATAAGGGTACTGTTTACAATAAGTGAGATTGTGTGGAATGAATGAAATGCAAGTAAATATTTATTCATTCCAAAAACATTTACTGAGCACTTAATATGTGATAGACACTTATCCTAGATTCATGTCATTTATTAGAGAACAAAAGTGAGGTCTGTTCTCATAAAGCTTACCTTCTTATAGAAATAAACAGAAAATAAACACAATGCAGAAAAAAAAAAAAAAAAAGGAGAGTACAATGGAGTATGTTGGAGCAGGGAATGTGTTATTTTGGATAGAGTGGTCAGAGTGGCAACTCTGACATGGAACTCTTGAAGGAAAACCAAATTGAGGGAGCAAACCATACAGATAAATATATGGTGAAAATTTTCCAGGTAGATGAAATAATTATTGCAATGGCCATGAGGCAGGAGAATATTCATTGTGTTCAGGAAGTGGCAAGGAGGTCTGCAGGACAGGAGCAGATAAGCTAGCAGGACTGTGGTTGGTGATACGGCAAAGAAGTAGCCAGAGACTAGATCTTATACGGTCTTATGGCTGCAGCAGTCATGGAAAGACACTGCTTAGATCTCCTGCTGCCTGGAGCATGGCTGCCTGGCAGATCCAGCTGCTGTCCCTCTGGATTCACCTCTACATTTGTGCCAAGACCATTCTTCCCCTACGCTGGCCCCAGTCAGTGTCTGAGCACAGCAGGGGTACCAGTACAGGCCCATTCCTGCCCAGTGCAGGCCTCCTCTGAAAGTTGTCTTTGGCTTGGAGACTTATAAACCTGTCACTACACTGTCTAAAGCTGTCTTCCATCTGTGGCCACCACCGCCACTGCCATCCTCCTAGCCTCCAGGGAGAAGACACTACTCACCTCTAGTCAACTGATTCCCAAGTATGGGATGGGTCCTTCCCGTGACATCATCAAAACCCCTCATAAAATAAATTGGACAGTAGAATCATATGTGCAGTTAACTTTCATGAATTATGAATCACATGCTATCACCCAGCAACAAGAAAAGAGGGAGAGAGTGGGTAGAGGGAGAGAGAGAGATAACTGAAATAATGAAGTGTGAGGCATTCTGCCCACAATTTTTTTCAGTGCAACTATTCACCAGAGGTTGATCTCAGGCCCTTATGCCACCTATTGTGAGAAGATTTTGCAGCTCAAAGTATAATTTAAAGACAGACATTTTTGGTACATATTATGCAAGCAGATCATGGATACACATCAATAGTGCCACGTAATACAAGCATAATATAGGGTTTACTGGGGACAAAACTTAGAAAGAGAAAAGCAAAAGAACATATGCATTGCACTGACATTATTCACAGCATAGGCCAGGCATAGGCGGTCATAACACACTATGGCCAAGATTCCAGGAGAGAGGGGCCTACACAGGCCAGTGGACTACACATGTGACAGTGAGCAGGCCAAGAGAGCATGAGCCCTGCCACACATCTCAGTACATAATTATGGGTTAAGCCTAAGAGGGGCTAGGGAACACCTAGTTTCCCTGAGTACCAAAAAATATTTTGATAGATCTTTAGGCCCAGGAACAATGCTGTTGGTTTCACATACTTAAGGGCAAAGTCTATACATGAGGACCCTAGGAAGATCCTTAACCAGCAGTAATACTGACTACCTGGGTCAGTCCAGCTGAGCCAGCTGTCTGCTAAGCCACCAGAAGGAGGGAGAAACTGTCAGAGTCATTTAAATTTGTCTCTCATCAATACACATGACCCCTAAATATAAGTCAAGTACTATACCTGATAAAGAATCAAATAATTTCTGTCTTACTCATTTCTTTGTCTTTCCTGAATTGAAATAACTCTCTTAGCTACCTTAATACTATGTATATAAATACTATAATTTCCATAAGTCTTGATATATATAGCAGAAAATTGAAACTCAGAGATAAATTGGGTTTTCCTAACTTACTGCACTAATAAGTGGTAATATTTTTAACAGCCACCATTTTAGTCCCTAGTCTGACAAGTTTTGTCATAAAAAATAATTCATTTAAGTATAGGAGTTATTGTTCTCATTTCTCCAATAAGAATTGAGAATAAAGTTATTAAATTGTATGTTCAAGATCTAAAAGACAGAGGCAGGATTTGAATCCAGGAATGTTTGAACACCAAAATCAAGCTCTTTTTTATAAAACCCAAGACAGACACCCCAGCCCTTCTCATCCCAAGGCCCTCCTCCCTTGTCGCCACCAAGGACCTCAATATTCCACTTCAGATGAAACATGTTTTAGAACTAGGAGGCATTCTTTTTTTTGCGGTACGCGGACCTCTCACTGTTGTGGCCTCTCCCGTTGCGGAGCACAGGCTCCGGATGCGCAGGCTCAGCGGCCATGTCTCACGGCCCCAGCCGCTCCGCGGTATGTGGGATCTTCCCGGACCGGGGCACGAACCCGTATCCCCTGTATCGGCAGGCGGACTTTCAACCACTGCGCCACCAGGGAAGCCCCTAGGAGGCATTCTTAAGCAAAGCCATTTGTGATTAACTCTCCCAAAGAAGAATTTCTGCTGATATTTTTGGTATTATAACTTTTTCAAATTTATTTATTTAATACTTGTGTAGTGTGTGCTAAGTGTAAATGTTTTACAGAGATAAGCTCATTTAATTCAGTTCCCATAATGAGCCTATGAGGTAGAAATCTTTATCTCCATTTTACATAATCTTGCCTAAGGTTGCATAGCTCCGAAGCTGTGAGCGAAGGTTTCACCCCAGCAAGATCCATGTCAATGCTCTTTACCACAAGGCTATGCAGCCTCTCACAGGAAGCCCAGCAACAATTTTCATCTAGACTTCCCTCGGTGGAAATATGAGATTTATCCCAGTGGGAGAGAAAAGAATAGGCAGTCCCTAGCTAGTCATTTTCTCACGGAAGAATTTCCCCTTTTCCTCAGCAAGGCCAGACCTGGGCCCCATCTCTGTGCTCCTTACCTGCCCTCCTCTCCCCCAGACAGTGTAACAGAGAGCTTAAATCACAGTCTCTGTAGCCACAGAAAGCTGAGTTTGCATCTCCGCTCTTCCACTTACCGGATGATTAAACTGAGGGACATATATAGACTGCTTGGGCCTCAGTTTCTTAATCTGCAAAATGGGGCAACAATAGTAATTTTAATAGTTATAGTAATAGAAATAGTAAACTTTACAAAAAATGTCCTAGGTTTTTATGAAGTTTAAATTAAATAAGATAGAAATGCATTTAACATGCTAGTAAATAAATGATCAATAAATATTAACATTTTTATTATTGCTATCACATATTTCATAATTACATCTTTACTGTCTATATCCCCCCCAATATACAAGAAACTTCTTATAGCCTCAGTGTTTGACACAGAGTAAACATTCAGAAAATGTTCATTAAATGATATCCTCATTCCTCTTTCTGAGAACTTCCTTCTTTTAGAAGTTCATGTCTCCCTCTGGGCTCACAATGCCACTCTTAATTATCCCAGTGGAAACATCAACACAAAGATGTCCCCAGTATGCATTGTGCCATGACCGATCACATACCATGCTGTGTCTGCACATTTGTGAACTCCAGACTTGCTTTCTCCACAATTTCTCTCTAACTGCTGATGTTTCCCGCACAATGTGCCTGTTGAGCACAGTCTGAAAATGGAGAGTGAATACAGATAATTTGGTATATTATTTTGTGGAATATAAAAGATAATTCCTGCACTCCATTCCAGATGTCTACACAAAGTGAAGTTCTTTCTTTTTTTTCATGATCTGCTTGTCAATAAATGTAATTTTAGGGAGAAAATGCTATTTTTCACTGCATATATATTTAAATGTTTTCAAATTTGTTTTTCAAAGAGAAGTGATATTGCCCCCAGGGAAAATCATGTGGGCTACTAGGTCTAGAGCTTTTTATAACAAGTTGAGAACAGTTAGAGTCACCATCATAATGTAGTATCTTATGCTAGTTTTAAACCAAGTGGGACAAGAAGATCTAAAAAAGAGTTCTTTTAGCCACTCACCGTTTCATTTCTCTTGATTGGCTCAATGTCTTTTGCCATGGTTGAGTTACGCACCTCTCCTTGGCCTCTGATGACCTCTAAAGAATGAAAAACGCAATCCTCTTAAACTCTACTCATGTGCTGATTGACCTGCTCTTGTTCTGGATCTCAAACAAGCATTGAAGGACAAGGTGTTTGCTAGAGCACAGATAATTAACCTACCAATGACTTCACCTGGAGAAAGCAGTAAAGCTTCCAGTCTACATTCCAATTTGCTCACTAGACTTATTGTTTCTATCTATGTGTATCCTTAGCTTTATGGTGAAAAATAATTTTTTAAGAAACATTTATACACTGATGTGTATAAAATTGATGGCTAATAAGAACCTGCAGTATAAAAAACAAACAAAAAAAAACAACTAATACTAAACTTTCTTTGGATTATTTGTATGGAAATGTTAATATAAATGTTTCAGACATTACATGAAATTCCTAAAAATCTTATATGTTCTGGTAAATGTTATAAGTCATAATTCTAGTTATTACTTTAAAATGTATATCTCAGAAATAACTAAATTTTCTTGTCAATTGCATTATTATGAACTTTCATCAAATCTTTACCCGTGGTCATTTTTAAGTCTTTTGTCATTTACAGACAGTTCTGGGTGCACTCTGATGCTTTCACAAAAATATTCCTATAAAAGATCTCATCTTCAAGGAATTCATGGAAAAGACTGACAAGTACAGGTTTCTGGTAACTAACTATACTACTGAACTGAATGAATAAGCATTTTCAGAACTCTAATGGAAAACTGATGAATTCATAAAACTGCTAACAAAAGATCAAGATGAAAAAAGAAATTAATTATATGGGACTGAGTGAACTGATGAGGATGATTATAATTTTTGTGACTTTCTGTTTGAATAAAAAAAAAAAATCCCACAAGGACTCAGAGTCAAAAAATATACAAATCAATTTTCATTGCAAAGTAAAGGAGCTGTTACAGTGGAGGACTACGGGACTGAATGTCAATATTATGACATAGTATGAGTGTGTTTCGTGTTTGGTAATTGCAATCGTTGTTTTTGTTGTGGTCATCCATTTACAATGTTTGGTGTCAGTTTATCTCTTGTAAAAATAAAATACACTGTGTGTGTGTGTGAGTTGTGAAAAAAAAGAAAAGAAAAAGAAAATCATCTGTCAAGTTCAAAAAAAAAAAAAACCCTATTCCTGCTAATCATCATAGTATTATTCCTTTTTAACAATTTTAATAGGTAGTATTTGTAAGGTCTCCTTCAAAATTGCATTGTTTCTGTCATGCTGTCCTTATTTACAAAGTTAGTATAAACCTTAGGCTTGATATAACCCGATTTAATTATTTCAAACTTTTGTACCTCTTGTATGGCAAAAGGATACTTAATTACTGGGTTGTTTGTCATACATTTGATAGGTAATTTGGCTGTAACTCTCTCATCTCTACTGGGACTGGTTCCAAAGGAAGTTTTGATGCTCATAAGACACTAAAATTCAAAGACAGAAATAACTTGTGGCAATAATAAACCAGTATATATATATTATATATATATACTTTAGAAAATTAGATTCCAGAAAGACTGTAAAAGGCACTAAACATGTAGCACATGAATGTAAAGAAGAACACAAGAGGCACAAAGAAATTTGACAAAACAAATCCAAACATGTTCAGAAGGGGAAATCTCTGTTTCCTCCTTACATATTCAACTTATTTAGATATACAGTTATATCCACTATATAGACAGTAAAGAAAAATTCCATTTCTACTGCTGCTAGTAATTAAAGATGAAGCTAAAATCCTAAGTCACTCCAGGAAAATTTACCTATATCTTAAGATTTTCATTATGACTCTAGGTCTAAAAGTCAGTACTAGATTACGTCAACTCAGGCAACATACCATCCAAAGCTGCTCCAGCCAAGAAGGCCAAGGTTTCCAAAAGAGTAGGAGTCAAAACATTGAACTGAAGTGGCAGCAATCTGTTTAAGCAGTTAGAAACCTGCTGAAAAGTGGTTAGTTTAAAAGATTCCTTGACTTTACTGACTTGAAATCACCTGAGGACACCTATTTGTACTGCTTCCTCTTCTTCAGACCACACTGTGGCACCTACATGGTCTTTATTTAGTCTCATATCAGAACCAGACCTCATACCTTCCTCTCTGAACTCATCTGGGTCTTTCTTTCCAGCCCTTCAGTGTCAGCTATTGTGGCCTTCTTTCAATCCCTTGAACACATCAAGTGCTTTCCTTCAGTACAGGTTGTATACATGCTCTTTCCTCTTCTTAGAACACCCCCCTACCTATCCCCAAACACACAACTGCACCCCACAACCAGAGTCCACCTAATCATAGAATTTTTTACAATCATTCTTTAGTTTTCAGCTTAAATATCACCCTTTTAGACTTTCCCTAAATAAAGTAGGTCCACTGGATTCTTCATCACAGTATTTGATTTGTTTCCTTTAGAGCATTTATCATCATTTATAATTGCATATGCATTTGCTTTCTTCTGTTCACTATTTTATTGTCTGCCCCTCCCCCCAACTTAAAGACTGTGTTTTTCATTATATCTCCAAAGCTGAGTACAGCACATGGCATATAATGTGCACTAAATGAATGCTGAAAGTACAACTAAATGAACAAATGTGAAATAGGATCTAAAAGATAAAAACAAAAAGAATGCTATAAGAATGTCTGTTAGTAACCATCTCCTAAACACTTCAGTATCTTACATTCAATGTTGTCCTATACCAGGGTGCCTCAGTCTTCTCAGCTCATTAGAATCACATGGTAAAGTACCAGGTGCATCTCAAAGCAATTAAATCTCTGTGAGATGCAGCTCATGTTTTGGTAGTTTTTAAAGTTCTCCAGGTAATTCTAATGTGCAACTAAGACTAGCCTATTCCCATGGTTCTCAAATGTGAACTGCATAGGAATCCTTAAGAGCTTATTAAAACATAGATTTTTGTTTCTCCCAAGGCTTCTTGTGAGTCTGCATTTCTAATGAGTTCCCAGGTGATGCTGATGCTGCTAGACTGGGAACCACACTTATACTTTCATGTAGATTGCATTGGACTTAAGTTTGAGAGCAGAGGGAATGCTAGAAGGGATATTTTATAGAGGGAAACAAAAAGACTTGAAATGAAAACAACAGGATGCTTTAGGCATAGTTTCCAAGTTAATCACTTCCATGTTGCTCACAATTGAATAGAGATGCCAGAAATCACAGAATGCCATTCAGCTGAGAGATGGAGACAACGGGAGAGCCAATACATTGGCAACACATTCTGTACTAATTGTATATAAAGAGTCATGAGAAGAAAAAACCCAAGGCATGCTAATGAAGAGAGATTATGCCATGTGTCTCCAAATAGCCTATAACTTCTCCACCAATGCAATAAAAAAATTCTATTCTGATAATAATGCTATCTTTGAATAAACTGATTTCTACATATAATTTTAAGAAATATCTTTATATCTGCATGCAGCATGCAGCCTGTTGGTGTTTAGTAAGTTAACATGCACTTGGATTAGCAATGAACTGTGCCATTGCTTTACCACTTTTCCTTAACACTTAATATTTATGCTTCTTCCTGAGTGTTCCAGCACTCTGAGGGTCAGTTTTCTGGGTAAAGGCAGGGGATCAATGCATCTTTAAATGCAGCTAGGCTGCTCTGCACACTTAAGAGCCTCAGTACATCATTTTGTAATCACGTATCTCAGAATAATATATACAATCAATTAAAGAGCATTATCAAGGGATGATTTGACAACTGTTGCCATGCCAACCAGTGAAGTAGACAGTGCCTCCATGTTTAAAGGCTGCACCTGGTGATGGATGTAGCAGATTTTGAGGACTCAGACAGAATCACAGATGTCCAAAAGGTATGGAGAGAACATGATTTAAAGCTTTGATGTTGTGCCATTTTTACTGGCAAAAGGGTGTTGATGGCATGTTGTTCACTTTCTCATTAAAATTCTGTCATTTTTCACAGTGTTCTGCATCCAGAGCTGAAAACTGAAGTGAGAATGCACTTTACAGACTGATAAAATATGATAGCAAAATGGATGATGTTCATTTGCAGGCTGAATTAATTTTTTTAAAAAGGTTGTGTCAGTGCATTTATGCAAAGCGCATTAATCAGACACTGCTTTATCAGCCTTAATGCATATATTTTAAACACTTATACATTAATAATTAAAGTTTGGGATGGTAAATGGCTTCCAGTACATTGAGCTAAAAAGTATTTGAAATGGGTCACTATAGGACATAACAGAAGCAGAAAATACACTTTCCAGTGTCCATATGCTGCCTGATTTCTTGATGCCAATGACCATGATAAAATCAATAAACCTTAAAAACTTTGCAAAACAGACTGGTCTTTTACCTCACTGAGTTATGCCAGAAACCAAGGAGGTTTCCAAGGGCATTCCCAATTATAAACTCTATATTAGTAAGCAAGAGAGATGAGATTAGATCTATGGGATCAGCAAGCCAGTTCTCTCTCCAGCATGCAGTAATTCTTTGCTCTATTAAATCATGCCTTTTATAAACCAATTGATTATATGCTAATATGTGTGATAGACGCAATGCCCACAATATTTTTTTAATAGTGTGACAGTTATAAACTTAGACTCTAGAGATAGACTGTTTGAATCTCAACTCTCCTTCTTGCTAGCTATTAGGCAAATTATTTGATCTCTTTTTCCTCATTGTCTTCATCTGTAAAATGAGAATAGTGTCCACGTCTTGCAGTTGTTGTGAGAATTAAATGAGTTATAGTATATAAAGCACTTAGAATGGTGCTTGAGGTGATTATCCTCAAGGCTGTTATTATTACCAATAACATTATTGTAACTATTTTATCTTTTAAGGCTCTTAGCCTTTCTATAAACAGTTGTTGCAGCAATTACTCATTTTTTGCTTTCCATTCAGAACATGAGTTGATGCAATACGCTGAGTAAATTACAAAGTCCAACCAATGATTTACTAATTTGAGCTATCACAGGAAAAGTAACATTGAGATGAAAAATCTTAATACAAATAAAGTGAAATAAAAGGTGGAAGATAAAGGCACAAGAGGCAGAAAAACGTGATGGTATCATCTAATGTTCTATAGAAAAATTTGGTTTCCTTCCACCATCAGCTACTTTCTGAGGTATAACAAATACCAAGCTAGGTTAATAGGAGGGAGTTTTTGCAGAACAAAAAAAGAAGCAGAGATTATTTAAAGCAAAATAACCCCCAAAGTTGTGTTCAGAGGACAGTTTGGCAATAAAAAGATGATCTTTTAGAGGTTTCAATTTGAGACTGGATCCTGAAAGCCTGCTGTCGTTTATCCTCTATTCTCAGAGTAGTTTCCTGAGGGAAACCAGATGAAACCAAAGGATTGATGCGATGGCTTGAGGTTCAGAGAAAAAAGAAATGGAACCCTACTAGTCTGGGCAATAGGAGAGGGCAAATTGTGACACACAGTAGATACTCCCACATGCCAATCCAAGGAGGACTTATACAAACTTACAGGTGATTTAGGGGAAATGCAAAATGTTTTAAATTCATTCTCTGGTTTCTTGGTATATACTTGATCTTCTATAGTAAGATTTTTTTTCTATGACGGACTATGTCTTCCCATCCTCCCAACATTAAATGGACAAAAAGGGGTCAATTTATATAGCTAAGAAATATTAGAAACTAAATTATTACCAATGATTACCTTGGCTGATGTGCGACACAATAATAATGAATTTCAGAGTAAACACTAGGTGCTCAGCAAACTTTAATTTCAGTAGCCTCAGCTCTTAAAATCAAAAGCTGGTGTCCAAATGCAAAAAATAATATAAGTACATACTGTTGTTAGTTGTAAAGACCCAGTTCATAAGCTCCTTAGAAAGGCATTGGAACTGTCTTTCAAAATATGTTAATACTATGGTTGATTTTGAATGTCACTAAATAACTCTCTAAAGTTGGACACAGACAATCACTTGTAGGTAGATGTGCCCATCTGCAAGTGGACAGGTTTCCATATGTGGCCAGTTATGTACAACTAGTTAAGACACAAAGCACTATAAATATGTGTGAACATGCGGGTAAATACCATTGATTTGTATAAGTGATTATGCCAGCTGAAGAATTTGCTTGCAGAATTAGTTCTTGGCTCTTCCTCTTGGTGTTCACCTTTCCTAAAATATGATTAGAAAAATATGAGAATCTCTGTATACACACACACAGAAACATACACAGACACACACATGCTATGTAAAAAAGTGCTACGTATGTGATAAACATACAGTAGTGTCTGTTTTAATGAACTTACACTACAGTCAGAAAGAGAAAAATAAATGTATGAAAAGTTAAATAGGAATAGAAGACACCAAATAAAAAAGTATCAGGCTTCCCTGGTGGCGCAGTGGTTGAGAGTCCGCCTGCTGATGCAGGGGACGCCGGTTCGTGCCCCGGTCCGGGAGGATCCCACATGCTGCGAAGCGGCTGGGCCCGTGAGCCATGGCCGCTGAGCCTGCGCGTCCGGAGCCTGTGCTCCGCAAGGGGAGAGGCCACAACAATGAGAGGCCCGCGTACTGCAAAAAAAAAAAAAAAAAAAAAAAAGTATCACAAGGTGGTTTACATGTACTTGCCAAATAATTCATATGAAAGATGTATAGAATAAGGCTACTATTTCTCTAGACACAAGAGCTTTTTCTCTTGGGCTTTCCACTTATTTCATTTCCCTTTTCTCTTCACCTTGATTTTGAGAAGTTTCTTTATTTTCAAATTTATTTAAGTTACCCAAGATTTATTCTTGGTCTTGATATAATTAAAAGAAATGTCAATATGTGACTATTTACACAAGTCTTTCAGCATCTTGGAAATAGTATAAGGTTTCTATGTTTATTGCACTTGGAAAGAAAGTTTGCTTTCTAGATACTAGGTTTAGTTCTTTCTATGATAATTTTCAATATCTTTTGATATGGAAAAAGAAAGTTCGTTCATTCATTTAGCAAGCAAGCATTTACTGAAAGCCTACTATGTGCCAGGCACCAATTACAAAGAAAGAAATATAAGCCATGATTTCTGTTCCTAAAGAAAGGTTGTTTTAATAAAAATAAACAATGAAAGCTAATTATCAATCATCAATTAATACTTATTAATAATTTATCAATCCCCAGGTGCCACTGAACAGCTCAAAAGTTTTGAAGGTTTAAGAGTTTCCAAAAATCTCCCAAATTGCTTGATCTGTATGTTGGTCAGATTTTGTTTTTTTTTTTTAGAGGTAATTTTTCTGGCTGTTGTTTATTTATCAATAGCTCCCCAGATAACTTGGTAACAGACCAAAGGTTTGGAGCATCCTGAGAACTGGAGACAGGGCCCTCTGTGCATATTTCTGCACTCCTATCTTTCTGTCTATTTCCTGCTCTCTTATTGCCTTTCTCTCTGTCCTTTCCTGGAGCCATTAAACTCACCTCTGTGGAAAAAGGGGGAGAAAAACGGAGTAGTAAAGAGTCATAGAGTAAGATGCACAGGCTTACAAGGCCTATACCATGAGAAAGACAGTGGATGCATTGTGGCAAAGAACTGAATACTTCTGAGATGAATCTTTTAACTTGCATTAATTACCAGTCAATGTTCAAGACACTGTGTACATATCCCTGGCTAAAAGACAATTTAGAGGGTATGTGTAGGAAGTTCCTCCAAACAGACGTGAAAGCTTTAGGCAAAGGGATTTCAAAACCAGTGGTTAAAGGAAATGAAATACACATGGAAAGACAGAGAGATAAAATGTGAATTTAGTTCAAAGTTACTTTACAACATACAGATGAATTGACTTAAAAATAGCTGAAATACAAAGTAATTATGAATTTGCTCATAAGACAAAAATATGCTGAAAACACTGCTAAGATTAGCCTTATGTAAACACCTTTATCTCCCCATCTCTTGGATCTGTCTCCTTCAGACTTCAAGTACAAACACTTTGAAAAGAAAGATTGCATATGTTGATTCACGGTCAACCTACGGAACTTTTGTTAGGTTTTTCCCTTCAGATTTTCTTGCCCCCAGTGCTACCAGGGCAAGAAAAAATTATCTGTTTTAAATTCCACAGTATGGATTCCACTAAATAAGTGATTTTTATTTTAAAAATAAAATAAAGGCACTAAATAAGTGATTCAGAGGGCACTAAATAAGTGATTTTTATTTTTAAAATGGCTCAAACATTATAAGTAGAAATCATGACTTTTTAAATTTGAATCTTATTTTCAAAATGTATTTTGTATTCTTCATTCTGCTGTTATAAAACTAGAGTTCCCAGTCATAGGTCTTAGGTCTGATGGCTGATTAATGAGTAATAGTAACAATAATTTTAATTAATTTAAATACAAAATTTTTTTCAATTTCAAAACTCTGTCTCCTCAATTGTTTTATTTGATCTCTTCAACAAGTCTTCTGAGCTTTACAAATGAATTAGATGGGCAAGATGAAGAAAAGAAACTAACATATATTGACAACTTTTTAAAAGTGTGCCAGACCCTATGCTGGGCACTTTACCTATAGTGCCTTATTAAATCCTTGCATTAAATCTGTGAAGTAACTTTGATCAGGTCACTTACTTGCTCTGTAACTTTATTTGTCTGAAAAATGAAGATAATGATAATATCTGACAAAAGATTTTAATGAGGATCAAATGAGTTAATACACATAAAGTTTTGAAAGGACTGGGAACAAAATTGCAGAGTGGGAAGACTCTGAGCTCATGACCTCCCACAAACACATCAAAACTACAACTACATATAGAGCAACTCTTGCTGAGAACAACCTGAAGACTAGCAGACTGCTCTTCTGCAACCAAGGCTGTAAAGAAAGAACCACACGAAGTTTGGTAGGAGGGGGCAAGAATCAATCTAATAGAGACTCATACCACTAGTGGGTGACTCAGAAGAGGAGGGGGATATCACAGGCTTGGGAATCCTCTTTAAGGAGTGAGGGGTTAAAGCCACATATTAGGCACCCCAGCCCTAGGGTATGACACCAGGAAGAGAAGATGGTTAAAACCAGTGGGGCTTATCGCTTCATCAGAAGGCTCTTGAAGAGTGCATACACAGACTTTCTTGCTCCCAGTCTCAGCACAGAGACAGCAGAGAAAAAACCAGCTGGTGCTCTGGCCAGCTTGCTAGGATGCTCCAACATGCCCTGCCCACACTAGGCTCTTGCTCCAGCCTCTCCTGTGTTGACATTGATTTCCACTGAGGCAAAGAGTACCACCACTGTTGCATGCAGCAGGGAAAGGCAGAGCCAGCTCAGGCCCAGCACTGCCTCTAGCCTGGGTGGAGACCACCATTATCATGTGTGCTCCCAAGAATCATGCACACCTGGGAAAAAACAGCCATCTCAGAGTTGCAGCTCCAACCCCTTGGGCCCTGACCCCATCTCTAAGACAGAGCCTGCCATTGCAATTGCATTGCACTGCCCTGTACAAGCAACAGGAAAGGAGTAAAGCCAGCTCAGTGGCCACTTCAACCTCTCAGGCCCTGGCCCCACCTCCAACAAAGGTGGAGATTGCCATCACCCCAGGGAGAAGCCCAATTCCCTCAGAGCTCCTGATTCAGCTCCCCTAGCCCCAGCCTTCCCTCAATAGAGCAGCAACTGCCATTGAACTTAAGGAGAAGCCTGGCTCTGGTTCTAGCCCCTCCAACTCCAGGCCTACCTCCCAAAGTGACAATGGCTCCTGGCACACACGGGAAGAAGATGCTCACTTCAGATTCAGCTCTGCCACCAAAGCCACTGGGCACACACAGCCAGCATAAGGATGTCCCCACTAAAGAACACGTCCTCAAAACGTGGATAGGCAACTATTTCACTTAATTTCATAGAGAGGAACAGAGAAAGTAAAACAAAATAAGAAGATAAATGAATATGGTCCAAATGAAAGAACAAGATGAAACTCCAGAAAAAAACCTAATGCGGGCTTCCCTGGTGGCGCAGTGGTTGAGAGTCCGCCTGCCGATGCAGGGGACACGGGTTCGTGCCCCGGTCCGGGAAGATCCCACATGCCTCGGAGCGGCTGGGCTCGTGAGCCATGGCCGCTGAGCCTGCGCGTCTGGAGCCTGTGCTCTGCAACGGGAGAGGCCACAACAGTGAGAGGCCCACATACAGGAAAAAAAAAAAAAAAAAAAAAAAACCTAATGCAACAGAGATAAGTAATTTACCTGATAAAAAGTTTGAAACAATACTAACAAAAATGTTAACTGAACCCAGGAATAGAATAGACAGACACAGTGAGAACTTCAACAAAGAACTAGAAAATATAAAAAAGAACGAGTTGGAGCTGAAGATTAAAATAGCTGAAATGAAAAATACACTAGAAGGAATTAACAGTATATTAGGTGTTACAGAAGAATGTGTAAGTGACCTGGAAGATAGCATAGTGGAAATTACCCAGTCAGAACAGCAAAAGAAAAAACTTTTTAAATCAGGAGAGTTTAAGAAACCTCTGGATGACATCAAGCATACTAACATTTGCATTATAGGGGTCCCAGAAGAAGAGAGAGAGAAAAGGGCAGAAAAAGTGTTTCACAAAATTATGGTTGAAAACTTCCTTAACTTGAAGAAGGAAACAGATATACAGGTCCAAGAAGGATAGAGAATCCCAAACAAGTTGAATGGATAGAGAATCCCAAACAAGATGAATCGAAAGAGACCCACACCAAGACCTAATTAAGATGGCAAAAGTTAAGGATAAAGAGAGAATTTTAAAGGCAAAAAGAGGAAAACAATGAGTCATATACAAGGAAACTTCCAGAAGGATGTCAGCCGATTTTACAGCAGGACAGAAGGGAGTGGCATAATATTTTTAAAGTACTGAAACAAAAAAACCTACAACCTAGGACATTCTACCCAGCAAAGTTATCATTCATAATTGAGGGAGAGACGAAGCATTTCCCAGCCAAGCAAAAACTAAGAGTTCATCATCACTAAACCAACCTTATAAGGAATGTTAAAGGGTCTTCTTTAAGTGAAAAAGAAAAGGCTATAATGAGAAATAAGAAAATATAGGAAGGGGAAAATTCCACTGGTAAAGGCAAACATATAGTTAAGGCAGTGGGTAAAACACTTAAATATGCTAGTACAAAGTTTAAAAGACAAAAATTGTAAAATCAACTATAACTACAACGAACCATTAAGGAACAGACATGAAGATGTAAAGTATGACTTCAAAAACACAAGATGTGGTGGGAGGGTATAAAAAAATGTAGATCTTTTAGAATGTGTTTGAATTTAAATGAGTATCATTTAAAATAAGTAGATATAGGTCAACATATAAAAACTTCATGATAACCACATTAACAAAACAAAGGATAAAATCACATGATCTTCTCAATAAATGTAGAAAAAGCACTTGACAAAATCCAACATCGGTTCATGATAAAAACTCTCAACAAAGTTGTTATAGAGGGAACACACCTTATTTATGACAAACCCACAGCTAATATTGTACTCAATGGTGAAAAGCTGAAAGCTTTTCCTCTAAGATCAGGAATAAGACAAGGATGTCCACTCATGCCATTTCTACTTAACATAGTATTGGAGGTCATAGCCACGGCAATAAGACAAGAAAAAAAGATAAATGGTATCCAAATTGGAAAGGAAGAAATAAAACTGTCATTATCTATAGATGACAATAATATATAGGAAACCCTAAAGACTTCACCAAAAATCTATTAGAACTAATAAGTAGGGCTTCCCTGGTGGTGCAGTGGTTGAGAGTCTGCCTGCCGATGCAGGGGACGTGGGTTCGTGCCCCAGTCCGGGACAATCCCACATGCCGTGGAGTGGCTGGGCCCGTGAGCCATGGCCGCTGAGCCTGTGAATCCAGAGCCTGTGCTCCACAACAGGAGAGGCCACAACAGTGAGAGGCCCACGTACCGCGAAAAAAAAAAGAAGAACTAATAAATAATTTAGTAAAGTTGCAGGATATAATATTCATATACAGATATAGTAATATACAGATATTAGTAAAGTTGCAGGATATAAGATTCATATGCATTTATATACACTAACAACAAGCTATCAGAAAGAGAAGTCAAGAAAATAATCCTATTTACAATTTCATCAAAAAGAATAAAACACCTAGGAATAAATTTAACAAAAGAGGTGAAAAATGTATAATCTAAAAACTGTAAGGCATTGATGAAGGAAATTGAAGATGATACAAATAAATGGAAAGATATTCTGTGTTCATAGATTGTAAGAATTAATATTGTTAAAACAACCATACTACCAAAAGCAATTTATAGATTTAATGCAATCCTTATCAAAATACTCATATGACATTTTTCACAGAACTAGAACAAATAATTCTAAAATTCACATGGAACCATAAAAGATCCTAAATAGCCAAAGCAATATTGAGGGGAAAACAAAAAGCTGGAGGTGTCATTCCCCCTGACTTCAGACTGTACTACAAAGATACAGTAATCAAAATAGTATGGTACTGGCACAAAAACAGACATAGTTCAATGGAGCAAAATAGAGAGCACAGAAATAAACCCACACACATTTGGTCAACTAATCTCTGACAAAAGAGGCAAGAATATACAGTGGGGAAAAGATAGTCTCTTCAATAAATGGTTTGGGAAAACTGGAGAGCTACATGTAAAAGAATGAAACTGGAACATTTTCTCACACCACATGCAAAATTAGACTCAAAATAGTTTAAACCTGAATGTAAGATCTGAAATCATAAAATTCCTAGAAGAAAATATAAGCCATAAATTCTTTGACATACATTCTTAGCAATATTTTTTTGGATTTGTCTCCTCAGGCAAAGGAAACAAAAGCAAAAATAAATAGGACAACATCAACTAAAAAACTATAAAATCTAAAAAGCTTTTGCACAGTGAAGGAAACTATCAACAAAGCAAAAGGCAACCAACTGAATGGGAGAATATAGTTGCAAATTACATGTCTGATAAGGGGTTAATATCTAAAATATATAAAGAACTCAGACAACTCAATATCAATAAACAAACAACCTAATTAAAAACTGGGTAGAGAACCTGAATAGGCATTTTTCCAAAGAAAGCATACAGATTGCCAACAGACACATGAAATGATGCCCAACATCACTAATCATCAGGGAAATGCAAATCAAGCCTACAATGAGATGCCACCTCACACATGTCAGAATGGCTATCTTAAAAAGGTAAGAAATAGAAGTGTTGATGAGGATGTGGAGAAAAGGGAACACTTTGTGTGCATGGATGTCTCACAGGCACCTCAAATTCACCATATTATAAATAGAATTCATCATCCTTTTTCCACACTTCCCATACTTCCATATTTTCTCCTCCTTGGAGGGTGGTAATCCTACAACACTCACTTCCTTTCATCTTGCCCTGTTTCCTTCAATAGACAACCAATTTTGTCAATTCTGTTTCCTTAATGTTTTTCCTCCCTATTCCCTTTCTCTCTATCTTTGCGGATGCTGTCTTTAATTCAGATACCAATCACTTCTCACCCACATTTTTAGGTAAGTATTTTAGGTAGATAAACTTTCCTCTATCCTTGTTCTCCACCTGCCTCCCAATCAATCTTCCATAAAGCCACAAGAATAGTTTTTCTAAAAGGCAAACATCATGTAATCATCTCCACTGTCTCTGGAATAAAGTTCTAAGCCCTTAACACGGCCTACAATGCCCTTCATTGGGCCACTCTAGATTCATCTCTCACTTACAGCACCAGTCATGCCAAATGCTTGGCCTTTATCCAAATGAGTCAGGAATCTTCATTTTCATGCCTTCATTACTATGGCTCCCTCAGCCTAGACTTACCTGCTCCTGTCTACATGGTGAAGAGCTATTCGTTTTATAAGACCCTGGCCTGACAGCTACTCTTACGATTCTTTCCTTGCTGTCCTTAGAGAGCTGAAAACACCAACTTTCAGTCTTTAGTATACTCCTATTGTTATGCTTTATTATACTTTTTATTAACTTATTTTCTCAACTACTGTGCTTTGAACTTTTTGAAATCAGAATTTTTGTCTTTTTCAAATTTGCACGCCTGATATCTTGGACAGTTCCTGTGCTATTGTAAGTTATAATGTAATGAACATCTGCTGAAAGACTGAATGAGTGAGAAAATTAGAATTAGAAAATTAACTATACTAATTAACTATTAGTATAGTTCCTGGCCTATACTCACACACATACATACATACATATGTAAATATATATTTTTGTATATTTTCTTGTTGAGAAGTATATATTTTCTTGTTGAACAGATAAACCCCCTCTTTCAGAAGTATTCAAGAAAAAAAAACAGGAGAAAAATATTGGAACATTGGGAAAAAGTGAATATTGAAAAACATATGTGGAGTGATCAGCCACAGGAAACTGCCCATTTTAGAAGACTATCTGAAAAGCTTAGCATATTATTATTACCAACATTAACCACAACCACAAACAGGAATATACACAGACTAACTGAAGTTCAGAAAAAGTCATAATACTGCCTGAGAAACACAGGAGGGCATTAAGACCTTTTCAAAGATAATGGGAACAATTTAAGGCCCAATAACTTTCTACAGGACAGAACCACTTCTGGTCACTAGAATGATATATGGGTACTATCAGAAGGTCTGGAATGGTTTTTGCTACTTTCCATCATGACACATAATGAAAGAAGTCCCCTTCAAATGAGACAGTCTTTCCAGAAAAGTACTTGACTTCAGGGAGTTAAGTCTCACCTGAAGAAAATGGATCAGGGTTGATCCTGTCTTGTCAGGGAAAAACTTGCAGGACTTACTTGTCTTTTTCCGGTTCTCGTTTCTCTGACTTCCTATTTCTAAGAAATAAAGTTTTTTTAAAGGTTTATAAAAAGAGATATAAGGATTTTTAGTCATTGAATAGCTCTTATGAAACAGTATCATGATGAGTTAAGTGAAAATTAGAGCCACATGCCTAAAATTTTCCCTGAAAAATACACATATCCTTTAAAATGAAGGAAGAAAGTGCCAGGAAAAAAATATGTTTTTAATTTGTTTGAGTTTAAAACATTTGAAACATATTTTTAGACATTTGCCAAGTATTTTCCAAAAACCACTGGATTTCTCATACCCCTAAAAGACGTCTTTCTTTTGAGGAATAACAGGGAACAACTGGCTCATTTACCAACTCAAAATCCTAGCTTCCATTGCTTTTGACCATTGCTATCTTTTTTCACATTTGTAAGTTTCTTGAGTCAAAAATAAAATATTCATGATCATGGCTTTGGGGAAGGAAGGGAAAACATTTACCTTCTTATCTTTTCATTTTTAAGAAAAAAAAATGTTCATGTCCCTAAGGAATTTGGCTTGAATGTTGGAGCTCAAGTAGGAAAAGCAGGGGACCAACTTTATAATTTATATAATCGAGGATTAGTGACAGACCAGATTGCTGTCAGAGAGTTCTACAGTGGTCCCCACAATGGTTTTTCATTGTTTCCTATATGATTTGAAATTCATATCAGAACAACTAACATGATGAGTAATGATTCAAAGGAGATTTTCTCTAGAGAATTTGCTCTTATGATAACTGTTAGTGGGCCCTCATCTTCTCAATTAATTATCAGAGTGGATTCATTTATCAAACCTACTGCTTGACCCCTTGGCCCTGAGAGGAAAGTTATATAACCTTAAAGTTACAAATCTACATGTTTCCACCATGCCAGAGAATGTAGGACTCTAGCCATGAACTATTTTAAGCTGTGGCCTAGAGTGTGTGTATGTGTGTGCATGTGTGTGTGTGTGTGTGAGTGTATGAGAGAGAGAGAGAGAGAAAGAGAACAAAGGAGAAAGAGGGAGGGAATGAGATGGAGAGACAGTGCTTGTGTGAGTGTACGTGAATAATGCATGCATATGTGGGTGGGAGGGGAGAGAAGTGTCTTACATGACCAAGGGATAGCTATTTTTTTTTTTTTACCTCAGAGGAAGCTGTGATGTAGTGAAGAGCCCTATGTTTAAACCCAGGGGGTTAGAATTCAAATTCCATTTCTATCTAACTATGAGGTCTTGGGAAAGTGCTGGATGTGTCAATCATAATTCCTACCCCACTCACATTTTCCTCAAAGGAAACCTGCCCCTCACCAAAGATCTGGTAGCTAAGCAGCGATACTGGACTTTGTAAAATTCCTCTCCCTGAATGCAGATGATCAGACCAGAAGTCTGCACCTGATTCCAGGGCAATGAATCACTAAGAAATCCAGTGACCTGCGAGCCTGCCTCAAAGAAATGATGGGCAGTAATTAAACTCTCTCTCTCTCTCTCATTGTCTTTCTCTCTCATTGTCTTCAAAATCAGCCACTCAGTGCTAGGAGCCATTACTAGAAGTTACGATGTATAGCTGGAGCTAAAAAGAGCATGATGGTTTTAAATATATGAAATCATGATTTTAAAAGGAAGCACCTGATAGCAGGACAGAAAGAAGGAGACAAACAAAGGGTAATTGTATCATGTTAGTGACAATGCGCTAGGGGTGGTCCATGCCTCTAACCTACCTAGATATTCAGAATGATGCCTTGGTTTCATCTTCATGACTCAATCTTCTGAGTCTTATGTTCTTGGCTCTTCTCAAGATTTTTCTTTTCACTCCATGTAGATCCCAACAATAACACCCTTTAATTGAGTTTTCTTGGAGGGGGGATGGAATCACTTCACCACTCAAAACCATGTGCCTAAATGGGTCTTTTGGTGACTATGTATCTCATAATGGAAACTCGTTAGGTGACAAAACTGTGGTTGAGTTTTGATAACATTCCTTATAAGCAATTGGATAATGTTCCATCTTCTATTGTTATATCAGCCTTGGTTGCAGGAGGGGTTTCTTCTATATAAAACATTGAACCAGGCTAACCAGAACAGGCAGATTTTGGATGGTGTCCTGGAATCTTAAACCCAGTTTGGATATTTAGCTAGTGGTCTCACATTTTGTTTCTTTACATTGTCTCATCTCCCATATTTTTCTCTTTGGGACCCCTTGTGGGCTCATCTTCTTCTGAGGTTACTGCCAAACACAGAATCTCTGGTTTTTCTTTTATGTTCATAACCCCTTTTCAACCAAGCCTGAGCACACTGGCCTTTCTGGATCTGTCATACCTGCTCTTTCCATGCAAAGGTCCTTTTCAAGAAAACTAGAAAAGGAGAGGAAATGGTCATAAGAACTAAGCATCTACTCAGGATTTTCCTGGAAGTAACTTTTTCAGATATTGCATAAAAGGAAACATAGCTACACCTGTTTAAAAATTAGAATTTGGGATAAAAGATTATTATCTCCTGCCTCTTTGTGCTAGGCATGGAGTCCACAGCCTGGATATGTGAGTAAAGATCAGAAAAAAAAAATATTTTTACTGCAAAAACTTCAACAGCGACAGCAGCAACCATTTTTAATTATTTTTAAGTGTTAGTATGCATAAGCCACTTGACAGATCATTTAGTTTTCACTTACGTTCAATTAGGAAAGTATTCTTTCCATACTAATCTTATTGTAAAATAAGAGAGGTAAAAATACTTAATGTCACAAAGCTACAATGTGGCAATCCTGGACTACTAAACATGGTCTAGTTCCAAATTCCTTGCTTTTTTGCCCTACACATAACTGTTTTCTTTTACCTCACTTCCTCTTTTAAAAATGATCAGGGCTTCCCTGGTGGCGCAGTGGTTGAGAGTCCGCCTGTCGATGCAGGGGACGCGGGTTTGTGCCCCGATCCGGGAGGATTTCACATGCTGCGGAGCGGCTGGGCCCGTGAGCCATGGCCCATGAGCCATGGCCGCTAAGCCTGTGCATCCAGAGCCTGCGTGTCCAGAGCCTGTGCTCCGCAACGGGAGCGGCCACGGCAGTGAGAGGTCCGTGTACCGCAAAAAAAAAAAATCAAACCCACTTCTTCAAGCTTTGTTGCCACCAGCTGCTGGTGACAGAAGTCCTCATAAACACTTCATTCACTAAAGCAGGACCCACTGACTCAACTCCCAGGGTCTGTACGCAGGAATGAATTTACCTTTCCCTTGTGCCTTTGGCATTCTGACAAAACCCGACTACTTTTTCTAATAACCAACCCCTGAGCTAAGTCTGAAGTATCTGCCCTGTGACTAGTAATGATAGCTGCTTAATCAATCAGAGACTGGCTCAACAAACACTGTACTAAGCCCATATATGATACAAACAAGACTGTTAAGCTAACTGAAATTAGGTATCCACAAGTCTTCCGACTCTGAGCTTTTAGAAACTGAGCTCTTTAAAAAGATTGGGATAAGGGAAAAGAAATCTTACATTGGTATAGACTTTATAATTTGTAACTGTGGTCCCCAACTTTACTGTGCATTGGAATCATTTGGGTATATTCTTTAAAATACTGATGCCTGGCTCCCACTTGCAGAATTGTGATTTCATTGTCACCTGAACACTGGGATTTTTAAAAGCTTCCCAGGTGATTTTACAATGTAGAAATTTGGGAGCCAGCGGTTTATATCGTCTCGACTCCAATGACTCAGAGGTGTGAATGCAAGCAGATACTACTCCATATTATGTTAGAATTAGCCAAACAAAATACACACCCTCCATCGTCAGGCAGTCTGCACTTGCTAGATTTATAGGCCGTTGCAAGATTTCTTATCTGTAAAACGGGAGTAATATCTATCTATTGAGAATGTTAGGAAGTTTAAATAAAATCTGACTTTAAAAGCACTTGGAACAGTGTTTTATAAAGTTCCACCATTATTTATTTATTTATCTATCTATCTATTTATTTATTATGTAACTCAATTATATCACAAATCTCATTGGGTCATATTTACTTAACTGCTATTTATTTACTGTTTTCCTCATTAGCTTTACAAACTCCAGGCAGATGGAATCATGGTTTTCGTCTTTCTTTCCTAGTGTCTAATGTAGAGTTTTGCTCACTGAAAACAACCAATCAGAATTTGTTGAGTGTATAAGTGTAGAGATGAACCTAAACAAGTAGCATAGTGGTGTTGGAAAGGACAGTGAAAATGAAAACCAAAAACTACGGTTTGAATTGCACCTCTGTCATTCATTAGCTTATCAACATAAAAAGGTCCCTAGGTATTTGAGGATTTGATTTCTCCATCTGTAGCCCTTAGGCAAAGATTTTGCTCACTCACTGTGTTCTGGTACTATGGAGATGAATAAGACACAAGCCCCTCTCTGGAGCTGCTACCAGCATCATGGAAAAGAAAGATGATTTCCCTCCTCTCTTCCTTTCCTGGACTGAGAATTGTTTCAATAGTCATTAAATAATAGCAATTATAGTAAGACAATAAGATCTTATTATTTCAAGAGTTCCCATTGTCATACCCTTACTACTTATCTCTTTTTTTCCCTTTAAATAATAGTATAAGGTGCTAGAATTGGCAAAATCAGAAGCTTAGTAAGATGCAAATAACTGCTAAATCAAACCTGTGAATAAATAATGGTTTTTGAGAGCATTTATCACCTTCATTTCATCTGAAAAAAATTCAGTTTTTATTAACATTCTCTGAAGGATAAGAGAAGAATAAGACAAATAAAACTTTTACAGTGGTTTCACAGGAAGACTTTCTTTGAGTTTATAGACAGTCTATGTATTCAAAGTGAAGATTTTTAAATGTCTAAATCTTCACCCCCAAAACACTTTTCGTCTGAAATGAATAGGTATCCAGTATGACTTATACCCAGATAACTGTCTAAATTACTGAAGGGGAAAAAAAGTTACCCATGTCTTAACTATCTCACATAAAATAGTAAATATTTTAAAATCTTTTCCTGTATATGTTCTTTGTTTTCCATCAAGAGGATCAAGGCACATACAAAATTTTTTTCCTCCTTTGTTTACCTAACATATTCTCAAAAGGGTGTTTTAGAAAAAGCACGAACAGATCCAGTTCAAATCCAGACTCTACTACCTACTAGCTGTGTCATCTTGGGCATGTTATATAAATAAGCAGTGTCATCTTCAGTTTATAAACCCATTAATAGAGATACTAGGACTTATCACATAGGGATACTGTGAGAATTAACTACTTAATTTAATTAATTGTATATCATAACATTTATTTAATTGTATAATTAATTTAATTGCATATCATGTGAAAACATTTGAAGCAATACAGATGCTCCATAAATATAGATGTTCCCTTCAAGAATATTTTTCTTCCATTCTTACCCACAAAACAAACTTTGCAATATCAGATGATCTTCCCACATTAATGTCCCTTCCAGAGAGCAGTGTTCTTGGAAGTGAAGGGATCCAAAATATACCACTATAGAGTTTTTTGTTTTGTTTTTGTTTTTTCTGAGCTCCCCTTATCTGCCTAAAATCAAAGCCATGAAAATAATTCATCTGAGGACTTCCCTGGTGGCTCAGTGGTTAAGAATCCACCTGTCAATGCAGGGGACACAGGTTCGAGCCCTGGTCCAGGAAGATTCCACGTGCCGCGGAACAACTAAGCCCATGGCCACAACTACTGAGCCTGTGCTCTGGAGCCCGCAAGCCACAACTACTGAGCCTGCGTGCCACAACTACTGAAACCCACGTGCCTAGAGCCTGTGCTCCACGATGGGAGAAGCCACCACAATGAGAAGGTCGCCCACCACAAAGAAGAGTAACCCCCGCTCGCCGCAACTACAGAAAGCCCATGAATAGCAACAAAGACCCAACGCAGCCAAATTAATTAATTAAAACTAATTCATCTGTCATAAATCTCCTCCCTGGGAGCTCCAAAACCAGGGAAGATTGACTCCTAGCACTGGAGACAAGAAATTGGCACCAGGATAAGAAACTGCCTAACAAACCTTATTACAAAACTCTCCTACCTCCCTTCTATTCCTCGAAGGGGCCATTTATCATTCCTAAAAGTTATTGGTTTTCCCGTAAGGGCTCTTCTCTCCTCCCTTTCTATTAAGATGATATATGAGCCCCAAATTCTAACTGGCTCCTTGAGTCACATTTTTCTGTGAACACCCATAGACACATGAATAAAAAGTCTCTTTTCTCTTGCTAAAAAAAAAAAAAAAAAAGAACAGACTCCTTAAGCACAGTTCTTACTATATCAACCACTGATTAAGAAAAAATAAAAATAAAAAGTAACATGGCTTGCTAACCCATTACCTACATAATGAATTCCACACTGGTTAGTAGGTAGACCTTCCCACATCTGGTCCCAAACCACAAGCTTTCCCAGCCATAACTGCCACAGCCTTCTCCTCCTCAGATACCTGCCCTCTGCACCAGGAGTACTGGATATCTGCACCATTCCCTAAACACAGCCCCACTTTCCCCCATCTGTGCTTATGCTCACTCTTTTCCCCTCACCTTCCACAACATTTTTTTTTACTTCTTATATAAAGCTAAAATGATTCTACCTAATACCAAAAATTTTCTGTATAAATATCTATCTTCCTAAGAGTAGTATAGGTTTACTGAAGGCAAAGATGGTGTCTTACTTCTCTTTGTATTCTTCCTAGGTCTTAGCAGATGACCTCACTCATAATGAATGCATTCTAGAAGCTTGCAGAATTGAAATTACTTATTTGACATTAAGTAGACACAGCATAAGTGAAATACAGGTTTCCATTTTTCAACTGGTTATGATGAGAGATATTAACATGGGCTCCCAAGTGATTACACTCAAAGTTAACAGAACTCAAATGGTTTGCCCACTTGCAAAGCAGCTAAGGTAATAGAGCCAGATGTCAAAAGAAAGGTAAAGAGCGTCCTGAAAGAATTTGCACAAACTGAGCTCTTTGAGCTGCCTTGTTTTCTGAGGAGGCATGAAGACATCAGGGATGGGAGGCTACGTAGACTAGTAGTTGGGTGCAAGAATTCTGGAACCACACTGCATGTGTTTGATTATGATTCTACTAATTACTGCATCAGGGCCCTTGGGAAAGTAACTGGACCTCTTTATACATCATGTGCAAGTTAAGGATGGGCTTTGTGTGAAGACTAAATGAGTTGATATATGTGAAGCACATAGGATAGTGCCAGGCACAATGTAAATGCTATATATAAGTGATGATAAACAAATAAGGAACATGTGTCTTACGGAAAATCCTTAGGAAAAGGAAAAGTCAAAATACAGACAAAAGAGGTGATAAGTGATAAAGCAACGATCTAGAACAGTGTCTTTTTATAGTGTGATTCCCAAACAATCTGTAACAGAATCTCTACAGGCTTAGTAAATTTCTCAGCCCTGTACCAAAACCATTGATTAGGCTTTAAAAGAGGGACTGAGGAATCCAGAGTTGCATTTTAAACATTCCCAGCTGGTTCTGATGTAGTTTAAGAACTACTTGTCTAGAACCCTGATGCTCAAAGTGCAGCCCAAGGTGTGGCACCAGAGTCCCCTGGAAGCCTGTTAGAAATGCAGAATCTCAGGCACCACCCCAGACCCACCGAATCTGAATCTGCATTTTCACAAACCCCAGATGTTTCATAGGCATGTTAAAGTTTGAGAAGACTTGGTTTTAGAAGATAGATACTTGAGGAATATAATCTGTCCATTAAGGGGGGATTTATTTTATACAGGAGAAGGGGACCTCTTCCTTTAATACTAGAGAGAAATAAGTGAGAGAAATTGTACATATATATTCATTTATTGATGCAACAAGTGTGTGTTTGGTGTCTCCCACATGCAGACACTGCTCTGGTACTGAAGAACAAGATACACATGGTCTCTACCCTATGGAGTGTGTCATCTAAGGCTATGATGTGACATAAACTCTGAAGTCCCACAGGCTTAATCCCATTGAAGTTTATTTCTCAATAAAAATCAACAAGGATATCCTTGTTTGGCAAGTGGAGCTCCATAGGATCATTCAGGAACCCAGGCTCCATCTGTGACTCTGTCCTCCTGGGGTGCAAGAGTCCTCTCTTTATCCTCTGCATATGGCTGATTGTGGAAGAACAGAGTTCAACGGATCTCATAGGAGGTGTCCACAGGCCCTGCCTGGAAGCAGGATGCATCCCTTCTGTCCACATATGGTTGGCTGCAGCTTAGACACTGCCCACCCTAGCAATAAGTCTAAAATGAGTTAGATATGTGGCCAGCAGGAAGACGACAATGGGATTTTGGTGAACACATGGCAGCCTCTAGCATGATCATTTAAAAGCTGAGGGTGCAGACTACAAGGGAGAGAAATAAAGAGCTAGAAAGTATAAAGATAGTATTGAGAGTCAAGCAAGAAACCTCAGTTAGAAGAGATGTTTGGTGCACAATTCATGATCAGGCAGACTCCTTCTAGAATAAGAGTAAGATTTTACTAAATTTTTAAAAAGTAAGTTATATGTTAATTCATCTAATCTTGACAATGAACTTCCTCCACTTTACAGATGGGAAAAATGAGGCATAGAGATATTAAGTAACTTGCCCAAGTTTGTAAGTAGCAGAGTCAGGATTCAAATTTAGGAGCCCATGTGCTTAACCATTAGGCGGCATTGCCTTGTCCTGTCTGACCTCACAGGCACTGGGTTCTAAGAGTCTGAGAAGCCATGTGGAATCTGACAAGAGCATTACTTTTACACAGAACTTACAATGAAGTATGGTGTTTAAATCAATAATCAGAGAATTACAAATTATTACCTTGGAAAAATATATATTTGCTTTGGTTAGTCCTATCCAGGAGATTTCTTTAGTTTGTAAGCAACAAAAAGTAATTCCAATTAATTGAGACAGATAATAGATTTTTAAAATTATGTCAGGTAGCTCATGGAATAACAGGAAGGCTAGAGATAATAGAAACTTCTTCTTAGTACTATTGTGAATCTTGTTTTATGTCATTCCTGTGTCTTAGCCTAGATTCTCCTGAAGACAGAGCCTGAACAAAGGCGAATGAACAAGTAGAATATTCTGGAAGTGATCTCAGGGAAACAGGGAAATAGGGAGAGCCAACACTAGAATGAGTTATTGAGTTGGCCACCACCATGGACAAATCTGAAGAATCTTATAAAGTGCTCTCAAAGGTATCTTACCAGTAGATACAAAGGTAACACATCATCTTTCACCTTCTGTTGGTCAAGAGTGGCCCCACAGGTATTAACTTCTCTTTCACCTTGTAGTGAAAATCCCACATCAGAGAAACCCCAGGTCAGGCCCTGCAGGCCTGAGGGGAGGTGATATCTTGTTGCATCTGGTAAGGAAGGTGGATGCCACAAAATTGTCACTGAGGTAGTGACAGGAGGAAGAAATGAGGCTGAGAGGATCCAAAGTGGCTTATACTATACACAGCATGCTCAACATCTTATTGCTTGACCTGTAGTGAGTACTGAGTAAGCAACATCACACCATAAGACTGGATCTGGCTATGCAGAGGGAAGAAAAGAAGACGCCCAGGTTATTCTTCCATGTCTGGGGTCAGGGAGCATTTTCAGTGGCACTGAAGAGCAAGCTAAGTGGTCTGGTCCTTGGAGACGAACCATGTTTCCTCATTAAGAAATGTCCTCTCTTTCCAATTTCAACTTATGTGAATGTTATTTACTAAAATTTTAGTCCTAAAATTATGTAATCAAATAGGCAGTCCCCTGTTCTGAGTAGATAAAATGAATTGCCCTTCTTTCAAAATCAATCTCTACATTTTTCCCTTGATTGGAAGACTCACACGGACAAGTGCAAATCATAACGCAAAGCCATACACGTGCATAATGCATCTACTGTAGTCTCTTTAAATGAAGGGTGCTTGATTAAAGGAGGATATTGAGAAAGATGAAAATGGGGCAGGATAATATCTGGAGCATCTTTTTAAAGTCTGCTGGTCAGAGATAATCACCCTGCAACTTTGCATTTCAGAGTAGCAAGACCTTACAAACTGAAATCATGTTGAAAATATATGCTCTTCTTGTTAAACCAACATTGAGTACATCTGGAAATCAAAACTTAGGAGGGAGACCAGGCATTCTCTCTTCACAGGGACCATTAAAAAGATTCTTCAAACAAACTAGAGAAGAAAAGCAGGGAGTAAAAGATTTTGATCAGTTTTTGTTGTCTTTCCTCTGGATAGTTTGAAACAGGTCACATTACAGAGCTTTCTTGCTCTCCTCATCTTTCCCAACTTGGTATGTATGACTATAAGAAACACTGTTTCTGGACCTGGGAGTCCACATTTCAAAAGATTTGTTTTTCAGTCTGAGATAAAACTGAGAAATAACCATTTCAATGTTCGATATGGATTTATTTTTGCCATGAAAAATCTTGGTAAGGAAAAACAGTTATGAAATGCAAATGGTTTCAACAAATTTGAATTAGGATGCCTTACTTTTGAAAATGAGACACTACCTGTTTTCTGTAAAGAGTCAATTGGGTGGGAAACAAATGTGTGCTTCAACTCTCACTGGGCTGCCAAAGAAAGAACTGTTTCAATAGATGCTTGCTTTATTAACTACAGAAACATAAAGGCTATAACAATTTTAAACTACTTTACTCAGGGATTAAAATAGCTTAAAGATGTAATTATATTAGATTTTTGAATGGAGAGGCAACCTCCTCACAAAGAATATATGTTCCCTGTCATTGGGAAGAGTATAAGGAGGTACAAAGGATAAAACTGTCTACTGCTCTGTAAGTCTTCTTCAACTGGATAATTTAGACACTGGCTGTTCCTAATTTTAGGATTTTACCCCAGCATTTGGTCTAGCATGAAATACGAATAAAGTAATAGATCTAAAAAATGACTACATTGATAGAAACCACTATATAGATATAGGCAATGGTCATTTACCATATTTTTGTGCCTCAACCCCAAATAGAAATGATAAATCTTAGCCTTAGAAAGATTAGCAGTCAACTAGAAATAGTTGTTCTTATTTCCCTGAACTAATGTGGGTGGAATCCCCTGGTGATATACCACAAACAGCCTGCTTGGTCTTTTGCAGCAGCCTTGGAATATGAGATGAGGTCAGAGAGGAAGAGAGAAGCCAGATGTAGGAAAAGAAAAGCATCCCGGAGCCAGACCTGTAGGCCTTGTAGGGCTTCCGTGATTTTTTTTTTTAATTGCTATAGAAAAACCACTCAAATTTTGAGTAGAGGAGTAACTTAACCTAGCTAATATTCTTTAAAACATTGTTCTGTTTACTGTGTGGAGAATGGATTTTATGGAGCAAAGATTGGAAGCTGAGAGTAGCTAGACTGATCATGACGGTGGACTACATTGAAACCTGTCTGTTAATTGGCTTAACATTTTGCTTAAAGGAATTTCATTTGTCTGGAATTAGTGAATCAAGTTACAAATGCACTTATATCTGTTGCTTTTGAGAGATATGTATACAGTATATATATAATACAATTGTTGAGTAGCTTAAAGAAAAGGAAGTTTATTTGCCTTATATTGCAAAAAGTCCATGTGTACCTCATGATTGCTCGATGTATGCTGTACTTCCAGTTCTCTCGATCACATTCCAGTCAGGAGTAAGGACAGAGAGGAAAGAGGAGAAGGACTTTCTCCTAATGAGGGTTTTACCTTTAATGCAGAAAGGTCAGGAAAGCATTTCTCAAAATAATCATTAGCCAGAACTGTCACATGACCAACCCTAACTATAAGGAAGGCTGAGAGATCAAATATTTTTATTCAGACACTTTGCCATCCTGAGCAAAAGCAGAAATCTCTTAGTGCAAAAAAAAGGAGTAGTGAGGAGATTGGTTCAAGATAGTGGACTAGAAGGTGGTGTTCTCACTCCCTCTTGCAAGAGCACCGAATCACATCTAACTGCTGAAAAATCATTTACAGGAAGACACTGGAACTTACCAAAAAATATACCCCACATCCAAATACAAAGGAGAAGCCACAATGAGATGGTAGGAGGGGCACAATCATAAGAAAATCAAACCCCATAACTGCTGGGTGGGTGACTCACAAACTGGAGAACACTTATACCACAGAAGTCCACGCACTGGACTGAAGGTTCTAAGCCCCACGTCAGGCTTCCCAACCTGGGGGTCCGGCAACAGGAGGAGGAAATCCTAGAGAATCAGACTTTGAAGGCTAGTGGGATTTGATTGCACGGCTTTGACAGGACTGGGGGAAAGAGAGACTCCCCTCTTGGAGGGCACACAGAAAGTAGTGTGTGCATTGGGACCCAGGTGAAGGAGCAGTGACCCCATAGGAAACTAAAGCAGACCTACCTGCTAGTGTTGGAGGGTCTCCTGCAGGGGTGGGGTGTGGCTGTGTCTCACTGTGAGGACAAGGACAGTGGCAGCAGAAGTTCTGGGAAGTACTCCTTGGCATGAACTCTCCCAGAGTCCACCATTAGCCCCACCAAAGAGCTCACGAGGCTCCAGTGTTGGGTCACCTCAGGCCAAACAACCAACAGGGAGGGAACCCAGCTCCACCCATCAGCGGACCAGGGATTAAAGTTTTAATGACCTCTGTGCACCAGAGCAACAGTCACCTCTACCCACCACCAGTCCCTCCCATCAGGAAACTTACACAAGCCTTTCAGATAGCCTCATCCACAAGAGGACAGACAGCAAAAGCAAGAAGAACTACAATCCTGCAGCCTGCAGGGAAAAAAACCACATTCACAGAAAGATAGACAAGATGAAAAGGCAGAGAGCTATGTACTAGATGAAAGAATAAGGTAAAACCCCAGAAAAACAACTAAATGAAGTGGAGATAGGCGACCTCCAGAAAAGGAATTCAGAATAATGATAGTGAAGATGATCCAGGACCTCAGAAAAAGAATGGAGGCAAAGATCAAGAAGATGCAAGAAATGTTTAACAAAGACATAGAAGGATTAAAGAACAAACAAACAAACACAGATGAACAGTACAATAACTGAAATGAAAAATACACTAGAAGGAATCAATACTAGAATAACTGAGGCAGAAGAACAGATAAGTGACCTGTAAGACAGAATGGTGGAATTCATGGCTGTGGACCAGAATAAAGAAAAAAGAAAAAGAAAAGAAATGAAGACAGCCTAAGAGACCTCTGGGGCTACATTAAAAGCAACAACGTTCGCATTATAGGGGTCCCAGAAGGAGAAGAGAGAGAGAAAGGACCCAAGAAAAAATTTGAACAGATTATAGTCGAAAACTTCCCTAACAGGGGTAAAGAAATAGCCACCCAAGTCCATGAAGCGCAAAGAGTCCCATATAGGATAAACCCAAGGAGAAACACGATGACACACATAGTAATCAGATTGGCAAAAATTAAAGACAAAGAAAAATTATTGAAAGCAGCAAGAGAAAAATGACAAATAACATAAAAGGGAACTCCCATAAGGTTAACAGCTGATTTCTCAGCAGAAACTCTACAAGCCAGAAGGGAGTGGCAGGACATATTTAAAGTGATGAAAGGGAAGAAATTACAACCAAATTAATCTACCTGGCAAGAATCTCATTCAGATTCAAAGGAGAAATCGAAAACTAAGAGAATTCACTACCACTAAACCAGCTCTACAACAAATGCTTAAGGAATTTCTCTAAGTGGGAAACACAAGAGAAGAAAAGGACCTACAAAAACAAACCCTCAAAAATTAAGAAAACGGTAATAGGAACATACATATCAATAATGACCTTAAATGTGAATGGATTAAATGCTCCAACCAAAAGACACAGGCTCACTGAATGGATACAAAAACAAGACCCATATATATGCTGTCTACTAGAGACTCACATCAGACCTAGGGACACATACAGACTGAAGGTGAGGGGATGGAAAAAGATATTCCATGCAAATGGAAATCAAAAGAAAGCTGGAGTAGTAATACTCATATCAGATAAAATAGACTTTAAAATAAAGAATTTTACAAGAGATAAGGAAGGACACTACATAATGATCAAGGGATCAATCCAAGAAGAACATATAACAATTATAAATATATATGCACTCAATATAGGAGCACCTCAATACATGAGGCAACTGCTAACAGCTCTAAAAGAGGAAATCGACAGTAACACAATAATAGTGGGGGACTTTAACACCTCACTTACACCAATGGACAGATCATCCAAAATGAAAATAAATAAGGAAAGAGAAGCTTTAAATGACACAATAGACTACATAGATTTAATTGATATTTATAGGATATTCCATCCAAAAACAGCAGATTACAATTTCTTCTCAAGTGTGCATGGAACGTTCTCCAGGACAGATCACATCTTGGTTCACAAATCAAGCCTCAGTAAATTGAAGAAAATTGTAATCATACCAAGCATCTTTTCTGACCACAATGCTATGAGAGTAGAAATCAATTACAGGGAAAGAAACGTAAAAAACACAAACACATGGAGGCTAAACAATATGTTACTAAATAACCAAGAGATCACTAAAGAAATCAAAGAGGAAATCAAAAAATACCTAGAGACAATTGACAATGAAAACATGACGATCCAAAACCTATGGGATGCAGCAAAAGCAGTTCTAAGAGGGAAGTTTATAGCAATACTATCCTATCTCAAGAAACAAAAAAACTCAAATAAACAATCTAACAATACATCTAAAGGAATTAAAGAAAGAAGAACAAACAAAACACAAATTTAGCAGAAGAAAAGAAATCATGATGATCAGAGCAGAAATAAATGAAATAGAAACAAAGAAACCATAGCAAATATCAACAAAACTAAAGCTGGTTCTTTAAGAAGAAAAACAAAATTGATAAACCATTAGCTGGACTCATGAAGAAAAAGAGGGAGAGGACTCAAATCAATAAAATTAGAAATGAAAAAGGAGAAGTTATAAAAGACACTGCAGATATGCAAAGAATCCTAAAAGACGACTAAAAGCAACTCTATGCCAATAAAATGGACAACCCAGAAGAAATGGACAAATTCTTAGAAAGGTATAACCTTCCAAGACTGAACCAGGAAGAAATAGAAAATGTGAACAGACCAATCACAAGTAATGAAATTGAAACTGTGATTAAAAATCTTCCAACAAACAAAAGCCCAGGACCAGATGGCTTCACAGGTGAATTCTATCAAACATTTAGAGAACAGCTAGCACCCATACTTCTCAAACTCTTCCAAAAACTTGCAGAGGAAGGAACACTCACAAACTCATTTTATGAGACCACCATCAACCTGATACAAAAAGCAGACAAAGATTCTAAAAAAACAAAAGAAAATTAGAGACCAATATCACTGATGAATATAGATGCAAAATCCTCAACCAAATACTAGCAAACAGATCCGACAACACATTAAAAGGATCATACACCATGATCAAGTGGGATTTATCCCAGGGGTGCAAGGATTCTTCAATATACACAAAGCAATGTGATACACCATATTAACAAACTGAAGAATAAAAACCATATGATCATCTAAATAGATGCAGAAAAAGCTTTTGACCAACTTCAACACACATTTATGATAAAAACTCTCCAGAAAGTGGGCATAGGGGGAACCTACCTCAACATAATAAAGGCCATATATGAGAAACTCACAGCAAACATCATTCTCAATGGTGAAAAACTGAAAGTATTTCCCCTATGATCAGGAACAAGGCAAGGATATCCACTCTCATCACTATCATTCAACCCAGTTTTGGAAGTCCTAGCCACAGCAATTGGAGAAGAAAAAGAAATAAAAGGAATAAAATTTGGAAAAGGAGAAGTGAAAATGTCACTGTGCAAATGACATGATACTATACATGGAGAATCCTAAAGATGCCACCAGAAAACTCTAGAGCTAATCAATGAATTTGGTAAAGTTGCAGGACACAAAATTAATGCACAGAAATCTCTTGCATTCCTATACACTAATGATGAAAAATCTGAAAGAGAAATTAAGAAAACACTCCCATTTACCATTGCAACAAGAAGGATAAAATATTTAGGAATATACCTATCTAGGGAGAAAAAAGACCTGTATAGTGAAAACTATAAGACACTGATGAAAGAAATCAAAGATGATACAAACAGATGGAGAGATATACCATGTTCTTGGATTGGAAGAATCAATATTGTGAAATGATTATACTACCTAATTCAATCTACAGATCCAGTGTAATCCCTATGAAATTACCAGTGGAATCTTTTACAGAACTAGAACAAAAAATCTTGAAATTTGTAGAGAGACAAAAAAAGATCCCGAATAGCCAAAGAGGTCTTGAGGGACAAAAATGGAGCTGGAGGAATCAGACTCCCTGACTTCAGACTATACTACAAAGCTACAGTAATCAAGACAATATGGTACTGGCACAAAAACAGAAATATAGGTCAGTGGAATAACATAGGAAGCCCAGAGATAAACCCACATACCTATGGTCAACTAATCTATGATAAAGGAGGCAAGGGTATACAATAAAGAAATGACAGTCTCTTCAATAAGTGGTGCTGAGAAAACTGGACAGCTACATGTAAAAGAATGAAATTAGAACACTCCCTGACACAATACACAAAAATAAACTCAAAACAGATTAGAGACCTAAATGTAAGTCCAGGCACTATAAAACTCTTAGAGGAAAACTTAGGAAGAATACTTTTTGACATAAAACACAGCATATCTTTTTGATCCACCTCCTAGAGTAATGGAAATGAAAACAAAAATAAACAAATGGGACCTAATGCAACTTAAAAGCTTTTGCAAAGCAAAGGAAACTACAAACAAGACGAAAAGGCAATTCTCAGAATGGGAGAAAATATTTGCCAGCAAATCAATGGACAAAGGATTAAACTCCAAAATATATAAATAGCTCATGAAGCTCAATATTAAAAAAACAAACAACCCAATCCAAAAGTGGGCAGAAGACCTAAATAGACATTTCTCCAAAGAAGACATACAGATGGCCAAGAATCACATGAAAACTGCTCAACATCACTAATTATTAGAGAACTGCAAATCAAAACTACAATGAGGTATCACCTCACACCAGTTAGAATGGGCTTCATCAGAAAATCTACAAACAACCAATGCTGGAAAATGTGTGGAGAAAAGGGAACCCTCTTGCACTGTTGGTGGGAATGTAAGTTCTCCCTCTGGAGAACAGTATGGAGGTTCTTTAAAAAACTAAAAGCAGAATTACTATATTACCCAGCCATCTCACTACTGGGCATATACCTAGAGAAAACAATAATTCAAAAAGACCCATGCACACCAATGTTCATTGCAGCACTATTTACAATAGCCAGGACATGAAAGCAACCTAAATGCCCATCGACAGATGAATCAAAAAAGAAGATGTGGTATATATATACAATGGAATATTACTCAGCCATAAAAAGGAACGAAACTGGATCTTTTGTAGGGACGTGGATGGATCTAGAGACTGTCATACAGAGTGAAGTAAGTCAGAAAGAGAAAAACAAATATCGTATATTAACGCATATATGTGGAACCTTGAAAAATGGTACAGATGAACTGGTTTGCAGGGCAGAAATTGAGACACAGATGTAGAGAACAAACATATGGACACCAAGGGGGAAAAGTGGTGGGGGGTGGAGGTGGTGTGATGAATTGGAAGATTGGGACTGACATGTATATACTAATATGTATAAAATGGATAACTAATAAGAACCTGCTGTATGAAAAAATAAAATTCAAAAGGAAAAAAAAAGGAGTAGTCGCTAAAGATAGGGACAAGCAGGGTCTGCTGATCTACTAGTGGTACTCTCTACCCTATATGCTTACCTAAAACATAGCAATCAGCTACAATATGAAAACCATTAACACCTTGGCAGATAGCACTTTAAAATCCTGACAGTGAAGACATGTCATCATCTGTAAAATGATGTACTTAGTGAATCATTACAGTAATAATCTGTAATATATATATTTAATTTGAGAAAAGAATCTTCAAAATAATAAACTACTGATTTTGTATTTGAGGTGTACTTTACTCTTCCCAGGCAGTGTAGTATCTCAGCATCCATTATGTTGTGCTCTTTAGTCAACTGGCAAATGGGATCACCATCACTAACCCAGATGTAGACATTTTGGATGCTCGCTTTTGGTAGTAATATTTCTTTCTGTCCTAGAATTCTATTATTAACAACAAGGTTATACTAAGTAAAGCCATCCAGAAAGATACTAGTAGGCTCAAATTATAAGAAAGTTTTACAAAAGTTAAAATGACAAACTAAAATGTAAAGTTAGGTTTAAGTTTGTTTAGAATTGTTGAAAAACAGTCACTTTTCTAAGTCTAAAAGATTGTTACAATAAGCAAAATGAGTGAGGTTTATTTGGAGGTCTAGATTAGTTCTTAAGTGTTACAATTTGATGTTATTGTTAAGTGTTCTGTAAGAAGTTATAATATATAATATGATATGTATATATATGTATATGTGTTTTATGATTCCATATTCTCTATTATGATTTCTTCACTTTTATGGCAAGTATTTTCCAATTAAATGACTCTCCAGTTTTACAATAAAGTCAGTAGGAAAAAAGCACTCAACTTACTTCAATGTCATTATTCCATAAAAGGTTTCTTCTTTTTTTTTTAATCTTTGTTAGAGTGTAGTTGATTTACAATGTTGTGTCAGTTTCAGGTGTACAGCAAAGTGAATCAGTTACACATATACATATATACACTCTTTTTTAGATTCTTTTCCCATATAGGTCATTGCAGAGTATTGAGTTGAATGCCCTGTGCTATACAGCAGGTCCTTATTAGTTAACCATTTTATATATAGTAGTGTGTATGTGTCAATCCCAATCTCCCAATTTATCCTTCCTCTCTTCTCCCCTTGGTAGCCATAAGTTTGTTTTCTACATCTGTGACTCTATTTCTGTTTTGTAAATAAGTTCATTTGTACCATTTTTTTTTAGATTACATATATAAGCAATATGGTATTTGTCTTTCTCTATCTGACTTACTTCACTCAGTATGACAATCTCTAGGTCCATCCATGTTGCTGAAAATGACATTATTTTATTCTTTTTGATACTTGAGAAATATTCCATTGTACATATGTACCACATCTTCTTTATCCATTTATCTGTTGACAGACATTTAGGTTGCTTCTGTGTCCTAGCTATTGTAAATAGTGCTGCAATGACTATTGAGGTACATTTGTCTGTTCAAATTATGGTTTTCTCTGGATATGTGCCCAGGAGTGGGATTGCTGGATCATATGGTAGCTCTACGTTTAGCTTTATAAGGAACCTCCATACTGTTATCCACAGTAGCAGTACCAATTTACATTCCCACCAACCGTGTAGGAGGGTTCCCTTATCTCCACACCTTCCATGAAAGGTTTCTTCTAAATTGCCTAAAAGGTATAGGATTGATCTATGTGAGTTCTAGGATTCTAGTTCTATAGGCTTTTAAGATTCTAGGATTCCACATTTTCATTATCTAGAGGTATTCCTAGATTTATGAAAGCACAAGAACTTAATCATATCTAATCTGAAATATGTATGTATTTTACTTGGATAAAACTGAGGAGGAAACAAGAGATGTTGACTGTTTCAGTAACTCTTAGTGAGGATACCACTGTGATAGCTAGTCTCTGATGATGGTCACACTGATGAACCACACCTCCTGGTATGCAAATCTATGCATGATCCCCTCCCCTTGAGTCTAGGCTGATCCTATGACTCATCAGGCTCACCCTATGACTGACCAACAGAACACAGTAAAAGTGACGCTGCATGACATCTGAGGCCAGTACCTAAAAAGTCTTGCAGCTTCTACTAGGGTCTCTTTGGAACATTTGTTTTAATGGAAGACACTTGCCATGTGAGAAGAGTGACTACCCTAAGATTTCCATGCTCTGAGGAAGCTAAGATGGCCATGTGAGAGGCCACATGGTGGGAGAGAGGCTGAACAGCCTGAGCTGTTCCAGCCATCCCAGACCAAATGCCAAATGTGCAAGTGAAGAAGCCATCTGGGATATCCAGCCCAGTCGAGCTTTCATATGACTCCAGCCCAGCCACCATCTGACTGCAAACAGATGGTGAAATTCCAAATGAGCACTGATCATCAGAACAAAAAAAGAAATTAAAACCACAGAAATTTATTGCCCCACAGTTCTGGAAGCTAGAAGTCCAAAATCAATGTGTCAGCAGGGTCAGGCTCTCTCTGAAAGCTCTAAGAGAGGATCCTTCCTTACCTCTTCCCAGTTTCTGGTGGTTGCTGGCAATCCTTGGCATTCCTTGACTTGTTGATACATTGCTCCAATCTCTGCTCCTATCTTCACATGTTGTTTCCCTCTCTATGTATTTGTGTCCAAATTTCCCTCTTCTTACAAGGACATCAGTCATTGAATTAGGGCACACCTTAATCCAGTATGACCTCATTTTAGCTTGATTACATCTGCAAGGACCCTATTTTCAAATAAGATCATATTCACATTCCTACTGGTGGATAGGACTTCAACTTATCTTTTGGGGGACACAATTCAACCCATAGCACCGTCCAATGCCTTCCTTGCTCAAAGTCACTATAATGGCCTCACACACTTTTCTTCCACACTCTATGAGAATTCATCTCACACTGCTCACTATGCTTCCCTGCCTTACAGGGCATGCTCTCTCCTCAGGGCCCTTTAACCTTCTATGATCCTTTTGCCTGGTACCCTCTTTCCTGAGACACCTCCTCTCCACCCTCCATCACTTTTCAGATCTTAATCACTTCCTCAGTAAGGCCTTCCTTGACCACATTATTTAAAATTCTCTTACTACCCCTCACCATCTGACACTCTCATCCCTCTTCTTGGCACCATTCTTCTTCTCTGATAAGGCTATAGCTGTTACCATCCGCATTTCACAGTAAGATGAAATATCTTGCTCAACATCATGGAACTAACTAAGAGAAGGAAATAGAGAAGCTGACTCCTTACAAACTTACTCCAGAACTTGTTCTCTTAGTGTTCTATGAAGTCTCTTAATTACTATTTTCTATATTTAATTCATTACCCACCTGGCTAGGATGTAAAAGGCCCAGGCTTAGTGGCAATCAATATACTTCCAATGAAGGATAAATTGTACCTTGCCTCATTTAAACAAATTTTTTTCAACATTCATAAAAGTCTGGTTTTCCATTTAAGATACAGGGTGGAAATTCTGAGCATGAAGGTATAAACTAATATTTTTATTTTCTTGACTAGTGATCCAGAGGCTGACTGAGCAATAAATCAAAGAGAGTTTATATTTTATTGAGTTCCCATCATGTCTATAATACTGGGGGTCCTGGTGCCTAAAGAATAGCATGGACCCATAGTTAAATGATTTATTTCAGCGAACAATTTTGTTTATACAAATCAATCAAGAATAATTGTCAATGGTGCCATTTCTAAACAAAGTCTTATTTATTGGTATGATGTCACATAGACACAATTGTTTATTTGCATTATGTCACATGAACACACATACGTTTGTTTATGTGTCTGATGTCAGACCAAGAAAAGGGTCACCCATGGCTGAAGACATTTCTGGGAATTACCCAAATGCCAGTCACTGCAGAAAGTGCTTTTGATGTATTGCTAATTAACTTTCCATAATTACTCTGAGGAAGGTGTTTTATCTCTGCTTTCCAGATGAAGAAACTGAGTATCTGGGAGATTCAATAATCTGGTCCAAATTTACCCAGAAAGTCAGGATATGAAAATAGATCTATAAAACCTCAAAGCAATACTATACAAAGACTGCAGTATATTTTTTAATTTGCAGTGAAAAATATGTACAGGAGCAAGCAAGAATATATTCACATTAGCTAGCTGTACACTCTACTTCCCATTTAATAATGCCTACAATAGTAACCATGTTACTATCACACACAGTGTTTATTAGCCTCAGGATGCTTCTATCTTGGGCAGTTCTCAAAAGGCACACAAAATCTTCTGTTTATTATTTTCTGTATTTCATGAAAACTATATTTTAGTTATCTTGCAATTTGCCTCAGATTGTGAAGACAATCTTTCTATCAGTTGCAATACAGTAATATTTTTCAGGAAGACACTAGCCATCTTGCTTGATTTGAGAGCACCAGGCCTTTTGCTAAGCCACTTGTGAAATGTCCTTCCCTGACTCAGGTTTACAAGTTGATGTGGCCACGACTGACTGGTGCAGGTGGTTAACTCATCAGATTTGTATTGATTCTGATTAGCAGCAATGAAGATCATTTAATTTATAATACCTGTGTCCCAAATACCTGAGAGTGCATTTCTTTAGAGACTAGAGGTTTTATGTACTCATCATATGTCTCAAAAAAGTCATAACTTTGATATATGAATAAACTAATCAAGATACATTAACAGGTTTGAATTTTGCTGGGCACTTTTTCATATAAGTATTTTAAAATAGCTTTTCTTTTGCTGAAGGAAGAGAAAATAAACCTCTTCAAAGACCAGAGAGAGCGAGGATTTGAACCCTGTCTCCAAAATCCATATTCTTGAATGTTACATTACAGTGTTTTTGCATTCCTAGTAGTTAGCTACTACTCTTAACTAGATCTTCATATTCTGTTCTTATTTGCAATCTTTGCCTTTTCCCCAGAGAAAGACATACATGAGTGCTTTGAGAGCATTTATCTCGTCATGTTCTCAGACTCTTAATAAGTTCTTCATTTATTTGTTCAATAAACACTTCTGAGAATGTGGCATACTCCTGGGTAGATTCTGAGGATATAAAATGGATTGGACATTGACCTTTGCCTAAAAAAAATCACATAATCCACAGGCAGATAAGACAGACAAATACTGTTGATACAGGGTGAAATTGTGCTTTGGTGCTAAGGAAGCACACAGGAGATTTATGAACTGCATAGTAAGTGAAGAAGAAGTCAGGATTCAGGGTAAGGGATCATCTGAGCTGAGTATGAAATACCATAGTTTTATGGATGAAAATACTTTATAAAAGCTATCCAAGCACAGGAGAAATTTATGAAAAAGCAGCTCCAGAATTTAAAAATTTGGCATATGTATGGACTGATCCATAATTGAGAGTTTGCAGGGCATATGAGGGAAAAATGTAGGAGATCTAGTGTGCTGGTCATGAAATGAGAAAAGTGGTAGAATGACTGAACCATCAAGGCCACTAGAGAATGAAGTGGGCAGAAAGGGAGAAAGGAGAGGGCCTGAGGGACCGGATGTCTCTAGAAACAAAACAAAACAAAACAAAACATGTGTACTTGTACTTGTGAGTAAAGCACTAAGAAGCCTTGAAAAGACTTTGTTTGTAGATTGGTACTTTGTGATTTTAGATTTCTAGAACTGTAGAAGTGATGGCAACTTTTCTAGTGGAGAAAGATTATGACATTACCAAATATACTTCTCTTGGTTCATTCTGTTAGTTGGCAAAAGGCTGAGTGCTCTTCAGAGAAAGGTACATGAAATCCATGTTTCCTACAAGGCTATCCTAAAAAGTGGCATCTGTGATCAATTAAGTGCAATTTCTGCTGATTCCAGCTTTTTGGTACAGAACTGTATATTAGTAACCTTCTCTAGAAGTACTGAACAGATAAAAATCCATCTATGAAATATGTTAATCAATAATGTAATTTGTTCTTTCACTCACCAGATGGAAAGTACAGTAGAGTATATCATTTTCAGATGTATTAGAGATTTTTATTTGTTTTATTTTTCTTTTCTTGAAGGGTATTCTGACACATACTTTAAAGACATCATCTCTCAGGTTTTGGCCTGTTGAGTCAGGCCCTAATATCCGTAAGGACAAAGCTTGTGCAAGACATAGTCCCCTCTTGAGACTGCTCTGAGGAGAATCAGAATGTGAGAGCTTTGCCAAACAGTTGCTGAAAGGCAAACAGTTGATCTACACCAACATTTTTCTTTTGTTGTTGTTGTTAATTTTCCTTCTTTCTTTCTTTCTTTCTTTCTTTCTTTCTTTCTTTCTTTCTTTCTTTCTTTCTTTCTTTCTTTCTTTCTTCCTCTCTCTCTCTCTCTCTCTCCAGCTGCATTGAGTCTTCATTGCTGCACGCAGGCTTCCTCTAGTTGCAGTGAGCAGGGACTACTCTCTGTTGTGGCGCACAGACCTCTCATTGTGGTGGCTTCTCTTGTTGCAGAGCACAGGCTCTAGGCACGTGGGCTTCAGTAGTTGCGGCCATCTTGTGTCCCCTGTGTCCCCTGCATTGGCAGGCAGACTCTTAATCACTGTGCCACCAGGTAAGCCCTACACCAACATTTTTAATACAAAACAATTTTCTCTGAGACACCAGATTTGGAAGAAAATCAACTCATTGGAAACTCATGTAATAATTGCATTGGGAGCAAGTTCAAGTAAAATACTGATTATGAAATAAGAGATCAAGCTGTATCATAGGAAATATGAAACCAGTTCTTGGTTGCAACAAAAAGAATAAAATACCTAGGAATAAAACCTACCTAAGGAGGCAAAAGACCTGTGCGTAGAAAACTATAAGATACTGATGAAAGAAATCAAAGACAACACAAACAGATGGAGAGATATACTGCATTCTTGGATTGGAAGAATCAATATTTTGAAATGACTATACTACCTAAAGCAATCTACAATCTACTACTTAATGCAATCCCTATGAAATTACCAATGGCATTTTTTACAGAACTAGAACAAAAAATCTTAAAATTTGTACGGAGACAAAAAAGACACCGAATAGCCAAAGAGGTCTTGAGGGAAAAAAACGGAGCTGGAGGAATCAGACTCCCTGACTTCAGACTGTACTACAAAGCTACAGTAATCAAGACAATATGGTACTGGCACAAAAACAGACATATAGATCAATGGAACAGGATAGGAAGCCCAGAGATAAACCCATGCACCTGTGGTCAACTAATCTATGACAAAGGAGGCAAGGATATATAATGGAGAAAAGATAGTCTCTTCAATAAGTGGTGCTGGGAAAAACTGGACAGCTACCTGTAAAAAATGAAATTAGAACTTTCTCTAACACCATCCACAAAAATAACCTCAAAATGGATTAAAGACCTAAATGTAAGGCCAGACACTATAAAATTCTTAGAGGAAAACATAGGCAGAACACCCTTTGACATATATCACAACAACATCTTTTTTGACCCACCTTCTAGAGTAATGGAAATAAAAATAAATAAAGAAATGGGACCTAATGAAACTTCAAATCTTTTGCACAACAAAGGAAACCATAAACAAGACGAAAAGCAATTCTCAGAATGGGAGAAAATATTTGCAAATGAAGCAACTGACAAAGGCTTAATCTCCAAAATATACAAACAGCTCATGCAACTCAATATCAAAAAAACAAAAAACACAGTCAAAAACTGGGCAGAAGACCTAAACAGACATTTCTCCAAAGAAGACATACAGATTGCCAACAAACACACTAAAAGATTCTCAACATCACTAATTACTAGAGAAATGCTAATCAAAGCTACAATGAGGTATCACCACACACTGGTAAGAATGGCCATCGTCAAAAAAAAGTCTACAAATAATAAATGATGGAGAGGGTGTGGAGAAAAGGGAACCCTCTTGCACTGTTGGTGGGAATGTAAATTGATATAGCCACTATGGAAAACTGTATGGAATTTCCTTTAAAAACTAAAAATACAACTACCATATGACCCAGCAATCCTGCTACTGGGCATATACCCAGAGAAAAACATAATTCAAAAAGACAGTTGCATTTGGAAGTATATAGCAGCACTATTTACAATAGCCAGGACATGGAAGCAACCTAAATGTCCATTGACAGATGAATGGATAAAGAAGATATGATACATATATACAGTGGAATATACTCAGCCATAAAAAGGAACAAAATTGGGTCATGTGGATGGACCTAGAGAGTGTCGTACAGGGTGGAGTAAGTCAGAAAGAGAAAACAAATATCGTATATTAACGCATATATGTGGAATCTAGAAAAATTGTATAGATGATCCTTTTGCAAAGCAGAAGTAGAGACACAGATGTAGAGATCAGACATATGGATACCAAGGTGGAAAAGGGGGTGAGTGGGAAGAATTGGGAAATTGGGATTGACATATATACACTACAGATACCATGTATGAAATAGATAACAAATGAGAACATATGTATAGTTCAGCAAAATCTACTCAATGCTCTGTGGTGACGTAAATGGGAAGGAAATCCAAAAAGAGGAGATATATGTGTACGTATAGCTGATTCACTTTGCTGTACAGTAGAAAGTAACACAACATTGTAAAGGAACTATATTCCAATAAAAGTTAATTAACGCAAAAGAAACTAGTTCTTGGTACATTGTAAGAGTAACCCCAAAGCCTGTGTTACACAGGCCCTTTTCCAGGGATGGTTTTTCCACCACTTTATCCTGGAGGTAGAGAAATATTGCTTGGAGGAGGAAGTCCCATTCAACATTCTTTTGCTGCTCAACAGTGCTCTGGGTCACCCTCCATTCATGGACAACTTTCATCCCAATATCAAAGTAGTGCATCTGCCACCAAATACTATGTCGCTCACCCAAGCTATGGGCCAGGGAGTTATTATAGCTACTTTCAAGAAGTATTATTTATGTCACACTTTTTGTCAAGCAGTAAAGGAGAGTGACAAATGAGGAGCAACCTTGCAAGAATTTTGTAAGGACTGTAACATCTATGAGGTCATAAAAAACATTGACTTTGCTTGGTATGAGGTTACGGCTGTCACCATGAATTCAGCTTGGAAGAACCTTTGCCTGCAGTTTGTTCATGATTTTTGTGGATTTGAGAAGGTGGATGAGGAGTCCAAAGAGGTCTTCTGCAACTAAGTGATCCTCAGCGAGAAGATGGAGCTAGATCTGCAAGAGGATGACTTCACTGAACTCCCTGCCACGTAACACGAGGAGCTTACTAATGAAGACCTGATGGAATTGGAGGCCCAGAGAAAGGGCAAAGAGAGACAAGAGGAAGAAGTAACAGAAGAACTGAAGAGACTCATGATGCAGGAAATGGCAAGGGGATTTTCTTTATTTGAGGAGGCACTGTTAGTTTTTGAGGCACAGGACCCAAATGTAGAACAGTATACGAAGCTTACAGAGCAACTACCCAGATATCACTGGATCATTTTTTCAAGAGGGTAGATAGAATCGAATCCAGTAAGGAACTAGAACCTGTGCCTTCAATGTCAGGCATGAGTGAAATTGCACCTTGCCCTCCATCTCCTATTGTTAATAATCCTTCAGCTCTACCATTTCCCACCTCCTCTCTCTCCTCCAGTCAGGAGCTCTTCTTTCTTGTTCACTTGATGCCAGCCCCTGTATGTCAGCTGTTGTACTGTACTACCGTACTTCTCAAGATATTGTACTGTAAGATTAAAAATGTTTTCTTTATTTTTTGGTATTTGTTTTTTATGTATTATTTGTGAGAAAAGTATTATAAACCTATTACAGTACAGTACTATACAGCCGATTGTGTTGGTTGGGTACCTACACTAACTTTGTTGGACTTACGAACAAATTGGACTTACGAACATGCTCTCGGAACTCATTCATATGTAGGGGACTTACTGTAGGCATATATGTGTATAAGTATATATATGGATATGGATATATGGATAATATAAGAAAAGAAGGAAATCCTGCCATTTGCAGGAATTCCTAAGAAAAGAAGGAAATCCTGCCACTTGCAACAACATGGATGGATCTTGAGCACATTATGCTAAATGAAATAAGCCAGACAGATAGACAAATACTGTTTCACCTCACTTATACATAAAACCTAAAAAAAAAAAAAAAAACTCATAGAAAAAGAGATATATTTGTTCTTACCAAAGGCTGGGGTAATTGAATGAAGGTAGTTGAGAGGTACAAACTTCCAGTTGTAAGATAAATTAAAATTAGGGATGTAAAGTACAACATGATGACTATAGTAAACGCTGCTGTATGGTATATTTGAAAGTTGCTAAGAGTAAACCCTAAAAGTTCTTAACACAAGGGGAAAAAATTTGTAACTATATAAGGAGATGGATGTTTACTAAACGTACTGTGGTAATCATTTTGCAATATTTGTAATTCAGGTCATTATGTTGTACACCTTAAACTTTTACTGTGCTATATGTAATAATATCTCAATAAAACTAAAGAAAAAGAAAAGAAAAACCTATAGCCTCAGCAAACTATGAACACATTGGTTAGTTAAACACTTTTTTCTAACTTCATGTCAGTTTTTTTTTTTTCACAAATTGTTAAGTTTTGGCCAATATTCCACACAAGGAGCAGGTGGGCTCTTCCAACAATTGATGATTGTGACACACTCCATCATATTTTGAGAAATTCAGAGGTGTAGCGAAGATTGACAATTCTTCAGCTGGTATCTACTTAGCCTTTGACTGTGGACAGAAACTGATCATGTATGAATTTACCTAGATTCATTGTTATTAATGTACAGACAGAATATCAAAATTTTTTAATTTAATTTAATTTTTATTTTATATTGAATTATAGTTTATTTACAATGTCGTTTAGTTTGTAAAGTGATTCAGTTATACATATACATATAACCATTCTTTTTTAGATTCTTTTCCCATATAGGTTATTACAAAATATTGAGTAGATTTCTCAGTGCTATACAGTAGGTCATTGTTGATTATTTTATATATAGTAGTGTGTATATGTTAACCCCAAACTCCTACTTTATCCCTCCCCCAACCTTTCCCCTTTGGTAACCATAAGTTTGTTTTCAAAGTCTGTGAGTCTATTTCTGTTTTGTAAATAAGTTCATGTGTATCATTTGTTTAGATTGAGATATGTAAAATGGTGATGGGTTTTGGCCTCCTTCTCTTTGCCTTGTACCTTAATGATTTGAAGGCAATACTTAAGAAGTAGGAACTATGGCCATGTACTACCAAATATAAAGAGCTAAACATTCTTCTCTATTTCACTGTTTTCAGATGGATAATCGAGTGATCTTGTATCACAATCTGTCATTTCAATTCTCATCAGGTTTGTTCTGATCAACTAGACAAATGTCTCCTTCATTGTACCTGTAGTTATATGCTGGCTCAAAGACAATGACCATCCTAGGTAGCTAAGAATAGTGATAAAAAGAGTAGTTGTTGGAGGAGGTCATCGACAGGACATGATCATCAGGTTGACCGGCAAACTGGATCCAGGCAATGAGTCTCCTCACTCCCTTTCCGCCCTTGGGATGTGTGTTCCACTTGCCTTCCCCACGCTAGAAGCTGCCCCAAGGACACAGTTCAGAGAGTAAAGTGTTTTTGAGGCTATCTGAACAGTATAGGTGACTGAACCTAGCTAAGTCTTCTATATAAACTTTAAGATTCTGGTGCACATGTGAGGGAATCTACTCAGCCACCCAAGACACCCTCCTAAGTAAGTTCCCTTGGTTGTTAAACCTGCTACCTACCAACCTGGAGTGGTCTGCATCTTTCTTTAAAGTCTCCTTGCCCTCTGTGTACAAGTACAAAGGCCAATTTACAAACAGTAGTTGGGTTTCCATGTGATTTTCATAAAAAAAGAGTGAGACAAAATCAATTATTCTAAGACCAAAATAATCATTTTTGACAGGTGGGCTCTAATATTTAATTAGCAAGTATCTGTCAGTTCTCCACATGGAATTAAATCATTCCATGTTCCTGGGGTACGTTTTTCTCACTAATCTTTATCTGATTTTTATTAGAAGCTGAATTGTTTTAAATTAGTTAACCTGTGTGTATTTCACTGAAACTTTTTAGCTACCACAAACAGTTGGCAATGGTTCATTTGAAAATAGTTCAAAATAAACGGGTATAGTTGTGCTCTATAGAATTGGACTTTGGGAACTCAGTCACCCATGGGCATAAAAGTTCAAGTGGACCAAGAACTTCTTCTGCATAAAACCTGTAGCCAGTACTTCAGACCACCTTAATATCAATATTAGGGGCATGGCACTAATCTTTATTTTAACTATTCTACCCTTCCTTTGACCCATTTATCTACTTATTGTATCTAGTTGCAAGTTGTCTGTTTTTTCAAGCCATGACCTCAAACACTTTTTGTACAAAGTGGGTTATAATAAAAATGATAATAATAATAAGAGCTACTAACAACAACAATAAATTTATAGCTTAGACTTTTGGAAGAGGCTCCCAGAGCTTACCCAGTTTAATAGCTGAGATCCAGGATAGGCAACTTAACTTTGTGGCAGGCTCAGGTGAAAATCTATAATTTTGATTCTCTGTTTAATACTCTCTCCACTAACCCAGGATACCTCTTCGGTCAGGTGTCTCTGATTTTTCAGGGTAATGGTTCCTGCTATCATCTCAAAAGCTAGAACCCTTCTATCCTCTGCCAGAATATCACTGGAAACCATGAAAGTAGGGATTCCCTTTCTCTCTCCCTGAAACTTTCACAAACCTGAAAATTTTCTAAACAAAAATTCCTGTTTGACATTATTCAAATAAATGTTAAAGTCCACATTTGGATTTTCAAGACAATATTGGTAAAAATATTTTATAATGCAGTGAAATGTTCACACCTTATTCAGTGTTTGCAGTTGCACTTACATAGACATTAGGAATCTCGGAGTTGTTTTAAGTATTCGTAGCTGGCAAGAGACAACAGGGGGAATCCAAAATTGAAGGATTAACTCTATCTAAGAGGCCATTATCAAAAAGAAACTCCTCTTATTCTTTGATAAAGACTTCCAAAGTGGACAACAGCCAAGAAAGCTTTTTTTTTCCCCACCTCCTATCAAAGGTTGCATCCCTCATTTTAAAAGTCTAATGATGCTGGCCTTTTTCTGGATCCATCTGTGCTATATCTGGACTCTCTCTGCCAAAGAGACTCAGGGTCTGGTTTTGTTCAATTGTACTTTGCTCTGTGCTCTCTTTTTATATATCCTTTAAATGGTTATTTTGACCATAGTTCTCATCAAACAAAAGATGTCTATCTTTTATCATTTGGAGATATTGAAAGGAATGTTCCTTCTCTCCTTGCCTCTCAAAGCATTTACAGTCATTATACAACAAGAAGAGAAATTCCACAGAGACCAACTACCATAAACATGTGCAGGTTAAGGATATGTGAACATATTTTATATTTGATATATTTAGTTTCAATATCTGAAAGGGCTCAAGTAAATTTATGATGTTCTATTGCAAGCTATGTGATTTTTATAGACTCCAGGGGAAATATATTCTAACTCTTGCTTCTTCATATCAAATGTATATTGAACAAAAGATAGTTTGCCTTCTAAAGGCACCTAGTCAGACTGAAAGTCTAAGTATTTAAGCTCTTTTTGAAGTATATTTTGACGTTTGAAAATGCATTCTTTTTGCATAGGTCTTTTCTGTCAAAAGGGTAAACATAGATAGAAATACCATCCACAGTTTTAATATCAGTCCTAAAGTATAATTATTATGTGATTTGAAAATGCAGCCTGCCATGACCTGGAGCTTAGGAATGGTGAAATGAGTGCCCCTGGAGCTGGTGTAGTCAACTGTGCTCACATGACCTCATCCTAGGACGGGTGGATATGGCAATGCTGAAGGCAAGGGGAGGAGGTAAGCAGAAGACCACAGAGATGCAGTCCCTGCTGACGGTGGTTGATCAGAAGCCTTGGGCATATTGCAAGAATGTTAAGAGAGCTATCTCTGGTCAACCTATGTGGGTTTGGACCCCAGCTCCAGAAGTGTACAGATGTGTTTTTTTAAGCAAGTTCTTTAACCTCTCCAGGCGTCAGTAGCTTAATCTGTAAAGTAGGAAAACAACAGTAGTCACTTCATAGCATTGTTGAGATTTAATAAGACGATGTACATAAAGTGCTTATTCAAAGACATCCCTATAAAATAATGATTAATAATGCAGACTCTAACCTCAGTGTAAGGTTTAAACATAAACACATCACATACTTTCTGTGTAATTCTCTCTTAGTCTCAGTCTCCTCTTTGGGAATATGGAGATAATAAATACTAGGAGCATTGTGCGGATTACATTAGTTAATTCATATGCTTATAGAAGTGCCTAATGCATGATAAATGCTCAAAAATATTAGCTGTTATTATTAGAGTTCCTAAAAATGTTACTTGGAAAGCATCCAGGGCCAAATAAACAGTGTTTACTTTCAGTTGTTTGCTTATCTAGTTCCCACAGCAAAAGGAGAGAGAAATATTCTCCCCTTATTTCTCTTCTGTTCTAAACCCATTTGTTTTTCTCCCAGAAGAAAGGAGGTGTACTTGTTTGGCTGTGGAAAATGGGGAGGGGTGCACATTAGGCTTGCATCCTGATTCATCCTGCCCCATATGTCTATCAATACCTCCAGGATGGGGTGTGCATTACCCTACAAGCTGTGAAATCAGATGGCTTCAGGCACATGCTTTTTCCTGAGTGGAATCATGAAGGACTCTCCTTTGCCTGGTCTGAATTTAAGAGGTCTTAGACTTTCATCTTTATTCATGGACTCAACAGGTGTGGCCTCCACTGCTAGTGAGCAGTCATCTGTGGCTCGGCACTTGACAAAGGTGATTTTACTGGATGATGAATCTTATTGAATGTTACAGCTAAGAACTCTATTGTCTGTCAGTGGATAGGGTTTGAGGTACAGCCAGGTGTACCAGTCCTGAGATGAAACAGTGCTGGATTGTATGTTATCCGTTTCATAAAGCATACGCTTGCTGTCAATAATGTTTATTCTTGGGCTTCCCTGGTGGCACAGTGGTTGAGAGTCCTCCTGCTGATTCAGGGGACATGGGTTTCTGCCCCGGTCCAGGAAGATCCGACATGCCACGGAGCGGCTGGGCCCGTGAGCCATGGCCGCTCAGCCTGCGCTTCCGGAGCCTGTGCTCCGCAGCGGGAGAGGCCACAACAGTGAGAGGCCCACGTACCGCAAAAATAAATAAATAAATAAATAAATAAATAAAAGTTTATTCTTTAAAAAATACATATGTTTGACAATACGGTTCTTTGAGTTGTGGCATATTAAGCCCTTGAACTCACATATTCAGTTTTATCAACATGATCATTTTACACGAATGTTAGCCTTTCTCACTCATCACCCAAGGACATCCTGAAACAGTAAGTCTGAATATGTGTAAGGAGGGACTGAGGTGGATCAAATCAGGAGAGAGGGAGGGGTGCAGAAAGTGGCGTGGAGCTAGATTTAGGTAGAAAATAATTTCCTAAAAAACTTTTACTCTTATTGAGGTTCATAATCCATAAAATTTGACATTATTTCCAGAGAAAAAGGATCCATGATCTTGTGAATTTGAGTGTCTGTAAATTTTTTCCCAAGCTTCTCAGCAGCAAAACTTGTTCTTTGGCCAATTGTAACTGCTATTTTGCCAGGGTAAGAGAACTTTCCATGTATCTACTTTACTGCATGTCTTTCCAGGGTAGGAATGCAGCACAGGACTCTACATTAACTGAGAAATCAGATGGTAAAAGAATCACTTGGGCCATTCTCTGCGTGAACATTTTTTGATGATAATATAAGTAATTCCATATGTAGATGAATTGTTAGTATTCAATTCCTATTTCTCTTGTAATGTCCTTGGTCTTTTGTCTTTTGAATCAATTAGGTCAGTCTCAGGAGAATAAAAAAAGAAAAAGAAAGAAAGAGAAACAGACCACAGTTTAAGTCAAAACACGATAATACTGTCCCCTCAACATATGGTGTTTACAGATCTTAAAAACAGAATCAGGAGGAACGTTTCAGATTAGAAGGGATTTTTCCACATCAGGAGTGGTTTTAATTTGTAAGCTTTTTAAATTTTTGGTCTTGGAGTAGTTCTTACTACATTCAATAAACTGGTTAGTGAAATGAAGGTAAAATATTATAATTATTTCATTAAATAAGATTTGTATGTCCCCATTAGAGGTAAATAATTGTTTACATGTAATAATTGCATAAAACAATTGTTTTGCTATGGAAAATAATTCAAATAATTGCATATAATTGTTTTTTATTTCATAAGTACATAAATATCCTCCATATATATATTCTCCATATATATATTCCACACCTCTTTTAAGACACAATGTGATGTGAGAAGTTGTGAAATAGAGCCAGCTAGAAATTATTTGCTCTGAGCCACAGCAACATGGCTTTTTTTTTTTAACATCTTTATTGGAGGATAATTGCTTTACAGTGGTGTGTTAGTTTTCTGCTTTTTAAAAAGAGAAACAGTTATACATATACATATGTCCCCATATCTCTTCTCTCTTGTGTCTCCCTCCCTCCACTGTCCCTATCCCATCCTTCTAGGTGGTCACAAAGAACCAAGCTGATCTCCCTGTGCTATGTGACTGTTTCCCACTAGCTATCTATTTTACGTTGGGTAGTGTATATATGTCCATGCCACTCTCTCACTTTGTCCCAGTTTACTCTTCCCCCTCCCCGTATCCTCAAGTCCATTCTCTAGTAGGTTTGTGTCTTTATTCCTGTCTTGCACCTAGGTTCTTCATGAACTTTTTTTTTTAGATTCCATATATATGTGTTAGCATGTGGAATTCGTTTCTCTCTTTCTGACTTACTTCACTCTGTATGACAGACTCTAGGTCCATCCACCTCACTACAGATAACTCAATTTTGTTTCTTTTTATGGCTGAGTAATATTCCATTGTATATATGTGCCACATCTTCTTTATCCATTCATCTGTTGATGGACACTTAGGTGGCTTCCATGCTATGGCTACTGTAAATAGAGCTGCAATGAACATATTGGTACATGGCATTTTTAATTATGATTTTCTCAGAGTATATGCCCAGTAGTGGGATCGCTGGGTTGTATGGTAGTTCTCTTTTTCATTTTTTAAGGAACAACCATACTGTTCTCCATAGTGGCTTTATCAATTTACATTCCCACCAACAGTGCAAGAGAGTTTCCTTTTCTCCACACCCTCTCCAGCATTTATTGTTTGTAGATTTTTTGATGATGGCCATTCTGACTGGTGTGAGATGATATCTCATTGTAGTTTTGATTTGCATTTCTCTAATGATTAATGATGTTGAGCATGCTTTCACGTTTTTGTTGGTGATCTGTATATCTTCTTTGGAGAAATGTCTATTTAGGTCTTCTGTCCATTTTTGGATTGGGTTGTTGTTTTTTGATATTGAACTGCATGAGCTGCTTGTAAATTTTGGAGATTATTCCTTTGTCAGTTGCTTCATTTGCAAATATTTTCTCCCATTCTGAGGGTTCTCTTTTCGTCTTATTTATGGTTTCCTTTGCTGTGCAAAAGCTTTTAAGTTTCATTAGGTCCCACTTGGTTATTTTTGTTTTTATTTCCATTACTCTAGGAGGTGGGTCAAAAAGGACCTTGCTGTGATTTATGTCATAGAGTGTTCTACCTATGTTTTCCTCTAAGAGTTTGAGAGTGTCTGGCCTTACATTTAGGTCTTTAATCCATTTTGAGTTTATTTTTGTGTATGGTGTTAGGGAGTGTTCTAATTTCATTCTTTTACATGTAGCTGTCCAGTTTTCTCAGCACCCCTTATTGAAGAGGCTGTCTTTTCTCCACTGTATGTTCTTGCCTCCTTTATCAAAGATAAGGTGACCATATGTGCATGGATTTATCTCTGGGTTTTCTAACCTCTTCCATTGATCAATATTTCCATTTTTGTGCCAGTACTATACTGTCTTGATTACTGTAGCTTTGTAATATAGTCTGAAGTCATGGAGTCTGATTCCTCCAGCTCCATTTTTCATTCTTAACATTGCTTTGGCTATTCGGGGTCTTTTGTGTTTCCATACAAATTGTGATTTTTTTTGTTCTAGTTCTGTGAAAAATGCCAGTGGTAGTTTGATATGGATTACATTGAATCTGTAGATTGCTTTGGGTAGTAGAGTTATTTTCACAATGTTGATTCTTCCAATCAAAGAACATGGTATATCTCTCCATCTATTTGTATCATCATTAGTTTCTTTCAACAGTGTCTAATACTTTTCTGCATACAGGCCTTTTGTCTCTTTAGGTAGGTATATTCCTAGATATTTTACTCTTTTTGTGGCAGTGGTAAATGGAACTGTTTCCTTAATTTCTCTTTCAGATTTTTCATCATTAGTGAATAAGAATGCCAGAGATTTCTGTGCATTAATTTTGTATCCTGCTACTTTACAAATTCACTGATTAGCTCTAGTATTTTTCTGGTAGCATCTTTAGGATTCTCTATGTACAGTGTCACATCATCTGCAAACAGTGACAGCTTTACTTCTTCTTTTCCCATTTGGATTCCTTTTATTTATTGTTCTTCTGTGATTGCTGTGGCTCAAACATCCAAAACTATGTTTAATAATAGTGGTGAGAGTGGGCAACCTTGCCTTGTTCCTGATCATAGTGGAAATGGTTTCAGTTTTTCACCATTGAGTATGATGTTGGCCGTGGGTTTGTCATATATGGCCTTTATTATGTTGAGAAAAGTTCCCTGTATGCCTACTTTCTGCAGGGTTTTTATCATAAATTGGTGTTGAATTTTGTTGAAAGCTTTCTCTGCATCAATTGAGATGATCATATGTTTTTTCTCCTTCAGTTTGTTAATATGGTGTATCACGTTGATTGATTTGCAGATATTGAAGAATCCTTGCATTCCTGGATTAAATCCCACTTGATCATAGTGTATGATCCTTTTAATATGCTGGTAGATTCTGTTTGCTAGTATTTTCTTGAGGATTTTTGCATCTATGTTCATCAGTGATATTGGCCTGTAGTTTTCTTTCTTTGTGACATCTCTGTCTTGTTTTGGTTTCAGAGTGACAATGAGTTTGGGAGTGTTCCTCCCTCTGCTATATTTTGGAAGAGTTTGAGAAGGATAGGTGTTAGCTCGTCTCCAAATGTTTGATCGAATACACCTTTGAAGCCATCGGGTCCCAGACTTTTGTTTGTTGGAAGATTTTTAATCACAGTTTCAATTTCAGTGCTTGTGTTTGGTCTGTTCATATTTTCTATTTCTTCCTGGTTCAGTCTCGGAATGTTGTGCATTTCTAAGAATTTGTCCATTTCTTCCAGGTTGTCCATTTTATTGGCATATAGTTGCTTGTAGTAATCTCTCATGATCCTTTGTATTTCTGCAGTTTCAGTTGGTACTTCTCCTTTTCCATTTCTAAATCTATCGATTTGAGTCTTCTCCCTTTTTTTCATGATGAATCTGGCTAATGTTTTATCAATTTTGTTTATCTTCTCAAAGAACAGCTTTTAGTTTTATTGATATTTGCTATCATTTCCTTCATTTCTTTTTCATTCATTTCTGCTCTGATCATTATGATTTCTTCCCTTCTGCTAACTTTGGGGGTTTTTGGTTCTTCTTTCTCTAATTGCTTTAGGTGTAATGTTAGGTTGTTTATTTGAGATGTTTCTTGTTTCTTAATGTAGGATTGTATTGCTATAAACTTCCCTCTCAGAACTGCGTTTTCTGCATCCCATAGGTTATGGGTCGTTGTGTTTTCATTGTCATTTGTTTCTAGGTATTCTTTGACTTCCTCTTTGATTTCTTCAGTGATATCTTGGTTCTTAAATAGTGTATTGTTTAGCTTCCATGTGTTTGTATTTTTTACAGATTTTTTCCTGTAATTGATTTTGTGTCTCATTTCACTGTGGTTGGAAAAGATATTTGATACACTTTCAATTTTCTTAAATTTACCAAAGCTTGATTTGTGACCCAAGGTATGATCTATCCTAGAGAATGATCCATGAGCACCTGAGAAGAATGTGTATTCTGTTGTTTTTTGATGGAATGTCCTATAAATATCAATTAAGTCCATCTTGTTTAATGTATCATTTAAAGCTGTGTTTCCTTATTTATTTTCATTTTGGATGATCTGCCCATTGGTGAAAGTGGGCTGTTAAAATCCACTACTATGATTTTGTTACCGTTGATTTCCCCTTTTATGGCTGTTAGTATTTGCCTTATGTATTCAGGTGCTTCTATGTTGGGTGCATAAATATTTACAGTTTTTATGTCTTCCTCTTGGATTGATCCCTTGATCATTATGTAGTGTCCTTCTTTTTCTCTTGTAATGGTCTTTGTTTTAAAGTCAATTTTGTCTGATATGAGAATTGCTACTCCAGCTTTCTTTTGATTTCATTTTGCATGGAATATCTTTTTCCATGTCCTCACTTTCAGTCTGTATGTGTCCCTAGGTGTGCAGTGGGTCTCTTTAGACAGCATATATAGGCATCTTGTTTTTGTATCCATTCAGGCAGGCTATGTCTTTTGGTTGGAGCATTTAATGCATTTACATTTAAGGTAATTATAGATATGTATGTTCCTATTACCATTTTCTTTAATTGTTTTGGCTTTGTTATTGTAGACCTTTTCCTTCACTTGTGTTTCCTACCTAGAGAAGTTCCTTTACCATTTGTTGTAAAGCTCATTTGATGGTGTTGAATTCTCTTAGGTTTTGCTTATCTGTAAAGGTTTTAATTTCTCTGTCAAATCTGAATGAAATCCTTGCTGGGTAGAGTAATCTTGGTTGCAGGTTTTTCTCCTTCATCACTTTAAATAAGTCCTGCCACTCCCTTCTGGCTTGCAGGGTTTCTGCTGAAAGGTCAGCTGTTTACCTTATTGGGATTCCATTGTGTGTTATTTGTTGTTTTTCCCTTGCTGCTTTTACTATTTTTTCTTTGTATTTAATTTTTGATAGTTTGATTAATATGTGTCTTGACGTTTTTCTCCTCTGATTTATCCTGTATGGGACTCTCTGTGCTTCCTGGACTTGATTAACTCTTTCTTTTCCCATATTAGGGAAGTTTTCCACTCTAATCTCTTCAAATATTTTCTCAGTCCCTTTCTTTTTCTTTTCTTCTTCTGGTATCCCTATAATTCGAATGTTCGTGCATTTAGTGTTGTCCCAGAGGTCGCTGAGACTGTCCTCAATTCTTTTCATTCTTTTTTCTTTATTCTGCTCTGCAGTAGTTATTTCCACTATTTTATCTTCCAGGTCACTTATCCGTTCTTCTGCCTCAGTTATTCTCCTATTGATCCTTTCTAGAGAATTTTTAATTGCATTTATTGTGTTGTTCACCACTGTTTGTTTGCTCTTTAGTTCTTCTAGGTCTTTGTTAAACATTTCTTGTATTTTCTCCATTGTATTTCCAAGATTTTGAATCATCTTTACTATCATTATTCTGAATTCTTTTTCAGGTAGACTGCCTATTTCCTCTTCATTTGTTAGGTCTTGTGGGTTTTTGCCTTGCTCCTTCAACTGCTGTGAGTTTCTCTGTCTTCTCGTTTTGCTTAACTTACTGTGTCTGGGGTCTCCTTTTTGTAGGCTGCAGGTTCATAGTTCCCATTGTTTTTGGTGTCTGTCCCCAGTGTCTAAGGTTGGTTCAGTGGATTTTGTAGGCTTCCTGGTGGAGGGGACTAGTGTACATGGCTGACTTTTGTCTCCCAGGAAAGTCTGCCCTCTGTTCACACCCTCTTGGTGCAGACAGCCCAGGACAGATGGCATGAGCGGTTCTGCCAAGCCCCAGTGAGAACAGGCAGGCAGACACCTGCAGGTGGAGACCAGAAGGGAATCAATGTTGGATGCTCACTGAAAGTCGATTGCACAGAGAGGCTATTTCTCCAGCAGCAGAAATTACCCTCTAAGAGCTCTTCAGGTCTACATAGGCAGTAGGCCAAGGGTGATATACACCGAACACTTAAGGTGTCCAAACAAGGGCCTGGTGTGTATTAAAATCCCAAACACCTGAATCACATCTGATTCTAAGATTATAACAAGTTTCCACCTAAAGCTTCTGAGCACTTAGGAAGGACAATATTACCACAATAAAATCACATGTGGAGTTGTTAAAAGTCCCAATGGCTAGACTATACCCCAGACCAATTAAGTCAGAATCTTTGGTGGTGACTCCAAGCATCAATACCTATGTCTAAACTGCCCTTGCAGAAGGCAGGATGCAGACAGAAAGGACCACTTCTCAAAGTGCAAAGCTGCAGTGTTTTTATATGTGGTGAGTTGAGGGTATGGAGACTGAGCTCTGGACACCCAAAATTAAAACTTAAATCAATGTCTAAGGAGATGTCATCATTTCTTAAGAAATTGTCTTTCAAGGGAAAGAGCATGTGGCTAAGAGTCTCAAGATCTGATTATTATACTAAAATTTGCCAGTCACTTCAACTGAGAACCTCAGTATCACAGTCTGTATAATAAGAGAGTTGGATAGAGTGATCTCCAATATCCTCCCATTCCTCCTATTTCTGTTTTCAAATGCTGGTTTAAAACTTTGTACAATCTATTCTTTTCTCTTTAAAACTGTTAATTGATTTTTTTTCTGATGATTACAAAATAAGATTATCATAATTTTATATCTTAAAGCCTTTCTCCCACATTTCTACATAACATGTAATGGTAGATAAAACATTTTGAAATGCTTTATGCTCTGATCACTCCTATTTAATATTATATGGGAAATCATAACCAGTGCAACAAGGGAAGAAAAATAATTTTAAAAATTGGGAAAGAGAAATAAAACTTTTTAAAAAAATTTTAAGATGAATGATTGTCTATGTATAAAATACTGAAGATTTACAAAAAGAAAGAAAGAAAGAAAGAAAGACTACTGGATCTAATGAGTAAGTTTAGCAAGCTCTCAAGATATAAGGTCAATGTTCAAATATCAGTTGTATTTTTATATTCAAGCACTGAAAAATTGCATGTTAAAATGTTTAAAGTACTATTTAAAAAAGCATCCAAAAATAAACTAGAAATAAATCTAACAAATTTGTATGTTAAATCTAACAAGATTTGTATGTTAAGACTACAAAACATTGGTGAGAGTAATTAAAAAATATATGGTGTCCATGGTTTAGAAGGATCAATGTTTATAAAGATGCCAATTCTCCCCAAACTGCCTGATAGAGTCAATAAAATTCCAATCAAAAACCCAGAAGCCTTTTGTAGAAACTGAAAAAATGATCCTACTATTTATATGAAAAAAGCAGAGGGCATAGAATAACCAAAATAATTTTTAAAACCCCAAAGTTTAATGATTCACACTACCGGATTCCAAGACTTAACTATAAAGCTTCAGTTATCAGTGCAGTGTGACAAGACACATTTAACTTTCAAGGTTAGGTGGGAGCAGGAAGAGATGGATTAAAGAAGGCCACACCACATGTGCTCATTAATATGGGCAGGGACTCCACCCATGCACTGTACATATTTTTGTAAACAAAGTTTTATTGGAATACAACAATGTGTGCCCATTTGCTTACATACTGTCTATGGCTGTTTTCACACCATAGTGTCAAAGTTGAGTAGTTGCAAGAGTCAAAGACCAAATGGATAAGGTTGCCAGATTTGTATTTTAGTAAATAAAAATACAAGAAGCTCAGTCAAATTTAAATTTCAGATAAACCACAAAAAAATTTTATTATAAGTATGATCTGTTCAGTAATGTGGGTATATTTATACTAAAAATTTATTTGTGGTTCATTTGAAATTCAAATTTAACTGGGTGCCATGTATTTTATCTCTATGTATAAATTTAAAAACTGAAATATTTACTATTTGGACCTTTATAGAAAATGTTTACCAGCCCCTGATTTCAGGTAAGAAGGAAAACGTTTTTCAACAATTAATTAAATTGTCAACAAAATTATTTGAAATAGTTTTTCATTAAAAGAAGTTACAAAATTAACAAGGTATAAATATATTTGGCTTTTTTTCAGTTACCAAGATTAAAATATGATACCTAAAGCTATAACAAGTTCACTACTTTTTTTCACCAGCTTCAGAACTTCCAGGAAACCCTTCTAAATATGAGAGTATACCATTATTTGAAGCAGTGGATCACAAACATGCACATCAGATTTACTTAGGGTGCATTTTAAAAATACAGATTCTTAGGCCCCAGCCCTCAAAATTCTGATTCATTATATCTGAAATGGAAACAAGGAATTTTTTTTAAGTTTTTCAGATGATTTTTATGTACAGACTAGAGAACGGGTGACCTGTGCAGTGGTTTGCAAACTTTAATATGCATCAGGGCCTGTTGAAACACAGATTGCTGGGCCCTAACTCCAGAGATTTTGATTCAGTAAGTCTGAATGGGACTCAAGAGTGTCTAACAATTTTCCAAGTGATGCTAGTATATTCTGCTGGTCTGGAGACTTCATTTTGACAAAGAATGATTTAAAATTTTTCATGCGCCTAACTTATGATTTTCTTAAGTTCAGATCTAGATTTTAAACCTAGTATACAAAATAATGGAAATCTAGTGCCACAAAATGAATTGTATTGCTTGCTATTCCACCATAGTATTAATTTACCTAAAAAAGAAATGATAAAGTTTTTTGTGTTTCAGACCATGTTTTGCTGTAACTCAGAAAGTCTCTAATCTTGTCAAAAAGTATTGAGAATGTGATCCAACCTTAAGTCTTAAATATGCCATTGAAAGCTTATTGTAAAAATAGAACTAACTACTAATAAACCAATTCAGCAAACTAATGAAATACTTAGGAATAAAGTCAATCAAAGAAGTGAAGAAGTTATACACTGAAAACTACAAATATGGAAAGAAATTAAAGATTTAAATCAATAGAAAGACATACCATGTTCATGGATTAGAAAGCTTAATGTTGTTAAGATGGCAATACTCCACAAATTAATAAACTAGCAAATTTATCCTAAAATTTATGTGTAAATGCAAAAGAACCAGAATAGCAAAAAAATCTTGAAAAGGAAGAACAGTGTTAGAGGGTTTACATTTCCCAATTTCAAAACTTACTAGAAAGCTATGGTAAGAAAAAAAAAAAAAAGTACTAGCTCAAGAATAGACATATAGAACAATGGAATATAATTGAGAGTCCAAAAGTACACCTTCACATTTACAGCCAATTGATTTCTGACAAATATGACAATAGTTTTTTCAACAAATGGTGCTAGGACTGCTAGATATTCACATGAAGAACAATGAAGTTGGACCCTTACCTTATACCATATATAAAAATTAACTCAATCTGGATTGAAGAACTAAGCCTAAGAGGTAAAAGCTATAAAAATATTAGAATGAAACTTAGGTGTAAATCTTTGTAAACTTGGATTAAGCAATGGTTTCTTAGATGTCATGCCAAGAGCACAAACAACAAGAAAAAAATAAACTGGAAATCATCATAATTAAAAACTTCTGTGCTTCAAAGGACACTATTAAGAAAGTGAAAAGAGGGGGCAGAGTCAAGATGGTGGACTAGGAGGACGCAGAGTTCGCTTCTCCGCACAACTAGGGCACCTACCAGGCACTAGTGGGGGATCATGGACACCTGAGGGGATGGAAGGAACCCCCAAACTGGGTAGGATGTGGCAGGAGATAGGGGATGAGAAGTAGAGGCAGAACAGGACCAGCACTGCTGAGGGGTTGCTGGGAGAAGAGAGGGGTTCCCACACCTGGAGGGGTCCACCCACGGTTAGGGGATCAACAGGTCAATGGGAATGGAGGGTCCCTTGGGAGGGTGGAGGATCAGGAGGGAATAAGGCCAGTGTTCACCTGCCCACTTGGGCCCAAGGGAGCCTGCTGAGGTTCAGGACCTGATTCTCTGCCCAGTGAGGCCCCCTCCAGCCACGTGAGTCCTGAGGGAGTAGTGGGGGAGGAAAAGTAAAGGCTGACAAGATGGGACTGGTGCCTCTGAGGGGCAGCTGAGGGAGGTGAGGGGTTTTCATGGCCAGAGGGGCCCACCAACAGTTAGGGGATCAACAGGGATGGGGTAGGCCCTTGGGAGAGGGGAGAATTGGAAGGGAATGAAGCCATCTTCCTTCTGCAGGCCAGAAGGGAGTGGCAGGATATATTTAAAGTGATGAAAGGGAAAAACCTACAACCAATCTTACTCTACCCAGTGAGGATCTCATTCAGATTCAATGGAAAAATCAAAAGCTTTACAGACAAGCAAAAACTAAGAGAATTCAGCACAACAAAACCAGCTTTACAACAAATGCTACAGGAAATTCTCAAGGCAGGAAACACAAGAGAAGAAAAGGACCCACAAAAACAAACACAAATCAATTAAGAAAATGGTAATAGGAACACACATATCAATAATTATCTTGAATGTAAATGCATTAAATGCTCCAACAAAAATACACAGACTGGCTCAATGGATACAAAAACAAGACCCATACATATGTTGTCTACAAGAGACCCACATCAGACCTAGGGACACATACAGGCTGAAAGTGAAGGGCTGGAAAAAGATATTCCATGCAAATGGAAATCAAAAGAAAGCTGGAGTAGCAATATTCATATCAGATAAAATACACTTTAAAATAAAGACTGTTACAAGAGATAAGGAAAGGGACTTCCTTGGTGGTGCAGTGGTTAGGAATCCATCTGCCAAGGCAGGGAACACATGTTCAATCCCTGGTCTGGGAAGATCCCACATGCCATGGAGCAACTAAGCCTGTGCACCACAACCACTGAGCCTGTGCTCTAGAGCATGTGCCTACAGCCCATGCTCCACAACAAAAGAAGCCCCCGCACAGCAACGAAGAGTAACCCCCACTCGCCGCAACTAGAGAAAGCCTGTGCACAGCAACAAAGACCAACGCAGACAAAAATTAAAATAAATAAAATAAAATAAATTTTTTTAAAAAGGAGAGATATAAGGAATGACTCTACATAGTGATCATGGGATAAATCCAAGAAGAAAGCATAACAATTATAAATAATCATGCACCTAACATAGGAACACCTCAATACATGAGGCAAATGCTAACAGCCATAAAAGGGGAAATCAACAGTAACACAATAATAGTGGGGGACTTTAACACCCAACTTACACCAATGGATAGATCATCCAGATAGAAAATAAATAAGGAAACACAAGCTTTAAATGATACAGTAGACCAGATTGACTTAATTGATATTTGTAGGATATTCCACCGGAAGGAAAAAGAATACACTTTATTCTCAAGTGCACGTGGAACATTCTCCACAATAGATCTCATTTTGGGTCACAAAACAAGACTTGGAAAATTTAAGAAAATTGAAATCATATCAAGCATCTTTTCCAACCACAAGGCTATGAGATTAGAAATAAATTACAGGTGAAAAATGTGAAAAACACAAACACATGAAAGCTAAACAGTGTGCTGCTAAATAACCAAGAGGTCACTGAAGAAATCAAAGAAATAAAAAAACACCTAGAAACAAATGACAACAAAAATAAAACAATCCAAAGTCTATGGGATGCAGCAAAAGCAGTTCTAAGAGGGAAGTTCATAACAATTCAATCTCACCTCAAAAAACAAGAAAAATCTCAAATAAACAACCTAACTTTACACCTAACTCACCTACAAAAAGAAGAACAAAGAAATGCCAAAGTTAGTATATGGAAATAAATCATAAAGATCAGAGCAGAAACAAATGAATTAGAAATGTAGAAAACAATAGGAAAGATCAATAAAACTAAAAGTTGGGGTTTCCCTGGTGGCACAGTGGTTGAGAGTCCACCTGCTGGTGCAGGGGACACGGGTTCATGCCCCGGTCCAGGAAGATCCCACATGCCGTGGACCAGCTGGGCCCGTGAGCCATGACCGCTGAGGAAATATAAAGGCTCATAAGAGACTACTACAGGCAACTATATGCCAAAAAAATGGACAGTCTGAAAGAAATTGACAAATTCTTGGAAAGGAACAACTTTCCAAGACTGAACCAGGAAGAATTAGAAAATATAAACAGAACAATCACAAGTAATGAAATTTATAGTGTATTTAAATTCTTCAAACAAACAAAAGTCCAGGACCAGTTGCCTTCACCAGCAAATTCTGACAAACATTTAAAGAAGAGCTAACACCTCTCCTTCTCAAAATCTTCCAAAAAATTGCAGATGGAGGAATACACCCAAACTCATTCTGTGAGGCCACCATCACCCTAATACCAAAACCAGACAAAGATATCACAAGAAAAGAAAATTATGGACCAATATCACTGATGAACATAGACATAAAATTCTTAACAAAATACTAGCAAACAGAATCCAACAACACATTAAAAAGATCATACACCATTATCAAGTAGGATTTATCCCAGTGATGCAAGGATTCTTCAATATATGGAAATCAATCAATGTGCTACACCATATTAACAAATTAAAGAATAAAAACCATATGATCATCTCAATAGAGGCAAAAAAAGCTTTTGACAAAATTCAACACCCATTTATGATAAAAACTCTCCAGAAGTGGGCATAGAGGGAACCTACCTCAACATAATAAAGGCCAGTAATGACAAACCCACAGCCAACATCATTCTCAATGGTGAAAAAGTGAAAGCATTTCCTCTAGATCAGGAACAAAACAAGGATGTCCATTCTCACCACTATTATTCAACATAGTATTGGAAGTCCTAGCCATGGCAATCAGAAAATAAAAAGAAATAAAAGGAATCCAATTGGAAGAGAAGAATTAAAACTGTCACTGTTTGCAGATGACATGATACCATACATAGAAAACCCTAAAGGTGCTACCAGAAAACTACTAGAATTAATCAATGAATTTGGTAAGGTTGCAGGTTGCAAAATTAATGCACAGAAATCTCTTGCATTCCTATACACTAACAGCAAAAAATCAGAAAGAGAAATTAAGGAAACAATCCCATTTACCATTGCAACAAAAAGAATAAAATACATAGGAATAAACCTACCTTAGGAGGCAAAAGACCTGTACTCAGAAAACTATAAAACACTGATGAAAGAAACCAAAGATGACACAAACAGTTGGAAAGATACACAATGCTGCTGGATTGGAAGAATCAATATTGTGAAAATGACTATACTACCCAAAGCAATCTACAGATTCAGTGCAATCCCTATCAAATTACCAATGGCATTTTTCACAGAATTAGAACAAACAATTTTTATGGAAACACAAAAGACCCCGAATAGCCAAAGCCATCTTGAGAAAGAAGAATGCAGCTGGAGGAATCAGGACTCCCCAACTTCAAACAATAATATAAAGCTACAGAAATCAAGACAGTATGGTACTGGCACAGAAACAGAAATATAGATCAATGGTACAGGATAGAAAGCCCAGAGATAAACCCATGCACATGTGGTTACCTTATCTTTGATAAAGAGGCAAGAATATACAATGGAGATAAGACAGACTCTTTATTAAATGGTGCTGGGACAACTACATATAAAAGAATGAAAGTAGAACACTCCCTCACACCATGCACAAAAATAAACACAAAATGGATTAAAGACCTAAATGTAAGACTGGATGCCATAAAACTCTTACAGGAAAACATAGGAAAAACACTTTGACATAAATCACAGCAAGATCTTTTATAATTCACCTTCTAAAGTAATGAAAATAAAACTAAACAAATGGGGCCTAATGAAACTTAAAAGCATTTGCACAGCCTAGGAAACCATAAACAGGACGAAAAGACAACACTTAGAATGGGAGAAAATATTTACAAATGAAGCAACTGACAAAGGATTAATCTCCAAAATATATAAACAGCTCATGCAGCTCAATAACAAAAAAAAAACAAACAACCCAATACAAAAATGTGCAGAAGAGCTAAACAGACATTCTCCATAGAAGACATACAGGTAGCCAACAAGCACATGAAAGGATGCTCAACATCACTAATCATTAGAAAAATGCAAATCGAAACTACAATGAGGTACCACCTCACACCAGTCAGAATGGCCTTCATCAAAAAATCTACAAACAATAAATGCTGGAGAGGGTGTGGAAAAAAGGGAACCCTCCTGAACTGTTGGTGGGAATGTAAATTGATACAGCCACTATGGCGAACAGTATGAAGGTTCCTTAAAATACTAAAAATAGAACTACCATATGACCCAGCAATACCCTACTGGGCATATACCCTGGGAAAACCATAATTCAAAAAGAGACATGTATCACAATGTTCATTGCAGCACTACTTACAATAGCCAGGACATGGAAGCAACCTAAGTGTCCATCGACAGATGAATGGATAAAGAAGATGTGGCACATATATACAATGGAATATTACTCAGCCATAAAAAGAAATGAAACTGAGTTATTTGTAGTGAGGTGGATGGACCTAGAGTCTGTCATACAGAGTGAAGTAAGTCACAAAGACAAAATCAAATACTGTATGCAAACCAATATATATGGAATCTAAAAGAAAAAGAAAAAATTTCTGATGAACCTAGGGGCAGGACAGGAGTAAAGAAACAGACGTGGAGAATGGACTTGAGGACACAGGGAGAGGGAAGGGTAAGCTGGGACGAAGTGAAAGAATAACACTGACATATATACACTACTAAATGTAAAATAGCTAGTGGGAAGCAGTTGTGTAACACAGGGAGATCATAAAAGGAAATGAAATTGGGTCATTTGTAGAGATAGACCTAGAGTCTAAATATCGTATATTAACGCATATATGTGGAATCTAGAAAAATGGTACAGATGAAACTATTTGTAGGGCGGGAATAGAAATGCAGACATAGAAAACGGATGTGTGGACACAGTGGGGAAAGGGGAGCATGGGATGAATTGAGAGATTAGGTTTGACAAAAATACAATACCATGTGTAAAATAGATAGCTAGTGGGAACCTGCTGTATAGCACAGGGAGCTCAGTTCAGTGCTCTCTGATGACCTAGATGGGTGGGATGATGGGAGAGGGAGGTCTAAGAGGAAGGAGATATATGTATACATATAGCTGATTCACTTCATTGTATAGCAGAAACTAACACAACACTGTAAAGCAATTATACTGCAATAAAATAAAAAACAGTGAAAAGACAACTCACAGGAGAAACTTTTTGCAAATCATAAATCTGATAAGGGATTTGTATCTAGACTACATAAAGAGCTATAAAACTCAATAATAAAAAGTAAACCCAATTAAAAATAGGCAAGGGATCTGAATAGATAGCTCTCCAAAGAAGATATACAAATGTCTAAGATAGTGTAATTAACCAACATGGAAATAAAGATGAAAACCACAAGGAGATACCACCTTACAGCCACTAGGATGGCTATCATTACACACACACACATACACACACACAACAAACAGAGAGAAAATAATAAGTACCAGAGAGGATATACAGAAATTTGAACACTTATGCATTGCTGATGGGAATGTAAAATGTTGCAGCCACTTTGGGAAACAGTCTGGTTGTTCCTTAAAAAGATTAAACATAGAGTTACTATATGATCCAGCAATTCCACTCCTATATATACACCCAAGATAAATTAGAATATATGTGCACACAAAAACTTGTACTCAAGTGTTCTTAGCAGCATTCTTCGTAATAGTGAAAAGGTCGAAACAACCCAAAGGTCTATCAACTAATGAATGCAGTATACCTCTACAATAGAACATTATTCATCAATAAAAATAAATTATTTATATATGCTACAACATGGTTGAACTTTGAAAACATTAGACTAAGTTAAATAATCAATGTTAAAGGACCACATATTGTACAATTCCATTTATATATAATGTACAGAATTGGAAAATCTATAGAAGCAGAAAATCAATCAGAGGTTGCCTACGGTTCTTAGGAGTATGGGAGGATTAAAGAGTGGTAGCTAAGGGGTCCAGGGTTTCTTTTTAGGCAATGAATATGTTCTAAAATTGATTGTGGTGATGGATGCACAACTGTGAATATACTGAAAGGTGCTGAATTTTACACTCAAAGAATGAATTGTATAGTATACTAATTATATTTCAATGAAGCTTTTAAAAGAAAATAGAACTAACTATGTTAAGGACACTGTTCTGAAGTAAAATCTATTGGGCATTTTGAGGTTTAGTTCCCAAATTCTATTTCTAATTCTCTTTGAAAACATGTTTTTAAATTTACATTGAGCTGAGTATTTCTTGCTTAATTTTGCAGTCTTCATAGCAAAACTACAGCACTACATATTTCCTCTGTTTGTGCAAATAACCAGCCTTTGCTTCAAATGAATGTTTCCATTAACACTATGCCTAATTATTGAAATTAAACATGTGCAATTATGAGCTTCTTCTCACTGCCTCTCAACCTATCTTTTCCTCCTGCTGGTTCACTCTGAGGGACCTTGGCTCACTGAAGCTTGCCAGGGATGCTTATTTGTATGAACATGGCCTTAACTAGAAGTACTGTATCTAGTCTATCCTAAGAATTAAAATTTAAATACTTCTTTTCATCATCTTGATAAAAATCATAAACATATACATGTAATAAAACAAATAAGGAAAATTCCATTTAAAATAAAAAGCTCAGCTCCTGAAAGACTGCATTTTTAAGATAATCCTTTTTTATTTGATAAATACAAGCAAAATCCCAGAATCCCAAATCAACGTCCCACCACCAAAGTCATGGACTAAGGTGAGATTGTGTTTCCATGACAGAACATTTAAATTAAAAAAAAAGCTACATAACTAATAATTTCAACTAAAAAAATTGACACTTTCTGAAGTGTTGTGAGAGCATGTTTTCTCCTTTTTGTTTTCCTTTTAATCGTTCAATGCATTAATCTACTTCCTTTTCAATACTTTATACTTCACACCAATTTTCAGTGTGCCACAAATCCCCAACCCTTACTCTCAAACATTGTATCAAGACTATAGTAATACTAGGGAGATTACCCATCATGACTAACTGGAAAATTGTTCTGATAGACACACTGCATAATCTTTGGAGTTTTCTACCAAGTAAAGCACACACCTCCCTTTGTAATAGGAAATATTGAGGTCAGTATATGGAAACCAGTACACGAGACAAAATATGATATTTTACATATTGAATTCTATAGGTATTCTACAATAAACATGTAAGAATTTAATGAGATAATACATGTGAAGTGATACTATAAATTACAAAGTATTAGACGAAGTTTAGGTAGTACTGGTAGTAGTAACAGTAATCATTTCTAAGAACATATTCATTGTTACTTATTTGCAAAACTGCATGGTTTGAGGAACTCAAAACTAAAATGGCAATCTGTAAAGTTCCAGGGATAAAAATCAAATCAAATTTACTCATATTGACATTTTCCTAGAAAAGAAAATATATTGTATTTTTCAGCATAATTTGGTGTAAAAAGGTTCTGTTATTATTGAATCTATTGAGACCTAGGAGATCATCAATAAACAGTGCTAAGTAGGTTCAATCCCAAGGAAAACAGCCCAGCCTCTGCTAATGAGATTTCTATGCAATACCAGGCCAAATTTGATTTTATTTCATTCAGTGACTTCACAGCCTCTGAATAAGAGCTTCCTGTGAACTTCTGCAGTTTAATAACTGCAGAAGTTCTGCAGTTTAATAAAAGTTGATCAAAATGGGGTTTTTAAGTAAATGCTTCAAGTAAATTGAGAATGGATACACTTTCTCTGTAATAATTGTTTTGTGGGAAAAGATTTAGTATCTTAAGATTCAATTCTTTGGAGGAAGGAGAATCATTAATGGTAAGAAATAAGCCCCCCTGGATTTCAACTGATCCCTCTTTCTTCCCTATGAAATCATAGTTATGGATGATAGAGAATATTTTTTAAACTCCTTATTTTATACAAAAATAAAAGTAGAGCTGATTAACAGCAATCTTGAGCCCCCAATTAAGAATTAGTTTCAAAATACTTTGAGGCCCATATACCCATATTTGTCTAGTATGTGCTAAAGAAAGAGTAGGTTGAGTAATTACCTGGCCAGAAATCTGTTCCTGTTTCTATTTTTTTAGCCAACTTTATAATTTGTTAAATGAAAATTTAAGTACTTATAATTTTTTCTGAATTTTTTAATGAATCTCCAATGCTTTAGCTTTTAGAATTAATGGTTTAATTTTTATATTAAAGATCCTGAAAATGCTTGATCCACTACAGATCTGTAAGAAAAACTCAAAATATAAAATTTTCTCTTGGGGACCTTCAAGATGGTGGAGGAGTAAGACATGGAGATCACCTTCCTCCCCACAGATACACCAAAAATACATCTACATGTAGAACAACTCTTATAGAACACCTACTGAATGCAGGCAGAAGACCTCAGACTTCCCAAAAGGCAATAACCCCCACCCCATGTAACTGGGTAGGGCAAAAGAAAAAGGAAAAAACAGAGACAAAAGAATAGGCATGGGACCTGCACCTCTGGGAGGGAGCTGTGAAGGAGGAAAAGTTTCCACACACTAGGAAGCCCCTTCACTGGTGGAGACGGACAGTGGGCAGGGTGAAACTTCAGAACCACAGAGGAGAAAGCAGCAACAGGGGTGCAAAGGGCAAAGCAGAGAGATTCCACACAGAGGATCAGTGCCAACCAGCATTCACCAGCCTGAGAAGCTTGTCTGCTCACCCACCAGGGTGGGTGGGGGCTGGGAGTTGAGGCTTGGGCTTTGGAAGTCAGACCCCAGGGAGAAGACTGGGATTGACTGCGTGAACACAGCCTGAAGGGGGCCAGTGCACCACAGCTAGCTGGGAGGGAGTCCAGGAAAAAGTCTCGACCTGCCTAAGAGGCAAGAGACCATTGTTTTGGGGTGCACAAGGAGAGGGGATTCCTTCCCTGTCTGCCCACAGAAGGCAGAGCGCCGCCTAAATGAGCTCCAGAGATGGGCATGAGCCACAGCTATCAGCACAGACCCCAGAGATGGGCATGAAATGCTAATGCTGCTGCTGCAGACACCAAGAATCCTGTGTGCAAACACAGGTCACTATCCATGCACACACACACACACACACACACACACACATACACACACACACACCACCAGGAGCCTGCACAGAATTACATTGCCAGGGTCCTGTGATCCAGGGACAAGTTCCCTGGGAGAACACACAGTACTCCTCAGGCTGTTGCAACATCATGTTGGCCTTTGCCAGAGCAGGCTCACTCCATATTCCAATTATAACTACTATACCCCTCCCTCACCCTGGCATGAATGAGCAAGAGCCTCCTAATCAGCCCTGCTTTAACCCCATCCTGTCTGGGCAGAAACAGATGCCTGAGAGTGACCTACATGCAGAGGCGAGGCCAAAACCAAAGCTGAACCCCAGGAGCTGTGCGAACAAAGAAGAGAAAGGGAAATTTCTCCATGCAGCCTCAGAAGGAGCAGATTAAATTCCTACAATCAACATGATGTACCCTGCATCTGTGGAATACCTGAATAGACAACAAATCATCCCAAAACAGAGGTGGTGGACTTTACGAGCAACTGTACACCTGGGGTTTGCTGTCTGTGACTGATTTGTTTCAGATTTTTATATTTCTCTTAGTATACTTTTTAGCACTTGTTATCTTAGGTGGATTTGTTTATTCGTTTGGTTGCTCTCTTTTATTATTATTATTATTGTATTTTTAAAATGTTTTTATTTTAATATTCTTATTTTTTATTTTTTTCTTTCATTTTTCCCTTTTATTCTGAGCCGTGTGGCTGACAGGGTCTTGGTGTTCCAGCCTGGTGTCAGGTCTGAGCCTCTGAGGTGGGAGAGCCGAGTTCACAGCATTGAACCACCAGAGACATCCTGGCCCAAAGTAATATCAGTTAGTGAGAATTCTCCCAGACATCTCCATCTCAATGCTAAGATCCAGCTCCAATGGCCCACAAGCTCCAGTGTTGGACATCCCATGCCAAACAACTAGCAAGACAGGAATACAACAATACCTGTTAGCAGAGAGGCTGCCTAAAATTATAACAAGTTCACAGACACCTCAAAACACACCACCGGACACAGTCATGCACACTAGAAAGAAAATATCCAGTCCCACTCACCAGAACACAGCAGGAGCCCCTCCACCAGGAAGCCTACACAAGCCACTGAATCAACCTCACCCATTGGGGGCAGAAACAAAAAACAGCAGGAAATATGAAGCAGCAGATTGCAAAAAGGAGACCCCAAACACAGCAAGTTAAACACGGTGACAAGACAGAAATATGCAGTAGATGAAGGAGCAAGGTAAAAACCCACCAGACTAAACAAATGAAGATGAAATAAGCAGTCCACCTGAAAAAGAATTCAGAATAATGATAGTAAAGGTGACCAAAATCATAGAAATAGAATGGAGAAAATACAAAAATTGGTTTAACAAGGACCTAGAAGAGCAAAAGAGCAAACAATGATGAACAACACAATAAATGAAATTAAAAATTTTCTAGAAGGAATCAATAGCAGAATAACTGAGGCAGAAGAACGGATAAGTGACCTGAAAGATAAAATAGTGGACACAACTACTGCAGAGCAGAATAAAGAAAAACGAATGAAAAGACTTGAGGACAGTCTCAGAGACTTCTGGGACAACATCAAATACACCAATATTCAAATTAAAGTGGTCCCAGAAGAAAAACAGAAAAAGAGAGGGTCTGGGAAAATATTTGAAGAGATTGTAGTTGAAAACTTCCCTAACATGGGAAAGGAAATAGTAAATCAAGTCCAGGAAGCACAGACAGTCCTATACAGGATAAATACAAGGAGGAATATGCAAAGACACATATCAATCAAACAATCAAAAATAAATAACAAACAAAAAGTATTAAAAGCAGCAAGGGAAAAGCAACAAATAACATAGAAGGGAAAGCCCGTAAGGTTAACAGCTGATCTTTCAGCAGAAACTCTGCAAGCCAGAATGGAGTTGCAGGACATATTTAAAGAGATGAAAGGGAAAAACCTACAACCAAGATTACTTTACCCAGCAAGGATCTCATTCAGATTCATGGAGAAATGAAAACCTTTACAGACAAGCAAAAGCTAAGAGAATTCAGCACCACCAAACCAGCTTTACAACAAATGCTAAAGGAATTTCTTTAGGCAGGAAACACAAGAGAAGGAAAAGCCCTACAAGCAAAAACAATGAAGAAAATTGTAATAGGAACATATATATCGATAATTACCTTAAATGTAAATGGATTAAATGCTCCAACGAAAAGACATTGACTGGCTGAATGGATACAAATACAAGACCTCTATATAGGCTGTCTACAAGAGACCAATTTCAGACCTAGGGACACATACAGATTGAAAGTGAGGAGATGGAGAAAGATACTCCATGAAAATGGAAATCAAAAGAAAGCTGGAGTAGCAATACTCATATCAGATAAAATAGACTTTAAAATAAAGACTATTACAAGAGACAAAGACATGCACTATTTCATGATCAAGGGATCAATCCAAGAAGAAAATATAACAATTGTAAATATTCATGCACCCAACATAGGAGCACCTCAATACATAAGGAAAATACTAACAGCCATAAAAGGGGAAATTGACAGGAACACAATAATAGTAGGGAACTTTAACACTCCACTTTCACCAATAGAAAGATCATCCAAAATGAAAATAAATAAGGAAACACAAGCTTTAAATGACACATTAAACAACATAGACTTAGTTGATATTTATAGGACATTTCATCCAAAAACAACAGAATGCACTTTCTTCTCAAGTGCTCATGGAACATTCTCCAGGACAGATCATACCTTGGGTCACAAACCAAGCCTTGGGAAATTTAAGAAAATTGAAATCATATCAAGTATTTTTCCAACCACAATGCTATGAGACTAGATATCAATTGCAGGAAAAAAAAACTGTAAAAAATACAAACACATGGAGGCTAATCAGTACACTACTAAATAACCAAGAGAGCACTAAGAAATCAAAGAGGAAATCAAAAAATACCTAGCAACAAACGACAATGAAAACACGATGACCCAAAACCTATTTGATGCATCAAAAGCAATTCTAAGAGGGAAGTTTATAGCAATACAATCCTACCTCAAGAAACAAGAAAAATCTCAAATAAACAACCTAACCTTACACCTAAAGCAACTAGAGAAAGAAGAACAAAAAAACCCCCAAAGTTAGCAGGAGGAAAGATATCATAAAGATAAGGTCATAAATAAGTGAAAGAGAAATGAAGGAAACAATAGCAAATATCAATAAAACTAAAAGCTAGTTCTTTGAGAAGATAAACAAAATTGATAAACCATTACCCAGACTCACCAAGAAAAAAAAGGGAGAAGACTGAAATGAACAGAATTAAAAATGAAAACTGAGAAGTAACAACTGACACTGCAGAAATACAATGAATCATGAGAAATTACTACAAGCAACTATATGCCAATAAATTGAACAACCTGTAAAAAATAGACAAATTCTTAGAAAAGCACAACCTTCTTAGACTGAACCAGGAAGAAATAGAAAATGTAAGCAGAGGAACCACAAGCACTGAAGTTGAAACTGTGATTAAAAATCTTCCAGCAAACAAAAACCCAGGACCACATGGCTTCACAGGCGACTTCTATCAAACATTTAGAGAAGAGCTAACACATATCCTTTGCAAACTCTTCCAAAATATAGCAGAGGGAGGAACACTCCAAAACTCATTCTACGAGGCCACCATCCCCCCTATCCAAAGCCAGACAAAGAGGTCACAAAAAAAGAAAACTATAGGCCAATATCACTGATGAACATAGATGCAAAAATCCTCAACAAAATACTAGCAAACAGAATCCAACAGCACATTAAAAGGATAAAACACCATGATAAAGTGGGGTTTAACCCAGGAATGCAAGGATTCTTTGATATATGCAAATCAATCAATGTGTTACACCATATTAACAAATTGAAGAATAAAAACAATGTGATAATGTCAATAGATGCAGAAAAAGCTTTTAACAAAATTCAACACTGATTTATGATAAAAACTCTCCAGAACGTAGCCATAGAGGGAACCTACCTCAACATAATAAAGGCCATATATGACCAACCCACAGCCAATGTCATCCTCAATGGTGAAAAATTGAAACCATTTCCTCTAAGATCAGGAACAAGACAAGGTTGCCCACACTCACCACTATTATGCAACATAGTTTTGGAAGTTTAGCCACAACAATCAGAGAAGAAAAAGAAATAAAAGGAATCCAAATAGGAAAAGAAGAAGTAAAACTGTCGCTGTTTGCAGGTGACATGATACTATACATAGAGAATCCTAAAGATGCTACCAGAAAACTACTAGAGCTAATCAATGAATTTGGTAAAGTAGCAGGATACAAAATTAATGCACAGAAATCTCTTGCATTCCTATACACTAATGATGAAAACTCTGTAAGAGAACTTAAGCAAACACTCCCATTTACCATCACAATAAAAAGAATAAAATACCTAGTAATAAACCTACCTAAGGAGACAAAAGACCTGTATGCAGAAAAGTATAAGACACTGTTGAAAGAAATCAAAGATGATACTAATAGATGGAGAGATATACCATGTTCTTGGATAGCATGAATCAACACTGTGAAAATGACTATACTACCCAAAGCAATTTACAGACTCATTGTAATCCCTATCAAACTACCAATGGTATTTTCACAGAAGTAGAACAAAAAATGTCACAATTTGTATGGAAACACAAAAGACCCTGAAAAGCCAAAGCAATCTTGAGAAAGGAAATTGGAGCTGGAAGAATCAGGCTCCCTAACTTCAGACTATACTATAAAGCTGCAGTATTCAAGACAGTATGCTACTGGCACAAAAATAGAAGTAGAGTGAATGAAACAGGATAGAAAGCCCATAGATAAACCCACACGTATATGGTTACCTTATCTTTGATAAAGAGGAAAGAATATACAATGGAGATAAGACAGGCTCTTTATTAAATGGTGCTGGGGAAACTGGACAGCTACATGTAAAAGAATGAAATTAGAACACTCCCAAACACAGTATACAAAAATAAACACAAAATGGATTAAAGACCTACTTGTAAGGCCAGACACTATAAAACTCTTAGAGGAAAACATAGGCAGAACACTCTATGACATACATCACAGCAAGATCCCTTTTTTTTTTTGCGGTACGCAGGCCTCTCACTGTTGTGGCCTCTCCCATTGCGGAGCACAGGCTCCAGATGCGCAGGATCAGCGGCCATGGCTCACGGGCCCAGCTGCACCACAGCATGCGGGATCCTCCCGGACTGGGGCATGAACCCGCGTCCCCTGCATTGGCAGGCAGACTCTCAACCACTGCACCACCAGGGAAGCCACACCAAGATCCCTTTTGATCCACCTCCTAGAGGAATGGAAATAAAAACAAAAATAAACAAATGGAACCTAATGAAACTTAAAAGCTTTTGCACAGCAAAGGAAACCATAAATAGGACCAAAAGACAACCCTCAGAATGCGAGAAAATTTTGCAAATGAAGCAACTGACAAAGGATTAATCTCCAAAATATACAAGCAGCTCATACAGCTCAATAACAAGAAAACAAACAACCCAATACAAAAATGGACAGAAGACCTAAACAGACATTTCTCCAAAGAAGATATACAGATTGCCAACAAACACATGAAAGGATGCTCAACATCACTACTCATTAGAAAAATGCAAATCAGAGCTACAGTGAAGTATCACCTCAGACCAGTCAGAATGGCCTTCATCAAAAAATCTACAAACAGTAAATGCTGGAGAGGGTGTGGAGAAAAGGGAAGCCTCTTGCACTGTTGCTGGGAATGAAATTGATATAGCCACTATGGAGAACAGTATGGAGGTTCCTTAAAAAACTAATAATAGAACTACATATAACCCAGCAGTGCCACTACTGGGCATATACCCTGAGAGAACCATAATTCAAAAAGAGACATGTATCACAATGTTCATTGCAGCACTATTTACAATAGCCAGGACTTGGAAGCAACCTAAGTGTCCATCGACAGATGAATGGATAAAGAAGATGTGGCACATATATACAATGGAATATTACTCAGCCATAAAAAGAAATGAAATTGATTTATTTGTAGTGAGGTGGATGGACCTAGAGTCTCTGATACAGAGTGAAGTACGTCACAAAGAGAAAAACAAATACCGTATGCTAACATATATGTATGGAATCTAAAAAAAAAAAAAAGAAGAAGAAGAAGGATTCTTACGAACCTAGGGGCAGGGCAGGAATAAAGATGTAGATGTAGAGAATGGACTTGAGGACACTGGGAGGGAGAAGGGTAAGCTGGGACGAAGTGAGAGAGTAGCATTGACATATATATACTACCAAATGTAAAATAGATAGCTAGTGGGAAGCAGCTGCATAGCGCAGGGAGATCAGCTCGGTGCTTTGTGACCACTTAGTTGGATGGGATAGGGAGGTTGGGAGGGAGCCTCAAGCGGGAGGGCATATGGAGATATATGTATACGTATAGCTGATTCACTTTTTTATACAGCAGAAACTAACACAACATTGTAAAACAATTATACTCCAATAAAGATGTTTTTAAAAAACCTTTCTCTTATTTCTACAATACAATAATGTCATATTTTATAGAATTTAAGACTCCATAAACTGTAAGAAACACAAATGTTTTATACACATTAAAATGGAAGACCAATGCCAATTAAACTATGGCACAAAGCTTCTTGTCACTTAATATTGTGTTCTATATTTTAAAAAAGAGATTTTTGTGACTTACTTGGACATAGATATTTAGCACCATATTCCTACATAGAAAGCAAAATATAAGCAAAATAAATTCATTATTGCTTTGGTAAATGTTGTCATTTGACAGGCAGTCCTTTAACACATATATCAGTAGAAAACATAAGGTAGCTTCTACTTTTGGGGATCTTCCTTTCTAAGATCCCATAAAGCATGTGGTCATTGCCTTATAAGAAAGTGTGAAACTGGCTATTCCTCTGGCGATGGATATTACTTCACTGTATCACATTTATGCTTCATTACTCTGTTTCTGTGTCTTTCTAGTAAATAAATTTCTATTTCAATGTCAAATGATAATGTAATATTTTAATATTTGTATAGCATTTAAACTCAACACATGTAGCCGACTCAATTGAAATAACAATAAGACTAGCAGTAACCAATTTACACATAAGCAGACAACAACTACTACATCATGATTGTCCTCTTACCATCAGCTGTAAGGCACATACTGGTTTTTTAAAATGCTGAAATGTGAAAACATGTGACTCTTAGAATTGAAGAATCCAATGACAGTCCCCTATATCTGCATCATGGTGGCTATTAGAATGAACTTGGTAGCCAGATAGACATGAGTACTGACTCAGTCATTTAACTGCTGTGTGATTGATACTGGGCAAGTTACTTAACCTCTGTAAGCCTTAGGTCATTTAAAAATAAGTATTATAGTAGTATCTACTGTACAGAATGATTATAGGGATGTAACAATGTAATTTCTAGACAAACTGCTCATTAAATATTAGATATTATGATTTTTATTAGAAACATTATCTGTTTAGGTCTTCACAACCACCTGTGAGGTAGTAGAAAGACAATATTATCCCCATTTGCCGCTGAGAAGAACAAGGATCAAAGATATTTTGATCCGTGCAAGATCATAAAGTCAGTAAGTGACTGGCCCCTTCCATATATATTCTCCCTAGATTGAAACTGATAAATATACATATATTTCCCATTCTCATTTTAAAAATATTGAATTAACTTAAAGAAAATAAAAATGATCTGAGAATTGTGAATATTTTTTGTTCTCCAGCAGCCCACTCCTCTTTATTCTAAAAACAATACCCCTTCCCAACTTTCAGTCCATGTGCTTTGAATCCAACCTCAATTCCTGGGTCCAGGGATGGAACATGAGGCCCAAGTTCAGCTAATCAGAACTTCGAATTCCCCTGGCTACAAAGATTGATCCAAGAATAGGCACTTAACTCAAGCCAAGTTAGTCAGAATAAATCAGAGCTAATCTCAGGACTTTTACTTGAATAACCAGAAAGAGATATTTCAACAGAAAGGACATTTCCCCCTTTGGTTTGGCTTTGACTTGAGGAGATGTGAGGCTGGCGCAGCTGCTACCATCTTGTGACCACACTGATCCTGAAAATAGAGCCAAAACATGGCCAATCTGGGCAACAGATAGAAACCAGCTACTAAATCCAATAAGTGGGTTTCTGAATCCAGCCATGTTTGAATTTACCCTATTTTTTACTTCTCAGTTATTTGAGACAACAAATTCCCTTTCTCTGCACAAATTATAGCTTTCACCTCCTGAGCAAGGGACTCAAGGTAGGGCAGTATAAGCCTAAAAGAGCTATGTGTTTAACAAGCACCAAGACTGCCATATCCAATACATAATTATCTTTCTTCTGAAAAAAGCAAAATTGGCCAAATGGTAATGATTAAACACAACTGATCAGCAGTGTACACAATTCCCAGAACATGAAACAAATATTTACTGTGTCAATTTCCGTATCACTGGCCAAGCATCCTAAGGGCTTTCTATATTAATTTATAGTAGGCAACACTATGGAAAGAGTTGGTTTAGATAAATTTAAATATCTTATGGTGTCAGTGACACACACATAGAATTGTTTATTTCACTATATCTAAGTCCACTCTGCTTGGTATCATCATGCATTTGGAAATGGTTGACACTACGCAATTAAATTTTCTGTCTTTTAATCCTCTAAAATCTGACTAGTTAGAAACGCAAATATAATTAACACAACTAGCTAGTTACAATAATTTATTCAGACTTATAAAATTTAAATATGGTACAGAGTAAAATCTAGGCTCTTCAAAACAGCACTAGCACTAATATTTGAATATAAAAAGGGAAAAGAGGAAAATGGCAAATTTAAAACATTGTTTACTAGGTAAATAGTTAAGTTTCTTTGTTAAAATGTAAAATAATATTTATTGAGAAATTTAGTGTATCTAAGGTTCTTCCAGGAGAAATTAACAACTGCTGGGACATTTGTAAACTTACAGAGAAATCTATATATTCCCCGCATCCTAGGATTTCCCTCTTATTTTCACCAGTAAGGGAACTACAGTACTATTTTGATTTTCTCATTCTTTCAACATGCTGACTTAAGGTGTTGCTTTAACATAACGTTTTTAAACCATCTACTCCTACTACTAATCCACATGTTTTGTAAAAATGTTTGTACACAGAACGGGATTCCAAAGAGAAACAGATTGTAACTTAACACCACACACGGAGTTCAGTTGGATTTTATATATAATTCTATACAGTATAAATAATAAATCTGCAAAAGCACATGTGTTCAATAAGTATGAATATTAGCATACACATACACTTCAATTTCAAATGTTATTCCTCTTTCTCTTTCATTACAGGTCAAAAATCCAGAGGGAGGTAGGAAGGAGGAGGTGGGGAACCCCCCTCAATTTATCACCTCAATAAATGACCCACACATACATTTTCCTTGAAACAGTAATTACTACTATCTTCCCTTGATATGGCAGGTGAAGGGTTAAACTAAAGAAGTCTTGTAGTTTGCCATGATTGAAATGAAGGTCTGCTGTCCTCCTTCAGCCCTCATGAAGTTTTCTGCTTCTCTTTCCTATTCTACCCTTGCTGTGAGGTGTGGTGTCCTGTCGGTTACCTACGAACATTCAACTTCATAGGATGAAATAAGAAATGAGTTAACGTAGTAGCTGTGATCTGATCTTTATTTCACTAGATGAGTTTTTCAAACTTTTGAAAACTCAGTAAGAGTATATTTCCCATCACAACTCAGGACACACCAATATTTATGTTTATACATGTGTATGTCTGACTGAAGCAAGAATTTCAACCAGTGTTGACCCTTACTATGTGTAGTGCACTCTGATACCCTTTATTTTATTTTATTCTAGTCTTTGTATTTTTTTCAAATGCTATTTAAGAACCACTAAGTTGATTCCATGATCCTTCAAGTCTTGACCTAAAGGGTTGGAAAACACTGTCTCAAGAAATGAAAGCAGCTTAAGCTAGAAAGAGCTTGAGTCTTGAAATAGGTTTAAAATCTGACTTTGCTATTGACGGCCATGTGACCTTTGGCAAGATCCTTAGCTCATATGCTCAGTTTCCTCAACCACAGAATGGAGGTAATATTCCTACTTTGCAGGATGATTGTGAGGATCATTGAGTTGACATGTGAAAATCCAAGCCCATTCTCTGATATATGGTAGAATGAAAATAAATATTAGTTCATGGATCATCCCTTAAATCTCAAAAAACCTAAGAGGGCGCAAGCTCTCTGTAGAAACACTGCTTTTCAAACCCTTTTAAACCTTCTCCCTCTCCTTCCTTCTCAGTCTTTTTCACAAACTCATAGACAAAACACTTGTTGAAATTCTCTAGTCTGTTAGGGGCCAAGTGAGCCACGGCCACGGCCACGGCCACATCAGCATACACCGGAAGCAATCAGAAGTCCAGGGTAATGCTGGTGGCATGCGTCGCCACAGGATCACCTTTTACAAATACCACCCAGGCTACCTTGAGAAAGTTGGTATGAGGCATTACCACTTAAAGAGGAACCAGAACTTCTGCCCAACTGTCAACCTTGATAAATTATGGACCTTGGTCAGTGAGCAGACTTGGGTAAATGCTGCGAAGAACAAGACTGGAGCTGCTCCTATCATTTATATGGTGCTATTGGGCTACTACAAAGTTCTGGGGAAGGGGAAGCTCCCAAAGCAGCCTGTCATCGTGAAGGCCAAATTCTTCAGCAGAAGAGCTGAGGAGAAGATTAAGGATGTGGGTGGGGCTTGTGTCCTGTGAGCTTGAAGCCACATGGTGGAAGATTCATTAAATGTTAACAAGTGCTTTTCAAAAAATATAAATCAATAAATCAATAAATTCACTAGTCTAAAGAATAAGAAATTACTAAATAAGGAACGTTTAATATCTCAAACTTTTCCACCAATTTCTGTGCAGACCTAATAAACAATTCTTTGGAATATTGGGTCAAAACCAGTATAAACTTCAAAATTCTTGGCGTGATGCTTGTCCATTATGATCTGGCTCTGTTTTCATCTGCAACATTATATCAAATTATTGCTACTTCCCTCAGCTTCCAAAGAATACCTGATTCAGTCCCGTTAGTTCCTGCCTTGTCATGTTCTGTTACACCTTTGTATTTTGTAAATGTTTCCTTTGTGCTGGCCTCATCATCTCATCCCAGCTTTCTGTTCTGACACTGAACTGCCTATGTAATCTTGGGCAAATTACTAATTCAGTATTTCTAAACATACTTTCCTCTTCTGTAATATAAGAATAATAATATTTACCACATGAAGATTCTTGAAAGTATATAATGACATCAGGGTTGTAAATTGCCTGACATATAATAAGCACTCAATGAATGATGATTGTTAATATTTTTATTATGTTTATCAGTCAAAGCTGAGTTAAAGTAGCATCTATTCTAGCAAATCTTTGCTGACACTCTTGTTCTAGATTACATGCCTTACTTCTGGACTCTCTTCACACTCTGTGCAAACGTCTTATTGCATCATGTTCTAAGTGTTTGTTTTCTTGCTGCCTCCTCTACAAGACTAGAAAAACTCTTAAAGGACAAGGACATGTCCTTTACCTTCAAATCTAGAGCATCTAGTAGGGTGCCTGGAACATTATAAGGCTTTTAATATGTTTGTTTGCTTAACTTGTTTTATGGATGACTAAAATACAAAAGTACATAATTACCACCTCTACCATACCTTTTAGAACTGGAGAACTATAAGAAAAGAACGGGTAGTCACTGGAAGAAATACTACTCAAAATAAAAATGCTGTTCTGTAATTTTAAAGACAAAGTAATGCTAAGGAATTATTTCTTCATTTTTAGCTTCCTTGGATTGCTTTAGAAGCCTGAAAAGTAAGAGTTCCTTTTTACAGTGACTCCAGTAGTTATTTTCATTCATTTAACAACAGTTTATTGTGTAACAGCAGGGTACACTACTCTATGTGTTGGGGATATAGCAATGAAAAAAATAAAAGTCCACACCATAGAGGAATTTACATCCCAATGGAAAAAAGAGCCAAATAACTTAAATAAATATATTATATAAAATATAATATATAATAGGTAGCAATAGGTGCTATAGAAAAAATAAAGCACAATAAGGAAATGGACGGGATTTCCTGTTTTAGTAAACCTGAATCTGTTATGAGACAATATTTGAGGAAAAACCTGAATGAAGCAAAGAAATAAACAATGTGTTTAGGTCTCTGTAACACTTCTACACTTAATTCTAAAATTTTCCAGGATTGAAGTTGATAATAAACTAGGAAAGCAACTTTGTCACCCTAAGCAGTTGAAGGGGAGACCACCTCAGATGCTTAAAGTGGCATAACGAGCAGACATTTCAACTCAAGCACTAATTGAATTTCAGCCATGACCTTGCAGGAACACACCGAACTCTATTTAAAATTGCTATAGCAGTGACTCCGTGACTTAAAAGAAGTGTTCATGTGACCTGCAACCCTTTTATGTCACCAACTTCTTTTATCTGTTCAAAAAAGCCTGAACACTGACCCATATCTGCTAGGTTACTTGACTTAGTATTTCATTTATTTGGTCACTAAAATTAGTAAGAGTTCACTCCATCTAACTTTAAATAACTTAAACTTGACCAACTCCTGCATCTTTTTCAATACTGCCTATATCATAAGCCTGCATGGCTTCAATGTTAGTAAAATCATATCATAGACTAACGTTTCTCACTCCTTCGACCAATTGGTTACAACATCCAAGGTTTTTCTATTGACATAAATTTGTTTTTGAAAACAAATCTCAAGCTCATATTAACATAGTCATTTCAAAGTATCTAAATTAACTCTCTTGCTTTTTAAAATGTCTACTGAAACACCATAAGCTGTAAAAACAGTATAATTTCTCTAAGGGGTATTTCTAGCCATGTTCAAGTTATATAAACATACTTGCAGTACTATAGGAAATCGAACTTGAATAAGAGAAAGGGACTCTCTAACTTCTTTCTGACAACAGTTGAAATAAACCTGTGTTACCCAGATAGTTAAGTAGCATTGCATACAAGTTAGTAAATAAGGAGGGGGAAAACACTACATTGGTTGAATTTATGGCTTATTTTGCATATTAGTGAAAATGTCTGATGTATAGGTAAAACAATAATACCCCACCTGCAATGGATACTGCAACTTACATTTCTAAAATTTTGGGGAAGCATGTCTATCAGTATTATAACAGACTTTATAATAGACTCACATCTTAAAATAGATGTAATTTATTAGTTATTACTGTAGCTAAAAGTTGGATATATATTAGTTATTTCATGCAACTTTAGAAATACATGCAAACTCATTTAATTTAACATGCAACAATATTGACTGCAAATATCTCAAATGTATATATGTTCAACCAGAGAGACCCAAAACTCCATGTGCACATAGATGACATAAAATTATTCAGTTAAATTATTTAAAGAAGTTCTCTTCATTATTCACCAGTCATCTTTCTACTATCTTTTCATCTTCCAAAACCAACAAATCATTTAAGGATATATTTATGTGTTAATGGATTGGGGGGGTGGGCAGGGAGTGATGGTGGCCTAGCCCTAATTCTTCAATTGGATATGTATGTGCAGCACAGCTTCATTCGAGCTGAAAATTTGTCTAATATTTAAATAATATGCAAGGTCAGTATCATTTTTCTACTATATTTAGTGATTTGTAAGGCTGTTTTAATTGTTAATTGGCTCTCCTGTGATGTAGCAATAACCAGATCACTATTTCCCAAACTTGTCTTGTCAGAAGAATCACTAGATCACAGTCCAGGCCTACTAATTCAGGATTTCCAGAAGTGAGGTCTGAATTTCTAACAAGAAACTGAGACGCTGCTTCTTACCTTTAGGCAAATCTGGGAAAAGCTGAACTAAGTAATTGATGAATTGTAAATAAAGGCTGAGAATCATCATCTTTTACATGTGCAAATAACTTCTTATAGGTCTTTCCTCTGACTCAAAGCCAGGATCAAGAGTAAATATTATGGTTACCAGGTGGGACAGAGAGGGAGGGATAAATTGTGGGATTGGGGTTGACATACACACAGTATTATATATAAAATAGATAACTAATAAGGACCTACTATAACCTATAACTAATAACTACTCAGTACTCTGTAATGATCCATATGGGAAAAGAATCTCTAGAAAAGTGTGGATATATGTATATGTATAACTGATTATCTTTGCTGTCCAGCAGAAAGTAACACAACATTGTAAATCAACTATACTCCAATAAAAATTTATTATAAAAAGAGTAAATGTGATAACAAAATGGATTCAAGACTTGAATGTAAGAACTAAGACAATAAAACTAGAAGAAAACATAGGCAGTACACTCTTCGACATCAGTCTTAGAAGTATCTTTCTAGATATGTCTCCTCAGGTGAGGGAAACAAAAACAAAAATAAACAAATGGGATTACATCAAACTAAAAAACTGTGCAGCAAAGGAAACAATCAATAATGCGAAAAGACAACCTATCAAATGGGAGAAGATATTTGCAAATTATATAACTGATAAGGGGTTAACATCCAAAATATATAAAGAACTTATACTATTCAACAACAAACCTAATTTTTTTTTTTTTTTTTTTTTTTTTTTGCGGTATGCGGTCCTCTCACTGTTGTGGCCTCTCCTGTTGCAGAGCACAGGCTCTGGACACGCAAGCTCAGCGGCCATGGCTCAGGGGCCTAGCCGCTCCGTGGCATGTGGGATCTTCCTGGACCGGGACACGAACCCGTGTCCCCTGCATCGGCAGGCGGACTCTCAACCACTGCACCACCAGGGAAGCCCCAACAAACCTAATTTAAAAATGGACAAAGGAGCTGATATTTTTCCAAAGTAGATGTACATATTGTACATAAAAAGATGTTCAACATCACCAGTTATAAAACCACGATGAGATATCACCTCACACCTGTCAGAAAGGCTGTTATCAAAAAGACAAGGAATAACAAGTGTTGGCAAGGATGTGGATAAAAGGGAAGCCTCACAGTATGTTGGTGGGAATGTAAATTGGTGCAGCCCCTGTGGAAGACAGTACGGACATTCTTCATAAAATTAAGAATAGAACTACTATATGATCCAACTATCACACTTCTTGGTATTTATCCAAAGAATACAAAACCTAATCTGCACCCCGTGTTCATTGCACCCACATGTTCATTGCAGCATTATTTACAATAGCCAAGAAATGGAAACAACCCTAAGTGCTAATCAACAGATAAGTGGATAAAGAAGATGTGGTGGAGTACTACTCAGCCATAAAGAAGAATGAAATTTTGCCATTTGCAGCAACATGGATGAACTTGGAGGGTATTATGCAAAGTGAAATAACTCAGAAGGAGAAAAACAAATACCATATTATTTCACTCATATGTGGAATATAAAAAAAATAATAAACAAACAAAAACAAAATAAATGAACAAACCAAACCAAATAAAAACAAACACGTAGATACAGAGAATAGACCAGTGTTTACCAGAGGGGAAAGGGCAGGGGGGAGGGCAAAAACTGGTAAAGGGGGTCAACTGTATGGTGACGAATGGAAACTAAATTTTTGGTGGTGAACACATCATAGGGTATACAGAAGTAGATATAGAATGTCGTCCTCATGAGACATATAATGTTATTTTAAAACCTCAAGAAATTAAATTTTTAAAACAGTAAATGTAATTATCATTGACTTTACAGTGGGGGCAAGAAAAAAAATATTATTCCAACAAATGACATCACAGTTCCTAAAAAATTTATCTTTGTTTGGAAGTAATAATATGTTGAGGATTCACTTTGAGTGGTAAAGTTGAGATTAGGAGAGCATGGCAAGAAGACAAAAGAAGCCTTTCCTTTCTGTGAGTCATGAGTCTATCAGAATAAGGCAAGAAAGAGAAATGACATTTTCTTTTAGTAAAGTAATATTGCAATGTTTTATTTACTCTTTGTTCAAAGAGACAATATCTTTGACCTGGTTAGTATGATGGGGATCTTTTGAACAGGTAAAAAAAAAAACACAATTACTAAATAGAGTAAGAATGTTCCTAAAGCTAGATAAAATGTATATATTTTTCAAAAATATGCATAAAGGCATAGGAGAGCTAACAAGGCAGTGACAACTTGACATCTCAGAGGGGAGAAAAGAACAGAAAAGGGAGTCCAATAATCAGCACCCTTCAAGGGATTTGCTGATTCTCAAGTAGAAAATGAGAAGCTGAAAATAATTTCTGGATGTCTCATAAGACTAAGGCATAAAAATGGAGTTCAGGGCGCATTAAGGAAGAGGGTCACCAATGTAAACACCCTAGCTTTTAGCTGAGACCCCTGAAGGTCATACCCTAGAAATAGAGACAAACTAAAAGAAGCTGGGCCCCTGAAATATTGCAAACTGTCTTCAAGTCAGCTCAGTTCCTTGTTTGATTGAGATGATCTTCTTGACTCTTAATTGCCTGACACAAGTAGCATAAATCTTCTGGAGGATGCTAATACATCCAAAGACTCAAATTGCCTTTACAAATATTCATATACAAGGTTCATCACTAAGTTACAAGGGATACCAGGAGACAAGACCTAATGACCAAACACAAACAAGCAATAAAAATCATACAAACAAAATAGATAGTAGAAATAGACTAACAGGTGATTTAGATATTGAGATATTAGAAGTACCAGACACAAACTCTTAAGATGTATGATTTTATACACAATATATTGATGACAAAATGAAAATTTTCATCAGAAAAGTAAAAATTCTTAAAAAAAAACAAATGCTAATTTCAGAATTGAAAAATACAACTGAAAATAAGAACACAATAAGTGGAAGTAACAGGACCCAGGAGAGAAAACCATGATCAGTAATTTGAACAGAGGAGTTTAATATAGAGAATGGTTAGCTAGGCATAAATTTATTAACTAAGTAACTAAAAGAGTAGGATAATAACTCTAATATATCATGGAAGTAGCAACTTCAAGGAGTTAATACCACACCTACAACAGAAATAGGGAAACGAAGGGAAGACATTGACATTATTAAAACTTAGAAACTTAGAGGAAGAGTCCTGTGAAGCTGAAACTTGGGCTTCTGAGGAGGAGGTCCTGGCCAGCTGGTGTTGGTGTTTCTGAGTCTGGGACTTAAATCTCTGAGATTCTGTGGCCTCAGAGGGAAGAACAATGAAGGTATCTCTGCTAGCTTCATATGGAAAAACTGCAAACAGTATTCAGCTGATGCAACAGAAAGGCATTTCAAGAAGCATGGAGGTAATGCTCAAAGGATCTGGTAGGAGAAAGAAATCTCATAAGAAACTCATGGGATACAGAGTAAGAAACATGTTCCTTTTTCCTCCTGCAATCTTGCACTCTACCTCTAGTGTTTCCTCTTGTCAGATCCTAACGCAGAACCAGAAGACCTAATGTAGATCTTAGTGACAAAGCAGAAATGTGGTTTGCAGAGTCCCAGTTCAGCATCTCAAAGCAGAGTACAGAAGAGTGGGTTTGGAGCTGAGAGGCAATAATGTAATTACTGACACAGTAGATTTAACAGCAGATTAAACTCAGTGAAGAGAGCATTTGTTATTCGGAAAGGGACAGAAAAAAATATCTAGACTGAAGCTGTAGAGAAAAAAGAGAGAATACAGAAAAGAGAATAAATTAAGAGTTCTACCATATATATAATTGGAGTCCCAGAAAGGGAAGAGAGAGAAGAGAAACTGAAGCAATATTTGAAGGATAATGACAAATGACTTTCCAAAAATTTGACAAAAGATATCAAGGTACAGATTTAAGAAGACTGCTAAACACTGAGAAAAACTCACCTAAGGCTAGTATAGTGAAACAGAAAATCAAAGACAAGAAAAAATGTTTTTTAGCATTCTTAAAGAGGGGAAAAATCAGATTATTTTCTGTGTTCTTTTTCTTTCTAGAACTAATAAGTGATTCTCATTTTAGTTATTGTCACCACTAGTCACTCTGTTACATGTGCCTAAAATGTGCTTTATATTTCCTTTTCACTTATTTCTATACCCAACTTATCAAAAGTCCATTTCTTTATGGCTCCACTGTATATTTCAAATATATTCTTCTTTCTATGTTCATCACTATTACCCTACTCTCAGCTACCATTATCTCTAACTCATAGTACAAGCAGACCTTGGAGATATTGCAGGTTCAGTTCCAGAACACCACAATAAAGTGAATATCATAATAAAGTAAGTCACATGAATTTTTATTGTTTCCCAGTGCATATTAAAGTTATGTTTATACTATACTATAGTCTGTTAAGTGTGAAATAGCATTATGTCTAGAAAAACAATGTACATAACTTAATCAAAAATACTTTATTGCTAAAAAATGCTAACCATCATCTGACAGCACAGGATTGCCACAAACCCTCAATCTGTAAAAAAAAAAATGCAATATCTGAGAAGCACAATAAAGTGAATACAATAAAATGAGGTGTGCCTCTACTGAAATAGTTTCCAAACTGTTTTCTCTGCCCTCATTTCACCTCTTTCAATCTATTCTTCACACCATAGCCAGAGAAATCTTTTTTAAGTGCTACTATGATCTTGTCATTTTCCTGATGAATAGCTATCAGTGGGCTCTAAGTTCTTTTAGGACAAAAGCCAATGTCTCACCATGGTCTATAAATTCAATCTGACACTTACCTGACCCAACAGTCTCAGGTAGCTCCACTTTTCCCAGCTCTCCATACTCTGGGCCTTCTTTTAGACATGCAAACATGAAATGCTTCTTCCCCCTTCAAAGCCTGCATAGAAGGAACAGATAACATAGGAGTTAAGACTATGAGCTATGGAGTCACACTAGATTTGTACACATTACCTGCAAGCTGTAAGTTGCTTAAGGTCTCTATGCCTCAGTTTCTCCATGAGTTAACTGGAGATTGTTAGGGTTAAAATATATATATAGTATATGTGGAGCTTAGCACAGTTCACAGTTTTGGGTACATAATAAGTAATAAGTAATCAGTGTAAGCTCTTAGTTATTCTTTTCCTTATACCTGGAATTCTTGTTGTCCCATCCTTAAACCTTCATCACCAAATTAACACATAGTCATCCTCCAAAACTCAGGTTTTGGTCCTTCTAAAAGGAAGTCTTCTTAGACACCCCAGACTTAAATCAAGTGTCTCTGTTATGTTCTCATGACACCCTGTGAATCTTTATTTTATTAGTTATTACTTTTGAAATTTAGTTTTTCAATTAGTCCCTTAAAATCTATCTCTCACACTAGAATATAAGCTCCTCAAAGGCTAAGTTCTGTGTTGGACTTGTTTGCTGATATATATTCGTGCTTAGTGCACGGCCTGTCAAACTGTTGGAACCCAGTGAGTAGCTGATGACATAATGAGTGAAAGAACGATTACTGCATGTACTTCAAAAAAGACTATAAAGCATTGTCTATATTCTTTAAAAGTGATTAATTTAGGGGGCTTCCCTGGTGGCACAGTGGTTGAGAGTCCACCTGTCAATGCAGGGGACACGGGTTCGTGCCCCGGTCCGAGAAGATCCCACATGCCGTGGAGCGGCTGGGCCCGTGAGCCATGGCCGCTGTGCCTGAGCATCCGGAGCCTGTGCTCCGCAGCGGGAGAGGCCACAACGGGAGAGGTCACAACAGTGAGAGGCCCAGGTACTGCAAAAAAAAAAAACAAAAGTGATTAATTTTGTTAAGGAATAACAGATTAAGCCACGTGAAATAATCAGAAAAAAATAAATGAGGATGTAACCATGAGTTAAGTAAGTAGAAGATGGAGAATACCAGTGGCCAAAATTACAGAAATTTTTAAGGTGTTTGAAGAGTAAGAAGTGCTTTTACTAGATATTAAAGAATGAACTGTTTATCGTTTTTAGAACTAGGACTTTATAGAGACCCATATGAAGAAAGCTGCTAAACTCCACCAAGGGACATATAAAAAATTATGTATAAAAGGAAAGACACGTAATTATCCTGAGTGAGATGACCAAATACCTTAATAGGTTTAACATTATTTCAATCAAAATCTAAAATGACTTTATGTTTGATAATATTATTCTAAAATTCATCAAAAATATACAATAAAAAGGAGATTAATCAAAGAGATTTAACAGATACTAAAACATATTTATAAAGCTCTGAAGATTCTTCCAAAAAGTTGCAGAGGAAGGAACACTCACAAACTCATTTTATGAGGCCATCATCACCCTGATACCAAAATCAGACAAAGATACTACAAAAAAAGAAAATTACAGACCAATATCACTGATGAATATAGATGCAAAAAATCCTCAACAAAATACTAGCAAACAGAATCCAATGACACATTTAAAGGATCATACACCATGATGAAGTGGGATTTATCCCAGGGATGCAAGGATTCTTCAACATACACAAATCAATCAATGTGATACACCATATTAACAAATTGAAGAATAAAAACCATATGATCATCTCAATAGATGCAGAAAAGGCTCTCAACAAAATTCAACACCAATTTATGATAAAAACTCTCCAGAAAGTGGGCATAGAGGGAACCTACCTCAACATAATAAAGGCCATATATGACAAGCCCACAGAAAACATCATTCTCAATGGTGAAAAACTGAAAGCATTTCCTCTAAGATCAGGAACAAGACAAGGATGTCCACTCTCACCACTATTATTCAACATAAGACACTGATGAAAGAAATTAAAGATGATACCAACAGATGGAGAGATATACCATATTCTTGGATCGGAAGAATTGATATTGTGAAAATGACTATATTACCCAAAGCAATCTACAGATTCAATGCAATCCCTATTAAATTACCAATGACATTTTTTACAGAACTAGAACAAAATATCTTAAAATTCGTAGAGAGAAACAAAAGACCCCGAATAGCCAAAGCAGTCTTGAGGGAAAAAAACGGAGCTGGAGGAATCAGACTCCTTGACTTCAGACTAAACTACAAAGCTACAGTAATCAAGACAATAAGGTACTGGCACAAAAACAGAGATATAGATCAATGGAAGAGGATAGAAAGCCCAGAGATAAACCCACGCACCTATGGTCAACTAACTATGATAAAGGAGGCAAGGATATACAACGGAGAAAAGACAGTCTCTTCAATAAGTGGTGCTGGGAAAACTGGACAGCTACATGTAAAAGAATGAAATTAGAACACTTCCTAACACCATATACAAAAATAAACTCAAAATGGATTAGAGACCTAAATGTAAGACCAGACACTATAAAACTCTTAGAGGAAAACATAGGAAGAACACTCTTTGACATATATCACAGCAAGATCTTTTTTGATCCACCTCCTAGAGTAATGGAAATAAAAACAAAAATAAACAAATGGGACCTAATGCAACTTAAAAGCTTTTGCAAAGCAAAGGAAACTACAAACAAGATGAAAAGACAACCCTCAGAATGGGAGAAAATATTTGCAAAGAATCAATGGACAAAGGATTAATTTCCAAAATATATAAACAGCTCATGCAGCTCAATATTTAAAAAAACAAACAACCCAATCCAAAAATGGGCAGAAGACCTAAATAGACATTTCTCCAAAGAAGACATACAGATGGTCAAGAAGCACATGAAAAGCTGCTCAACATCAGTAATTATTAGAGAAATGCAAATCAAAACTACAATGAGGTATCACCTCACACCAGTTAGCATGGGCATCATCAGAAATTCTACAAACAAATGCCGGAGAGGGCGTGGAGAAAAGGGAGCCCTCTTGCGCTGTTGGTGGGAATGTAAATTGATACAGCCACTATGGAGAACAGTATGGAGGTTCCTTAAAAAACTAATAATAGAATTACCATATGACTCAGGAATCCCACTACTGGGCATATACCCAAAGAAAACCATAATTCAAAAAAACACATGCAAAGCAATTATACTCCAATGAAGATTTAAAATATAAAATAAAATAAAATAATATTCAGAAAAATAAAAGAAAAGAGAAAAAAAAACAGACACATGCATCCTGATGTTCATTGCAGCACTATTTACAATTGCCAGGTCATGGAAGCAACCTAAATGCCCACTGACAGATGAATGGATAAAGAAGACGTGGTATATATATACACTGGAATATTACTCAGCCATAAAAAGGAATGAAGCTGGGTCATTTGTAGAGATGTAGATGAATCTAGAGACTGTCTTACAGAGTGAAGTAAATCAGAAAGAGAAAAACAAGTATCGTATATTAACGCATATATGTGGAACCTAGAAAAATGGTACAGATGAACTGGTTTGCAGGGCAGATATTGAGTCACTGACCTCAAGAACAAATGTATGGACACCAAGGGGTGAAAATGGTGGAGGGGGGTGGTGGTGCTGTGATGAATTGGGAGATTGGGATTGACATATATACACTAGTATGTATAAAATAGATAACTAATAAGAACTTGCTGTATAAAAAAATAAGTTAAATTAAATTTTAAAAAAAAAGCTCTGAAGATTAAAACAACATTGTGTTATCACTAGAATCTACAGATGACTAGAATGGGATAGCCCTAAATCAGATATGTCATGTATGTATGTAAGAATTTAATATATGATAAAAGAGAGATCAGAAGCCCATAGGAAGAAATGGATTGTTTAACAAATTATGTTGGGAAATTCAGCTATTTGTGGAAAAAACTCAATATAGATTCTCAACAAAATAAATTCCATATGGATAGCAGGGTTAAATATAAAATTGTTAAACCATAAGAAAACAAGATTATGTGCTCATTTTAGCAGCAAATATACTAAAATTGAAACAGCACAGAGAAGATTTGACATACAATTGTTTTAATCCCACCCTTAAAATCAAAACAAAATAATTTAAAAGAAGTAAATATAAATCAATACGCAACTCAGCACAGTGAATAAAAGTAAAGAAAAAAATGAAAATGGCAAGTACCAATGAATTTCATTGCATAAAAATTTTAAATTTCTGTATGTGTTAAAATATGTAAATAAAGTAAAAATTGGACAATTTTGCAAAAATAAATTTAATTAGGATTTAACACCTTTAATATATAAAGAGATTGTAAAAATTGACTAAAAATACCCAATAGGAAAGTAGACAAATAAAATGAAAAGACAACTCTAAGGAAGTATTAAAAATATCTAGCAGTATAGTAATCAAAGAAATTAAAACAATATTGAAATACCATTCTCCACATACCAAACTGGTAAGATTTATAAACCAATAATACCCACTGCTGGTAAGAATATGTAGTAAGGCAAGTACTCTCACAGGTTAGTGGTAAGATTTCTAATTAATACAATCTTTCCAGGAGGTAGTTAGACGATATGCATTAAAAATGGAAATAGGGACTTCCCTGGTGGCACAGTGGTTAAGAATCTGCCTGCCAGTGCAGGGGACATGGGTTCGATTGCTGGTCCAGGAAGATCTCACATGCCACGGAGCAACTAAGCCTGTGCACCACAACAACTGAGCCTGCACTCTGGAGCCAGCAAGCCACAAATACTGAGCCTGCGTACCACAACTACTGAAGCCCACACACTTAGAGCCTGTGCTACACAACAAGAGAAGCCACTGCAATGAGAAGCCCGGGCACCGCAATGAGGAATAGGTCCCACTCATTGCAGCTAGAGAAAGCCTGTGCACAGCAGTGAACACACAGTGCAGCCAAAAATAAATAATAAATAATAAATAAATGAACAAATAAAATTAAGAAAAAAAAGAATGGAAATAACCTTTTGACTTATGGGTCATTTAAAAACTTCTATTTGTGAGTACTAACTCAGGGCATACAAATTGCACACATAATTAAAATACAAAAGTTAAATATTAATAACTGAGAATAAACCTGTATATATATTATAGTTGCAAATTTATAAATATGCAGGAAAAATACTACAAAGAAACACACCAAAATGTTAACAGTAGTAGTTATTCCTAGGTGATGTGATTAAGGGTAATTTGTTTTTCAACTGTTTTTTTTTTAATTTTTATTGAAGTATGGTTGATTTATAATGTTATGTTAGTTTCAGGTGTACAGCAAAGTGAATCAGTTATAGATAGATATATATATCTCCACTCTTGTTTAGATTATTTTCCCATATAAGGCATTACAGAGTACTCAGTAGAGTTCCCTGTGCTATAAAGTAGGTCTTTATTACTTATCTACTAAAAATTATCGATTTTATATATAGTAGTGTATATATGTCAATCCCAATCTCCCAATTTATCCCTCCCCCCCACTTTCCTCCCTGGTAACCATAAGTTTGTTTTCTATATTTGTGACTCTTTTCTGTTTTGTAAATAAGTTCACTTTTTTTAGATTCCACGTAAAAGTGATATCATATGACATTTGTCTTTGTCTGACTTGCTTCAATTAGTATAATAATAACTATGTCCACCCATGTTGCTGCAAATGGCATTATTTCATTCTGTTTATGACTAATATTCCACGGAATATAAGTATCACATCTTCTATATCCATTCATCTGTTGATGAATATTTAGGTTGCTTTCAAGTCTTGGCTATTGTAAAGAGTGCTGCCCTGAATATTGGGGTGCACATACCTTTTAAAATTAGATTTTTCCCTTGGTATATGCCCAGGAGTGGAATTGCTGGATCATACGGTAGTTCTATTTTTAGTTTTTTAAGGAACCTCCATATTGTTCTCCATAATGGTTGTACCAATTTATATTCCCACCAACAGTATATGAGGGTTCCCTTTTCTGCCCACGCTCAATGCCATTGGTAACCCTCTATTTAGAACTTTTGCCTATTTTTGATTCAGTTGTTTGGGTTTTTTTGACATAGAGCTACTTGAGCTGTTTGTATATTTTGGAGATTAATTCCTTGTTGGTCACATCATTTGCAAATATTTTCTCCCATTCTGTTGTCTTTTCATTTTATTTATGATTTGATTTGCTGTACAGAGGCTTTTAAGTTTAACTAGGTCCCATTTGTTTATTTTTGTTTTTATTTTCATTAACCTAGAAGGTACATCATAAAAGATATTGCTGTGATTTATGTCAAAGACTGTTCTATGTTTTCCTCTAAGAGTTTTATACTGCCTGGCGTTACATTTAGGTCTTTGATTCATTTTGACTTTATTTTTGTGTATGGTGTTAGAGGGTGTTCTAACTTCATTCCTTTTTACATGTAGCTGTCCAGTTTTCCTAGCACCATTTATTGAAGAGACTGTCTTTTCTCCATTGTATAGTCTTGCCTCCTTTTTCAGAGATTAGTTTACCATAGGTGCATGGGTTTATCTCTGGGTTTTCTATCCTGTTCCATTGATCTATATTTCTGTTTTTGTAACTTACTGTCTGATAATTGTAGCTTTATAGTATGGTCTGAATTCAGGGAGGATTGCTTTTGCTATTCAGGGTCTTTTGTGTTTCCATATAAATTTTAGAATTTTTTTTCTAGTTTCATGAAAAATGCCATTGGTAACATTACAGGGGTTGCACTGAATCCGCAGATTGCCTTGGGTAATATATTAATTTTGACAATACTCATTCTTCCAATCCAAGAACATGATATATCTTTCCACCTGTCTGTGTTGTCTTTGATTTCTTTCATCAGTGTCTTACAGTTTTCAGAGTAGGGCTCTTTTGTCTCCTGAGTTAGGTTTATTCCTAGGTATTTTATTAATCTTGATGTGATGGTAAATGGGATTGTTTCCCAGATTTTCCCTTCTGATCTTCTGTTGTTAGTGTATAGGAATGCAAGAGATTTCTCTTTTTTTTAATTTTTTAATTTAATTTTATTTATTATTTTATACAGCAGGTCCTCATTAATCATCAATTTTATACACGTCACTGTATACATGTCAATCCCAATCGCCCAATTCATCACACCACCCCACCCCACTTTCTCCCCTTGGTGTTCATACGTTTGTTCTCTACACCTGTGTCTCAATTTCTGCCCTGCAAACTGGTTCATCTGTACCACTTTCCTAGGTTCCACATATATGTGTTAATATAAGATATCTCTTTCTGACTTACTTCACTCTACATGACAGTCTCTAGATCCATCCACGTCTCTACAAATGACCCAATTTCTTTCCTTTTTATGGCTGAGTAATATTCCATTGTATATATGTACCATAATTCTTTATCAATTTGTCTGTCAATGGGCATGTAGGTTGCTTCCATGACCTGGCTACTGTAAATAGTGCTGCAATGAACACTGGGGTGCAGGCGTCTTTTTAAAATATGGTTTTCTCTGGGTATATGCCCAGTAGTGAGATTGCTGGGTCATATGGTAGTTCTATTTTTAGTTTTTTAAGGAACCTCCATACTGTTCTCCATAGTGACTGTATCAATTTACATTCCCACCAACAGTACAAGAGGGTTCCCTTATCTCCACACCCTCTCCAGCATTTGTTGTTTGTAGATTTTCTGATGATGCCCATTCTAACTGGTATGAGGTGATACCTCATTGTAGTTTTGATTTGCATGTCTCTAATAATTAGTGATGTTGAGCAGGTTTTCATGTACTTATTGGCCATCTGTATGTCTTCTTTGGAGAAATGTCTATTTAGGTCTTCTGCCCATTTTCAGATTGTGTTGTTCTTTTTTTTTAATATTGAGCCACATGAGCTGTTCAGATATTTTGGAGATTAATCCTTTGTCCATTGATTCATTTGCAAATATTTTCTCTCATTCTGAGGGTTGTCTTTTCATCTTGTTTATGGTTTCCTTTGTTGTGCAAAATCTTTGAAGTTTCATTAGGTCCCATTTGTTTATTTTTGCTTTTATTTCCATTACTCTAGGAGGTGGATCAAAAAATCTTGTTGTGATTTATATCAAAGAGTGTTCTTCCTATGTTTTCCTCTAAGAGTTTTATAGTGTCTGGTCTTACATTTAGGTCTCTAATCCATTTTGAGTTTATTTTTGTGTATGGTGTTAGGAAGTGTTCTAATTTCATTCTTTTACATGCAGCTGTCCAGTTGTCCAGGCACCACTTGTTGAAGAGACTGTCTTTTCTCCGTTGTATATCCTTGCCTCCTTTATCATAGTTAGTTGACCATAGGTGCGTGGGTTTATCTCTGGGCTTTCTATCCTCTTCCATTGATCTATATCTCTGTTTTTGTGCCAGTACCTTATTGTCTTGATTACTGTAGCTTTGTAGTTTAGTCTGAAGTCAAGGAGTCTGATTCCTCCAGCTCCGTTTTTTTCCCTCAAGACTGCTTTGGCTATTCGGGGTCTTTTGTATCTTGGTACAAATTTTAAGATTTTTTTTGTTCTAGTTCCATAAAAAATGCCATTGGTATTTTTTTTTTTTTTTTTTTTTGTGCTACACAGGCCTCTCCCTGTTGTGGCCTCTCCCATTGTGGAGCACAGGCTCTGGACGCACAGGCTCAGCAGCCATGGCTCACGGGCCCAGCCACTCCATGTCATGTGGGATCTTCCCAGACCGGGGCACGAACCCGAGTCACCTGAATCGACAGGCAGACTCTCAACCACTAGTGCCACCAGGGAAGCCCCCGACATTGGTAATTTGATAGGGATTGCATTGTATCTGTAGGTTGCTTTGGGTAGTATAGTCATTTTCACAATATTGATTCTTCCAATCCAAGTACATGGTATATCTCTCCATCTGTTGGTATCATCTTTAATTTCTTTCATCACTGTCTTATAGTTTTTTGTATACAGGCCTTTTGTCTTCTTAGGTAGGTTTATTCCTAGGTATTTTATTCTTTTCGTGGCAGTGGTAAATGGGAGTGTTTCCTTAATTTCTCTTTCTGATGTTTCATCATTAGTGTATAGGAATGCAAGAGATTTCTGTGCATTAATTTTGTATCCTGCAACTTTTCCAAATTCATTGATTAGCTCTACTAGTTTTCTGGTGGCATCTTTAGGATACTCTATGTATAGGATCATGTCATCTGCAAACAGTGACAATTTTATTTCTTCTTTTCTTATTTGTATTCCTTTTATTTCTTTTTCTTCTCTGATTGCATGGCTAGAACTTCCAAAACTATGTTGAATAATAGTGGTGAGAGTGGACATCCTTGTCTTGTTCCTGATCTTAGAGGAAATGCTTTCAGTTTTTCACCATTGAGAATGATGTTTTCTGTGGGCTTGCCATATATGGCCTTTATTATATTGAGGTAGGATCCCACTATGTCCACTTTCTGGAGAGTTTTTTTCATAAATGCATGTTGAATTTTGTTGAGAGCCTTTTCTGCATCTATTGAGATTATCATATGGTTTTTATTCTTCAATTTGTTAATATGGTTTATCACATTGATTGGCTTATGTATCTTGAACAATCCTTGCATCTCTGGGATAAATCCCACTTGATCATGGTGTATGATCCTTTTAATGTGTTGTTGGATTCTGTTTGCCAGTATTTTGTTGAGGATTTTTGCATCTATATTCATCAGTGATATTGGTCTGTAATTTTCTTTTCTTGGAGTATCTTTGTCAGCTTTTGGTTTCAGGGTGATGGTGGCCTCATAGAATCACTTTGGGAGGGTTCCTTCCTCTGCAAATTTTTGGAAGAGTTTGAGAAGAATGGGTGTTAGCTCTTCTCTAAATGTTTGATAGAATTCACCTGTGAAGCCATCTGGTCCTGGACTCTGTTTTTTGGAAGATTTTTAATCACAGTTTCCATTTCATTACTTGTGATTGGTCTTTTCATATTTTCTATTTCTTCATGGTTCAGTCTTGGAAGTTTCTAACTTTCTAAGATTTGTCCATTTCTTCCCAGTTGCCCATTTTATTGGTATAGAGTTGCTTGTAGTAGTCTCTTAGGATGCTTTGTATTTCTGCAGTGTCTGTTGTAACTTCTTTTTCATTTCCAATTTTATTGATTTGAGTCCTCTCCCTCTTTCTCTTGATGAATTTGTCTAATGGTTTATCAATTTTGTTTATCTTCTCAAAGAACCAGCTTTTAGTTTTATTGATCCTTGCTATTGTTTTCTTTGTTTCTATTTCATTTATTTCTGCTCTGATCTTTATTATTTCTTTCCTTCTACTAACTTTGGGTTTTGTTTGTTCTTCTTTCTCTAGCTCGTTTAGGTGTAAGGTTAGATTGTTTATGTGAGATTTCTCTTGTTTCTTGAGGTAGGCTTGTATAGCTATAAACTTCCCTCTTACAACTGCTTTTGCTGCATCCCATAGGTTTTGGATTGACGTGTTTTCATTGTCATTTTTCTCTAGGTATTTTTTGATTTCCTCTTTGATATCTTCAGATCTTTTGGTTATTTAGTAGTGTATTGTTTAGCCTCCATGTGTCTGTGTTTGTTACCTTTTTTTCCCTGTAATTCATTTCTAATCTCATAACATTGTGGTCAGAAAGGGTGTTCGATATGATTTCAATTTTCTTTATATTACTGAGGCTTGATTTGTGACCCAAGATGTGATCTATCCTCGAGAATGTTCCGTGCACACTTGAGAAGAAAATGTAATCTGCTCTTTCTGGCTGGAATGTCCTATAAATATCAGTTATATATATCTGGTCTATTCTGTTGTTTAAACCTTCTCTTTCCTTATTTATTTTCATTTTGGATGATCTGTCCATTGGTGTAAGGGAGGTGTTAAAGTCCCCCACTATTACTGTGTTATGGTTGATTTCCTCTTTTAGAGCTGTTAGCAGTTGCCTTATGTATTGAGGAGCTCCTATGTTGGGTACATATATATTTATACTTGTTATATCTTCTTCTTGGATTGATCCCTTCATCATTATGTAGTGTCCTTCCATGTCTCTTGTAACATTCTTTATTTTAAAGTCTATTTTATCTGATTTGAGTATTGCTACTCAAGCTTTCTTTTGATTTCCATTTTCATGGAGTATCTTTTTCCATCCTTTCACTTTCAGTCTGTATGTGTCCCTAGGTCTGACGTGGTTCTCTTGTAGACAGCCTATAAATGGGTCTTGTTTTTGTATCCATTCAGCGAACCTGTGTCTTTTGGTTGGAGCATTTAATCCATTCATGTTTAAGGTAATTATCGATATGTATGTTCCTACTACCATTTTTTTAATTGTTATGGGTTTGTTTTTGTAGGTCCTTTTCTTCTTGTGTTTCCCACTTAGAGAAGTTCCTTTAGCATTTGTTGTAGAGCTGGTTTGGTGGTGCTGAATTCTCTTAGCTTTTGCTTGTCTGTAAAGCTTTTGACTTCTCCATCGAATCTGAATGAGACCCCTGCCGGATAGAGTAATCTTGGTTGTAGGTTCTTCCCTTTCATCACTTTGAGTATATCATGCCACTCCCTTTTGGCTTATAGAGTTTCTGGTCAGAAATCAGCTGTTAACCTTATTGTAGTTCCCTTGTATGTTATTTGTCATTTTTCTTTTGCTGCTTTCAATAATTTTTCTTTGTCTTTAGTTTTTGCCATTTTGATTACTACGTGTCTCGGCTTGTTTCTCCTGGGGTTTATCGTGAGTTGGACTCTTTGCACTTCCTGGAGTTGGGTGTCTATTTCCTTTCCCATGTTAGGGAAGTTTTCCACTATACTCTCTTCAAATATTTTCTCCGGTCCTTTCTCTCTCTCTTCTCCTTCTGAGACCCCTATAATGCGAATGTTGTTGGTGTTTGATGTTCTCCCTGAGGTCTCTTAGGTTGTCTTCATTTCTTTTCATTCTTTTTTCTTTATTCTGTTCCACAGCAGTGAATTCCACCATTCTGTCTTCCAGGTGACTTATCTGTTCTTCTGCCTCAGTTATTTTGCTATTGATTCCTTCTAGTGTAGTGTTCATTTCAGTTATTGTATTGTTCATCTCTGTTTGTTCGTTTATTAATTCTTCTAGGTCTTTGTTAATCATTTCTGGCATCTTCTCGATCTTTGCCTCCATTCTTTTTCCGAGGTCCTGGATCACATTCACTATCATTATTCTGAATTCTTTTTCTGGAAGCTTGCCTATCTCCACTTCATTTAGTTGTTTTGGGGGGTTTTACCTTATTCTTTCATCTAGTACATAGCCCTGTGCCTTTTCATCTTGTCTATTTTTCTGTGAATGTGGTTTTTGTTCCACAGGCTGCAGGATTATAATTCTTCTCACTTCTCCTGTCTTCCCTCTGGTGGATGAGGCTATCTAAGAGGCTTGTGCAAGCTCCCTGATGGGAGGGACTGGTGGTGGGTAGAGCTTGTTGTTGCTCTCGTGGGCAGAGCTCAGTAAAACTTTAATCTGCTTGACTGCTGATGGGTGGGGCTGGGCTCCCTCCCTGTTGTTTGTTTGGCCTGAGGCAACCCAACACTGGAGCCTACCTGGGCTCTTTGCTGGGGCTAATGGCAGACTCTGGGAGGGCTCACGCCAAGGAGTACTTCCCAGAACTCCTGCCAGTGTCCTTGTCCCCATGGTGGGCCACAGCCACGGCCTGCTTCTGCAGGAGACCCTCCAACACTAGCAGGTAGGTCTGGTTCAGTCTCCCCTGGCGTTACTGCTCCTTCCCCTGGGTCCCGATGCACACACTACTTTGTGTGTCCCCTCCAGGAGTGGATTCTCTGTTTCCCCCAGTCCTGTCAAAGTCCTGCAGTCAAATTCCACTAGCCTTCAAAGTCTGATTCTCTAGGAATTCCTCCTCCCGTTGCCAGACTCCCAGGTTGGGAACCTGACAGGGGGCTCAGAACGTTCACTCCAGTGTGTGGACTTCTGTGGTTAAGTGTTCTCCTGTCTGTGAGTCACCCACCCAGCAGTTATGGGATTTGATTTTACTGTGATTGAGCCCCTGCTACCATCTCATTGTGGCTTCTCCTTTGTCTTTGGATGTGGCGTATCTTTTTTGTGAGTTCCAGCATCTTCCTGCCAAAGATTTTCCAGCAGCTATGTGTGATTCTGGTGTTCTCAGAAGAGGGGGTGAGAGCACGTCCTTCTACTCTGCTATCGAGATTTCTGTGTATTAAATTTTTATCCTGAAACTTTCCAAATTCATTGATGAGCTCTGGTAGTTTTCTGGTAGCATCTTTAGAATTTTCTATGTATAGTATTATGTCATCTGCAAACAGTGACAATTTTACTGCTTCGTTTCCAATTTGGATTCCTTTTATTTAGTTTTCTTCTATGATTGCTATGGCTCGGGCTTCCAAAGCTATGTTGAATAAAAGTGGTGACAATGGACATCCTTCAGCTTTTCACCATTGAGAATGATGTTAGCCATGGGTTTTTCATATATGGCCTTTATTATGTTGATGTAAGTTCCCTCTATTCCCACTTTCTGGAGAGTTTTCATCATGAATGTTGTTGGATTTTGGCAAAAGGTTTTCCTGCATCTGTTGAGATGATTGTGTGGTTTTTATTCTTCAGTTTGTTAATGTGGTGTCTCACACTGATTGATTTGTAGATATCGAAGAATCCTTGCATCCCTGGGATAAGTCCCACTTGATTATGGTGCATGATCCTTTTAATGTTATTGCTGGATTTGGTTTGATAGTATTTTGTTGAGTATTTTTGCATGTATATTCATCAGTGATATTGGTCTGTAATTTTCTTTTTTGTGATATCTTTGTCTGGTTTTGGTATCAGGGTGATTGTAGCCTCATAGAATGAGCTTGGGAGTGATCTTTCTTCTGCAGTTTGTTGAAAGAGTTTTAGAAGGATAGGTATTAACTCTTCTCTAAATGATAGATTTTGCCTGTGCAGATATCTGGTCCTGGACTTTTGTTAGCTGGAAGCTTTTTAATCACTGCTTCAAATTCAGTACTTTTGAATTGTCTTTTCATATATTTGAGTCTGGCTAAAGGTTTATCTATTTTTTTCATCTTCTCAAAGAACCAACTTTTAGTTTCATTGACCTTTGCTATTGTTTTCTTTGTTTCTATTTCTCTGATCTTTCTGATTTCTTTCCTCTAGTAAATTTGGGTTTGGTTTGTTCCTCTTTCTCTAGTTGCTTTAAGTGTAAGGTTAGGCTATTTTTTTTGAGATTTTTCTTGCTTCCTGAGGCAAGATTGTATTGCTATAAACTTCCCTCTTAGAACTGCTTTTGCTGTGTCCCAAAAGTTTTGGACCATCGTTTTTTCATTGTCATTTGTCTCTAGATATTTTTTGATATCCTCTTTGATTTCTTCAGTGATCCACTGTTGTTTAATAACATATTGTTTAGCCTCCATGTGTTTGTGTTTTTTACAGGTTTTCTCCTGTAATTTATTTCTAATCCCATAGCTTTGTGGTTGGAAAAGATGCTTCATATGATTTCAATTTTCTTAAATTTACCAAGGCTTGATTTTTGGCCAAAGATGTGATCTATCCTGGAGAATGATCTGTGTGTGAGTGAGAAGAAAGTGTATTTGACTGCTTTCAGATGTAATGTTCTATAAATATTAATTAAGTGTGTCTGGTTTAGTGTGTCATTTAAGCTTGTGTTTCCTTACTGATTTTCTGCCTGGATGATCTGTCCATTGATGAGAGTAAGGTACTAAAATTCCCCACTGTTACTGTATTACTGTCAATTTCTCCTTTTATGGCTGTTAGCATTTGGCTTGTATACTGAGGTGCTCCTCTGTTGGGTGCATATATATTTACAATTGTTTGATTTTCTTCTTGGATTGATCCTTTGATCGTTATGTAGTGTCCTTCTTTGTCTCTTGTAACATTCCTTATTTTAAAGTGTATTTTGTCTGATATGAGTATTGCTACTCCAGCTTTCTTTTGATATCCGTTTTCATGGAATATCTTTTTCCATCCCTTCACTTTCAGTCTGTATGCGTCCCTAGGTCTGAAGTGGGTCCCTTGTATATAGCATATATATACGGGTTTTGTTTTTGTATACATTCAGCTAGTCTATGTCTTTTGGTTGGAGCATTTAATCCATTTACATTTAAGGTAATTATTGATATGAATATTCTTATTGTCATTTTGTTAATTGTTTTGGATTTGTTTTTGAAGGTCTTTTTTCTTCCTTTCCTCTTTTATTCTCTTCTCTTGTGATTTGATGTCTGTCTTTAGTGATGTGCTTGGATTGCTTTTCTTTTGTTTGTGTGTATCTATTATAAATTTTGGTTTGTTGTTTCCATGAGGTTTTGATATAGTAGTCTATAGGTAAAGAAGATTGGTTTTTTGGGGGTTTTTTGTGTTTTTTTTTTTTTGCAGTACGTGGGCCTCTTACTGTTGTGGCCTCTCCCGTTGCGGAGCACAGGTCCCGGACGCGCAGGCTCAGCAGCCATGGTTCACAGGCCCAGCTGCTCCGCGGCATGTGGGATCCTCCCGGACTGGGGCACGAACCCGCATCTCCTGCATCAGCAGGCAGACTCTCAACCGCTGAGCCACCAGGGAAGCCCCAATAAGATTGTTTTAAGTTGCTGATCTCTTAATTTCAAATGTATTTCCAATATCCTGCCTTTATACTCTCCTCTTCTCATGATTTCTGATTTTGATATCACATTTGTGTGTGTGGACGAGTTCGTATTTTTACTCTATGTTTGCCTTTACCAGTGATCTTTCCAATTTGTAATTTTCTTGATTTTAGTTGTGGTCTCTTCTTTTCTGCTTAGAGAAGTTCCTATAGGATTTATTGTAACATTGATTTGGTGGTGCTGAATTCTTTTAGCTTTTGCTTGTCTGTAAAATTTTGAATTCTCCATCCAATCTGATTGATAGCCTTGCTTGATATAGTATTCTTGGTCGTAGGTTTTTCCCTTTCATCATTTTAAATGTATCATGCTACTCCTTTCTGACCTACAGAGTTTCTGCTGAAAGATCAGCTGATAACCTTATTGGAGGTGTTCCCTTGTATGTTCTTTGTTGTTTTTCCCCTGTTGCTTTTGACATTTTTTCTTTGCCTTTAATTTTTGTCAGCTTGATTAATATGTGTCTCAGTGTGTTCCTCCTTGGGTTTATGTTGTATCGGACTCTCTGTGCTTCTTGGACTTGAAAGAGTGTTTCCTTTCTCATGTTAGGGAAGTTTTCAGATATAATCTCTTCAAATATTCTCTCAGGCCCTTTCTCTCTCTCTTCTCCTTCTGGTACCCCTATAATGTGAATGTTGGCAAATTTAATGTTGTCCCAGAGACTGTTCTCATTTCTTTTCATATTCTTTTCCTTTGTCCTGTTCCATAGCAGTGATTTCCACCATTCTGCCTGCCAGCTCATTTAATCGTTCTGCCTCACTATTCTGTATTGATTCTTTCTGTGTATTTTTCACCCCAGTTATTTTATTGTTCATCTGTGTTTGTTCTTTAAATCTCCTAGCTCTTTGTTAAACATTTATTGTAACATCTTGGTCTGTGCCTCCATTCTTTTTCCAAGACCTTGGATCATCTTTATTATCATTACTCTAAATTCTTTTTCATGTAGGTTGCCTATCTCCTCTTCATTTAGTTGTTCTTGTGGTTTTTTATCTTATTCCTTCATCTGATTTCTCTGCCATCACATTTTATCTAACTTTCTGTGTTTGTGGACTCCTTTCCACTATCTGGAGGATCATAGTTCTTCCTGCTTCTGGTGTCTGCCCTCTGGTGGGTGAGGTTGGTCCTGAGGCTTCTTGTGGAGGCTTTCTGGTGGGAGAGGCTGGTGCCTGCCCACTGGTGGGTGGAGCTGGGTCTTGTCCCTCTGGTGAGTGGTGCTGTGTCTAGGAGTGTGTTTATAGGCGGCTGTGAGCTTAGTATGGCTTTAGGCACCCTGTCTGCTGATGGGTGCGTCTGTGTTCCCATCCTGCTGGTTGTTTGGCCTGAGGCATTCCAGCACTGGAGCCTGTAGGTTATTGGGTAGGGTCAGGTCTTGATGCCAAAATGGGGACCTCTGGGAGAGCTCAGACTGATCAATACTCTCTGGGGCCTCTGCCACCAGTGTCCTTGCCCAGCCCCAGTGAGCCGCAGGTGATGCCCGCCTCCACAGGAAACCCTCCAGCTCATAGGTAGGTTCAGCCCCAGCTCCTATTGAGTTACTGCTTTGTGCTGGGTCCCAGTGTACATGAAATCTTGTGTGCGCTCTCCAGGAATGGAGTCTCTGTTTCCCCCAGTCCTGTGGAGCTCCTGCAGTCAAGTTCTGCTGGCCTTCAAAGCCAAATGCTTTGGGGATCTTCCTCCTGATGCCAGACCCTCAGGCTGAGGAGACTGACATGGGCTCAGGACTCACTCTTGTGGGAAAACCTCTGCAATATAATTATTTTCCAGTTTTGGGTTGTCCGCCTAGCAGGTATGTGATATGATTATGTCACAAAAGCACCCCTCCTGCCATCTCATTGTGGCTTTTTCTTTGTCTTTGAATGTAAAATATCTTTCTTGGTGGCTTCCAGTCTTTTTTATTGATGGATTTTCAGCAGTTAGTTGTGATTTTGGTGTTTTTGTGAGAAGAGGTGAGCTCAAGTCCTTCTAGTCCACCCTCTTTTCTGGAATCAAAGGGCTACTTTTAGATTTGATGCTTGCTGTCTCTTTCCTCAGTGTGTGCTGACCGTTATCCCCCTGATGTGAGGTGTGCAGTTACAGCGGCCCTTGCACGCTCCCAGGGGGCAAGTGGGGCAGGGCCTGGCACCTACTTGAGGGTCTTCTGTGGGCAGTTCCTCTCTACTTCCTCCTGGGACAGTAGGGGCAGGGCCCAGCACCTGGTCATGGCAGAGGCAGGTGCTATCCATGCTGTCCTGGGACAGCAGGCACAGGGCCTGATGCCTGCTCACAGGTTTCCTAGAGGTGGACATTATATCTGCACCCTCCTGGGACAGCAGGTGCAGGTTCTGGTGCCTACTTGCAGAATTCCTAGGGGCTGGTGTTCTCCACACCCTCCCAGGACAGCAGATGCAGGGTCCAGCACCTGCTCGTGGATTTCCTACGGGCTGATGCTCTCTGTGCCCTCCTGGGCCCCCAGGCCTCCACTATGAGATGTCCTGTTGTCTGGGAGCACTCACAGGGAGAGATGCACTTATGGTGGTCCCACCCCTCTCCTCATGTGCTCCCAAATAATGGCACCTTGCCTCTTTGGTGGGCCCAGGCTTCTTCTGAGTACACCCTCAGCTGCCACAGCTCAGCCTCTTCAGGCTGCTTCCATGTAGCCAACTCTGGTCCTCTCCCTGGGTTTGACCTCTGAAGCCTGAGCTTCAGCACCCAACCCACACCCACACCAACAGACAAGTGTCTCAGGCTGGGCACCGCAGGGTGGCAGTTCTGACCTTCTGTGCAGGTTACTCTGTTTTGTCTTCCACAAACTGGTCACTGTGCTCTCTTCCTAGGCTTTGAGGCTCCCCCTCTGTCCAGTCTGATCTCCCACCAGTGGGGAGACTTCCCTGGGTTCAGGAATCTTTCCTCCTTCACAGCTCCCTCCCTGGGCCACAGGCCCCACCCCAATTCGTTCTTTTTCTTTTTCCTTTTGTCCTACCCGGTTACATGGAGGTTTCTTGTCTTTTCAGAAGTCTGAGGTCTTCTGTCAGCATTCAGTAGCAGTTCTGTGTGGATCATTCCACTTGTAGATGTATTTTTAATGTTTTTGTGGGAGAAGGTGTGCTTCATGTCTTAATCCTCTGCCATCTTGATCCCTCCCTTCCATTCTTTATATTTCTTTCTATTCCCACTTTTTTTTTGCCATTCTTTTATAATCAGGAAAAATTACATCATAAAATAGCAAAAGCAAAGTAGTGTTAACATAAACCTAATCACTGCTTACTTGTGAGTGTCTGGTATGTCTCATTTTTGTCTAATTTATCTGCTGAGTTTTAGTTATACAGTAAAGGACCGAATCTAAGCCTATACCCTGTAGAGCATCAAATACAAAATATGCTATTAATACATTTTAAATAATTATTTGAGGTGAGGGATAATAACCAGCAGGTGAGAGCCTGAAATTATTGATTCAAAAGCAGAAATAATTATAGGAGGTTTAAGTGCCTCTCAACACTGTACACATATTCATTGAATCATGGTGAAACTCTCAACTACTTCATTTATAAGGCAGAAAAAAACAATATCTAATAATGTGACTCACTAACTGAATAAAAATATTAATTCTTGGTTTAAAGATTTGCAAACACTTTCTGAAGTAATTTAAATAATTAACTCTATAATTCACTAATTACACTTGCGAGACATTAAAATAAAACATTGCCAAGTAATTTTAATTAAATTACAATAACTTAGCTATAGAGTTGTGTTTCCTAACTTCAGATATACTATCTCAAGAATACGGTGCAACTGCATTGATAAAGAAGAAGAGCAGATTCCCTCAGCGTTACCAAAATCTAGATGAGTCCCTCTAATTCCATGTGTTTTTCTTTCTGATACAATTATTTGTCTTACTTTAAAAATATCATGTCTCTATTAAAGAAATGACTGTGCAGTGAACCATCACACAAAACAAACCAATGGGATTTGTATTTTTCACTTCTCCAATTGTTCTTTCTTGGAATTTCAGGATAATTAGATCCAATACTGTAGAGGGTAATTAATACCTAGCAAAATACAGCAAGGTGTACATCTTCCGTTTTCTAGGTAATGTTTGTTTTTCATAGGCCCTCAATCTTTACTTTCTACTATCCTTTGAATTTTTCCAGTTTTCTCTTCTACCTCCTAAAGACTCCAGAATTCACAGATGTAGAAAGCAAACTTATGATTACCATGGGGTAAAGTGGGGAGAGGGATAAATTGGGAGATTGGAATTGACATATACACACTACTATATATAAAATAACTAGTAAGGATCTACTGTAGAGTACAGGGAACTCTACTCAATACCCTGTAATTGCCTATATGGGAAATGAATCTAAAAAAGAGTGGATATATGTATATGTATAACTGAATCACTTTGCTGTGCACCTGAAACTAACACAACATTGTAAATCAACTATATGCCAATAAAATTTTTTTTAATTGAAAAAAATAAAGACTTCAGAATTATTTTTGGCCTCTGTTTTAATGCTAGAGCTAGGGGAAAAACAAAGAAAAAATAACCTAACTGAAGTTAGAAAAAAATCACCGATATTTGTGACCCTACTTGGTAAGGACTCCTAGTTTTATATTCTGCTTATTTTGTGGCTTTCACTAGTCCTTTCCCATTGTCTAAAGATGCTGAGGAGGGAAACTTATGTTAAACCACTGTCTTATAACTTAATGTTGGTACAAAATGTAAAAAAAGAGAAAAAAAGAGAGTGTAAATAGTAGTGCCATAAAGAACATGAGGAGGAAAGAAATGGCTGCCAATATCAGGCCACCCATATAGAATCTTGCTTGTCTGGACAACACAACGATGAGACCACTAAAAGTGCTTATGAAATTGAAGTCCTAATTTCAGTACAGTCAGTCCTCATATTGCCCAGTTACCCATATGAGTCTGACTTGTTTCACTTCTATAGTGTCTGATAATGCTCACCCATCTGGACATAGCTGCCTTTGAAAATGTGAGCATAAGGTAACAAGTGGGTTTGAATAATGAAATATGACTAGCCTGCCAAGAAGTCATCTCTACTATCAGAAACCCACAGAGGAGGACCTCGTTTTTCTTCCTCTTTCTAAATGCCTGTTGATCACCCATGCCCATCTTAATGATGTGTGGGCAATAACCTTATGCCAATTAGAAGATGTTAAATGAAGTATTTCAATTAGAAATGCCATTCTCTTGATTACATGCAGTAGTAATTGTTGATGGGAAGTTAGGTGCAAATTATTTTTTTGAAGTATATTTTTTCCCAAGAGTGCAACTTAACTAATGCTAGCAAAACTAAGATTTCAACAAATTTAATTCAACAAAGATTGGCTTTGAGGAACTTAGGTAAATAGATGAAAATATTTGCTGTGTAAGTTATCTTGAAAAATCAGGGATAGCAGATGGGAGGGACAGCATGGCTAATTTTAATGGTAAATTTGAACTCCAGTTAGAAACTAAATATTTTCTACTTTGCCACAATACTAACAGTATTAGAAAGTATAACCTGGTAACTATTAGAGTTGCAGAAAAATGTAGGCTCATATACTATTGTACCTAGCCTTCCAATGTCCATTTTTTTCCTACCTGGATTAATCAGTTGACTATAAAAACCAGATAGTTTCATTAATTCAGAGCTTTATAGTTTGAAAACATTCTCATTTTCATTCTGTCAAATCACTTGAAGAAATATTGTGTGTGTGTGTGTTTTGTGTGTGTGTGTGTGGTGAAGTGTTAAGAACAAATGAGACTGAGAGAATTTGATTCCTCCACACATTTTCCTTCACTGAAGTGACCACAGACGAATATAGAATCCAAAGACCATGATACATTTAACACTTACAAAACTAAAGTATATCAGGATGTTTATCTGAGGCTCATGGAAGATAACAAACGTGAATATTCTTTGAAAAGTGCTATAAATTCTTGCCATGTAATTCTCTGTGATTACACTATATAGCTTGCAGCTATTAAGTTTTTATGCTATTTGTTGCCTAAGGAGGTCATGAAGAGATTTTTGTTATTTTGTCATTTTTTCTTTGTCTGAAAAATAAAATTTCATTTGTCTTAAAAAAGTACGAGAATACCAGAAGGGACTGTCTTGCCCTTAAGTGATTTAACCTTTTGGCCAAGGCTGTGTTCATATGTAACAGTGTCTGATGTCTTCCAATTTCCCAATTTCTGTCTCAATTTCTTCATAAATTCATACTTGAGGGACAAAGTCAACCCTACGAACATCTTTCAGCTCACATCTTCACAGTGGCTAAAAGGGGTATACAAATGAAGGAAAAATTAGCCCTCATTGACTGCCAAAAGTCTCTTCTGTATTGTAAAAGAAAAAAAATTTAATTGCATTCACTGATGACAAGTGTGGGTGCATTTGGCAGACAAGGGGAAAGGACTTTGCTGTGTGTCTGCTGTTCAAAAATTCTTCTCATTCTGCTAACACTTTTCCTCTTCATGTCATCAAAAATAATTTTTTACTGATTATGTTGACACCTTCACAGTGCCAGAATTTTTCTTACATCTCAGATGTAACTGTCTATCATGATCTGCATTCAAGTGTGTTGTCTTTTTTTTAATATAGCATATATGTAAAAAAAATACTTTTTGAAACTAACAAGTTCAAGTTTTACTTTGCTTAAAGAAGATGAGTTCATATCTACACAGGATTGAACAGGCAACACATTCATTCTCAACCTTCAGACACTAATTTTGTCTTTTTGAGTAGCTGAGGCTTTAAAGCATATTAATCCATGTTTGTTAGCTTACAGCACAAAGTGGTGTAAAATGAGACAGTTTTAGAAGGTGAATTAATTTTGTCATTTCACTAGTGAAAGGGTTTCTTTCAGGATATTTTTAATTTAAAAGAGATATAATCTGCCAAAAATAAAAATGGAAAAGATAAAGATTCACCACAGGTTGCTTTATGTAATAGTTTTGTTCCTGAAAGTGTAATTGTAAACTAAGTCATATTTTCCCATTGAATTGTTTTATACTTGAAATCCGTGTTCAGGACTCTTTTGCAAATGATGTATTCAATACCATCTTCCTGGAATAACTCTTGCTTCTGCAATGTTTCTTATATCTGTATCTTTCACCAACTGGCCTTTTCATAAACCATTTATTACAAGTGGTGAAACAGTATAATTTCTTCTTTAGATTGCAGCATATAGTTTTTGCAGCTTCTGCAAATGATCCCCCACATTTTCCTTCCTCAATTCCTAATGGAATTAAATGGATTATTTTCTTGCTGATAATCTCATGGATAAATTGGAAATAGAGGTTAGTAATTTCAGGGGCTTTGTGCCTTTTGAACCACATTCAACTAAAGATCGTTCTGCATAGAAAAATCACCAATCAGAAAAAACTAGTCAATAAGATGGAAAAAAAATTTAAAAATAAAAGAGAACAAAAACAGAGCATCAAGGAATAGATTAAATTCATATAAAGCCTGAAGGGGAAATATATATATTTTGCATCCCTGTTAAAGGAAAATTACTAGAACAACATGGTGCCTCATGGAACCCATTTAATATGTGCCTATTGAATCATTAAATCTGTAGGTTGAGTCATAGATATATCTAGTAACCATCACTACAAATAGCACACAAATCAAACAAAGGCTGAATAGATTTTCCCTGTCATTGACATGCTGCTAGATCAGTTTTCTTATCAAGAATTTCAGAAACACAAGTGCTCTAGTTTGCCAGTAGAATTTTCCAAAGCTGTTTACATGTGATTGGGTACAACCAAGGGAAACATTGAAGACCAAAGGAATAATACAGGGTTTAATTGTAAGAGATTTGATCAAAATGCTACAACAGGGGACTTCCCTGGTGGTCCAGTGGTTAAGACTCTGTGCTCCCAATGCAGGGTGCCAGGGTCTGATCCCTGGTTGGGGAACTAAGATCCCACATACTGCAACTAAGACTGTGTGCTGCAACTACCGAGCCCGTGCAATCTAGAGCCCTCACACTGCAACTAGAGAGCCTGCGCACAGCACCTAGAGAGCCCACATGCTGGAACAGCTGAGCCTGCACTCTCTAGAGCCTGCATGCCACAGCTAGAGAAGCCCGCATGCCGCAACGAAGACACAGAGCAGCCAAAATTAATTAATTAATTAATTAATTAATTAATTAATTTTAAAAGAAACAAAACGCTACAACACTTCTCTGCCCTAGAGACACAGTCTAGACAGGCAGCATAATCATACTCAGATTAAATTTAAGAAAATATATTACTCATCAAAAATGTACAGTTACAAGGTACAAAGTAAATACTGATTATAATAAGGTTCGTGATAAGATAGAATTTCAATTCACTCACACCAACAGAAATATCAAATTTGATGGCTCTCTATTCATACATTAGCTTACCAAATAGTGTGGCTTAAAGCTGATATTAATTTAAATACTTTTTCTAATATATTAATATTAATTTATATTACAGTTAATTAATATTAGAGTTTTAACTTATATTCTTGATTTGCAATGTCAAGTATTTTTTCAGTCATTGAAACACTGTTTCCTCACAATCTGTTAATATGTTGAACAAGTCTGAAATCAGTGGGTTGACCTTATAAATGTGTAACAATTTTTTGTGTGGGGTGGGGGGAATTGTTAGTAAAACCATATATATATATGCAATAGCTCTGAGCCTACCTACTTCATTTCAGGAAATAAAGCTCCCCTTGCTCCCTCCTTCCAATTAACTATGGGAATCATAAAAGAGTGCTCAAAAGTCATCTTTGGGCTGCTGTCACCACATGATGTTTACTACATTTTTTTTCTCTATCTTGGTTTCCACTTGGCTGTGGTCACTGTAGGAAAAGTGGCCTGAATTAGTCCCAGTGTTCGTAAGGCAGACTGCTCTTCCTGTGTAAAGACCAATACCCATGCCAAGGATATTGGAAGGGAGAAATCTAGCAAAATGGAAGCAGGGAGAGGTAAGAAGGACATACCCAGGAAGACTGGAGAAGAGACAGAAAATGAAAGCAAACCTCTCATATGAGGAGAGAGGTTTCTGGGGTTGAGATAGCAAGGACAATGTTTTGACAGAACTATGTGGTGCAGAGGAAACTAAGAGTAACTGAAAACCAACTCAATTTTTTGGTTGTAATTTCTAAAGGAATGCCAAAAAGGGCTTATTTTGTAACACACATGCTTAATTTTTTTCCCTTTTTAAGCATCTCTTCATTTATTGAGGATAACAAGCCTTGTCACATATGCTGCAAATGTTTTCCCATTTGTCTTTTACCTTTTGATTCTATTGCATAGAATTTTTAAATAAACATACATTTTTAACATTTTAGATAGTCAAACTTTTTCATTTATGATTATATTTTAACGTTAAGCTTATAAATGCTTTCCTTTATTCAAATTTATACATTCATCAATATTTTTCTAGTTCCATTATTTTATTTTTACATTTAATTCTTTAATCACTTAATTTTATCCACAAATTACCATGTAATTATTTGTAAAATAATTGAAATTTCCTCCAGTTTTAAAGGCTCTTTATTACATTCCAAATATTTAAACACTTCGAACTTATTTTGGAGGATTTATATTCTACTCCCTTAATCTATCATTTATTCCAGCACATGTACAATATTCAGTTAATTTTTGTAGCTTTGTAATATGTTACCTGGTGATATAAACCCTCCCCAATAATTTCTATTCCTCTCAGCTTTTACTTGGCTTTTTAAAATATTGAGGTTAAATAAACATAATATAAAGTTAGTCATTTTAACCATTTTGAAGTGTGCAATTCAGAGGCATTAAGTGCATTCACAATGTTGTGCAACCATCGCCATTATCTAGTTCCAAAACATTTTCCTCACTTGAGAAGGAAACCCTGTACCCATTAGGCAGTCATTCCTTTTTGCTCCCTCCCCCTAGTTTCTGGCAGCCACAAATCTGCTTTCTGTCTCTAATGGATTTCATGTAAGTGGAATCACACATATTTGTCCTCTGTATCTGGCTTATTTCACTTAGCATAATGGTCTCAAGGTTCATCCATGTTGTGTCGTATATCAGTATCTCATTCCTTCCTATGGCTGAATAACGTTTCATTATATGGATATACATTTAGTTTATTCATTCAGCAGTTGATGAAAATTTGGGTTGTTTCCACCTTTTGACCACTGTGAATAGTGCTGCTGTTAACTGTTGCACACAAGTTTTTATTTTAGCACCTATCTTCAGTTCTTTTGGTAGTGGAATTGCTGGGTCATATGGTAATTCTATGTTTAACTTACTGAGGAACTGCCAAGCTGTTTTCCACAGTAACCGCACCATTTAACATTCCCACTAGCAAGGCATAAGTGTTCTGATTTCTTCCACCCTCCTTCCTTCCCTCACTCACTTCTTTTTTCCTTCCTTCCTTCCTTTCCTGTTATGAATTGAATTTCTTTTTTCTGTTAAATTTTCTAAATGATTATTGCTGATAAATAGGACATAGTAGACCATTTTGCTAGTGACCCATTTTGTCTTCCATCTCTGAATTTTTATATTACTGTATAGATCCCAGTAAAATTTAGCACCTGGTTCTATACTGCTTTCTATTACTATCAAGTTGTTTTATGTAGGAAAGTGCTTTCTTCTCAATAATATTTCAAACTCCTCAGGAATATCTATATTGGCTTTTGTATTACCCCCAATTATTTAAGAAGTACCTGTGGACCTTATTATAGATCATCTTGTAAGTTGTATGACAGATACTTTGAAGATAGCCTATGATATAGAATTCTAGGTAACTATATGTTATTGAAGAATTTCTAGAATCACATCTAGTTTAGATCTGGGAAGTAAATAGCCTACTGTAATTGGTTTGGAAGTGCAATTAAGAGAGAAAAATCCAAGAGAAAATGAAGAGAAGAATCAATAGAACTTGATCAAAGTATATCTTTGTTTTTGTACATATTCACTAATGCACATAGGAAATCATGTATTGAACAAGACTGAAATAGTCTGAGATACTTATGTGTCTTCCCAAATTCTTCTAGTGTCATTAGAAGCTGCAAACTACATGGGGCTTTGGTTTATCATAAGGCTTAAAAAAAAAACCAAACCGTGTGAACCTTAGAAGTAACCAAACATCAACATTTTAATATCAACATTACAGAGCTCTTGAATTTTATTCTAACATGCTCTATTTTATTGACAAAAATAAATATTCATATTTAGAAAAAAGCATTTTAAAATTCTGAGTCTAACATTTCACCTACTTGTACTAAACCTAAGCATAAACCCTTAGAAGAAGCGTAGAATTTTGGTCATGCTGTGTAATTGTGTCCAAAATGACTATTATTTATTATGAATAATATAAAACAGGTACAACTGTAAAAACTTACTAACCAATTCATTGCACTAAAGCAAACAGAAATGTTCTTAAATTTAGAACTAAAATTCTATCTTCTTCACTTAAATGAAATAGAACAGAAAGTAGATCTAAAATAAAAAGAATTCCTCCTTACTCTCTTTCTTCCTCTTGCTTACTTCCTCTGTTCTCTTCTCTCCCTCTCTCTCTTTCTCTGTCTCTGTCTCTGTCTGTCTGTCTGTCTCTCTCTCTCTCTCTCTCTCACACACACACACACACACACACACACACATGCACACACACACTTCTTATTTGAAGGTGCATCTGCTGATTTTGTTATATATTCTTTTTAAACTAAATCTCAGCTATATTAGTTTTTCTAAGGTAGTATTTCATTGGGAAATCTTCGTAGGAAAAACCAAAAAATGCTGGAGTCACATAAGTTTGAGAAGCATTACTTGCTATATTACATTCTTGAAAATTCACAGTTCATATTAGTATAGTGAAGTCTTCCAAAAGTCCTACAGAAAAAAATTTTAAATTGGTATATCCCCAATGTATTTGACCATGGTGCAATTTTACACCCAACACCTAACAACACTCACAATATCATAGTAATTAGGATGTGCTTTGTCACCCCATGGTAACAAACTACCCCAAAATATCAGTGACATAACATGAGAAAATTTATTTATCACTCAGACCACTTATGTAATGTAGTTCAGGAGGAAGTTCCACTTACTGTGTTCACGTGGTGAAGAGTGTGAGTTGGATTTTTTTTTTTTTCACGGTCACTTACAACAATGGTAAAGAAGTTTAGCAAATCATTCGCTACTTTAAAAAAATTCCACCAGGAAATGACATTCCTCTCTTTCTGTCAAATCTCATTTACTAAGGCAAATATTATTGCTATGTCCAACTGCAGTGTCAAAGGTGAATCTTAATTCTACCATGTGCTTCAAAGACGGAGAGCCAAATTCTTTGGTAAACAGCAGGACTACCACAAACATACTTTGGGAAATGCTGGTCTGAAGAAACAGCTTTGATGCCTGTTATTCAGTAACTTAGCAAACAAAACACACTTACAAAATACATAATCCCTGTTAAGTGAATGATCCTGGGGTTCGTCCAGTCTGTAAGCAATGCCAACTTGGCGTCTTTGCTTTACCAGGTGCATAGTGTGGTCTATTCCAGTTGAGTTGCCCCACCTGTAACTCAAACACTGATCTGGGCCCTTTGTTGGTGTTAGTTCCTGGCGATTGGTGACCATGCTAATAACATAAAGCAGTCATTCACCATCCTGCTTTGAAAGCTACCAGCATCTCAATGTATTTTACCTTCTCTAAACCTTTCTGGTTCTGTCCTTATCCCACAGTCTCTGATGTTATCAACAGAAAGGGCCTATCGCATTTGTCAGTGACCACTGTGTTATAGTGATTTCCATTCATTATAAATTAGCCACATGAAAAATAACATTAAAACCCCTAATGGGGGCTTCCCTGGTGGCGCAGTGGTTGAGCGTCCGCCTGCCGATGCAGGGGACACGGGTTCGTGCCCCGGTCCGGGAGGATCCCGCATGCCGCGGAGCGGCTGGGCCCGTGAGCCATGGCAGCTGAGCCTGCGCGTCCGGAGCCTGTGCTCCGCAACGGGAGAGGCCACAGCAGTGAGAGGCCCGCGAACCGCAAAAAAAAAAAAAAAAAAAAAAAAAAAAACCCCTAATGGTCTGTTTCCCTATCTCTAAATTTATAGTTGTGTGCAGGGGGACTTGTGCTGTGCAAGGGGTTCAGACCTGCCATGTGCCTCAGAACTCCAGCTCAGTTTGCTCAGCCCCACCCAAGTCTGACCTAATGTCTGAGGATCCAGTGTCCTGAGGTCAACCCCCTGCTGAGGGTTGGAGACTTAAGTCCACCCAGTTTCAACAATGAAGCTCGACATTTAAATGTTTTTAACTTCCCATCCCTTTTAATAATTTTTATGAAACCACCAAAGTTTAGCCCAAGGATCATAAAAGAGTTTCATCACAAGTGATAATTCTGATATACTGAGAATGCTACTTGAGATGGAATAAGAATTCTGAGGTCAAGAATAGATTCAGCAGAAATGAGTACCATCATTCATTAGTGATGTATGCATGGCAGTTTTCATGCCACAGATTTGTCATCCTGAGGCCTTTCCAATCTTATGATAAACTTCCATCATCAACATAGCTATCTTGGAACTGGTCCTTTTGTATTTTCTATACCTGGAAATGACCGATGTCCCATGTGTCAAAACTCAAAATCCAGAGCAGTAGCAATTGGTGGTCAACAAGGCATCATAAATTGGATCCGAGTACCTTTGAATGGGGAGTACATTATCCGTGTTTGGCACTTTCAGTAACAAGAGATAACTGGTATTATTTATGTTGATTTAATGAGAATTCACACCTAGTCCTTCAAAGTTAAGTAGCTATGTATTGGTGTTCACTTCTCATTAAAAATTTTCTTTAAACATTTTTTTTTTTATTCCTCAGAAGAAAAATTTACATGCTGACATTTCAGACCTTGTTGGTATAGTTAGAGATAAAAATTACAACCACTTATAAGTACAATTTATTACAAAGCCAAAAAATAATCCCAACTCAGAGAGCTGAGGTAGATTCTTTTTTAAACCCATTTGCTTCTATTAGATTAATCAATCAACCAATCTAAAAATGAAGTTTAACCTTTTAGATTTAAATTTCTGGTAACTAATATTCTTTACATACAAATAAAGAGAATCTGGGTCCCTTTCAATTTATTTTAAAGCAAGGTCATCTTCAGTGTATGAAAACAGCCAAATCCAGTTATCATATTTTTCAGAATGAGCAGGAAGTATGAATTATCCAGGTGCTCTTCTCATATATATCTTTGGGCTGGGATTTACACTCATTGTTCTAAATGAAACACACAAAGAATATCACAGTAGATTTAGATGGCAAAATTCTAAGCAAAAGGCTGGATGCTGCTCCATCCCAATTTTGGAGCCCTGCTCTATTTGTCAAAACCAAAAGAGTGAAATAGCATGGTGAAGACCAGCTAGTTGTTCACCAAATTATTATCCTCTTGCTCCCTGGGCATACAGCTATATGACATATTCAAGCCTTCCTTGAACTTAGATACAGCTATATGAAACTGAGTTCCGTTCAATAGAATATGGGCAGCAGTGATGCCTGATATTTCCACGCCTGTCCTTTAAAAGATCTCTCCTGTGTACAACCATCCATTCTCTTTTCCCATCCATTGGCTAAATGGGGGGACTCCAAGAACTCAGAGAAGGGAAGAAGTAAAAGAGGCAGAATGATCTAGGTCCCTGAGTTGCCATTTGGATGAGAAGTGACCAACAATGAGTTGACTATTGACTATTAAATAAACTGTAAATGTGTTAAGGCTCTGAAATTATAGGGTTGTTTCTTGTGTCAGTTAGACTATTGTGACTAATTCAGCTAGTATGAATGACGGTCTTGATCATATTGTCTCTATTAAAATTCCTGGACAATAAACAAATAAATAATTATCCTTATCAACAAATCACAAAAATAAAGGTGAATACCTACATATGACATTGTAAGGACTGAGCACTTTTCATATGCCAAACAAAATATAATTTTGTAGTTCCTATGTACAGATCATAAAAATGAAAATCTAGGTGATTAAATAACTGGATCAAGATCAGTCAGTTAATAAATAATAGAGGTAGGACTCAAATCTAACTTTGATTGCAAGATCTACACTGTTAAACATCAAGATATACTGACTCAGTTCTCACACTCATTCTGTCTCTTTCCTGACAATTATAGAATCAGTTTAACCTGTCTATTTTATCACTTCAGAGCGTGCCTACTGCTTGATATGATTCATTGCACTTGATATTCCAGAATTCTGAACCTGTCGAAAACTGTCGCTTTGAAGTTTACATCTATCATCAAAGATCTTGCTTACAAGCAACATAACCCCCTTGAGTTAAAGTAGAAAAATAGTTTATTGTAAGCTATTAGAAAACTAATGGAAAGCTTCAGGAGGCTTAAAGACTCACGTACAAGAACAATCTCCAAATTGCACACTATGCCTCTCCAGGAGAGACCCTTCTGAGCATAGACATAGCTGTTAACACAGTGGACACTGCATACGTGCATATCACCACTATCCCTGTGACATCTTCATTACTGCCTCTGGAATGCCTGATATCTCTCCTCCACGTTCTGCTATTCTCATGAGAATATGGATTCTATGCAACAGCTCCACCTGTTTCTTCCTGATGTTCCCTTCTGAATAAGACTATCTCAGGAGAGTGGCTCCATTTAGGAGAGGCTACTCCTGAGCTGGAGGCTGGAAAATGAGTTTTGATTTAACATTAAGTAGGTAGGATTGGCCACATCATGTGGCAAATTCCCCAAACATAAAAAGTCTGTTCAAAAGGTGCTCAGTGGCCACAAACATGCCATAGGTCCACTAAAATGGCAACTCAAAGTCACATGGAAGCCAAGATTACAGGGGAATAGAAACTATAGACCTTTCAGAAGCAGCTCCTTCACAGAAAGAACAGACCAGAGGTCCAGAAAAAAAGCAGCCCAAGGAAAGACAGAGCTGCTCTATGATGACGTCTACGTTTTGGTGAAGGCTAGCTGTCCTTGCTCAAATTGGTTTCCGTGTATTTTCATAATACCAAGCTCTCTGCACACTTAAATAGCAAGTTGATACAGACATGCCAGGCAGTGTACGCCTTCAAAATGTTGACATGAAGAAATTAGACTCTCAGAGAACAGAGGGAAACTTCTGTTTCTAAGGGATTTAGGAAGTACTCTTAGATGGTGTTTAAGGCGATTGAGCTTTGACAGCTCACACACTTGGTTAGAATCCTGGCTGTACCGGTTGCTTTACCACCTCACTATCCTGTAAATTCCATGAAATTATGGGTTATGTCCCATTCAAATTGTTGCCAATTATAGCCCCTCCTTTAACACAGAGCTTAGAAACTCATATTTGTTGAACTAATTCTTTCAACTAGTAGTAGCAAAAAATGAATTTTACTTATTTAGATTAAACAGAATGTACAAGCAACTACCTAGTAATTGGGAATAATGCATTGGACAGCTTGATTTTCAACAACCCATGCTTGAATGTATCATTTCTAGAAGGTTTGCTTTAGAGAATCAATTTTATATCATTTTTAATTGCCACACATGCACAGATTGGCCTCAAAACACCGTATCATGATTACAGCAGCTATAGATCACATTGACTGTGACATTGTTTCCTCTAAGTCCAGAAGCTAGTTACCATATAATATTCACTATCCCTCTCTCTTTCCAATGTTTGTATCCAAACATTTTTTCTTAAGTAGTCAGATTGATCCTATTGATTAATCTCCTGGTAGAAAGGATGAAATAATATTGATTTGCTCTGTAAATCTCAGCTCTAGCTAAAATATCTGGAGGGCTGCTTCCTTGAACTCCATAAGAGCTCTCTTCTCAAACCTCTTCCTTCTTGCTGATGACATCTGCAGATGGAAATCAGGTGTGAAAATCAGTTCAGACGCCAAACAGCAGGACAGACGCTGACTCTTATTGAACCCTAATGTTCTCTCTTCCTTAATTAAGGCCCAAGAACATTTTACCATGAAGAGAGTGACTTAGATTATGGATCGTATTCCTTCTAATGGCATGCATTTCACCCAATTGGGGGATAATACATTTCTTACCGCTTTGCTTTGCAAAGAGCCACTTACTCAGTTCTTCCAAGGGAAGAATAAAGAGCATGATTGTACTTATAAGGAGCACTCCATTATCCATGCTACAAAAGAAAGATGAAGCATACAGCTGTTTCCCCCAAATTATAACATGTTTTTTTCACTAAACATTTAAAACCCAAATAAAGAATAGCATTTAAATGTGTTAATGACATAGAATCTTATTTTAGAACTAGAATAATCCTTAACATTTGCAACACAATAAAAGCAGTTACAAGCACAGGCTTTGGAGTCAGATGACCTGGATTAAGACCCTGACTTTAAGTTTATTAGCTGTGTGACCTTAGGCAATTACAAAACCTCCTGCACCTCAATATTTTCTTCTGAATAAGGATAACTGTACAAATAAATATTTTAATAATACTACAGACAGCAAAAATAAGCAAGTGGGACTATATTAAACTAAAAACCTTCTGCACAGCAATGGAAGTCATCAACAAAATAAAAAGACAACCTACTGAATGGGAGAAAATATTTGCAAATCATATATCTGATAAGGGGTTAATATCCAAAATATATAAAGAACTAATACAAATCAATAGCAAAAAAAACAAACAGTATGATTTAAAAATGGGCAGAGGATGTGAGTAGATTTTTTTTTTTTTTTTTTTTTTAAGGTACGTGGGCCTCTCACTGTTGTGGCCTCTCCCGCCGCGGAGCACAGACTCTGGACACGCAGGCTCAGCGGCCATGGCTCACGGGCCCAGCCGCTCCGCGGCATGCGGGATCTTCCCAGACCGGGGCACGAACCCGCGTCCCCTGCACCGGCAGGCGGACTCCCAACCACTGCGCCACCAGGGAAGCCCGTGAATAGATTTTTTCCAAAGATTGTCAACAGGCATATGAAAAGATGTTCAGTATCATTAATCATCAGGGAAATGAGAGTCAAAACCACGATGAGATATCACCTCACACCTGTTAGAATGTCTATTATCAAAAAGACAAGAAATAACAAGTGCTGGGGAAGTTGTGGCGAAAAAGGAACACTTGTGCACTGTTATAGGAAAGTAAACTGGTGCAGCCACTACCTTGTCTATCCTGGAGCTTCGAGTTCTGTGACCGTACCAGGACTGGCACCAGCTGGGGGTCCAGATGTGTGGATGGACTGACTCTGTTCTTTTCCATACACTCCTTCCCCATTGCCAGATGTGCACCTGGGGTTACATATCTATTCCTGTCCTATGCTTTTCTTAACCACTCTCTTAAATTTCCAACTACAGTAGTGAAAGAAGCAGAACAGGCCTAAGTGTGAAGAGTTCACAAATGAAAAAGGAGTGATTTTGTTTGTTACAGAAGGGAATGAAGTGGGGTCAGGGAGCCAGCAGGGACTGTTTCCACTAGAGAGGGCCATTGACAGCTCTCTCATGGTAAGAGGGTGTGGACAAAGGCACAGAGGCAGGAAGAAGATAGCTAATTTATCCATAAATAAATAAATATGGCTGGCAAGATCTGTCAAGGATAGTAGTGCAATCTAGAGGTACGAAGGAGGGAGAAAGACTAGTTATTGAAGGGCCTTGAATCCAGATCATGGCGTTCAGCCTTTATTCTGAAGACAATTGAACTGCCAATAAAGGATTCTGTTAAAAGTTGAGTTTGGGAAAGATTGGTCATTTAGGTGTGCAGTTAGGGATGAAAAAGAGCTGACCTTTGTAAGCAAAATACAACGGGAGAGAATGATAAGATTTATACCCATTCGAGGTCTTGTTTATGATAAATGTGATAAATGAGAGGGAAAAATGTATTACAGAAGCTTATATGAATAAGTGCCTTATGAAAGCATTCAGGTAAGTTTGGGAAATATCAGAGTACACAGAACTACCTGATAATTCCAATACTAGACTTTTCAGATTCCTTAGGGCATATAAATTATAACATTACCCACGTGTTGATCACTGAACACATTTTACATTTTTCCCATGAGTCGCCTATTACTGACTTCTGGAGCCACAGTTCCAAAGAACGTGGTTTGAGAAATGCTGAGTTATTTGTTGACCAAGCTGCAGCTTTTTTATTAGTAGTTTCTAGTCCAGCCTTGGGTTATCAATCTCAGACCTTGTATAAGCATATTTGAATTCAACTTAATATTTTTGTTTCAGAACCAAAAATTACTAGGTTACTGAAATTAACTTAGATGATAATGTTGTAAGAACATTTCATAAAAGTAGGTAGTAATCGCAACTGACATGAACACATGTATACAGTATATGCAAGTACACATGTGTACATGTGTGCGTTTATTTATGTATATGTGTGTACGTGTGTTTGTATTCTTTATAATCCATTTAATTCCACAAAAAGCGATAGTTATTACTTTATGCCTACTTTATGGGGAACATATTAAATAGTAGAACAGTAGGAAAAAAGTATCTTGCTAACAGTTTTCAAAGCCTTTGCTAACAGAGCAAAAACAATGTACTACTCGCCATCAAAAGGGGTGGTTTGTACTTGCCTTAATTTTACTGTCTGTGACTTTGTCAGCAAAATGCACAATTGTAATAAGCAGAATTGTAAAAGTCTGCCATTAGTTTTTTGCAGACTCTCTATCCTTCATTACACCTCCAGAAGATGGGTTTTAAATAGCAGTATACACCATCTAAAACAAGGGTTTGCAACAAGTTTAATTCAGAATACAAAAATGTTTTTCTTTGCCAGAGAAAATATTGACCTCATTTTCAAGTAAGCAAAGAATCGATAATTTATTTATGTACTTTTTGCACACAAGAAAGTCAAGCCATCATCAGTTTCCTGAGAAAGCCTATTATTATAAAACTTTCCCTCCCTCTGAAAACAAAAACAAAAACCCAACACTGCCTTATTTCTTATGTTTCAGCAAAATCCAGGGCTGTTTCTTCACAGGCACACGATGTTGCTTTTTTGGCATCTGTGCTTATACTCATGGAGTCACCTCTGCCAGGAATGTTCTCTCCTTCTGTCTTAGTTCATTTGGGTTGCTGCAACAAAACACCACAGACTGGGTGGCTTATGAACAGAAATTTATTGCTCATGGCTCTGGAGCCTGGAAGGCTGAGAGCAGGATGCCACCATGGTTGGGGGATGGCCACTTCTGGGGCGCAGACTTCTCATTGTGTCCTCACATGGTGGATCTCTGTGGGGTCTCTTTTATAAGAGCACTAATCCCATTCATGAGGGCTTCACCCTCCTGATCTAATCACCTCTCACCCCCCCACCCCCAACCTCCTAACCTTGGAGGTTAGATTTCAACATATGAATTTGGGGGGGACACATTCCGATCATAGCACCATCACACCCTTTTTTTTTTTTTTGCGGTACGCGGGCCTGTCACTGTTGTGGCCTCTCCCGTTGCGGAGCACAGGCTCCGGACGCGCAGGCTCAGCGGCCATGGCTCACGGGCCTAGCCGCTCCACGGCATGTGGGATCTTCCCGGACCGGGGCACGAACACGTGTCCCCTGCATCGGCAGGCGGACTCTCAACCACTGTGCCACCAGGGAAGCCCCACACCCTCTTTTTTGTAGCACCACTTTGTCCTCATTCTTGTGTAGCTCGTCTTGAGAACATTCCCTGAAGCAAATGCAGGGGCCCCCAAAATGAGTTATTAATTGAACTGGTTTGGAGAACTTTGCTCCCTCTGCCCCTTACTCCAAGATGACCACCTTCCTGCCCAACCCTTTGGTCAGATAGGCTTAGTTATCTGATAAACACAAAGAGCACTAGGGCTTCATTATCACCATCAGTAGCCCCTAAATGCGGCTGCATATCCTGCTATAAGATTCTGATTCTGTAAGACAGGAGTGGGGCGCAGGAACAAAATGTCGCCTGTAGCCCGTAAGGCCTTGTAAACCTGCTTCCTGCTTAACTTGACCCCATGTGGGAATCCAGAACCTGGACAAGCCCTAAGTGGTCAGAAGCGAGACCATGAGGTCCCATGAGGTCACCGTGGGCTGTTAGCTCTCTAAAATTCCAAAATATTTTCTAATGTTTCAGAACATTAGAAACATGCGATATTCTACATGAATAAATTAATAGAGAACTGTAACAATTACCCTGCAAATAGTGACCTGAACAGTTTCCTCACCCCTTTGGCATTTATACCCTCTGATGTTTGTCAACAGTGGTCACGCTGCCTCTTCAATGCCATCTGATCAAGCTGCATGTAGGTTAATCTCCCCTCTTCAAACTATTCCTCCAGCCAGTTAAATCATTTCCCTTACTTTCTGTTCCTTTGGCCAATTTATTCATTTCTGGGAAAACTAGCACCACATTATTCTAGCTGCAAACTCAGTTGTATTTTAATTAATATTTATTGAGTGCTAACTGGGTGCTTGGCCCCACATGAGGCACTGAAAAGGGCTCCAGTTGCCATTGATTTATGTGGGGACCCACATGGCCTCCAGCAGCCATGTTCTCCACAGTCTCAAATTCCCACTGTGTTATTTATCTTTCTTTTTTTTTAATTTAATTTATATTTTTATACAGCAGGTTCTTATTAGTTATCCATTTTATACATATTAGTATATATGTGTCAACCCCAATCTCCCAATTCATCACACCACCACTCACCACCCCCAGCCACTTTCCCCCCTTGGTGTCCATACGTTTGTTCTCTACATCTGTGTCTCAATTTCTGCCTTGCAAACTGGTTCATCTGTACCATTTTTCTAGGTTCCACATACATGCTTTAATATACGATATTTGTTTTCCTCTTCTGACTTACTTCACCCTGTATGAGAGTCTCTAGATCCATCCACATCTCTACAAATGACCCAATTTCGTTCCTTTTTATGGCTGAGTAATATTCCATTGTATATATGTACCACTTCATTTTTATCCATTTGTCTGTCAATGGGCATTTAGGTTGCTTCCATGACCTGGCTATTGTAAATAGTGCTGCAGTGAACAACGGGGTGCAGGTGTCTTTTTGAAATATGGTTTTCTCTGGGTATATGCCCAGTAGTGGGATTGCTGGATCATTTGGTAATTCTATTTTTAGTTTTTTAAGGAACTTCCATACTGTTCTCCATAGTGGCTATATCAATTTACATTCCCACCAACAGTGCAAGAGGGTTCCCTTATCTCCATACCCTCTTCAGCATTTGTTGTTTGTAGATTTTCTGATGATGCCCATTCTAACTGGTGTGAGGTGATACCTCATGGTAGTTTTGATTTGCATTTCTCTAATAATTACTGATGTTGAGCAGCTTTTCATGTACTTCTTGGCCATCTGTATGTCTTCTTTGGAGAAATGTCTATTTAGGTCTTCTGCCCATTTTTGGATTGGGTTGTTTGTTTTTTTTAATATTGAGCTGCATGAGCTGTTTATATATTTTGGAAATTAATCCTTTGTCCATTGATTCGTTTGCAAATATTTTCTCCCATTCTGAGGGTTGTTTTTTCGTCTTGTTTGTAGTTTCCTTTGTTTTGAAAAAGATTTTAAGTTTCATTAGGTCCCATTTGTTTATTTATTTTTTTTTATTTCCATTACTCTAGGAGTTGGATCAAAAAAGATCTTGCTGTGATTTATGTCAAAGAGTGTTCTTCCTATGCTTTCCTCTAAGAGTTTTATAGTGTCCGGTCTTACACTTAGGTCTCTAATCCATTTTGAGTTTATTTTTGTGTATGGTGTTAGGGAGTGTTCTAATTTCATTCTTTTAAATGTAGCTGTCCAGTTTTCCCAGAACCACTTATTGAAGAGACTGTCTTTTCTCCATTGTATATCCTTGCCTCCTTTGTCATAGATTAGTTAACCGTAGGTGCATGGGTTTATCTCTGGGCTTCCTATCCTGTTCCATTGATCTATATGTCTGTTTTTGTGTCAGTACCATATTGCCTTGATTACTGTAGCTTTGTAGTATAGTCTGAAGTCAGGGAGTCTGATTCCTCCAGCTCCATTTTTTTCCCTCAAGACTGTTCTGGCTATTTGGGATCTTTTGTATCTCCATACAAATTTTAAGATATTTTGTTCTAGTTCTGTAAAAAATGCCATTGGTAACTTGATAGGGATTGCACTGAATCTGTAGATTGCTTTGGGTAGTATAGTCATTTTCACAATATTGATTCTTCCAATCCAAGAACACGGTATATCTCTTCATCTGTTTGTATCATCTTTAATTTCTTTCATCAGTGTCTTATAGTGTTCTGCATGCAGTTCGTCTCCCTAGGTAGGTTTATTCCTAGGCATTTTATTCTTTTTGTTGCAATGGTAAATGGGACTGCTTCCTTAATTTCTCTTTCAGATTTTTCATCATTAGTATATAGGAATGCGAGAGATTTCTGTGCGTTAATTTTGTATACTGCAACGTTACCAAATTCATTGATTAGTTCTAGTAGATTTCTGTTGGCATCTTTAGGATTCTCTATGTATAGTATCATGTCATCTGCAAAGAGTGACAGCTTTACTTCTTCTTTTCCAATTTGGCTTCCTTTTACTTCTTTTTCTTCTCTGATTGCCACGGCTAGGACTTCCAAAACTATGTTGAATAATAGTGGTGAGAGTGGACATCCTTGTCTTGTTCCTGATCTTAGAGGAAAGGTTGTCAGTTTTTCACCATTGAGAATGAGGTTTGCTGTGGGTTTCTCATATATGGCCTTTATTATGTTGAGGTAGGATCCCACTATGCCCACTTTCAGGAGAGTATTTTTCATAAATGGGTGTTGAATTTTGTCAGAGGTTTTTCTGTATGTATTGAGATGATCATATGGTTTTTATTCTTCAATTTGTTAATATGGTGTATCACATTGATTGATTTGCATATATTGAAGAACCCTTGCATCCTTGGGATAAATCCCACTCGATTATGGTGTATGATCCTTTTAATGTGTTGTTGGATTCTGTTTGCTAGTATTTTGTTTAGGATTTTTGCATCTACATTCAGTGATATTGGTCTGTAATTTTCTTTTTTTGTATTATCTTTGTCTGACTTTGGTATCAGGGTGATCGTGGCCTCATAGAATCACTTTGGGAGTGTTCCTTCCTATGCAAATTTTTGGAAGAGTTTGAGAAGGATGGATGTTAGCTCTTCTCTAAATGTTTGATAGAATTCACCTGTGAAGCCATCTGGTCCTGGACTTTTGTTTGTTGGAAGATTTTTAATCGCAGTTTCAATGTCATTACTTGTAATTTGTCTGCTCATATTTTTCATTTGTTCCTGGCTCAGTCTTGGAAGGTTATACCTTTCTAAGAATCTGTCCATTTCTTCCAGGTTGTCCATTTTATAGGCATAGAGTTGCTTGTAGTAGTGTTTTAGGATACTTTGTATTTCTGTGGTGTCTGTTGTAACTTCTTTTTCATTTCTAATTTTATTGATTTGAGTCTTCTCCCTCTTTTTCTTGATGAGTCTGGCTAATGGTTTATCAATTTTGTTTATCTTCTCAAAGCACCAGCTTTTAGTTTTATTGATCTTTGCTATTGTTTTCTTTGTTTCTATTTCATATATTTCTGTTCTGATTTTTATGATTTCTTTCCTTCTGCTAAAATTGGGTTTTGTTTGTTCTTCTTTCTCTAGTTCCTTTAGGTGTAAGGTTTGATTTTTTGAGATTTTTCTTGTTTCTTGAGGTGGCTTGTATTGCTATAAACTTCCCTCTTAGAACTGCTTTTGCTTCATCCCATAGGTTTTGGATCGTCGTGTTTTCATTGTCATTTATCTCTAGGTTTTTTTTTTGTTTTTTTTTTTGTGGTACGTGTGCCTCTCACTGTTGTGGCCTCTCCCATTGCGGAGCACAGGCTCCGGACGCGCAGGCTCAGCAGCCATGGGTCACGGGCCCAGCCACTCCGTGGCATGTGGGATCATCCCAGACCGGGGCACAAACCCGTGTCTCCTGCATTGGCAGGCGGACTCTCAACCACTGAGCCACCAGGGAAGCCCCTCTCTAGGTATTTTTTGATTTCGTCTTTGATTTCTTCAGTTATCTCTTGGTTATTTAGTAATGTATTGTTTAGCCTCCATGTGTTTGTGCTTTTTACATTTTTTTTCCCTGTAATTTATTTCTAATCTTATAGTGTTGTGGTCAGAAAAGATGCTTGGTACGATTTCAATTTTCCTTAATTTACTGAGGCTTGATTTGTGACCCACGATGTGATCTAACCTGGAGAATGTTCCATTCACACTTGAGAAGGAAGTGTAATCTGCTGTTTTTGGATGGAATGTCCTATAAATATCAATTAAATCTACCTGGTCTATTGTTTCATTTAAAGCTTGTGTTTCCTTATTAATATTCTGTTTGGATGATCTGTCCATTGGTGTAAGTGAGGTGTTACAGTCCCCCACTATTATTGTGTTACTGTCGATTTTCTCTTTTATAGCTGTTAGCAATTGCCTTATGTATTGAGGTGCTCCTATGTTGGGTGCATATATATTTATAATTGTTATATATTCTTCTTGGATTGATCCCTTGATCATTATGTAGTGTCCTTCCTTGTCTGTTGTAACATTATTTTAAAGTCTATTTTATCTGATATGAGTATTGCTACTCCAGTTTTCTTTTGATTTGCATTTGCATGGAATATCTTTTTCCATCTCCTCACCTTCAGTCTGTATGTGTCCCTAGGTCTGAAGTGGGTCTCTTGTAGGCAGCATATAGATGGGCCTTGTTTTTGTATCCATTCAGCGAGCCTGTGTCTTTTGCTTGGAGCATTTAATCCATTCACGTTTAGGGTAATTATCTATATGTATGTTCCTAGTACCATGTTCTTAATTGCTTTCAGTTTGTTTTTGTAGGTCCTTTTCTTCTCTTGTGTTTCCCACTTAGCATTTGCTGTAGAGTTGGTTTGGTGGTACTGAATTCTCTTAGCTTTTGTTTCTCCGTAAAGCTTTTGATTTCTCCATCAAATCTGAATGAGATCCTTGCCGGGTAGAGTAATCTTTGTTGTAGGTTCTTCCCTTTTGTTATTTTAAATATAGCATGCCACTCCCTTCTGGCTTGTAGAGTTTCTGGTGAGAAATCAGCTGTTAACCTTATGGGACTTCCCTTGTGTGTTATTTGTCATTTTCCTCTTGCTGCTTTAATAATTTTTCTTTGTCTTTAATTTTTACCAATTTGATTACTATGTGTCTCAGTGTGTTTCTCCTTGGGTTTATCCTGTATGGGACTCTTTGCACTTCCTGGAGTTGTGTAGCTATTTCCTTTCCCATGTTAGGGAAGTTTTTGACTATAACCTCTTCAAATATTTTCTCTGGTCCTTTCTCTCTCTCTTCGCCTTCTGGGACCCCTATAATGCGAATGCTGTTGCCTTTAATATTGTCCCATAGGTCTCTCAGGCTATCGTCATTTCTTTTCATTCTTTCTTCTTTGTTCTGCAGCCATGAATTCCACCATTCTGTCTTCCAGGTCACTTATCCATTCTTCTGCCACAGTTATTCTGGTATTGATTCTTTCTAGTGTGTTTTTCACTTCAGTTATTGTATTGTTCATCTCAGTTTGTTTGTTATTTAATTCTTCTAGGTCTTTGTTAAACATTTCTTGCATCTTCTTTTTCTTTGCCTCCATTCTTTTTCCGAGGTCCTGGATCATCTTCAGTATCATTATTCTGAATTCTTTTTCTGGAAGCTTGCCTGGCTCCACTTCATTTAGTTGTTTTGGGGGTTTTTATCTTGTTCCTTCATCTGGTACACAGCCCTCTGCCTTTTCATCTTGTCTATCTTTCTGTGAATGTGGTTTTTGTTCCACAGGCTGCAGGATTATGATTCTTCTCACTTCTGCTGTCTTCCTTCTAGTGGATGAGGCTATCTATGAGGCTTGTGCAAGTTTCCTGATGGGAGGGACGGGTGGTGGGTTTAGCTGGCTGTTGCTCTGGTGGGCAGAGCTCAGTAAAACTTTAATCCACTTGTCTGCTGATGGGTGGGGCTGGGTTCCCTCCCTGTTGGTTGTTTGGCCTGATGCGACCCAACACTGGAGCCTACCTGGGCTCTTTGTTGGGGCTAATGGCAGACTCTGGGAGGGCTCATGCCAAGGAGTACTTCCCAGAACTTCTGCTGCCACTGTCCTTGTCCTCACAGTGAGACACAGCCACCCCCTGCCTCTGCAGGAGACCCTCCAACACTAGTAGGTAGGTCTGGTTCAGTCTCCTATGGGGTCACTGCTCCTTCCCCTGAGTCCCGACATGCACACTACTTTTGGAGTCTCTGTTTTCCCCAGTCCTGTCAAAGCCCTGCAATCACATCAGACTAGCCTTCAAAGTCTGATTCTCTAGGAATTCCTCCTCCCATTGCTGGACCCCCAGGTCGGGAAGCCTGACGTGTGGCTCAGAACCTTCACTGCAGTGGGTGTACTTCTGTTTTATAAGTGTTCTCTAGTTTGTGCGTCATCCACCTAGCAGGTATGGGATTTGATTGTATTGTGATTGTGCCCCTCCTACCATCTCATTGTGGCTTCTCCTTTGTCTTTGGATGTGGGGTATCCTATTTGGTGAGTTCGTGTCTTCCTGTCGATGATTGTTCAGCAGTTTGTTGATTCCAGTGCTCTTGCAAGAGGGAGTGAGAGCACATCCTTCTACTCCGCCATCTTGAACCAATCTCAATTTATCCCTTTCTTGACAGTGGAATACAGAACTCCAACACAAGAACATTAAGAACTACAAGCAGATAATCCTTCTCTTATTCATCAGAAGTTTTCTCCACACTCAAATATTATTTTTATTATAGTAAAATAGGCAATTGTATTGTCTTGATCTTGAGGAGTTCTCATAGACTGCCCATGTATAATCTTGAAGAATTTTCAAAAATGTTATCTGAATCTGAAAGTTCCAAAAGCAAATGACCACAGTACTTTGGTCCTACATCTGTTCTTCTATGGATGGAAAAGTGAGATGGGAAGAAACAGTTTCTGTATTCGTCTGACTCAGTTTCCCCATTATGACTGAGAACAGACTGACCCGGGACAGGTTTGAGCAAACACAACTTTATTTTTTCGCTTTGGAGTAAGGGTATAGACACCCATACAGAACAAAGACCCTTTGCTCATTCCATCCCCTCCCATTCCATAAAAATGGCTGTAATGTTCTTTCATGGCAGACACATTCTTTTATAATATTATCAAATACATCATTAACACTTCTAAAATATATGGTGTCTACCACCTAGAAGTCTCCAGATTTTGCTCATGTCTTTCATATAAACTACAAAGCATTCCCCATTTGTCCAATATATCTACTTCCATGAAAACATCACAGACATGTTTTCAAGAATTACTTATAAGGGAACTACTTCAATGGGTCTCATTTCTATTCTTGTCTGCTGTCTTCTGGCCTGTTCCACTTTGAAGAGGAAAAAAAAAGATACATTAACACATTAAAGGGTGGGCACCTTAGGTCAGGTTGGCCTGTCTTTTGCCAAAATAAATCATTAACTACTAAGGTAAGTATCCAACCCTATCACAATTGCAGGGGTAAGGAGGTGTCCACCATTAATTTTTTAAAGTTTTGTATTTTTTTTTTTTCTGTGTGTTTCTAGAGTAAGAAATGTGAAAATAGGCACACTTCCCAGGAAGACAAGTTAGA